>NC_134206.1:342510781-343760781 GCF_965140235.1 Caretta caretta | reverse complement strand
CAATGAAAGTAAGATAACATTATAATCATGGAACCTTATCGTCACTGAAAGTTATCCAGAGAATAGAGCCTAAATATACAAGAACAAAGACTCTTTGTACAAAGAAGAAATTCTCAGCAGTGGCTTTGCTTTCTCATCTCCTCCTGTATATCAATTTGTGGACTTTTCCTACAGATGGGCATTTTGCTAGCAAGTCTCTTCAGTGTCTTTTCTACATGGAAAAGCTCCTGGCCAGAAACTTCTTGACACAGAATCATATGAAAGCAGCTCAGGCTCTCTGCTAAAATGGATACTTGCACTTTACATGGCAGGTAGGAATCTAGTGAGGAATGATATTATTCCCTCCTCTTTATTGATGTGGTATATTTAAGGCTGAGAGTTTGTCACGGAAGTCACGGGTTCTGTGACTTTCCATGACCTCTGTGACTTCTGCAGCAGCCAGTGCAGCTGGCTCAGGCAGCCCCTGGGCCCAGTCTCAGGCCACCCCCCACCCCCGCAGCAGCAGGAAGAGTTTGGGTGTGGGTGGGGGGCTCAGGCCTGGGGGCTGGGGTGCAGGAGGGGTTGAAGGCTTTGGGTGGCGCTTACCTTGAGGGGGCTCCCCCGGAAGCAGCAACATGTCCCTCCCTCAGCTCCTAGCTCCGCGTGCTGCCTCCACCCGCAGGCACCGCCCCTGCAGCTCCCATTGGCCACGGTTCCCGGCCAATGGTTGCTGCGGAGCTGGCAGCACGTGGAGCTAGGAGCTTAGGGAGGGACATGTTGCTGCTTCCGAGAAGCCAGGCAGGGAGCCTGCCAGCCCTGCCAATTCCATTACCCCAGCACCAGCGGGGGTCCCTGGCTGCTCCCACCCAAGCATCCTCAGCGCCCCTCAGACCACCCCCCCCAGCACTTGCGGTGCCCCCTCTGTGCACCCACCCTGTGAACCCGGGGCTGCCTCCCCACCCAGCACTCAGCCCCCCCCCCCAGGGCCTCCCCCCAAGAACCCATGGGCCCCCCCTGGGCCGCCCCCCCCCAGCACCCATAGGCCCCCCCCAAGCACCGCGGCACTCCCAAGATTTAGTCAGGGGTATAGTACAAGTCACGGACAGGTCACAGGCTGTGAATTTTTGTTTACTGCCCGTGACCTGTCCATGACTTTTACTAAAAATACCTGTGACTAAAACTTCGCCTTCGATATATTTCATCAGGTGCCTGTTCACACCATTGTTGTGTTTTGGAAACAACTAATTTCTGTAGCTCTCCACCCCTTTATATTTGTCCTGTTTGTTTCTCAAATGTTCAAGGCTGATCCTGTCCTGTTCAGAAAGGGCTAGAGAGACATGGACTCACGTAAGTTCCCCCAGTACTCTTTGCCAGTTTGGTTACATTTTTATTTCCCATATACTTTTTAAACCAGGGATTTAGAATAGCTCAGACCTCTGATTGCATTAGAGTGACAGACACAGCGTTTGTCAGATGAAAAGGCTTTCAACACCCAGCGTGTTAAGATGTATTTTGGGCACAGAGCCATTAAACACACCAGAAGTAATATGTTAATGTACTCTGTATGGATATCTCCCATCTTCCTCATGTCATTTCTTACACATCCCCTTCAGGATTCTTGATTCAACAGCCGCACCTAGCAGACGGGAGATTTTCGGTGTGCTAATTTAGCATGGTTTCCATGCATGTCTATTACTGGACTTTGATCAAGAGGATTTGTAATGATTCCTCAAGAACCTTCAGGAACCCAGATCACTGGAGGTGGTACTATACATCTATTTTCTCTTTAAACATTTCTGGCCCAGGTACAGAAACAAGTGCAGTAGTCACCAGAAGTGCAGCTATGCTGCTGGCATGCCAAAAAAATCTGGCATCAAATGCAGAAGTCAAGGCAACCTGAATCATAAAATTCTGTATCACAAGGCCTTTGTATCACCTTGAATTGAAAGCACGTGGTATGGAACTTATGAAGCAATGGCCACTATAGAGAGAAACGTATCGTCTATCGTCTTAGTTAATTAACAGGCCTGTATGAGATGGATTCTGAATAGATAGGTTACTTGGTCAAGAATGGGGTGGCTATGGGCAAATGCCAAGATTTATGAGCAGTGAAGCTGATAACTGTGGTGCAGTGGAATCAGGGGACCTGGGTTCTGGCACTGCCAGTGACCTAATATGAGTCCTTGGGCAAGTTACTTCACTGTTCTGTGCCTCAGTTTGCCTTATCTAATTAGACCATAGGCTCCTTGGGGGAAGGCTTGGCAACGTGTCTGTTCAGTGCTTATGATGCTAGGGTCCTGTAATACAAATGGAAAACTGGAGACAATGGTTTTGGCTCAGGCCCTATATGAAAGGGAATTAACTCAACCATTCTTTGAGGAAATAGTTTTCCTAACAAACATTTGCGAACACTTAAGCACGCACCTTGGTGTCAAGAAGTATTGAAATCAGTGCCAAGAGGCCACACTCGTTCCCCCTAGAGCTAGCAGAACAGAAGAGGATACATTCTGTCTGCAGATGTGAGTATACAGCTGCCACTGACTTCGGCGTGGGGTTCAGATTAAGCATATGCTGAAGGGTTTTTGTTGGATCTGTGCCCAGTACCTTGTATGGGTAAACCCACTAGAAGCAGAGTTTTAACCCCCTAACCCTGTTAGTGTGACAATGGAACAGCAGCTTACAGGCTAGCATGCAGCAGCCTTTTATTTCAAATTTAAATAAACCTCACACCCACCAGATGTTATGGTGAAAAAAAATTACAATTTTGTCTCAAGTGGTTTTTTGCGGCCACCAGAATATCAATTTTAGCAAAAAAAAAAAAAAAAAATTGCAGCATTATGGCTGATCTTGTACTGAAGTAGATGGACTTTGGAGTTTCAAAAATTACCCCCTTTCCAAGGTTTTCTAAAACTGGAACCATTTATCAGAGTTGAAGCAAAATGAAAAAGCTCCAATTGAAAGTTCTCAGATTTTGTTGCAAGTGTTTCTTTTGTCTTCCAATCCTCATTTTCCCACCAATGTATTGTGTGTTCTTGGGCAGATAACTTCTTTGTGCCGCAGTACCCCCACCCCCCGGACCTGCAGAATGGCCCCTTTTATATCCATGGACCACTCATTATCAATCTCCCTTAGCTACTTGCCATATTATCTGAGCACCTCACAATGTTAAATGTATCTTCACTACACCCGTGTTTGGCAGGGCAATGCTATTAGCCCCATTTTACAGATGGGGAATTAACGCACAGAGATGCTAAATGACCTGCCCAAGTCCAAACAGGAAATATGTGAGAGGGGCAAGATTTGAACCCCCAATTCAGCCTAACCACTGGACTATCCTTCCTCTCTGGATACAGTAATGAGGGGAGCATAATATGGCCTTCAATTTTCATACAGCACCGTGAAGGTGTTGAGTATTATAAAGATCCATGTTACAAGAATTCATTATATTCTGTGTTGTTTTAGCTGTGTCGGTCCCAGGACATTAGGCTTTTTAATCAACTTCAGTACAGCACATAATGCACGTCAATAAATAAAACCATTTATAGGACCAGCTCATCAGCTCCTCCAATTTACTCCAGCTGTGGATTTGGCCCATTTCATTTATTGTAATTTTTTCCAGACAATTAGCACTTCTATCTTCCAATATAAATTGGAATGTGATTTTTAAAGGCATCAAGAGAGCCAGTTTGTCTTTTGTTAGGGGTAAAACAATATCAAAATACCGACCATCAAAATGCATAATACAGACCCTTAGGAGGTGTGAGATTGACTCCGTTTTTAAGGCACCATTGTACTGGTAAGATCCCTAAGGAATCAGCATGGCAGAGCATTGAGATTTTGCTGGGTTCGGGTCTCAGGTCATCAATGGTCACTTGTAAATAATGATTGTTAAAAACCTGAAGGGAAGAAAACAGGCCACTGTTAATTTACGGTAAAGCACACCATATTGGGGTAAAACAACATATTTGGTTGTCAGCATAATTCTCCATAGCTTGATGTGCAGGTATCAGCCAGGAGGGTTCATTTATCAGCATAGACAGTCGAAATAGGCTCCTGAAACTCCATTGCAAGGGATGGAACTAGGAGTTGTATTGATCATGTCTGCAGTGTGGGTGAAACTCATCTGTAGGCAGAGAGCCAGCAAAGGCTATGCACCACTTTCTCTCCCACTCAAAAGAGGGTGAAAGCAGGATTCAAAGGGCTCGGGACTTCGTGCTGTCCTTTGGCACAGGGGTGAGTTCCAGCTGTTGTGTCACATCATAGTTACCAAGGGACACACTCAGCTTGAGCTGACATGCCTGGGACCTCACATGTGGGCAGAACCTGGCCTGAAGTGTGTTATCTGAAGCCTTGTGGCAATGACTTTTACCAGACCAGTTAAGAGGGATGATAACATACTTGCTAATGTTTCTGCACCATCTAAGAGTCTGGGGCTGCTCACCAACTGAATTTGCTAGAAACAAATCCTGGCTCATCCTGGGCTGGAGGTTGGAAGGGGCAAAGAGTCTCTTTCCCCTTCATGCGTGCCTGGGGCTTGATCCTGCATCCGCCAAAATCAATGGCACTGACTTAAAGGTGCAGGATTGGGCCCTGCCGCACACTGCCACTCGCTCTGCCTACGCAAAAGGAGTGAACTGGCTAAGGCAGTAGGAAGGAGGTGTGTCCAGCATGGTTGTGGGCGGGGCTTTTATATCGGTAGGAGAGAGAGGGTAGAACACTCATAAAGAAAGTGTAGTGAGTTCCCAAGCCAGCTCCTCTCAGCTGCTTACGCAGCACAGCTCACGTGCAGACAGGCAAGGTTTAGCTCTTCTTTAATTACCAGGCGGTGGTGGCCTTGTTGCCTGCTAGAAGGGCCATCAGCTAGATAGTGCAGACAGATGCTCAGCAGGCATGCCAGCTGTTTCTGGCATTGCACGGGTAGTGCAAATATTCTTAGCTACCAGCGTGGGCCTTGGAGAACCTCAATGGTGACACAACCTAACCAGAAAAGGCAATGCGGGTGTGAGGTGCCATTTTAACAGATCAGTCCCTGGTCAGTAATTTGGCCTGAAAAGCACCTGTTCACTGCTGACATACAAGGGACTGCAGAACGAATGGGCATGTCTGTTGTTCTGGGACTCTACGCAAGCATGAGGATGTGCTCCTTTTTCCAGGGTTAGAGGCGAGTGGATAAGGAAAGAGGTTTTAGCATGATTTAGGGGTGCAAGCCCCTACACCTCCCACTCCCTTTCCCTACGGAATGTGTATGTGACCACCAATGCTGTACCAGCTTTATTGGGCAGGAGGGAGAAAACATCCATACTCCCTGTCCCCGCCCTATCCTGCCCCCTCATCTGATGTGGTTGCCTTGATAGGCAGAATAGCTTCTGTATGGCCAGGGAAGGGCAAAGTGAGATGATGTTGCATGGGCAGCCCAGTCCCCTCTTCCTTGTGTGGGGGGAGAGATCTGCACACAGGGTCCCCCCAACGTGTAGGTCTAAGGGAGATATCACCCCATGCCAACTAACACAATAAAAATACATAGATGATCCATTAGGCGAAAGTAAGGTGAAGTGCAAGGATTTTTTTTAATGCACTTTTATTAGTCTGACCTCCAGCTAATGAAATTCCACTGGACAGTCATTTAAACAGGATTATTAACCATGGGTGGTTATTAACCTATAAGTTTGGGGCCAGCATGGTATTTTCAGTCCCACTTGCAAGAGCTCACCTTAGTCACTGATGCAGGACAGATATTAGAGGGTTCCCTCATGTCCACCGCCTCCAGCTTCATCCCCACTGTGAAGAAGTGACTCCTCAAATCAGCATGATCCTATGCATATATATGGGAAACAAGCAAACCTGCATATCAGCGATACCGGCCACAGACTCAGCATTTATGAGAACCAAGTGCCCCAGCATTTTATTTTACAAGAGGTACATTTGCCTGAAGTAATGAATCTGCCTGTATTGCCTAATTCATATGTTGCTCTGTGGCTTTGATTGCTTTCTCCGGGTGGACAGTTTTCCTAACAAAAGAAAGAAACCAAGTACAAACTTTTAAGGCAGACCAGAATAGGCAAGAGAATGAAAGGATCCCATACTAATGCTTGGATCCCATAAGATGGATATTCGAGGCCAAATCTTTCATTCCTTAAACAGCCACAGCTTCCACTGACGTCACCTGAAATTTCTCAGTGGATGTTGGCGGCTCATGATGGTGAGCAGCTAGATTCTCATTTTCACAAAGGTGCTTCTGTGCTGGCCTTGCAGCATAACAGGATCTTAAATGGGACAGAGATGGATAGAATGTCGCCTGTGCAGGGGTCCCCGCATCTGGTGTAAGGGATCTACGCCAGCCCTGTTCCTAGCCCCTCAGCCTGGGGGGCAGACTGGGCATTGTAACAGGGGAATGTGTCAGGCGTGTGGCCAGAGTGCACTGCCCTACAGCTATTCTCCATTTCCCAAGGCCCATGGGGGAGACGTGAAGGAGAGCAGCCCACAGGCTGCTCTAAACTTATACAACCGGCTAGGCAGGTTCCTATGTGACAAGAGAACACAGGAAGCACGAACACAACTTTGAAGAGACCTTAACCCATCCCCCACTCTGACCCTGACCAAACACAGGTAACTCAAAATTAGGCCCAGTGACCTTATTCAGGCTCTCTACAGTTGAGACAAGGGACAGTACTAGATGACAGCCATTTATTTTAAAAGCCAGGCAACGAGACCACACATTACTGCCTTAGGGCTATGTTAAGCCACACAAGGTGGGCACGAAGGGATCACACAGCAGTTGGGACACTCTGGCTGACTCAGCAAAACTGCCTGTGGTCATTAGTGCCCATCCAGCTCTGCTGGATGGTACAGAAGAGGGTAGGGGCCATGCCCCTGCCCCTTTGGCGAGCCTAGCTCTGGTGAAGGCATTCAGGGGATGCAGACCCCGGGATTGTGGCTGACCTCCGTGCAGCATCACAAGAGCTGGAGGGATGGATGGATCCTTGGTCCGGCCCTCAGCTTGAAGACCAGCACAGGAGTGGCAACAACCTGGCCCTACAGCCACACATGATTTCAACAAGGTTTCCCAAAAGTCACCACTCCAGCTGGCCCCCCTCAGCCAGACAGAATAGGCCATGGAGACAGAACAAGTCCTCAGATCCCGAAAGGCAGGCAGCAAGGTAGCACGTTTACAGGGCAGCGCGGGGAAGCCAGCCAGCACTATACCTGGTCTGTGCATAAGTAAAGGACTTCTGTCCCCAGGGCAGCGCCCTCCACAAACACTAAATCCACTAAGGGCCAGAGTCTACCAGTCTAACAGGAAGGATGGCGCCAGTGGTTACAGCTTTAGGCTGGGATTCGGAAGATCCACATTCAATTCCTTGCTCTGCCAAAGGCTTGCTACGTGATCATTGGCGGGGTCACCTAGTGTCTCTGTCCCCCATGAATAAAATGGAGATATTAGTCCGTCCCTACTTCACAGGAGTGGTGCAAGGTTTGTAAAGTCTGAGAAGTGATCAAATAACATTATCTTACTCAGGCTGAGCAGTACCTTACTCTGCAAGGAGAAGATTTCAGTGGAAAAAGAGACTATGTGAATATGGGTGGCTGAATCTGGACCTAAACAGACACCCTGATTTGCTGGCCTGTGCATGAACGATTGATGGAGAGGTTTTCCCAGCGACCTAGGGAATTAATTTGGGTGTTCAAATGCCTTAATTGGCTTTTAAACTCTCAACCTCAGACCCCAAACTGGGACGGTGCTAAACACTAATGTATCCTTTGCAAGGAGCAGGCAAGCCTTGTTCCCATGATTTAGACACCTATATCCTCAACAAAGGACATCACAAGTAGAAGCCCTAGGACCACATTGGATTAAGGATCACGTTTCAGTTTTATTAGCTCAAGAGTGATCTCCTTTCTGTGGTAAAATAGTATTTCCGAACCATCAGTCCATTAGCCAGTACATCTCCTGTGATAAGAGGTGTTGTTTCACTTTAAAAAAAATGTGCTGGACTCCAAATTGCATGGAGAAAACCTACTTCTATCTAATAGTACTTGGCAATGCCATTCCCTTCTACATTCACCGCTACAGGTTATATTCTTGTCTTAAAGTGGTTTTATATTGATTCAAAGTAGTATGTCATTTTTTCCCCCTAGAACTGTCTTTACTTACGGATTTAACAGTTTCTATTTTGGGGAACTTATGTTTCTAGTGACATTGAAAGAAGGGTTTTACAAGCTTCAGGAGAGACGGAGGAATCAGTGTTTTAATCTTGCTTTGCACTTCTATAGTACCTTTCATCAGAGGATCTCAAAGCACTCTAAAAAACATTAATGGATTTAGTCTCACTGCAGGGTAGATATTATTTTCTCCATTTTGCAGATAAGGAAACTGCCGAAGGCTAAATTAATTGCTTAAAGCTACACAGTAAATTAATGGCAGGGAAAGGAACAGAACTCAGGAGTTCTAGCCTCTGGCTGTATATTTTAACCATTAACAATAAAGCCTAGTGCTTATCTAGCGCTTTTCACCCATAGATCTCAAAGTGCTTTACAAAGGAGGACAGTATCTTTATCTCCATTTTACAGATGGGGAAACTGTGACACAGAGAGGCAGTGACTTGAGATGCTTACTCATGTTTGGTAGTTATCATCCCCTCTGGCAAGGGGCCAGTCCTGCTCAGTTCTAATAGCACAATCTAGCCCACAAAGAGGGTGACGTCCCATTTCTACCAGCCTTACAGTGAGCAATATTTTATTCTGGGATCAGCCCCATTGCTTCAATGGGATTGCTCATGGAGTAAGGCAACTACTTGACAAGAGTAAGGGTAGCAGAATCTGGCCCTGTGTAAATAGTGCCTACAGCGTATGATGGATGCTTCAGAAATGCATATCGTCATCACCACCAAAATCATCAGCTTTGCCACTGAATGTTTCAATTAGAGATGGGCGCGGTTGCAAAATTCAGACCCGAGTCCAGATCTAAATTTCAAAACCCCCAAAGTTTAGAAGCATTTGGACTGAGGATTTTGGTTTGGCCTGTTACAGACACAGGGTCCAGCCACGAAGTTCGTTTCTACGTTTTGAATGCCCCAACCATTTGCTTCAGAGTATATAGACAGGGATCATTTGCAAAATGTGCACTTGGGAACTAGGTTTGGACTGCAACACCTTCCCCCAGATCTGGGATATACAGCGTCGAAATATTTTGAAAGTCCAGATCCAGCAAAGCACTTAAGCATGTGCTTTACTTTGAATAAGTGAGTAGTCCCATTGATCTCAAAGGGGGTTGCTCATATGCTTAAAGTTAAATCCATGTTTAAGTATTTTGCTGATTGGGGCCTAAATACCTATATCCTATTGAGAATCATTTTTATCTGCATCCATTTCTGGAGTTGAGTTTTCTATAGCTAGTTTTTGTTGTTGCTTTCTTAAAGACAAAATTAATTCACCAGAAAGAACAACTCTGTAAAAGTCTAACGATACATAGCATAGTTTTGTTTCAACAGCACTTCGGATCTTATTTTGCAGCCCAGCACCTTAATGTCTGAGCACCTTAATGTCTCAGCATCTTCCATGTAAAATCAATACCAATAGTGAAGTCCCTAGTGGACTTCATGGAGTCTCTGGTATTTCTTTCTTTTTGGGGTCAAAACTCTACATACGGTAGAGGGTTTTTGGGGATGAAGCGGGGGCTGGGAGGGGGCTGATTTGTTTTGTTCAACAGTTGCATAGGGATTTGGGAGTAAAAAGGGGTGTCACTGTGGAATGTCATTCTGATGACATTTGCATCACCCCTAAAGCCAGTTAGACTCTGGATTCACCTGATCTCCCCTGGAAGTTTGTTACACAATAACAACATTTATGAAAAATGTCTTAAACCACACACTTTCACCACAACAATAGCAGGGTGGGGGGAAAGGAAGGATCCAAAACACAGTCCTCCAGTCCCAGTGCTCTGACTGCTTTGGGCCACCGGGAATTGGCTAGGCTATGGCATATGCTGCTCTTCAAAACTCCAATTAACTGACATAATTTCCAAGAACAGGTTTCACTGAAGTGAAAGGAAAGCTTTTAATTAGTATTAGTCTCAAACTGATACACTGCATAATGAACTGCTCTCTCATTCCTGTATTCACACTGCTACACAATGTGCCATGTTAAACAGAAAAAACAGGAAAAAAAAAAAAGGGACTCTCCTAGTCATTCCACAGTGTGTTCTCTCTCCTGGTTTATTTCCTTCTATAAGGAAGACCGAGTGTTTTAGGTACCTTTCTTATATTTAAATCCTCATTAGGAGCTCCTTGTTCCCCCAAAACGGATGCCCTCTGCAGTGGGAGTTTGGGATGTATGAAGAAAGGGCTCACTTCCTGGAAAGCAGTGGGGGCTAGCAGATCCGGCACTAAGCTACAGCTCGGGAGACTGGGTTTTAATTCCTGGCTCTGCTGGGTGACCTTGGGCAAGTGACTTCATGTCTCTGTTTCCTCTCCCGCCCTTTGTCTGGCTTCACCTTTGGAGTCTGCCCTGAGTGAGAGATGGCCCATCATTATGCTGTCCCAGGAGCACACCGGACACTACTGTGATGAAAGGTGGCAGAATCCGGCCCTTTATTATTATTTTACAAGGTTCAACAGCTGAGAATCCAAAGCACATGCTTGAGCTGAAGCGTGAGGGAAGCTGCCAGCAATCCGGGGGAGCAGATTCCCGTCTATTCCAGGTGACTACGGCTATCAGAACCTGGCCCAAGAAGGGGTGGGGGCGGAGATGTCTTTGGCCGTTTCCGACATTTTATTCCCCCCATTTATGTATGAGCCAGACTATGAACCTTTACTCCCACGGCAGAGCAATTGCTCACCCCACGGACTGTAATGGAGCTAGATAGATGAGGATTTGGCCCACCAAGTTATATGGCCTGTATATAGGGCTCAGAATGGAAACGTCCCCTCAGCGTTTACCACAGAAGAGGGGTGCAGCGGCGAGGTGGGGGTTGATGGGTGTGGAACTGCCAACCCACTAAGATGCTGCAAAATTCCTTCCCTCCAAGTGCAATTTCTCCTCAGCAGCCCGAGCCCAGAGAATTAACATGGTACAAGCAGGGCAGTAGCTCATTCAAAGGGGAATGATTTCTAACGTGAGCGATTACGGCCTACAACAGAGTTCCTGAGTTATGAATGGCAAATTACAGAACCTCTGCTGAATGAAAGAAAGCCCGTCACCTACAGTCTGAACCACCTCAGGAGTAGCCAGAGCTGTAATGAATCTCACAGCGAATCTCAAGAAGCAATTAAACTGAACCGCGTTCTCGCTGGCGTCTAGGGCGAGCACAGCAGATGCATTTGCAAATCTTCCAACGTGCTAAGACCCTGATCCTTTGCGTTGTTGGAAAGATGGCAGTCCAAAGCTACATTTGAGTAATCATTGTAACAGTGGGCTGCCCCTTACTCTGAAACACGCTATTGCAGCGCCTCTCAATGGAGGATCTCAGATTGCTTTGCAATCATTAGTTAACCAAGCCTCTCCTCGTTCATGTGCAGTATAATCCCTGGTTTACATGCCCATAGAGCTGCAGGATTCGACGCTGTGAGAGGTGAAGTGACCAGTCACCAGTCCCACACCAAGTCACTGACTGAATTGGGAACAGAACCCAGGAGTCCAAATGCCCCATCCCCTTCTTTAGGAATAAAGAAATTTGCTCCTGGGTGTCCCCACCTGTTCATTGTGGAGATAATCCTGGATCCAATCACTCACTCACTTTGAAAGTAGGGTTTATTACCCACACCCAGTTCGAATGCTGCAAGTACCTTTATAACAGGAGCCTAAATGATTTAGTGCCTAAGTGAGTTAGACTCCTAATGCCCATTGGAAGTCACTGTCCAACGGGAATTAGGCACTTAACCTGCTAAAGCTCTTTTGTAAATACTAAGTGCCTGACTCCCATTGGAAGCCAGTGACTTTCAATGGGTTTTAGAAGCCTAACTCACTTAGGCACTTTTGTAGATGCCTAAATACCTTTGGACATCTAGCCATTAGGCACTTGGGTGTCTAATTCTTGTTGAAAGATGTAAGCTCCTAAATCACATTTGGAAATGAGACTTAAGCACCTAAGCTACTTAGACATTTTTAAAATGTTACCCAAAGCCATATTTTGAGCTGGCTACTCTAGCTGCTCTCACAAATTTTGAGGAGTGCACCCATTTTGCGAATACACAACCACATTCAGAGTCCTTTCTGCTGCTGCCTGGATACAATGATAAACCACAGTTTGGCCCGGCATTTGGAATAATGGATGCAGACGTTTATACAGCAAGCTAGAGAGGAGCTCAAAATACAAAATTCAGATTCTGATTTCAAACACTCCCAAGCTCTGGGCTATCAGATCCAGGACTTTGATTCAGGGTCCAGCATGAAGATAGGGGCCAATTGCGGAAGTCAGAACTGGGTTTTGATATTGAACATTTCCAAAGTGACTGGATCCAGGGTGACCTCCACACTGAACAAAAATGAGTAAACGAATGATGAGCCTGATTCTTCTCTCCCTTCCGCCAGTTGCACTGGTATAAAACACTAAAGACTTTGCCTGTGTCCACACTTTATTGCTACAGGGGCACAGCGACAGCTGGACCAAAGTAACACTTTAGTGTAGCCACTCACTACAGCAATGGCAGGGGTTGTCGTTAATCCCCCTCCACGAGAGGCGGTACCTAGATCGACGGAAAAATTCTTCCTTCAACCTAGCGCTGTCTACACCAGGGGTAAGTTCAGCTTCACTACATCACTCAGGGGTGTGGCTTTTTCACACACCAGTGAAAGTTAGGTTGACCTAACTCTTTAGGCCTTCTATAAAACCTCACCCTGGTTTAGGCTGCTTGAAGGGAGGGGCAGAATTAGATCCCTATATTTTTTGATCACGGATTGTATTTTTTGTTCTTACTTTTCAATAATATGTTCCTCCCAACGTTTTTCTCGGTGCCCCTGGGAACTGGGTGTTTCCAATAATCTAATTTTAAACTAGGGTGACCAGATGTCTCAATTTTATAGGGACAGTCCCGATTTTGGGGTCTTTTTCTTATATAGGATCCTATTACCCCCCACACCCTCTGTCCCAATTTTTCACACTTGCTGTCTGGTCACCCTATTTTAAGCAGACAGTTCATAGAATCATAGAATATCAGGGTTGGAAGGGACCTCAGGAGGTCATCTAGTCCAACCCCCTGCTCAAAGCAGGACCAATCCCCAATTAAATCATCCCAGCCAGGGCTTTGTCAAGCCTCACCTTAAAAACTTCTAAGGAAGGAGATTCTACCACCTCCCTAGGTAACACATTCCAGTGTTTCACCACCCTCCTAGTGAAAAAGTTTTTCCTAATATCCAACCTAAACCTCCCCCACTGCACCTTGAGACCATTACTCCTTGTCCTGTCCTCTTCTACCACTGAGAACAGTCTAGAACCATCCTCTCTGGAACCACCTCTCAGGTAGTTGAAAGCAGCTATCAAATCCCCTCTCATTCTTCTCTTCTGCAGACTAAACAATCCCAGTTCCCTCAGCCTCTCCTCATAAGTCATGTGTTCCACACCCCTAATCATTTTTGTTGCCCTTCGCTGGACTCTCTCCAATTTATCCACATCCTTCTTGTAGTGTGGGGCCCAAAACTGGACACAGTACTCCAGATGAGGCCTCACCAATGTCAAATAGAGGGGGACGATCACGTCCCTCGATCTGCTCGCTATGCCCCTACTTATACATCCCAAAATGCCATTGGCCTTCTTGGCAACAAGGGCACACAGCTGACTCATATCCAGCTTCTCGTCCACTGTCACCCCTAGGTCCTTTTCCGCAGAACTGCTGCCTAGCCATTCGGTCCCTAGTCTGTAGCTGTGCATTGGGTTCTTCCGTCCTAAGTGCAGGACCCTGCACTTATGCTTATTGAACCTCATCAGATTTTTTTTGGCCCAATCCTCCAATTTGTCTAGGTCCCTCTGTATCCTATCCCTGCCCTCCAGCGTATCTACCACTCCTCCCAGTTTAGTATCATCCGCAAATTTGCTGAGAGTGCAATCCACACCATCCTCCAGATCATTTATGAAGATATTGAACAAAACCGGCCCCAGGACCGACCCCTGGGGCACTCCACTTGACACCGGCTGCCAACTAGACATGGAGCCATTGATCACTACCCGTTGAGCCCGACAATCTAGCCAACTTTCTACCCACCTTATAGTGCATTCATCCAGCCCATACTTCTTTAACTTGCTGACAAGAATACTGTGGGAGACCATGTCAAAAGCTTTGCTAAAGTCAAGAAACAATACATCCACTGCTTTCCCTTCATTCACAGAACCAGTAATCTCATCATAGAAGGTGATTAGATTAGTCAGGCATGACCTTCCCTTGGTGAATCCATGCTGACTGTTCCTGATCACTTTCCTCTCATGTAAGTGCTCCAGGATTGATTCCTTGAGTTCATGTGTGATGTTCAGTTAAGAACAGAAGGAGTCATGATAAGAAGGATCTCTAAGCTGTCTCCACAGGAATCATGCCTTTCTTTTTAATTGACAAAAAAGAGCCCTCCCAAATGCAGACCTCTGCTTTATTTCCACATGAATTGGGCTTGTTTGCAATTCAACGTCCTTTTCTAAATGTGGAGAGATTTCCGCGTGGACACACACAGGGGAAAAGAGACAGCAGAAACTGGGGCTTGCTGATTTGACAGGCAGTGCTGGGAAGAAACTAAAATTTAGTGTGGGAGGGAGAAATTATTTGAGATATTATGAACCCCCTCCCCAGCAGAAGTAACTGTTAAACTGTCTGAACCCAATTCTGCCCTCTGATGTGTGACTCAAAATCCGTGGAACCTTATGGCTACATCTGAGGGCCAAATTTAGTCTTCGGTATTTTAGGCCTCCCCTGTTCAATAAAAAAATAGTTACCATAGAAACAGCCACATTGCAGAGTAGCCATTCTAACTCTTAAATACAGAACACCTTTGCTTTATCCCTCTGCCTGATGCAGATGGCATAAAATGCATCCAGGCAAATATTCCCTCACTCCCAGGTTCTAGGATTCTTCTGGATGGTGGAAACGTAGAAAGCAGAGCAAGAGTTAAAAAGACACTCACCTACGTACATGTTACTGCCTTCAAGCAAAAGTAGAGGGTTAGGAACCTCCAGCCAACCCAATCTCTTTGCAGCCATTCACTAATGAATCCTCGCTATGTAATATGTATTATCCCCACTTTACAGATGGGAAAGTTGAGATGCACAGAAATTCCTGCCAAATTTTTCTAACTAGAGTGTCTAAAATGAGGCCCCCAAATCCATATTTAGGTATCTGGACTTTTAAGTAGCTGGACTTTTAAAATGTACTGAGCACTCACAGCGACTCATTTGAGCCAATTCTCCCCTCACCTCTAAAGGTGTAAATCAGGAGTAACTCTGCTGAAGTTAATGGGATACAGCAGAGTAAGTAAGGTCAGAAGAGGCCCACTAATGTCAATGGGAGCTGTGGGTGTTCAGCATCATTAGCAATCTAGTCCCTTATTTAGATGACTACATCCATAGTTAAGGGACAGATTCTGCTCTCATTTATCTCATAAATCAGAGTAATTCCACCAAAGTCAATAGCTTTACTCCAAATTTACACCACTGTAACTGAGAGAAGAATCTGGTTCTAGGTGCACACTGTTAAACATCCCAGTCAGAAAACATGTGCACTAGTGACATGGCCAAAGACATACAGCAAGTCAGCGTCAGAGACTGAACGCTGGCATTTCCCCGGGCCCAGTTCTATCAGCAGTACATTAGGCCACTCCACCTCATTAACCTCTGGCTGGCTGAGCCACCACTGATGTTCATTAGTAAAAGAAAAGGGTGTGTGTTAAAAAGCAAAGCCGGGGGAGGGTGGGATGGACTATATGTGCAGTCATCATGCAGAATCTCACTCCAAGTCAGGAAGTTATGTTCTGCCATACATGAATTCCCTCCAGAATTTCACTTGTATTTTTCTTCATTGCTTACCCTGGACTGTTGTGTGGCGCTGCTGTACAAAGCCACAGGGCACCCCAGAGGTGGCTGCATTTTATCTGTCTAGGTACTTACATGGCTCTCATCCCCACGGCATCTGGGTGCCTCACAAATATTAATGCACTTAGGTAGGGACGTGTTATTATCCCTATCTGTAAGAACTGAGCCATAGAGAGGTTAAGAGACTTGTCCAAGGTTCCACAAGAAGCCTACAGCAGATGCAGGAACTGAAATCCAAATCTCTTGAGTCACAGTCCAGTGCCTTAGCTACAAAGCCAACCTTGCTCCTGGAAGGGGTGAAGGGTTGTAAGTTGATAAGGCACTTTAAGATAGTGTGATTAGCCATATTTAGGGCCCTACAAAATTCATGGCCATCTGGTCTTGTGTGTGCTTTTACCCTATACTATACAGATTTCACGGAGGAGACCAGTGTTTCTCAAATTGGGGGTCCTGACCCAAAAGGAAGTTGCAGAGGGGTCGTAAGGTTATTTTAGGGGGGTCACGGTATTGCCACCTTACTTCTGCACTGCTGCCTTCAGAGCTGGGCAGCCAGAGAGCGGCAGCTGTTGGCCGGGCGCCCGGCTCTGAAGGCAGCGCCCTGCCAGCATTTGCACAGAAGTAAGGGTGAAAATGCCGTACCCTGCCACCCTTACCTCTGAGCTGCGGCCTTCAGAGCTGGGCAGCTGGAGAGCAGCAGCCGCTGACTGAGAGCCCAGCTCTGCAGGCAGCAGCGCAGAAGTCAGGGTGGCAACACCAAACCCGGCCATCCTTACTTCTGCGCTGCTGGCGGTGGCTCTGCCTTCAGAGCTGGGCTCCCGGCCAGAGCCGCCGCTCTCCAGCCGCCCAGCTCTGAAGGCAGAGCCACCGCCAGCAGCCGCGCAGAAGTAAGGGTCGCCGTACCGCAATCCCCCCCGACAATAATCTTGCGACCTCCCCCCCACAAGTCCTTTTGGTAATTTTACAATTACAACACCGTGAAATTTCAGATTTAAATCGCTGAAATCATGAAATCTACCTTTTTAAAAATCCCATGGCCGTGAAATTGACCAAAATGGACCGTGAATTTGGTAAGGCCCTAGCCATATTACATACAAAGGTAACGAGATTTAAGGAGCTGAGACAGAAGCGGATCAAATGTAAGGGATTAGCAGGGTGAGTCTATGCACAGCGTCTAGCAGCCATGCAAATAGCAGTCAGAAAGTTAAGGATCCCACCAGAAGGCTGATGAGAGTTATGGATGCGAAGGAACAGATGGAGTATAAAAACCCTGGCAGGCTGCAGCAAAATGGCGACGAGCAGGTTATTAAAGCACAGCATGCATCGCAAACGCCAGCCACGCAATCAGCGCTCGGGGAGCAGGGAAATGCTTACATGCAAGTTCGGCTTCCAAGTTAAACCAAAGCACGTCCGCTTTAACCAGCGGCAGCAACACATGCCGTGCTATTATGGGAGTCTGAGAAGGAAAAACCTATTAAGGTCATCTAGTCCATCCCCTGCTTCCATCCAGGATTGTCCCCCTCCAGACCCTAAGCTGGGTCTTGCTTACTTTTCAACTTCTCAAGAAGAGCTGGTCAAAAAACCAAATTGAAATTATCATGAAAAATATTGGGATAATTTTGCACCTTTTTTGGAAGAAAAACGCCATAAAACTGGGGGAGGGGGAAGGGGGGGTTAAAAATAATATTCCCCCACTTTAAAAACATTTAAATTCTAACTAAAGGTGTCACTGAAATCCCAGATTTTGAATTTTTTCACCCAGCTCTCATCATAAGGGGTGGTGCTTCCACTCCTGGCCTTAGGAGAATCCTAAATGATCCTTTCTTAAAAGTTCATCCCATTACCCAAGGTATTGATTATTACCATGGCTGGGACAGTGGTAGCGTCCGAAGACCACAGTCAGAATCAGGGACCCACTGTGCTAGATGCCGCACAAACACATAGAAGCGGTGGTACCTGCCCCAGAGAACTGCCAATCTAACATGGAGCAAGTGAGTGTAACCAACCATTGGAAGGTATGGGGATAGAAGCCCAAAGGGAGCAGGAATAAGATCATCCAGTTACTGTGGTCCAGCTATGGGTATAATTTGATGAATCCAAATCATTTAAAAGTTTTAAATAAATTAATTCCAGCAGCCTGCTCCAACCTAAATAATCTCTCTCTCTCCTCCTGTTTAAATGCTTCTAGTACTTTGCATCTGATGCTCATCCATCGTTTTATCCAAACTATACAGATTGGATGTGATTTTTAAAAGGGGCTTCATTTTTAGCACTCAAAAATTCATAGATTTTAAGGCCAGAAGGGACCGTACCTTTATGATCAACTAGCCTGACTTCCTGCATAACACAGATGGTAGAATTTCACCCAGTAATTCCTGCATTAAAGCCAGTAACTTCCAGTTGAGCTAATGCATCTCCTTTTAAAATATATCCGGTCTTGATAAAAAGGGGGCAGATCCTACATTGGTATAAACTGTACACCAGCAGGGAGGGATCTGCCCCAAAGACTTCAAGTGATGGAGAACCCAACATATCCCTCGGCAAAACATTTCAGTGGCTAATTCGCATCACTGTTAGTAACGTTTCAGAGGAACAGCCGTGTTAGTCTGTATTCGCAAAAAGAAAAGGAGTACTTGTGGCACCTTAGAGACTAACCAATTTATTTGAGCATGAGCTTTCGTGAGCTACAGCTCACTTCATCAGATGTTTACCGTGGAAACTGCAGCAGACTTTATATACACACAGAGAATGTATGGGAAAACAATGAGACGATACTGCTCAGCATGACAGTCACCGGTCTCTGCAGTCTAACTGTAGATGACATACCAAAGACAACAACCCAAGTTAAAAGCAAAGTGGCCAAGTCCCTGTCTATGCTTGATCTCACTAAACACACTGCCTGTAAAAACTGTAGGGTGGCTTTTCAAAGATACCCAAGAGATTTAGGAGCACGAGCCTTGCACTCAAGCTAGTTTTGGGTAATTCACACAGGCAATTTTGAAAATCCCATCCTTCTTTGACATTTTCATCTGTTTCGGGGGTGTTGGTTTTCTAAAGGATCAGTATATTTTCCTACAGTAAAAAGAGGAACGTACTGTAGTGAAAACGTTATTAAAACTTTTTTTGCAAAATATTTCTTCATACAGCCTGTTCTAGGCTTGGCTTGCCAAGCACTACGTTTAGTAGTAAAATACTCAGAATATTCCCTGGCAGTTATATCCGTTTCCTCCCAAAGGATCCCATAGCATTTTACAAACCATACGCAACATCTGTGCCAAATGACAGTACAAGACGCATGTAAAACATCACCAGATAGGAAAGGGTAATATTTTGCACCCTATTTGTAGTAGAGAAGCAGTGTTTCCTAGTGGATAAAACACTGCATAGGGGCGCTGGGACCAAGCTGCCCGCCCGGTGCTCCAGGGCTGGGAGACCTCTGGCGCCCTGGGGCTGGGGGGCCAGCAGCCACCGTGGGGGTGCTCTGGGCTCCAGCAGGCGAGGTGGGAGTGGAAGGGGAGGGGCAGAGGGGGAGGAGCCGAGGCTAGCCTCCTCCAACGAGTCGTTTACCCACATGTGCACAACGGAAACTGAAAAAGTAATTTAGACCCCAACCCTGCAAAGCACTTAAGCATATCCTTAACTTTATGCATTGACTTCAACTGGATTACCCGTGTGCTTAAAGTTAAAGACATGCTTAAGTGCTTTGCTGGATCAGAGTTGATGGAATATAATTACCCAAACCGCAATTTACCAAGTACACCAGAGCAGTCACTTCCACTTTTGCAGAAATGCCCCCGGATCTTTAACAATTGCAAGATCTCTATTTTACAGCTCATTTAACAGCTGACAGCTATAGCACCACGGAGCCCTGTTGCACCGTGGGGAGGAATTAGTTCTCCTCCGACTTTCAGTGAAGAATGACACCTTCCGGATCACCACCACCACATTTTTGAGTATCTAAGGTTTTCCTTGGAGGTCTCTTATCTAAGGAGCAGCCAAGTCAGACACTGCTTAGCTCACAGGAGCAGATGCACACATCATCAGCTGGGGCAGCTGCAGGCTTTTTTTAGTTCATGCCCAAGTCCTCACCAGCGGCAGGACATTCTCAAACCACGCAAACTCTGCGGTCTTATTGCTTAATTAAAAGATTCTTGTACCAGACATTTAGACAATGGGCCTGATCCTCCTCATCCTTACGCTGGTGTAAATCAAGAGTAACGCCAGCGTAAAAGCAATGTAGGAGAGGAGGATCAGGCTTGGTGTGTTTTGAATGAAGGAGTTCTGGACCTATTGGCTGAGTAAATGAAACGCAAGCTTTTGTCAGCCAGATTCATCTTGTCCTCATGCCCAGGTGTTATGAAATCCCAGCTCCACTGACCTGAATGGAAAAACTCCCCATTGATTTCAGAGGGGCCAGGATTTCAGACATTATTTTAAAATAATAGTAATAAAATAAAACCAAAGGAAAATAATAGAAAAGAAAGAATGAAGATAGGCTTCAAAATACTGCTCCTGCTGAAATCAATGGGAGTTCTGCAATTGACTCTCACAGAAGCAGAAATGGACCCACATCAGAACCTTAGGCCAGATCATCAGCTAGTCATCAGTGGAGTAACTTCACTGACTTAAGTGACTTCAACAGAGCTACTCTGACCTGGCCCCTTACAATCAAATGTTGCCTCTTCTCACCCCCAGTTTTGGAGACTGACATAAAATGAGACCCAGACATGAGTCTCTCTGGTTTTGCAAAGCAGATGTCTGACTGACGGTGGCATTTTCAAAGAAAAACAAAAACCACCCTGTGCTTCACTTATTTGCAACTGAAACGAGAAATGGGCCTGGAGCAGAAATATTTATCCAACCCCCGCACCACTGATGCCCAGAATCAGGGGCTTAGAGAAGACAGGGCTGACCTACACCTTACCCTGGGTTTGGTTTGACGAAACAAAACGCACCTGTGGTTTTTGCCCTTCTTTGTGTTCAGTCCCAAAGCAATGCTCATCTTAGTCAATTCACTGTGCTTTGCATTGCTCTGCATCCCAGCAATCTCCCACCACAAGGCACCTCAAAAGTGGGACTTACTGAATCTAAAAACACAGTCCTGATGCCATAATGAAAGTAAGCAGACATAAGTTTGTATGCTGAGAAGAGAGGATCCAACAGCCAGATGGAGTAAATTCAATAAAGTTTTTTTTGTGCCTTGCCAGGAATATTCTGCACTCTTTCATACATGGAATATGATCAGGAATAGAAATTAAGTATCAGCATCACATCTTTGTGGTCTAACCCTAGCACCACCATGTTTTGACCTTCAAACAGTTAAATGAAACAAAAAGTGTATAGTCAGAACCGTTAGTAATATTGGCACAGTGACTGGACATCACCTTTGTGCAGACAGGCAACGTGAGGCCTATGCACCCCTGAAGTCCTGGTTATAGTCTCAAAATAGGGCATAAATGGGACTTCAATGAGCACTGGTGTTGTATTAGCCATCGGCCAGATGTGGATTTCACCCAAAGAGTTTTGAATAAAATTGTTCTAATTATAGTGCTTCTTACTTGGACCACAGAGCCCTGAACCCTTCCTGGGGAGTTGGCTGCAGCTGTCTCTGGAAAGTGAAAATAAAGGATGGGAGATTGAGCAGGCGGTGTGGTCTAGTGGGTAGAGCCTTGGACTCACAAGAGCTGGCTTCTATTCCTGGCTCTGTCACTGGCCTGCTGTGACATCTTTGGCAAGTCACATCCCCTCTCACTGCCTCAGTCTCTGATCTGTAAAATGGGGATAATTATACTGTGCTCCTTTGTAAAGTACCTGGAGATCTACCGATGAAAAGTGCTATATAAGAACTAGGTGTTATTGTCAGCAGAAAAGCACAAAGTGGCTGTCTTTCCTAGCAAATAAATAAAATATAAACCAGGGATTCCTTAAAGGGCACAGAATTATAGAAATGAAGACTGGAAGGGACCTTAACAGGTCATCTAGTCCAGCCCTCTGCGCTGAGGCAGGACAAAGTAAACCTAGATCATCCCTGACAGGTGTTTGTCCAACTTGTTTTTAAAAACCTCCAGTAATGGGGATTCCACAACCTCTCTGGGAAGCTTATTCCAGTCCTTAACTACCCTTATATGTAGAAAGTTCTTCCTAACATCACCAACAGAGTAAAAGTCATCCCAGTGCAAGGGGCAGGCGCCACCCATCTTTAATTGCTTAGCACCCATGTAACCCCTATTTTGGGGACGCAGTAGGATGTGAGTGGTGCACTGGTCTTGTACTGACTCGCTGCACAGTGGTGAATTTCACCCCCACAGAGAGTAATGACGAAACCTATATTTAAAATGTTGGCGAATAGGAGAGGGGGAAGCAGGGGAATATGCAATGATGAAGGAAGGGATGCA
This sequence comes from Caretta caretta, assembly GCF_965140235.1. Taxonomy (NCBI): domain Eukaryota; kingdom Metazoa; phylum Chordata; order Testudines; family Cheloniidae; genus Caretta; species Caretta caretta. The sequence goes on along the minus strand of NC_134206.1, from coordinate 343,738,410 downwards.
GCAGATTTGCTAGGAGATGCAGTGCACAGCTGCTAACAGGCTCCATGAGACAGTCTGACAAAATTCACTCAAACCAGTATGTTATCAGCCGAAGGAAGGCAAAATGAGGAGAGAGGGACTGGGTGGTCATGGCACAGATATGGCAGTACGACCATCTGGACTCTCTAGCCTATAACTTTCAGGCCTTCTGATTGCACCTATCACCAGCATACCTCTTCCACAGACTTAGAACAGCATTTTATCTCTATGTTCCAATCCTTCTAGCTGAGCAATGGAACTAACAATGCTTCCCTCAGTGTTTGTGACGTACCTTTTGGTCTTCAGATGGAAGATACTCTTGAAATCCAGAGTATTACAATAATGGCACTAGTGGCACCAGTTTAGATCACCAAAAAAATTAATGCTGACTCAAGAGAGGGTGAGCACAAAATATTCTTTGCACGACATGTATGGCCGGCTACTAATCGCCCCTGCATGGTCTGATCTCGCTCTCATTAAAATCAATGGGATTTCTCCATTGACTTCTCTGGGAGCCGGATTGAACCTGGAATGTGCAATTTAGAATCATAGAATATCAGGGTTGGAAGGGATCTCAGGAGGTCATCTAGTCCAACCCCCTGCTCAAAGCAGGACCAATCCCCAACTAATCATCCCAGCCAGGGCTTTGTCAAGCCGGGCATTAACCTCTAAGGATGGAGATTCCACTACCTCCCTAAGGAACCCATCCCGCCTAGTGAAATAGTGTTTCCTAATATCCAACCTAGACCTCCCCCACTGCACCTTGAGACCATTGCTGCTTGGGATAAACACAATAGAAGAACAAAGTTTCTGAAAGGATTTTACCAACAGTAGGGTGAAACCTACCCCAGTGCAGAGGGCCAATACAAGGACTTTGAACCCCTGGTCGTACCGTGAGCCCTACTGGTCAACCCAACTAAAACATGATATTGCAGAACTGGAAGGAGTTCAGAGACAAGTGACAAGAATGATCCTAGGTTCCTGTGAAGAGAGGCTGACAGACTGGGACAGTTCGCCCAGACAATGGATAAGAGGGGACATGGTAAAATTATACACAGTTATGAATGGTCTAGAGAAGGTAGACGGGGCGCTTCTGTTCTCCCTGTCTCATTACACAACAAGAATGGGATCTTCTATTAAAGTAAAAGGTGGGAAATTCAAAACTGATAAAAACTGGAACTCACTGCCACAGGAAGTACCTGAGGCCAGGGATTTAAGAGACTGGATATTTATATGGCAAAATCAAGACTATCCAGAGTCATCATAATCACTGACAACAAAATTTTTGTAAGGGATTTTAAATCTTGTGCTTTGGGGCTGAAACCAATCTCTGACTATTGTAGACCAAGATGAGATAAGTGGGGGTGGGGGACAGACTGCAGGGTTCCTCCACCTTCCTTTGGTGCTGGAGACCGGATACTGGACTAGATGGACCTTGGGTCTGATCCAGTCTGGCAATTCCTATGTTCTTAAATCCCACTTAAACCCTACTTTGAAGACAGAAGTGGAACATAAGTGTTGTCTTTTGCACAGGCCTTACATAGCAACGTGCTTTAAAAAATGATGTGGGAGAAAACAATGCCAAGCACGCCCTACTCCTATAATAATTTTTGACTGGAAGGAGTCAATTTTCCAAATGGAAAATCTGCAGAACAACAAAACCCTTTTATTTCAGCTTATGCAACAATCTCACGTGTGACTTTTTTGCAGCATGACCTACTAGAGCATCGCTCTCCTAGCAGAGTTAAACATAAGATGCTATTCACTCCCTGATGTATTTATTCATTGGTGGCTCTGTAATTAAAGAATAAATGGATCTCTTTTACCTTGAATACTTCCATTGGAAGAGGAAATTTTGCTGCATCATTAAGGGATTTTTCCAGAGCGCATTTCCACTCAGATATATTCTTCAGAGAATAGATTTCTAAAACAACAACAAAAAAAATCACATAATTGTTTAAGGATCAAACACTCCTGTAGCATGTTAATCTCATACACCATGTAATGGTACAATCCCAGTAAAACCAACAATGCAGTGTGTACCCCGTACGATGTAGTTCTGATAAAACCAGCAAAGAAGAATGACTCCATTAACACACAGAGCCAGGGAGTAACATACTTTATTTCCTGAAGAAAAACAAACCAAAGCAAGAAAATGAACATTTTTCAGGTTTTTGTCAAAAAGCCAAAACTTGAATTTTGTTTTTGAAAACCAAAACTGAACTTGTTTTATGTTTGGCTGCCAAAAACTGATATTTTTGCTGTTTGGGGTTTACAACCAAAAGCTGAAACATTTGGACAAAAAAATGGGAAATGTTCTCATAAACACTGCCATCATTGTTAGTTGAAAAAGCACTTTTTGTTTAAAACAAAACAAAACAATAAAAATTTGCAACCAGCTCTGTACATAAACATACTTGTCAATATAACAATCAGAGTACAAGAGCAACCCAACAAATAGTATTCACAACTGAAGTACAGTCATTCTACAGCGGCTTCTTTAAATAGATTTAATATCATTAGTTATATTACCAAATCCTTTAGTGATTCATTCCAGTAAAATGCCTATGAATCATCTACTGTAGGGACAATACAGTGATGGAGAATTTTATATAGGCTGTACTTCTGTTCTAGGAAACATATTGTGAACCAGCACACAAGTTATTGCAGAACATTCATCTCAAGCTCTTAAAGCTACGAGATAGACAGATAGAGTGCAACAATTATTAAAATGGAAATGACCAGAATAGGCCTGAATCCAGATAGGGAATAAACAGAGTGCAATTCCAGTGGTGTCAGTCTAGTTTTTACACCAGTGCCGTATTTGGCTCAATTTTCATTTGAAATTCTGTGCTTATAACAGCCGCAAAGATTTACGGCAGCATCTTACAATTCTGAAGCAGAGAAGAAAAAAAAAAAGAAGGAATTGGCAAGCACAGTTTTCACCTAGCATTGAAGCTACAAGGGAATGTTATGCTCTGATCTCAGCAGATTTAAGACCTTATCAAAACAGGATTTGCAGAAATCACTCACTGGAAGTGGATGTATTTATACATCCACTATATCAAACTATCCAACTTCAGACAGACATCAAGGGTATGCATATGAATTTAAGTGCACTTAGAGGGACATAACCCTTTAGGGCTATATTTTTAATTCCTTGCCTGTCTGGATTTCCGTGAGAAACCACATTTTGATCCTCTGTTTAGAGTACAGATTGCGGCCGGAGTCCTCTGTACCAAGAGCACTTTTTAAGTGATTGTTACTCGGTGCGCCTGTTATGGCAGGTGTTCCTTTCCTTTCGGAAGCACAGCTCACTCTCGGGTGCGTTAATAAAATGACCCAGTCCTACCGCCTAGCATGAACAGCCCCGTTGCCAAGGGGAATGCTCACATAGGTAAGATATATTCACACACACAGGATTCAGTCAAGCAAGGGGCAATGTGCTGTCTCAGACAGCCACAATCTGCCTCCAGGTCTCACCCTGCTCCAAGCCTATCCCTGGTGCAGCGTACTTCCCTGGAAGAGCTGGTACACTGAGGGGGGTGAAGCCATGGCTCTGCCCACTCCCTGCCCCATTCCACCCACTCATGAGTAGGTAGGGCTGGGAGAATACACAGCAGCCCCACACAGGCTGCTTCCTGGTCTGCTGGTAGCATCCTGCCTGGGCTGTGATTCTGGCCTGCCCCTAGGTCATGCTGTGCAAAGAATAGAGAGTCTCCTTTAGTCTCTCCCCTGCACTCGATTCCCAGCACATGAGAGGCAGCTGACACCTTTCAGGAACAGCCCCTTGAAGATTCGGGGCTGGATCATGGTCAGCCCCAGGAAGATACGCCATGTGCAGGAGAGAGACTTAGAGCCTCTTGCCTCTTGTGGTGCAGCATCACTGAACCTCGGGGCCTTCAGCCCTTCCCCACCCACCCACTGAGGCAGAGCCAGCGGGGAACGAATGCTTCTCTGAAACGGAGTTGCTGGGAGAGTGCAAGGACGCCAAGGGGTCTGGGCTCTGGTCTGGGGGGTGTTTGTGAAAAGGAAGGCTCTCTGGGCTTCTCCCTGCTTGGTCACTGTCCGGCCACCCCCCTCCGTTATTCTTTCCCAGCCATCTCATTTTATTTTCTGTTTGTTAAGCTCAGGCTAAGATGATTCTCCCTGCCCCTCCTCCAACTGATCTGCGAAAGACAGCTGCCAGCTCACTACCCAATTCAGCAGCCTCTGGCCCAGGGAAGTGGGAGATTTCCCACTTGGCATAGGGATCAGCCTTCCCTACGGCCAGCAGCCACTGAGCGCTGAATTTCTGGATCCCTAAATCAGTGCTCTTAATCTTGAGGGATACACAGTTTGCAATCAGAGACCGGCACACAGTACACAACACTGTTACCATCTCAATCTTATTTTGAAGCTTATGATATTTCTTTCCTTACAGACCCCCATCCTGGAGGCATCTGATTACGTGGGAATTTAAGGGGGCGGGGGAGAGAAAAGGAATTTCTGGCTCCCATAGCTGCTGAGAAAAGCTTGAAAATGGGAACCCTAAAGGCTCAAAAATCAGAAAACAAATACAAAAGAACCCAACCGTTACGATTGTTTTTTTAAATCTCAAGGGTTTTAAGCAAATCTTTTGATTTTGGGGAGGCGGATTCTAATTTTTAAACACTTGGGGTTGGCAACACTGCAGACACAGATTTATTGGGCCAGAACCTCGCTGGTGTAAGAGCTACAACATTACATCAGCTGAGGATCTGACCCCTGGTGTTTCCTTAGCTTCTTATTGTGTTTTATAAATTTACTAATGGCCTGCAATGTTTTATGTTCCCTACAGTGTCTGCAATGGAGCTAGGGGCAAGAGTAGGCGAGTGGCATTTATTATTCTTGCACCTGAGTAGGTGAAAATCAGTTGCACTTTTTGGGGCATAATCAACGAGCCTCAAAAGATAAAGGCGCATCTACCAGTCGCAATAACCAGCAAGCGATATTATGAACGCATTTCATTAGATATAGGCAGTTAGGTTATGTTGGCAAGTTTATGGACACTAAATTGCAGCGTTAAAAGAGCATAAAGCATTTTCTTTAAGTGATAGCGTTGCAGACAATTGAACAAAGTGTGCCGTGTCAATTTGTGTTTCGGACAACAAGAAATAAGACATTAAAATGTCTGCCGATTCATCTTTAACTAGAAGTTCGCATGTAATGAGGCAAATCTGTCAAATCAAAGTTTGGGGCCAGATTTCGAGCTGGTATCATTTCAATGGGGCTGTGCCAATTTACATCAGCTGAGCATCTGGTCCCAGGAATCCAAACTCATCCGGGGTCAGAGCCTCGTCCCATTCCAGCTCCTTTGTGCCAGATAAAGGGGCTTAAGGGGACCCTCAAACTCCTGATTCTAGCTGGGGAAGGATACTATCCTACTGCAGGCACTGTGACAGACAGCCATAAGGGGGCCTTCTGAGGACACCCTTGCAAGCTGTGGCAAGGAGGTCATGCCAGGGAAGGGGGTACGAGCAGTGTTTGGGGGTAGGCCTACCTGGATTCTGAGAAACGCTGTGCTGGCAGCCATCACTTAAACAGGTCCCCAAGGCTATCCAAAGTTACGCTGGGGCCTTCTCCAGATCCAGGGCAGCCCAGGCTTGGGAGGGCACAAAGGTGGCGTAAAGTCACCTTTGCCCACCTCCCCCTGGGATGCGAGTTGTGCATTGCACCTCTAAGAAGCACAGTACAGACTCTCACTCCTGAAACGCAATGTAATAAACAGCCAGCCCACCTCTGAAATAGCCACCCAAGCTGGAGTGATATTCAACTGATATTCAACTTAGAAAAAACATGGCATATTCACATAGGGAAATGAAGTTGATAGCCTGGAGGGACTGATCACAATGGCGAGACGTTGATTTACACCAGCTGAGGACCTGGGCTTGAGGACCTGATCCTGTGAGGTGACAGGCACCCTCACTTCTCATGGGGAGATAAGGGTGGCAGGCACCTCACAGGATCAGAAAGGATACGCATAGGTTGGCTAAGATAGTTGGGGGTGCCTACATCCAACACACCCAGAGGGTGTAAAAAGCAAGGACAGATGGAAGCCCGTGGGAATGAACCAGGGAATAAAACTAGGAGTCCCATAATGACAGTAAAGGGACCGCTGGGAGGAACACGAGGGGAAACGCCCTGGCACTGATTTGGCTCTGGCACAATCTCCCAAGAAGATCCTCGCTTCAGCCCATCTGCACCTTCACTACATTCTTCACATTAGTTAACTGCCTTCCTGGGCTTGCCATGGGCTTTGCTGAACCGCCTAAGGGATGCAGTAGAGGAGATAGTCTCAGGCCGATGAGGAGAGAAATCTCTTAGAAGATCCTGAGGAAAGGAGCTCTGGACGTACGCCATAGGTACACTAACTCCTAGGAACCTGGCACCTTGGAAAAATTCACATGCCCTGCACACAGTGGGTGACATTCATCACTGCATAGAGAGCTCTAATTGGGACTTAAGTGGCCCATACCTGATGGCTGCCATCTTGACCATTGCAAAGAGAACTGAATTGGGAGCCGCCAAAGCTAAAAGCATCAGTTACTACAGTTTCAGCAAAAGCAGGAGCTGTAGAAGACTCCTATATTCTGTGGCTCATAAGAGATAGAAACCAGTAACACACACTCACTAGTGAGTGACACACAGACTTTCTGCTGGCCCTCTCTGCCCCTGGTGGAATTTCAGCCTGAATGTTTCAATTTTTGTCTGTGGCCCAAAGTCTCCACTCACTGAGTGGCAGATGGCTGCCCACATGGCCATTGCTTGGCAGGGATCCTTAGGAAATACTCGCCCGCATACAACTGACTTTCTTCTCAGCTGAACGCCGATGCTCAGCAAGTACGAAATCAAATGTTGTGTGCACAATCTGCAGGCATTTATCTCCAATCTAGGAAATAATTTAACACGCGTAAAAGGAAATTATGCTGCCACATAAGGAATTACTTACTGGAAATTATATTCAATTTGTTGCAGCCTCCATTTTTCTCTCCCAGATTAATGGTGTCTATTTAGTAACAATACAATATCTCTAATGAGTCTTGTAATCCTTTGTTTCTAAGCTGGACATCGAGTGGCCAACAAACTGTACTGAGTATGAAGTGGGACTACCAGCACCTTTGTCTCTGCTCTGCTCCAGAAGCAGAGCAAACAACATAAGATCAGGGACCTCTAAGGGGCTGGTCCACAATTATAAGACTAGAAGCCTAATCGATTTCACATTGCCATTTGGCTTGTCCATAGAGTGGAGAGCATGACAGCTGGCAAAACAACTGGGGAATAGTAGGGATTAGGAGGGAACTAATCAGGAAAGAGCTGGACAGAGAGATAGGGACAGAAGCAAGGGCTTTGATTCTCCTCTCACACCAGTGTTACCCTGGTGTAACTCCACTGGAACAGAAGCTTAGCTGGTGTGACGCAACGTACCTCCATTGAAGCCACTGGATGCTATAATGAAGAGCTGGCTTGCTGGCTTCAATGGTCATTTCAGATTTACACTAGTGTGTCAGTCGCCCACGTAACAGTGGGGGGACGATGGGGAGAAAGCAAAGAGCAAGGCGAGAAGGAAAGAGAGCAGGAAAATGAGAGAGAGAGAGAGAGAGAGAGAGAGAGAGAGAATAAGAACAGTGAAAGAAAGCCAAATAACTAAGTTAGAGAAAAGAAAAAGAAAAAAACAGACACTAAAAGGAGCCCAGAACAAAGGAAAGACAAGGAACGAGACAAACAAATATGAGAATGGAAGAAAAAAGCAGAAAGGACAGAGGTAACCACAACAGTCCCTACGTTGTGTTTACGGAGAATTAAGTTGGACAGCAAGTCGTCAGAGACGAGCAATGAAAAGGTGGGGTTTTGTGACCCACAGACTACTACACAACACAAGGCTAGTCTACACGACACCAGCTCTGCTGACACAGCTATACAAGCAGACTCCCCTCGTAGAGGTGCAGCATATGCTGACAGAAGGAGTTTTTCTGTTGGCATAGCAATATTCCCCTGCCTACCCCCCATGGTAGCACTCTTCTGTCAGTACAGCTACATTTACATGGTGGGGACGCTGGTAGTTTCTGGCATAGCTATGTCAGCTGGGGGGGAGGAGGGGGTTTCATATCTCTGACCAACATAGCTATGCTGACAAAAATTTGTAACACTGACCTGCATTAATGTGTTCACCCTGGTAACTGCTCTAATGATTTGCAACACAGAAGGAAAGCAGCATTAAAAATACCTTCACAGGGATAATCCCCACTCTCCCACACTCAACATTTATTGAAATCAACAGAAAGACTCCTTCTATTACACATGGGACAACTGAAGCCCAGAGAGGTTAAGTGACCTGCCCCCAGGGACAAAGGAAGAGTTAGGGATAGAAGCCACATCTCCTGTGCCTTAACTCAGAAATCATCCTTACTCCTCAAGGGGAATTTTGCCCGGTCTGGGGTTTTTCTACAAGCCATAACTTGAGTTGAGGTAAAGGTTTTGATGATGCTGAGTCAAGTTGCAAGTAAACCTGCAGGCTGCTTTGTGACTTGGGGTAGAAAGCATAACGCTGCAAACGTGCTGACTTTGCGATGCCGTGCAAAATGTGCCATTGGCTGAGTTTTGTTTTGAGTTGTTGTCTTCGACTGAATCCGTAACTCGGGGCAGCTCTCGGGGTGCAAATGAAAGTAACTCTCACCCGAGAGGAAAAGCATCGAAAAAAGATTTCCTTCAAAACGAAACTGACAAGATTTGCCCAGTCCAGCCCAACTTTACGGGGAAAATTCATCCCTCAGGCATGTCCCCTGAAGTCAAATTTGGTCCTACTCTAACATAGCAACACGGACACAATTGGTATAAAAACTGCACATGCTTTAGGGGAACTGGAAAGTATAATCATGGACTTGCAACTCTAAAAAGTCAGGCTTCTACCATCTGCACTAAAAGAGAGCTCCCTTAGCCAGCAGCAGTAGTAGGTCCCTTACCCTTTCTGGGAGTCTAGCCATTAGAGGGCACCACTCAGTTACTTACTTATACAAAGCCACTACACTATGGGTCTGGTTTTCCGCCTTTTCACTCCAATTTTACATTGCAGCAGTGCCATTAACTTCACTGGAATTATTTCTGGTTTACACCAGAATGAGACATTATGTCCCAAAACACATTTCTCAGGAGACTTTCATTATATTATTGTTATTATTACAATAGTGCTTAGAAGCTCCAGTCAGAGATCAGGTCCCTACTGTAGTAGGGACTGTACAAACATAGTAACAGACAGTCACTGCCCTGAAAAACAACGAGGTGTCCGGTGGCACCTTAAAGACTAACAGATTTATTTGGGCATAAGCTTTCGTGGGTAAAAAAACCCACTTCTTCAGATGCCCTGAAGAACTTATAACCTATCATAGCCAACTTAGACAAAGAGCTGGTCTACACTACAATTTCTTGCACTGCAAACAAGAGCTGACTCTACCGTGCCCCAGCTTGCCATAAAGCCCACAGGAAGCCACTTTATCCCCATTTCATAGATGAGGGGCAGAGCAGTAAAGGGTTTTGCCCTTAGATTATATAGAAAATCTATGGTAGAGCGGGGAATTGAACCTAGGTCACCTAAGTCAGAGTCTGAGCCACAAAACCATCCACATGCCCTTCGCCCTTAACCAAATCCACCAGCCTAATAGGTTTAAACTGAGTAACTAGTGGTCAAAAAACCCTGACTGATAAACTAGAAGAAATGGATAGCAGACCCCACAGCATTCTCAGTAAACAAACAAACAGGTTTCAAATGTAAACGATGAGAGCATATTTTTAACAAGCCATTTTACCTGCAGGTGGGTCCATTCTGTATTTATTCTCTTGACACCAACCGACTGGTCGAAGTCTGCAATCCAAGTAAAACAACCACTGGTCATAGGATTCAGTCTCCTCCAATCCCACATAGCGAAGGCGTAATCTTCCTCCAACATTTTCAACCACACTAACTATCCAGTACTGAAAAGGGTTCTGGGAATCCTGCAGCTCTATTAAGGAATCAACTGTAATGAGGTCTACAGGGTTTTTTCCTCGCAGAGGCTGTTTGAATAGAAGCAAAACTCCTTATTTTAAATTTTATTTGAAGACGTCTCAAGGAAACAGACGACAGCAGAAGATTATTTTTGTTTTTCACACCATCATCCAAGCTATCAGCAAACAGTCTGTTCTCCTTCTCTTTTACCCAACGGCTTCCAAGTGCAAATTCAGAAGAAAACAGAAAACAACAGTTGTGCTAATTTCTCAACCAACAAAAAAATAAAATTGCAGTTGGACCTTTTAGGATTCTTAGGAATCCACCTAGTAGGATTCTTCCTAAGGACTCAAGGCCCAGTCCTGCTAGGGGATTTCACCCCCTCTGATTTTAAGTGGTGTTTAGGGTCTATATCCCATCACAGGACTGGGCCCTGAAATTAACCTAGAAGGCATGCTACTCAGAGCACGATCCTGAAAGCCCCCTGTGCACAGAGCTCTCATTCACCACGGACTTGATCCTGCTCCCACTGATGCCAGTGGCAAACCTCCCACTGATCTCAATGGGGGCAAGATTGGGGGAATTTGAAGGCCACTAAGTCCATGGAAGACACCCACTGACTTCAAAATGCATGAGATCAGGAGCTAAAAGACAGCGGATTTCTGGATCAGGCCCTCATAGCTGATTCTGTAAAGTGAAACAAGAGGTCCCAATGACAAGGTGTATTTCCTTACACACCGAGTACCTTCTAAGGCCCCAATCCTGCAAACACTTATGCACAGGCTCAGCTTTACCACTGCAGCACCGCCAACCTCAAGCACTCAAAACCATGAGTCAGGCTCTAAAAAAAAAAAAAATCATGCAATTGGGATAAAAATCACGAGTGGGGTCTCCCCCCCCAAAATAATAAATTGTGGATTCTTTTTATTTCCCTTCAGGTTTCTGAGCCTTTAGAGTGCACTTGACTCACATTTTCAAGCTTTTCTATGAAATTCATGAGGGCTAGAAACATACCTTTTTTTTTTTTAAATGAAAGCTAATATTCTCATGCACAAATCTCTTGATTCCAGGAGTTGGGGCTTTAAGAAACACACTAAAAAAATCGTTAGATTCACGATAAAATTCTGAGAGTTGGCAACCCTGTTTCTGCAAGCAGTCCCACAGCAATGAAATTAAGCACGTGCGTAAGTGTTTGAAGGATCAGGGCCTAAACTGTTAGCTGTTTGTGTACCAAGCCTGTTGAAGGAAACAGACAGTAAACACCAATAGCTTTTATAGGGATTTCTAAAAGACTTTGCAAATGGTTCATACTAGGGCTGGTTGGAATAAAAAAAAAAGGGGGGGGAAGCCAGTATTTGAAAAAAAAAAATGTCCCTTTTTTCCCCATTCCAAAAATTTGCAAAAATTTGAAATTCAAACTTCAGCCAGCATTAGAGTTGATCAACAAAATGGAGAGGAGGGTTGGAATCACAATATTTCTTTTGGAATTTGTTCCCATTTATTTTTAATATTGTAAAAAATAAGTTTGAAATTGTGTAACATGAACATTTTCAACCAGCTCTGTGAATAGTTGACACATCTCAGTGCAATACATTTGCTTATAGTATTAGCAACTTTCTTATTGAATTTATTAAATGCATCCATACAATCTCAAAGGATCATGTCATGGCAAAATGCTGTTTCTAAATATAACAACATCATGGAATTCTGATTTAATGTGATTTTTCTTCCATACAGTTGCTTCAGTGCAATAAAACATTCTTTAACATCAAAGGATATAGTAACACTGTAATGACTTAATTTATTATAATAGATGTCTGGCCATTATAAAGCTAATATTGCTTCTCTGATCTGCACGCTAGAAGCTAAGCCAAACAATCAGTTGTCACTTATCCATGAGAGCAGAATGCTAACATTAATATTTGGATTGTATTGAGTATTAATTTTGAAAGTACAGCAAGAACCCTTTTATGAACAGCTCCATACAGAAAATTACCTTGTTAAATCAATATGCAATGATAACAATGATCTGCAGTGCTGATTAACAGTAATTCTATTTACCAGTGGGTTACAAACTCAGCATGATGTCCTGTATTACCCACATACCTCACACATAACAGAGCAGAACACCATTAAATACAAGATTGCAAATTGTTTCTATCCAAGCTGCTGTTTCCTCCCTCCACACTTCTGCCCTTGTTGCCTGCCTGTTTCTTCTACCAACATCAAAGGAGGTAGGGTAGAGCCCACAATAGGGGCTTATTCTGATCCCATTCACACTGGTTTGGAATTGCACCAGGGTGAGATGGGCATCAAGCCCTTAGGCTCTCTGCATAGTCTAGCTGGGAGCATGAAAGTGACTGTGGATCCACCTGCCGTGATGCTATGTCTACACTACACCTTATGTCGACATAACTTAGGTTGTGTAGGGGTGTGACTAAATGACCCCCTGAGTGGCATAAATTACACCAACGTAAGTGCCAGTGTGGACAGCGCTGAGCTTCTACCGCCCACAGGGGCTGGAGTAGATAAGCCGCTGGGAGAGCTCTCTCCAGCTAAGAGCAGCTACATTAGAGAGCTTACAGTTGCACCACTGTAGCCATGCCCTGTTTCTTTGAATGTTTAGGATTTTTGGCCTTGTGGACTGAAAAACCCTGGTGATATTCTACTAAGCTTACCCTGTGGCTAACTAGTGAAGTACCCACAGTCGTTAAAAACGAGTGTGTGTCTGTGTGACTTGCATGAGTGGGCAGAAACAAAGCGATCAAAGCGAGGAGTGTCTTGAAATGCATCTGCATTTGAAAGGTAAATAAGTGTTTACACAGCTGTAAACCACACGTTTACTACTCTGAATCCATCCAAGGCAGGGCAGAAGACCAATCTCCTCAGAGAATATCCCAGCACTGCAGATCCTGCAAGCCTGTTCTGTATATGTCTGAACCACTAGGCGGTGCTACCATACGTATTGCAGGCATCTCTTATTGCACCAATTGTTACTGTAAGCGATTGCGCCTGCAGGAAAATCATTCTGCCAAAACCCCCAAGGAAGCATTCAGACGAGAGCACTGAGAGTCCTGACAGGGAAGCTGCCAATTTCACACAGTTTCAGGATGAAACCATAAATGGGGCCAAGATTTACTCGACGGGGACTGTGGGCCTTAGCACATCTTGCCACGAACCTGGTTTGGGATTGGCACTTTTAAGTAAGCCTGACACGGGGTGAGTTTGGCATGGACGTCGTTCACCTTGCAAACATGCTCGGTGCTTCGAGCTTCAACCAGCTGGCTGTGTTTTTACACGTCCCCTCATCTCACCTGAGCAAAACAGAGAGACTCCCTATTGCCAGCAGAGCTTTCGTGCACTAATCGCCAAATCCTGTCCCCAGAGTGACTGGACTTTGCGCTGGGGAGATCCAGGGGGTCAGAGGGAAAATGAATTCTCCCTACATGGGCAGAGCCACCCCACAGCTTTGTCTAGCATCGGCCTATGGACTGACCAGTGGATCCAGCGAATCTCCACCCCCACTTGTCTGCTGGCCCGACACCCTAACACCCGGCTGGCTGGAGAGACCTGTAGCGCTGTACTCCATGGGGCAGACTCCCTCAGGCCCCTCCCTCAAACTCCACAGTGAAGAGACGTAGATTCTTCTGCCTTTGGGGCTTCCTGTATCTCTTACTTGCGCCTACAGGTGATATGAACTCCCCCCTATAGGGTTCCAGTAGGAAGACACCTTTGACCTCAATGGGCACTGGATCAGCCCCATTAGGTTATGTCTACACTGTAGCTGGGAGGTGTGATCCTAGCATGGGTAGACAGACTCACGCTAGCTCTCCTTAAGTTAGTGCGCTAAAACTAGCAGCGTGGATGTTACAGCAGGAGCGGCGGCTCAAGCTAGCAGCCCAAGACCATGCCCACCTGGCCCCCGGGTCCAAACTGAGGTGGTTACCCCAATCATAGAATCATAGAATATCAGGGTTGGAAGGGACCTCATCTAGTCCAACCCCCTGCTCAAAGCAGGACCAATCCCCAACTAAATCATCCCAGCCAGGGCTTTGTCAAGCCTGACCTTAAAAATATCTAAGGAAGGAGATTCCACCACCTCCCTAGGTAACGCATTCCAGTGTCTCACCACCCTCCTAGTGAAAAAGTTTTTCCTAATATCCAACCTAAATCTCCCCCACTGCAACTTGAGACCATTACTCCTTGTTCTGTCATCTGCTACCACTGAGAACAGTCTAGAGCCATCCTCTCTGGAACCACCTCTCAGGCAGTTGAAAGCAGCTATCAAATCCCCCCTCATTCTTCTCTTCCGTAGACTAAACCATCCCAGTTCCCTCAGCCTCTCCTCATAAGTCATGTGTTCCAGTCCCCTAATCATTTTTGTTGCCCAAGCCGCGGCCCCCGCTGCTATGTCCACACAGCTATTTTTAGCGGGCTAACTTAAATGGAGCTAGTGAGAGTCTATCTACCTATGCCAGGATCACACCTCCCAAGTGCAGTGCAGACACACCCAAAGGGGATACACAGACACTGCAAGCACAGAGCCCTATATTTTAATGTTGAGCATTGCTATAATACAAACATTGTGCCATGTTATTAAATATAAACTGCAATCTAATACATACGCCTTCCAGTAAATTTGCAGGTGCCGTTCGGGAACCTGTCAGATCGTGTATAAGAAATGCCGTCCAGTCGGTGTACTTCTCTTTGATTGCTGGGGGAAAAAATAAAAGAAACATTTAGCACTGCAGAGGACGCCACATACATTATAGAGCCACTTTCCATGGTCACGACAAGTATGGCCATGGGCTTATCAGCTCTGGGCGTTTGCTGTATCCAACAGAAAACAGAGCCAAGAGTTTAAAGTTTTAGATGCAAATACAGTTTGCACTATGAAAGAATAGGCCCCAAAGAGTCCACACGCACACACACAGAGTCATATCCTTAGCCGGTGGAAGTAGGTGTCGCTCCATGGAAGTCAAGGACATTGATTTACACCAGATGAGGAGGCAGATGACCAGCGGCATCTTCCCAATCACAAGCTTCATGTTCACCACTTAGGCTCACACTTGTTATAAAAGGTACCTCTGAATGTTTTATAAATCACCCCAGAGGACAAAAGCCATGATCACATCCAACCAACTGACAAGGCAGTAACATGGAAACTCCACACCGCATTCTTCCCAGGTAACAGACAAAGCAGCCCTTAGGACATCACTAACTAGCTACTGAATAAATATGTTTGTGAAAAGCTAAGGAAAAGCTAAGGAATCAAATTCCTAGGTACTTCTATTCTGCTTCACAATATCTGATCCACTATCTTCTAGCCAAACAACACACACCTGTATCTTCTTAGGATTTAGCATTAACTAATTTGTTAGATTTAAGCTGGAATTTACAAAGCCATCTGTGGGATTTAGATACGCAATTCCTTTTAAAAGGAGTGAAAACTGGGCACTCAAGCCCCTTCGGGAACTCAGAAAGCCTCAGTCTTAGTACAAAAAACCTCCTGTAATTAATCTTGTGTTTTTGCAACTGAGGAGCTCTGAGGATACATTCTAATTTCACCTGCCTATAATTGGGAGTTAGAGATCAGATTTTTTTTTTCAGACCCAATTTACACAAGGGTTAGATAATATACTGATAAACAGAGATACTGTTATA
The DNA here is from genome assembly GCF_965140235.1 of Caretta caretta. Taxonomy (NCBI): domain Eukaryota; kingdom Metazoa; phylum Chordata; order Testudines; family Cheloniidae; genus Caretta; species Caretta caretta. Next base: position 343,722,728 of record NC_134206.1, on the reverse strand, counting down.
TTTCTAAACATAGCAATGTTAGCTGCAAAAGAAAATAAATAATAGTCAAAGGAAAATTGGAAGCTTCATTCAGAACAAGCAACTGGATAGAGGATTTAGAGACCATCATCCCCTAGCGGCATGCAGTAACTATAGTGCTAAAAACACAGGGTCAGATCCTCAGCGACTGTTGGCTGGCATAGCTCCACTGACGTCAATGAAGCTATGCCAGCTTACACCAGTGGAAGATCTGGCCCAACTGATGTGGAATCCTTTTGTTTGCGGTCTGAGAAACTTTCAGATTAGCCAAGAAAGCTTAAAATCCTGATTGTAAATCTTGAAAATCATATCATATTCTTTTGCATTTCTGTACAGCACCTTCCACACTGGATTTTCTAAGCACTTTGTAAATATTAATTAGATGGCACTACCTGAGAGGTTGGTATAATCCTGGAGAAACTGAGGCAGATAGCAGTTGCATGCCAAGTTTCCTGACAGGGTGCCTACCCTTTTGAAGGTGCAATATATACCTGCAAAACTTCTATCTGCTTTTTTTTGCACCTGCAACACATGTGGTGGCTGCAAATCTGAATGCTTGCATCTCTAACAAGGCTGTTTGCACTTGCAGTCGGGTAGCTAGAGCGACAAGTATTCAGATTTCTACAGTATGTCAAGTGCAGACACAACAGTGCAAGCGCAAATGTTGCAGGCTCAACTTTCACTTCGAGATGAGGAGTCCAGGCCGAAGCCCTTTTAAACAAGTACAATAACAGGGTTCAAAAAAGAACTAGATAAATTCATGGAGGACAGGTCCATCAATGGCTATTAGCCAGGATGGGCAGGAATGGTGTCCCTAGCCTCTCTTTGCCAGAAGCTGGGAATAAGCTACAGGGGATGGCTCACTTGATGATTATCTGTTCTGTTCATTCCCTCTGGAGCACCTGGCATTGGCCACTGTTGGAAGACAGGACACTGGGCTAGATGGACCTTTGGTCCGACCCTGTAGGGACATTCTTACCCTTTAGTGACTTGCCCGGGGGTGCCCAGTATGTCTACGCCACTATGAGAAATAACTCAGAACTTAAAGCATCGTCTTGGGAACTGATTTTCTCATACACTCCGGCCACCTTATGCTCTTCTGGTGGCAGAGAAGGACCTTAAAGGGTATGTCTCTGCTGCAATCCCAGGGTACAAGTGCACCTTGCAGAGATATACCCAGCCAGCTATCTAGCCAGCTTAGGTACCGGAAGAGCAAAGCTGCAGCAACCCGGCCTTCAGCGGCAGCTGTACAAGCCCGCCTGGAACCCTGGGAAATCACTTGTGGGGCTGGCCTGTGCTGAAGCACATGAGGCCACGGCCTCACCGCTCTAGTACCTGAGCTTAGACAGGTCTCTGCAAGCGGCAATCGCATCCTGGGATTGCAGTGTAGACATAGCCTAACAGGGTAGAATTGCCCTCCGGGAAATGCCCCCAGCATACAAAGGCTCCAGTTCCCCAACACCCAGTCCCAACACAGGGAGCACGTCACGAGCAGGAAAAGGGTGTGGCCAGAGTTCAATGCGATCTGCCTCTTTTTTTGATTCTCACGGCCCACAAGGCAGAATGGGAGTCAGAGGAGTTCAGAATCCTCTCTCACTGAGAAGGCCCGCAGGCTTGTCTACACATAGCGCTATTCCGGAATTGATGCATGGGTGGACACACTTATTCTAGAATAGGAATGTCCATACATGAAGTTACTTAGGGATAGTTATTGTACTTGAAGTTCACACCCTACATTAATTCAAATTAGCTTTCAAGTGTAGACAAGCCCCCAAAAGTCACCTGAAAGCAATTCTGGCTGTTGGTGCCAGGTTCCACAGGAGAGTCAAAAGCAACGCATAATGACGGGTATTGAAGGTGCTGATAGATTTAATTTTATCTGCATGAATGTGCAACTTCTTTCCACTACCCAAAGGCAAAGGCAGCTTCCATATCATATCCAGCTCGGAAGCCCGACAGGCTAGGCTCCAAACAAATGGAAAGAATACAGCTGCTGCAGAAGTTGGCCTGACACTACCTTCTTCCTGACCTTCCCCACAAAGTGAAGGCTGGACCTTGGGAGATAATTTATGCCATTTGTCTTGAACAAGGGCTGGGCCACCCCCGATTTGAAGATTACTGGGCCCAGACTTTGCTCACAGGCCTTCACCAACAAAGGCAGCACAATTCCTCAAGGCCACCAAGAAGTAAATTTTTACACAGGTTTGCCACTTCCTGCTCCTTCCCAGAGGAAACCACATTGAGTCAGCTGCGTTCTGGGCCTTCCTTAACTAAAAGGATTTGCTTCTTTGTGATTAGGCTGCAGCGTTCCTGAACCAAAAGCTTCAGGCAGCCCCATAAGATACCAGCCCATCATTTTACCCTGCTCTGTACACAAGGGAAAGTCACTTGTTAATTCACTGATAGGAGTGATAATGCTGTTAGCTGGCCTACAGCCAGACTGACGGGAATCCAAAACCTTCTGAGCGCTTGCAAATCAGAGCCATTAATTTGCTGTCGCGCTCATTTCTCCAGAAGTTATGGGGCTTGAGAAAGTAGCGAAATAGCTCCATAATCTGAAATTTTATGCCAGACTTAAATGTAGGAGTAAATTCTGATATTTGGTGGGAACTGAAAATGTCTAGTCTGTTTATCTGAGTATTTCTGAGACACCTAATGATGCTGCTGTGCTAGGTAAGGACCAACTACCAAGGACCTGATCTAGCTCCCACTGAAGTGAGTCGAATGCTGCAGCTGACTTTAGTGGGAACAGGACTGGACCTAAAAGGTGTCAAAAGATGAAATAATTCCACCAGAGACCCAAAAGCCATGGGCGAGATTGTGCCCTTATGCACAACTCTGTGTAGGCCGCAGCACCCGCAGACTAACCTCTTCTTCCTTCTTGCTCTGAAGGTGAAGTGATTTACTGCAGCCCTTCAAAGATGCAACCTATTCCCCTTCCCCAGCCACCAGAGCATTGGGGGAGGAGGAGCCATGTCTCCACTGATTCGCCGTCCCCTTGCTCGCTAAAGGGAGTGAGTGGAATTCAGCCACTGCACTCCACACAGCACATGAAGATCTGGGTAAGTCTAGCAAGGTAGTCTAGGAAGGGAGCTTACTGCATAGTCGTGCGAGGGCTATTCACAAGCTGGCCCTAGATCTGTACCTGTTTTCAAGTGCATGGGGGTCAGTAGGATTTCTACCATTAGCGATATACCGATCAGTATTTGGTAGCTGAGGTAATACCCCCGGATGCTGTATTGTTCTAACCATGGATCGCATTCATTCTGTGCAGCATTTCACATGTCCCAGACACAGGCTGAACATTTACCTGAGGACTCCTCTCCCCGCCCCCGTGAGGCAGAAAACGTTTATTCTCCGCATATGACCCACCCGGAAACCGAGGCGCAGACAGATCAAGCACCAAAGTGCCGAATGTGGGCATTCACTTCGAGTGCCCAAAGTGAGCCTAATATCCAGAGGCGCTCAGCACCCACAACTCCAAGTGAAGTCAATGAAAGCCACGGGTGCTCAGCGTCTCTGGAAAAAAATCAAGCCCAGAGGGTCTCCAGGAGGAGAGCCAAAACCAGAGGCTGCTTTTGTCCAAGGGGCCTGATCCAAAGCCCTTTGAAGCCAACAGGAGCTATTAACTAATGAGTTTTGGGTTAGCTGTGCAGAAGTTCTGGTAGGGGAGTCAGCGCTGTTTCTAGGTCTGAGCCCCATTTCTCAATGCTTTGGGCATTTGTCGTGGGGTAGCACTTTGACCACTGACTCTTAAGCCCCTAGGCGCTGATGGGCAGGAAAGCAGGCATATGGGGGTGATGGCAGCTGATCAGCAGCTCGAAAAATGCCAGTGAAGCCTCCATGGCAGACTTAGGAGTCTAAAGAGGCAGATAGGTGCTGAAGGACGTTTAGAAATCTGGCCCCTGACATGCCAAAGTGAGTGACAGAGACAGGATCAGAACTCAGGACTCCCAACACTGGCTCTTTCCTCTCCTATGCGCCTTCTTTAAAAGCCCATTCTCTAATGGCATTTGAACTATGTAGTCAGTTTTACAGAGCCAAAGATCTTCCAAATGTATTTAAATTAGCGAAATTAAAAGTACTGTATCTTAGCTTGTGTAAAATAATGATTAAACTAGTCTCTAACTTCCCCATATCTTATGTAGCACCATTTTTGCATCAATTTCTCTGGCGGAACCAGGAGATTTATGGCCTTTAATATATTTAAAGCACAGCAATAGCTGGAAGAGAAACTATGTATAAATGCCTTCTTTTTTTCACCATTCCTGGTCTCTGTTCTATTCCTGTCTGCTTGCTTTAGAATCAGAAACTCCAGTCTAATCTGAAACACCAGTGGGAACACAGGAATTGCCATATAGAATCAAATCAGAACAATGGTCCAGGTAGTCTAGTATCCTGTCTCTAATAATGGCGAGTGGCAGATTCACCAAAGGAAGCTAGCCGAGCTACGGGACAACAAGCTGCATTGTATTTTGGCTCACACATCAATTAAGTTGTCAGCCCAGTTCTGACGCTGACGCTTTGTGCTTAGTGATGATGTGGGACGCAGACAGAACCCAGTTTGGAATTTTCAGGGCTGGCAGGCAGAAAAAAAACCACCCAGGATTTTCGAAATGCCTAGTGATTTTGGATGCATCAATTTTCAGCTGCCCAGTTTTCAGAAAGTGCTATACACCCGGCCCCTTGTAAATCAAGCCCCTTTTAAGCTGTCTCAACCTGAGTACCCAAAATCACAATGCACTTTTTATAATCTTGGCCTTTGTTTTTTTACACTGATTTCAACCAACTCAACAGCAGTTGCCTGACTTCCTCACGGTCATCTCTTTTGGGTCTTTGTCCTAACTGCTCTCATTTTCTTTTTTCTAAATAGTGATCCATGGGGCTGAGGTAACTTTGTGTCTCTTCCTTCGACAGGGACATTTTTATTGCAGACTCTTCTTAGGTTCTCCCACACAGGACCCGTCATGCTGAATCTATCTGTAGGATCTAAGCCAACTTCTGCCATTTCACGGAAGTCAGATCGAACAAAGAAAGCCAGCTCAACAAATTCTTTCAAACAGCTTTCTTTCATCCAGCACGGTAGTTTTCTCCTCATAATTCACTACAGAAGCAATGCTTTACCAAGTGATCACTGAAACCTTTAGACAGACTCCCACAGATTTTTTGGGGGGAAGGGGAAGTAGAGTGTAGCCAACTGATTCAAAGCCACGCAGACAGCATTGCATGTTCGCTTTGGTGGGGTTTTTAAATTAACTGCCCTAATCCAAATTCTGATCACAATGCATTTATAGTCTCATCATCTCTTTGAAAGCCATTCAGCATTACTTCTGCCTGGACTGTGTGCCACTTACACAGACGAGGTGGGTGAGGTAATATCTTTTATTGGACCAACAACACTGTATGAGACTTTATACCAACAGGAAACATCCTTTGCTTTGTAAATCCAATAGATTTCCGGTTCAGAGACTTTAAGATGGTTTTGCTGGGGTGGAGACTCTGATCTGGTGTTCAATGTGTGAATTCACTCTGGGTAGGGATAAGCGCCCAAGGTCGTCTGCATCATTTAACCCTCTGCAGTGGAGCTGTGCAGAGGATCCCTCCCAAAGAGACCTATGCACAAAAAAGAGGGGTGGCTCTAAATAGGCCAGCAGACAAGCAGCATTCAAGGTGGGCTGGGGTGTTGCCATGGGACTACAATGGAACTATTCATGGTACTGTGTGTTCTTCGAATGCTTGCTCGTGTCCATTTCAATAGACGTGTGTAGGAAGGTTTTACCCGAGTGGTCCCCGTCGGGTCGGCTGTGGAGCCCCCTGGAGTGGCGCCTTCATGGCGGTGCATATAGGTCCCTGACGACCTCCTGCCTGCTCAGTTCCTTCTTGCCGGAATACTCTGACAGAGGGGGAGGCGGGCGGGATTTGGAATGGACATGAGCAACACATCTCAGAGAACAACAGTTACAAGATGGTAAGTAACCGTTTTTTCTTCTTTGAGTGCTTGCTTGTGTCCATGCCAATAAGTGACTCCCAAGCAGTTTCCCCGGAGGAGGGGTCGGAGTTTACAGAGTTGCTGAATGCAGGACTGCCCTGCTGAAGGCCGCATCGTTTCTCGCCTGTTGACTGATGGTGTGGATGGAAGACAACTTTGCTGCCTTGCGTATGTTCTGAATAGGGACTTGCATGCAGAATGCGGTGAAGAAGCCTGCACTGTTGTGGAGTGCGCCCTCAGTGTTGGGGCAGGGATCTTAGCCAGGTCATAGCACATTCTGATGCAGGACGTGATCCACAACCACATAGAATCAGAGTTACGAGATGGTAAGTAACCGCGTTATAGTCTCAGTGCAGGATCAGGCCTTGAGACAGAGGGTGTGTGCACCATTGCCCTCAACTGGATGGAATGTTAGATCTGTTCCAGCATATGTGATTTCGTTTCCCATGAAACACACGTCTACAGAGGATACAAACAACTACACTAACAGATCTCCTGTAGCTCAAGTTGTGCAACCCTGTGTTATTTGGAGAGGTTTAGCAGGTGACCTTGGAGCCACAGATTGGTTGCACATAGGTAGGCTTGGAAGAATTAATTTTTTCTTGGTAAATGTTGATCAATGTCAATTTCACCATAAGCACACATACACTGTCGACTGTCATTAAATAACTATAATCTAACCCTCCTATTGTCTGGCATCCTCCCAGCTCCCCACCACTGTGAACATTTAAATTGATAAAAACAAAAACAAAATACTTAAAACCCACAATTTTGCACAACTGAAAGTGTAAGTCAATAAAAATTGGAAAAAATGCATAAAATAAACCAATATTATCCACTTAAATTATAAAATAAAAGATCTAATTCTGCCAAGTCTACACATAAGTGTATGTGCAAGTGTTTCTTTGGGGCCTTGTTCACTGAATTCAGGAATCAGTGCAGATGTTCCTCCTTTCTCTTCTGGGGCTAGAAGGCCAGCCATATTTTCACCGACACTGAATCCTACATTAAAGACTTTTTTTCCAATAAAAATGCAACTGAAGCAACTGAAGCAAAGTAAACTGGTTAGAAACATAGGGACAGGTTCTGCTCTTCCTTGCATCCACATACATCCACACTAGCTGGACTAAGGCCACCGGAACCACTCCAGATTTACGCTGGTGTACAGAGAGCAAAGTTCGACGCAAAAGCTCCATCTGCAGAAAGCCCCTCTTTACTGCATCACTCTTCTGCATGCATCTTCCATGTGTAAAATACAAAGCTCCACTACCCCCTTAAACCAGAGAACATTCATTTCAAACAGTAGCTCCCAATTTGGAAATAAAAAGAAAAGTGAGCAAATGCAATTTTTAAAGCACAGTAAAAAACAATCAACTACTTTAACACAAAGGCTGCATTTATTCCTTGGACCTTACTGGGAGTCTTAGGAGGGATTTAAGGCTTAAATGGGGTTCAGAGCCACCAAAAATGTGTACCATGCACAAAAACAATTTCAGAGCTTCTTTCAACTCTGCCCCCTATACAACCTCACCTTGCCGTCACCTCTAGTCTTAAGACTGTCCTAATTCCCCACTTGCTCCCTGTGCTCCTCTCACCTCACTTATCCATTCATCTCCTTTTCCCGGGCAAAGGATTCTGGGACACACTGGGGAATTAAAGGCTGCAGACAATTGCACACAAATAGGGCAGGTGAGCTGCTGAGGGCGGGTTGCTGGGTTAAATGGTGCAGGAAGCTGTACATGGTATCCCTAGAGCCAGTAGCCTTTCTCCAGTCTTCACTGTCAGCTCTTCAGAAAAGGGACTTTGTTAGTGCTAGTAAGACCTCAGTTGGAGTGTTATGTCCAGTTCTGGGCACCACATTTCAGGAAAGATGTGGACAAATTGGAGAAAGTCCAGGGGAGAGCAACAAAAATAATTAAAGGTCTAGAAACTGTGACCTATTAGGAAAGATTGAGAAAATTGGGTTTGTTTAGTCTGGGGGGAAAAGAAGACTGAGGGGGTACATGATAACAGTTTTCAAGTACACCTCTACCCCGATATAACGCGGTCCTCAGGAACCAAAACATCTTACCGTCTTATAGGTGAGACCACGTTATATCGGGGTAGGGAGAGGAACCGCTCCCTGCCCCAGCTCACCTCCGCTCCGCCTCCACCTCCTCCCCTGAGTGCTCCGCTGCCACTCCGCTTCTTCCTCCCTCCCTTCCAGGCTTCCCTTGCCAAACAGCTGATTGGCGCGGCAAGCCTGGAAGGGAGGAGAAGCGGAGCTGCGGCGCGCTTGTGGGAGGAGGCGGAGTGGAGGTGAGCTGGGGGGCGGGGGGTGCAGCAAGTAAGGGAAGGGGTGCAGAGGAACCGCTTACGGTAACACGAATTCAGATATAAGGAGGTAAAGCAGCCCCGCTCCTCGGAGCGCTGCTTTACTGCGTTATATACAAATTTGTGTTATATCAGACCGCATTATATCACAGAAGGGTGTACATAAAAAGTTGTTTCAAGGAGGAGGGTTGAAAATTGTTCTTCTTAACCTCTGAGGACAGGACAAGAAGCAAGGGGCTTAAATGGCAGCAAGGGAGGTTTAGGTTGGACATTAGGAAAAACTTCCTAACTGTCAGGGTAGTTAAGCACTGGAATAAATTGCCTCGGGAGGTTGTAGAATCTAAGTCACTGAAGGTTTTTAAGAACAGATTAGACAAACAACTAACAGGAGTCCTGCCGTGAGTGCAGGGGACTGGACTAGATGACCTCCTGAGGTCCCTTCCAGTCCTACGCTTCTTTGATTCTATATAAACACACTAGAGAGCTGGTAGCTAACTGGAAACTGTTGTTTCGGCAGTGCTGATAACACGATAACAATAGAGGGGAAAAGGCACAAGTGCTCCCATTAAAATAACAGGCTGTAATGTTGGGGCTGAAGGACAATACATGCTGTGGTCGAGTGGATAGACCATGGGCCTACGAGCCAAGAACCTACTGTTCTATCCGTGCCAGTGACTCACCCTGTGATACAGCGGCAACCTATTAACCTCGCTGAGCCTTAGTTTGGCCATTTGTATGACGGGGATAATATTTATCTAGCTCACAAGGGAGTTAAGAGACTATGTTTGCAATCCCATGAAACCTTTGTGTCCGAAGAGCTATATTCAGTAAGAGCAGGTATTGCTACAATATTGCCAACTCTTGGGAGTTTCATGATAGTTGGTCCTTTTTTTAAAGCCCCAGCTCCTGGAGTACATGAGGATCCTGGTTTTTTCTTTTTCTTAAAAGTAATTGGCTAGCTGTAGAGAAAAGCCCAAAGCCTACTGGCTCAAAAGCCAATAAAAAGAACCCACATGTTTGTTTAAAATCTCATGATTTTTGAGCCGATTTTATGATTGAGGAGAGGTGGGGCGGGCTGACTCATTCTTTTTGAATGCTTGGGATTGGCAATCTACGTGATACATTTTCTCCTCCGCCAGTCACAGGATTCATACTCTGCTTTTGGTTTCCAGTATCAGCAAGTGGGTCAACAATAGCTTCTTTTGCCACCAGCAGCACTGTACAGTAGGCAAATCGACAATTTCTTCCATTAGACTCTCTTATCTTCCTAGGTTCCATTCCGGCGCTTTGTCCTTGAAAGAACAAAAACAACCAGCCCAGAGGCAATGATGATCAAAGCTCAGGTTAGGCGGATGGGTCATGTGATCAGAACGGGTAGTGATAGACTCCTGGAAAAAGTCCTCTATGGTGAGCTGAAACTCGGCAAGCCCAAGAAGAACAGTCAAAGTAAACACTTCAAAGGCACGCTTAAGCAAAATCTCAGCTCATGTGGTACACTGATAACTTGGAAGACACAGCCAAAGACAGATCTGAATGGAGAACCACTACCGATGAAGGTTGTGCAACACTTTGACAAAGACAGATGCGAAAGACTGATTGAAAAAAGAATCAAGTGTCATGCCAAATCTTCAGTGGGATCCTAAACATTCTTATATGATGTCTGTTTGCAAGTCTTGCTCTGCACAGATCGGACAGTACAGCCACAAGAGAACACACAAGATACTGTGACAACATTGCTGCATAGGATGGACAGCCATATGGGTATCACTGGCCATTGCTTCCCTCTTTGAGTCTCAGAAATACTTTCCTTGCCATAATAAACAGGGGAAACATTTCCATGAATATCACATAGGGTCACTGTATTAAACGGATGTGCAATTTCCCAGCACGGCCATCGTTCATTTGGAGGTTATTGTAAATCCCACTCTCTTTATTACACACACCGTTCATCTGCATCCCTGCACGAGGACGCTCTTTCACAATAAAGAGGTTACTCTACTGAGGATGTGTAGTAGAGCTCCCAAAGCTGCAAACTTCATTCACAAAGAAAGAGCCGACTGATATTTACATGGACAGACATTGCTGCAGGAGCAGGGAAATTTTTTTTTTTTTTTTTTGCTTCAGCTGATAATCCACTTTAGTGTAACTATGGCAGGAGCAAGTGAGGGGCAGTGTGATGAGACAAGCTGGGTAGAAATGGGAAGGGAACTATGGAGAGGAAGAAAGTCGTAGCTACATTACCTGCAGAGAGCATATATTGTTCCCTGAGCCTGCACAAGGCCCTTAGTGTGAACTTCATGGGAACAGAGCGAATTGGAAGGAAGGCATCTCTATACAGCATGCCAGGCTCACCTACCAAGAGATTTCCTGGCAGGAGGCAGTTGAATCCGCATTAGCTCCCCTCCCAGCCTTTGTCATCCCTCAAGGTCAGGCTCGGGAAGGGCAGCTGGGGAGCATGGCCTAAAGACAGGCTTCCTACGTGAGCAACCCAAGATCCACAAGGAGAGTATGGTTTCCCTGTGCGACTCCAACGGCCCCGTTTGAGAAATCCAAGTTCCGCATTCAGTAGAGTTCACACCAACAGCAGAGCACTTAGCCACGATCTTTAAATATCTTAATAAAACAGCATCTTAAGCTCTACCTGTTCCAAGGAAGAAATGCTGTGGTCTAGTGAGCAGTGCACAGGCTGCAGACCGAGACTACCTGGGATCTAATCCTAGCTCGGGGCAAGTCACTCCACCTGATCCAAACGCCAGTGAAGACAGGGGCCCTAAGCCTCCTTGTGTCTCAGTCTCCCACTCTGCAAAATGGTGATAGCAATATGCAAACACCTTTATAAAGTGCTTTGAGACCTGTGGATGAAGTGTTTGAGTTACGATGCACTCAGTTCTCCAGTTACCTGTTCCTGTTTGAAACTGTCAACTGCCCCTGGGATTCGAATAACCCAAAGGGACAATAAAATAATTCAAGCTGGTTGGGAACTGGAAAATTCTGTTCTGCAGGAAAACTGTGACATTTTGGAGGGAAAAAAATATTCCCAATCAAAATGAAAAGATGGTATTTTGAAGGTTCCTGCAAAACAAAATATTCCGATAAAAATTTGATTTGGGATTCTTGAAATATTTCATTTTGATAGGGAAACATATTGTTTCAATAAGGTAAAAATCTTTTCATTTTATCTTTGTCATTTTGATTAATTTTTTCCACACTTTAAAATTATATTTATTCAGACATAAATACTATAATAAAATTAATCTTTTAATGTAAAATCAAAAAGATAAAGTCAAACTGAAATGTTTGAACGTTCTCCAACTGAATGGATTTGTCCCTACTTTTCTTCCCCCATCAAATGGTTCATTTCCACTTTTCCCTGTTGAAAATGTCAAATGCGACACCACCCCACAAAACAACTGAAATTTGATGAAACTGCATTTTTCAACGGAAAAACTGTTGTGTCAAAAAAACTGCAACTGGCTTGACAAATAGATGGTCACTTTCGAACAAGAAAAGACTAAATTTATACATAAGAGGTTTCGTAACATTTGGCAAATGAAAATGATTGTTCGCTGTGGGAATGCTGAAAAAAAGCCAAATGTGCATTACTAAAATAAACATCCTGAAAATAGAAAAGGAGGACTTGTGGCACCTTAGAGACAGTCTCTAAGGTGCCACAAGTCCTCCTTTTCTTTTTGCGAATACAGACTAACAAGGCTGCTACTCTGAATCCTGAAAATGGATCTGTTAGTCCACAGATGAAGTTTTGAACGAGTGTTTTTGTATTTTCAAAATTCCAAAAGCGTGCTGTAAAAAAACAGCATGATTGCTTGTTTAACGAACTTCTTCATGATCTGGGCCACAAACAAAGAGGTGTGTGAATCAGCTTCAGATCACACAATCAGCTTTTGCTATAGAACGCTCCTGAAGAATGCAAAACACCTGACGAAAACATTAAATGCTGTATTTTCACTGAAACCAAAGGTTTTAAATAAACTTACATCAAAGACTTCATGAGCATTCAAAAATATATATCTGAGCTGGCCATTCTTTATATTATGGTTCCATTATATATAATTTATAAAGGATTAATAATAGATGTTAGAAGCATGTTATAAATGAGAGTAATATGTGTTATAGTTATAAACACATCAGTAGAAGGTGTTATAGGTGATTAGAGAACATGGTTCTACTGAAGTATTGGACTCTATAATAATCTATAACAATTGATTATCCATTTATTAAAACACCTATTAATTATTAACCCTTTCTAAATGGAACCTTAATATGCAATATAAACCTCAAATTAATCTTCTTTTATTTAGACCATCAAAATAAAACAGATGTCATATAATAAGTATGTTGTATGATTTTTATCAAGTCTTCAAAATTGACAGCTGCATCTCTTCCTTTTAGGCTACCACAAATACACTGATTAGGGGTTTGGGAAAGAAGTATTCACACTGTCATTTTAAGCAATTAAATGGTTGGCAATTTTCTGCTAGAACGTTTTTCCACTTCAAATTGCCTCGAAATTGACACATTTGGTGAAAGCTGCCCAGTTTCCTACCAGACCACGCGGGCAGTTGCATGGACCATGGGGGTGTGTCTACTCTGCATTGTAAATACGGGTTTGTGGGACCCAAGTTTATGGACTCAGTGTTTCTAAACCCGTGCACGAGCATCCACACTGGATGGTAAACCTGGGTTTACAATTGCTGGACCTGCGTCTCACAACCGCGCTCACGCGTCCATTTTGCACTACACAAACCTTCTGACTCAGATCTGAGGCATGAGCTGTGTCCACACTGCAGAATGAAAGGGATTGGACCAGTGTAACAGTGGGACTTGGGCTTGGACCCCACTCCTTCCCAGGTCGGTCATAGGACCCAGGTGCTAACTGATTGCTGACCTGAGTCAGAAAGATTTGTGTCTGGACAGTAGTGGGGATTGGGCTCAAACCCAAGACTGACCCTGGGTTTACAATGCAGTGTAGACATACTCATACGGGAGCCCTGGCTTGAGCAGGGGTCTCTGGGTAGGTCTAAATTGCAACTAAAATAAGCTCCACGGCAGCAAGTCTCAGAGCCTGGATCAACTGACTCGGGCTCATGATATGGGGCTAAAAATAGCCATGCAGACATCCCACTTGGGATCTGAAACCTGGCGAGGGAGGTGGGTCTCAGAGCCTGAGCAGAAATGTCTACAATGCCATTTTTGCCCTGGAGTGTGAGCCTGGGCCAGCTAACCTGGGCTCTGAGACTTTCTGCTGTGCGTTTGTTTTGGGTTGTTTTTTTGTTTTGTTTTGTTTTTTTTGCAGTGTAGAGGTACCCTTAGGCTCACAGCTTCTCAGTAACCTTCCAGGCAGATAGTCGAGCCCCGGAAGCTCAGGGAATCTTGTCCACTTTGTTTAGAAAAATACTCAAAATAAAAGGTCATTTCAATTTTTTTAAACAAAACTTTCAGAAGACTTCCTCCCATTCCATGGGAAATTTCAAAATTGCGAGTTTTTGTTCCGGTACGCAACAAATTCTTGGTTTTAATTTCAGAATTTCCCATAGAACATGAATTCCGGCTTTCAAGAGCCCTAATGAAGGCCCCAGTTCAGAAAAACCCTGAGGCACCTACTTAAGTCCATTCCTATACAGAAGAACACTTAAGCATGACTGACTTCCAGCACTTGTGTAAGTGCTGTCTCAACTGAGATGCTGTCTGAATCGGGGCCTATAATTCTTATACTGACCAAGCCAGGCCTAACGCCTTGTTTGCAAAGCTTCATATGTAAATCTCCATGCATCTATTGCACTATAGATCTACAACACATTTATGACACTATATACATTAATAATCGAGATACCCTTTGGGCAGCTAGATGAGATTCTGTCCTCTTTGTAATTGTGACAATATGCAATGACATTAACAGGTACACCTTGTTCTAATCCTAACAATTCTCAAAGTCTTACAGTCTTACCATAAATGTTGCCATTAGAGTTGGTAAATAACTATCTGGCCAAATTTTCTCCTGTGCCAAAAATGACTCTCAAAGGAGATGGATCACATAAGAGAATCTGGCCCATTGTCCACAAGAAACCCTATTTCTTAACACCCTTTAATTCACCCAATTTACTTGCTGACAATTCTCCTCAGCCTTCTCTTCCTCTTTCTCCTGTCCTCAGTAACCTTGTGATTTTTGCAATAAGATTGTTAGTGATTCTGAGGGTCCAACCACTTTTATTTCTTAATTGAGTCTCTTCACAGTGTAAATGCATCTCTCTATGGCACATGTGAGAGCCATTAACTCCATGCTATACCCCTGTGTCGTATAGCTGGAGAGTGTCTCACTTCATCTAAGGAACATCTTGTTCAAAGGTCAGATATCACTGCTGTGTTTGCTCTTCCTAGGCTCAACTCTTAGCTGAAAAGATATCTTAGAAGCAAACTCTTATTGAGCGGCCACTGCTATGGCTTTCTATTTACATCCAGGTTTGGAATAGAAATTCTGCTCATAAATCCATGGTCTGGCTGTAATCCACGTGCCACTAACCCACAGCAGTCTGTCTTGATTGGCTGAATGGGGACCGTCCCAGCCATCCCACCAATTCCTGAAGCACAAAGCTGCAATAAATGGTCCGCCTTCCAACGGCGGTGCTCAATTACTTCCTCTCCATTAAAGTCCATATCCTACTTCATTGTTTAAAAAAAATAAATTAAATAAAATACAGAGGAGAGGAATTCAACAATGGGAAACAGCTTTGTTTTATCTAAGCTGCATTACATATACATCGCAATCAGATCGGGCAGATAAAATACAGATGCACATTTATCTGCTCTGTTTACACTTGTCCCAGTCCCGTCCCCGAGCCTGTAAAAATTCACACAATAGCGAGTGGCACTGGACAGCTGGAGAATTACTGAAGTGCAACACCTGAAGCGGGAAAATCAGGAGACTTGAACGGCTATGAGCTACTGCTCTATTTCATAAGCGAACTGGAGATAAATGCAGTGGCTAGATTGGACTGTCACTAGGGAGACTATAGAGAGGCCCACAGAGGACAAGTTTAGGCAGAGTGCCTCTGGGGCCACTGTGACTGTGCCTAACTGCAGAGGGAACAGGGGTGTGTAAGCAGAGTCAGGATGAGCTCCACCCTGACATCTGGTGGTGAGGTGTGGCAAGTTGTGGAAAAGAACTTCAGGGGCTGATCTCATTTGCATAGGCACACCCACCCTGCCTAGAATGAGGCCATAGCTGCCCAAATGGTCACTTTGGCTGCCGTGGGATCCCCAGTGTCTCTGTTATTGGGGCAGGAAGAATAAAATTGTTATTACCCTGATTATGGGAATCAAGGACAGTGGAACTGTACTTGGCCTTTTGTATGATGGAGGGACTCACCATCAACTAAGTAGCACTCGCTAGGCAAGGGACATGGGTTCCAAAACTCTGTGAATTGGGAGAGGCTTGGGATAGGTATTAGTATCTGGTGGTGTGGGTCCCTTTGTGAGGGCCTGAAACACCAATTGCACCTCTGTCTCTTGCTACTGTAGAATATCAGAGATAATTTTGAGTCTACTAAGAGTCTTGCTATAGGTGCTGTGCTGAATTCACTTTGGCCTTATGGTGCCACCGGCACTAAGGCTCCCACTACTACAAGCTAAAATCACTGAGCACTGTGTCAAGTAGTGGGGAGCCTGAAGATCTAGAGTGCAGTAGTGCTGTTTGTGGATAAGCTAGCGGAGCCCTGTGGGGCAGTCAGCTTCAGGTCATGTAAGGTGCCCCTTACCTCTCTTCCCCTCCCCCCACAGGCACACTTTTACCCAGACTGGGGAGTAACACTCTGCAGAAGAACTTTTGAACTCTGGGGCTGGACTTTTTGGACTTTGGGTGATTTTTGGATGCTGGACTCAAGAGATGTTTGGGTTGTGGGACTCAAGAACCTGAGGGAAAGGGGTGGGTCTTTGCTCATGGTTTGGTTAATGAACACTAGTTGTGGTGTTTTCCCAATTTAATGCTGATGTCGTTTACCTCATGTTATTAAAGATTCTCTGCTACACCGAGACTCTGTGCTTGTGAGAGGGGAAGTACTGCCTCTTTGAGTACTGCCTCTTTGAGGGGAAGTACTGCCTCTTTGAGGTGTGTAAGATTTTCCCAGGTCACTGGGTGGGGGCTCGAGCCAGTTTTGCATTTGCTATGATGAGAGGGAACCCCTCTGTACTGAACTCGGCCCTTGCTGCTATCAACTTGGCCTGGCAGAAGGGTTACATTTTCATAAGGTTACAAGGATCCCCTGGGTCTGGCATCCACATACTAGTTTGCCAAGGCCTGTCATGCAAGGTCTCTACTGAAAGCCTGTGTCACTGGTCCCCATAATCATCATGAACGCATGGACGCAGAATGTGCGAGGAGGTCTGTGTACATACTGAAAAATTGTTCTTACGGTTTATGGCTTGCGGCTGGTCACCAAAAGGTGTGAAGCAGGTTTCTTTCAGGCAAGAGACAACTATCGGTCTGTCTCTCTGTATACAGTAAAAGCTGTTTTATCTGGCATGTCAGGGGAATGGTGGGTGCCGGTAAATGAAAAATGCCGGTTAACTAAGCAGGAGGGAGTTTGGGCGCAGGAGGGGTGAAGGGCTGGGAGTTAGGGTGCTGGATCTGGGGGGCGCGCACCTCGGGCAGCTCCCCACAGCGGTGACCCGTTCCGGCTGCTCCTAGGCAGAGGTGCAGCGGGCGGCTCTGCACACTGCCCCAGCCCACAGGCGCTGCCACTGCGGTTCCGAACCAATGGGAGCTGCGTTGCTAGTGCTTGAGGCAGGGGTTGTGCGTAGAGCCGCCTAGGAGCAACTGGGACAGGTCACCACTTACAGGGAGATGCCCGAGGTGAGTAGCCCCCGGATCCAGCACCCTGAGCCCCCTCCTGCACTCAAACTCCCTCCCAAAGCCCGTGCTCCACACCCCCTCCTGCGCCCCACCCCCCCCTGCCAGCCCTGCGCCAACCAGACTATAAACCGGAATTTCAATGAAGATCAGAAATACCGGTTTCTAGAGCTTTCCGGTTGGTGAAGTGCCGGATAAAACAGCTGTTACTGTACTGAGTATTGTATACTTCAGAATGAATGCCTACTTACAGTCTGAGCAAAATGCTAATCAAGTGATTACAATCTCTCCTGGAGATTTTGCAGACAGGACAATAGAAGCAGTGGGGGTTCTCCTGTTTGCAAGTGAAGACAATGGGTTTGGGAGACTATAACTCTAGGTACAAAGCTCCAGTCGGCATCTTTCGCCTAGGAGTAAGCCGACAGCTTGCTTCATGAACAGAAGATCACAGCCAGGCCTGGCTGTAATACCCTGGAAGGGTTTGGGGCAAGCTTTTGCTCTGTAGGACACGATAATGTCTTGTTAATTAAGTTTAGACTGTAGTGTGCGTGTTGTGATTTTATTTTACATGTCACTCTTGGTTTCCAATATTTCCGCATGCTATTACTTAAATCTCCACCCTTTGTTAAATAAACTGGCACGTGCTTTCTCTGCAAACAAATCTAAGTGCTGTGTTCTCCGGTGTAATGGGAGAGCCTAGGTCCTGGGAATTCTGTCAGCATCCAGTGGAGCAGGGGCTGGGCACGCCAGGGAGACGCGGGGTGGGTGGGTGCCTATCGCTAACCTGTAAAGAGGGGCCTAGAGGGCAATGCTTGTGTTGCCAGAGGCTGGTGGTGTTGAGGAACTGACCCACAGAAGGCACAGACACGGCTTTCTCATGCCAAGGGCAGGGGGTAGCAAGACGCCTCACAACCCTGGGCACCCCCGGTCACTGCCTAAAGGAGATGCCTTTAAAGACTTGCCAGATGGTGCCTAAGGGGAAGCTGGCTATGGCCAAACCTCTGCCACATCAGTGATGCCTTCAGTTCTAGGGAACACAATATGCTGGCTTTTCTGGAGGAGAAGGATAGCTATGTGGCTAAGGCCCTAAAGTAGGCCTCGCGAGATGTAGGTTTAGTTCCAGGCTCTAGTTCCTGAGCAAGTGATTTGTTCTCTCTGTGCCTCATCCCAAGGATAATAATCCTTTGTTTTCCCCACCCTTTGTCTATGGGAATTGTGAGCTACTCCGGGCAGGAGCAGTCTCTTATTATGTGTATGTCCAGTGCCTTGAACAACAGAGCCGGGATTGCCTTTAAGTGCTGCTGCCATAGTACTCCTCATCGGAAAGGTACATTTTTGACACCATTGAGCCACTGAGCCATTTCCTACTTTCGACACGTGCATGCGATTTTAAGTATGTCTGTTACGATCAATAAAAAGTGCTCATTTTTAAGTCTCCGATGCACGATAAGCAGGCGCAGTAATACTTAGTTAGCACGTGTTCTGCAGCATTGTTTGTCCTTAGCTCACAACGCGCATCACCAAGGTGGGGATTGTCATGCTTGGGTTACAAGAGGGCAAACTGAGCGTGGGAACAGATCTGATGACACCTGGCCTCTCCATCAGTCCTCAGTCCTCCCTCTCCAAGGTTAAGGAGCAAAGGAATAAACAGGGAAGCTAAAGTTAGAGGAGGCTCTCCAGACCCCTCTCCCTGGCTTGCATGAGAACATTCCCCCACAGATCCCCCTCCTCCCTGGCTGTTGCTGTGAGAGCACCCGCTTCGGTTTCAATTGCCTGCCTACCATCATACTTGAACTTGGGAGAGGGATAGCTCAGTGGTTTGAGCATTGGCCTGCTAAACCTAGGGTTCTGAGCTCAATCCTTGAGGGGGCCATTTAGGATCTGGGGCAAAAAATAGGGATTGGTCCTGCTTTGAGCAGGGGGTTGATGACCTCCTGAGGTCCCTTCCACCCTGATATTCTATTATTCTATGAACTGGTCTCCACCAGGTGAAATAGCAGAAGCCACAATAAGTGGGACTTAAAATTAGACGGGGTGAAACCCAAGTAAAATATACCCTAGGGAACAAAGAGAATTCTTTCCTAGGTGTCTGGCTCGTGAGTCTTGCCCACATGCGTAGGGTTTAGCTGATCACCATATTTGGGGTAGGGAAGCAATTTTCCTCCAGGGCAGATTGGCAGAGGCCCTGGGGGTTTTTCGCCTTCCTCTGCAGCGTGGGGCAAGGGTCACTTGCTGGAGGATTCTCTGCACCTTGAAGTCTCTGAACCACGATTTGAGGACTTCAATAGCTCAGACATAGGTTAGGGGTTTATTACAGGAGTGGGTGGGTGAGATTCTGTGGCCTGCATTCTGCAGAAGGTCAGACTAGATGATCATAATGGTCCCTTCTGACCTTAAAGTCTATAAGTCTACGAATGCTGCAATTGCAGGGAGATGGGCAGGATCCTCTAATGGGCCTTTACCAATTCTAATTTCTACAAACTCATCCAATCAACTTAAAATGGGAGGAAGGAGAAAAGCCCCTGCTGCAAATGACCAGCCTGTCCCTACCTGTAAACTGAGAGCGATCAGCGCCTCCCAGAGGCTGCAAGAGGAGACACCTAATGCACTGGCAGTGTGAAACTTTTACAGCAGTTACTGTCCCTGTCCCCTGATGCATCAACGTTAATTTCATCATTTGGCAGACAATTTTTAATCATCATCATACAGATTAGGTAACATTAAATAACAGCAACAGCTCCATTATACTGACCTTGCGTACTCAGCCATGAACACAGGAGAGCAGCCTCTAGGCAATTTACTCGCTGACACAAAAGATCTTCCATGGGCATGAACATGCTGTCATATTCTGGTTGATTACCTATTCTCTTGTATTTGCAGACATAAGCCTGCTCTGTGACAAATGCAGGTTGATTTTTCTGTTTGGGGTGTACGTGACAATATTGTGGTGTGCATACACAATAAGAGAGAAAGAAAACCTGTAGCACTAAACGAAATCTCAAGTGCCAGATTATGTTCCTGGTTGCAACCTGTGTGCATGTAGAGTAGATCCAGTGAAGTAAAATGAGTTACACCAGTGTAAAACCTAGATTTCTAGGGTGACATCGTGGCTTCAATGAAGCGTAAGAGTTTTGCCACTGATTTCATAGCGTATAGTTTCAAACTTATAGAGCCAGAAGGGACCACTGTGATCAATTAATCTGACCTCCAGGACACAGGCCAGAGGACTTCCCTGAATTAATTCCTGTTTGATCTACAGCAGATCTTTCAGAAAGACACCCAATATTTAAAAATTGCCAGTGATGGAGAACCCTTGATGTCAGTGGGGCCAGGATTTCACCCAGAGATTTTAAGGCCAGAAGGGACCATTATGATCAGCTACTCTGACCTTCTGCATAACACAGGCCAGAGAATTTCACCCAATGATTGCTGCTTTGAGCCCAGTGACTTGTGGTCACACTGGAGATGATTTAGAAAAGCATCCAATCTTCATTGAAACACTCCATGTGATAGAGAATTTACCACTTCCCTTGGAAGCTTTCCCATTGGTTAATTACCCTAGTAACCAATGTGAGTGAGATCAGACTCAGAGTGCAAACACCATCAAAGGCAAGGAAAATAGTCCCACTGAACTGCACTTATTTAAAAAAACACAAGAACAGATGGTCAACTCGTGGACAAGATACGATGTCTGGGGTCCTGTAGCAGAGCTCCTGTTTTGGGGCCAGATCCTGATTTGTGTAAATCCAGAGCACCTCCACTGATGCACAATGGAGTTAATCCAGATTTACACCAGTGTAACAGATCAGAATTTGGCACTTGATTTGTTCAGGACCCTTTTTTATAATGTATAACTTGGATTTTTACCCAGCTTCGCTTTCAGAGATGGAAAGTTAATTCAGCATGTTAGAAAATAAACTCAGGCTCTCAAGGCGTTCAGGGAACAAACTCACAGCTGGCATCACTCCAGTGAAGTTTGCTGGCTCATTGCGATCCAAGTCCCACTGAAGACTTTCCACTGCCTTCAACACAAGTTGGATCAGGCCCTAAATTCCATTCCCAAGTCAAAAGTACTTGCGTTAGGTGAACTGAAAATACTATTTCTTTTGTTTTTTGCAGGGCAAATATTTGTAGTAAAAAATAAATACAAAGTGAGCACTGTACTCTTTGTATTCTGTGTTATAACTGAATATATTTGAAAATGTAGAAAACATCAAAAAATATTTAAATAAATGGTATTCTATTGTTGTTTAACAGTGCAATTAGTCACCATTAATTTTTTTAATCGCTTGATAGCCCTAGTTCTTTCAGACAAACAAAATTGCCTCAAAGAAACACTCAGCTCCGTCATCAATTTCTCCTAATGTAAACAAATCAGCAAGACCCTGAATTTTAGCTAACCATTAGTCAAAAAGAGGTAACTGTAGTTTGAAGGTGTAGCCTCTTGTAGAATGTGCTGCAGTCCTACAGCCTGGGGCAGTCCTACAGGGTGTAACATCCTTCCTGTGTGCAAACGGTAAGAAGCATTTTTGGTGACCTTTTCTGCCTGAGAGGTGGAGGGATCCAAAGAGACAGTCCCAATCAACATCTGTAAAATTCTCAAACATCCCCAAATTGTTTCTCTGTAAGACATGTGGCATATGCAAAATACACAGTGGTGTAGGATGATATCAAGGTTTTATGAACACTCATTTGGGGCAGATTCTGAAAATCTACCTTGATTATTACCTATGGAGTTAGAATAAGCTCAACTTGAGGAAAAGGGTAGCAGAAGCTAACTCTTGGGGATGCCTTGCATAAGCCATTTGTGGCTGTCCCAGTCATGAGTAACGTGACCATTCAATTGCAATAAAAGCTTATATCACATCAAATATTCCACATACATTTTATCCAGGAGGCTAGTGTCGGAGAATGAGTCACTGTAGAAAGAGTTTGGCTGTGCTGGGTGATTTGAAGGGAAAACTTAGCCAGAACCTAACCCAAATCCAGACATGAACTCTGCCTGATCCTCATCCAAATGCAAAAGCCTGGACTTATCTCTGTTTGTGAAGAAGAGCAGCACATTTATGTCCTACCCATTCTATCAGGCCAGCCCCTTGTTGATTCTGCCCCAGAACAACATCTGAAAATTAGAGAACATTTGGTAAAGGAATGCCATTAAAGTACAAATACCATGCCCCAGGCACTGACCTCACCTCAGCAAACTCTATCCAATTATCTCTAACACGAAGTGCCTTTTCTGACTGCTAAATCCACAGCCATATTCTGAAAGCCACTCTTTGGCAACAGCTCCATAAAATGTATCAAATGTTCAGCAGTGCAATGATCTTATGCAAAAAATCAAACTACCTTGCTGCACAATCACCTTTATTCCTGGCCATATCCAGTGCCCACAATGGAGAGCCACAAATAACATATAATTTTAGAGAGTCAAGGTGGGTGAGGGAATATCTTTTATTGGGCCGACTTCTGTTGGTGAGAGAGGCAAGCTTTGGAGCTACACAGAGTTCTGTTTCAGGTGTGGGAAAGTGTCACAGATAAATACAAGGTTGAACAGATAATTTAGCATAAGTAGTTAGGACATATTTATCTTGAAAAAAGAACAGGAGTACTTGTGGCACCTTAGAGACTAACCAATTTATTTGAGCATGAGCTTTCGTGAGCTACAGCTCACTTCATCGGATGAAGTGAGCTGTAGCTCATGAAAGCTTATGCTCAAATAAATTAGTTAGTCTCTAAGGTGCCACTAGTACTCCTGTTCTTTTTGCAGATACAGACTAACACGGCTGCTGCTCTGAAACCTGTCATTTATCTTGAAGGCTCCCTTAAAATATGTGCTAATTATTTATGCTAAACTATCTGTTGACTTTTAATTTAGCTGCGACCCTCTGAATACCCTTCCCAGACCTGAAGAAAAGCTCTGTGTAGCTTGAAAGCTTGTCTCTCTCTCTCCAACAGAAGTTGGTCCAATCAAAGATATTACCTCAGCCACCTTGTCTCCCTAATAGCCTGAGACCAACACGGTTACAACAACACTGCATACAGATATATAATTCTGGCATTTCAAAGCTGTTCTATTCACTTTCATACTCCAGTTGCTACAGAAAAAAAAGAAACAAAAACCACAAGAATGACTGATGAGAGGAAGCATATAGCACATTATATGCGAATGGATCATTTAAAAGAACACAGAAGAACAAATATGAAAACCAGAACAGGGATCAAAAGAAAACCTTCCGAACAGAGAACAGTCTCCAAGACTCTGTGTAGAATCCCACAGGGCAAAAGACAGCCTTGTCTAGTTGCTGAAACACTGTCTTCTGAGGCAGAATGCACAGGTTCCTGGCTGTGCTCCCGACCTGTTATGTGACCTGTAGCGCAAGTCACTTCAGCCTAAAGCACACCTGATTTTTAGGTACCTAGTCTGAGACACGTAGAGCCTAACTTTCAGAGGTGCGAGTGTAGCGACTGACCTCCTGGCTGACACACCCGCGACTGAAGCAGGGATCTCCCGAGCTAAACCAGCAAGCTGCTTCAGCTCAAGACTCTGTAGGTGGGGCTGTAACAACTCACATCCTCTGTGTATTGGCAGAACCTGTAACACACACTCACAAGTGGGTTACACAAGCACCTGTAGCTCCTATTGGAGTCGTGGGGGGTCCAGCATCTCTGAAAATTTGGCCCTACTTGTCTCAGACTGGACATCCAAAACTGAGGAATCCATAAGTAGAGGAAACCCTTTGAAAAAATTTAAGCTTCAACTGCTCCATGACTCAGTTTCCCCATCTTTAAAAGAGAGCTGATAAAAGCGAGCTACCTCACTGGGTTCACGCAGTAAGTCACTAGCAGAGTCGGGAGCTGAATGTTTACATCCTGTTTTATGATTTAATCCTAATCCATGGCTCCGCCACATCTTCATTAAGCAAATAACTAATAAGCCTGGTTTCATTTGTCACCTTCTCTCGACACCTTGTAAAATCAGAAATATGTGGAAAAAGCTCACTTTGCAGCATATTCTGTGATTAATCTGAATTCTACTGCCTAGCGTCTAATGATCAAATCCCATTTAAATTGTTTTAGTGTCCCATGGACGTGTGATGTAAGCAACACAAATCAGAATGTGGAGGGCCTTATGAACATTCAATACACGTCCTTTCTGAAATTAATGGCACAGCCAGGCCCCAGGAGATGCCCTACATCTTATGTGCAGGATGTAAATTCACAATCATCATCATCATATCACCAAAGAAATATTCTATTATGTCACCTTTTGCGCTTGCTAAAGTCCATTTTCCTCTCTTGAGCCTAGAAATGGGCTTGAACTATCAATCCCAGGATCAAAAATCGCTCCCAAACTTCGGAAGAGATCAGGTCTGCCTCTGGGCCCCGAATGTACAGCTCAGCTCCATCCCTACAGAATAGACTTTCTGCACATAACCTGAGACCCGGCTTCTATTCCTAGCTCTGCCACTAAATTGCTGGGTGACCCTGAGCAAGTCCCCTCTTTGTGCCTCAGTTTCCCCATCTGTAAAAGGAGGCTAATGATACTGACCTCCCTTGTAAAGCACTTTGAGATCTCCAGATGAAAAGTGCTATATAAGAGCTAGGTATGACTGTCATTATTAACTGTTATTTATTATTTGTCTTGCAAAAATACTTAGACACACCAACCCAGATCAAGGCTGCATTGTGCTAGGTGCTGTACAGAGAAGCCGTATCAAGATAGCCTCTCACCCAAAAAGCTCACTATGTAGGTGATGACAAGTTACAAGAGGTGGATGAAGCAAACAAATGTGGAAGGGTGGGGAGAGGGAAGAAGCAGATAACAGTAAGACTAATAAAGCCAGCAAATCACCACACAATAGTCATACAACAAGCACAAGGTCTCAGAGCACTTTGGGCCAGATTTTCCAAAGGAGCACAGGAGTGACCAGATTTTCAAAAGAGGGTGTTGGGAGCTGAACTTTGACCCTTACTGAGGTGCCTAAACAGGAGCTGACCTCTTGCGAAAATCAGATGCCAAGTTTGGATGCTAAAAGTTTGCCCTAAGTGTCCAGCCATTGTCAACCGGAAATGCGGTTCCTGCTAGTTGCACCATACCAATCCAGGCCTGCAGGCATTTTATTGATCCTTGCCAGCAGAAAACAGAAGCCAAAGGGGTGTTGTTCTAAATGTAAGGAAAGATGGGACTTTAGTGATGAGATTAGTATGCAGAACTCTGGTTTCTCTCTCAGCTCAGCTACATGGACACTATGAGAATTAATACGGCCTAGTCTACCAAAAACAATCCCTACCAGAAATGGGGAGAGGTGAGAAAAAGAGACGGTATAAAGCTGGCCAGCCTTCCAGGAGAAGGGAGAGTCTCATTCGCCCTTCCTTGTTTCTATTCAGTCCTGATTTCATCATAAAAAGAAAAGGAGTACTTGTGGCACCTTAGAGACTAACCAATTTATTTGAGCATAAGCTTTCATGAGCTACAGCTCACTTCATCGGATGCATACTGTGGAAAGTGTAGAAGATCTTATTATATACACACAAAGCATGAAAAAATACCTCCTCCCACCCCACTCTCCTGCTGGTAATAGCTTATCTAAAGTGATCACTCTCCTTACAATGTGTAAAGTCTCTACGTAAAAGAGTAAATGGACACAAATCAGATGTCAAGAATTATAACATTCATAAACCAGTCAGAGAACACTTCAATCTCTCTGGTCACGCGATTACAGACATGAAAGTCGCTATTTTACAACAAAAAACTTCAAATCCAGACTCCAGCGAGAAACTGCTGAATTGGAATTCATTTGCAAATTGGATACAATTAACTTAGGCTTGAATAGAGACTGGGAGTGGCTTAGTCATTATGCAAGGTAGCCTATTTCCCCTTGTTTTTTCCTACTACCCCCCCCCCCCAGACGTTCTTGTTAAACCCTGGATTTGTGCTGGAAATGGTCCACCTTGATTATCATACACAATGTAAGGAGAGTGGTCACTTTGGATAAGCTATTACCAGCAGGAGAGTGAGTTTGTGGGGGGGAGGGAAGGGTGAGAAAACCTGGATTTGTGTTGGAAATGGCCCACTTTAATTATCATACACATTGTAAGGAGAGTGATCACTTTAGATAAGCTATTACCAGCAGGAGAGTGGGGTGGGAGGAGGTATTTTTTCATGCTTTGTGTGTATATAATAAGATCTTCTACACTTTCCACAGTATGCATCCGATGAAGTGAGCTATAGCTCACGAAAGCTTATGCTCAAATAAATTGGTTAGTCTCTAAGGTGCCACAAGTACTCCTTTTCTTTTTGCGAATACAGACTAACACGGCTGTTACTCTGAAAGATTTCATCATAGTTTCTTTTTAAGTCAGGACAGTTAGGGCTTGCCTACATTACACCAGCTTTGCCAATATAGCTATACAAGTATAGCTATGCCGGCAGAGCCCCCTAGTGGAGAGGCTGCATATGCCAACAGAAGGAGTTCACCATCATAGTAACACCCTCTCCACACTGACTTGTAGAGATGTACTGATTTACACCAGCTGAGGATCTAGCCCAGTCTTTTATCTCTCAGCAGGTAATATATTTAAGGGTCAGTCACCATCTTATTAATATATCATTGTATTAACTACTGAAGTCTATACTTAAGGCTGAGATGGCATCTCCAATCTAAAACTCCTACTTTGTGTCACTTGGTCATTTCCCCCTAAATTACCATTTGGAATTTCTTTTTTTTTGTTTTCGTTTTTTTTCAAAGAGGGTTTTGTAAAAGTCCCTCCAGCTCTGTGTTGGGTAAACTGCCCATGTAAAGGAAAAGCTTTTTGCACCAGTTAAAATATTATCCAATACAATTTTTCTATTTATCTAGCTTAGGGTTTTATTTGGCCGCCCCATCGCCATTATGTCTGAGCATACTCCACGTCAGATGTAGGTCATTAGTATAAGAACTCAAAACAGACTTTGCTTTAGAACGTCATACCTGGCATATCCAAAGTCCTGAGTGTGGAAAGTCTGTTTTACCCTCTTTGCGATAAGATGTTGTTACTCCTCTATCGATCTGTACCCATTTGTTCCCCTTGTCTTATACTTAAATTGCAAGCTTCTTGGAACAGAGACCATCTTTTTGGTCAGTGTTTATACAGCACCTAACACAATGGGGTCCTGGTCCATGACAAGAGCAACTGCAATACAAATAATCTCTCTTAAAAAACTACTCCCTAAACATCCTTAAGCACACACATAATGGGCTGCTCTAACTTTTCACATGTGGTTTTGCTCTGAATATATGGAGGATGTCGAAGGGCAACTTAAACGTACAGACCTAGGGCCAAGGGTTGAAAAAAAATAGCTGCCTAAAGCTCGGCCCCCAAGTCCATATCTAGGCACCTAAACAATATTTCTGGGGGAATTCTGTGCCATTGCACAGGCGCAGAATTCATGTTGTCTGCAGATTTCTTTGCTTCCCCACAGAAAAATGTCTTCTGAGGGGAAGCAAGGGGAAGCTGCAAGAGTGGACATTCACCCCTCGCTGACAGCTCAGAGCAGCTGGTGGAGAAATAAATCAGCGCTGGGGGGCTGGGCGTGCTAACAAGAGAGACTGTCCCTCTTGCTTGTTATTGCAGCATGCCTGGTGTGGAGGGACAGAGCTTCTGGGTGTTTGGAGGTAGGCTTTCCTATAATACAACTTGAATCTTTTATTTATGGAACAAGCTGTCAAGTCATACTAACTCCGGTGCCATTGCCCCCTTTCCTGTGACTAGCATTGTTGGAAGCAGACATTGAAACTGCAGGGTCTCGACCGCTAATTTTACACCCCGTTACTCAGTCCTGGAAATCAGTTAAGAGTCTTGTCCAGGGCTCTCCAATGAGTAATGTTCTTTAGTTGATGGGACTTTGGAATTTCAGCAAAGTCCACTTCTAGCCACACTTAGTAACTGTGCTATTCTCATTTATTAACATATTCAATACTGTTGCAGGGGACTTTCCTCTTGTCAAATAACTGCTAACAAAAAATACATACAGATTAGTTTTTAAAGAGAAACTTTAATGTTGATGAACTAGAGAGAAATAGATCAAAATGATCTATAGTTCCCTAACAGCTCTTTGGAGGCAACGTACCAAAAATATCAGCCTAACAGATGAACAGAGGAAAGATGGTCCTGTGGTTAAGAGGTTGACCTGGCCCAACTTGTGGTCAACTCCATGAGTTTTATGGCAAGGGCAAACCTGGCCCATGTTATCTGTCTTGATAACAGTGACTCAGATTATACTAACAGGATTAAATGAATAATTGTACTGAAATCTTCCAAACACAAAAAAAGAGTATCTGAAAGAAATAACCAGGTGCTGTGTACAGAAATGAACTAATATCAAGCTTGACTGAAAAAGTTGATTAAATTAGTTTAATTTAAGAGCCTAAACAAACCCTGAAGGTGGTTCTTTGTTTATTGCTTTTTACCTAAACCATGCTCTGCTGAAAAAGCACCATGTGGGCATGAAATATTTATTCATTAAATCTTTCATAAAGGTGCACACTATTGTTTTCAACCATTATATATTTATAACTTGTCATATAACAGGAAATTTTTATTTTTTTATTTATTTATTTTTTTTGGTCCTCCTCCAGGCTGTTTATATGAGGCTTGGTTCTTGTCAGGTTATCATGCTGGGTCTGATTCTCATTTACACTGTGGCCTTCTCTACATACAGAAGTCATACTGTTTTAACTACACAAGTATAGCTGTGTCCATACTAGGGATCGTATCGATCAGTTAAAAAAAGTTACAGTTCTACCCTCAATAAGTTATACCAGTACAAAATTCATGTTCGACCAGGCCCCCTTTTCCAACACTGGCAATATCAAGATGCCACAAAACGGATGTAAACTTGGTGTCTCCCAGTGTAAAATGTCCCTCTGGTGTGCCCCCTGCACATGTTGGGAGTCGGGGTGGGGCAAGCAGGGGGAGTAGCTGGAGTGTGATGTGCTCCAGCAATCCCCAGCTGTTGTGTGGTCCATTGCGGCTATAGACACAGTTCACACTACAGTGAATTTCAGCCCTACCATACTGTTCTTCAGCAAAGTGGGTTTTTTTCCCCCTTCACTTGAAATACACCATTTTAAAAGTTCGTTAAGAGTAATCTGCTCATCATTCTGTGACAATGCATAAGGCTGCCGACTATTCTAATAGAATATTTAATTGATGTTTATTTGCTGACTAGTTATTTATGTTAACATCATTCCTGCACAATTAATACTCAGCTGAAGTCAACTCTAAGATCACATATAAATACATTTTACTAAGAAAGCCATTTACAGTATTTAAAAAAAGAAATCCTGGAATCTATTAACATTAAGGGAATCTAAAATCAGCTTTAATAGGATAAGCCAACAAGGATTTGGCAGGAAAGATAAAAGAATGTGTAATTCTTTAGCACTATCCCCAATACTGGGTGCTGTGATTTGCCAAAGTAGGTGTCTGAGTTTCATTTTACAATTCAATGGCCCAGTTATCAGCTGGTGTAAGTTGGCATAGATCCCTGCATCTCTGCTGATTTATACCAGCAAAGGATCTGGCCCCACATCCTCAGCAAGTAATTTCAGCTTTGCACAAGAGTTAAAGTTTTACAAAACTGGGGCTAAATCCTGCTCTCAATTATGCCAGCATAAATCAGTTAAATTATTCCATTCCAGCGTAACCAAGAGCAGAATTCCACTCTAAGCATCTGATCTCTATGGAACATTATCAACATCAACTTGCAAACGTAGTTAAAGTTTAATTTCCTTCGGGGATGGGGAGCTTGCTTTTGGTTTAAAACATCCAGGATTACGTGTTCTGAGAGATGAGTTTGGAGGATGGTGGTGGCTCAGAACCACCGCAATCTATTATGGAAATGATTTGTTTCAGAGGGTCACATGGTTCCTCCTAGTGTGTGGAACAGAGGAGTGCTAAAGCTTGCTAATTTCACTGACATGTGCAAGGAGGCAGCGACATGGCAGGGCTTCCCCCAGCCCATTGCCTCACTGTTGGCTATGAATCTGCCTCTCAATGATGGCTGACCAGAATGTCGTGGTGCTAAGGAGAAATGACTCTATGCAACATATGCCTCTGTCAACGACCCTTCCCGTACTCATCAAGATACAATATATATTAATGCTGCCCACTGAGGCATTATCTCGTCTCATATACTTACGTGGGGCCTTAATTACCACTCCCTGCACAGCCAAACCACCCACTGAAACCAATAGAGTATTGTTGGATTACCAGTTTGGCTATTAATGTGCACCCTGATTGATGACAGGCCTAATTCTGACCTCAGACATGAAGACACAAGCATCGCCAGCGGGAGCATCCTAGTTCTGAATTGGTTATGATGAGGTTACCATGAAGCTAATGGGCCAAACGGTGTCACCAGTTACACCAGCTGACACCAACGACGGCAATGGATGTAACTGAAGCCAAAAAATGGGCCCCTGCATTTTCACAAAATACAGAAATAGCTGTGTGTCAGTCTCGCTGAAAAGCCCTGATGATCATCTCTCCGGCCATGAATAACTTCTTAGCCCTGGTCTACACTAAGGGAGGGATCAATCTAAAGCTACGCAACTTCAGCTACGTGAATAACGGGGGAGGGATAGCTCAGTCGGGGGGAAGGGATAGCTCAGTGGTTTGAGCATTGGCCTGCTAAACCCAGGGTTGAGAGTTCAATCCCTGAGGGGGCCATTTAGGGATCGGGGGCAAAAATTCGGGATTGGTCCTGCTTTGAGCAGGGGGTTGGACTAGATGACCTCCTGAGGTCCCTTCCAACCCTGGTATTCTATGACTTACCGTGGTGAGTTGACTGCTGGAGTACAGGAGTACTCTCGCGGCGCTGGAGTACAGGAGTCAACGGGAGAGCGCTCGGGGGTCGATTCGTCGCATCTAGACTAGACAGGATAAATCGATCGCTGCCTGCCGATCCGGCGGGTAGAGAAGACATACCCTTAGAATGGACCAAATTCTCCCTTGACTTGTACCTCCAATAATCTCAAAGGGCAAAATGGGGTCCTAGGAATATATTCTCAGAGACAAATACTGACGGTCTTATTCAGTCAAAGAGTTCTCATGAAAATCAAAGCAGTTTTTTTTCCCCTGAGCAAGGATGAAGTAAAGCTTTCTTTTGTACCTTAGCATCTTAAATAAGACCTTAGCACTAGTCCAGTAGTAGGTAAGAGGTAGGATGTGTGAATGAACTTCAACTGAACTAGCAATGTAGTTTAGAATTACAAGGCAATCTATTTTGCTGCTGCACGAGTCCGATCCTGTTCTGCATGAATAAAGCGCTCGGGATCACGCCATAAGTGAATTATGCCTTCACCATTGGTGGAGGGGGGGGGGGAGAAAACCTGGATTTGTGCTGGAAATGGCCCACCTTGATTATCATACACATTGTAAGGAGAGTGATCACTTTAGATAAACTATTACCAGCAGGAGAGTAGGGTGGGGGGAGAGAAAACCTTTTGTAGTGGTAAACACCCATTTTTTTCATGGTTTGTGTGTATAAAAAGATCTTCCATACTTTCCACAGTATGCATCTGATGAAGTGAGCTGTAGCTCACGAAAGCTTATGCTCAAATAAATTGGTTAGTCTCTAAGGTGCCACTAGTACTCCTTTTCTTCATGGAGGGAAAGTCACAAATTAATCTAATGCAAGTTAAGCAGGAAAACACCCACAAACAACGCTATTTCCATTATAGCCTAGTGGCATGTTTGCCTGAGAGGCCCAATCCTGCAGGATGCGGAGCATCCACAGTGCCCACTGATGTATTTGGGGTTTGGTGGGGCTCAGCACCACCCAGGATCAGGCCTTTGAGTTTTAACTCTACCCAAGCAAGCGAATCTTGCTAGAAAAGGAGGCTTGCTGAACCTAATCAGAAGTGCAGGCTTATGAGTTAACAGGAGCACATTGATCCTTCTAGAATTCTATGGGGGAGAGGGATTGTTCCTCAAGTTTTACATCCCGATATCAACATATCCCAATATCAGAAAACAGGCCTGGTTCTCTTCTTCACTGACTCCTTTATAAGTCCCCTGATTTTACTGGTGCTACTTCCAATTTACACTGTTGTAACCAAGAACAGAATCAAGCTCATCATCGCATGGATTTACAATAGGGAAGGAGAATCCGGCCCTCCTTGAATTGCTGTCTGTCAATAATGGTAAGGCAAAACTATCCCAGCAATTACAAGTTGTGGAAGAGCTCCAACTTTGTCCCTGTGGGTTCCGCACTTCCAGACGGTTTATGCTAGCTTCAGAGGCTCACTGCAACCCTCCACGTAGCCCTTCTCTCTCTAGGGTCAGGGATACAGTCTACTGAGCCCTTTTCACCATGAGCCAGCAATGGAGGTTGGTGAGAGAATTCCCACAGTCTCTGTTGCTCCCTACAGCCTCATGCCAAAACAGTTTAGCCTCCTGTCCTGACAGGGGCCTGTTTTCCCCTCCCAGGAGGTGTTTCTATAGTGGTGGGTTCAGGGGAACCCAGGCCCACCCTCTACTCCGGGTTCCGGCCCAGGGACCCTAATGGTAGCAGCTCTTGGCAGTCAACCTTTCACTGCCAGAGTTGCTACATTTCCCTGGGCCACTTCCCCACAGCTCTCCTGCTTCTCCCTTACCTTAGGGCTCCCTTACTAATGACTTGAGGGTGTTTTCATTAACCAGCCCTTCAGCCACACTTCCTCTCCTCTAGCTCCTTGGCTCCTCTCTGCCTGACTGCAGTGAGCCCTTTTATATTATCAGAGGGGCCTTAATTAGAGTCAGGTGGTCACATTAGCTTAATTGCCTCACCTGACCCTTTGCAGGTTAATTGGAGTCAGGTGTTCTCATTAGGCTGGAGCAGCCCCTGCTCTGGTCAGTCAGGGAACAGAAAACTGTTAACCCAGTAGCCATTATATCCGCCTTCTGCTATTCTGCTGTACCCAACTGGCCTGGGTCCATCACAAAGTGTACACAATGTACACTCCAGTGTCTTCAGTGCATCCCAGAAGGCATTAAGATAATGCCAGAGGAAACGCTGCTCTGTTGGCCTAGCTGTAAATCTGCAATCTGTACAAAAACCAGATGTCAATCAAAAGACGTTGCTGCTCTCTGCGCGTTTCACAATGCATAATTTAGCCACTACGCTTGTCAAGTTCTGTGTGGGGCTCTTCTACCTGACTGTAAATGTGTTCGGGAACCCAACTGTCATCAAGAGAGGGAAACAGCACATGGAGACAAATGGCTAGGAGAGGGGGGAGGCCGATTTTCTTTCACAATTAAAGATGTTATTAGTAATGGAAGTTCAGCAAGCCACAAATTATTTTTTAACTCTTCAGAAAACAGTCCAGGATACGCTTGCAGCTATTACATTGTAGGGCATAAAATTCACCTAGGGAGTCCAAGGCCATTGGAAAACCCAAGTCAGTTCTGCAGCAGAAAGGAAGGTGGTCCATGAGGAGTCCACGAGGAGCAGCTGAGTTCTGCACCAGTTCCACATAGGCCAAACTGAAGGGGAGGTTTGGGGTATGTCTACACTGCAATGTAAGCCCAGGCTCTGACTCAGGCTTGATCCGAAGCCCCCCTTCAGTCTACACATAAATCTCTCAGACTCAGGCTCAGACCCAGTGACTAACCAGGGTCATGGTCAAGGAGCTATGATCTCCCAGATCCATAAACCCACTCTTAATGGCTGAGCACGGGTTGTGTCCCCATTCCAATCTGGAGACTGGAACAGCAACTGCTGAACGGCCCTACAGTGTGCCCTGCCCATGATTTGAGGATTAGGTTCTGTGCCACCCACTTACGGTCTAAACCCACTGAAGTCAAAATCCCATTGTTTTCAATGGGCATTCAGTTGTTCCCCAGGCAAATCATATTTGCTCAGGCTTTATGCAGAGGGGTAAAAACACAAGAGGCAAAATTTACCTGCATTAGGCAGCATTGGTTTATGCCAATGGTTAAATTGCAATACAAAAAACAATCTGTCCCAGGATGGGACTTTAGAGCCGCTCAGCAATGTAGCTATAGACCATAAGGATGTCTTCACACTTTCTTCTGCAAGTTCATGAATAAACATCGGTTCATTCAAATGAGTTTTATATTAATTCATTTAAATAATTTTCATTTTGATTTGAATGGTAAACAGAGCTATTCTGCCAGGAAAGTTGAGTTTGCAATTCAAATTACACACCAATTTGTAAGGAGAAAAATATAATTAATGGCAAGACTTGAAGTAACTAATTTTACTCCTTTGATTTTCTACAGTAAGGAGTGGGGAGGGTGGGGGACAGGGAGACACACAGGTTATGTCTACACTGCAGCTGGAAGGGTGCGTGCCTCCCAGCCCAGGCAGACAAACTCCTGCTCAGGCTCATTGTAGATGTGGAAGTACAGGCAAGCGAGCAGCCTTCTAGAGCTCCTGGGTCCATACTTGGATGGCTAGCCAAGGTCACCCCATGTGCTGCAATGTCCACACTGAGAAAACCAGCAGAGTCAGCACACGTCCGGCTGCCACACATTCTGTTCCAGTGCATCACATCATAATGTCACTACAAGGCATAACGTGACTTCATATTATGCTCACGGGCACGATATGCAAAGTTAACGCCTCCCCATACATAATAATGTAACAGGCAGTAAATTAAACTACTTCCTTATATTGGGATCATAAACAATAATTATTTGGCAGCTGCCCCTTGGAAGCGCTGTATGCGCCGAAGATTAAATCAAGCCCTATTGATTTGCTAAGCTGAACAAACCCATTCACTCCCCTCTAATGAAATTCATAATCTCCTTTTTCATTTTGTGGTGCTGTAATGTGGTATTACTTTTACACGTAAGACTAGCACTGATCAGTTCTTTCTGGTAAGCAGAACACAATACAGTCCCAGTGCAGCCGTTCTGCCAGTTTAACAAGTGTGTCTTTGCAGATTTGCTTATTAAACAGAGCCCATCAACTACTGAATGAAATCAAATCTTAATGGCTGGCCCACAGCCATGCTGCTTGCACTTCTCTTTGCAGTGACGGCCTGATCCTGCATTTCATAAGCAGCAGGAATTCCAGCTCAGATCAAGGAGTGCATGAGAGGGCCCTTAAAATGCTGGCTGCTCTCATTAAATATGGAGATTACATTAATTTTTTAGAAGGCATGATAGTGAAATAGGGTGTGATGCTAAGAACACAAAAAACTTTTGGGAACGTCGTATAAAATAGCAATTTCTCTTGTACCAAATACAGGAGGCTTATCTTGCAGCCCTTTCCCAACCAAAGCTCCGTCTGATTTCAATAGGAGTTTGACAAAGTAAGGACGGATGCACTCACCGAGCCAGCAAAGCATTGAAGCAGAAGCAGGACTTTAAGCCCAGGGGTACATGCGTGAAGTTACGCACACACTACTGGCTAGATCTTCAAGAGTGCTCCGCACCCAGCAGCTCCCGGTGTTCTCGATGGGAGGCGTCAGGGGCTGCATATTTTTTAAATCCTGGCCACTTCAGTAAAGTGCCTAAGTGGGAACAGAGCACTTCTGAAAACCTGGCTTTTTACGTTCTTTCCAGGATCAGGGCTGGAGTAAAAAAAATGACTAATGACCCCAGGACTGAATCCAACAGGCAACGGGTAATATTTCAAAAGCACCTAAGTGATTTTGGAACCTGAGCCCCAAGTGACTTGGTCACCTAGGAGCCTAAAGTCCATTAACTTTTAAGTCTGCTAGGTGCCTAAGTCTAACAGTCCCATAGATCTTCAGCTTCTGCCTTACCTTGCAGGCACCTAAATTCCCTAGAAGCCTAAATTTCCACCAATAAAGTCCCTACGGTGCCTACATTTCTGCCAGTGGGCATGTGCAAAACTGCACAAGCCCTGCTGCTGTTGAGCTGCTCAGCTGCGTAGCTCACTCCTCAGCCCTGGCAGGATTCACAAACTGGGCCTTCTCCACACGTCTCAAATTCAGGGCCTGATCTGATAGCGTGCCCTGAGCATGCCTAACCTGCACAAGACAACTGGGGAGGCACAGAGATGGCGTGAGTGTGATTATATCCAACAGCCCAGAGGTGGGGAGAATCACATGGGAGATCCAAGATTGCGGCCCCACACTGCCTGATTTGAAGCAGGGACTTGGCCCCAGGTCTCGCACCTCCCAGCAGAGTGCCCTGAACACCAGTTTACTGGGTATTCTGGGACAGTCTCTCCATCTCTTCTGTTGAAGCTGTTCCACTTTGTATAATTAATAGTCATGCGGCCAGAGAGAGTGTGTGTGTATAACTTTGCAGCCCAGTGATTAAAGCACTCAACTGTGAGACCTGCATTCAAATCCCTGCCTCTAAGCAGGCAGAGCAGGGATTTGAACCCACAGCTCCCATAGAAGGGCAATTGGCTGTCTCGATTTTCATGAGAAAGGGAGGACCTGGCTGAGCCACATAACTCCAGGAGAAGGTTCACAGCTATGAATCCTAAGCAGAAGCAGGTGCCTTCCTTGGGCCTAACTGGGCACCTAAGTACCTTTGAGGATATGGGCCCTAAGCCCACCCCTCTCCTTAGCATTATCTACTGGCTACCTTAGGCAGCTCCCTGCTCAGCATGCTGGCTTCTCAGAATCCTGTTCTTAGGCACCTAACTCTCCCCTATGCATTGTATAGGGAGCCTGGGAGCCTAGCTCAGAGCTGTAAATTCCACTGGGCAGCAGGGCACCTAAGAGTTAGGTGTTGCACCACTTAGCACTGCAAAATGCCTAAGTCCCTTTGTGGGCCTAACCCTAAGTTACTGATGCCCAGATCCTCTCAAGTATTTCAGCTCCTAAGTTCCAAGGAAATGAGACTTAGGAACTTTGGAAAGTTGTTACCCATCATCTGTGCATTAAAGTTTGTCCATTCAATGAAAAAAAAAAAAAAACAGTTTCCACCACACTTTTTCGAGCGAGCAACCTGAATTCAGCACCTACCCTGACCTATACCCTACTCCAGTGGTCCCCAACCTTTCTGTGGAAATAACACATTCCTATTCCCAGAAGACTGTGGCGGGCGCCAGACACCCCGCCGCCAAAATGTAACCGAGAAACGGTAACGCTTCTCGGCAGCATTTCGGCGGGCGGTTCTCCGGCGGCCACGCTAGGTGGCAGCATGTCGGCGGGGCGGTGTCCTGCAGGCACACACAACTGCCCTGGCGGGTACCATTGCACCCCCGGGCACTGCGTTGGGGACCCTTGCCCTACGCAACCCCAATAGTTGCCTGGCACTGCACTGCACAGGGTACAAAGGGGGCACAGGGTACAAACGGGGCACAGGAGTACAAATGCTGAACACTGAACTGTACATCAGCACAGAATTTGGCCACCCAAGCTAAACCGTGCACATGGAAGTAGCCAGCACCAGGAAAAGATTCCAACCCTTCCCTGAAGAGCAAATGCCTCTAGTTATATAACAATCATTATTTTCTATTATAGCAGTCGATAAATCCTCTTACCCCTTGACCCTGGCATTTCATGATTTAGTTTACAGCACTATATATTTTCTTACCGCATTGATTATAAGCCACATAATAAAAGGAGTTTAAAAAAAAAAAAGAAGCCACATAAAAAATTAGGAGACCAATAAAAATCTAACCCCTCTGAAATCAGCCTGATTTATTACGGCTTGGCTAAGAAACCTTTCAATCACATTTGCGTTCGGGTATCAAGCTCTACTTTTGTGTTTTTTATAAATCCATCCTTTTTTATTCAAGGGACACAGTCAGGCCAAATCGGGTCCAAAGACATCTACAAACCAGATCGGTTTTCTGCATACGCTAGGAATGGGCCAAATTCATCCTTAGCTCAAGTGAGCATAGCTCCAATTGAAGAGACACCACGGGTCAGTATGATGCAGTATCTCTGCCATAATCATGTACAACATGCAAATGAAATGTCAACCTTCGGAATAGTCATTAGAAACAGGCAGTAACCCCCCACCCCCCAAAAAAACCCTCAAACCTCAGAAGTATCATTTTAAAAGTTCCTTCATTTGATTCCCAAAGAACTCGAGTGGTGGGGCTAAATCTTCATCCCACAAAGATTGAATGAACTGGAACAGTGCAGCGAACATAAATGGAAGGGTGGGGAGAAGAGCATCCTCTGCCCAGCTGGAGTAGATTGGTAGCTATTCCATGGAAGCAACTACAGCCTCTGGGCTACAGCAGCCCACTATACGCCCTCTATGCAAGAGCATGGCCAACCCATGTCATGGAGCCATTGGCCCTACTTGCTTCTTTCCCTACCGCACTGTTGCCCAGGACCACCATGATACACTGTTCCTCCACAGGCAGGAAATATGGAGCTCCACTGAGCTGACTTTCTCGCCTGCTCAGCGAAACCACAGCCATCACCCATCAGAATCTTGCGCATCTCCACAACTGAGGAGCCATAGTTGCCTCTTGTGAACAAGGCCCAGATTCTGCTGTCCTTACTCAGGCAATGTGCCCATTGTCTTTAAAGGCTGAGTAAGGACTGCAGGATTTGGCCCTGAATGGTTTCTGACCTTTCCAAAGCAAAGCCGGTCAGGATTCCAGCATAGGGACAAAGGGCCTGAAAGGTTTTTTGTAGGATTGTGAGGCTGGACTGGAGTAAGTGAAATCAGAATTTGGTCTTTTCTTGCTAGAAGTATAAGGCCATTTTTCCCCGATGGAAAACTTTGGTTTTGCAATATAGGGACAAATTCCCTTCCCAACACTTTCATCTACAAAACTTTTACTTTATTATTATTACGGTTTGTTGAACAATTCCCCTCCTAGGATTTGATCCCACAAGTTCTTGGCGAGCAGAATCCATCAGTGAAGTCTAAGGGCCAATTTCCCAGTTGGTGTAAAGTGACCTCAATGGAGCTACATAGGTTTACACCAGCAGAGGACCTGATGCAGGTTGATTGTAGGCTTGGAGTCGAACCAGA
Source organism: Caretta caretta (assembly GCF_965140235.1). Classification (NCBI taxonomy): domain Eukaryota; kingdom Metazoa; phylum Chordata; order Testudines; family Cheloniidae; genus Caretta; species Caretta caretta. The sequence goes on along the minus strand of NC_134206.1, from coordinate 343,683,624 downwards.
TCTTATACTAGACCATGATCCCACCAGAAAGCACAGAACTCACCATCTGGAGGCATCAGTACTTTGTTGTTCTGCGTACACCAGCCCACTGGATGAAGGTCAGCTGTCATCACATCGCACCAGAAATCTGCCCTGCGATCATCTCCATAGCCACAGTAACGTAGCAACAAGAGCTGCCCACATGTTGTAATGATCGTAGCCACCCAGTAGGTGTCTGGATTGTTCTTGTTGGCCACTTCTAACTTCATCCCTGGTTGGAAACTGCTCTGAAGGCTGATTTCAACCTTGCAAAATTAGAAATAGGTATTATTTTTCCATATAACAGAAGGAAAATAAGGCATGATCTCTATCTGAGCAACACTAGCAGGCGACATTCTTAGGTGCATAGTGGCATGGTCTCGCAGACAGGGCACTAAATAACCGTTCGGGGGACCACAGTTCTATCCCTAGCTCCGCCACTGACTGGTTGAGTGAGCTTGGGCAAGTCACTCTATCTCTGACCCTCATCTATTCAGACCATAAGCTCTTTGAGGTAGAAACTATCTATTATGATGTGCCTGGACACAGTGGCACTCTGATCTCAGTTGGGCCTCTAGGTGAGACTGTCATGCCAGTAATAATTTTAAGCATGGCCTCTGGGAATGGGTGAAGCTCCACCCCATGCTGAGGGCCAGCACAAGCCCTATGTGCCACTACTAAAGACTCACTTGAGCTGGAGAGAAAGCCAAAGTATGATCCAAAGAACTTGTTGCTATGCAGCTCCACCAGAAAATAACCAGCCCGATTCTGGTTGTGTGTGAGGTGCTTTATAATTGAGGCCTGGTCCTCAGAGGTGCTCCATACCTGTAATTCTGTCTCTCAGGTGTAGAGCATCTCTGAGGACCAGGACCATCTCAGAGCCCTTTATAAGCACCCTGAGCCTAATCCTGCCCCCACGGACGACAGTGATAATGCGTCCACTGACCGCACTGGATGCGGGTCCATGCTCTCGCTGATTAAGGCTCTTAACGCCCTGGTGAAGAAGGCACAGGCAGCATCACCAGCCACCATTACAGACAGCTGAAGAGAAGAAGTTCACAGCAAAACTCCCATTGATGGCAACAGAAGCAGGACTGGGTCCCGAGCAACTTGCCTGTTGAACGCTAGAGAATACAATGCATATTCTGTAGGACAGTGGTTCTCAACCAGGGTTACGTGTACCCCTGGGGGTACTCAGACGTCTTCCAGGGGGTACATCAACTCCTCTAGATATTTGCCTAGTTTTACAGCAGGCTACATAAAAAACACTAGCGAAGTCAGTACAAACTAAAACTTCATACAGACAATGACTTATTTATACTGCTGTATATACTGTACACTGAAATGTTAGCATAATATTTATATTCCAATTTATTTATTTTATAATGATAATGCAAAAATGAGAAAATAAGCCATTTTTCAGTAATAGTGTGCTGTCACACTTTTATATTTTTCTGTCTGATTTTGTAACCAAGGAGATTTTAAGTGACATGAAACTTGAGAGCACGGAAGACAAATCAGACTCCTGAAAGGGGTACAGTTAGGGTTACAGGGGTACAGTTGGCAAAGGTTGAGACCCACTGCTGTAGGACATTCCAAACCAATGGAGTTAAATCTGAGCATATGCCTTATGCACTAACTTTCTGTAACACTTAAGAGTTCTTCTGATGTCTCCAGTTTTCCCTCCCAAGCTTGGAAGAAAGTTAGTCCCCTGGTTAGGGTACCGGCCTAGACTTGAGAAGACCCGAGTTCAATTCCCTGCGCCACTTCAGACTTCCTCTGTGACCTTGGGCAAGGTAGTCTCTTTGTGACTTAGTTCCCATCTCTAAAATGGGGATAACAACACATCCCTACCTCACAGGGAAGTTGTGAGGAAACACGTGTTAAAAACTGCTGTTAAAGGGTGACATTTAAGTACCTAGTATGGATACAGAAGACTGCCTAAATCCATTTCTTGTGTCTCGTCTTATACTTCGACTGTAAGCCCCTTGGGGCAGGGACGCTTTTCTGGTCTGTGTTTGTACAGTGCCTAGCACAGTGGGGTCCTGGCCCATAACTATCACTCCTAGGTGCTACAGTAATGCACATAACAAAAGATTGCCTGGGGGTCAACTGTAACAGTGTTTTGCTAGTCTAGAGGAATGCAGCTCCTCTGGAGTTGGGAAGACTCCTCCTTTACCTGCCTCACACATGATTACTGCTGTCTAAGCACTGACAAGTTGCATCATTTAATTATTTTCATACCACAGGTCCATTTGTCCGGTATCTGTGCATTCACCTTCCGTCAACAGGAACTGCGTATATGGCTCGGGGCTGGTCTATGGCCCTTCCAGCTAGTCTCTTATATAGTGACCATCTCCACAGAACCTGAGCACCTCGTAAAATGATCAACTACACACATTAAGCTGTAATGATCTCTCTCCGCAATGACCAGCCTGTGACATTTTGGGGAGTGGGGATTTTTTTGTGTGTGGTATAGCTATACAGAAGGTGGGTTGTAGACATGGATTTTGTCTCTCTCTCTCTCTAGAGGCTCCAGGGTCTCACCCCTAAGGCTGATAGTTCCATTATCCCAGTGGAACGTGGCCATTGGGGAAGGTCACAATCACAAAGGATGAGGTGGGGCCCCTAGGTAACCCAAGCCAATGCCACAGCGGTGGGGTTCTCAACCTTTTTTTTTTTTTTTTTTTCTTTCTGAGGCCCCTCAACGCACTATAGAAATTCCATGGTCCTCCTGTGCCACAACAACCTTATCCGGGCATATCCATTTGATTAAACGCCAGGGCTGGCGTTAGGGAGTAGCAAGCAGGGCAATCGGCCAGGGCCCAACACCACTGGTGGCCCGCAAAGTTAAGTTGCTTGGGCTTCAGCTTTCTGCCCTGGGCCCCAGCGAGTCTAACGCTTGCCCTGCTCTCTGGTTTATTTTGACAGACCCCCTGAAACCTGCTTGCAATTCCCCAGGGGGGCCCAGACCCCTGGTTGAGAACCACTACCACAGAGAGCTTTGAGCATGGGGTATGAAAACTTGAGCTGGAGTCAGTATTCAGCAAGGAGTCAGTGCACAGAGCAGAGGGTTGGAAGGAGCGAGTTGCTCTCACCGGACAGCTGTTGTGCTCTGAACCAACTGTCGATTGAAGGTCAGCAGTTTCACATCAAGGACAGAGAATTACACTAATCCAGCCAGGCGGGCAGTGGCGTGTGAATCACTGTGGCTATGTCAGAATTTGATGGGAAGGACTGCAATCTCCTTGCCTCACGTAGGTGGAATTGGGAGCGTTTTACAACCGCAGTTCTGGGAGTATCCAGAGGAAAAGACCAGGTGGACACTCATGCTGAGGATTCTCCAAAAAGCATGCCTCTCCCCTCCAACATCGAGTCATCATTTCCAGAGTCATCCCGCAGCCAGTCTCAGCCAGGCCTCTGTACAGGCAGCTGGGAGATGGTGCTGTTTGCATCTGAGGAGAAGATGTAGTAATGCCGGTTACATCTGTATCGAATGGGATGGGGAGAGACAGGAATGTTGTGGGGCTCCACAGGTGAGTGCTGGGGAGACAGAGGAGAAGGTGCCCATCACGGCTCTGGGAGTGGCCTGAGAGGGGCAGTTGAACTCATCTCCGAGCAAACCCACTAATCCCACCATGACTCTGAGGTGGGATGGCACCATTTTAGAGCTGACTATATCAAATGCTATGGAAAGGTCTAGCAATAAAAGCATGAGCATATGACCCTGTCCATAGCCAAGAAGAAATCATCCCTCAGGGCCATCTCTGTTCCATGTCCTAACCTGAAGCCTGCTTGGGAGGAGTCCAGGGTATTGGCAGTATCTAGGAGTTGAGCTTCCCAGTTAGTTTGCTTAGGAACTGGAGGTTAGAGAATGGATAGCAGCTGGAGAGATCGGTCGCATCAAGCAATGGTTTCTTAAGTACTGGCTGCACTGTGATGTGCTCTGGGACAGCAATAGATTTCCCTTCTCAAAGAAAGTGCCAACAATCCCAGTCCGTAGGGATTCCAGGTGCTCTCAATGCTCTTCCACAAACCAAGAAGGGCCTGGGGCCAGAGCTGCAGACGGTGGTTGTTTTACCATGGTGCTTCCAGAATTCCATTGTGCGAATGAACCAACTTCACATGAGGGAAGGTGTCATATTCTCAGGCCTATGATGGTTGTATGGCTTCAGGTGCCCACAGAGGCCATTTCTGCTACCAGAGAGTTTCTCTGAGATGTAGGCTGATAGCTTGTCACTGCAAGAGACACCGTTTTCTGGAGCTGAGAGGAGGCATTCCATGGTAACCAGGCTATTTAACATTGACAGGCTTCTCGGAAGAGCCTGTTTTAAGGAGGGCTTTGAAGGAACAACATGCATGCAATTTCTGTGTGGTGGGGTGGCCTGGAAGAAATTAAAGAGCTCGAGGAGGCGGGAGAAACAAAGGATGCAGGATGGAGAGTGGGAGGGAATGAGTGCTGAATGTAGGCAAGAGGAACGCAGTACAGGGCCTTGAGAAGGCGTAAGGATGAGAAGCTTGAATCCGAAGTAGAGTGAGAAGCCAGTGGAGCCAAAGAAAGGCATGAGAACAGGTGTTCAACAGGAGAAGGAAGAGGATTTTAGGAGGAGAGGGAAAGGATTCCAGCATTTTGGATTGGGAGGAAGAAATCTGAGAAGCAGAGAGAAAAGTTTGGTGATGTTTCCTCAAGAGCCATCAGCCATGCCTTTAAATTTCCCAGGATGACCCTCTCCAATCAGAATGAAAAGGGGAAGGGCACAGAACTTTCTCAAGGCCCAAGTGAAGTACGTACGTGTCTGAACGAGGTGTGAGGGGCAGCGCTTGCTCCCGTTTCTTCCAAGTATTCATCCCAGTTGAAGTCGGTCTCCTCGATGCTAGAACCTTCATCTGTTGGGGGAGGGAGGGGAAAGCAACATAAAATTAGAACATGGTTAATGCAGGCAATAAACTACACAATGGTACCAGCCTAAAGTGGGAAATTGGCAGGCAGTAAAACCTCCACACAAGATAAAAAACCCCTGTTGTAGCAATTATGCTTATTTGGATTCCATGGGTTTTACTGCATTTCCAGGAAATTATTTGGTTTGCTGGTTTTAATCTCCAGAGATTAAAGAACTCGGCCTTTGTGGTCCAGTTGGGTGCGTGAACAGAAACCATTGTACATGGCAGTGCAAGAGAGCCCACAACTCATTTTATAATGTTCACATTAAACTTTCACTTCTCCTCCATCAGTCATCATGAGCGTATGTTGTGCAGTACAGTGGGTAAACATGCCAAACAAATAATAAAGTCTGTGACCCAAAGAATTTATGATCTAAGGGCCCTGAGCCAGATCCTCAGCTGCCGTAAGTTACAGCACTGCCGCTGAAGCCAACAGAGGGATAGAGATTTACACCACCTTAGGATCTGCCCCCCTACTGGGTGCACCGTTGCAAATATGTTAGTATCTATGCGTCAACACTGCCTTTTGCTGGATGGAGTCAGAACTACTCAACTGCATATCATAGGCCCTATAATGTGAACAGCTAGGGGAAATTCCCCTTTTATTTAATTAGTCAGAAGCTGAGCTTTGAAAGCAGGAACCCTGCTGTGGCTGTGAAGAGACTGAGGATGGAACTCAGATGCCATCTCCCAGTTTCCCATTACAGCTACTTATAATTTTTTGCTTTTCTATAACACCTTTCATGTGAAGACCTCAAAACACTGTACAAACAATTAACTGATCCTCACAACATCCCGTGAGATATATAATGCTACCCCCATGTTACGGATGGGGAAACTGAGGCAAAGACCATTTTCATATCTATCCTGAGATCACACAGGAAATCAGCTGCAGATCTAAGAACAGAATCTAGATCTTCAGACTCTCGAGCCTCTGTATTAACCCCTATATACTCCATCCCACATCTAAAGATCCATAATTATTCACAGGTTTTGCTACATATCTGTACAGCACCTAGAACAACGGGACTAAGGTCTCAAAGTGCTGCTGAAATACAAATAATACAAATTACAAACAAATGTTCTTTCACTTACAGAAAATCAGCCACATCTGATTGCTTTTATTTTACTTTAAAATAATGTTTCCAGGCAATCTTGGAAGAACGACTTCAACCCAGAGCAAATATTTACAGTCTAATACTGAGGCTCTGCAATAAGCATTTATCAGGCAAACTCCGAGAGACCCTTTCCTTCCAAAGCATTCATCAGCGTGGGCATGATGTAATTAAAGTGGCCCGTGACGAACTGATTGAAGAAACCTCCCCAGACAGTTTTATGAAGAAAACGGCAGGGTTAATTTATTGCCATTATTGCTACAGGTCTCCCATTTTCAAGATCCAAAAGTTATATCATGTAACAGGAATGTCTCATTATTAAAAGGAAAAGGAAGAGGTTATATTTGCTGCCGATTTAGCCAGACACACATCTGAGGGGAAAAAAAAACAGATGACAGCAGAACTGCGTTTTCTAAACATATCCAGCATGGGAAAGGAGTTCAGAGAAGACATCACAGCCCTATTTACTGTTAAATACACTAGAACTTCTTTTGAATACTGGGTTATAAAAACAATGAGTCCTGGGGCCAGTTTTGTTCAACATCTTCATTAATGATCTGGATGATGGGATGGATTGCACCCTCAGCAAGTCTGCAGATGACACTAAGCTGGGGGGAGAGGTAGATATGCTGGAGGGTAGGGATAGGGTCCAGGGTGACCTAGACAAATTGGAGGATTGGGACAAAAGAAATCTGATGAGGTTCAACAAAGACAAGTGCAGAGTCCTGCACTTAGGAAGGAAGAATCCCATGCACCGCTACAGACTGGGGACTGACTGGCTAAGCAGCAGTTCTGCAGAAAAGGACCTGGGGATTACAGTGGATGAGAAGCTGGATATGAGTTAGCAGTGTGCCCTTGTTGCCTAGAAGGCTAACGGCATATTGGGCTGCATTAGTAGGAGTGTTGCCAGCAGACTGAGGGAAGTGATTACTCCCCTCTATTTGGCACTGGTGAGGCCACATCTGGAGTATTGCGTCCAGTTTTGGGGCCCCCCACTACAGAAGGGATGTGGACAAATTGGAGAGAGCCCAGCAGAGGGCAACAAAAATGTTAAGGGTCTAGGGCACATGACTTATGAGGAGAGGCTGAGGGAACTGGGCTTATTTAGTCTGCAGAAGACAAGTGGCGGGGGGGCGGGAGGGGCAGGATTTGATAGCAGCCTTCAACTACCTGAAGGGGGGTTCCAAAGAAGATGGAGCTTGGCTGTTCTCAGTGGTGGAAGATGACAGAACAAGGAGTAATGGTCTCAAGCTGCAGTGGGGGCAGGTCTAAGTTGAATATCAGGAAAAACTATTTCACGAGGAGGGTGGTGAAGCACTGGAATGGGTTACCTAGGGAGGTGGTGGAATCTCCATCCTTAGAGGTTTTTAAGGCCTGGCTTGACAAAGCCCTGGCTGGGATGATTTAGTTAGGGTTGGTCCTGCTTTGAGCAGGGGGGATTGGACTAGATGACTCTTCCAACTCTAATCTTCTATGATTCTGCCTCATCTGCACTGCTTCAACCTGGTGTAACTACACAGGTGTAAATCAGGAATAACTCAATTGAAGAGATTTCTGATAATAGGTGGCTCTTCAGTCTAGCAGGAAAAGGCATGACAGGATCCAATGGCCGAAAGCTGAAGCTAGACAAATTCAGATGAGAAAGTAAGGAGCAAACTTTTTTCCCACCAACAGTGGAGGGTAATGAACCATTGGACCAACTTATCTAAGAGCATGAGGAATCTTCAGCACTCAAGACTGGATATCTTCCTAAAAGAGATGCTACAGCCCAAACAAAAGTGATGGGCTAGAGGCAGAGATTACTGGGTGAGGTTCCATTACCTGTGTTATGCAGGAGGTCAGGGTGGATGACGATAGTGGTCTCTTCTAGCCTTGAAATCTATGACTCTATGGTCACATCTACACAAACACTTACTGTGCGGCAAGCTGGGATATAAATCTACATTGCTCAAAGTCACATGTCAGTGACAGAGCTAGGAATTTAACGCAGATCTCCTTTACCAAAGGGGTCACTAGACTGAGCTAAGAAATCAGGCTCTGTTTGCATTCAGAAGTAAGATGGGTGCAGTAAAGTGACAAACATAAAAAGCACCTGTTTTAAAAATCCAAATGAAAAGGGCAAGACTGAGCCAGATAGAGTGTTGGAGGGCCGGGAACCCAAGCAGTTATCGCACCAGACCTCCGGCTGTCATCAGGGCGGTAGAGGTGCCTTGTTCCTGACCCTAAGCTAGGAATCTTCTGGTCTCCACCTGCATCTGGGTGACAGCCCTTAAGGGGTTGTGGTAGGGAGACCCAGGCACTCTTTCTCCACCATGTCCCAGCCCAGGGCCCTGTGGGAAGTAACACTGCCAAGGTCCTCCCTGCAGAGAGTCTAAGTCTGCTGTTCTGGGCCACTTCCTACCTATAGATCCCTTCAGTTTGGGGCAAGGTCCCTATAGTCCAAACAGTCAGTTACTTTAAAAAAAAAAAAAAAAAGCCCAAAGGAGCAGGGTGTAGCTGGAGCTGCTGGTTCTCAAGGGGGTGGTGGCTGGAGAAGTCTCTTCCTGTGGGCCTTCGTGGTCCCCGTCTCAGGCTCAACCTTCTGACTGGCTTCCCAGAGAAGGATTCCTCTTTCCTGCAGCCTGTCCAGCACCTTTACCTGGGATCCTGGAGCAGGCTCAGCAGGCCAAGAGGGTGGGAGCTAACTGGGCTCAGTATTGCCTTTTAATGCCTTTGGGTCCAGGCTGGGTTTGTATACCCCATCACATTGAGATGGAGAGCCTCCAGGGGCTGAGCACCCCTCCTGCTGCAGAGACCTCAGGCTTTTGCTCTCAGTCATACCATTTCATTCTGACACAGCAGAAGGCTGATTTCTCTACAGACTTTATCAGGAAATTACTTTTACTGTGTCTGTAAAAATAACATCAGGGAACCCGTTTATCATGGGCTCAGTGTCTTGTTTTGCTCAGTTTTATTACAGAGAAATGGAAGGGACTAAAAATTCCCCAAAACCTCTTGTATTTTTTCTGTTTCTTTTCTGGAGTTCTGCAAAAGCATTAGCTGTGACCACAGTCAGCTTGCCTAGGGGTTAGGCCAGGAACAGAGAGTCAGGACGTTCTATTCCCAACTCAATCAGTGATTTACTGTGTGCCCATGGGCAAGTCACGTAACCTTTTCCTGTGCCTGGGTTTCCAAATCAATTTTTGCTGATCTCTATCAAATGGTTCAAATCCCTCGGATTGAAAGGAGCTATATAAATGAAAAGTATTTAATAATATTGGAATTATTATTATTCTAAAGAGTGGTTTTCACAAAGTCATACCATCTACCAGTACTCAAGTCCTGTATTCCAACGGCAAAAACCTCGCTCCTGAAGTCACTGGCAAAACTCCCATTCATTTCAAGGGGCAGGGGCGGGGTGGTGTCAAGATTTCACCCCAGGGTGTTCGCTGGGTGATGGCTAATTTTATGATATGCTTACACTGGTGGGTTCCAGTTATTGATCCTTTTGCTCTATGCTCTTTTTCGGTGAAACCGTCACACTTGTCTACACATTTCATGTATCTGTGGGCCTGGGTATGCAAACAAAATAAATAGTAATCAGCTACTACCATCGTAATGGTTTTAAAGTGCTCTGGGATCATCAGTTGATAAGTGCCATAGAAATTAAAAGTACTTCAATAAAACTGCAGTCATCCAGGACTTCACTGTCAATATTATAGACCGTGTGACTACGGGAAAAACCTCAGAGTGATAAAAGAACCCGGATCCTTTGTTCTGAAAGCCCAAATTCCCTACCAACCAATCTGTCGGAGAATTCCCTTTAAGAGTCTATGGCACACAGCTAAGCAGTTCTGATACTATCCTGTATCTATTCCTATGTTCTAGCTAGTTATGTTTTTTATCAATGAAAGAACATAAGAACAGCCATACTGGGTCAGACTAAAGGTCCATCTAGCCCAGTATCCTGTCTTCCGACAGCAGCCAATGCCAGATGCCCCAAAGGGAACGAACAGGACAGGCAATCACCAAGTGATCCATCCCCTGCGGCCCACTCCCAGCCTCTGGCAAACAAACAGAGGTTACAGATACCATCCGTGCCCATCTTGGCTAACAGCCATTGATGGACCTGTCCTCCATGAATTTATCTAGTTCTCTTTTGAACCCTGTTATAGTCTTGGCCTTCCACAACATCCTCTGGCAAAGCATTCCACAGGCTGACTGTGTGTCCTGTGAAGAAATACTTCCTTTTGTTTGTTTTAAAACTGGTGCCTATTACTTTTATTTGGTGACCTCTAGTTCTTGTGTTATGAGAAGGAGTAAATAACACTTCCTTGTTTACTTTCTCCATACCAGTCATGATTTTATAGACCTCTATCATATCCCCCCTTTTTCGTCTCTTTTTCAAGCTGAAGAGTCCCAGTCTTATTAATCTCTCCTCACATAGAAGCCTTTCCATACCCCTAATCATTTTTGTTGCCCTTTTCTGAACCTTTTCCAATTCCAATATGTCTTTTATGAGATGGGGCAACCACATCTGCACACAGTATTCAAGATGTGGGCATACCATGGATTTATATAGAGGCAATATGATATTTTCTGTCTTATTATCTACCCCTTTCTTAATGATTCCCAACATTCTGTTAGGTTTTTTGACTGCCACTGCACACTGAGTGGATGTTTTCAGAGAACTATCCATAATGACTCTAAGATCTCTTTCTTGAGTGGTAACAGCTAATTTAGACCCCATCATTTTATATGTATAGTTGGGATTATGTTTTCCAAAGTGCATTACTTTGCATTTATCACCATTGAATTTCATCTGCCATTTTGTTGCCCAGTCACCCAGTTTTGTGAGATCACTCTGTAACTCTTCGCAGTCTGCTTTGGACTTAAAAGATCTGATTTGGATTCCAGTCTGGAAATAGAAAACCGAGGGAAGGCTGTGCCAGCATTTAGGGCACTAGTCTAGGACTTGAGAGACCTTGCTTCAAGCCCCTGCTCTGTCACAGGCTCCTTGTGTGATCTTGGGTAAGTCACTAAGCCTCAGTTCCACATCTGTAAAATGGGGATAAGAGTACATCACAAGGGTGTCATGAGGATAGATACATTAAAGGTAGTGAGGCATTCAGATCCTATGGTGATCGGAGCCACATAAGTACCTTACTTAGACAGATAACCCAGTTCCTCATCTGTAAAATGATCTGAATTTAAACTTATGTGATGATTTTGCATGTAATAGCCAGCAAGCACTCAGAAGCCAGATTGAATGGTGAGAGGAGAGAGCACTTTGATTATCTTCATAAGCACTCACATGAAACTGACTGTTCAGGTTTCTGGAAACGACTAGTCCATGCTCAGAGAATTTAATACACACATTAGCATAGTACCTCCCCTTCTTGTAATCTGCTACCTGTCCTTAGAAGAGCGGGGAAGGGAAGGTGATGTTTCTATTCATTGCATGGGTTGTCTGTGTGCATACTTAAGGACAGTGGTTCTATACCAGGACTCCTTGCTACATCCCTCCCCTCTATTCTGGTCCCATCTAGCCAGGATCTTCTCCACCCCACTATCACCACCTCTCCGTTAACAATATGGGAAGGGAAGCATCTCATGTCACCAAGCTTGAAAAGAGATGCTTTGGAATTCAATAAAATTCACTGATTAGCCAGGATCACAGATGTGGACAACAACAACATGGCCCATGGTTGCTCAGGACTTCCAAGTTATCATCCCTACCCAGCCCAGCAGGTTGCTTGGAACTTCACGACAGCAACAAGCTGAGAAATAATACTTCTGTGGAGTCCAAGAGCTGCTCCAGAATGCAGTAAGTATTAGGTATATTCCCCTATGCAGTGCTCACCCCCTTGACTCTTCTCTACATCCCTCTCCTCTCTCCCCCGGTCCCATCTAGCCAGGATCTTTCTGGCCCCTCCTCCCCACTGTCACCACCAACACCTGTGCTATGCTCAAATACATTTCTGCCTCCTGTTACCCTTCCCAGTAATGTGCACTTAACAAGCGGTGCTGCCTTCCCCCTTGCTTGTGGTTCTGGTAAAGCCTTTTAGCTTAAACGGGGGAACAACTGAATTCCTGTCCCCGGAGCCCTCTACCCTATGAGCATGCAGGATTTCTCACAGGCTAAGGAACGGAATATAGTGGGAGCCGCTTGTTAAACTCTTGGCAGCTCATCACTGAAAACTGGTTTCTCAGACATCTGCACCAGTGTTTCCTCAAACTGTGAGGCCTGTTTCTCCCCAAGGGAAACTGAGGCAAGGGCCGGGAAAGTGAGCAAAACAACAAGACTGTTTTTCCTCTCCTGACTGAAGTGTTGTCACAACGGACTCAACTAAAACCAGGGCCAGCGACTGCATGAGGAATGGAAATACCTACTGTAAGGCCTGCTTACTACACAGGAAAGGATCCGGCTGGGAAGAATCATAGAAATATAGGGCCGGAAAGGATCTCGAGTGGTCATCTACTCCATCCTCCCTCACTGAGGCTGCACAAATGAACCTACACCATCCTTGATAGGTGTTTGTCCAACCTGTTCTTCAAACCTCCAATGATGGGGGATTCTACAGCCACTCTTGGTGACCTATTCCAGTGCTTAACTACCTGCAGATTAAACCCATTGCTTCTTGCCCTACCGTCAGCAAACATGGAGAATAATTGAGCACCCCACTCTTTATAACAGCCCTTAGCCTATCTGAAGACTTATCAGGTCCCCCCTCATTCTTCTTTTCTCAAAACTAGAATGCCCAGTTTTGTCAACCTTTCCTTACAGATCAGGTTTTCTAAATCTTTTATCATTTTTATTGCTCTTCTCTGGACTCTCTCTAATTGGGCCACAACTTTCTTAAAGTGGGACGCCCTTAACTGGACACAATAATCTATCTGAGACTTCAACCGTGCCAAGGAGAGTAGAATAATTACTTCTGGTGCCTTACATATGGACACTCCTGTTTCTACACCCCAGAATAGCAGCTTTTTTTCACAACTGCATCATATTCTTGGCTCGTATTCAATTTGGTATCCACTGTAACCCCAAGATCCTTTTCTGCAGTACTACTCACTAGCCAGTCATTCCCCATTTTGTAGCTGTGTATTTGATCTTTCCTTCCTAAGTGCAGTACATTGCACTTGTCTTTACTGAATTTCATCTTGTTGATTTCAAACCAATTCTCCAATTTGTGAAGTATGAACTGAATTTTAATCCTGTCCACCAAAATGCCTGCGACCAGCATGGTATCATCCACAGATTTTATAAATTCTTTTATCCATTATCCAAATTATTAATGAAAAATATTGAATAGTATCAGACCCAGGACTGACCCCTGTGGGACTCCACTTGGTGGGTCATCCCAGTTTGACAGCAAACCGTTGATAACTACTCATTGGCCTTTCAACCAGTTGTGCATCCATCTTATAGTAATTTCATCTAAACCACATTTCCCTAGTTTGCTTATGAAAATGTCATGGGAGACGGTGTCAAAAGCCTTACTGAAATCAAGATATATCCGATCTACTGCTTCTGCCCCATACAGTATGCCAGTAACCCTGTCAAAGAAGAAAATTAGGTTGGCTTGCCATGATTTGTTCTTGACAAGTCCATACTGGCTATTTCTTATCACTCTATTATGCTCTACATGCTTACAAATTGATTGTTTGATCGTTTGCTCCATTATCTTTTCAGGAATTGAGGTTAGGCTGACTGGTCTATAATTCCCTGGGTCCTCCTTTCCTCCCCCAACCCTGTTGAAGATGGGTATTAAGTTTGCCCTTGACGAGCCCTCTGGAACCTCACCCATCCTCCATGAGTTCTCAGAGATAATCCCTAAAGTTCAGAGATTGCTTCTGCTAGTTCCCTAAATCCCTAGGGTAAATTTCGTCAGGCTCTGCCAACCTGAATACATCTAATTTATCGAAATATTCTTCAACCTGTTCTTTCCCTGTTCTGGCTTACACTCCTTCCACCTTGATAATATTAATTGTGTTACACATCTGGTCACAATCAACCTTTTTAGTGAACACAGCAGCAAAATAGGTATTGAACACCTCAGCTTTCTTGGAGTCTTCCATTAGCTCATCTTCCCTGCTAAGTAGTGAACCTACACTTCCATTCATCTTTCTCTTGCTCAAAATGTATTTGTAGAACCTCTTCTTACTGCCTTATGCCCCTTGCTAGCTGTATCTCATTTTGTGCCTTAGCTTTTCCGATTTTGTCCCTATGTGCATGCGCTATTCTTTTATACTCATCTTTAACAATCTGTCCATGTTTCTACTTTTTGTAGGGCTCCTTTTTGATTTTCAGGTCCTTAAAGAGCTCCTGAGGGAGCCATATTGGTATCCATCGCTTTGGTAAAGAAAGCCAAAGCCCTCCTGTTGACATCATCTGTACAGCCATGCATTCTTCTCCAAGATGTATCTGTCCCTGCCTGGACTCTTACCTTCAGCAGGCACAATGGACGAGAACACATCCTGCACCCCCAACTCTTTAACCCTCGCTCCCAGAACTCACTGCTCATCCGCCTGGGTCATACCTGGCAGTATCATTGGATGAGCAGCATGGGGTAGTGGTCAGAGGGACAGATGAACCTCAGCAACCTTTCCATGATGTCTCGGATGCAGGCTCCAGGAAAGCAGCATGCCTCCTAGGAGGTCAGGTCAGGTGGGCAGATGGATGCCTCCATCCCCCTCAGAAGTGAGTCCACCACCCTACATCTTCTCCCCTTGGGTGCATTGGCAGTGAGTCTCCCAGTCATGGGAGAAGGTGGCTCCTCTTCCCCAACCATTGGGATTTGCTCTTTTCTCCTGTTGCCAATAGCGCATACTGGTTCTTCACCTTGTTGGACAGGGGACCTGGGAACATCCTGCTCACATAGGCTTCCTAAAGCCAGCATTTCCCTGCACTTCTCATTCCGGGAATCCTTCCACCTGGGGATGCTGCATTTCCCTAACTCCCTACCCTGGGCACTGGGGGAGATCAAAGCTGAATGTGGATCCCTGGAAGATACAGGCACAGTCCCCAGGCACCCCCCCACTCCCTGTGCCTACCCCACAAGGGACTGATCTTTTCCTTCCAGCTTTCCCTGCATCTTGCCCTCCAACAGCGACATGGCTTTTCATTGACTCATGGTTCCACTAAGCCAGGACCCTTAAAGGCTTTAATCTGCCCATCTCTGTTTCTTAGAGGAGGAACACAAGAGCAATGTTCGGGGAAAACTTGGTCTACCACCATCATCTAGAGAGTTAATTGGCTTGTCCTATATCGCAGGAGTGCTTCACATGAGGAGCAGCATCACTGTTCACTCTACCTTCCTGTCCCACTGTTTTAAATAACGGTCACTATCACATGGAGACAGGCCCAATTCTCCTCTCACTCTGCTTTGGTAAATCACAACTAACATTCTGAAGCCCCTGCAATAACACCAGTGTCTCCTCACGCGCATCACTTCTAGTCAGGACCCCCGTCTACTCTCGGGTCCTGATTTCCCACTGCTTCACCCCTTGTGCAGTCGTTTACACCTGTGCAAAGCTGTGGTAACCTACTACCCCTGCTGTGAATGACTGGAGGATTCCGGCTTCAAGGCACTGCACTACCCAGTGGAAAAGGTTTTCTCCTAAGATTTCTCACCATGGCTATCGTGAGCATAGTGGTACTCTAGTGGTACCAATGGTTGCAGGGCATGTGTATTATTATTTGTATTGTGTTCATGCCCAGAAACCCCAGTTATGGATCGTTGCTTCATTGTGCTATGTGCTGTACAAAGAGGATTCCTGCCCCAAAGAGTTTATAAACCCTGCTCCGAGCAGGCCTAGGCAACATAATGTTCAAAACATATGGGGCCGCTGGCACCTTGCCTAGGCTGGCACTGCTGTTACCATCACCAATGGTGGCAGAAACTTTAGAAACAAAACACCAAGAGGGCCTAATGTTCATTAACATTTCTCTGGCAGTGCAAAGGGGCCTCCAAGCAGGTGTTAAACAAGCAGCTGCCAGAAGGGTGTAAAGGGACCTTGGAACCTGATTCTCATTTACACTATGTGCTGACAAGGCCAAAGAGCTCAAGTTCCTAGAGTCCACTGGGGACACCTGAAAAGGCATTGGCTCCCAAAGGTACAAGCGGACAGACGGCGTCAGAAAAGTCAGCGTGTCTGCAGAAGACCTCCTGGTTATGATTTTCACTCCAACAGGTGACCAAAAGGAGGAGAAATCTAGGTAAAGCTCCATGCGCGGCATCCAGCCCTTCACACACAAGTGCCTGTGACTGACTGCAGTGAGATGGTGTCTGCGTGTTGCTGGAACTCTCTGGTAGAACTGGGAAGAGCCTCGTGAGGAAGGAGAATGGGGAGGGCTGAGCACAAGCGATGTAGAGCAGTTGGAAGCAGGGCGTTAGTGGGCGCAGCAAATAACAGTAGGAATGTGACACTGTAGGCTACCCTTCAAGGGTAGTGGGATCGAATGGTAAGCCCACTCCATCATGTGACAAAGCCCTTTAAGAGTACGAAAGGTCCAACTATATATATATATATATATACACACACACACACACACACACACACACGAAGACCTAGGAGATACTGGGAGAGACGAAACAGTCTCTGAAGTAAGAGGTGTTCACAAGAAAATCCTGTTACTATTTCTTTAAGGGCCCAGAGCCAGGATCCTGCAGAGGGGGTGGGGCAAGGTTTCCCTTCCCCACCCCAACCAATGGGGAACGAGCTGGGAGAAGAGGACCAGCATAAATGCAGCCTCCTCCCACATAGCATGGCAGACACCAGGAGACATCAGAAGGGAAAGGCTGGCCTGGTGAGGACCCTGAAGCCTGATGGCTAATTAGGAAAAGGGGCCAGCTAAGGGAGAAGCTGGCAAAAGCCTCGCAACTGGTTAACCCATAACCCAACTCCAAACAGGAGAGCAGGGGACTCCTATTTAAGGACACCATTTTGAAGGACAAGCTCCAGCTCCAAGAAGGTTGCTGGGGGAGTCTCCTGGAACAGGACAAGAAGTTCAGAGGCCCAGAGAAGGGCAGGAAATGCTTCAAGTGCTTGATTTTGTTGGTAGTTCTGAGCTCTACTGAAGGGCCTGGGGGAAGTCCTGAGACCTGCTACTCTGGAGAGAAGAGTGTGATTTTTTTTTTTCGTTCACTCCCATGGTGAGTTGGAAGGACTTTGCTGTTGGCCCAGGAGAAGCCGATGGAAGGGACTTCAAAGTGGCCAGCTTGAAGTCTGACCATTTACAGCTAGACTTGGACACCCCAGAATTGGACTGAACTTTTAAGTGACTTGGCCGGAGAGCTAGGCCTCAGAAGGCCCAGACAGAGATGGACAACAGGAAGAGATGACCAAGGGGAGGCATGACTACCCCACACCTACCCACAAGGGGACATGCCGGAGTGACCACTGCCATCACAAGGAGCAGTTGCCACTCTCAGTCTCCATCCCAGATCTGGCACAATTCACAGTGATAAAAAAAAAAATCGTTCTCAACTGACTGCTGTTTGGGGTTCGGGTGTCCAAGAAGCTTCTTTCATAACTGGCAATCCCCGAGAAAGTGCTCTGTGGAGGCTGAACTCCCTTCTCCCCCTGCAGAATGAGGATGGGGCACAAGGACCCAAGGCCGAACCAGGGACCTCCAGAGCTGAAAGGCTAAATCTCTACAGCTTGAGCTAAGACCCATATCCTCTGTGGAGTGGGCATAGGAAATGGGGAGACACATAACACATACTGAATAGTGGCTTACATACCTCTTCTGAACAGAAGCACGTCCCAAACATTTGCGGCCCAAAGCAGTTCACATCCCAAACAAGCTGCCACATACAACAACTGCCATCTTAGCCAAAGTTGGAGACCACCAGAGCTATAAACATGAATTTGCGCTAAAGAGCCAGGCTGTGTACATGGGGACTAGATTCATATTCTCTACTGCCCAGTGGGTTATGCGTGTGTGGCTGCAACCTGTGTTCTGTGAATACACAGAGAACTTCCATCTCCGGGGCTGATGACCTAGTGCCTTTCATGATGAACCTTTAATTCACTTCCTTTTACAAGGTATCAAATGAGATCTTCTGGGTCATGGACGAAGTAGTGGGAAGCAGAATGCCTCCAAAGTGACAAATCTATTCAGTTCAGATGTCACTGCCCATTTACAGTGGCCTTGGATTCCTGCCATGAAAACTGAGGTGAAACACCAAAAAAACGCCAAACAAACAAGGGCCTAATATCAGCTTTCTAAAGAGCAAAATGAAATCCCTGTTGCCCATGGAAGTAGAAAAATGACCGGATGTTGTGGATGTGAATGTTGATGGTCAGGAGACAGAAACCTTGAGTGACTGAATTCCTAGAATGCTGTGTATGGACAAGGGACAGCCTGAAAAGAGGCAAAGAGGGGATCAAATAAATCACTTGAGGAAGAGCAACGGGTCAAATTTGAAACACAAAGAAAAGCAGTTTGAAACTATTCAGTAGCCTCCAAAGAGCTCAGGAGCCCAATCCTGCCAGTTCCCCAGGGCTTCCTGCAAGGTGCTGTGCCATGTTAGAAGCTCCCAGCATCATGCCTTTAGAACAGGGGCGGGCAAACTTTTTGGCCTGAGGGCCACATCAGGTTTCCGAAATTGTACGGAGGGCCGGTTAGGGGAGGCTGTGCCTCCCCAAACAGCCAGGTATGGCCTGGCCCCTGCCCCCTATCCGACCCCCTTCCCCTGCTTCTCTCCACCTGACAGCCCCCCTGGGATTCCTGCCCCATCCAACCCTCTCCCCCTGGGGACCATCCAGCCCACCCAGCTCTCAATCCCCTAACCCTAACTGCCCCATCAACGTCCTGACTGCCCCCACCAGGACCCCTGCCCCATCCAACCACCCCTTCTCCTTGACCGCCCCTGGACACCCCGTCCCTAACTTCCCCCCGCCGCCCCATCCAACCCCACTCTCCTTCCTGACTACCCCCCCCAGCACACCTGCTCCCACTCAAGCCCCATTCCCCACACTCTGACCGCCCCAACCCCTATCCACACCCCCAGCCCCTGACCACCCCCCAAACAACCCCCAAACTCACCTGCCCTCTATCCAGTCCCCCCCTCGCCCTCTTACCGCGCTGCCTGAAGCACCGGTGGCTGGTGGCATGGCTGCACCAGGACAGGCAGCCGCGCCGCACAGAGTAGCAGGTCAGGCCAGGCTCTGCACCTGCGCTGGCCCAGGAGCTCGCAGCTCCGCTACCCACAGCATTACGCCGGCGGTGCAGTGAGCGGACGCTGCGGGGGAGGGGGGAAAAGCAGGGAAGAGGCCGGGGGGCGAGCCTCACAGGCCAGGAGCTCAGGGGCCGGACAGGATGGTCCCATGGGCCGGATGTGGCCCACAGGCCGTAGTTTGCCCTCCTCAGCCTTAGGATCTTATTCTCCAGAGTGCTGTACACCCACAACTAGGGGGAGTGGAGGGGCATGGTCCCAGGCAGATTGAAGCCCTCGGAGAGCTTATCTTTGACGCAAGCATTGTAGCAGAAGCCAGATGCTTTGGAGATGATATGCAAAGAAGATGCGTGAGCGAGATGAGTTCAAAACCTAGCGAAATAACCCATCCACTGCAGCCTCAAAGCTTAGAGAACAGTGAGGCTTTCACTTTTAAACAGAAGTTGGATGCATAAAGAAAAGGCTTCCGAGGTTTTTCAGATGTGATTAAAAAAAATAAAGTTACGACTGGCAAATCTGTTTGAGTTCCTTTCAAATATAACGCAGAGCTATCGATTCTTTTCTTCAAGAGGTTTATCAGGAAGGTGAACAACAGAACACTAACAGCATGGTCTGAAAGAAGAGATCGAATAAGTCCTGAAAAAAGTATCGAAGGGGATTTTAAAAGCATTTACCATTGGTCTAACTCTGCTTTTCTTGAAGCCAATGGAATTTTAATCATTGACTTCAAAGGGAGCGATGGTTAAATGTCCATTGGCTTCATGGGAGAAGAGTTAGGCCAACACTGAGCACACCTGAAATTCCTCCCCTAATTCTTACAATGTACAGGGGGGGCGGGCAAACTTTTTGGCCTGAAAGCCACATCAGGTTTCTGAAATTGTATGGAGGGCCAGTTAGGGGAGGCTGTGCCTTTTCTGTCCTGGCCGCCACTCCCTATCTGACCCCGCTCCCCTGCTTCTCGTCCCCTGACAGCCCCCCCTGGACTCCTGCCCCATCCACCACCACCATTCCCTGATGGCCCACCGGGGATCCCTGCCCCATCCACCCCCCTGCTCTCAGTCCCCTGACTGCCCCCAGACCCCCCACCCCTAACTGCTTGCGGCCGCCCCATCCAACCCCCCTCTCCTTCCTGACTGCCCCCACCAGGACCCCTGCCCCATCCAACCACCCCTTCTCCTTGACTGCTCCCGGACACCCCGCCCCTAACTTCCCCCCGCCACCCCATCCAACCCCATTCACCTTCCTGACTGCCCCCCCCGGGACCCCTGCTCCCATTCAACCCCCCATTCCCCACCCTCTGACCACCTCGACCCCCATCCACACCCCCGGCCCCTGACCATTCCCCGACCGCCACCGCCCCCTTATCGCACTGCCTGGAGCACCAGTGGCTGGCAGCGCAGCTGCACCAGGACAGGCAGCCACGCCGTGCAGCACAGAGCACCGGGTCAGGCCTGGCTCTGCAACTGCCCTGCCCCGGAGCTCGCAGCTCCGCCGCCCACAGCATTATGCCGGCGGCGCAGTAAGCGGAGGCTGCAGGGGAGGGCGAACAGCAGGGGAGGGTCCGGGGGCGAGCCTCACGGGCCAGGAGCTCAGGGGCCGGACAGGACGGTCCCGCAGGCCGCAGTTTGCCCACCTCTGAGGTACAGCCTCGGGGGAATGGTCATTTCATTCAGCAGGAGCGCAAGGAGAGTGCGGAACCTTTGGGGCCAGATTTGCAGAATTCTCGGCCCGCAACAGCCCGTACTGAGACCACTCAAGATTCTCAGTGCAAGCTCGCGGGGCACGGAGCTCAGCTGAAAATCTGACCCTCCATCTGACATTTATAACTCAGTATCATTTTATCATCCGTCAGCCTCATGGAAACGTCCGATTGTTGGGAAAAGGATTTAGTGTTATCAGCCACAGGACGAATACGACAATGTAAGACACACATATCAATCTGTTTGCAGAAGGCGAGCTGTACAACGCTGGTTGTTATTTATTGTGTGGATTACAGAAGCCCCAGGATTACCATCAGCTGAGCCCCAGTGTGTTAGGCACTACGTAAACCAGTGGTGTGCAAACTTTTCTAGTCGCACCCCCCCACCCCCTGTAATGGATTCTGTCCATGCCTCCCCCTGCCTATTATCGCGCAGCCAAGCCTTCCTCAGCAGCGGAGCTTGGGCTGAAGGCAGAGCTGGGGATGGGGGAGGAGCTAGGGCTAGAGGCGGAGCTGGTCTGGGGGGCAGAGAGGGAATGAGGGCAAAGCTGGGCTGGCAGAGTGGGGGGCGGAGTGGGGCGGATCTTGCCTGGAAGTGGAGCTGGGCTTGGAGGCAGAGTAGGACTGGGAGCTGAACAGGGCTGGAGGCACGGCACTCCCTTCCTGCCTTTCCGTGTGCTTTCTCCCCCCCCCCCAGCCCCAACGTTCCTCCGTGCCCCCTACAGTTTGGGGTCCACTGATATAAACACATAGTTTTACTATGGGTATGTTTACATTACAACCAAAGGTGTGACTTCAGCATGTGTAGACACACCTGAACTAGCTTGTATCTAGCTAACCCAAGTAACAACAGCAGCTAAGCCTCGGCAGCATGAGGCCGGGACCCAGAGTATTTACTTGACTGGCTAAGCCCCTGCTGCTGCTGCCACACCACTGCTTTTTTTATTTGAGCTATCAAAATCAAAGCTAGCTCTGAGTACGTCTACACATGCTGCAGTCACACCTCTGACTACAGTGTGGACATATCCACAACCCCTGCCCTGCAGAGCTTTCAGCCTGAACAGGGCGGGAGAAAAGGATACAACATGCAAGCAAAACACAGGGAATTGAGACACTAGCTGGTAGCGACTGACCAAGGTCATAGAGAAGAACCAGTGGCAGAGCTGGCAACTGAACCCAGGAGTCCTGAGTCCCTTAATAGCAAGACCATCATCACTCCTAAGAAACAGCCTTCATCGTCCCAAGTTTGGAAAAAGAGAGCGATATAAACAATTGTACTAATAGTTCTGTGACCGTGTATTAAATCGTTCAGGATGATTCACCACTGTGCAGAGAGCCAGAACGAAGTCTATGTGCCACTTAAACCTTATTTTGAGTAGTCAAGTGGAACTGAAATGCTGCACAGACCACATGCTGGTGCTCTGCACACGCTGGAGTTTCACCCCAAATGAGGCTGTATTCACAGATTCTGAGCTCACTTTGCAAAGCTTAATGAAAGATACTTATAGAGAATTGAATCGAATCTGTAAGGCTAAGATTATGTCACCGAGGTCGGGGAAGACACGAACTCTGTGACTTCCAGAGACCGCCATGACATTTTCCGCTTCAGCCCCAGTGCAGTGGGGCTGGAGCTGTAAGCTCCCGCAGTCAGGGGCCTCCACAGATCTCAGCCAACACCAGGGGACCTGGAGCTCTGAGCCACCACGGGTGTCGGGGGGACCCCTGCAGCCACAGGAGGACCCCAGAACTCCAAGCCACTGCAGACAGCCGGGGGGACCCCGGAACTGTCAGCCACGGTGGCGACAGGTCCTGGATGCCACCTCTCCCATCCTATAGCAGGTCTTGGGCTCTCATCCCCCGGTCAGACCCATTTTATCACAGATATTTTTAATAAAAGTCATGGACAGGTCACGGGCTCCAACAAATTTTTGTTTATTGCCTATGACATGTCCCTGACTTTTACTACAAGTAACTATGACAAAATATTAACCTTATCTATAAGTCCTTGTGCCTCACTCATCATCATAGTCTACGAGCAACCTTCCAGTAGTGCATTAGACAACACGACTATTGGTCACATGACCACTGGTCACACGTTTGTTCTCTCATCTTCTCCCCAGGAAGAGAAGCGCATGCAGTAGAGATACACCCCTTAGCACCATATGAGGAATGTGTTGCAAGCTCTGGTAGCTGGGATGTTTTTTGTGGGGAAAAAAAAATCTCAATTAAAACACACAAGACAAAAAAAATGTCTAAAAAACGTTGATCAATCTAGCTGAACCAAATACAGGAAAAACTTCCAAACATATTTTTAAAATTTTGCTTTTCTTCCCCCAACATTTACAAAGGGTTGAAAAAACAAAGGAAACATTTGGTCAAAAGTTTTGCCGGTTTTTCCCCAAATCTTCAAATGTTGAATTTTGAAAAATTTCAACTTGCACGAGAAAATCTGTTTTATTGACTTAACCTTTAAAGTGAAACTGACGTGGAAAACAAGAGCTCACCTGAATCAAACTGTTCTCTGTTCCCATTGGCTGGACTCTGACCCTTCTCCTGGGATAGATGTTGAGTCTCTTGCATGGCGGAAATCAAAGACGTCCTAGTTTCCATTGCTCACAATGAAATGTCTTCCTTTCCTAATTCATCATGTAACAAAAATTTCCTGCAGGACAGTAAAAGAGAATAAATGAGCGGCCTATTTTGACCAAGTAAACACATTTCCCTAGCTCTTCTTAAAGATCCTCTTTTGAGTCACCTTGCATTTTGATTGTTGTAATTAATCTATGTACTTCTATGGCTTTTATCATTACAATATCAGAGCAACAGTGAATTTATCCTTTGAGATGGGGATGATTATACTTCTCTATTTACAGATGAGTAACGGAGATTAAGGTCCAATCCAAAATCCACTGAAATCAATGGGATTCTTTCATTGATTTCAAAGGGCTTTTCATCAGTCTATTTGGTGACTTGTTCAAGGTTATATAGGGAGTCTATGGCTGAACTAGGAATTGGACTCAGACCTTAACCACAAAACCCATCGTTCCACTGCTACATCTCTAATCTGCTCCCAAAGTTCTTCTGTATACTTGACCTTAACAGGGCCAAGTGCGGAAAATCCGCATGGTCTAGTGCTGAGAGTAACGGGCTGTAAATCCGGACGCCTGGGTTCTTTTAAACCAAACTGCCACTGTGATGCTGAGCCGTGGCTCTGTCCCCTCACAATGCACCATCGAGTGCAGCTCAGCCAACCAGCTGATCTAAGCCAGTGATAAATCACTACAGCCCTGGAGCAAGTAGAATGCAGGGAAGAATTTTGTGACACAGAGGGGTTTCTCTGAGTCACCAGGCCTACCAGGGATGATGCATCTTGCACATCACCCTCTGCTCAGGGCTGTGCCTTAGAGGTACAATCTAGCACTTGGACTGTAAACTCTTTGGGACAGAGGCTGTCTGATTATAGGTTTGTACAGAGCCCAGCAGAGTTGGACTTTGACCCTGATGGGAACTTTTGGGCATCACTGGAATACAAATAGTAAATAATAATAGATTGTTGTTGGGGAAATGTCCTTATTGGCTTCTTTATCTATAAAGCGCCTAGTACACTTTGGGCATTAATATATATGTATATATGATCATTTCTCCACTTCATCTTTATTTCTCCTGACATGCAACTTGTTAATGAATGAGCTGCATTATACACCATGGCTATTTCAAACTCAGCTAACCTCAGAACATGTATATCTGTCATCCCCAGTGTACATTCTCTTTAAATTAACTATGAAACTAGAAGCGATCAGTCCATTGGAAGTCAAAAAACACTAATCCTTCAATAGAGAAGCGCTAGAATATTTCTGTAAATATAATTAATAAGAAATAGGATAAGTATCAGCTTTTTCCACGAAACTTATTTCGAGGGGAGGGAGAAAATGGTAGTTAAAGCTTTTACTTTTCCCTTGGTAGGTTCAGATATTTCTACATTCACCCTAACCAGACAGTAAGGGAAGGTAATCTGGGATTGGAAAAGCGATCAATTTAAAAGGTACCAAACCAATCATTTTAAATAGAACTCCAGGGTAACAATATAAATACGAAGCAGAGATAAATTATTCAGTAGTATCGTTAAATCTTGAGAAGTTCCCCATTATTTTGACAAGATAAAGATATGAGTTAATGTGAAGTTTAAGGCGTCTGCTCAGACAGTGGTAGTGTTTATACTGGCACATAGCAAATAACAGTTTCTGTTAAAAGAAATGTTGTTAAGGAACGTTAGGCTCTGATCCGTTAGAAGGACTCATCTGCATCCCAACCAAGTCAGCAGAGTTCTGCATCACTGGATACGACTGCAGAATTGGCTTAAGCTTTTATAAATAAGAGATGTTGAACAAAGCAACAGAGGAAGAAAAATGTTTTCACTATTATGGGGGGGGTTTTTTTGTTTTTTGTTTTTTTAAAACATGTCAGTAAAAACAGTCTTGATCTGGATTTAAACAGGCGTTGTGGCAGCTATGGGAGGAAGAAATCTGGTCCAAAACCCACTGAAATCAATGGGAGACTTTCCACTGAATGCGCTTCGGAGCAGGTCCAAGAAACAGAAAGTGAAAAGTCCATGACACTGCTGAGTGTATTTTCATTGTCCAAGAGGAACAAAATGAACAGAGGCAAAGTAAATGGTCACCAGCGGCAAAGTTTGGATATGAACTTCCCTACATTCTGGAGAGGTGGACACAGCATTTTTGTTTTGGGCTCATCAGGTCAACACATATAAATGGTCAAGAGAAATTCAAAGGGATTTTGTTTAAACGTAGTCTTTACGTTACTAAGGAACACAGTTTTAAAAAAATAAAAGATGATACTGTGCCATGTACCTCGAAGAAGATGCTTGTAAAGTGTGACCCGGTAATAGTCTATGGCCAATCTTTTCTTGTTGGGAATGGTTACAAGATTACAATTTATTACAAAAGAACATTTAAAACATCTTCCCAGTATGATCTGAAAATAAGCCCAAACTCTAAAATTTTCTATTCAGCGAACCAAAGATGCTCAGGTATTGCTCTGAGCATTCGCGTTTACATAACTGGCTTTCAGTGAAAGCTGACTGTCGCGGGGTGGGGCTGAAAGGGTTTGAAACCAGCCCTGGAAGAGGGCTGAGGCTGCGAGAGGACTGCTGCTGAGGAAAGCAGCAAGCCTCCGCTGATTGGGGAAGCAGCCACAGCTGGGCCACGCCTCAATCAGGGTGCAGCTGGGCCCTATAAAAGGCTGTGAGCCAGGCCCTCAGGCAGCTTCTCTCTGACTGTAGAGAGGGAAGGACCTGGCTGCCTGGGGACTGAGCAAGCTACCCAAGTAGCTTAGAGCTGGGGGAAGGCAAAAGGAGCTGGGGAGCTCCTGTCTGGAAACCCCCACAGGCTGCAGGGCCTAAACAGGTTCTGGAGCTGTGAAGGTGCAGTAGGTCCTAACCCCCCCCCCTTGCCTATGATGACTGGCTCTTTCCTGCAGTCTGCCCCAGGGAGCAGGGGCTAAATGATGACTGGCAGTAGCTGCTGAGGCAAGGTGGGATTAGGGGGTTGGGGGTTCCTTGGGGAAGGGAGACCCTGGAAGTGGGGGGATACTGCTGGGGTAGAACCCCCCCCCCTCTCAGATAAAGGGGCACTGGGGGTTGGGGAGGGACCCAAGCGCCAGTAACGGTAGGACACTGGCAGAGGGCGTTCTGGAGCTGGTAAAAAGAGCTAATTCCCGGACAGCCAGCAGGAGGCGCCGCTGGGTGAGTCTTGCGCATTACACTGACTTAGGCTGTTTGTTAATAAACAGAGAAATTATTTGGATCACAACAGCACCTAGAGGCTCCAACCAAGATCAGGGACACATTGCACTAGGCACAATGGGATTAAAAAAAACCGAAACACAGTACCTTCCCTAACGAGCTGACAATCTAGACCGACAAGACAAAGAGGGTATGTCTACGCCCAGGCCAGCCGACCCGAGATGGGGGGGGAAGCAGCACAGAAACTTGCCCAATGTCACACCGCAGGTCAGTGGTAGAACCCGGGTCGCCCTAGTCCAGTGCCCTATATACTGACCACACGGCTTCATGGTGATTGCTGTTATTGTTATTATTTAGATTTATTAATACTTGTTCCTGGATAGAAGAGAGAAACACAACCCCTGCCCTGAAGGCAATCTAAAGCCCAAATTCTTCAAAGTGACGTGCAACGTCAAGACCCCCGAACCCTTGCAAAGCTGAAGTCAAAGAAATTTTGCACAGCTCCAGGGGTCCAGCAGTGCAGAGCTGAGTCCATGATCAGGGTTAAATTGTAGATATGATGCTCCAAGTAGCAAACAGCAGGGAATGGACAGGTTTGGAAAGACAATGATAAGATCACTCACTGATTCTATCTAGGTACTCGTATGACACACACCCCCAATAATATCTATGCACATCTCAGTGATTCAGTTAAAGAGGAGATTCATAGGTAATAAAGCTGCTAACAAACTAGCCTGTTCCATCTTCCCCGTTGGAAGGGCCCTCTGTGGGACCTGGGTTTTAGGAAGTAGGGAATACTGCTGTAGAGGTCTAGCTGTCCCACACCCCATGGGGAGGCCGAGACCCGCATGTGAAGGGCATGATTTAATTAGTCTGACAAAAACACATGCCCTTATTCTTCAGTGTTCCCAACGCTTGCAATCTTTGGCATTATGATTGATGCCCCAGCTCCTGGAGTGATGGGAATAAGTGAAAATCTCAGCTTTCATTTAACTAACAAACAAACAAACAACCCTTAGCGTTGCAGAGAAAATGTGACTCAAGCACCCCATAAAAATAAAAAAAACAGAAGAAAAAAAAATCAAGGTTTTTAAACCTGATGATTTTGGCGGGGAGGCCTCTCTCCTAATTTTTGGCCGGTGCAGTTGGCAATACGGATTCTTCAACAGCTCAAAGTCAATGAGACATTTCCCCTCCTAGCTCATGCTTAATTTGGCATCTAATCCCATTCACAGGCAGCAAAAGAAATCGAATAAAAAATAATCTATTCCCCTTGGTTGTTTCTTCCCACTGCCAGCAGACCTGCAACTGCACTTTTGCCTCTAATCTCTTGCGTTGTAGTCTCTATAAATATTGGCTCTTTGCATAAAACAAGACAGCACCTAGAATTTCACCATTTTAAATTCCTCCTTTTGTCAACTCCAGCTCATTTGTCCTTTTTTATCATCCACATAGGGCAGGGTTCTCCTCTCAGATCCCCAAATGTGACTCCCTTCACTCCTCACGCAGGTTCCTCATTCCCCCACGTTCCTTTGGTGACAGCCTCTCCTTGATCCTTTAAAATTATTTACATCAAAATGCAGAACCACGGAACAGAGGTCACAGAAAGGGTCCTTCACAGTGGAGAAAAGAATTCTACAGCATGGTAAGCTTCCTGCAGGAGTCATTTCTGGGGGTCACTGTCACATCAGCGTACCCCTCAACTGGGCCTTGGGCGGCTTGAGAAGTAACACTCCCACTGACTTCACAAGAACCTGGTTACTCTGGCAACTGACAGGGACCTTACAGGGGATGGAACCAGCCCCCACCCCCAATAATATCCCTGTTCAGGGGGGTCTCCCCAGCTAATGTAAAGACTTTATGCCAGCCTTGCTCCCAGGTCCTGGTGTAGGGGGCTGATCAGGGGCATGCCAGGAGAGGTAGACAGTGAGTCAGGGATGGATCGGGGGCATGGTCAGATGGCTGCTCTCTCTGCAGAGGGCTATTGGAAACGGAGCACACATTACAGGGAGCACAAAGACAACTTACTGCCCCCTTTTCCTTTCTCCCTGCCAAACCCTGTTTTGCCTCAAGTGCGTGAACAGAGGAACTGAGTTTCAAACCCTTGGATTTCTAATCCCATCATGTTTTTCGGTGTGGGGGAGGGGTGGAATTGAACCTTGGAAAATGGTACCACCTATCATATGGAAAACAAAATTGCATCCACCAGCTGTAGTTTCGGTTCATGCCCATATCGAAAGCTGTGATTTATAATCTGTAAATTTTAGATGTAACCTTGACAGCCTTTAAACCTTTCAAACTCCAAGTGCTAAAGCTCCATTTCAAAGCGAGAGAGGAAACTGCTTTGGACTAGTTGGCCAAACAATTAGGTAACTGAAATTACAAGTGACAGCCCTCCAGGGACAAAGAGGCAGAAAAGGCCATCCAGCACAGGACTATGCAGGCATACCTTTTTAAATGCCACTGCAGAGCTGTACGGTCATGCCAGCTGACTCCTGCTCTCCTGCCATTCCAGAATACATCCTCCTATGACTTCACAGCTACCATGGACCTCACTGCTCTATGGAACTAGTCTAGAAGGCCTCCAAACTACACGTGGCAGGGCTTTTTAGCCTTAGGCACAATGAGAGCAGCTGTGGTTGAGTAGCCTAAGCACACGACTGGAAGTGGGTTTGAGTCCTGACTCTACCACTGACTTGCCATGGGACTTGGTGCAATTCATTAAACCACTATGTGCCTCAGTTTCCCCATCTGTAACATGGGGATAATGATGCTCTCCTATCTTTATAAAGCCATTTAGAACAAGTGGAAAGGGATGTAAGTGCAAAGTCATTACCTTGAAAGATTTTATATTCCAAAAGTCATTACGATGTATGAAAACCACTCTGGTGGCCGTGATGAGATGGAGAATTCTGTGGTTTGACAGCAGGACAGGAACGGCTCTGAATTTTCCTGGATGGTGTCACAGGCTGAGCTGGCCTTTTAACATTGGGCTGGGTCTCAGCCCCAGCGGTACCAGCTTTAGGGTCACATGCCAGGGACAGCATGTGACGAAGACAGACCTGCTGGGAGCCACCAGGCCGGGAGGGAATTTTTAGGAGAGGCAGGAGTTAGGCTGCGTGGCCCACAAGGGAACAATACCACACCACAGACTGCTTCTGACACTTGCCTCAGAATAACTTGATTAAACCAAAAGCCTTGGCAAGATACCATAATACCACCTCGCTCTTAAGCGCTTTTCACTAGTCGAGCTCAAAGTGCTTTACAGCAGAGTACCCCAATCCTCATTTTACACAGGGGGAAACTGTGGCACATAGAGGTGAAGAGATTTACCCAAGGGCATCCAGGAGACTCGCCGCAGAGCAAGGAGCATACCCCTGGTCTCCTGAGCCCCAGTTCAGTGTGCTCACCATGAGGCCATACAGCCTCCTACAAAAAAATAAAGTTTTTGCTCTGCCCTGCATGGGCTACAATTCTCACAGGCTTTTTCCCTCTCACTTCTCTCAGCCCTTGTGGGACCCTGTCCTGACCCAGGAGTCTCTACTCCCTGTAGTGCTCCTGCTGGTCTTTATAAGGACCAGGTGCTCCTCAGGCAATCAGCCAGCCTCACAGCCTTCACTGGGAGGCAGCTGTTTAGTCATAGGTGGGGCTGGGCCCCATCTCTCCTTAAAGGAGCCAGTCACCCCGTGACAGACTGGTGCTATTAATTATGTGGCTTTATGGAGCTCTTGGACATGGCAGTTTCGACGGCTAAGTGCAGGTACACAATGGGCTTGTGGATCATGCACAGAAGTACCATGTTCTGCTAGACATGCTAAAATACTATCTGGACTAGACATGCTAAAACAACGAAGTGCAGTCCGCATGGCTGCTGGCCTCAGTGAGGAGGCGGTGTTGTGTTGGGCGGGATGGGAGCTCCAAATGTGCAACAGGACACAGCAGATCCCAGAATGTAATGCTCCTTCAGTTAAGTTCCGTTGTGATCAAAACAGCCTAGCCCGCGTAAATGGCAGGGTGCAATGCTTCATCCATAGGTCAGCACGCTCAGATACAGGAGAGGGCAGCTCCCAAAGTGCAGTGCTCTGCTGTGACCCAAACAGCCTAGCTGGGAGAGAGGGCAGCTCCCAGTACGCAATGCTCCTTACTGATCCAAGCCGTGTGTCCCACAGAGAGAGCAGGTTCCAGCAGAGGATACTTGATCATGACACAAGCCTCCTAGTCCACGCAGATGACGGCTCTCAGGAGGCATCCTTGCCCTGTGAACTGAGTGACAGGGCAGGATGCAGCATGCAGTGGTCTGTCAGGGTCTAAGCAACCTGCTCCACAGATCTGGCAGATCGTACACAGCGCCACAGCCAGCCCCTTGGAGACCCCAAGTCCTCACATGTAACGTGACAGCTTGAGCAGAGCAGCCTGGTTCAGAGACAACAGGCTTGTTCTAGCACAAAATCCACAGGACCCTTTCCAAGCGCCCTGGAAAGCTTTCAGCGCTACACGGCACTGAAACTGGTTGCTTGTGAGCAGCAAGCTGCTCAGCTCGAGATGGCACCTTGCATGCTCGAATTTGTCTTCTCTGCTAGTGGCACATCACAGCAAGTGCAATCAGCTGCGTTTTGTGAAGATCAGGTGTTTCCCCCCCTCCACTGGCTGGGGTCAAGGGACCCATGTTCCCTTTGCAGTCTCAAAGGGCATGTCCGCACTGCACACTAAGCCCAGGCTCTGACTCAGCTTTGAGCCCAAGCCCCACTTCTGTGCGCACACAAATCAGTCTGACTCAGGTCAGCAAGCACCCAAGGCCCTGGTCCTAGGACTTCCTAGCGGGGTAGGTCAGAGCCTGAGTCCCGCTGCGGATGCAGTTCAAGCCACAGACCTCAGTCAGAAGGTCTGCGTAGTGCAATATGGACACGTTAGCATAGCTGAGACACCCAGGTCCAGCAATTGTAAATGCTGGTTTACAATGCAGTAAAGATGCTCGAGCACCAAGTCCACAAGCCCAGATCCCACACACCTGGGCTTTATGCATCCGATGAAGTGAGCTGTAGCTCATGAAAGCTGATGCTCAAATAAATTGGTTCGTCTCTAAGGTGCTACAAGTACTCCTTTTCTTTTTGCGAATACAGACTAACACGGCTGCTACTCTGAAACCTGTGGACATACCCTAAGTCTGGGCATGGCCCTTCTCTTAACTCTTCAGATTACCCGAGTGCAGTGAACAAGTCTATCAGAGAAATCCCATCAAATGGGTTACATTCTCCCCACCTTTGGCAAGTCATCCCACTGAGTGTTTATGGGATGACGTGCATGAATAAGGCAAGTAGCTTGCAGCTCAGAGTGAAATCTGACAATCTAGGTCGAGGCAGCTTCTCAATAACCCCTCACTTTTAAAGGATCAGCATGGTACAGTACTTACCCCTCTCTAAACCTCTGCACTATGCAAATGGAGCATCATTCAGAAGCACTACTGAACACATTAAAAACCAGCCTCCCACCTTCAAGAGAAGGAGCCTGGCTCTCTTTTTAGACAAAGTACCAGTTGGAAACCTCTTAAGGATCATTTCTTCAACATTTCCATCCTTTTAAAAATTAAAGGCTCTAAGCAGAGCCCTTCAACAACTGTTCTCGTTTATGTCCCGTGATCGTTTCCTTGTGACATTGAACACTCTGCAAGATTTGATTAAGGGCAAATAACTACTTGGAAAGTGCTGTGGTGGTTCAAAAATATTCCCAGAAGAGATCCATATTAATCCGGAGAACTAGAAGTGCTCCCCAAATTATAGGGCTGATCCTGCCCACGTTGACGGAAATGGCATTGAGTATACAATGTATAAATAAATCTATATGGGGTTTGATGACACCCAGAGCCTTGATTTCAATGGGAACAGATCTATCCCACTAGAAACTTACACTATGCTTAACACCATAATACAGTACTGAATATAATATAAATATAGAGAGTAGATCAGTGATACTAAGACTGAGGCTTGCGAGCTGCAAGGGGCTCTTTAATGTGTCACTCTTTGCAGCACATGATATTAAAACCCAGTGTGATTTAATTATTAACCAATCAGGAGGCTTTTACTATGTTATTAACCAATTGTAGTTAATAAAATAATAATACTTGGTCAGTCATTCTGCTGTGAGAATAATGTATATATAGTAATGAAACAATGACTTCCCACGACTGTGGTTCTTTTGGGTAAGGCTGATCACCAATTTGGCTCCTGAACCACTGAGGTCTGAGTATCACTGGATAAGATAATATTTAGACAGATAAAATTAGATACAGTAATATCTCTAATTAGTTCAACTAACTTGTTTACAAAGAGCAAGCTGCACACTATTAGAAAAAGTTAGATAGACCAGATCCAATTAGATTATCCAAGCTATGTATTTATGCTGTACTGTTCCACTCATGGTGAGCCTGACACAGCACCTAGAATGATAGGTCCTGCCCTCCCACCCCCCGAAGCCAGGGGCAAAGCCATACAGATTCAATTGCAAATTATGAACTTAATGCCAAAAAGCTGCCATTCACTGAGGGTAGGATCAGGTCTGGCATGTGCAGTATCTTATAGTTCCCCAGACTGAACTGGATGTTTGGGATTAGTGAGATTCGGGACTATTGTGATTGCTCCCTGGCCATTTCCAAGTATTTTCTAAGGCAGTGGTTCTCAGCCAGGGGTCCAGGGCCTGCGAGCAGGTTTTACGGGGTCCTCCAAGTATGACCGATGTTACACTCCCAGGGCAGAAAGCCAAAGCCCCGCCACGCAGGGCTGAAGCCTGAGCAATTTAGCTTCGCAAGGCCCCCCTGTGGCATAGGGTCCTGGGCAACTGCCCTGCTTGCTACCCCCGGCTTTTATATGCAGAAAAACAGTTGTGGCACAGCTGGGCCGTGGAGTTTGTATAGCATGTTGGGGGGGGGGGGGCTCAGAAAGAAAAAGGGGGAGGGATAGCTCAGTGCTTTGAGCATTGGCCTGCTAAACCCAGGGTTGTGAGTTCAATCCTTGAGGGGGCTATTTAGGGATCTGGGGCAAAAATTGGAGATTGGTCCTGCTTTGAGCAGGGGGTTGGACTAGATGACCTCCTGAGGTCCCTTCCAACCCTGATATTCTGTGATTCTAAGGTTGAGACTCCCCCTGTTCTAAAGGACCAATCCTGCATTTCTTACAAATCACAAAGGCCTGGATCCACAAGATACCAGACTTTGACACCTAGGTCCCATTTTTAGGCACCACAAAACTCCCATCTGGCTGCCAACTCTCCTTGTAGGTGCCAAAAGTCACTCACCTTTGAAGTTTTTGCAGTAAACGTCCTCACAGTGCCTATGTTTCTGCCTCTAAGCATGCACTCTGCTGCTTCCCTCTATCTGCCCGGATGCCTATGGCCCACCTAAGCCCCAAAGTGATCCATAAACTGGAGGGAAGACCAGCGTCTGCAAGCCTAGGTCACCCGTGGGGCCCAATCCTGCAGGTGTGCCTAATGCCACACAAAACAGCTGGGAGGGAGAATTCCCTTACAACTTTTAGCCTAGTGGTTCGGATATTCACTCTGGCTGTGGGAGACCCTGGTCCAAGTCCCCCTGATGAAAAAGGATTTGAACACCCATGTGCCATCTCTCAGGCGAGTGCCCTAATCACTGGGCTATGGGGCATTCCAACGTTGGCCTTCCTCAATCTCTCCCACTGAATTTATTCCACTTTAAGTAATTGAATATTTAAATAATTATTGAGCCAGAGAGAGAGTGAGAAGGGCTCTCCAGCCCTGTATGCGAGTTAGGCAGAGGAGTGCCTATCTTCCCTGTTTTCTGGATTGCTAGCAGAGCTGGGTGCCTCTCTGCAACTCAGAATTCAGCATCGGTCTCGGAGAGGGGAGGGGCTCAGCATACCCCCCTCTTATTGGCATCTCCCATTGGCTTGCTTAGGTGGCTCCCTGCCTAACGTGTTGGCTTAGTGAATCACATTCCAAGGTGCCTGTCTCTCCCTGTTCATTGTATAGGCACCTATGCCCCCTAACTCAGACTTTGAGGATCACAGTGCTGTTCCAGTAATCTATGAGGCACCTAAGTCCCTTCTGTGGACCTGGGCCAAACTGACTTTTGGGGGTCTTCCTGGGGTGCAAGGAGAGCTTGATTGTGCCCTCCGTGCCCACTGATGGCGCCAAAGGATCACTGCCTTTCAGAATGCAAGACTGAGCCCTAAAATGACAAAGGATGATTCTCTTATTATTAACTGACAGCAGGGTGGATTTGTATAGTGTGTACCTTCTAAAAATGAAACCTACATCTATCTCTGAGTTGTGAAGAATATGTATTAAGGTTATAACAACCAACAAGACTGCACTTTTATGTAGAAAACTATGATTTAAATCACGAGTCAGGAAGACTCGATTTAATCATAGTTTTCTACATATTCTTCACAACTCAGAGATAGATGTAGGTTTCATTTTTAGAAGTTACACACTTTACATTTTTAAAGTGATTTATTTTGAAAACTTTTCAGATGAGTTTTACAGCTATATCAGAAAATGAATGATTGGTTATTTCATTTACCAAAGGTAATTGAAGCAGATATTTATGAAGTCATTGGGAGGTGAACTATCTCCAATTCAACAGGTTAATCATTAATATTTGGAGGATTTTCTTGCCATGCTGTATTAGGAGAAGAAGTGCCTTGCATAATGACAGGTTTCAGAGTAACAGCCGTGTTAGTCTGTATTCGCAAAAAGAAAAGGAGTACTTGTGGCACCTTAGAGACTAACCAATTTATTTGAGCATAAGCTTTCGTGAGCTACAGCTTAGTAAGCTGTAGCTCACGAAAGCTTATGCTCAAATAAATTGGTTAGTCTCTAAGGTGCCACAAGTACTCCTTTTCTTTTTAGGAGGAGAAGAACATTTAAATTGTTTTATTTAACTAAAACAACAATGTTATGTATTCTGGATTTTTTTTCTTCAACAGCAAACATGTAATAATATTTTAACAAAACAAGCATGTACATTTTTTAATTTAATTCAACATTCAAGTTTTTTTAAAATCAGGTTTGTTTTTGTTAAAATTGTTTTTAACTAAAATAGTTAAATGAATTTTTTTTAAAAACAAAACAAAAATCAAATCGACTATGTCAGCCAGGTCAACATGAGAAACTTAAAGTATTGGCTTCTGCAGCTAACTCTGTTGTCTCCACCTTCATTTTCCTGTTTGTTCATAATCTGGAAAAGAAAAACAAGCTTTCCTGCTTTTTCGGGTCCCAAACGACTTCTCAATTTGGAATGAATTAGTCCAAAGGCAGAAAATATTCTTTCTACACCGGCAGAAGAAGCTACGGCTGTTAAAAGTGAGATTATCACTTCACCAGTCTCTGAATCCAAGTGCTTAAGTGATTTCCACCAGTTCACTGGTGTGACTTTCTTTAAAACATCATCAGCAAACATATATTTCTTGAATGGTTCTTATTCCCAAACTGGCTCTTTTATGGCCTGCTGCCATTATAGGTTTTCCCTTCTAGTGAGAGAATGGTCTGGTAGCTCTCAAATCAATGAACGCTACACTCAGAAAGACCTCAAGACTTCTGGAATATGCTGCTCAAACAGTTTCACTTTTGTTTCTACTGCCTGTCCCTCCCTTCTCATATTTATCTCCAGACATCTTCTTCTTGTCTTCTTGTCCGTCCCAAACAACCTTCTATTCATTAAAAGAAAAGGAGTACTTGTGGCACAAGTAGTCCTTTTCTTTTTGCGAAAACAGACTAACACGGCTGCTACTCTGAAACCTTCTATTCTTTGAACTTTTTGAAGCTCTGCACTTTTAGAGAGGGGTAAGGGATTGACTCTGTGTACACAAATTTGCAGAGGGACAATAGGGTTGAGATCTGTTATTTCTCACCTCTATATATTTATTTATTTAAAAACATTTTTGCTGTTAACAAGCATGTTATCTCTGGAGACACAAATCCACAGTCTGAGAACTGCAAAACTAAGCATCTCTGATGGTATCTTCTAGACTGAGCGCTGAGTCCCTTTGGGTAGATAGAAAGATTAGCCTAAATAATCTATACAGACGCCCCTGGAATCCCATAAAATTGGGTCCCTAATCCATGAACAATTGGAACTCATTTACAAAACTTTTCTTAAACATTACATGAATATATTGTCTAATGCTATAGAATTACAATTTATAATCCCTATTCCATGATGAGATATCTTTGAGCTATAATGTATCATAATTAAAACTATCTTTAGATGGGTTTTTTTCCTCAAAAAGCATTTTATCAAAATAATCCGATTTAAATAAAAAAAATCAATGATTTAAAAAAAAATCTGATTTTTATCCACCCTGACTGACAGTTAAACAGACTGATTCTCCACTGCCTTCCTCCTGAATTAACGAGACAGGGTTGGTCATATCTTTTATTGGACCAATATCTCTTGGTGAGAGGCACAAGCTTTCGAGCCACACAGAGTTCTTCTTCAGGTTTGGGAAAGATACTCCCAGCATCGTGGCAAAATGCAAGGTGGAACAGTTTGTTTAGCATAACTAGTTACAATATATTGTAAGAGACCATTCAAGACAGAGTGGCCTGTTAACACTTCTGCAGTCAGAGGACAAAAAGAGAGGGCTAGTGGGTTATGGATTGTTGTAATAAACTATAAATCCAGTGAGTCTGTGAAGTCCATGAGTTTTAGTGTCTAGCAGAGTTATGAATTTACGCTCCCAGCCTTGTCTTTTGAACGTGTCATGCAGGTTTTGCTCTCTGCAGACTAGGACACACCCACTCGAAGCAGCACCAAACTCTGCCAGAACAACAGATGCAAAATCTGCAGACACATCTACAGTGCTACAATGATCAAAACCCTCCCAAAACACACCTGTCAAGGTCCATGGATACTACACATGCCTATCACAATATGTGGTGTACTTTGTCCAGTGCAATAAATGCCCCACTAACAACTATGAGGGTGAAACCAAACAATCATTATGCTCTTGAATGAACGCACACAGAAAAACGATAAGACAAAAACACCGCATCACCTTTGGGCAAACGCTTTTCACAAAGCGATCACTCTGTATCTGACCTCTCAGTCCTCGTCCTCAAAGGAAACCTGCACAGGTACAAAGCTTGGGAGCTTACATTCATAACTTTGCTATATACTAAGGCTTTGTCTACACTATCACTTTTGTTGGCAAAACTTTTGTCAGTCAGGGGTGTGAAAAAACTCCTTCCTAAATGGAGTACTTTGCATTTGTTCTGTGACATAGTGTCTGACTTTCTCTCTACCCAGGGGGTGCTCGATCCACCCTCACTCCACCCCTTCTTCCAAGCCCCACCCCCACCTCTTCCTACCCTGCCCATTTCCCCAAGGCCCCGCCCCACCTCTTCCCATCCCTCCCCCACCTCTTCCCACCCCCTTCCCACTTCTCCCCTCCCCTGCCCTCCCAGAGCCTCCTGCGTGCTGCAGAACAGCTGTGCAGGAGACACTGGAAGGGAGGAGGGAGCTTGGCTGCTGGTGGGTACTAAGCACCCACTAATTTTCTTCCCGCGGGTGCTCCAGAGCTGGATCACCCATGGAGGCGGCGCCTATGCTGTGTGGCTTGAAAGCATGTCTCTCTCACCAACAGAAGTCGGTCCAATAAAAGCTATTACCTCCCTGTAGTGGTCCCTCGCTCTTTAGTGGAGAGGCAGGCCACCCTGCCTCACTGTATTGGGCGGTAACCCTCGGCTTTGGGTCACACTGGCAGGGCCGAGCCATAAGTAGTCTATAGTTCTGTGCCCGTCTAACAGGCAAACCAACCATAATTGTCTGGTGCTCTTGTCCCTACCCTCGGGCATGGCAGAGCGCTGAGTAGTCTTTAGCTCCCAGCCCCTCAGCTGGGGCTGGCAGCATTAAACAGGCTGGAGTTCTAGCCCTTTGAGCAGGGCCAAGCAGGGAGCAGGCTAAGGCAGCCGGCAAACACACACAGTCTAGGAGTTCGGGTAGGGGGGAGCATCCACACCGTCTCTGGGGGGAGCACCACCACAACCAAGGGGCTCCAGTCGGGGTGAGCACCAACCAAGTCTAGCATCCAAAGACGGACGAAAGATTCACACAGGCCTCTTCGCCTAGGGTGGAGAGTCTGCCGCCCCACGGGTAGTGTGGCAGGAGGTAGAGGGACACGGGCTAGCCCGACTCCACCACATCCCAGCCCAGGGTCCTAACAGTGGCAGAGTGGTCCACCAGTGGGTCAGTGGGGAGCCAGCCGCAGCACACTGACCTAGAGTCAGTCAGCAAGGTAGCCGGACAGTAAGCGCACAGTAGATGGCAGTCCTGGCAACACCTCTTCAGGCCTAGTCTCCTCTGGGGGCAGGGTGCTGCAGGGCGCAGGTTCAGCTCCGGGTTGCCGCAGCAGACTGGAGACATCCGTCTCCTTCCCTGGCTCCTGCTCTACTGAGCTACTGAGCCCTCCCTTTATATGTCCTGTCCCACCGGTCTGTAGACACAGGCTCTGAGACTTGCTGCCGTGGGATCCCGCTTGCTGCGCAGACGACCCTACGCCCTGGTGTGAATCTAGCCCTAAGGGTTTTGCTGAACAGGGATGAGATTACGTTGTGCTTAAAGTTAAATATGGACTGTAGTGTTGGTCTTCTTCAGGGGACTGATTCATCAAATCAGGACCCCAAAGACCTTGCAATTTAAACAAAACAGAAAGCAAGCAGATACAGGAAAAAATACAGCACATGCTTTGTGAAGGAAAGGAGCACAAAAGTTATAGCCACAGGATCATGTGGCTGCTTCAAATCCACCCCACTGTTTTAAATAGAGCTGAAAATTATCTATGTAAAAGTGTTGTTAATTTAACACATACACACAACTGTTTATCAGCCCAAACCATCTTATTTGGCACCAGCCACATTGACTGAAGTCAACCATGTCCTGTGAACGGGGCTGATTAGTTAAATGCGAGGAGTCACCAAAGGGAACACAAAACACTGTTTTGGTGACTCTAATACAGGGACCAGTCCAGAACTGCTTAATCAGCCAAGGCACCAATTGCTCAGGATAACTAATTCTGGCTTTTATGTTGCTGAATTTCTTGGTAATCAGAGAGGCTTTCCAAAAAGAGAAGCAAGTTAGAATCCAGGAAACATCTGCCATTAGATTGTAATACTTTTTAGGAAGATCACATTCTAGATCTTGGCAGTGCCCAATGTATTTTACTCTTTCCACCTGATCAGCATTTAGGCTCTGATCCCACAACACAGACACTTCTCATAACTTTACATCCATGAATAGTCCCATTGTCTGCAAGGAATTACACATGAGTATAAATGTGCATAGGATCAAGACCTTGTCCTGTGTCAATCACAATTATTTGCTGCCATGCCTTAAAACAATATGAAGGCAAGTAAAAAAGCACTTCTTCTATTCTTTAATGACAAGCAAGTATAGCCTGTGGTGTATTTGCTGGCTCAGTTTATTCAGAATCAATTTTTACCGTACATTTTAGTTCAGAGCGTCCTAAAATTCCACCCCTTTTCTCCCAAGGAAAACAAATTGGATTCCATTTCATTCTGCAAATGGCCTCTAAAGATGAAGTGGTGAACATCCAAACTACTCTAGATCATGCAATATTAATGTGTCATCAAACCCAACATACTCACATATTGCGGATTCAACGCTAACATCTGCCTGACCTATATTCAGGAAGCAGCATTCCCAAATGCCTTACCCTTGATTTAAGAATTAAATTGTTAACTCATCAAAACTCTTTCCTAGATGAAAAAATTAAATAGTTCGTTTGTCTATACTTTTTTTTTGTATGGGATATTTTAATGTTCCTGGGGAAATTATTACTAGTCTTCTTCCACTGAAATGAACTGAAGCTGGATTCACAGACTAGAAGGGTCATGATTATCTTGTCTAACCTCCTGCATTACACAGGCCACAGAATTTTAACCAGTGACTTTCACTGGAGGGAATTATTCTTCCCTACTGAGTAAATATACATTATCCAGACCAATAACCTGTGATTGAACTAGATCTTGTACTTTTACTCAAGTGAGTAGTCCTTGCCTATGCCACTGATACTAATGGGACTAATCATGTGACCAAGGATTACTTGTCTGACTAAGGACTGCAAAGTTCGAGCACTTGGCTCATTTCTTAGTGGCTTCACATTCAGTCTAAGCTGTCATTTTAATGCCCTTTTTTTTTTTGCTACTGGTTAATTTTGTAAGTTTCATTTTTTTTAAAATAAAAATATGGGATAAGTATACATACACTCTTCAAAATTGTCCTTAAAGGGATATTTTGTTTACATCCCAAATTTGGGTTTTGTAAAAACCCAATATTAGTAGAAATATTTCTGTGATTTTTTAGAGGTCAGTGAAACAGTCTTTTTTTTTTGCATTTCTGTATTCCCCTGCAGGATAGGCCAGTGCTAGCCCATTTGGGGTCCTAAACAGGAATATTTTGTCATCCCCGCCACCCCCTCTCCCCCCCCACACACCCCAATAATAATAAAGCAACAACAAGTAAATAGGGAGCCCCCTTGAGCCGCTCGGAGCCCTAAGCAATTGCTTAGTCTGTTTATGCCTACCGCCAGCTCTGGGGTCTGCCCCCCAAACACCTGTACCATTGAGCCAGTAATACATGAGACCATAAAATGAAATTGACTAGAAACCTTCTGTAGAGAGAAGTGAAACTCACTAGCCATTTGCATTGCCCAAGTTTGGGTAAAGTGCAAAGAGTAAACATGCAGTCTTAAGTGCAGAAACCTGAGGGAGATTTTTAAATTATTATTTAAATTATTATTTAAATAATAATGTACAGAATGTTACCCTAAGAAATGCGACAATATGTCATAGCAATGGACAATTACACTACAGCAATGTAATTACCACAAGATTTGCAAATCGTATTACTATTGTAAGCTGCAGCATTTAGGCTCTTGCTGCATCAGAGTAGGTTTGTTTGTTTTAAAGGGTAACATGAGTAATGAACATTTTATTTTTTAAAACAGCCTCTCTGCCACATGCATCACCATCTCTTCCCTTCATGTAGAACACGGCTGGTAAGATCACCTTCCATGCCTGTCATTTTTGACACTCCTCACTCTTTGAATCGGTCCCTGGCTTCTCCTCCTCCACTACATCAAGTTTCAACTTCTTATCCTCCTCGTCAAACCCTGTGCTTGTCATGTCTCACGTCCTCCCCAATGCTCTGCCCCACCAGCAATGCCAGCCTCAATATCTCATTCATCCGCTTCTCTCCCTAAAATATCTTCAAACACCAGCCTGCATACCCCTCCTCAGCTGGTCTATGAAGCCCTCTTTTAATTCGCTTCCTGATTAAGACTCACTTCTGCTGCGACACCTACATGAAATTAATCAACTAAGAGAATCATTGAAAAAATACTGTCTCTAATGTATCATGCCATTGACTCATCCTCACTGACTAACCACATAATCCTACTTATTTTACCTAT
Source organism: Caretta caretta (assembly GCF_965140235.1). Lineage (NCBI taxonomy): Eukaryota > Metazoa > Chordata > Testudines > Cheloniidae > Caretta > Caretta caretta. Next base: position 343,641,466 of record NC_134206.1, on the reverse strand, counting down.
CTTCCATCCTCATCCCCTTCCTGCTGCAGTTTCCTTCTCATTACATTGTGTCTAATGTTAGTTTGTAAGCTCTTCGGGGCAAAGGTCGTGATTGCTTTCGGAGGCACCCGACAGTTTTGGGCTTGCTAACTGATTGAAATAGTACTAAGGAGAGTTTTGGTTACCTGAATACTTGTGTGGCCCGTGAGCATTGTATCCGAGTGCCAAAAGGCATTCACTTTTCTAGCAGCAAGGCAGGGATCGTGATGTTTAAAAGGTTACTTTGAGTACCATCACTGTGCTTAGCACTATACAAGCCTTGGAATGAAAACTGCCCAGGGTCTGAAGAGCTTACAGTCTCACGGAAGGAGGAAAGAAGATGGGATGCTCAGAATAAGGAATAGCTTAGCTTTAGATTGATGTTATCCTTTCAGTGGTATTGGACCTAGTGCTTACTACTGGTGCAGCATCGGTAGAAGGAGATTACTGCGTCATCCTTAATGCCTCCTCTTGGTATCAAGCTTTAAAGAAGAAAAATATTATATGATGCCTTTGGAAATAGATATGTCAACCAAAGAATCCTCCTAGTTTGCATTTTCCCTTAGAGGAAGTAACTGAAGGTTAAAGATACAGCTCAATCCCACACGCTCTTGAACTCTTGAAATCTCTATGTCCTTTCAGTAGCTAGCAACATTGATCGGCTAAGATGCAGAACTCTTCTGGGACTCAATTACATCTGATTAGATAACAATGGGTTGTTATTACTTCCCCCCCCCTCGACCCCATCTCTGCAGGCTTTTTATTTTCATACAAAATACACAGCTGTCACCATTTTCTATCCTTTTGCAGGTGCTAACACGATATACAGCCAACAAAGGCTTGTAAAGTGACATGAAATAATATTGTCCTATGATTATATTATTTATAGTACAACAGTCATACATACTATTGGTACTATTTTAAGCAAGGGAACTTTAAAGCTTTAATAAATGATATTGTAATAAAAAGCTGTTAGTCCAACAGATCAATAGTTGCTTACAACCATGGCCTGCCTGTACAACTATGTATAATGCCTTCTACAGATGTTCTTGCATCCATCTGTAACATATACTAGTAATGTGTGCAACATGCTTATAACATCTATCAGGTATAAATGTATGAAAGTATGATCAGTGGTTTAATTTACTCTAATATCAAATGCACCCTCTACAAAACGGCAAATGAATATTGTCTTGTTTACAACAAATTCATCTCTAGATATCATTTGTTCAAATCTATTTAAATGCATTTTCTAATTTCATTTTCTAAGTGTTCACACTGAGAATCCACCTTATCATAAAAGTTATTAGACCTACTCTCTAATTAGCATGAAAGTTATTAGCTTTGTTAGAATATTCACTCCACCTCCTTCAATTCAGGGTACATGATGAATAAAAAAGGTCTCTTCAGTCATGTCAAGTCTCACTCACTGGGTGTGAGATTCACTCATAAGCATGCAATCTCACTCTCACACATATTCCTAAACTTATCTCATGCATTTTGAGTAACTAGCTAAAGATTTAAAAGACTTTTACGCAGGTGCTGAAAGAGACAAACCGTGTTTGTAGATTTGGTCACAAAACAGGTTGTACAGAAGTTGGAAGCGCAAAGGGGATATCAGCCCTTTTGCAAAACAGAAGTTCTTTTGCACAGCCAGAGCATTCTACGCTAGCGTAGCCAACTATGCATGTGAGACGCTCCCTTGGAATGATGAAATGTTAACGATGGCAGCATTTGTGAACACTGATATTAGGGAAAACCTGACTTTGTTAGCAGATACCAGCACATGTTCAATCTCTCTCCGCCTGAGACAGAGAAGCTGCAAGAGGAGTTTGTTGATTACCAGTTGATGCAGAAAATCATGTACAATATGTCTGGGATGAGGCAGCACTACAGACTGACACAGATAACACTACTGTGCAATACGGGATGGACTCTGTTTGGGCATATCTTAGCAATGTCAAAAGCCCTAGTGGTCTTCTTACGTTCCCATTCCAGGGTTGCCAGGCTTGGCTTAGTTTTACTCCACTCAAATGCAGGAGATGAGGGCATGTTGAGTTTTGTTCAAAAGAATAAGACACCATTCAGACCACACCTCGGACTAGACAGGACACTGCCCTCTATTACCTAATTGAAGCTGGAAATCCTGAGCCATGTTTCAAGTTTGAGCCACCAAAGGAAGTTATAAAAACAGCAAAAGGGGCCACTTGGCAATATAACAAGGCAGGTGGCTAAAATGTGAAACCAAATTACATATTAAAAGAAATGTGGGATCTGAATCCTTTATCTATGGTTTGTTAGTTTCAAATTAATTAAATGTAATTACTTTATTTATTTTTACATTCACTAATGTACTGTTTTAATTATTTAATTTTAATTAATATATTTTGCGTTTATTTATTTTGGAATCTGTTTATTTTTGTTTGTTGTAAATATAATTTGAGCAAAATACAAACCAAATATTTGTACTGTATTTTTCAAATGGATGATCACTGTGACAAGATGATATGCAAACCAAACATATTGTTATATTGATAAAACAGTTTTCTTTTTTGTTAGGTTTATATAAAAAGTTTACTTTTGAATATTTCTCTTGTCCTGTCCACTGACTGTGTGCCTCAACCAGAGGTTATTATCTCTGGTCCTCAGGGATCTCCAACCATCCAGGTTTTTGTTCTAACTAGAAAATAATCATTTTTATTAAAATCCACTTATTTGCATTGCATATAGAATTCTCACATGCCCTAGACTTTAGTATGAATTAGAATATTTAAGAGTTTCATATGCAATATTAAGCAGTGTACATTTTAAAACAAACTATTAAATGCTGGTTGGATTAAAAACCTGGACTATTGGATCTCACCAAGGAACAAAGATGAGAATCTCAGTCTCAAGCAATGACCTAAAACACCACCTGGAAAGTCTCACTCTTTGGCCTTGAATCTCACTCTTTGAAGCTGTAAATCTCACTCTTAGGGACAGCCAACCCTTGGCATCGCTGATCTTATAATTAATTACATTCCTGTTCCTCTGAGCACCAACCCAATTCATTCACCTATAGAACGCAAACCACAGTGAAGCAATCAAACAACAGCAACAAAGACATCCCCTGAACCGAAAAAGGGAAGCCGTCTCTAGCCCTATTACATTCAAGCTCTCTTTGCCTAATGCAGAGGTAACAATTGCCAAGATAGGATAAAAATGCTACTTGATTCTGTTTGCTCACTGTGTCTTAGCTTCTGCTCAGTAAAGATGGGTCAGTTAATAACCATCACGTTATACCACAGGTACTTGAAAACAGTCACCCTATAATCTATTTCTCTTTCCTCTTTGCTGCTGAAGGGGAGTTGGCATCAGTGCTCTGCCTCCTTTTGGTGAGAAGAGATCAGCTTTATATTAACAAAAAGAACAGGATTACTTGTGGCACCTGAGAGACTAACAAATTTATTTCAGCATAAGCTTTTGTGAGCTACAGCTCACTTCATCGGATGCACGAAAGCTTATGCTCAAATAAATTGGTTAGTCTCTCAGGTGCCACAAGTCCTCCTTTTCTTTTTGCGAATACAGACTAACACGGCTGCTACTCTGAAACCTTTATATTAACGTTTGCGAGAGCCACCCGGGTCATTACACTGCCATTGCCTGGGCTCTGTATTTCAGTTTGTGCCCCTTTGCAGTAAACCTCCCAAGAAACCACCTGCAGCCTGACAACCTCCACACAGACATTTGTGGTGGTGTACTCCAAGACACTGACTTGGGTGGGAGAGGAACAGAAGGGCAATAGGGCGTGATGGACACAGACCAAATAAACTTCACATCCGAGGCTAGAAAACTGAAAGGCTATGTACAGAACACACACAAACCCACCATAGGGGTCAGCGGTGTGTGTGTGTTCGTGTAGACAGGATCAAAGATCATATCACACCACAGCGAAACCCTCTATTCTGCCATCCTTACGCAGGCTAAACTCCCAAACAAGTTTTACCTTTACAAGGGGTACCTGTGTCTCTGTATCTATCCACTCAGCAAGATACTTGTCAGGAAGTAACTCACGAGGCTGTCAAACAACATTTTGACTAGATCAGGGGTTCTCAAACTGGGGGTCAGGAGGTTATTACATGGGGGGGTCGCGAACTGTCAGCCTCCACCCCAAACCCTGCTTTGCCTCCAGCATTTATAATGGTGTTAAATATATTTTAAAAAGTGTTTTTAATGTAGGGGGGGGTCACACTCAGAGGCTTGCTGTGTGAAAGGGGTCACTAGTACAAAAGTCTGAGAAGCCCTGGACTGGATGAAGAAAACGATACACTGACAAGGTGTTTGACAGTTACCACCTGCTACACTAGAACAGGAGAAAGCTGGCACCTGCATGAATTTTTCCCCGCCCCTACTTGGGGACCCTAAAGCTGCGAGCAGGCAAAATGCAACAGAGAGAGAATCGGCATCAGAGCCTTTATTCTAACCCAAGGGAATGAGAGGAGAGCTCAGATGAAGGGCAAGGGCATTGCAGGAGAAATTAAAATCTTCTCAAAGAAAAGTCTTACACTTTTTCTTCCAGTCCAATTACCACTGAAGGCAATTCCCTCCCTCCCTCTCCCCAGCATCCCAGTTCAGAGCTTATCCATGCCAGGAAGAATGTCTGAGGCTCTTACAGTCCCAAGAAATACTTCCGAGATCTCCCCCCCCCTTCTCTCTTGGGAACCCATTAGCTGAGGGAACTGAAGGAGCAGCCAGGCAAAGCTCGTCCTCCATCCAAAGCATAAAGCAACATGCAATGCTTTGGGGGAAAGCGGTCCCTTTAAACGAAGAACCTCTTGATGTGTTTCTTTATTGCCTCAGCAGAAAGAGATGGATTTTGCACAGAGGACTGCGCGTGCATGGCAGATCGGTCGGTGGAGGCAGGGTCTGGAGCTTGCAATGCCGCCAGGCTCTGAGTCCTTTCCTCGTCTTGCACAAAACACACGCGCAGGGGGGCTGCGATCACTGAATCTCCTTACACGCTACACTTGCACCCAGGGCACAAAATCCAGACACAACGCTCGAAATCCCCGCGACTGCGATCTTCTCTAGATCGGGGACTTCGAGTTAATTCTCAAACGTGTCCTGAGCCACGTGAGTGCAAGGGAGGTGGTCCCCGCTGAATTCGCAGTTTGCAAGGAAAGAGCCATTTTAGGCCGGTGTTAGATTCTTTCATGGGATTCTCTGAAGCGCCCCCCCCCCCCTCCTCCGCCCCCCACTGTCCTGCGATCCTCGGCAGTCCTCCCTGCTTGCTCTTAGCGCGCCTACCAGGAGACGCCGTCGAGGGGAGAAGTCGCTTTTCTGCGGAGCGGCCAGCGCTCGCCGCTCACGGGCGCTTCCCGAGCGCCACACGGAGGCGAAGCGGATCGGGAAGGACAGATCTCCAAAGCCGCCGCATCGGGGCCGGGCTGGGGGCTTGTCCCGGCCTCCGACCCCTTTCCACAAACCGGAGGGGATTCGTTCACGCGGCGCCTCCAGCGTGCCCCCTTGGTCCAGCAGCGGTTTCATCCGACAACAGCCCGCGACGCCAAGCCACTGGAGTTGGCCCCCGTCCCCACCTCCGGGAGCCGAAGCGCTCGGCAGCAAAAGTTGTGTGGCCTGGGGGGGTGGGGGGGGGGGAGCAGTGGTTTGCAAAAGGCGACCTCTGTTGGCGTCGCAACACAGAAGACACCGTCTCCCATTAATCACGGGGGCTCTCCTGCTAGCAAGCATCGCGGTTTGTAAAGCGCCCCCCCCCCTTTTCCCCTCGCTTAAAAAGATGATCCCCCCTCACTAGTGTCCAAGAGGCCAGGGGGAGGGGGTCACTTGGGTTCTGCTTTCCTTCCCCCCCCCCCCCCCAGTGGCCTCAACACGCCGCAGAGGGGTGGCCCGGGGAGGGGGGCAAAAGTTGAACATCGGAACAACAGCAACCCAGAAACGTTGCCTGAACTGAAACAAGGAAGTTTCTCTGGTGTTTCAACCAGCCTGCCTCCTCCACTCCCCCTGCCCTCGTGGAAATGCACTTCAAATTCGGAACCAGGAAAGAGTACGCACTCCTTCCTCCAAACCACTGCTCTGCCCCCCTCCGATGTCTCCGCTTTGCATGCTCTGCAGACGACAGGTTCGCGCTTTGATCCTTGCTTTTTAAAGGCTCCCTAGCAAAGAGAATTTTTATTGCAACGTGCCTCGGGTCCTCTGATGATAAAAGGATTAAACGGCCTGTTTTGCAGCACACATCTGCACGCAGCTAGTGGTATAGAGCTTTTGCACCCTCTATTTTTATTTTTTAAACAAAAACAACAGGGGAGGGGGGAACCCCACATCCCCGGTTCACTGCACCAGCCAAGGCTTGGCAGCGGAGATTGCCAGGAGCTCCGAAAGAAGGTCTCCTCCTTGGGCTCGCCTCGTTTCAATGTAAAATAAATTATTGCTGTGTCTCTCCGCATTTATCTTTCATAGCCTGTCTGCCGGTTTGGGCATTTAAAGCAGCCTCGTTTGGTGCCAGAGTCCAGGTCCCCTTTTGATGGTTTCTCCCGAGCGCTCTCTCTCTCACACACACACACACACACTTTGGTTGCTCTGCCTTGTGTGATGTACTTTACCCACCAATAAGTCTGCCAGTCGAAAACCCTGGGGCATGATCCCCACTCTTCCATTCCCCAGGTAGTTCGTTGCCGCACCTCCCTGGGCAACAAAGCAGAGTTGAAGCCAACACGTAGCGCCCCAAGTTACACTCCCTCCCCCAGTCTCAAAATGTTTATTTTCAGTTTTTAAAGGCACCTTAACCCGCCATGTTGAAACTGACAAGCTTTATAAATATTCATTTACCGCAGTTCTCTCGCTCTATAGAAAAAAAAAATGTGTACGGATCAGGGCTGGGAAATTGGGCATCTCATCCTCTTTCAAGATTTTTAAAACACACACGTTTTATATGCTCTGCCGATTTAAACACACACACACTCACACACAATAACTCTCTCAAGAAATACAGCAGTCTAGTAAATTCGAAAGAAGGTCACATGAGCTTATGTCAGGAAAGCACCAAATGACAGGATATTACTTTAAAAAGAGAGAGAGGGTATGCATGCATCTAAAATGTGGCACGCTCCAAAAGAAAAAAAAAATCCACCCGCAACCTCCCCCCACACACACACACACAAAAAAAACCCGACATGCGATGAATGGCACATGCATTGCAAACCCTGCCCACGACAACTCTCAAATGCACTGCAAAAGAAAGGCAATCACACTATTAAAAAAAAAAAAGCAAAAAAAAAAAAAAAAAGCCACCCAGAGTGCAGGTATCTAGAATCCAGGCTCTAGATCTGAGACTGCCAGAGACACGCACAGCCAACCACTTTGCAACAACTTGCTCCCTGGCATTTTTAAGAAAAACACGCCAGATTGCGTTTTTTTTCCCCACCCTCTGTCCAAGCTTTATTTTTTCCCCTCCCCTCCGCCTTTTAATAAACCTTGAAAGAAAAGAAAAAAAGCTCCCCTGTCCACCCCAGCGGCGAAAACACGGTCGCCCCGGTCAGATCAAGGCTTCGGCCACTTAAGGAAACACGCCTGGCGCGCTGTCTTACCTGGGTGAAGTTTTTTTCCCTCCAGTGTCTAAAATGGCAAAGACCCTTCAGCTCAGTTCAGAAGAGGCGATCAGTCTCTCTCTCACTTACTACAGACTCATTCCAATATGGCATCCTCACACTGCGCATGCCTGCCACTCTTTTTAGATTATATTTTTGCAGCCAACTCCTTCAATGACCTTTTCCAGCCGTTGCAAGATTTTCTTTGCCAATTATAGTTGGTTGCAATCCCCCCTCCACCCCCCAATGATTGCAAATCGTGGTGTGCAAGAAGTTTAATTAGCAGGGGAGGGGGCTAGGCTCAGAGAAACTCTACAGGAGGGGCAATTGACAAGTGAAGAAACTAGCTTCTGCTGCATCCTTCCCCCCCGAGGTGTCCCGTTTAGTTTAGATTATTACACACTCGTCTGCCACTGAAGTGGGCTGTGCCGCACAGGGTGGGTTTTATGTTGGGCACTGTCAAGACAGCAAATTAAGTAGATCTGTATTACCCTCCCGCTTCTTTCCCCTCCGCGCCCCTTTATTTTAGGATTGCTAGCTCCATTATTCCTTGCAATGAAATGTGCACCGAGATAGAGGATAGATGCGTGCCCAGCTGCATGGATAAAAGGGAATTTAATCAGATCGCCGCGCGGCCACGTGTCTCCCTGGCTTTGCCATGATCCTATGTATTATCCGTTGCAAAAACAGCACGCTATGCGTCCGGAGAGCTGCGTTAGAGAGGGCGACAGGCACGGGCCAGCCCCCTCTCCGCGCGCACGCAACTTTCAGTCCTTTGCCTTGGGGCACATTTTGTTGCAACCAGGAGTGACCCCGGTGCTTTCCCCGTGGCGGGTTTACAGCTGCGTCCATCACAGCGAGCGGGAATTAAACCTTGCGTTAAAAGGGGAGCGGGGCTCCCAGGGCAGGATTTAGGGAGAGGGTTTTGGGGTGGGGAGGCTACTAGCAAATTCTGCTTCCCCCCAAAGTGGGGGTGGAATGACAAGCCGCGCACAGTGTCTGAACGGCACGGGCGCCTCTCGGCCCGGGTCATTTGATTCGGATTCTTCTTGGTGTACCAGGAGGTGGGTAGGGAAAGAATCGGCAATGCTTCTGGAGCGACAGCGGTGGGGCCGCTTTGGGGGTTGGCCGGATCATCCGGACTCTTCCAAGGAAGCCAAGCTGCGTGGTCGCTTGTCCCCCTGGCTGGGCTTTCCCAGCCCTGCACCATGCGGTCTAGTCTGGAGGAGGGCGGTGGGCAGTGGCGGGCGCAGTGGGAACCTGCGATTTATCTTGAGTGGGGTCCTGGAGGGGGTCACAACATGAACCGAAGCGGTGGTTTGCTTCGTGTGGGGAGAGGCGTGGTGGTCAAAGGGGAAGCGAGACCCCCCTCACCCTATCCCATCAGCCAGGAGAGAGCTGGTCCCCTGGCTGCGGTCAGCCCCTCACTCCGGTGACCACGTTCCCGAGGAGGGGATGAGCAAGCCTGCCGGCTGGAGGGACATCGTTTCGCAGGCACCCAGCTCCTCGGCGAGAGTAGTCAGAGGGAGAGATAGATGGTTGTCCTTGGACATTCAACAAGTCACCAGCAGAAGCCCCCTGCTTCCCCCGCCCTAGAGAATCCGGCGCTGCACACGCCGAGGAAAAGGCAAAGGTTACGTCTGAGCCTTCCGCATCCGCACAAGAATTTAATACACAGATCCCAGGGGTGGGGGAAGCCGATACCTCGCTCAGCAAACTGTTTTCACTCCCAAATTAGAACGGCTCTGTCAACAAAACAACGCCAGCTGCTTCCGGGCTGTAACGATCGGGTTTTTGACAGAAAGGATCCTATTTGTAAATTACCTAAACTCACTCGTGACCACACCCTGGGCTGGGTCCCCCTCCCTTCTAAATCTGGTGTTTTTCTGCTTCACGGACGCAACTCGTTAGCCCTGGACTTCACGCCCAACTTTCGGCTCTCTCCCACTTCAACTGCAGTTGGCTGCATTTGTCTTGAAAAGCGGAAGAATTTAGCCATCGTCTGGCTACAGCACATTTCACCTCTTCTTGATGAGAATGCCTAGCTGCTGACGACTCCTAAAGCTTTGTCACCAGCGTCTCATGGAGTCATTAATACAGTGTGAGGTGTTTATGGAGAACAGAGCTTGCCCACCCAGATACTTCGTTACACGTTTGTATTATTCATAATGTTAAAAAAAAGTTTGCAGAGGATAATGAAGATTGTGACTTTCCCTGGGGTAGATTGTAGCCGGACTGATCTACACCAGATGATTTAGTGATATAAGGTGTTTATATTGCTATTCCATCACTCTGCTTATGCATCTCTTTATCATTAGTACATTAATATCATTAAATGTAGCTCCCTGTCCTGAGACAGGACACAGTATGCCTCGACTGTCCCTAGCAGGTGTTTGTCTAAACTATTCATAAAAACCTCCAAGTGACCGGGATTCCATAAGTGCTCCTAGTAACCTATTCCAAAGCTTAACTCTCCCTGGCCTTAGAAAGTTTGTCCTAATATCTAACCTAGATCTCCCTTGCTGAGATTAAGCCCATCACATCTTGGCTTACCTTCAGTGAATATTGATCAACAATCACCAAATATGTTGAGTATGGTAACAGGTTGCCCCCCCCCCCATCAGCCTTCTTTTCTCAAGCAAGAGGGGAGAATTTGTGAAAACAAGGAGTAGATGCCAGGAGTGAATAAAGTGGCTGAAATTTTTCAAATTTTTAACAGAACATTAAAATGATAAAGAAATAAGGACAGTATGAATTATTTTTTCATGATTTCCTCACCCCTGTTTTTCAAGAAGCTATAAAACTGGTCAAGATGGTCGGACTTCTGACGTTTCAGATTTTCAAAATTCTGAAAAAAGGGTAGAAATTTGGGGGGGGAAAGGGTCACAGAACTCCCCCTTTTCTGGATCAATTCAAGAGCCAACAATTGCAGTTTTCCTGATTTGCATACATAATGGCATAAGGATGGCAAGAAAGCATATATGGATAGGAATACACCAAGTCTTAAGGATGTAAGTATACATGCTGAATTCTGGCAATACCATAATATTCCAAGTTGGGGAAGTGGCAATGGTTTGTACCTTGGATGTAACAGATGTTTCTCTCTGTAATACATGGATTATTTGATACTTTCTTTACTGCACACTTGTCCTCTTTGCAGGGGTCATGTATGCCTCTAATCTCCTTGGAACTCCCTCTTTACTCTCAAGAACATAAGAACGGCCATACTGGGTCAGACCAAAGGTCCATCTAGCCCAGTATCCTGTCTTCCGACAGTGGACAATGCCAGGTGCCCCAGAGGGAATGAACAGAACAGGTAATTATCAAGTGATCCATCCCCTGTCGCCTATTCCCAGCTTCTGGCAAACAGAGGCTCGGGACACCATCCCTGCCCATCCTGGCTAATAGCCATTGATGGACCCATCCTCCATGAATTTATCTAGTTCTCTTTTGAATCCCGTCATCGTCTTGGCCTTCCACAACATCCTCTGGCAAGGAGTTCCAGAGATTGACTGTGCGTTCTGTGAAAAAATACTTCCTTTTCTTTGTTTTAAAACTGGTGCCTATTAATTTCATTTGGTGGCCCCTAGTTCTTGTGTTATGAGAAGGAATAAACAACACTTCCTTATTTACTTTCTCCACACCAGTCATGACTTTATAGACCTCTATCATATCCCCCCTTATTCGTCTCTTTTTCAAGCTGAAAAGTCCCAGTCTTATTAATCTCTTCTCACATGAAAGCTTTTCCATACCCCTAATCATTTTTGTTGCCCTTTTCTGAACCTTTTCCAATTCCAATATGTCTTTTATGAGGTGGGGCGACCACATCTGCACACAGTATTCAAGATGTGGGCATACCATGGATTTATATAGAGGCAATATGATATTTTGTCTTATTATCTATCCCTTTCTTAATGATTCCCAACATTCTGTTTGCTTTTTTGACTGCCATTGCACAGAGTGGATGTTTTCAGAGAACTATCCACGATGACGCCAAGATCTCTTTCTTGAGTGGCAACAGCTAATTTAGACCCCTTCATTTTATATGTATAGTTGGGATTATGTTTTCCAACGTGCATTACTTTGCATTTATCACCATTGAATTTCATCTGCCATTTTGTTGCCCAGTCACCCAGTTTTGAGAGATCCTTTTGTAGCTCTTCGCAGTCTGCCTGGGACTTAACTATCTTTAGTAGTTTTGTATCATTTGCAAATTGCCACCTCACTGTTCACCCCTTTTTCCAGATCCTTTATGAATGTTGAATAGGACTGGTTGCAGTAAAGATCCCCGGGGGACACCACTATTTATCTGTCTCCATTCTGAAAACTGACCATTTATCTCGATCTTGTCCTGCTCGCTTCTTTTATTAATTATTGTTTTACTGACTAGTAAGTTCTGATGCTGTGCTTTGCCCTGTACATAAAGGAAATCATTCATGATCCATGTCACAAAGAATTTACAATCTACCTTAGCTCTTTGGAAGGCAGCTAAGAATACCAGTTAAGAAAAACAAGATTAAAAAAAATTTTCATGTTGAACTTCTCCGAGTGGCTACTGTCTTCCTAAATTCAGATACTGATAAAATGGTCCAGGTCCCAGGTTCACAGATGTCAGTGAAAAGGCTCCCATTGACTTTAATGGGCTTTGGATCTAGCCCCTAGTCTTCAAGTTGGTTTAGTGGAGATATCTTTCAAATGGTCATTTTTGAAAGGCTTCATAATATTTTAGAGGCTCAATGCAAAAAACTAACTCAGGGTATGCAGAATGCTGCTCGTATAATATCTTCAATAAAAAAAATTAGATATAAAACTAGCATTGCCATGGGCTTAGCCACTACTGAAAAAAATCACAATGATGCTAATTTAATGGAAGGGAGCACTACTATTGTTATATTAAGAAATACATCTTCAGGGCAAAAGAAATTTAGCTATGTTTGTTTTACTGCCACTAATGTTGCTAAATCCTCCTATATGATATTGGCCAAATGTCTGACCTTGAGTTTCAAATTGGGAATAAATGTTTCATGTCCCAAATTAATTTTAAATAAAATATTTATAGGCAAATATGTACAGAGGAGGAGATTTTCAAAGGTACAAAGAGGAGTTTGGTGGCCCGTTTCTATTGACTTTTCAGTGAGAGTTGGACAACTAACTGCCCTTTGTCCCTTTCAGTGTGTATCAGTTCCTAAGCCAAGTGTGATCATGGCTATTTTACTTCAACAAGATAGTAGCACCCAGTCACTGAAACTCTAGCACTGCCCGTTATCTTCGATTACCACACATTCCAATTTCCCATGCTGTCACTTTCAACAGTTTCATTTTTGGAGGAAAGCAGAAGGAAAAAAAATATATATCCCCTATGTACAGAAAATAATACATAATGGCTGATTCTCTATGACATTAATCTCCACTCTGGAGAAGAGGTCAAGAAAACTCACTCCTGGCTATAAGTTACTCACTCATAAGTTATCTTTCTTCCCCTCACTCCAGAAAACAGTGTGATGGGGCAGATCAGTCATGTATTATATGGGTGTATATACCCATATACCTGGCCCCCGATTCTCCTAAGCACTGTTAAGTACATGAACAATCACTGAAATCCACATGCTTAAAGTTAGGCACAAGCTAAAAATACAGTGCTGAACTGGGGGGCTATATTTGTATATAATACATACACGTACATAAACATCAGCAAATTGTCAGATCCTCCAGCTGCTGTAAATTACGGAATCTAGCCCATAATTTTTATAGATGTATTCTTAAAGGGCCAGTTCCTGCAGCTTTGCCCAAGTAAGACTACAGAATCAGGACCAAGCTATTTGCAAGGAGCCAAATTTGTACTTGGAGTAACTCCCTTACATAGAATCTGGGCCTGCTTTCAAAGGATGTAACTTGTAACGTAGACAGCAGGTCACATCAGCAAAAAGTTGTAAGTGGCAAGGGCATGTAACTTACTCCTGTTCATTAGTCGATGAGCATGAACAATCAAAGGGGCAGAATTCAATTGGCTGTAGCAGGAAAAGCTACTAGCAAGAGACGTCACAGAAATCAGGAGGAAGAGATTTATTAGATCATTCAATCCAATCTCCCACAGCCAGTTGCTCCCCGCAGTAATGTTTTATAAGACACTGTCAGCCCATCCCTACTGGATCACACATACTTTCGTGAGTTGGTTTTCCTGCCCTTTCCCTCCCTTGGGACCGGCATCTGTGTTGACTCCAGGGGAATTACTCTGGATTTCTGCCAGCATCACTGAGCATAATTTAGGCCTTGGTTTGTAAATCACACTTGTTTTGACCACATCTGTCATGATCCTCCACTTGTTTCCCTCTGTGCAAAGTGGGAGTAAAAATGTAACTAAAATCAGAACAGTTGCAGATCACAGCCACTTTGCGCTCAGATTGCTCAAGTGTCAATGACTGAACATAGGTGAACAGCAGAGGAGAATCAGGCCTCTACTTACTGCCAAGGCTGTGCAGGCTAAAGTACATTACCATTCACACCGGCTTTCTGATCATTTACACCCGTCATGGAATTACATCCCAACCTACATCACTACCCTGTACCTATAAGGCCAGATCTTCCACAGGTGCAAATCACTGATTTACCTTGCTGAAGATCCAGGCACTGATTTTTAAATGGCATAGTATTCAACTTTATTATCCAAAAGTAACCATAATGATGGTGAGAAGTTAGGTGCTCTGCATGTTAACATCGGGATGTTTAAAAGCTAGTTTCACAGCACCATCTATTGGAGAGAAACATAGTCACACAGCATTTTCAGTCAGCTCAGTCTGACTGTGTGCAAAGTATGGGTTTCTCTGAAGACAGGTGCTTAGGGCATAATCTAAAGAAGTTATAAAAATAAGTAACAATATATAATTTTTAAAAGTCCATAACATTCACAATAAGAGTCCAATATTTAGGCAGTGTTGCTTACTGGCTAGAACACTGGACTGGAACTCAGGAAACCAGATTTCTATTCTCAGCTCTGCCAGTGGCCTGCTGGGTGACCTTGAGCAAGTCACTTCACTGAGCCTCAGTTCTTGCCACCCCATCTGTAATATGGGGATAACCACACTGGTCTTCCTTGTACACCACTGAGATCTACAGTGGAAGAGGGCTATATAAGAGCTAGGGATTACTATTAATCATTATAATGAAGATTCTATTCCCTAGGAGGCCAATTCCTTACTTAGGAACCAATCATGTTCCAGAGATCCATGTGCAGATGGTTCTCTTTGTGCTCCATCCATGTGGAAAAGAGACTCAGCTACCTCCATAACAGTTTCCTCCCTCTTCCAGACCTGCAGGGGACCTTGCCACAGGACTGGGCAGTAGGTGGGTCAAGGACATACATTCTCCTCCCACCCCTCACAAAGATATTAGCCCCACAGGTAATAGGTCATATTACATTTCTGTGTATTCTTGCACCACATGGGGCATTTCTTTCCAGCACAGGCTCCAAATCAATTGGCCAGAGAGGATTCTGCCAATGCTATGCAGTTTTGACTGTCTGTCAGGGCCAAGCCAAGGGCAGCAGTCAGTTACCAAGTTGCAGTCAGGAGACACACAGCAGAGTCGAGCTGGGTCAGGATACCAAGAACTCAGGGTCAGGCACTAGGTTGCAGGCAGGAGGTGAGTAGAGGAGTTGGAGTCAAGGCAGGTCAGGATACCAGGAAGTCAAGGTCAGGCATGGATTACAGACAGAAGACAAGTAGCAGCATCAGGGATTAAATGGGGTCAGGATCCAGAGTGTCAGGTTCAGAGTAAGGCAAGGTCTGGAGCAGAAGCAAACAGGCATATTGCTCAGACAGCTCTCTGTAATGGCTTCCTGATTTATATACTGTCCTGGGCCAATCAGTGGGCTGCAGGGGGCCGCCACTCAGGCCCCATTGGGCGGTACTTCCTGCACTGTCTCGCTTGACAGGGTCTGCTAGCAGAAAGCCAATCTGAGATCTTGCTGGCAACGCAGAAGCATCAGTGGCCTAGAACCTCCAGGTTCTAGTCCTGGAGGTGTTTACACTGTCACTCTCTAGAAGCCAGCAGGGGTTTCCTGGTACATAGAATTAGGCCTTCTTATATAAGAGGTGTTAGTTCAACAATAAGAGCTTCAGCAATCAGGCAGGATTTTGCACAGCTCATCTTCCAACTTTGCCTTGTATAACAAGGACTGTGACGGGTCTGAGACTCCCCACAGAGCCATAATATAACAGCAAGTAAACATATCACTACATGGAATGGCAGACACGCCTCACCTCAGAAAATCAGGACACTAAGGGCTTGTCTACACATGGAGAATTTCAGAATAATTATTCTTGAAAATCTCCATAGATAAACACTCTTATTCGAGAATAAGAGTGCCCTGTTCTAAAATGGATTAAGCTAAACAGGAACAAGGCATTTTTCATCTGTAATAAGAGTGTCCAAACATACTAGCATTATTCAGGAATAGCTACTGTGCTTTAAATTCACACCCTGCCTTAATCTGAATTAACTTTCAAGTGTAGACAAGCCATTATTTGTCTAAATATGGATTTAGGAGTAGAGCTGTGCAATGACTGATTTTTCAGTTTGCTGGCAATTCCAAAAAGTTTAAAAAAAAAAAGTTTCTGGTTGATCCAAAAATGAAGTTTTTCAAAAAAATTTGCACATTGAAAAGAAAAAAATAAAGGGTTTAGGCCAAAAAAAAATTCTCCCAGCTCTACTAGAAGACGACCTTCAGGATTCCTGGTTTGAAAATGTTGGTTATTATATCACACATAGAATCATAGGACTGGAAGGGACCTTGAGAGGTCATCTAGTCCAGTCCCCTGCACTCATGGCAGGACTAAATATTATCTAGACCATCCCTGACAGGTGTTTGTCTAACCTGCTCTTAAAAATCTTCAATGATGGAGATTCCACAACCTTCCTAGGCAATTTATTCCAGGGCTTAACCACTCTGACAGTTAGAAAGTTTTTCCTAGTGTCCAACCTCAACCTCCCTTGCTGCAGTATAAGCTCATTGCTTCTTGCCCTATCCTCAGAGGTTAACAAAAACAATTTTTCTCCCTCCTTGTAACAACCTTTTATGTAGTTGAAAACTGTTATCATGTCTCCTCTCAGTCTTTACAGCCCAAGAATCCTTAGAAGGGCTGGTCCAGAATCCAAACAGCTCCTTTACATCAGCAGTAAATGAAAGAGGGGTACGTATTATTTAATATAAACCAAGGCACTGAGACTCAATACTGAGGTTCATATTTATTACTTTTATTGATCATGTCTGCACTAAGGAAGAAATTCATCTGGTACAGAAGGCTTGGTAAGCCCATTTGCACCACTTATTAACTGGCTTTTTATTTATTTTTATTATTTATAGGCTTCTCTATGGCACTTATCTTTGTAACATCTAAGTGCTTCTCGGATCCTGATAGCTTTATCCTCACCTTTATCCCCTGCTAGGAAGGGGAGGCTTATCCTTGTTTTACAGAGGGGGAGACTAAGGCACGGAGAGATAAGCACACCTGGCTGAGGTCACACAGGAAGCTGTCTGCCAAGAATTGAACCCAGATATTCACCCAGCCAATGGCCAGAAGGGACCAATGTGATCAGCTATTCTGACCTCCCGTAGAACACAGGCCAGAGAACTTCCCCAAAATAATTCCTAGAGAAGATCTGCTAGACAAACAACCAATCTTGACCCTTGGTAAATTGCTTCAATGGTTAATCACCCTCACTATTAAACATGTACACCTCCTTTCCAAACTGAATTCGTATAGCGTCAACTTCCAGTCATTTGTTATACTGAAGAACTTGTTATCAAATATTTGTTCCCCATGTAGGTACTTTTAGACTGATCAGATCACCCCCTAACCTTCTCTTTGTTAAGCTAAATAAAAGAAGCTCCTGGAGTCTGTCAATATAAGGCATATTTTCTAATCCTTCAATCATTCTCATGGCTCTTCAGTGAACCCTCAACAATATATCAAGACCTTCTTGAATTGTGGGAACCAGAACTGGATGTAGTATTCCAGCAGCCAATTCCAAATACAGAGGTAAAATAAGTTCTCTGCTTCTCCTAGAGATTCCTCAAGTTGCATTATCTCTTTGAGCCACAACATCACATTGGGAGCTCACGTTCAACTGATTATCCACTATGACTGCAAAATATTTTTCTGAGTCATTGCTTCCCATGATAAAGTCCACCACCTGGTACGTATGGCCTACATTCTTTGTCGCTAGATGCATACATGTACACTTAGCAGTATTAAAACACATACCATTGGCTTGTGCCTAGTTTACTAAGCAATTCAGATTGCTCTGAATCAGTGGCCTGTTCTCTTCGTTATTTACCACGGCCCCAGTTTTGGTGTCACCTGCTAAGTTTATCAGTGATGGTTTTAGGTTTTCTTCCAGGACCCTGACAAAAAGAAAGCAGTGTTATCTAATAGCTAGAACACTAGCCCAAGGCCCAGGAATCCATAGTTCTAGTCCCTGTGCAACTAGCTGACCTGCTATGTGAAGTTTGACAAGTCACTTCACCTCTCCTTTTCCCCTTCATCTGTCATGTCTATTTGGATTATAAGTGAGTCAGGGCAGGGATGGTGTCTTATTATACGTTGTACAGCACCTAGCGCAAAAAGGCCCTGACCTCGGCCTCTAGGCACTTGTGCAATACAAATAATAGGCGTTGTGTGGGATGTCTATGCGTTGGTGCATTGCACTGTAAGTATTCTCACAGCACGGACTAAATTCTGAAAGCATGGTCCCAGTGTGCATTGAACCACACTGTTTGAGGGAAGAGGGGCCAGTCTTGTTGGAAGAGTTATACTTCCTGGAGCTGGTTCTCTGGGGCAGTCTCTCTTTGTTCTTTGCAATGATCTGGTCAAAAATCTGGAGGGGAAAGTTCAATCCTCCAACACCCATTTAATGAGATCCTTGAAAATTAATTCTTCTTTTCCATTTCTCTCCTTACCCTTAGCTTGCTGCAAAATATAACTCTTCCAACAAGACTGGCCCCTCTTCCCTCGTCCCCAAATAATAATAATACTCTGGGTGCCTATAATTAATTCTTTTGATCTGCTAAAAAAAATATACAATAAAGCAGTTGAAGGAATCTGTCTAAAGGAGACGGTGAAACAGGCATGTGGATTTACTTTTCATTGTTTTAATGGCTCCTGCTGTATTAAGGAGGAAGATTAAGAATGAAATGCCGCTAACCGCACCTAAAGGCTTTGGTTTCCACAATACCGTAAATGTGCATTATATGCAGCTTAATCTCTCTCTGCCCTTAAAAGCATAATTGATTTTTATTTTCATTTGAGGAAGCTGACATTTGTGTTGCTTCAGCGCCAGGTTGCTAAGCACTTTTAATAAGAATGCTTATGAGTTACTAGTAGATGAGCCCGCAATATGCCATTAAATGTAATAGGTAACATATTTAAGGCTGTAATGAGCTCAGAACTGATAAACTCTCCCAGTCCAAGGGATCAAAAGGGAGGACATATAAATAGTTTCTTTATTAGGGTTCTGTCCCTCTAGAAAAGCTGTTGGGTTAAAAAATAAAGAACAAATTTCTTGAGAAAGCTTTTGAAAACAAAGCTGATTTCTCAGTATGTTTGGATTGGTTTGACCTGACAAGTAGATGTGTTGTGGGCAGCATTTTAAGACATTGTACCTCCCCAGTCAAGAAAAAAAAAACGTCCTTTTGTAGTAAAAATCCTTTTCACTATTCTGAAACAGTCTCTACCAGAAGAGACAGCCTTACCTAGTGGATAGAGTAATGGACTAGGATTCAGGAACCAAGGGTTCTCTTCCTGGCTTGGCAACTGGCCCTCTACATGACCTTTGGCAAGTCACTTTACTTTGCTGTGCCTCAGTTTTCCCGTCTGTAAAAAGGGGATAATGATACTGACCTGCTTTGTAAAGCACTTTGGCCCAGATCCTCCAAGATGTTTAAGGGCCTAACTCCAATTGATTTCAATGGAAATTAGATACCTAAATTCCTTTGAGGATCTGGGCCTTTGAGATATACTGATAAAAGCGCTTGATGAGCTAGGTATATTAGTGGAATTTAGGATCCAGTCCTGCTCCTGTTGAAATCAATTGCAAAACTCCCATTGACTTCAGTGGGAGCAGGATCAGATCCATTATTCTCTCAGAGCATACAAATATTACCAATTCAGCAACCATTGCTACTTGGCTGTAATGCTTTTTAGTACTTAATTCCTCTATATTTATGTGAGGGACACTACCCAGGTGACCAGTCCGAGTCGGCAGAGGGACTTCTTCCCCGACATTCAAATGAACTAGTTCATCACAACCCCAAAGAGAGATGGAGAACAGAAAAAATTAAGCATCCAGACATGCAATACAGAGGAGAGACAGAGAGCAGCAAAGGATGGAGGGATTGGACTCAGGGGAGCAAGAGAGCAGTTCACTCTGAGTGTGACACTGTAGCCAAGCCAGGGGGTACATTTCCCATCTGACCCAAGTTGTTAGCGGCTACTTTATAGGAGACTTTTGAAGTTTTAATAATCAGCAGCAGCCACCACCAGCTCATCAGACTTGTTAGGCTCGGTCTATATTAGAAAAGCTGCACCCATGTACCCAAATCAATTTAAAAATTGATCAGGTTTCATGGATGCAAACCCCTGAAGTTGATACATTTAGACTTGGGCTATACTTGTAAATTGCATGGGTATAACTATGCCAATAAGGGCTGTTTTACTAAAATAGTTATACCAGTAAAAGCCCTAGCGTGGATGCACTTAGACCAGTATAAAGATCATTTAGGGCTTGCCTACACTTGGAAGTTAATCCAGAATAAGGTAGGGTGTGAATTTAGCGCTATTTTAGAATAGCGCTCCATGTGTACACTCATTCTCGAATAAGAGTATTTTTTCTGGTTTCGTGTAATCCACTTTGAAAGCCTTGTCTCTGTTAGGCCTTGTCTACACTACAGAGTTTTGTCAACGCAAGTTAAGCCAACAGTAAACAAAAGGGGTTATTATACCACTTTTGTGTGTTCACACAATGCTCCTTCTGTCGGTAAAGCGCGTCCACCGTTGGTGCTCTAGCATCGACAGTGAAAGCAGTGCACTGTGGGTAGCTATCCCACTGTGCTACTCGCCACCTTCTGCAGCTAGGAGTTGTGGGGAGGTGGAGTGAATCGCAGTGCATCATGGGTGCAGGCTTAATGTCCCATGATGCAGTTCTTTCCGTCCCAGCATTCCATGGGCTTTCAACTGTATTTTGCAGCATTTTTCAAAGGCCCGTGTTTCCTGTGGGCCGCCATCTCTATCTGAAAGGATGGATCCTGCCCTGCTCTGTACTGTGGTGTTCACTGATTTGAACACGTTGTGGATGGTCATGCGGTATACCACGAGCTCCCAATCTGAACAGGAATCAGAGTTGCCTGACCTGCTGCGGAAAGAAGCAACACCAGATTACTTCTCGTTCACGGGGCAGCTGAACAAAGCGGGCCGTCGCTTGCGGGCTCAGGAAACAAGCACCGAGTGGTGGGATTGCATTGTTATGCAGGTCTGGGATGATGAACCGTGGCTGCAGAAAGCCACCTTCCAGGAACTGCGTGCAGAGCTTGCCCCAGCACTGCAGTGCAAGGACACCAAAATGGAGACGCAGGTGGCAATTGTTCTGTGGAAACTGGCGACTCCAGACAGCTACCGGTCAGTTGCAAATCAGTTTGGAGTCAGGAAGTCCACTGCTGGGGCTGCAGTAATGCAAGTCCGCAGAGCCATTAATCGCATCCTGCTATGAAGTACTGTAACTCTTGGCAACATATGTGAAATAGTGGATAGCTTTCTCTGAGGGTGGAGCGCAGAGGCGGATCGCCTGGCTCCTGAATTTGAGCAGCCAGATACCAGGGGTATCTATTAGAGGGGCAAAATAAGGGGCTATTTGAATCAGGGAGGCTTTGAGGCAACATTCTGACAATGAGCACCAGTAATGTGTCTTTCTATACAGCACTCTGCCATGCTTTGTTAATTTGCTGCCTTGCATAGAAATTGTAATGATTCCTGCCTGGGTTCTGTAGTCAGCAAATGAGCAAATTGCCACTATGTACTACTACCATCTGCAACCAGCATGTGTAAGAGACAAATAAAGATTGGTTAGCTTTCAGAAATTTTTTTTTTATTACATACCAATTAATATCACACACCAAAGGCTTGGTGGGAAGGGAGGTAAGAGTGCAGAGCAATGTAGGCTCTCATAGCTGTGTGTAGTGAACGGGGAACCGAGCCCGTTCCGGGAAGTTGCAAGGAATGTGTGAGAGGAATTTGGGAGGGCATGGAAAACAGCTTCAGAGGCACGGAGCATGCATGTGTTCTGCCTGGAGCAAGATTGGGGACTTCAATATCTCTCTTTATTCTGCCATCACTTTTATCATCTGCTCCTGGCCCTTTACAATATGCTCCTCACTTTCCCTTCGTCCTGCCTTTCTACTTTAACTTCTTCCTTCAGGGTCTCTCTCTACTCCCTGTATTCTCTTTTTTCAGCCTCTGAGGACTGGAGCACATCTCTGAACATGTCCTCCTTGCTCCAGCTTGGTTGCTTGCTTATCTGGCAGAGGCACTCTGCCGGTGTGTAGGGGGGTTCCCCTAAAGGCCATGTCTGCAGAAGCACAAGAAACAATACACAGAAGCATGATTGTTAGTTCACACACTGCATTGAATCATTACAGTAAAATACACTTCTTTTAACAGACTAATTGCTTTCTCACTATCGCTTGGCAAGCACACATCTTGGCAAACACCCTAAACATGGTGAGTTCAGCCTGGGATGGGCGGGGGGGGGGGCACGCTCAAGATGGGCAAAGGGTCTAGGTGGTTTTTGAGGACATTACTGCAGGTGACTAAGGATGATATTGTAAATTCTGCCACCATTTTCCACAGGCAGGGGTCATTGAAGCTGATATCTGACTCCTGAGGGTATGCAAGGGTGCATCTGCACGCCTGCGGCTTCAAACCTGGTCCCTATGCTGCGTGCCTGTGTACTGCTTTGGTCTCTGCACAAGTGATTGCCAAGTGGTGTGGGAAATTTCCTACAATGGGGGAAGGAACAACAGCTCTGCAAGGAACCTTTGGCAGAGGATTAGCGAGTACTTCCAGGGTACTTCCACTCCTTGAGGATTCCCATAAAATCTCAGTGTGCATTAACACTGTTCTGCTGCACTGCCTAGCTGCACAGGGGAATGTGGAGCACATGCAAACACAGCTAGTCTTGTACATTTCTATCTCATCACCCTCTCCTAGAACAGACAGAGCAAAGGACAGCTCTACCTCATATAACCGAGCAGCATCAACTCAAAAAGATCACTTACCACGGCTCTCCTCTCCTGCATCATGGACGCCAGAGATGGACTGCTGGGACTGGCTTGAACTCTCTGGAGTAGAAAAGAGGTCTTGACTCACCGTGCCACTGGACAACTCTGCCGTGTGCTCCACATCATCCTCCAACTTGACCTCCTTGTCTATGACTTCATCCTTGGGGTTGAGTCCACTGGCCACGGCCTCCAGCCCTGCCGAAGTATCCACGGGGCTCTTAGTGGTGGAGGTGGGGTCACCACCACCAAGGATAGCATCTAGCTTCTTATAGAAGTGGCAGGTCTTCACCAAGCACCAGAGCGATGCTTTGCCTCCCTTGCCTTCTAGTATACTTGCCTCAGCTCCTTTATCTTCGCATGGCACTGATGCATGTCCCATTCGTAGCCCTTATCCAACATGCCACAAGAAATCTGACCTAAGAATTCAGGCCTCTCATGAATGTTGGCTAGCACCATGTAGTGGAGCAGAGGTTAGATAAGAACGGCTATACTGGGTCAGACCAGTGATCCATCTAGCCCAGTATCCCGTCTTCTGACAGTAGTCAATACTGCACAGTACAATAAAATCGGCACGTATTGTACGACAAAGCTACTGTTTGCAAGTGCCCTTATTTCATTAAATCATTCCGCACCCCACCCCCGGGATTAATACAGTTGGACACAGACATTTTTAAAATGTACACTCCCAAGTGGCATTCGTACAATGCCTGAGGCACATGGGCAAGACAGGGTTTCATCACACAGATCTCCAGCTTGCATATGTAACACCATGCCTTCGGGTGCATCGTGGGCAGTGGGGAATCACTAGGGATCTTTGAGTCTTAAAGCATAAGCCTCTACTGCAGAAGCTAAAAGCAGTGGCTGTAGGGGGCTCAACCACATATATATAATCACCCAGCCCCCATTTGAGGGGAACAGAGTGCCAAACAAACATTGGACATTGCACGTATGCCAAAGTATATATGACCATAACCTACACTCACACAGTAAGGCTCTGTTACCCTCTAGTCCAGGGGTGCCCAGCCTGAACCTGAGAAGGAGCCAGAATTTACCAACGTACATTGCCAAAGAGCCACAGTAATATGTCAGCAGCTCCCCATCAGTTTCCCTCCTACTCCCAGTGCCTCCCACTCACCGGCAGCCCTGCCGATCAGCGCCTCCCCCTCCCTCCCCGCACCTCCCGATCAGCTGTTTCGTGGTGTGCAGGAGGCTCTGAGGGGGACGGGGAGGAGCAAGGGCATGGCAAACTCAGGGGAGCTGATGGGAAGGGGTGGAGTGGGGGCAGAGCCTGTGGCAGAGCCAGGGGTTGAGCAGTGAGCACCCCTCAGCACTTTGGAAAGTTGGCACCTTTAGCTCCAGCCCCAGAGTCGGGGCCTATACAAGGATCTGCATATTAACTTCTGAAGAGCCGATTGTGACTCCGGAGCCACCCCTGGTCTAGTACCTGGAACACATAAAGGTTCATGAGTCTGCTACTGCTTTGAGCTAAGAGAGCCGGTTCTCATGGTGTTTGAGCTAGGGGTCCTGGGTTCAATATCCCGCCAACAACCCATCAAGAGACATCACGTTACAGGTGGATAAAGGGCAGTATCATCTTAACTTCCCTACGGACACTAACAGCTCGACCCTTGGCCACTTGATGTCAACAGTAAAATTGGTGTTGATGTCTAAGAGAGCGGGCTCAAGCCTTATTCCTGCGTGGGAGAGGACGAAGGTGAGTCCCGGCAGCATTAAAGACATTGACGTAGCTTATAAAATGTGCATTATTAACCCCAGTGATAATGTTACGCATAAACAAATCCCATGTTCCCAGTTCTTGCCTTCCCACAGTTGTGACTGTCAGCTTCAGACAGTCTTATCTGAGATACTGAAAAATCACTGTTGTGTAAGAAGCAATCCATTCCTAAAAATATATCCCCATTAAATGCACCCTCAGAGTTACTGATTATCACTCAGTTCAATTTTCCAATTGATTTCCCTACAGAATTCAGATCAGCAAAACATCTTTTAAAAGCTTTTAGTTCTGAGGTTACAGGGATCTATTTGAGGCTGGGTTTTTGATAGGAAAATTCAATGGGAGTTGAGTGCCTAACACCCTTAGGCTTCTTTGACAACCCCAACACGAAGCTCTGAGTCTATAATTTCCCCCCATATTTTATTTAGACTTCTGGAGAATAAAGCCAGATAAATATATTACAGTAGCATCTCGAGGCCCCAAATGAGATCAGGATCCTAATGTACCAGGTTGCGCACAGACACATAGAAAGGGGCAATCATTGGCCTCCCACAGCTTACCTGCATTGTCTACTTAGACGATGTAGGAGGACTGAAGGAAGTATGATCATCCCCATTTTACATATGGGGAAGTGAGTCCCAGAGGAATTCAATTATTTGTCCGATTACACAGGAAATTTGTAACAGGACTGGAAATGGACCCCAGATCTTTTGCACTCCAGGCATATGCCTTCACCACAAGACCATCCTTCTTCTTTAAAGTCTCTACCTTTAACATTACATGCACGTCTTTTGTTCAATTTACTGACTCCCAATAAACATGTCAAAGACATGTTTGGGTAAGTCAGAGGCCACTCTGGGCTGAGGTTTGCAGTGCAGCAATAAGATTTGGTCAAGTCAGAGGCATCTGGCATATTTTAAATTCATACTGGCTCATAAATCATGCATACAACTTCAGCTACTACATCAGTCACAAAGTCACAGTCAAAAAATAAAAATTAAGGCAAAAAAAAATCTAGCAAACTCCACATGTAGCTGCAGGATGGGAAAGGGAGTCACCCAAAAAAGTGAAAATGCATTGCCCCAATTCTGACTGCCCTGAAATAGTGCCGAGAAGCTGTTCCAAGGATGCAATTCTTCCCCATGCAGAGGGCCTATGCACCACTTTAATTCACATAAATCTCCTTCTGTCACTTAAGTGATGCCTAGCCATAGTGTTGCTCCCCTACACAGGAGTAAATTTCACCCTAAAGGCCACTGTAGATCTTCCCAGCATGATACCTCCTCTCCTTTTTTACCTGCTCGGGTGAACAGTGGACTAGTTACCAACGTTGACATTTCAAGTTTAAGTATTGCTATCGGAGATAACACCATTTGGAGTGACTAGGGCAGTTCATGTCTCAGAGCTACTGTTTCAGGCTCTCTGCACATTCAGGCTGACGTTGGTGTACCAGTTATGCTTGTGCCACATCCAACTATCTTGCCAATTCTTTCTGCATAACATCTCTCAATATGGCCTTTTCTATCCAGCCACACAGCTCAGACTCTCACTAACACTCTCATTATCTCACACCTCAATTATTACAACATCAGTGTCTCTGGCCATGAGAAATGCAATCTCGCCTTGATCACATCCTTTCAAAATGCTGCTGCCCGGGTCATTTTCACAGCCCATTGCTTTGACCCTCTCACCCCCGTCTTTGTATTCCTCCAATGCTCCCCCTTTTCTATTGCATCAATCGTAAGCAGCTTGTCTTCACCTTCAAGGCCTTTCACAGTCTATCGCCACCCTCTCTCTCAGCTCTCGTTCGCTATCAATCTGTCAGCGCTCCTCTCTGATTGGTCCATGATGCCAGCCACCATCACCCACTTATTAAGTCAAGCAAGCACCTTCGTACTCTTCCCCATGCTGCCCTGTACACCTGGGAGATTCTCCCTCTAAACATCTGCAAAAATAACTCATTAGGCTTTTTCAAAACCCTTCTCAAAGCTCTCCTTTTGCCGTGATGACTACGAAAATCTCAACAACAGGTAAGCTGCTGATGTCCTGAGACCGATGCTTATCTGCTACCAATATTGTCTCTTTGTTTCCTGGTACTCCCCCATCTGTCTGGCATCCACCTGTGATGGTAAGCTGTAAACTTCTTGGGGCAGACCATCCTTTTATTGGTGTTGTTTTGTGTTTGTACAACGCCTAGCACACTGGGGTCCCGGTCCATGACTAGGGCTTCTAGGTGCTATGATAATACAAATAATAATTGAGAGTGTTCTTCACCACCATAATTGTTAGCTAATAATTTAAAAAAGAAGGGAATACTGAGACTCTGTAGAGAGGTCTGTCCATGCACACAACCCCCGTACCATACAGAGGCAGGCCACTGCGCTCTCCATAGGGGATGTGGCCCGCTCTTTGGGAAAACACTGACCCAATGTGACAAAGCGGGAGTGGTGAGGCATGGTCTGAATATTTATTGTTGCTCTTTCTCTTGACTCAGCAATGGCCCAAAACAGATGATTCCTTCTGTTAGGAAAGTCAGATTGCATGAGGGAAGATGGTCTGAGTTAGAATCCAGGGTGTAGGACACGCGGGACATTTTTTGTGAAAAAAAACCACACCCTCACAACGCTTTTCGACCAGCTCTTGTTACAAGTATAAAGTATCCCTATTCCTATAAAATCTCCAATAACTGGCACGGTGTAACACATCAGGACTGGTTTTAAAATCAAGACGTAGCTGCCCAATGAAGGCCCAGGGGTTCCTCTCGGAGGAGACAGCCTTCTCTTTGCTTAGCTTCAGTTTTCACTCCAAGGTTGTTGTACGGTTTCATATGGTAAAACACGAGCTGGTTTTACACTGCAAAGACTGAAGTGTCCTGACAGATCTTTCTTAGCTGACATCTTAATGTGCGTCTGTTCCATATAATGTGCCTCTTAGGAACATTTGCCGATGCTGTCACAAATAAGTGCTCTGTGGAAAGTGCTGCACTTCAGATAGCATTTCAGTAAATAAATCAGACCTGATGGTATAATATTAATTGAATGTGTTACTATTAGATATTCTGCTTAGCCAGGACTCCCAGGAGACCGCTCACTACATTGGCACAAACAAAGAGAAAGCAAAGCAGGCTGAACAGCAACTGGGACTTTGGAAGTGAAGCAAACAAGACCACGCCAGGGCAAACATTTGTTGTTTGCAAGGCGAGATGTTCGAAGTGTCGAGGAGGGAAACTAATGTTATAATATCGTGTTCGACTGACAAGTGTAATGTCGCTATCACATTACGGCAGTGCAGCTTTGCCCTTGGCAGGGAACTGAAAGGGTCTCATGGACGGGCAAACATACACTGATGTACATAAGGCTCCTGCAAAGTTTGTGACTGCCGGTTTGCTTCATTAGCAGCAGACCGCCTTCCTCTGAAGCATCAGTGACGGCTAAGGTTAAGATTTCGTAACGGTTATTTTTAGTAAAAGTCACAGACAGCTTGCGGGCAATAAACAAAAATTCACAGGAGCCGTATTCTGTCCTGACTTTTACTAAAAATAACAGGGGGAGAGAAGGTGGGGGTCAGGGGGAAGGAAGGACAGCTGGAGCCCCATGGTGAGGATCCACAGCCCCGTGGCAGTGGGGCACAGCCTCAGCTCTGGCCCCGGCCCCGGCTGAAGCCACAGGTCTGGGGTGCACAGCCGGGGCGGGCGCGTGGGCTGGGACAGGGTGGCCCAAAGCCAACTCTATGCCCACTGGGGATTTCCCAGGCAAGGCAGCTTTCTGTCTGCTTTGTGAAGCTGGAGTGACACAAAGGAGATGGGGAGGGTGAGTGGAGGGCGTTCTGGTGCAGTGACTTGTTTAAGCCACAGAGGAGGTCAGTGGCAGAGTAGGAGTAGGACTAGACGTGCTTCGTAGATTGAGATTAACAGAATTGAAGGTTAGAATGGACAATCAGATGATCTAGTCTGACATCCTGTATAACACAGGCCAGAGAATTCAAGCTAGTTTGTACCGGGTACAAGGAAAACACGCTGTGGGGGAGCATAGTTGGCCAACCCTCAGCCACAGTTCAGCTGTCATCTCGTTGAGTCTCTTGCCCCTGTGTTGTGACCTGGCACACAGGGTCACAGCACCACTCAGGTTTGGCCTGGCCACCCCTCTGTCATGAGGGGGAAGTGGCTGGGCCAAATTTGAGTGAAAAGGCTGCAATTTCCATAGTGTACAGGGCCCAAAATTCTTTAATCTAGCACTAAACTAGGTAGCCCTGAGAGCCACAAAGGCTCTGCTCCTTGGTACAGATGACAGTTATTTATACTATTGTAGCACCTAGCAGCCCCAGTCATGGGACCCCATTGTGCTAGATGTGGTACAAACAAAACAAAACAAAACAAAAAAGACAGCCCCTGCCCCTCCCCTTGGCCTCCATCGGTCTGACAAGCCATGAGGACGTCTTTGAGTTTGTGATGGACCATCAATGCCATACAGATGTAAATCCAAGTCATACCCCCGATGGGACAACTTGGAGGAAACACTGCAAGCTGAAACTAGTGACGTTCCCCAACCCCAGTGCAGGCTTTCCCCCTACATATGAAAATGCATGCAGCCCGCAGACATACCTCTTTTCAGTGGATACCTCTGGGAGTACAAAGTGTTGATGTGCTAGGCATGGGGTTCCCAAATTGTGGGCCACGATACAGTTCTTGGCGGTCCACCTGGGGGAGGGTTGCCCCCACAAACTGTATACATTGGTGGAGGGGCGACCGGTGATAGCCCCCACCCAGGGCTGGAGAAGCCTAGTGCCCCCGGCAGGAGGCAGAGGGCAAAGCGGAGCTGCCGGGCGGTGGGTGAGGAAAAGGGGCCAGCCCCGAGAGGCGGCAGCTTGAGGAGGCTGGAGGATTTGCGGCTGTTCCCACTCTGAGCCACCACACCCCGTGATCTGTGGCTGTCGGGCCCCCTGGAGTATCAGCCCCACAGCCCGCCCATGGACCAGGCCTAGGCGGTGCTGCTGTTTCCGCCTGGACAACACTGTGATTGGGACTGTCATAGGCAATGGTTGGGCCTGGCCTAAACGCCTGCCTCTGCCCGGCACTGGTTGCCCCGAACCCTTTCCTTGTTCCTGGGCAGGGGGTGCCTGTGGGTCATGCCAGGGTGCTGGCTGGGTGACAAGCGCAAGGCACTCAGCGGGCTGCTGAGGTGGCGGGTGTCGGTAGGGGCGAGGTGTTACACCTGCCTGGCCCCTTTGCCCTCTCGCTGGCTCTGGTCCCTGCACGCTCCGCGGTGCCCCTCTGCCTGATGGACGCGTGTTAATAGTGGGCTGCAGTGCCCACTGAAGCTGCATGGGTGGGCCTCAGGGAAAAATGTTTGGGAACCCCTGTACTAGACCACGCAGGTTTGCTAAGGTAGACGTACGGGCCTGCTCAGCTCTCAGAAATTTTAAAATTAAGCTTGGATGTTTTTCTATCAGATTTGCTCTTGTTGAAACAGGAATTAATTCAAGGAAGTCCTGTGTTGTGCAGGAGGTTAGAGCAGATGAGAACAACAGTCCCCCCTCTGCCTTGGAATCTACAAATCTGTGCGTGCAGTTCTCATTGACTTCATATCGCCATTGCATGCATGCAAAGGGCAGAATTACCCCGTAAAGCTCAGATACTTTGGGATATGGGAGGGGGATCCAAATTATTCATTATATTAGCCTTGTTGGCCCAATCCTGGTCCCATGGAAGTTTTGCTAATAACTTTAACAGGAATAAGATCAGGTTCCTGATGGTTTATCCTTCTTCTCCTCACTAGAAAAAAACACCACAGCTGTGTGGAGGGCAGGAATTCCACTTTACCAACGACTTCCAGATTTCCAAACTTGGCTTCATTTCACAGAGGTTGGAAAAAATCAAAAATGGCAAAATTCTCTGCAAAGGAAAATTGAGGGGGAAAAATGAACCCGGGGTCCTTTGAAATGTTTCACTTTGACAACAATCAAAATAGTTTTGTCAGTTTCAGGGGGTTTTGTTTATATATCCCACAATACAAAATTGAAAATGAAAAATGAAAAAGCATTTCAAAATGAAATCTCAAAAGGTGTCATTCCTAAAATGTTGAAATGGGACATTTCAACGTGGTTGAAACCCCCCTCCTCCCCCCCGCTTCTCCCCACGCAGTGTCCTTCTAAAACATAATTCTAGCAAAATCAATCCCATTTCACGAAGCATTTCGATTTGGACAGACATGCATATTCTGCCAGAATATGGTTCCGTCAAACTTCTCTGACCAGTTCTAAACAATACAATATGGAAGACGGTGAAAAAGCCAGACAATGCAGACATGGCAGAAAGAAAAGTAACCAGCCACATGCAGAGAATGATTTTCAAAGGAGCTAATGGGAGTTTACATCCAATGGGCACCCCGTTGCTTCCTTTCAGAACAGCCAGGGCTGGGATTTAGAAAGGTGATCTCGGTGACTATACTTAATCTCATATAGCACTTTTCATCAGTAGATCTCTTTATGAGAGAGGCTAGTCACATCAGCCCCATTTTACAGCTGGGGAAAGAGAGGTGAATGGACTTGCCTAAGGTCACCTCAGTAGGCCAGTGGCAAAGACAAGAATAGAGCCCAGGTCTCCTGAAACCCCAGTCCAATACTCTAGCCATTAGACCACACTGCCTCCACCATAGCACCCCTGTTTTTTATTTGTAGTCACTGGGTAATTTTAATGATAACCTGCTTAATGAAGCTTTATAATTGGTGGGTGGAGGCTAGTTGAGTCAAAGAAACTCTGTAGTTCGTATTTTTAAGACAATAATATCTATATATTATGTATGAAGCTTTAGAACAACTGGTCAAAACTGAGCTGATTTAAAACACCTGAAAATAATAAAACAAAGCTTCTTTACATATTTATCCTTTAGAGAATGACAATAAATAACCGACCCCAAATACAAGAGGTAGGAGGATATTTCTTTTCTATGCTATAGTCGACTACAGCCTTTGCAACAATTGTGATGGTTTTTAAAAAACATAGAGTGTAAATACGGCTACAAATGTGACTATGAAACATGGTCACTTCCTAATCAATAGGGCCCCAATCCACTGAAACATATAAGCATGTGCCTAAGTACCATTGTAATCAATGGGTGAAATAGGAGTTTTGCCATTGACTTCAATAGGCACCCACTGGCACTACTAACATGAATAAAGTTAAAGTGCTCTGCTGGAGTGGGCCTGGTGTACTCAGTACGTTCCAGGACTGAGCCCGAAGTGAGTGGAAAACCGGAATTATTATATTTTGAATAAATATTCAATATCTGGAGTTTTTCCCCTCTAATTTTGTCCTGGAGGATGAACTTATGTGAATAACCTGAAAATCTACATGAGATTCAGCACTGGCATTATCCATCCAACTGCATAAAAAGTTAAAAAACAAAACAAAGCTTGAAACCTTCCCATACTGATTCTAAACAAAACATTCCCATTTGGCTGGAATTCAGAATGGTTTTGCTCTCTTGCTACATGGGAACAACAGTCCCAAGCTTTCTTCGTTAGAGGAATAGAGAGACAGATCCTCAGGCATAGCTGTGACGGGATTTCTGGGGTGCAGCCTGGGACCATGGGACCGCTGTGCTCCCTGAACTCTCTCCAGCCTGGGCTGTCTCTCACAATGCTTTGCTAGTGACCAGCAGCAAACCCCTCCAGGTGCTGTTATCACTCAGCACAACCACATGTGGAGCCCCATACCCAGCTAGATTGCATGAATGCTCCCAGAGCCGCTCATGAATCAAACAGAGAAAGGCACCAGCCGAATCCCACCTGCAACCCCCAGCACTGTACCTCAGGAATATACCATCTTGCACTGCTCTAGATGAGCAGTGAAAATTTATTAATTGGTTCACCACTTCAACAAAGTAAAAGTGGTTATACACTAGCCTTTGCAAACCTGACCACACTTGCCACAAACTTCAGGCAAACTCATTGGTAAAGATAAACAGTAAAAGAAGTTTATTGACTACAGAAGATAGATTTTAAGTGATAGACAAAAAGTCAGAGTTAGTTACCAAAAGAAAAGAAAATATAACCACACAGTCTAAACTCTCAACCCTATTAGACTGGGCAACATCTAGATTAAGCAGTTTTCCTTACCCCACTGGATATTGCAGTCCATAGTATACAGATTTCACCCTTGAAATCTGGACCAGTCCCCGCAGTTGGAGTCTTCAGAGCGTCCTTGTTGCTTGCAGCGTAGGTGGGTGAAGGAGAAAGGCCAAGCACGTGGCACTGTGTCTGTTTTATACCCTCACTCCATGTGCTTGTAGAACACAAGTCCAGGCATGTCTGAGGGGCATTGTTGAGCACCTCATGCAGGTGAGTCATTGCATTGTAGCTCCCTTGCCGGACAATGGCTGTTGATGGGTTGTTTGACACCCCACCCGGGTGTTGGTTACTTTCCTTGCTGTTGCCCCTGGGGAACTACTATCTGGCTGAATCCCCAATTTACAGCATGTTTTAGTGACAACCGTACAACACAATTCTCATAACTTCATATGCATTAATGACACACATATATGGTTAGAGAAATGACTTTCAGCAGATCATAACCTTTCCCCGGATACCTTACAAGGCCTGCTTTATATGTAAAGTCACGATTATATAAAAATGAGAAATATGGGGGTAACAGGACGCTCCCCCAAGGTATAGAATGTCACAGTAGTGACACTGAAGTCACCCCATTTAGGGCTTGTCTACATGGCACAGCAAAGCACACCAGAGGGGTGTGATTTGTAAAGCACACTCATGTGTTGTGCTCTGACTGCTCCGTGTGGAGCCTGCTGGCACACTCTAAAAAGTATGGCGTTCACGTTAACGGAGGCCAGATTCACACTACCGACCTATGCTGGTCTAACTACGTCGCTCAGGGGTGTGAAAAATCCACACCCCTGAGCGACGCAGTTATATTGACCTTAACCGCCCCCCGTGTAGACAGAGCTCTAGCGATGGGAGAGGTGGATTAACTACGCCAATAGGAGAGAGCCTGTCAGCATAGGAGCATCTTCACTTATGCGCTACAGCGACACAGCTGCACCAGTGCAGTGTTTTAAGTATAGACCTGCCAGAGTCCTGTCTGAAACTAGCTAAGTTCCCTACTCATAAGGGTTATTTTTTTTTAACTGTTGCGGCATAAAGGTCTCTTAACGTAGCCTGTGGATATGGTGAACTCACACGAAAGCGACATGATCTCTGGGAGTACGCACAGTGGAATGATATTAGGGAATAAATGTGATGAAAGCGTCAAGGGACTCGAGAGAAAAAGTGGTCTCTCAGCTAAGTGTGATCATGCATTGTGCTAGGATAATGTATTGGTAACTGAGGGCTAATGTCCACTTTAAGCAATATCAGGAGCTGTAGCAAATGAAAGATAATAAGAGGAAAATGAGTCATGAATCAATTTTATTGTGCGCTGTAAGAGAGCCATCACTGAAAGAGTCTGTATTTAGGCTGAGCACTAAAAGTGATGGATGGGGGAAGAGAGGGAGTATGGGAATGGGCCCAACCAGGGGACAGATTTTCTGGTGTAAATAAATTAATGTGTTGGTTTTTTTTTAAATAACCTCTGCAAATAACTCATACCAAAGAAATTCCTTCCCAAGAAAGGGGAGTTTTCAGAAAACTCACTTTAGACAAAACAGCCAAAGGCAGGGATCGTTATTTAATGAGACAGCACACCAGGCCATATGAGAGATGGACCCAAGCCACAACATTCTTGGATGTGTTTGCACAGACTGCCACATACCATGTATTGACAAGTGGGTTACATTTGCAATTTCCTCCTTCAAAAAATGTCTGAAACCACACCCGCTCTGTGAAGCACCCCAGCTATGCCCGCACTGTTTGTCAGTTCTGTTTGGCACCATCCTGTATCTTTAGAAAGTGAGCTCTTCAGACAGAGACTTTCTTACGAGCTTGGGACATTTTACACGAAAAGGCTTGATCCAGAAGTGGATCAAAGTTCACAGCTTCAGCCTTTCTTAATGGCTGAATCAAAACACCAAATCCAGACACCCCAACTCAGGAGTGCTGGACCTTGGAGTGCTGAGGGTGCAGGAGCACCCCTGGTTTGAGGTAGTTTGCATTATATACAGGTGTTACAGTTTTGTTCAGTGGCTTTCAGTGCCCCCACTATACAAATTGTTCCAACATCACTGCTCCAAATTCAAGGGAAGTTTGCCTTTGGCCCACAGGTTGAACCTTCAGTTTCAGGAGGGATCAGATCCCAAGTTCATTTTATCCCATTTAGGGGGTTATAAAGTTCAAATCTGGGCTTCTCTCTACTGTCACCTATTGTACAGCCACACATACCCTTACTAAGGGGGCGGAGAGATGGTACATCAGGATCCACACACATCCCCACTCCTGCACGGAATGGAGGAAGGTCAGCTGCCTTCATGCCACCATACCTCCCTCGTTCCATAAAAGTGATTTCTGTGAAGCCAAGGTTCACAAGTGGGGACAATTTGGGCAGGAGTGTCAAGGTGATATGCATGTGTGACTCACTGGGAAGTGCATGTTACAGGTCCTTCTCCATGTCCAATCCAAAGGGAAGAGTCCGTCGCAGCCCCAGCTAAAATGTTCTTTAGCTCAAGTTTAGCAGCTCATGCTCTGAGGTCCCCAGTTCAGTCTCTGGTGTGTTAGCCAAGACTTTGACAACCATACATGCATCATCCCTTTGAGCACTGCAGAAAATCCACTCACTAGCTAAGGCAGTAAAAGAAACTGCATGGAAATTAATTGCAGTCCTTGAACTTGTAGGTGGCCCTTGTACACGCCAGCAACAGACCGAGCCCTTTGTAGATATATTAGCTAGAAATTGACCAAGTTCCCAGCAATCTCTTCCCTTACAGCTTGGAGACACTTTCCTCCTCTATTTCCTCTACCTCTTTTTAATGTCAGTGCTAGAGAAGACGGGAAAATGCACACTAGTTTTCCCATTGTACATTTAAAACAAACGTCAAAGGTTTCCTCACTTTTCTGGGAATTGTTTTGTTGTTTGAAAATAACCCAAGAACCCGCCCTCAACCTCCAAATTACCAAAACTGGATTCTTCCCCCAGTTTTTGACTTTTATTCTTTTTTTTTTTAAGAGAGAGAGGGAGAGAGAGAGGTGGGAGGGAAGGATCTGTATTGGGTTTGGGTTTGTGTCTTTAAAGAAAAATGTTTCTGAAAGACATGACCATTTGTGGAAAAAATTTTGTTTTGCAGGGAGGAAAGAAAAGGCTTTTCCCTTTGCAAAAAAGTGTTTTGAGGAGAAACTGTTCCCCCAGCTCTATTGAACAGCTACATTCTACTCCCCCTTTCAAGCCTTACCCACGCACACGCTTCTGCTGGTCAAGCTTATTGCTGTTTGATGAGTGAAATAACCTCTACTGGCAAAAGCATTTTTTTTTTTTTGGCCAGCATGGCAGTAACGACACTATTTTGCTGATATAACTATGTTGTAAAAAAAAAAAAAAAAAATCACTCCCCTAACTGACACAGCTATGCCACTGAAACTTTTAAGTATAGAGCTAGCTTCAGACACACGTATCTGCTGAGGACCTGTAAATCGGGCTGATGTATGCCAAGTTTCTATAACTTCTTGCTGGTGAGAAGCACGGTATGTTTTCCTTCTGGGTGAATGACAGGAAAATCCCAGTGTAAATACTGCTTTTGTGGTTTATGAAAAAGGCACCGACTGAATGTGTCTGTTCACTTAATTGCGCTTCTGTATGATTCGTTCTGGCGAAGAGCCCTGTTTTACCTGCAGTTTAGTCGCTTTTTGGCCTCCGGCTCCATAAACCAAGTCAATCCCTAAATAGAATGACGGCTTATCTCAGCTCAGCTCCCCACGGACTGAATAGCATGCCAGAAAAATCGATGCGTGTTTGCCCCAGATTGGCAAAGCGCAGGAGCATTTGCCGGGACCTTGTGAACATGGATACAGACTTGCTTACCTACTATGTGGTCGTCTTCAAACAAGGTTCCCTAGAGGCCCTGCTGGAGCATTAAGGAGCTCAATGTACATTAGAAGTTACAACTTCCTTCACTGCACAGAAAAAAGAACCCCCTATCTGTGTTCAGTGCAACCCTCTCAGGTTGCAAAAATAAATACTCCCTTTGCTTTAGCAAGAGATTTTTCTTACATTAAAAAAAAGAAAAAGGATGCCCCCCATGGCAGGATTTTATCCTGCCATGGAGCCTTGATGATCTAGCTATTCTAGGAAGCCATATACATCTCTAGGCGCTATATGATCGTGTATAGAGATGAAGCACTCTCTCCCTTCATGAAGGTCCGCAGGAGTGGGCTCCCCTTATTCTGGAAGTGCTGCACTTTGGATCTGAATTCTAATATCACACACCTCCCTGTAACAGACACAGAACTAAGAGCAGCCTATGGAAGAGGAAGTAGCTGACATGCACAGATATTCTAGCAGGAGCAGCAGTGACCAGTACAATTCAGGTTGCAAAATGGTTCCATTCTGAATCCCTGTTTTCAAGGG
This sequence comes from Caretta caretta, assembly GCF_965140235.1. Lineage (NCBI taxonomy): Eukaryota > Metazoa > Chordata > Testudines > Cheloniidae > Caretta > Caretta caretta. The sequence goes on along the minus strand of NC_134206.1, from coordinate 343,604,297 downwards.
AGCTAAACTTTGTCAAACATTCCCTTCCAGGCCTAAAAGGTTTCCTACTTGGTGTCTGCCCCAGGGTGATAAATTTGGGGCTTTTTTAATAGAAATATGGAACACAAACTGTTCACTGAGTTTTGAATGAGAGAAGAGTGAAAAAGATTCTTCCCTATTACAAAAAATATTGAGGCCTCTTTGATCTGTGTGCTAAAGTTGGCATGCCACAAAGTTCACAACATAATGCATTGTGTGAGAGGCAGGGTGGCCCAGTGGATAACGCACTAGTGGCACGCTCAGGAAACCTGGGATCAAGTCCCAACTCTGCCCCTAGTCTGCTGTGTGACTTTAGGTAAATCACCCTACATCTCCGTGCTTCTGTTTCCCCTCTCACCCGTTGTCTATTCAGATTGTAAACTCTTTGCTGCAGGAACTGTCTCTTACTAGGTGTCTGTACAGCACCTAGCGCAATGGGATCCTGATCTCAACGGGGGCTTCCAGGTGTCACTGCAGTTACCATAAATAATAATAAAAGTAAATGGCCCAGCCTACCTAAAAGACATAGTTAAGGTAGCATGGGCAACTTGGCATTTCCTGACTTTTCAGTGGTTAATGTTGCAGGATCAATTTTTGCCTTTAATGGAAGAATCATCCTTGAGATTCACAGTCCATCTCCAGTCAGTCCTTGGCCTCTTACTGTTTTGTTGTGCTCAAACATGCATTAGGTGCTTCACAGAAGCCAAAGAGAGACATGAGTCCTATGCCAGAGCTTGGGGTCGGTCCCATTGAAGTCAATGGCCAAGCTCCTATTTACTCCAGTGGTGTAGGATCAAACCTCCAAAGAGCCTCTCTGCGAGACAGCGCCTACGCAGGACAATCAGTGGCTAATGCAGTGTGGCTTTCGTGATGTGGGCATCAAGATAAGAACTAAACACATTTCACAAAGGCCACCAAAGAGCCTTTAGATGCCTGTGACTTTCAGTCACTACCCACAACCTTGATTCGGCAAACTCTTACACGCGTGCTTAAATTTACTACCATGAGCCGTCCCACTGAAGTCACCGGGTCTACAAGCTGTGGTAAAATTAACCATGTTCATAAGCATTTGCAGGATCAGAGTCTATGGCACTGAACCTGTAACTTACAGGTGAAATACTTTCACCCCCCATTACCAATCCTTTGACCCATCCAATCTCTGTTGAGTGTTCTCTGGCCTTAACTAATGGGTATTCACTTTATCCTGGCCTCCTTCATACCAGGTGGATTATATGCTGCATGCACATATACTAAGTGCTGTTTGCACATATACTACAGGCCAGTTTGCCAGCTTTTTCACCTGCAGTGATACAGAGACAGGCAGCATATATCTCACAAGGCAGCTTTTCAACTCTGTTGAAATTTTCCTCACTCATCTGATGTTTTGTTGTAATTCTCTCAGCTGTAGCTCACGAAAGCTTATGCTCTAATAAATTGGTTAGTCTCTAAGGTGCCACAATTCCTCCTTTTCTTTTTGCGAATACGGACTAACATGGCTGCTACTCTGAAAACTGATGATTTTGTGTTTCATGCAGATTTCAGGGAAGAGATGTATGGAACAGAGGCAGCTTCCCCATATCCCTAGGAGTCGATCAGGCTGATCTATTGAAATAGCTATGTATTTCTAGGACAGCCCCTTTACCACAGCTTTTGAGCACCTTGCAAATATTGAATTTATCCTCACAGCACTTCTATCCCATAAGGCAGTATTATTATCTCCAATTCACTGATGTGGAAACTGCAACACAGGGGCTTGCATAAAGTCATGGAATAAGTCTGTGAATCAAACCCAGATCTCCTGAGTACCAGTCCAATGCCGTATCTGCAAGATCATCCGTTTCCCTACCCATTCCATCAAAAAAGAGAACATGACGATGGCACAGTTTTAATCAGTCGAAAGCCACGCCGCCATAACCCTGACACCTTGTACACGTTAATTACTTTCTCTTAAAGTAGCATTTTTAATGGAATTCTCTAGTGTGTGTTTATTTAAGCAAAAGAGCCAGGAGAACAAAAGTAATGCTATACTGCGGAAATATCTGGCTAGACACAAGCGGAACCTTCTATCTCACCAACCTTATGGGTTCTGCAAGAGGGAGCTCCAGTCCAGCTAACTTCAGGGAAAAGACCACCTCCTGAGGTGCTGGAAACACATAATCAAAGGGAGAATGTTTTTATAATGGGAAAAGTGGATTTTTTTCCCCACCATCCTCCTCCAGCTGAGAAATGACTGAGCTAGTTTTGCTCAGACTTTAAGAACACGTCTGGTCAGACACCAAATGTGGAAGATTTTTGCTAATTTGGGGCAAACAAAAACAGGGGCTTAGAATGGGAAGAGTTAGTCAGCCTTAATCATAACAGCTGCTGCCACTCCTGCTAATGCAAATTGTTTCTCTTTTACCATTTCAGGATGTGAAACTCCCAAATTTATGAGCCATGAAGGAAACCTGGTGTCCCAGGGAGTCATATTCCATGAACAGCTGAAGAACATTCCCATCGGCTTTTCACTAACATAGTCCAATGCCTCGTAACTGAACAGAGAAATACAATTTGGGATTAGGAGCTGGTCAGTCAGCTGAGCTCTGTGGTTATTTAGTTCACCTGAACTGCAAAGCTATCAGTGTAAAACTGTCAAATGATCATTTTGTTTCACCAAGAGACTAACAGATCAATTCTGATACAGGGTAGGAATGAGGTACAATTAACTCAAAGTTTAACCCAGCACTGAATATGTCCTTGAGTTAAACGGGTCCTTCAACAGCAGTTCATTTAAAGGAGCTACATGTCTGTCTGCGGTTGGAGGACATTAGAGGCCAGATTTTTGAAAGAGCTCATCTTCCATTTAGGTGCCAAAATTAGCAGCCAGATTTTCAAGACAGATTATTTTTGTTGGGCGCTAAAATCTTGAAAATCTGGCCATATGTGTCACCATGACAGCTGAGCGCTTTTGAAAATCTAGCCCAAAGGACCCAGCTTCCAAGCAGGCCTCAAACTAGCCTTTGTGTTTATTGTGATGTCTTGTCCCTTTAAATGTTTGCACACTCGCCGCTCCCTGGTCCCTCACTTTTGCATTGGTTTCCGTTTTGCTGTGAGAACAGTAAAGCCAGTGGCAGATGGCTGTTTCTGTCCTCAAAATCTTCAGGAAATACTGAACAGACACTCCAAAGTTTTTGAAAAAGAACTTGGACAGATGAGCAATGTGTCAGTGAAGCTCACTGGTAAGTCTGACATCCAGCCAAAATATTGCAAGCCCAGAGTTGTGTCTCATGCTCTGAAGCTCTGGTAGAAACTGATTTGAATGATTTAGTGAACACAGGAGTCCTGTCACTGGTTTCACACAGGGAGTGACCTACACCCATCGCACCAATGATCAAGGATGGCTCAGTCCAAATTCCTGGAGATTTCAAAGTGACACTGAATCCAGTTTTACGAGCAGACTAGTATCCACTACCTCATACTGAAGATTCATTTGCTACCTTTAGCGACGGACAGTCTTTCAGTAAATTGGATTTGCCCAGTGCATACCTCTGGCATCTCACAAATATCTCACAATCAACACACAAAAAGGCTTATTTTGTTACAACAGGCTGCCTTTCGGTATCACATCACCACCTGCCTTGTTCCAGAAAGTCCTGGATGAGATTCTGAAGAGACTGAGCGGAAGTCAGTGCTGTTTGGATGACGTGCTTGTTACAGGAAAGTATGAAGAGGATCATCTTCAAAATTCGGATGCTGTCTTGCAGCGTTTGAAAGACCATGGACGGAGAGTACATTCGAGAACAATGTGAGTTTTTAGACCCTTCAGTTGCATGCCTTGGACATGTTAGTGATGCCATGGGCTGAAGAAAATCACCAGAGAAAAAGCAGGTGGTTCTTGAAGTGCCCTGCTAGAAAATGTGTCACAGTAACGTTCATTCTTAGGCGCGCTTCACTACCCTGGTAAATTTCTGACTAATCAAGTGACCGTACTGGCACCTTGACAGGAATTCTTACAAGCAAAGAAAAAATGGAAATGGACTAAAGAGTGTGAGTGAGCATTTAAGGAAGCAAAGAAACTGCTGGCATCAGCAGAAGTTCTTATGCGCTTTGATGCTTTGTTACCATTGCAATTGGCTTGTGATGCCTCCCTATATGCAGTGAGTCAGTTCTTTCCTACCTTTTCCCTAATGGCATGAAGAAACCAATTGCTTTCACTTCACGAACACTCACCACTCCTGAGAAAACTATGTGCAAATAGAGCGAGAAGCTCTGAGCATTTGAAGCTCCATACCTATCTGTAAGGTAGACATTTTACCTTGCTGATGGATCATCACCCATTACTTTCAATTTTTGGATCGAAACATAGAATTCCATCATTAGCTGCTGCTCTCATGCAATGATGGGCATTGCTACTTTCAGCTCATTGCTATACTATTCAATTCCACAAAAACAATCATCACGGCAATGCTGATGGACTATCACACCTGCCATGACCAAGCTCTGGTAAAACCAAAGGAACTTCAGTTGAAGAGTTCTACCTCAATTTGATGGATAGGTTACCCATCACCAGCTCAGACATCAACAAATAAACCACTGAGGATGGTGTGCTTTCTCTTGTGAAGGGAATGGTACTACAAGATACAGTGTTGGCTCAAAAGAATCCCCAGTTTACACAATTTGTGTCACATCAGCATGATTATCTGTGAATCACAGTTGGATCTTATAAGGAATGCAAGTGATCATTCCGAAACCACTTCAGTCTCAGGTTTTGGATTATCTTCACAAACATTATTTTGGCATTGTACGGATGAAAGTTGTAGCCCAGAGTCATGTCTGTTGACTGAGGATTGACAAAGATTTTGAGAGGAAGATGAAGTGCTGAACTACGTGTCAGCAAATTCAGCAAGATCCTGGCCCAGCTCATCTACACCCTTGGTCGTGGCCTCAGCCTCTTTGGACACATATTCATGTGGACTTTGCTGGACCTTTCGAAGGTTATATGTTTTCAGTTGTTGTCAATGCCCTTTCGAAATGGCCAGGAGTTTTCAGACTGATTTCTACTACAACTACAAACATCATGGGATATCTTGTTAACTTGTTTTGCCAGTTTGGTTTACCATTACAGTTGGTAAGTGACAACAGACCTCAATTCTGTTCTCAAGAATTTCAGAGATTCCTAGCTCCGAATGGAATTCAGCACATACACTCACTCCAACCATTCTGCTACAAACGGACTAGCGGAATGCTTTGTACAAACACTTAAACATGCCTTACAAGCTAACAAGTCTATTTTGAGTCATCAGCAGAAATTGGACAATTTCCTACTTGTCTTCAGGCACATGCAACTTGCTACTATCCAGGAGTCACAGGTAACTCTGTCCTTGAAGTGATCCTTGCGTACCTGCTGGGACTTGTCACGTCCTTATATTGCCCCATGTGCAGCCAAATCACAAGCTGTGCAAATTGTTCACTGTTGTGAGATTCGTTACCATTCTTTTCAAGTAGTGTGGCCGTAGTGTGGACTCATAACTATGATTGTGGAGTGAAAGGGGGACCTGGAGAACTTGTAAAATGTACAGGACCTGATTTGTTTGTAGTTTATGGAAATGGCATATGGACCAGATGCAGCCTCAACAAATACCAGAGCCTAGGGATGTTCCAATAGGATTTTCTGTTCCTGTAAGGGAACATTCATAGATTCATAGATTCATAGATATTTAGGCCAGAAGGGACCATTATGATCATCTAGTCTGACCTCCTGCACAATGCAGGCCACAGAATTTCACCCACCACTCCTAAAAAAGACCTCACATCTATATCTGTGCTATTGAAGTCCCCAAATTGTAGTTTGAAGACCTCAAGGAGCAGAGAATCCTCCAGCAAGTGACCCGTGCCCCATGCTACAGAGGAAGGCGAAAAACCTCCAGGGCCTTCCAATCTGCCCTGGAGGAAAATTCCTTCCCGACCCCAAATATGGCGATCAGTTAAACCCTGAGCATATGGGCAAGATTCATCAGCCAGATACTACAGAAAATTCCTTCCCGGGTAACTTGGATCTTACCCCATCTAAAAACCCATCACAGGCCATTGGGCCTATTTACCATGAATATTTAATTACCAAAACCATGTTATCCCATCATACCATCTCCTCCATAAACTTATCGAGTTTAATCTTAAAGCAAGATAGATCTTTTGTCCCCACTACTTCCCTCGGAAGGCTATTCCAAAACTTCACTCCTCTGATGGTTAGAAACCTTCGTCTAATTTCTAATCTAAATTTCCTAGTGGCCAGTTTATATCCATTTGTTCTTGTGTCCACATTGGTACTGAGTTTAAATAATTCCTCTCCCTCTCTGGTATTTATCCCTCTGATATATTTATAGAGAGCAATCATATCTCCCCTCAACCTTCTTTTAGTTAGGCTAAACAAGCCAAGCTCCCTGAGTCTCCTTTCATAAGACAAGTTTTCCATTCCTCGGATCATCCTAGTAGCCCTTCTCTGTACCTGTTCCAGTTTGAATTCATCCTTCTTAAACATGGGAGACCAGAACTGCACACAGTATTCCAGGTGAGGTCTCACCAGTGCCTTATATAATGGTACTAAAACCTCCTTATCCCTACTGGAAATACCTCTCCTGATGCATCCCAAGATGACATTAGCTTTTTTCACAGCCATATCACATTGGCAGCTCATAGTCATCCTATGATCAACCAATACTCCAAGGTCCTTTTCCTCCTCCGTTACTTCTAGTTGATGCGTCCCTAGCTTATAACTAAAATTCTTGTTATTAATCCCTAAATGCATGACCTTACACTTCTCACTATTAAATTTCATCCTATTCCTATTACTCCAGTTTACAAGGTCATCCAGATCCTCCTGTAGGGTATCCCTGTCCTTCTCTAAATTAGCAATACCTCCCAGCTTTGTATCATCTGCAAACTTTATTAGCACATTCCCACTTTTTGTGCCCAGGTCAGTAATAAAAAGATTAAATAAGATTGGTCCCAAAACATTCTTCTGTTACAACTCCTAAATTCGATGACTTGTTGGGAGAAACTTTGGTACCAGATCAATTGATTCCATACCAGAGCCATTTGATTCCTTACCACCAACTGTTCCTGTTGTTCAAGACAATGCTGCACCACCATCACCATGTTATCCCATGCTACTGCAAAACCTCGTTGTGAAGCTGAATTTATAATTTGTTTACTTCGTGAGTTACTATGCCAGGGAAGAATAATCCCTTGCAAGCTGAGAGTCTGCGGCCATCCACCCTCAACTTTTAGTTAGGTTACATTAGTGTTTATGTTAGCCATGTAAACGATTATGTATATATATTTGGGAAATCTTTTTAAGTAGGGTGGAGGTCCTGTCCCTTTAAATGTTTGAGCGTCCGCCCCCCTCTGCTGAACAAAGCCTCATTTTGGAGGTGGTTTCTGGTTTTGTGCAACAACACAGCGAGCACAGCTGTTTCTGTCTGCTCCCTCCGTGTCTGTGTCGATCTCCTTCCCTGCTGGGTCCAAATATACCGTTTACGGCCTCCGTTTTACATGTGATGAACTGTGGGCAGAAAGTCTACCAGTTTAGACATCTGGCTGCTGGATATGCAGGAGCATATATCCACTCAACATGTACTACACACACGCCTGGGCCAGAGTGAATGACTCACTCAAGTCTGGTTATTTTTTTTAGATTGAGGGGCCTGATCCAAAGCTCGCTGAAGTCAGGAGAAAGGCTTCCACTGACTCCAGATCAGGTCTTATCTGAGCCATCCCATCTGTGCGTCGGAAGCCTCTGAGAAATACTGGATTTAATAATGTGCAAATAAACAGTAGAAGAGCGGCGGCTCTGCAGAATGTTAGAGACATTACATAATAGCATGTCCTCCTAACAAGCAGTAGCAGATTTCAGGCCCTTGCAGGGTCAACTTCTTGTTGGAGGAGAAGTCAGCGATGCAGATTTAGGGTATTTTCTTAGTGTAATTTGTTTATTTACAGCAGAGGTACTGACTTTCTCCTGTGCCGGGGGGGGGGGTGTGCTCAACCCCCTCTCTTCCCTAGGCCCCTCCCCCACTCCACCCCTTCCCTCAAGGCCCCACCCCCACCCCCACCCTGCCTCTTCCCACCCCACCCCTGCCCCGCCTCTTCTCTTCTCCACTCTGCCCTGTTTAGGGTGACCAGACAGCAAAGGTGAAAAATCGGGACAGGGGGTGGGGGGTAATAGGAGCCTATAGAAGAAAAAGACCCCAAAATTGGGACTGTCCTGATAAAATCAGGACATCTGGTCACCCTAGCCCCGTTCCACCCCCCTGAGCGTGCCCCACCCTCGCCCCTCCCCCTTCCCCCAGCACCTCCTGCACACCACGGAACAGCTGATCTGCGGCGGGTGGGAGGCGCTGGGGGGAGGGGGAGGTGCAGATTGGGGAGGCTGCCGGTGGGGGCTCAGCACCCACCATTTTTCCCCGGTATGTGTTCCAGCCCTGGAGCACCCACAAAGTCAGCATCTCCGATTTACGCCAATCCTTGAAAAGAGGTGGTCACACATCAGGGATCTCAGTCCAACCACCACTGCCCAGGTCCCAGGAAGCAACTCCACACCAAAAGTATGCTCTGGCTAGAGAGATTAAAGCAGAGGGCAAATGCTCTTGCGGTTTGCAACAGCTGTCCCCCGAAAGAGCCTATATCACACAACTAACAACAGTCTAGTTGTTAATGCACTGGACTGGGACTCAGGAGATCTGGGTACCACTCTTGGTCTGTTCTTGGAATCCTAAAAAGTCCAGTACAAGTCAGCCCTGCTTTTGCTTCATTCCACCTGATTTGGCACTGAATGTAATTGTTTAGGGCTATTTCCTGCCTCTCCTTGCTATGTTCCTGAAGGGCAGTACCCAGCAAATTATATAGCTACAAAAACCTCAGCCGGTGTCTGTATTCTTCTTGCAGATCCAGTACTTATTAATTAATTGCCCCTCTTAAACCTTACTTTAGTCTCTCTGAAGCATTTCTTGGTAGAAAAGCTTTAAACATGTTTCAGCCAGGAAGTGGGCACAGCCAATGGATACTTCTTGTATTAAGCCATAGTCATCATAAACTATGCTGTCCTGTGCTAACCTGATACTGAATGAAGAGCATACATCTGCTGGGGGAGGGGAGAGAGACTTCTGACTTTTAAACTACTTTTAATAAAATCAGCACAGAAACACAGTAAAAACAAGAAAGTAAGTTACAAATTCAGAAATAATTGTCTATCCCAAACAGATCAAAGTGCATTTCCAGTAGCCCACTGCCTAACAAATTAATCCAAATCACTTCAGAGTGTAATATCTAAGCTCCAAATGAAGGCGTAAAACCACTAAAAATCTTAAAAACCAAAGACCATAGGCCACCCCAGCACCAAATAATTTACAAAGTCTACTTTTTTTAAATGGCCATCTTTGCTTGACCCAAAATAAAGTGTGCAGGGCGCACCACAGATCTATTCGTGAACCGCTACTTAACAGGAAAAATAAATACAGGAGGAGAAAAATCAAAGCACAGTCAGCGAAAAATACTCTGACATAAAACAAATAATGGCTGTAACCCAGAACAAGTAAGAAACATATGAAAAAGTGTCTCCTCTGCATCACAACACAACACAGACACTTCTAGAGTCAAATGATGCCCAGACCCATTTGTGGCAGTAGCCCTGTGAAGAATTCTCCGTAGGAGACCACCCATCCTCTTTGCAATTGGAGGCTTGTATACAGTTTGCCAGGCTGCCTGGTGAAGTCTGTCATCAGAAGCTGTCTTCTCCATACTGTATTGGGATACATCAACAAATGTTTGAAAATGATGAATTTTTGCCACAAGGGTATACAATGACTTATGGTCGAAGCTGTTAAAAGTAAATTCACAAGGCCCACTGAAGGCAAGCAAGCTGCCCGGCTTGTCAATATCCCAGTTGCAAGCAGCAGTAACAAGCTGGAAAATAGAAACAGTAATATAATCAGGAATGCCTGGCTCCAGGAGTCAACTGTCTAGCTTGGCCTACTGCCCCTAGGAAGGGATGATTCCACCTCTGATAAAAAACCAGAAACCCAGTGAACGGAATAAGAAAAGGAGGACTTGTGGCACCTTAGAGACTAACCAATTTATTTGAGCATAAGCTTTGAACGGAATGAAAACCAAGCTTGACAGCCAGATATCTGCTGGGACCCATGGAAAATTGGTAAAATCAATAAAATGAATCAGATTTGTTACACCTGCTGCAATCCAGAAAGAGACAAGGCTCCTAGAAACACGAGTAGGAATCCTCATGGCAGGATTATAAACAAGGGGTTTAGCGAGCAGCCCGGGAACTCCAGCCGCCTATCCCAAGGCCTCTGCTTTAGAAATTTCCAAGTTTTAGAAACGCTTCAATAAAAAACAGGTAGCACCTCAAAACCAAGGGACCGAAAGTGCAACAAAAAAATGTTCCCGATCAAAACCCAAATCCTCTACCCACCGAGGAAAGGCAAAGGCCAGTGGCTTCTAAGTAACAAGCTCATTCACAAACAACAGCTGCTGCTAGAACTGTAACCAAATAGTAATGACTCTGCTGAAAAGATCAATGAGACCTTGATTCCCTTCTGCAACGGGCATATATAAAACACTCTACCTCAGCCAGCGATGGTCATCCCAGAAAACGTCCAAAAGAACCTTCTGAACTTTTTCTAAAAGGAGTGGAAGGGGATCTGGGAACAATACACTTATGCCACAACATAGAGGAAATTAAATTATTAGTGACTATAACCTGCTATAAACTATATCCTCAGAAGGATAGTTGAATCAAACACCACTTCAACCTTTGCAACCCCCATCTCCAGCTTTTCCATAACTCCCTCCAAATTCCGACTGAAAATAGCATCTGGTTCCAGCATGACTCTCTCTCTACATATATATGTATCATTATACAGTAACTGAATGCAGGAGACAAACCTGGTCCCAAAACCAAAAACACAAATGGTGCGAAACAAATATCCATGATCTGCCCAATCAAAAGCCTTCTCTTGATCAAGGAAAATCAACCCAACATGCACATCAAAGATTTTTTAGGCTGAAATTACATCCTGTAATAGGAAAAGGTTATCAAACAATGGAGCTGTTGGGGACACGAAGGGCTGATCATGGTGCATGACCGAATCAATCACAGTTTTCAGACTATTTCCCAAGGCCTTTGAAAAAAATTTATGGTCAGAGCAAAGCAGGGACACAGGTCTCCATTTCTTTCCTTCTCTTCTTCAGCAACAGTGTAAGAACCACTCAATGACAACGGAGTGGCAATATCTTCTCTTTGATGTTCTTCCGAAAAACCTGGAGCAAGTCAGGCCCAAGAAGGGTCCAGTAAGTTTTATAAGGCCTTATAAAACTCTACAGATGCCTTCCCCTGGAGCAAAGCCACTTAGGGCAGAAGTCCATTCTGAGAGTGTCAAGTTCTGTTCATGTCTGTTCACATCCAATGCTGAGATCCTCAAGAGCCTCAAGGAGCCGTTGAGGCTCAGACGGACACACAGGCTCTGTGGCATACAGGTCTGAGAAAAAATTCACAGCAAAGTTACTAATCCCCCAGGGCATGAAAGGACTGGGTCTGATGATGTCTTGAAATGGCCAAACATCTTCCACTCTGCATGTTTCTTTTCCAGACCAAGTAGGGGCGTCCATTTGAGAAAAGGCCCTGAAATCAGACCCCAACCAGTCCACCCTGTACTTTGGTATCCAACAGGTCCCTCAAGAGCTGTTTTTTATATTTCAAGCTCTTATGCAACCCAGCGTCATTACTGCCATGAAAGGCTTTTCAAGTTCCACAGTCCCCAACTCTAACTCACTCCCCCATACTCAGGTGAAGGCCCAGGGTTGTCCGCTGTGTGTATTGCTGACAAAAACATTGAATATTAACTGTACCCACCTCCCACCATTGTGTCAAGGAGGGGAAAATGTCGTTTGAGGCAAGGCAGGCTCCTCAGAGCTAACTGAAAGGGCCATGGAAGGGAACATCTTGTCAAAGGTGAGTGTTAAATGCCAGTACGGATGACAGTCTTGACTAGGAAGAAGAAACAACACAAGTAAGACAAACTCGTGATCTGAAATCCCTGTAGGGACAATACAACCAGAAAGCAAATGAGACAAATGATGAGTAGAAATATAAAAACAGTCCCAAGAGGCCACAGAGAAAGAGCTGGCACTAGTCTTCAACCAGGTGTAAAGGTCGCAGAAGGGTGAAAATGTCGCCACACCTCAGTCAGGCCAGAAGCCTGGGAAAGAGTTGCTGAGCAGCCAGTGGATGTGGTTGCAAATGATTCCTAGCCAAGATCTCATTAAGAGCGCGATTCAGATCACCCCCCAAAATTAAAATATCACTCGTCAAACAATTTGTCAAAAGAGCATCCAAGCACTGGGAAAAAAAACCACACGCCCTGTCGGTCCTTACAGTGGGAGTGTAGACATGAGTCAAGAAAAGACGGCGTTGCTCAAAAGTAGCTTGAACCATCAATAAAAGGTCTGGGACAAATTCCCACACAACCACCGAATCAGGCTTCACCTGGTCTGCAAAGAGAATGGCAAGCCCTGCACTTGCAGTGGACTCATGACTCAGAAAAACCTCTCCTTTCCAACCAGACAGCCAATCGGTTGGGTTGCCTGCAGCTGGGTGCGTCTCTTGCAAAAATGAAATGCCCACCTTTTTCTGGGACAGGTACTCAAAAAGAAGCCATTTGTGTTTTAATGTCCCTGCACCCATTCACATTCAGAGAGCCACATACACAATTATCCATCAGACCAGTACGCATCAGAAAAAATAAAACTAGACAGCCACAAAAAAAGCTTCCAAAATCTCAAACAAAAACACCAAATTCGCCTCTATCCCTTAATCCCCAACACTTCCATCAGTCAAATAGACACGGACTTTCACCATCAGTTTTGTCAATCTGTACCTCTCCTGTTTGTCAAACTAAGACACAGAGACAAGTCTGAGCAGACAACAAAATAGATTAAGGAAAGGAAACCAATCAGCCACCTCTACCCCACGTTTCCCCTTAGTCTCACCCAGAAACCTACCAGGCCTGCTTAGCTACTATGTGGCAGGGATAACTCAGTCTAGGGAGTGCTCCCCTCCCTGAAGCTGCCTCCCCTCCATGCCATATTGTGTCTGGTTCTGGGCACCACAGTTTGGGACAGATATGAACAAATTGGAAAAAGTCCAGAGGAGAGCAACAAAAATGATTAAAGATCTAGAAAACATGATCTAGGAGGAAAGACTGAAAAAAATGGGTTTGTTTAGTGTGGAGAAGAGAAGATCAAGGGGTGGACATAACATACATAAAAGGTTGTTATAAAGAGGAGGGTGATACATTGTTCTCCTTAACCTCTGAGGACAGGACAAGAAGCAATGGGCTTAAACTGTAGCAACAGAGATTTGGGATGGTCATTAGGAAAAGCTTCCTAACTGTCAGGGTGGTTAAGCACTGGAACAAATTGCCTAGAGTGGTTGTGGAATCTCCATCATTGGAGGTTTTTAAGAACAGGTTAGACCAGGGGTCGGCAACCTTCGGCACGCGGCCCATCAGGGTAATCCGCTGGCGGGCCGCGAGACATTTTGTTTATGTTGACCGTCCACAGGCATGGCCCCCCGCAGCTCCCAGTGGCCACGGTTCGCGGGTCCCATTCCCAGGGGCAGGCTTACCCAAGCTGCTCCCTTGTTGAGCAGCTCCCAGTGGCCGCGGTTCACCGTTCCCGGCCAATGGGAGCTGCGGGAAGTGGCACGGGCCGCAGGGACACGCTGGCCACTGCTTCCCAGAGCTCCCATTGGCCGGGAACGGTGAACTGCGGCCACTGGGAGCTGCGGGTGGCCGTGCCTGCATACGGTCAACGTAAACAAAATGTCTCATGGCCTGCCAGTGGATTATCCTGATGGGCTGCGTGCCGAAGGTTGCCGACCCGTGGTTTAGACAAACCTGTCAGGAATGGTCTAGATAATACTTAGTGCTGCCTCAGTGCCAGGAACTGAACTAGATGACCTCTTGAGGTCCCTTCCAGTCCTACATTTCTATGATTCTATAAACAGGTCTCTGTTCCTCAGAGCTGGCCAAAAGAAATCCTGAAATTAAACTCACAACGACCACAAAACTAAACAAACCCAATCAGGAGATGGCTAATGAGCTCCTCTGGGCTCAATCCGTGCCAAATTGACACACGGGCAGAGTTTCTGCCAGCTGGAGGAAGAAAGCTTAAAAAGGAGAACTGGTCACAGCAAGGGGTAGCAACCAGGAGGAAAGCAGCTGTGGCTTAAAAACAGCTGTCTCTTGTTACAGAACAGCTGAGAGGGGAAACAGCTGACAAGCTTCCCCCACCCTCAAAGACTTACCAACATCCTGAGAGACCTTTGAAAGGGGGAAAGGCTCTGAAACTGCCCGAGTGTGACCCTGAGAAAGGCCCTGCCTATCACACTGAGGTAATGTTGCTGCTTGAAAGTGTCCCGGGAGATATATCTGAGGTCTTGTCTCCCAGTGACAAGCGGCAGTCTGAATCCAAATGGCTTATCTGCTGCAGCTGTAAAAAAAACCAACTCATTAAAGGAACTAAAAGATTTCAGAGCCATAACGTTTATAAAACATCAAGGACTGATGGTGAGGCAATGTATGGTTTCCGTACTCCAAGGGAAGAGAGGGTTAGAAGCAGGGGGAATTCTTCAGGTCACAGCAAACTAGCATTTCATTTCAAGATTCCCAACAAGAGACGTAGGAATCAAGCTCCTCTCTGGTTCAGACTACATGAACTCTGATCTCTAATGAACCTTTTCCATAAATATTTACAGTGGTATCAAAATCTTGTCTTTAGCAGGGGTGTGACAAGACTCAGCAAAGAGAACAGAACAGAGAAAGATTCCCCAGGGAGCAGGGAACCTTGGATTAGCTAGAGGTTCAGAAGTGCTGTATTGCACTTTTTTGGGTGTTTCTTTATCCTGTGTGCATGGGTGTCAGTCTGAGCTTCATGAAATTGAAGGACAAGGGGCACTGTTGAAAGCTAAGTGCTGAGCAAGCTTCTCCCAGCACAGTTCAGTCCTTATCTGGAACTATTCCACCACCTTTTCATCAACAGAGAATGACAACAGAGTTGTTTTTTGATGGGCACTAATACCCATTTGTGGTGGGGATGCTTAATGAGCCTCCAGTATCTTAAACCAGGATTTGAACCCAGAGCTCAAAAGAAAAAGACTAGACCACCAACTACATAACATCCATAATGCTACTTCACTAATGTTACATTTCCCCCACTGAGATGTTCTCCTCCAATAGCTGATATCTACAAGGCTGAGCTGTGACGTTCAGATCTATCTCCAAACTTCTCTCAGGTTTGATGGAATTTTGATACACCCTTGTGATTCTTGCAGAGACGGTCCATGAATCAGACCATGGAACTCAACTTCCCCAAAGCTTGGATGCAGTGTTCCAGCTCCGGATGTTTGAAAAATGGGATGAAACTTTGTAGGAATTTCTCCCTGACTAGTTTTTGGACACAATTTGAAATTTCAAGAAAGAAATTAACGAAAATTGCAAACTTTGAAAATTTGCAGCCTGCTCTATTATCATCTAAATAGCCACAAACTGAGCGCTCTTCATACATCCACAAACACCAAGAGAAATCTCTACCTAGGACTTCGCAAAAAGAAAAGGAGTACTTGTAGCACCTTAGAGACTAACCAATTTATTTGAGCATGAGCTTTCGTAAGCTACAGCTCACTTCATCAGATGCATACCGTGGAAACTGCAGCAGACTTTATATATACACAGAGAATATGAAACAATACCTCCTCCCACCCCACTGTCCTGCTGGTAATAGCTTATCTAAAGTGATCATCAGGTGGGCCATTTCCAGCACAAATCCAGGTTTTCTCACCCTCCACCCCCCCACACAAATTCACTCTCCTGCTGGTGCTAGCCCATCCAAAGTGACAACTCTTTACATAATCAAGTCGGGCTATTTCCTGCATAAATCCAGGTTTTCTCACATCCCCCCCACCCCCATACACACACAAACTCACTCTCCTGCTGGTAATAGCTCAGATGACCCCGTCACCATTGTACCTGACTGCCTTCCAAGTATTTATGGCTATTTCCTATGATTAAAGGAAGAATTTTGATCAACCCCAGTTTACAGATGTGGAAAGCAAGGCATAGAAAGATTAAATGACTTACAGGAAGAGGGTGGCAGAACCAACATTTGAATTCACATCACCTAAGTCCCAGTCCTGTGATTTAACTAGGCAACCACCCTTCCTCTAAGCCAGGGGTTGTCAATAACTGGACCGCGGGCCAAATCCGGACTGTCAGATGCTTTTCAATGAACTGTGTGGGCTGAAGCAGAGCCGGGGCTGGAGCTGGGCAGAGCCAGGCCTGCGCCTCAGCGCACACACACCCCAGCAGGGGGCGGGCTGCTGGGCCAGGCTGCAGGGTGCAATCATGTTCCTGGGTGGCCGCTTGTCCAGCCTCAGCCCCACCAGCAGCAGGGGAGTGGCAAGCGGTGACGTTTAGGGGGGTAGATGTCCACACCCGTCCCCCCACCGTGGGCAGCCTAATGTGTCTCCGCTACACCCTGTCCCTCCAGTCAGGGAGCGACGGGGGGTCACATGCTCACTCGGCAGCTCAATTAGACAGCAGCACTGTAGGGGCCCTAATTCAAACTCTCTTCTACTTTCCATGGAGATGGCGAGGCTGGCCGGGCCATGGAGTCGTGACTCGTGGGCCCCGGGCCCTACTGGGCAACCCGGCTGGTAAGTCCCTGACAGGGTCCCACAGCATTCCCTTGTGCTGGGGGTACCAAGCACAATACAGCTTCCCACCACCCAGCTGGTCCTCAGCCTCATGCCCCCTGACCCCGAGTGCTCCCCGGAAGCTCCCCTTAGCCCTGGCCTCTTGCCCCCTGCCCCCAAGCGGTCCCCAGAACCCCCTCCTGGCCTCATGACCCTCGTCCCTGAGTAGTCCACAGAGCCCCCACCCACCCCAGCCTCGTGTCCCTCACCCCCAATCGGTCCCCGGAGTCCCCACCCTGGCCTTGTGTCCTCCCCAACCCCTGTCCTTTGGGGCCAGTCCCCAGAGCCCTCTCCAGCCTTCCCCACACCCCAACCAGCCTCTTTCCCTCCTCAGTTCACCTCCAATTGCCTGCTCCTGACACATCCTGGCCTTCCCCCACTTCCCCAGGGCTGTTATCTGGAGTGCCCTTGGTCCCTCCCATGACCCAGAGCCTCCTTCCTGCCCCTCTGCTATCCCAGCCCCCAAAGGGGCATCACACTGCTCATTGAAGCATAGTCTAATAGCTTCACCTGCTGGCTCCAAGCCCCAAAGTACTCACACATACTCACACATATACCTGCTTTGCTGCCCAGATCCCAGCCCATACCCAATCCTCTTCCCACCTGCCCCATCTCTGCTACTTGGCTCAACTGGGGGTATAGAGGAACATTTTTGGGGGGTGAGCAGCAACTCCAGGTGGCTCAGGGCAGCCCTGTATGTCTCGTTTTCAGTATAGGGAAATAATGGTCACTCTACTCTCTGGACAGGGTGAGCGGGGAGGTTGGTTTTTTTTTTTTGGGTGGGGGGGACAATCAGGGGGTTAGGGAAAGTGAGCTGTAGGTGGGGGGACAATTGGGGGTTATATGCCTACAATAATTGTATTTGACAAAACCAAAGTTAATTCTTTTTGTAAACTCATAACAAATTCAAAACATAGCACAGCTGCCTGCAAGTGTTTTAATGCGAATCTTGGCATCTATTTGACATTTTATCTGTGTACTTTCCCAAAGTCTCCGATTCATTGCATCTTTCTGGGGGGTTATTTTTAGGTTATACAGTGGTTTGATTTTATTTTTCATTTAATGCACTAAAAATATAAGCAATAGACCCTGCCTACACTACACAGCCCTGTCTGTGTTCGATGCACGGGGCACTGGCGGTTTGAACAATGTTTCTCTGGAGTCTGGGCCTTGACAAAAAATAGTTGACTACCCCTGCTCTAAGCCAAATGAAGTGTGCTAAGGATACCCTTTGTACCCTGGCTTCTTACCCAAACTGGTGAAAAGTGAACAAAAATCATGCAAATTCTTTCACTTTTAATCATTGATAGTGTTGCAGTAAGACATTTCTTGGAAATAAACGAGCTTTATTCTGTCACTGCCCCTTCATGCATATTAAACTAGAAAGCCTTGGATGAAAGACAATTGTGTTGCCATATTAATATAAACCAAAAATGAATGTTAAATACGTCATCCTTTGTAAAAAAACAAAACCGTAATTATCAAGAATAACGATCGTTTTACTCTTTTCATCAGCCGGCTTTATTGCTAGGGGCATATTGAATGGAATCCATTTCAGGTGTCACTTAAAAGAAGTTTTGTCAAGGGGAGCTTATTTCCACAGGCAATTTCTCCTGGAGAAAAAAAAATTACAATAATGTCCTATAAAAAAAGCAAATATTCTGTTTCACCCACACTATAATGTAATCATTGCAGTCTGCAGATGTACTGCGATTGTTTCCTTAGTACGACTCCATAGCATGGTAGAGATCTGGGACCAGGCAGACCAGGAGGAGAATGGGGCTGGGGACCAGGGTATGCCAGGGCTGGGGTCTCCAGGGCGCTCCTCCCACTCGCTCCACTAGCTTTGGCCAGGTGCAGTTCCGCCTCCACCAGAGGGCGCAGGCCAGGCCCACCCAGAAACAGAGGTTCCTGCATGTTCCTTGAGGACTTTGCCTTCCGCGGCTGCCCAGCTGCATTGGAGGACGGGCTCAGGGAGGCCCCAGTGAGTGTGGCCAGGTGGAGGTGGGGCCTTATGCCTCCTGCAGGGCACAGGGCTGGGACGGCGGAGTCCTGGCAATGCCAGCTCGCACAGGGCCTCCAGAGGTCTGAGTGGGGGTGTGGCAAGGTGTGTATACCCCACATTGGGCAGGAGAAGGTTAACCTCACGCTATGGGCAGCAGAAGCCCCGCCCCTCTGTCTGTGCTGGGCATGCTCCAACTGCTGCCCTAGTATAAAAGAGAGCCGCCCAGCTCATTCTAGGCTGACTGCCAGAGAGGAAGGATCTTTGGAAATGACTCCAGCTGAAGAGATGCCACAGCCCTTGTCTGCAGGAGCCGGAGATCCTGAGAGTAGGAGCCCCAGGGAATTACTCGCGCTGAGGAGCCTGGAGACCCTGATGTCCCATGGACTGCAGCTTCAGGAAGCGCCGTAGGAAGTGACACAGGGAGGGTGAGCGAGTGATACCTCCCACCCGTGTGAGGGCAGCGTGTTTCGGTGGGATTCCCCGCTGACCCAGTGGCAGACCACTCCACCACTGTTAGGGCCCTGGGTCAGGGCCCGGTGGGGTCGGGTGGAGCTAGGCCCCCCTACCTGGGCCACCACTCCCCCTTGTGGTGGCCCCTTGGGTACTGGCTGCTAGTTCTCACTGCCCTGTGTCTGAGGATTGTTGTATTGACTCTGGCCGCTAGGCCACGACCCCCTGAACACAAGGGCTTCAGTATTGACTCTGGCCATTAGGCTGCCCTGCCCTGACTCCAAGAGCTGCTGTATTGACTCCGGCCTCTGGGCCATGCCGCTTTCAGCCTAAGGACAATCTGGTAGACTGTAACCACGGTGGTAACACAACCCTGCCCTGCCCCAAAGGAGGATGGGATGCGTATACCACATGACAAGGGGCCAGCTCTAGGTCACAGGGGCTCAGAGACCTCCCACCCCACTGCCCTAGGGATTGCAGGAACGTGTGTGTGTGCAGGGGGGAATAATCTAGCCTCTGTTGGAGGGTAAAGACCCTGCTGTAAACTTGTCAGTTACAAAAGAAGAGTTTAGGTCCTGCACTCCCGCAGCTGCATACCCCCCCCCCAGGACCTCCACACACCTTTGCCCTTCAGGGCCCCCACACCTCTGTCCTGAAGGTCCCGCTGCCCTGCAACCCCATCACAACTCTGCCTGGAGTGCACTTCTACACACACCTGCACCGGCCCGTAAGGATGGAGGGGTGGCCAGACCAGATCTGAGCGGGGCTGTGATCCTGTGCGCCATTTCGAACTGATTGCACCAAAACCACAGCTTTATCAAGCTGTGGCCATAAATTTTGAACCAAAAGAATCACAACTTTCTGACAGCTTTACGCGTCACGTCTAGTGATTGTGATCACAATATGAATGCAAAATTATACAATTGTCACATGAATGTAAGCTTTCTTTTCTGACCTATGCAATTAAGGAAAACCATGATTTTACTGTCATCTCTCACTGGAATAGGAATAGGTGGAGTTTCTTGGCAGAATTTTGCAGAATTTCTGTTTTTAGGAATACTCACGAGTAAGGATATGCAGGATCAGCCCATAAAAGCCATGGGAAGAACTGTTGCACAGGTTGGAATAATATTAAAAGAGAGAGGGCCAGTTCCTTAGCCATTTGGCTCAAGTTGTCTAGGCAGTGCACCTGGACTGGCTACTTGGGCTGGGTGCTAGGCATATAATTTGGTTCCTGTCCATGGTGCAATCTGTTCATGGCACTAGTGTGCTCATTCACAAGGGAATGGTTTTTCCCAAGGGAAACGGTCTTGTCTGGAGGAAAGCATATGCTGTGTAATGCTGCTCCTGCTCTGTGCAAAGGAGTCTGCTTGCTGACTGCTTTCCTCAAGCGAAAAGGATTTACTGTGTTTATAAAACTGGATGTAATTCCTGGATAGCCTTTTCATTCCTGCTACTGACAACGGCTCTTCAGAAAACCTCCAAGCAGTTACTAGCTAATGTATCTACTAATCTAGTGATCCAGCTAGCCAGGTGGCTGTCAATCTAGCCCATTTGCATCATTTAATAACTCAGGCCAGGTCTATGCTACAGACCTATATCGGCATAACTATGTTCATAGATTCATAGATATTTAGGTCAGAAGGGACCATTATGATCATCTAGTCTGACCTCCTGCACAACGCAGGCCACAGAATTTCACCCACCACTCCTACAAAAAAAACCTCACACCTATATCTGTGCTATTGAAGTCCTCAAATCGTAGTTTAAAGACTTCAAGGAGCAGAGAATCCTCCAGCAAGTGACCCGTGCTCCATGCTACAGAGGAAGGTGAAAAACCTCCAGGGCCTCTTCCAATCTGCCCTGGAGGAAAATTCCTTCCCGATCCCAAATATGGCGATCAGCTAAACCCTGAGCAAAAACACCCCCCCGAGCGACATAGTTATACCTATCTAGCCCCCTGTGTAGACCATGCTATGTCAATGGGAGAGCTCTGAGGGAGATGGAATACGCCGACGGGAGAAACTCTTCACTAAATGTCTTCACTAAAGCATTACAGCGAGGCAGCTGCCTGGTGCTATACACGAAGACACGCCCTCGACGTGTCACAGCTAAATACAAGATTGGAATAGATTGTTTAACACAAGTAGTTAACCCACATTTCAAGGGGCCATTCACGGTGAAGTGGCCCGTTAACACCCCTCCAGTCTTGGGGGGGGGAAGGAAGTGGGGGAGTTAGTTTCCCAGACCTGAAGAAGAGCTTGAAAGCTTGTCTCTCTCACCAACAGAAGTTGGTCCAAAGATGGGCTCACCCATCTTGTCTCTCTGCAAAGAAATTGACAATGATTCAGCCACTGGTGTGCTGAGAACGCTGCCTATCATGTTGTCCAATATTGTCTCCTTGTTTCCTTGTACTCCCCTGTCACCCTGTTTATATCCACCTGTTGTCTCTTGTCTTATACTTTGACTGTAAGGGAACATCTTTTTGTTCTGCGTTTGTACAGCCTGTAGCACCAGGGGGGCCTGATCCGTGACTGGGGCTCCAATGCATTACAATAATACAATAATAATAATGCTGGTTTCAGAGCAGCCCCACTGTGCTAGAAGAAAGGATCTGGTCTTCTTCATGGTTGGTGCCTTGCTTGGTCTCTTTAGGACTCTTTTTGGGGAGGGGCTGCTGGCTCTTTCTTTGGGGTCTACACTTACTGTGGGGTCTGAGGGCCCATGTCCCTCACAAAATTCTATTGTGACTGTGAACGCAGAGTCAAGTTAGCTAATGCAATGATGATCAGTTGAATCAGGACAATGTCATGTTCAACATCGTGGCAGGTAGGTCTAACCCTCCAAGCATGGTTTAACCACGCCTGGCTAACACAAAGCTGACCATGACTTGCTGCAAAGTCAGGGTCAGCATCATATTAGTCAGCTCGACTCTTCACAGTTGTGTTCCAGCACAATAACATTTTATAGGGAAAGGGCAAAAGGATTGAGCGTTATTTTGTGCCAGACTCAAGCCACATGATTCAGATTTGATTTTTCTATTGCCTGGTCTAGATCCAAATTTTGCAAGTTGAGGCCCACCTTATCTAGTGATATCAACTGTGGTAATTCAGAAGCTCAGATCTCAGTGAGTAAAATAGCCATTTAGTTCCCCACTTGTTTTTGGCAATAGACTTCGGGCCAGATCCTAAGCTAGTGTAAATCAGAATCACTCCATTGAAATCTGTAGAATCATGCCAGTTTACACCGTCTGAGAATCTGGCCCTTTTTAAAAGAGTCACATACAATGTCTTTCACTAGGAAAGCATTTTATTTTCTTATTTACGGTAACCTCTGATTGCCACTGCCGAGTACACTGGGTTTTGTTAGGCACTAAGGCTCCGGTCCACAAAGGTATTTAGGCTCCTAACTTCTATTGCTTTCAGTAAAGCTGGGCCTAAGATCCTCAGGGCAAGGTCTGTCTTTTTGTTCTGTGTTTGTACAGCACCTAGCACAACGGTGTCCTGGCCCACGACTGGGCACTACCATAATACTGCTAATAGATAATAAATAATAAGTACTGGGGGCTTTTAAATGGATGAAAACAGGAGAATGTTAGTCAGTTACATAAAACCATTTGCTTCACTAAGGGTGCTCTCTTGGCTTCCGTGCTAGGGGTGGTGAATGTCAACACTTTAAAGCCCCTGGTGAGGCTACTAATATCCTGTCTGACACAGAGCCAAAAAATTCTCAGAATTACATGCCTTGAACTGAGGAAATCCTGTAAAACCTGGGCTTCGATGAGATTGTTTTGAAATCTGAGAGAGCGAGAGGGTAACTCAGATGGCTGGGCTGAACGAAGGCACGAGATGTCGTCAGGAAGAACAAGCGGGTATCAGATATGAGTGCAATCAGGTGTGTGAAAAGAGGCAAGCAAGTTGTCATTAACCACCCGTGGCCCCGGTGAATCCCCAACTTTCCAAGCGCTCTAAGACTGATTTACAAAGGAGGCTGCTTTTGAAATTGCTTGCTATTATCTTATGATCTTCTAAGAATATGGGAAGCCCTTTGTAGTGAAAGCTAAATGCAGAAAACTAACGGAAGAAAACTAACATGGGGCCAGAACAGCAAAATACATAATGTGACAGGATCATTGAGAACACAATGCTCTATCTATCACAATGCCACACCCTTATTTTGCACGGATGTCTCCAGCCACCACTGCTGTTGTTTCAGATCAGATCAGGGCAAGCTTAAACCTTTGGCCCAATTGTAGTACTAAGCATTATTCTTTCTACTGCTGCTACTCAGATACAATTCTAGCTGGGTGTGCGAGTGAGGATGCAGAATTGGGTCCACTGTGTATATTCAGTGGCAGTTGGATGCGCAGACATACAATCCATTGCATGGAACATGAGGTTACAGCATGTAGGCAAATGAGGGATGTCACTCAAATTACACCGCACTTTTTAGGTGTAAATATTTCCAAACCATGGTTACAGGACCCAATCCTGCTTCAGTGGAAGTGAATGGGAAATTAGGCCCCAAATGAACAACTGGTTTTCTCACTCACTGTCTTCTCGGTCACCAAAAGTGTGTAAACAATGCCAGGTCCACAGGAGCTCTTGAGTGCTCTGTCCTTTGGAAACACCAAGTAGAAGAATAAATATGAATTTTGGAGTCTACCGTTAGGCTTCCATCCTTGACAATCTTGAACCTTTTGCCCAGGGTTGTGATCTTATATCCCCAATCACCTCACGTACTTTACCAGGGGACTGACAAACTATGGCCCTCATGCTCCTGTGCTGCTTCCAGAGGAGATCTCCAACCGCTTGGGAAAAGCGGGCGTGTGTCATTATCCCCATTTTCCAGATGGGGAAAGTGAGGCACAGAAAATTACTTTCAATCATGGGTGCCTAAAATTCCATATTCAGGCAATTAAATAAGTGGCCTGATTTTTCAGAAGTGTGGAACAGTCCTAACTCTAAATGAAGTTAGCAGGGACTGAAAATATAGGCATACATGTCTACAGGATCTGTCAGGGACCAGAGCGCTAGAAGGACAGGCCGACTGGCCCAGACCGAGGGTAGGCGTCAGAGTTGGGGTCAAGAACCAAGCAGGGGAATGCGGATGGGAACAGGCATGACTGCAGCTGAGCACTGAGCCGCCACTAGCTTGGCCCTGCTGCTGGGCTTAAGATCAGGTCTGGTGATGCCTCTCTGCCAATCCAGGGGTTCTGGTCAGTCAGAGTGTTCAACTGTAGGTCAACTAGCTGGTCCCAGGTTCGGCAGCAGGTCCTGATTCCTGACAGGGGCCTTGGACTGTGCAATCCCTTGGGAAGGGATGGTCTGTTACTATGTGTATGTCTGGCTCATAGCACAATAGGGCCCTGATCTTGGCTAAGGACCCTAGGTGCTGCAAATCCCAATACCTGAGCACTCCCAGGACGGATATCAACAACAGAACTGAACCAGTGATGAAAACAGTAGAAAATCTGTGGCCTAGTATAGACACCCCGTAACATCTTCCAGGGCAGATCAGACTTCCACTACGAACAAACCCATTTTTCCCACTTTTGCTGGTCACGTTTACATCTCTCCCTTTGTCTGCTGCAAGAGATGCTGCCCTCACTATGTAGACAGACCTACTGTGGGCCAGTTTGTCCAGATAAACTGGCACTCATTCCTCCTTGATCCCATTCTCTTCAGCAAGGTGTGAGCTGGAGATAGGGTTGCCAGGTGTCCGGTTTTTGACCTGGTGGCTCCGGTCATCACTGCTGACTGGGCCATTAAAAGTCCGGTTGGTGCGGAGCTGGCAGGCTCCTTACCCGGCTCTGCACACCTCCCAGGAAGCAGCTGGCATGTCCCTCCAGCTCCTAGGTGTAGGGGCAGCCATGGGGGCTCTGTGCGCTGCCCCTGCTCCGAGTGCCAGCTCCACAGTTCCCATTGGTCAGTAACCATGGCCAATGGGAGCTACGGGGGCAGCACCTGCAGGTGGGGCAGTGCGCAGAGCCTCCTGGCCGTGCCTACACTTAGGAGCCAAAGGGACACGCCAGTCACTTCCCTGGATCTGTCTGATGTCAGCACTGCCTGGAGCCTGCACCCTGAACCCCCTTCAGTGCCCCTGCTTCCTGCCCCAGCTCTAAGCCCCCTCCCACACCCAAACTCCCTCCTAGAGCCTGTACCCCGTCCCACATCCCAACCTCCTGCTTCAGCCCGGAACCCTGGCTCACACTCCAAATTCCTCAGCCCCATTCCCCAGCCCGGAGCCCCTTCCTGCACCCCAAGCCCCTCATCCATGGGCCCACCCCAGAGCCCACAGACCCAGCTGGAACCCTCACCCCTTCCCGTACCTCAATCCCCTGCCCCAGCCCAGTGAAAATGAGCAAGTGAGCGAGGGTGAGGGAAAGCGAGCCACGGAGGGAGGGGGGATGGGGCGGGGCCTTGGAGAAGGGGCCTTGGGGCAGGGCCTCAGGGAAGGAGTGGGGCAGGGACGGGGCCTCGGGGAAGAGGCAGGAGGCTGGGCAAGGGTGTTCGGTTTTGTGCGATTAGAAAGTTAGCAACCCTAGCTAGAGATCATTTATTATTTGCTTTTCGGAAACACCCACAATGTGCTCAATGTTTTTCAAACTAAAAAGCCACCATCCTTGCTTCAGGGCTCCCACTGTAAAGACAGATAGACAGACAGAAGTTAGAAGGAAAGGGGACAACATGTAAGTCAAGTGCTCAAGGTGGAGCTTGGCCACATCTTGGCAATTGAGGTCAACTTTTTTAAAAAATCCTTTTTTACTGTTCGTTATTTATCAGCTGAATCCTCCCTAGGCATCAGAGCAGACCTGAATCTCCAAGTAGGACCTAAATGCAGAAAGGGAAGAGACCTTGTTGGTGTGTTGCGGTAAGAGGTGACGAGTGGGGGGCATTTGGGGTCACAGCCCTCCCGATTGCTCAGTCACATCGTGCAGCCAGGACCCCTCCTGTGGGGCAGCTGAGCCAGCGAACTGCACCAGGCAGGGAGAGGCAGAGGCAGGAGGAACAGCTGGGAGCTACAGGGAGGGGCTGCTGCTTTCTGGGAGGGGGGTCTGATCGAGCTATTCCAGGGTTGTGCCCCCGCCCCCATCAGCAGGCATGGGTCATCTCTGGCTGCAGAAAGCATTCTGTGCAAAGAGGGCAGCAAGAAGATCGTGTGAGAAAGTGACAAATGGGTGTGTAACACTGACAGACACTTGTTGTCGTCGGGCGGGATTGAACCTGCGGCCTGTGGAGCTTAGTGCATGGTTCTCAACTGCATGAGCTAAAAGCCACGTGCCTCTTAGCTAAGGCTGTAGCAGACTCATTAATCACTAAGTGGTCTCGGTGCCACTAGATGGGACAGAGCACCACATCCAGCAGGTGTGTGGGTTAAAGGTGCATGAGGCAGGCATGACTGAAGTGGAAAGGGGCATAATGCCAGGCTAGACAAGGGTGGATAACTGAAAGGGGTAGAGGTTTGAAGGCAAAGACAGGAAGCTTGTGTGACGCCGGCGGGTCAGGTGCCAAGTCAGGCCAACATCCCCAGGCCTCAATGAAATATTGACAAATATGAAGCTGAAATCAGTCTGGCTCGCCTGGGTGTTAGTATTGTTAAACTAGGTCGAATTCTAAGAATGTGTTTAGACTTGATTGTATGCTTGTGAGTTGCTGCCTCCATTAATCTCACTTATGGCCTCTGTATGCCATATCGTAAGGCAATATTGAGTGTTTGCATTGTAAGCCTCTGTAACTGCGTAAATCACCAGACAGGAGAGAGACACTGAGTGGTGTGAAATGCTGGTCTCCAACAGAAGATGTTACGTCCTGCCTGACAAGGAAGGCCCATCGACACCAGACAGACTAGAGTGCAACATGAAGATGAGTCTTGCAAGTGAATCCCTCCCATCTGCTGAGTTTGCATCTCAAAGCAGAAATGAGGAAAGAAATAAAAAGCCTCTAATAAGCAGGAAGTGTATCTTTATGCTGCTTGAACTCTGGGGAGCTGGGATTACTAGGCATAAGCTAAAGATCCCCAGTGCTTAGGCTGGGTTAGCCCTAAAGGACATACAGAGCTTGCTTATCATAGAAGCTTCTATTACTTTTTGAAATTTAAGATTGGAACTCATTGGGGTGTATATGTTTACCTGCTTTAACGTTGTAAATAAATTGTTTCCTTTTCCTATATAATAAATCTTTAGATCGTTTATTATAGGATTGGCTACAAACATTGTCTTTGGTGTGAGATCTAAAGTGCAATTGAAAGCTCAGTGGTTTGAGCATTGGCCTCCTAAACCCAGGGTTGTGAGTTCAATCCTTGAGGGGGCCATTCAGGGATCTGGGGCAAAAACTGGGGATTGGTCCTGCTTTGAGCAGGGGGTTGGACTAGATGATCTCCTGAGGTCCCTTCCAACCCTGATATTCTATGAAAGAATTGTCTATGAATTGAATATTGTTGTGATACTTGGAGTAAGGGACTATCTATCACAAAGATAGGCTTCCCTGGGTGGCAAGACAGATTAAAATATCCCAGAGCGCACTCTGTGTTTACATTACACTTGATAATTAGTTGGTGAAATCTCAGTCTAGAATTCACAACCAATTTGGAGTTTGTACCCTGGTTCTTAACAGCCTGCCCATGCTCTCAGGCCACTGCAGGACAGCTTAACCCTAGGGAAGGGGAGGCAGCAGAGAAATTCAAAGCAGTGGCAACATAGGGAGAGTGTGGTGTAGTGGCTAGAACACTAGCGTGTGACTCAGGAGACCTGGGTTTTATTTCCAGCTCTGCCTCTGGCCTGCTGGGTGACATTGAGCAAGTCACTTCCCCTCTCTGTGCCTCAGTTTCTTCACCTGTAAAATGGGGGTGATGACAAGGACTTCCTTTGTAAAGTGCTGTCAGATCCCCTCATGAAAAGCCACTGTATACTACGAGCATAATTATTTATTATTATTTATTATTATGATCAAAATGATGAGCAAGGAAGAAGATCTTAGTTGCTGGTTTTTGCATGGGCAGGGCAGCCAAACAGAAGGCTGCTGCAGTGACTGGGTCAGGAAAGGTCTGAATGAGAGTACTGCAGGGGGGGATGGAAAGAAATGTAGAGACCTGATATATGTTGCGATGGATAGCCTGGAAGTGTTGGGCAAAGGAAAGGGAGGAGTGAAACATAACCCCAGATCACGACTTGAGTGATGGAGAGGACGGTGCAGCTGACATTACAAAGCACGGACATTTAAATGAAACAAACAGGCAAGGAAACTGAAAGCAAAAAGGAATCCTGTCTCTGTCATGGGCTCTAACCCCTAGGCCACACCTCCTAGCCTAATGAAAAGCCTTGAGGCTCAAAGACCCTGCGGGGCCTACAGCTTTCTGTCCCCAGAGAAACCAGTGTTTTTGGTTGGGGGATTTCTGCCTTTGAAGGACTCCTCACTGGGACATAAGCTGCCTTCTGTACAGAAAAAGACAGCAGCCCATCTGGTCCACACAAGAAAGTTTTACAAGCAAAATTTCCCTTCCGTCAGCACTGCGGTGCGTGCATCCACACTCCGTTTGGATTCCTGCCAACAAAACCCTCAGCTTTTGCTGGCACAGGGAAACCAGCTTGCTGAGTGCCCGAAGTCCTGTAGCCGGCCCCATATGAAAGGGCCATCTCAGGGCTCCCCCTTGTGGCATGACGCGGCCCGCAGCTCCCTCTCCCAGCCGTTGCATGAACTCCTCTTGGGGTCTGTGGGCGACGGGGCTGGTGCACGACTCCAGGAATGTGGCCTTCTGCATCCAGAAGTCGTGGAGCCGCTGCTGAGCATCCCAGGTGTGCGTCATGATCCGGTTCCACTACCCAATGCTCATACAGGCCCCAAACCACTGCTTCACCGTGGGCAGTTGCTCGGGTCAGCTTCGTTCACGTCCTCCTCCTCTGCATCGCTGGATGTCCGGTGGGTGCTGGTCTTCCACAGATACAAGAGAGTGACTTGCTCTGTCCTTAAAACAGGCAAGAGACGTCTGGTGACCTGTCACCGTGGCAATGCAGCTCGTGGGCTGAGACCACTGCTGCTGCCCAGTACTGACCTATAGTTTCCATGTACTCCCCTGTCTGTCTGCCCATCTATTGTCTTGTCTTTTGCTTAGATTGTCAGCTCTTTCGGGTCAGGGACTGTTTTTTTTTTGTCCTGTGTTTGTACCATGCCTAGCACACTGGGGGCCTGGTCCATGACTGGTGCTCCTCGTTCAGCTATGGTAATACAAATACTAAATAATTGCTAACGTTTGGATGGGGAGATTGAAAAATGGCATGAAAAAGAGTAGATTATGGGATGGAACAGAGGGATTTGTGGGCATTTGACCCCAAACTCTCACAGGTCCCTGACAGCGGTGTCCTGTAACACACGGCGGCAGCCCCACAATACATTGCAAACATTTCCCAGGAGGCAGTGCATCAGATGATAGGGAGAGGACCCTGGGATGCCTCTTACAGTGCCACATGTCTTTGGCTGAGGCAAGCTAATGCTGGGAGGACGCATGGTCCATGCAAAAGCAGCCGGATGTGAATGCTCTCTGCTGAAATAGCTGTCAGTAGGACGCTGGCAGAACTTTTGCTGGGAAAACTTTCGAGTGTAAACAAGGCCTGGAAGTCTCTTCTTTGGTGGGTAAGAGCTGGTTTCTCTTTGAGCATGACATATTTCAATTTCCCCAGAACGCATGGGACCCCCAAGCAGAAGTCAGTGGCATCGCTCCTAGATCTGAATTCTTCAAAGGAATGTCAGGAGCTGCTCTCAGCAAAGAGAAACTGGTATGGGGGGGAGGGGGGGTAAAGACTAATGCTAACTCCTTAGATTTAAATCTAAGGTGTTAGCATTAGTCTAATGACATATTTCCAACAGGACAGTTAAAACATGAATCACTCTTGCAGTATAGATTGGACTGAACTGTTTTTCACTGGTTTTGAACCATGCCAACTCCTGTGACTTTATCACGAGACTGCAATAGTTGTGGTTTTTCTGAAAGCCCCAGCTCCGGGAGTCATGTGATTATATGAGATTGTAAGTGTGAAGGGGGGTCAATTTTATGAATTTGAGAAGGTGCCATTTAGATTGTGAAATTGAAATCCAACAAACTAGATTTCCCAGTTTGAGGTGTGTTAGACCCAATATTAGAATGGAATCTGATAGAAGAACCCCGCTTTTAGTGACTCAAGGGAGGGTCAGCCTCCTCATTTAACACTCGATTCTTTTTAGGTCGGCTTTTATTTTGCACTGCATTTCTCAGATCAGGACAGTCTAGTATACTGTTGATTGTATACTGAGGTGGGTCGGGGTGAATAAATAGCTAATTATCAGCTTTTTTTTTCAAAAAATCACGTTTCTAGCCCTCTAGGGACAAGCTTAACGTGACCTTAGTGCATCCTAAAGGCTCAGAAACCCAAACCCAAATCAACTAAACCACAAGTGGATTTTTATCACTATTTTTAAGGTTTGGGAAAGCCTGGGGTTGGCTGCAGCTGAAAGGTCGATAGGATCGACATTAAGTGTTGTTAAAGGAGAGATCAGTGTAAATTAGGCCGGTGCAAAGGCACTGATATTTGTGTCCCCTGCATCCCACTCTGCACCCGTTCAGTCACACTGGGGCACATCAGAGCCAACTAGTCGACTGTAATATGTGGCAGCTGTCAATGGCCTCCAATGTTCATTACCAGGGCATGGGAAAGTCCCAGCTTCTCCCCCTACGCTGGCTGCTCAGACTCCACCACTATTCTATGGCCTCTACGCAGGGGAGATCTTCCTGGGGCCAGATCTGCTTGGCTTAGGGCTGATTTGCACCAGTTGAGGGGTGCAAATCCGCTGGAGTGCCACAGAGCCTGTGGGGACAAAATCCCTTTCCTCTCTGGCCCCCAGGAGATAGCACAGTTCAGGAACCTGGTACAACAAGGTCCTGCCCCCTCTTCACTACCCCCTCCTGTATTTTAACTGTGCCAGAGAATTGTCTTGTCCTAGCCACATCCCAACCCCGGTGCTGGTTATGGTGTAGATGAGACCGGAGAATCCCTTTGTTTTATCGAAATACATATAATCAGCTTTGCTGTGGGTGGTTTGAGGTAAAGGAATTTTATCTCATTAGTGTTTAAGAGCTTTCCTGGTTTTATAAATGACGCAGCTCACACCCAAAGGGGCTCTAGGTGACAAACTGAGAGAGACCCAGGGGTATCACTGAGGTTTGAAGGATCTCTTGCTTCACTAGGCACCAGCCTGGTAGAGGGACCGTTATGCATCACCAGCTCCCCTGCATCCCAAAATGACCTTCCCTGACCAACTTCCCCAGCCTGGCCCTGACCTCCCTCTTCCCCAGATGATTCCCCTTCCCCAAGCTGGCCCTCCCCCTTCCCCAGAATGAACCCCTCCTCCCAACCAGGCCCCCTCCCTGCAACCTGCCCCCCCCCCCCAACAGGCCCTCTCCCTGCAACTGGGCCCTCCTGCTTCCCCAGAATGACCCCCTCCTCCTAACCGGCCCCCCTCCCTGCAACCTGGCCCCCTCCCTGCAACCTAGTCCCCCCAACCTGGCCCCCTCCCTGCAACCTGGCCCTCCCCTTTCCCCAGAATGACCCCCTCCTCCCAACTGGCCCCCCTCCCTGCAACCTGGCCCCCCCAACCTGGCCCCCTCCCTGTAACCTGGCCCTCCCACTTCCCCAGAATGACCCCCTCCTCCCAACCGGCCCCCCTCCCTGCAACCTGTCCCTCCCCCCTCCCCAGAATGACCCCCTCCTCCCAAACGGCCCCCCTCCCTGCAACCTGGCCCTCCCCCTTCCCCAGAATGGTCCCCCTCCCGCCTAACCGGCCCCCCTTCCTTCCCCAGAATGACCCCCCAACCTGGCCCTCCCCGTTCCCCAGAATGACCCACCCGGATCCTTCCCCCTGCTCCAGAACAGCCCCTCTCCCCTCACCCCCAGCCTGGCCGGGAAGGGGCAGGGCGTGTTCGGACTGGAGCCCGCCTCCCATTGAGCCCCGTCCCTGCCGCCCCCCTCCCCAGGGAAGCTACATCCGACCCCGGGCAGGGGCCGCTCCCTCCCTCCCAGGACGCAGCAGCGCTGGCGCTCGGCGCTGCACGGAGCCGGCCGGGATGCCTCCCCCCCGCTCCCCGCAGCCCGTTCCGGGCCCCGCCCGGCCCGCCGCCGTGACCGAGACCGGGCTCCTGGGGACCCCAGTGAAAATCCAGCCCCACGGCTGCGATAGCGGGGCGCTGCTGGGCAGGCTCGGGGTGCTCGTCCAAGCCCTGCTGGCCACGGTGGCCTTCAGCACCCTGATGTGTGAGTACCCGCCCCCCGCTTCCCCCAAACCTCTCCCCGGGGCTACACCTGTTCCGCGTGGGGTGGGGAGAAGCCGCCAACGCCTGGATCAATTAGTCGCCCGGGCTTTGCTCACAGCTGGGCTGGGCGCCGTTCGCGTGTTCTGTTCGGTACCATTTCTGCAGCTACCGGGAGGTCTGTTTTTACAACTTTTTGGTTTTTATCCATTTAATATTTTTTTTTAACACTTTGCAGGCCCTGGTGGGAGCGCGTCAGACACGTAAAAGGCCCAGGCAGGGTACGGGAACAATTTGTATAGTGCAGGGGTTCTCAGACATTTGTACTGGTGACCCCTTTCGTAGAATCATAGAGTATCAGGGTTAGAAGGGACCTCAGGAGATCATCTAGTCCAACCCCCTGCTCAAAGCAGGACTAATCCCCAATTTTTGCCCCAGATCCCTAAATGGCCCCCTCAAGGATTGAGCTCACAACCCTGGGTTTAGCAGGCCAATGCTCAAACCACTGAGCTATCCCTCCCCCAGAAAGCCTCTGTGTGCGACCCCACTTTTAAATTAAAAACCTGTTCTTTACATATTTAACACCATTATAAATACTGGAGGCAAAGTGGAGTTTGGGGTGAAGGCTGACAGCTCGTGACCCCCTATGTAATCCCCTCATGATCCCCAGTTTGAGAACTCCTGGTATAGAGGGGCTGCTGAGAGCCATTGAAGCAAACTGTAAACCCAATATAGAATGGAAACCGTGCCCCTAGTTCCAGCACCTACGGACACAGGAGTCCCTAGGAAGCCAGCGTATAAACACAGATCTCTTTGCGTTAAAGACAAAAAAACCCCTCCCTTCCTGTTTAACATTAAAGGGTTGTAAAGCTGAAAGTCTAAGCTTGGCAGCAGATTCCAAAAGTTAAAACTTTAACCTTAAAAGACAAGGTGTCAGCGACCCAGGTCAAAATATACAATTGGAATATCTTTAAATCAAACTCTAGTAAGTTCTCTAGCAGCATTTTTCTTGCTTTGCCTCTCTGTGAATTTTGATGATCAGCGGGGGAAATATTTTTGTCGGTTTGTGTGTGTTCAGTGAAATCAACATTTACTGGGAAAAAGAATCAAATCCTTCCAAGCCTGCTTTCAATCAAGTGTCTTAAAACTTTAGCAAAGGTCAGGTATTATTAGGGTTTTTTTTGTGTGATCTGTCCCCCCACTCTCTCACCATGTCTTTGATGTAGGAAAGGTGGGTTGTGTCTAACTCCTGTGTTCTCATGTCTTGTGTTTACATTTAAAAACTACTTTAAATGTCTGGTCTGATTTTTTATTTTTGGGGAAGGCTGTTCCCTGTTGCTAGGCTGTGAGACGCCAGGTGTACCTTGCAGAGAACGGGCATGCTTTTGAAAGGGAGGCTGTAAACTTTGTGTTCGTGCATATTTAGGTTTTCTTCCATGGGTTGTGGCTTGCGAATATCTCAGATCACCAACGCAGTGGGAGCAAAGGTAAAACTCTAATCTGTTTATACTGCCTCTTGCATTTCTGATTGGACAATGAGAATTACTTTCTCATCAGAGTATGTTTTAGTCCAAGAGCCTCTATTGGGCTATAATGCTGCAATTTTTGGGTTGCCAACATGGAAAGAGAAAAGGTGTCCTTAAAAGATGTTTCTGTTTGACCTTTTGCAAAGAGGCATTTCTATTGTTTCTATATATTGTAAAAGGTGTCTGATGGGAGCAGGGATTAATAAAATGTAATTTAAGTTCAAATCCTGATACACACTCCAAAGATCAGTAATTGATTATATTATACAGTGTGATCTCTGGTGTGCTGAAAACATATTTTAAATAAAGGAAATGATTAGATGCATTAGATTACACCCCTATTATTCCTAATGGCTGTTAAAGTAGACAAGATCCTGTTGGCACACCAGGAGTGTTCAAAGGAGTGGACAATCTATAGTAGATCTTGGAGTGTCAGGGTGGTGATGATGGGGTAGGTTTAAGCTACTTCTGTCTTTTAACGGTCTTGGGTTGGGGTTAGCACTGCTGTTGGGAATGTGATAAGCTGTGTGCCTTCCAAATAAAAATAACTTTAAAACATGTTAATGGCAAGTGCAAAAAGACTGTGAAAGGCTGGGTTTTGGCTGTCTTCATCAGGATGTAGAGACCAGAGACCTTTATGTGTGGCTTTACAGTGTGTAACCACTTACTACTGACATGGTAGTGTCTTGCACCCGCTTTGCACAGGGGTAAATCATTACACATAGTGCATGATAATGGAGCGTAGCCCCAGTAGAATTAATATTTGTCTGTAATGGGAGCTGTCTCCAGAAGTCAGACATTGCGGCCAGAGTATAAACACAGATCTCTTTGAGTTAAAGACCAAAAAACCCTCCCTCCCTGCTTAACATTAAAGGGTTCTGTGTGGCACAAGCGGATTATAACTGAAAGTCTACACTGTGGCTAACCCTGCACAATAGGTTTAACTTGTGAGCCTGAACATGGGATTTCCTGTCTTGCTTGCACCATTTTTTCCTCAGCATAATTTAAAAAAAAACCAAAAAAAAAAAAACAAACTCTAAACACAAACTCATAATATATACATTGCTGAGGAGGCTAGAATAGATTCTGGGTAAATACATATTAAGGGACCTGACACTTGTTCTCAAGATTATTGCCACAGATCCTAATTTGATTGTAATTAAATACAAAGTAATCGAAGTGGGTTATTTCCCGGGTCTGCGTTCTCGGTTACTCTTCGAAGCCATAGCCAAGTTCAGTGCTTTGTCGTGATGAGGGAAAGGTCATTCGTTGTTGGTTTATACTAGTGAGAAGATAAAACTAACATAACAGAATGGACTGGCAGCAAATACAATGTTGCTTAATTGGAACTGTATGTTTTCCACATATTGCTCTAATACCAAAGATGACTTAAGCTACAAAGTCACTGGAGATTTAAAACCCCAGAACAGAGTTTACCAAATAGTCAATTCAAATGAAGAGAGGTGGAAATTATTGCTAACAATGGAGGAACAAGAGCCTGGTATTAGTGGAGGATGGGGAGAGAATTCACTGGATAGTTTTAATTTGAGGCTCCTGACTAATGCAACTGATAGCTTACTGTTAAGGTGCTAATGAGTAAGAGTGAGGCCAGGGGGATGGTCTGGATAAGGCCACCGGAGCAGGAGTCAGGCTGCCTAGGCCAATAACTTGCTGATCTTGAGTAAGTCACTGCACCTTTCTGAGGTTCTGATTCCCCTCTGTCTTACCTATTTATACTGTAATCTCTTTGTAATTGGGACCATTTGTCACAATGTTATACAGTGCCTAGCACAACGAAGCGCTGAATTTGGCTATGGTTTCTAAGAGTAACCGAGAATGCAGACCAGGGAAATAACCCACTACCTTCCCTGATCAACGGTGGGACGCACCCCACCCATGTATTTATTCTCTACACCAATACTGACTTGGACTCTTAATACATTCCATGGGTGGCATACCTGAGCCCACTTATCCACTGACGCTTTAAAAACTCCCACACCCCAATCTGGATCTATGCTGGTTATGTGATATGTATGTACCTCATGAACCTTGCAACTGATACTTGCAATCCCCCATAACCCAAGCCTGATCCCAGATGTACAGTACCTTTCCTCTTAACTTGTGTAAATTTGATTTTAAACATTAACTTTAATAAAAAACTTAAATCTGGTCTTATCAGTTTAATATCTGACGTGTCCTTTATTTGAGGACTGTATATTAAATTGATTTTTGGAACAGGGGGATGGAATAGACGCTTGCTCTGTCCACCCCATACATCAATCTGGTATTGCAGGGGGAAAAAAAAAACAACACAGGTGGAATAGGGAGAGGAGCAGGAAAAACTTGTATCTGAAACTTCTCTAAAATCTCAGAAGCAAACTTCTCCCATCAAATGTATCCAGACTTGCCAACTCTAGTTGGAGAGAGGCTTTCTGAGCGCATCTGACTCTGGGAAGCCATTGAATAAAAGATTTGTTTACATAACTATACAGACTAGTTTGTGGGGGAGGAGACGGAAGTAAAGGTATGTATCTGGAAGTGGGTAGTGTAGGTTTTAGAGGTAAGCTGGGATCAGTGCGGTAAATAGGAGGAGACTAATTTGCAATCTGTAGTCCTTGTCCTCCAAATATCTCAAAATACATCTTAGCCTATGGCTAGAGCAGGGAGTCTTCTGGGTTCTTTTCATGACTTTGCCACAGACTTCCTTGGATAAGTTGTTTAACCTTTCAGTGCCTCTGTTTCCTTATCTGTAAGATAGCTGGGTGAATACTTCCTTGGGGTAATATGAGGCTCCATGAATGGTTATAAAGCTCTACTTCTTTAGACAAGTGAAACATTATTAACCAAACTTACTATGTCCTCATGAGGTAGGTATGCATTGCCAACAGTGATTTAGGGTGGGTAAACTGAGGCACAGGACAGTTACGTGGCTTGCCCAAAGTTGCACAACCAGCCAGGAATAGAACTAGGCATCTGTCGTTGCTGGAACAGGAGTAGAGATGACGAAGTAAGACCTGAAAAGATCTGGAGAAGCATCCAAACTTTGAGGCTTATTTGTATCTCTGGACCTTTTGGAGAGAATAATTTCAAAACCAGGACGCAGCGGTTGCAATCTTAAGGGGAAGTTTTTCAGAATAAACATTTTAATAAAACCTCTGAAATTCCTTTCCTGGATTACTAAAATAATTGAATTATTCAAGCTGGAAAATCTGTCTCTTTACTGTCTGTATTTTGCTGAGTTTGGTCAATGAAAATAGACTAACACAGTTCACTGGATTAATCTGTTTTTGCCCAATTTAACTGATGCTAACACATGGTGCAGTATCTGGCTTCCAAACTGTGCAGGGAGATGGCTTAAATCTGTTACAGTTAGAGCTTTAACTGAAACAGTTTAGTGGTTATGTTTTATAAAAGCTTTTCACAAATCCTGCGCTTTAGATCAACTGTTATGTCCCTCTGGCCCGCTAGCAGCAAAGAACAAATAGCGTGAAATTTCTTTGAACTTGCCAATTTGCTAATGGCAACAACATGGGAAGGATTCCCAGTGATGAGGGGTGAGTCATTTTGTGGAAATAAAGAAGCATATGGATAAACTAGAAGCAGTGAATCGAAACAGAGCATGTCTGTCCAAATGGAACACGCTACGTCTACTCTGATCAGGGAAGAGGCTGAACTGTTAGCTTCAAGGATTGTTTGCAACAATCTGTAATTGCAACAGGGCATTTGGCTGCATTGTCAGGAGGGTAAAATACAAGGAAAGAACGAGGATGGTGTATTGGGCGCGAGTGGGTCAGAATACTTTCTGCTCCTCTTTCATAGCAAGGTTACTTAGCTTGCTGGAGATGCAGAATAGAGGCAATATATTGGGAAAATTTGTTCTGAAAACAGCATCAAGCAGCAGTGTTTATAGTCCTAGAGCAGTGGTCTTCAAAGTGCCTTTGAGAAGAAGTTTTCATAACAAAGGTGGCTTTGGATAAAGTGGAGCAAGACAAACAAGAGGACTCCAGAGGAGAGGAGAAATATTGTCTGAAATGAAGTGTAAATTGTTAATTGTAAACTCGTTTGGTTCTGTTCAGGTTCATACCACATCCTTCACCCTGCTGGTATCTAAAGTTACAGAACAAGCTGAAATATACACCACCATCTCTAGGAGACAGCTTCTGCTACGGCATGCCAAAGAAACATGGCCTCTATGGAAACAATCGGCTGTTGGTCCTGGTTGTTAGGATAAGCAGGATCCATCTCTTACAGGACCAGAAGAGAGCACTCCAGGTTGGGCTGAGTTAGGAAATTAATTTCCCAGGCCAAGACCGCCCACCATCCCAGAAGGGACTGGCAATATGTCCCACAATGCCCTGAGAAAGCTAGCCTAGAGCAGCACAGTGAGTTGTGGTGCTAAGAAGCATAGATTATGCACCCAGAAACCTGTGTGTCAGGACTGGACACGTTCCAGTGCAACCCCAGCTAAATTGGGAAATATCCTTGCAGTAACTGCAGGATTTGAAAAAAAGGATGTTTCCAAAGTGTGCGGGTGCTATTGATGGCATATATATACTCGCCTAATACCTGCCATTCAGAGGAGAGAGTAGATTTACAGGAAAGGCTATTACTGGGTGATTACTCAGACCCGTGTGAACCGATGTGGCAGATTTATGAACATCTACGTGGGATGCACTGGCAGACTGGCAACTGCTTGGGAAACAGAAAGGGCCAAGGGGTGGCGTGGGGAACGGTACAATCACAGATTTGCGTATGTCCTGTTCTCGTACTCTGCCTTCCTGTCTGGAGTGCTGTGCAATGAGTCCTGCACTTCTGGCTGGCTAAAATGCATGGTGAGGGGGGTGGAGTGCAGTGGGTAAGGGTCGTAGTTTGCAGGACTGGGTGGTGAAGGTACAGGTGTTGGAGGCAGCTGGTGGCAATAAGAACTCGGATGTTGGGAAAAACGGGTTGGAGGTGACATGGGGGCACAAGGGAAAGAGTTTTGGGACAAGGGCTGCAATGGGGGGCGGGCGTGGAAGTCCTCCGCCTGCATGGCTACGAGCGTCAGTATTGAGTCCGCTTGGCGCTCCATGATGCTTAGCAGCCGCTCCGTGCTTTGGTGCCAGCGATCCGCATTCTGCTGGCGGACCCTCCTTTCGCTCTCCCGCCACTCCTGCGCTTTTTGATTTTCATTAACGGACTGCTGCATCACTTCATGCAGCATGTTCTCTTTGCTTCTATGTGGCCGCTTCCTAATTCTTTGGAGTCTTTCAGCCGTTGATAACAAGGACGGCTGAGGTCTCAAGGTTGCATCTGTAAAGCCAAAATGCAACACTTAACAGAGGCAGCATTGTTCACACCAGACAGAGCAATGATTCCCCTGTACTTAAAGTAGACAAGCGCAGTCTACACAATAGCAGAAATTGCCTGTCCCAAAGCAAGTGCACATAACCCACAGGCGCCTCAAAATGGTGAATAAGCACAGGGGCAAGGAGGACTGGTTGTTTCATGGCCGTACTGTCCTCTGGTTTTCTGTGCCTGGGGGAGAGCCAACAGCTGCAAGGCTCCCTATACTGACCACTGTCCCCACATTTTCCACAGGAGTTCGTCCTGGAAGATATCTCGCTGCTGAGGGTGACCTGGAAAGCAAGGGAGGGTCTTCTACTGCAATGCAGCTTCCTCCCTGGCCCATATGGAGCTTGCTTGTGTGTAGCAATGGTCCCCCTGCCCCTCACGGCACAGTGGCACGGACATGTTAGCCTGACTGGGACAAGGAGCACTGAACTAGAGCTTAAGGTTTGATGTGAGAGGCTTTGAATTAGTGCACTTGCATCTTTCGCTCTTCAAATCCTTCTTGTGTGTCTTGGGTGGGCTTTTTACGTCTGTTGTTCTGTCAAACATCACAAACCAAGTGCAACCAACTGATCAACTTACTACAAGAGGAATGGTTGTTCAACTTGACAGTTTCCATTCTGTTGTTGGAGCTGTTACAACAAAGGGACTTTTCTAAAGGTTTGAGATAGAAACTTTCCCTTCCTCTTGTCAAGTACATTTGAAAGGAGATCTTTTATTCGTAAAATACTGGAATTTACGGAGCATACCGTACATGTTCCATGCACAAAAGTCAGGGTAGGATCTGGCTAAATAGGTCTAATTTTAAAAAACTGATAACTTTGTATCAAGCTTTTCAATTTTGATCTTTAATTTTGTGATTACATCTTTTGAAGGCTGGCTTAAATTATTGTAAACTAGATGCAAAACAGGCTGGTTCCTAAATTATAGCATGCAGATTCTGGCTTCTGAGGAGCATAAATATGATGATTATAGAGATCTAACTTGAACCAAAACTACATAAATCTCCTAGTTTCTTTAACGCAAGTATTGCAAAGCCTCAAAGAATTAGGAATGACAGTGTTGCTTTCTTCTAACTGAACAAGGAGCGTAATTAGGAACTTAATTAGACCAATCAAAACAAGATTATTATCCTTAAAGCTGCTCTTGCTCCCTCGTGAACTACAAAGCATCTGCTTAACCCCTTTTCCCAAACCCCTCCTGCCGGGCTTCCTGCATCAGCTTGTGAGGAAACATTGCACATCACAACTTATCCCTGTATTTTTTCCTGATAGGCAGGTTTAACCAGAACTTAAAATTTAAACGAATTACAGCCCCAGGTCAGTTAGTGACTCCTTCACTCATCCACTTCTGTTCATCTTCTGCATTTGAGGAGGATTGTGTCCAGTTGACTGACTCCAATTGATCAAATCCTTAAGATGTAAGCACCTGTTCACTTAAAACCATTTCTTAAACCTCAGTGGCTGGACTGCAGAATGAAACATTTTGAGGGGTTGGAGGTAGACAGTCCATGAAAGGATATCTTTTATGCAGTGGTCCAAAGAATGACTGATGGAGAAACACTGAATAACAAGTGCTCCCTTTGCACAGCTGTCACATGGGACATCTGGAGGTGCTGTCTGGCTTTACAGGTTATCGAACTGAATGGGGCAGAAGGGTGGTCTAGCAGTTGTCACTCAGGGCAGCGTAGCTGGGAGGTGTAATTCGCAGCTTGCTGAGACATACACACTTTAGCGCCACTTCAGCTAGCGTGTCATAAATAGCAGTGTGGCCGCAGTGGGTTGTGCTAGCTGCCCAAGTCCGGCCCCATCTGATATCTTAGGTACATAGTTGGGCGGCTCGCCTCCAGCTCATGCCGCCACAGCCAGATTGTTCTTTTGAGTGAGCTAGCTGCAGCAGAGCTAATGCGTATACATCTACCCAGCTTGGAATTGCACATCCCAGCTGAAGTGTAAACATAGCGCCCGGGTTGCCAAATCCTGCAACATGAAACTTAGGACAGTTGAGGTCCTAAAGCCCCACCTCCTGGAGTCTCTTGCTTATAGGAAACTCTCAGCTTTTGTTTAAAAGAAAGATTCTAACCTTCATGGTTACAGAGGAAGGATTGAAAATGTGACCAGAGGTTACCCAAAAGGCAAATAAAACCCCAAATCTTTTAAATGTCATGATTTTTTTTGGTGCAGGACTTGTGGTTTTCGTCCTTCTGGTGTTGGTAATACTGAGTCGCTGGACTAGGACTTGGTCTTGGGTTTAGTTCTGGGATCTGCTAGACTTTCTTTGTGATGGAACAACTCACTGAACCTACCTGTGCCTCAGGTCCCTGTCTGTAAACTGCAGATAATGCTTTCCTGCCTCACAGGGGTCTTGTGGCGATAAAGCCCAATCATGATGTGGGGAAGGGGCTGATAAATACCGAAATGGGTCTAGATAGTGGTAGAGCTCATAGCCCTGGTCTCTTCTCTGAGGCATGGCTTTAAACTGAGACCAGGTCAAAAATTCCATATCTGGGGAAAAAAGCTAATCTGGGAGTTACAGCTTGGTCTGATCATGCCCCTGCATATATCAGACTAAAAGACTGAGGCTCTGTGCAAAAACAAAGGGCCTGGTGGTTTAATAGACCTTTATTATATGAATCCCTCAGAATTCAAGAGCTGGAAGAATATTTTCAGAAATTTAGAGAAGAAAATAAGGATTGGCTCAATAGAAGTATTCTCTGGGATCCTGGAAAGGTGGTAATGTTGGGGTGGAGGAGTGGGGAAATCCTTATCATACCTCATAAGATATCATACCTCAAAAAGATGAGCACTCTTGAAGAAGAGAGTTTGGTTAAAGAACTGTTTTGGAAGGTAGACCTAAATCTACAAGAGGCCGTTGAAGTTGTAATTAAGACTTAAAAATCCAGTAACGCTCCAGATCCTAACAGGTTTGCTGGGGAGTATTACAGAGCTCTAAAGCAAGAGTTGTTCCTTGTGACTGAATTGTTTAATGGCATATTGTAGGGGAGCAAGGGTCCAGAGTCATGGAAAAGGCAAAAATTGTGGTCATTGCCAAAGAAGGAAAGGGTCTTAAGTGCACCATATAGACCTATTTCTTTAATGCACATGCTAAAATTTATGCAGAGGTGCTAGCAAACGGCTTGAGTGTCGTTTTTCCCAACTATGTTCACCCTGACCAATCTGTGTTCGTTGCTGGCAAGCATGTATTTGATAATATGAAAAGAGCTCTGAATTTGACCTATAATGTTAATTCTAGCAATTCTTTCTGTGCACTGCTTTCTTGGATACTGAGGAAACCTTCAACGGTCTGGAGTGGGAGCACCTTAGACAGATTTTGGTGAGGTTTGGTTTTGGAAATCCCTTTTATGGGGCAGGTTGGTCCTACATACTCACCCTTGTTGGTCTGCTTTGCCTAATAGTGATCAGTCCTTTTAATTTGTTTAGAGATATAAGACAGGGTTATCTGTCATGCCTCCACCCTCCTGTTTCCCCTGGGAATACATTTGCAATAAATGTGAGAAACAGCCCCTTGGTAAAGAACATCAAAATGCCTTCTGGAGTAGAACACAAAATAGCTTTGTGTGCTGATGATGTCGTATTATATTTGCAGAATCCAGACGCCTTGTTCAAAGTTACAGAACAAATGACTTTGTAATTTGGGCAGGTATCGGACTTCAAAATAAACTACAATAAAGCTGAAATGTTATCAATTAACATTCCTGAAGGAGTCAAAGCAAACTGCTGTCCACTATGTAAATTTAAGTGGGTAAAGGAATCTTTAAAATATTTAGAAATAAATATTGTGGAGAAAGATAAAAATCTTAAGGCAAATTGCCCTCCAGTGTTAAATAACATAGTAAAAGAGTTGGAAGAATGGAATACAGACGCTCCCCGACTTACGCAATCGTTCCATTCCGGAATGCCTTGCATAACTCAAATTTTGCGCAAGTCGGAAACATATACCTGACTGTTATGCAAAAAAACCAAAAACAACAACAAAACCCTCTTATTTGTAGCTTATGGAACTTTTTCCGTAAGTGCAGATTTGCGTAAATCGGGTCTTGCGTAACCCAGGGAGCGTCTGAATGAAATTTCTTGGCTAGGTAAGGTATCCTCAGTAAAGACACACCTCCCACAGTTGTTGTTTTTGTTTCAATACATCCCTGTTGGTATCCCTGACATGACATTAAAAACATGACAGGATAAGCTATTAAAACTCATATGGAAACACAAAAGACACAGGTTGAGTTCTAAAGTTCTTTTTAAGTCTACAAAGTGGGGTGGACTCGCTTTCCCTAATTTGGCCTCTTATTATCACGTATCACCATTAAAAGATGTGGTCCGTTGAGTTAACAGTAGACCATCCAAACACTGGGTAAAACTCCAACAAGACTGGAGCCCAGATATAGCTATTCATAGTGATTGTTGGGTTAAAAAATAAATTAGGTTACCAAAGATAAAATTAAATTACCCATTTATCCAGATCACCTTAATAGCTTTGGATAAGTTTTTTGAGATTCCCGTTGTCAAGGCCATCACCCTAAACTATTTTCATTAATAATCAGGAATGTATTCCTAGGAAAAGTGAGTAAGAGCTGAGATAACTCAGTTGGGACAGCTGTTTCCAGGTGTCTGTTTTGAAATCATACTAAGAAATATGTAATAAGGTAAATAATGATCCCATATTTTCAGAGTTTACA
The DNA here is from genome assembly GCF_965140235.1 of Caretta caretta. NCBI lineage: Eukaryota > Metazoa > Chordata > Testudines > Cheloniidae > Caretta > Caretta caretta. Next base: position 343,560,195 of record NC_134206.1, on the reverse strand, counting down.
ACTCAAACATTCTATTGTGAAATCTGGATACAAGACAGCTCTATCTAGACCTTTAACCGCATTTGAGGACTTGACCCAAGCGCAAGCTAGAATGAAAGGTTTAATTTCTAAGATATGTACAGTTTGATTGAAAAAGATTTTAAGGAAACAACCCAGATTAAAAGTTGTGAGAGGGATTTGCACAAAGAAATTGATCTGGATGAGTGGGTCTCTATATGGGAAATGGGACATACATCTTCAATTTGTGTAGCTCATAAAGGTGTTTTCATAAATTACTATATAAATGGCATTTGACTCACTCATACTTCTGTTGCTAGGGAGGCTCCCTTTTGGAGGGGTTTCAGGAAAAGGAAAACATAGTTGCACATATGGTGGTTGTGTCCAGGAATTAAGCAGTTTGGGGAGGAAATTGTTAAAGAAATTCATCATCTGACAAAGTGCTGGCTTCCTAGCAGGTCAAGGAATCTCTTACTTAATGCAAAGGATCTACATTTTAAATAGAACAACACATTATTATTTTTTTTGTTAGCAGCTAGACCAGGGGTGGACAAACGTTTTGGTCTGAGGGCCACATCTGGGTGAGGAAATTGTATGCAGGGCCATGAAGGGCCATGAATGTAGAGCTGGGGCAGGGGGTTGGGATGCAGGAGGGGGTGCAGAGTGCAGGAGGGGGCTCAGGACAGGGGGTTAGGGGGCTCAGGGCAGGTGGTTGGGATTCAGGAGGGGTTCAGGGTGCAGGCTCTGGCCCGGTGCCGCTTATCTCGAGTGGCTCTGGGGTGGCAGTGGTGCACAGCAGGGCTAAGGCAGGCTCCCTGCCTGCCCTGGCTCCACGCCACTCCTGGAAGCAGCTGGCACCACGTCCCTGTGGCCCCTGGGGGGGCAGAGGGCTCCATGCACTGCTCTTGCCTGTGGGTACCATCCCCGAAGCTCCCATTGGCCGCAGTTCCCCGTACCTGGCCAATGGGAACTGTGGGAGGTGGTGCCTGCAGGCGAGGATAGTGCATGGAGCCCTCTGCCCCCCATTCTCCACGGGCCACAGGGATATGGTGCCAGCCGCTTCCAGGAGCAGCGCGGGGCCAGGGCATGCAGGGAGCCTGCCTTAGCCCCGCTGCACCACGGAGCTGGCAATCCCGCGGGCCGCATTGAAAGCCCTGATGGGCTGGATCCAGCCCGTGGGCCGTAGTTTGCCCTCCCCCGAGCTAGACTTTGTACTGCACATTATTGGGGAAAAATGTGACTCCTCCTATGGAATTTCAGTATAGTAAAATATGCACAGTGCTTGTAATGGAAAAGCTTTCAAACCAAGTACATACGCAAGAGAAAAACCAAAAAATACAGACACCACTGACTCTTGTGGGCCTACAGGTTCAGCAATCGCAGACCTGCCTCCCTTTGCAGTCCATGGAGAACTCCATTACAGTGCATTCTTAGGGCCCCCTCATGATTCCATGTAGCATCAGGGACCATATTCTTACCCTACCATTCCACCCCAGAGGAATTTAAGGACAACCACAGCTTCACATACTGCAACCGTGGCTTTTCCAGGTCAGTGTGTATAGGTAAAATGGGCATGAATGTTCTTTCCCTTAACTTAATAAATTAATGGAACAGAATTTTTCAGTGTATTTGGTTTTAAATTGCACAGGTTTTTCTTTACACTGGTTTTGTTACTGAATACAATTCTATTATTTGGAAAATTTAATTAATTGTGATTAGTTCACAACATATGCTGCAGAGTGCCTAGCAGTTCTGAAAGCACACACTTGTTACTGAACAGTGTGACGCAACTCATAGGATCATAGACAAACAGTGTAATAATAATAAATGTACAGCAAGCACTGTAAAATTAACAAGTGCATTGATAGTGCTTATATTCATAGATGTACACCAAGCACCACACAATTCCTAACAGGCCTCAAAACTGCAGGGCCACATAGAGCACGGTAAACCACAATGCATTACTGTGTCTCCTTTTTAAAGTGCTCTCTCAAAGCCTCCCTGAGCTATATAGCTTCGTGTTGAGCTCTTCGGATAGCCCTCAGGTCGGGATGTTCAAACTCAGCAGACAGCTGCTCCACCTCCACCATGGCAGCAACTTTTCTCCCTTTGCTTCACACACATTTATGCAGGAGGCAGCTACAACCCCTGAGATGTCTCCCCTTCCCCCCCCCCCGAGATCCCACTTGTGAGTAAACAACGCCAGCGCCCCTTTGATCTACCAAAAGTGCATTGAGCTGTCATTCTGCACCTGCTGAGCCAGTAGCTGAATCTTTCCTTGGTGCTGTTGGGGTGGCTGGTGTATGGCTGATGACTCAGGAAGCAAGGGTTGGCTGGGTTACCCAGGATCACTACTGGCATTTCAACATCACCAACGGTAATCTGCTTGTCAGGAAAGAATATCCCGAAGCTGAAGCTTGAGCCCCAGGCCGAAGCCAAAGCCCAAGGGCTTAAGCCCTGGGTGATGGAGCTCAGGTTAGTCTCCCCCACCTGGGGCTGAAGCCCTTGGCTTTCACTTTGTCTCCTTGCCCGAGGTGGTGGGGCTTGGGCTTTGGCAGGGCTTGGGTGGGTTCTGGCTTCAGACCCCCTCCTGGGGTCATATAGTAATTTTTGGTGTCAGAAGGGGGTCGCGGAGCAATGAAATTTGAGAACCCCTGACCTAGAGGAAGCACATCTAGTGGTAAGAGGATAGTTTAGCTTCCCTGACCAGTTTAATTCCATGGCCCATTGGATCTCTGGCCTCTTCGTGAAAAGGTCAGCAAGGAGGTCAAGTGTAATGGTCATTCTGTGATGTGAATACTTGGAACGCAAGCTGCCAAGCTCACTTCACTTTACACAGACCATGGACAATCGGTCATATTGTAATGAATCTTTCCCAAGAATGTGGGCAGGACTTGAACTGATTAAACCAGAAAGGGGAAAGATCATATGCTATGATCCTGTGACATAGTTTCCCAGCTTCAGGCTTTTCACTATTGGTTTTGCTCTCAATTACATTATAATAAGAAACATCAGAATGGCCTTACTGGGTCAGACTAGTGGTTCATCTAGACCATGACTGGTTGCAGATGCTTCAGGGGGGAATGAGCATATAATATAATACCTAGCTCTTGTACAGTGCTTTTCCACAATAGATCTCACAATGCCCTCCAAAAGAGTAGCACTATCTCCATTTTATAGATGGGGAAATTGAGGGGCAGAGACTTGCACAGAGTCACCCAGTAGGCCACTGGCAGAGCTGGGACTAGAACCCAGGGTCTTCTGAGTCTAGTCCAGCGTTCTAGTCACTGGGCCGCAATGCCTGCTAGAAAGAAGCTAGAGATACAGTCCTAACTTTGGCTCAGGGCTGGCCAACACTTCAAAGTTAGGTTGACCTAACTACATCGCTCAGGGCTGTGAAATATTTCATGCCCAGTGTGACGTAGTAAAGCTGACCTAAACCCCGATGGAATTCTTCCATCGACCTAGCTACCACCTGTAGGAGAGATGGATTTCGTACAGTGATGGAAGAACCCCTTCTGTCGCTATAGGAAGTGTCTACACTACAGTGGCACAGGCGCAGCGTTTCTAGCATAGACATATCCACGGTTTCTTCTCTACAGATAAATGTCCCCTTACCCTTTCTGGAACAGCACTCTGTTTTGTGTAACTGGTGTTATTCAGTTAGCCGGGTCTTAGATATATGTCCAGAACCCCTCCAGCTCAGGAGCCATTGATCTTGAGAGCCTTTCGCTCATTAGTTGCTTCAGACAGCTGTTCTCTCTCCCCTTCCATTTTCTCAGACCAAGCCATCTGGGAAGCCGTGTGTTTAGACTAATAATGCCCCCCCCAGGTTTTGGCCTGTGTATCCTGCCTGTTGACTTGCTTAATCCTGTCTGGGGCTTGGAAGGCGAATCCTGTGTCTAAAAAAAGAACATTTCAGTGTAAATTGATATAGAAACATTTAAGTGTAAGACTATAATGTACATAAAGGGGGAAATATCCTTTGTTTCCTCTGAGCTCGGTAGGGTTCATCTTATTACTCTTGGCTGTTAGAGAAAGAATGTGGTTGCTTTATTCCTGCCTTCTAATGAGAGTGATAACTTCCTAGCCCTGGCATGTGTGTGTCAGAAGGTCAGGCCTGGAATCTGGCTAGGGACTTTCTTTTTACAACCGGATCAGATTTTTAAAATCTCAGACCTTGGCTAACAGGGAGTCCTCATGTTACACAACTTATGGTCCATGAAACAGAGGCAAGAGCCAAGAATTTTAGGAAAAGAGTTGAAGAAGGCTTTTCTGGGGACAAAAATGAATGGGCTAGTTCATTCACTTCATACCCCTACTGGATGGGATCAGGACTGCTCAGTTAACTCCTAAGCCCTATATTGCTTACAGAGGGTTTGCCTTCAGCTCAAAGCCAGGAACGTGTTGGTTTTTTCATTGATTGGGGTGTGTGTGTGTGTGTGTGGTTTAATGGCAAGAACGGATTTTGATCCCAGCTGTCACTGAGGTTGCCCTTGATGGTCCCTGGAAACCTAGTGAGAACCGTGATTCCTGTTGGGGCAATGCAGCTTGCTGGTCAGAGTACTTGAATGGGAGTTGAGGGAAACCTGGGTTCTGTTGCCAGCGGACCTGTGCCACTGACCTACATGTGACCTTGGGGCAGTCCCCTCGCTTCTGAGTTTACCTATTTGGGAGAGTGAAGAATCCTTGGCCACCTTTTTATAAAGCATTGTAGTATCTACAGATGAAAAGCACAATATAAAAATCTTACTGTGTGGTTAGGAGGATGTTTGGTGTTTTATTGATATTGTTCTTATTATAATAGGCCTCTACACTTTGAAACCTACTTGCAGAGCTTAATTTACCGGAAAGACCCGAACAGACTACTTACTATCAGCCAGAACAAACAACCTACTTTTATAGACCTGAGCTCACTCTTTCTTCAGTCTACAGATCCATGCATTTTAAAGAAATGGTATTAAAGTGAAATTATGCATCACTCATAGCAGAAATGTGAATCTGGAGACCCATTTCAGCTACAGGCCATTATTAAGAAAAATCACTTTAATAATTGGAAAGATTAGAAACAGCCTGTATTCTTCCAACCCGGAAAGGTGTATTACAGTATTTTGTATGAGACAAATCATGTAGAGCCACTTCAGTGTTGAAATGAGGTATGAAGAGGATCAGTCTTTTCAAAGTCTGTTTTATCACTGGCACTTGTCCTCCTGTCTATTAAGCATCCTGTTTCCATCCCATTTTAATGTTAAGTGTTAAAGAGGGCAGTCTTCTCTTTAGATCTCTCTGAAACTTTTTTCTTAATTGGAATGGTTGATTTCAACAGGTAGAAAATGGATCTTTAAAGCCTTTCACTAATTGCACATGCTGCTTTAAATTTGATCCATTTGTTTTGTAAAACTGAGAGGGAGGAACACAACTTAATTAAAACGTGCACAAAGTGTTTCAAAACTGGCCTGACTTAAATACTACTGAAGTGGTCACCGTTCCTTTAAACATGTTTCTAGGCCTTGGTGAGGATAAACACTAACTTCTAATATTAGTTGTCTTCAAACTTGGCTTGAGTTGTGAGTCTTTAAGATCTACAAACCGAAACAAGTTTGAAGAAAATGATTCAGTGGTTCTGATAGTCCAAATGTTTCACGCTGAATGGCCCTACATCTCATATGTCCCAGCAGGCTAAGTTACTCTAGTATTTTATGACATAATGGAAAAAAAAATTCAAACTCACTAACTTTCAGGATGCAAAACTCTGATTTCTCCATTGCCCATTAGAAGCAAGTCTAAGCGGCCATCAAGCTGTACATGAGACAATGATCTTGGGTGAGCCATCAAGGATTGAACTTGAGACTTCTAGATTTAAAAATATGAGCATCTATTACTTGAGCTAAAGAACCAAAGTTCCTTTGCTCAAAGATTTATGAAACCACTACAGCCTATTTGGATTAACAATTGCTGAAATGGGACAAACACCTCTGCACTGACTACACTTGTGAGTTCATTGCTTTACTTCGTCCCCTCCTACTGTTACTTTTGCTAGTCACATGTTCAAAATTAGATTGTGACCACTTTGGGGCAGCTCCCATGTCTTTCTATTTGTCCTGTAAAGCTTCTGGAACACTTTCAAGCGCTGTGTACAACTGAATGGCTGAATAGTTCTCTGCCCATAGACCCATATAATGGAGGGACTATCCCAGATTCAGTCAGTTTGGTTAGTGGCTGAGTTGTGTACAATTTCTGCTCATGAGGTCCCAGTCAGCTGTGCATGTGTTTATATTTTCAGAACTCCAAATTGCTGGACCAGTTTTTGATTGGTCTTTCCAAACAACTGATCTCCGGGCTGACACCAAGCATGACAAATGTGGGCTCCAAAGACACTCTGTGCCCAAGTTATAAGCAAAGGAAAGAGGGGTTATGAATGAAGCTGGACTCCACCTTAACTTTCGTGCATGCTCAGACATGCTACAGAAATCCTCACACCTATGCACCTATTAGAAAGAGATTAGGAATGTGAGCTCGGTCTGGTTCTTACTTGCTTTTCTACTCAGTAAATGCACATTTAGTAAATGAAACATGCAATCTGCATTATTTGTGTTACACTAGCACCTAGAGGCACCAAATGAGATCGGGACTCATTATACGTAGGCTTGGGAGGATTAGATTTTTATCCACAAATGTTGATTTGACTGTATGCATACAAACTGAGGGGAAAATTATTTCGATCAATAATAATCAACATTTACAGATAAGTAAAGAAAAATGCATCCTGAGACTGCATTAGTCAAAATCTATGACTTAGACTTTTGAATTAGGCTTGTTACAAATACTTGAATGAATAGTAAAAACGGGTTTGATCTGTTGATTTTAAGGATATTTGTATATTTTAACATGTGATGTTGGCAATTTGTTTTAACCATTAATAAAGATCTAGCTTTTTGAGTGCCTCTACTCCAGAAATTCCCAGCACTGTGAAAATTTAAATCAAATAAACTTCAGTTTTTTAAAATCATTTGGACAGATATTGAATTCAGTTGAGCCTAATTGTACTAGGCACTAGATGGACACACAACTCGTCCTGCACCACTCTAAATAGACAAGCATTAGAAGAGAGGTGTCGGAGATGAAAGGACTGACCCAGGGTCATGCAGCAGGCCACAAGCACAACTGGGATTAGAATCCATATCTGCAGAGTCCCAGTCCAGTGCCCTATTGCCTAGAAGCCACTAGTCCATTCTGCACCATCCATTCAGTAGATGGGCGTGTGTCATGGCTTTACTTCATTTGCAGAAGGTCCCTGTATTCTTCCCAAAACATCATCCAGTTACTGTTCAGTCTGTATTTACTGGAAATATATTGTGGAAACTGCACTCTGGAAGAAAAAACTCATCTGTTCCCAGAGGGTTTTTCAGCTCTCAAAGAACCCAGAGTCATCTTTATGTGGATTTAACGTCGCCAATGACCTTTTAGGTCACAGCTGCTGAACTAGTTGCCTGCTTAAACCCCAGTAATCTTGGCTGGCTTTCTAGCTTTTAATTCAGAGACAGCCTGCCACAGCTCTACCCAGTAAACGCCCTATTAAGCAGTTAATTATTTCTCTATAATACTTGCTTTTATCTTTAATACAACAGTTTTACTGTCTCTGATAATTACAGTCTCGGATAACTCTCTTAAATCTAATGAGGCGTGACAAGCCGTGCTCAACAAGGCACCACGCCATTAACTTCTTACCTCTTCTTTGTCATCTTATCACACAGAATTACTGTCTTTCTAGCCTGAGCAGTTCTAGATACATAACGTGTCATTTTCCATTAGGGCAGCAATGAGAATGATCACGGAAGCACCTGCTGCCAGGTTAATGGCCAGCTGGGTAGTTTGCTCAGCGGTCTGCCGGTGCTGTTAAACAGCTACTCCCTTCCAGTTTGATACATTTCTCTGCAACTCTAACAGATCTTAGACGTGGGATTGAAGTACCTTTCTCCAGCTGAACAGCCTTGAACTGGCCCATAATCCTTTCTCTCATGCACAGAACAAGAGACACAAGTAGCCTTGAAATTTAATTTTATTGCAAAAGAGGCTCCGTTTCCATCCTTTGATAGCAAGCACTATGCACATTCTGTTGCAATAACGTGTCAGTCCTGTGTAATCTCCACAGAGAAGTGGTGGCAGCTTGGAATGTTTCCAAACTAGACTGGAAATGGCACTTAAAGAATGTTGGGAATCATTAAGAAAGGGATAGATAAGACAGAAAATATCCTATTACTTCTATATAAATCCATGGTACGCCCAGATCTTCAATACTGTGTGCAGATGTGGTCGCCCCATCTCAAAAAATATATATTGGAATTGGAAAACGTACAGAGAAGGGCAACAAAAATTATTAGGGGTATTAGGAGATATTAATAAGAATGGGACTTTTCTGGTTGGGAAAAAAGGGGACGACTAAGAGGAAGATATGATAGAGGTCTATAAAATTGTGACTGGTGTGGAGCAAGTAAATAAGTGTTATTTACTCCTTCTCATAACACAAGAACTAGGGGGTCACCAAATGAAATTCATAGGCAGCAGGTTTAAAACGAAAGGAAGTATTTCTTCACACAACTCAGTCAACCTGTGGAAATTTTTGCCAGAGGATGTTGTGAAGGCCAAGACTATAACAGGGTTCAGAAAAGCACTAGATAAATTAATGGAGGACAGGTCCATCAATGGCTATTAGCCAGGATGGGCAGGGATGGTGTCCCTAGTCTCTGTTTGCCAGAAGGGAATGGGCAACAGGGGATGGATCACTCGCTGGTTACCTGCTCTGGTCATTCCCTCTGAGGTAATCTGGCATTAGAAGACAGGATACTGGGCTACATGAACCTTCGGTCTGATCCAGTGTGACCGTTCTTATGTGCTAATGCTTTGCTGGGTCCCGAGGCTACAATGCTAGAAAGCTTGACTGGATAAACTGGCAGGTCATTCACTATCTCTGGAGTCTAGAATCACCATGAGGCCTAGCATTTACAAACTGATCTGTATGATGAGCAATTTGAAGGAGTGCTATCATGGGGAGAGAAGACTGGAAGTTGGGTCTCCAGCCCAGCAAACGTAGTTTAATGTCCAGTGTCCTGGTCCACGTGGATCATCTAATAGAGATTTATTCAGTTTCAACTTAAACTGGAATTCTATCTGCTGTTGTCTGTTTAGAGTTGATCGGTATTAAATTTGCTTTCTCTCTGGTGCATAGGGTGTTGAGATGAGATCCCCAACTGTCCATCCCACATGAGGCTCTAATAGCATCAGTGCTCAAAAGCTGAGCAGGGTGAGGCCTGGCCAATATCAGGAGAAAGCCATGAGCCATATTCCCATGAGTTGGAACACTAGCGTTTATAATCCAAAGCATCCCACTGGATTGCTCCAAGTGTGCTGTGAAGTGAAGGGAATGCAGAGGGCCATTCTGTGGGTAACTGGGTGTGAGCCCATTCAAGGCTTGGAAGACTACTTGCAATAGACCCAGATTCTTGCTGACAGGATTGCAAATTGCAGATCAGTAGCATGGTTGGTGGTTCTTGGAAGAAAAATTGCAGCATGCTGCACTAGCTGGACATTCTAGGTAACCCATTAAGTTGGCTTTGAGTGGAAGGGAGTGGCCGTGAGAAATGCACAAATACTGGTGGTTCTTTGAGTGTTTGCTCATGTCCATTCCATTGTAGGTGTGTGTGCGCTTGCCACATGCACAGGTGCTGAAAGTTTTTCCCTCAGCGGTGTCTGTAGGGGCCTGGCTGTGGCGCCCTCTGGAGTGGCGCCTGTATGCTGCGGTATAAAGGGCGCCACCGGTTCTCCCCACCCTGAGTTCCTTCTTAGTGCCAGTAATGGTGCTGGAATGTCATCTTGCTTCGGCAAGCCTTCTCTCTCTCAACCATTGTTGCAAACTTTTCTCCTGTAGATAGGGAAAACTATTAACAATTTTTAACTTAGTGTAGTAGTTAGTTAGTCCTGGATGGGACTCAGCCGAGGGATGGGGCATGCCCTGGTCCCCAGGCTTCAAACCCTGTGACCGCTGTAAAAAGCCGATGCCCATCAGCGATCCTCACAGTAGTTGGTCTGAGGTGCGTGAGCGAAACCCACATCAGCAACAAGTGTCGTATGTGTAAAGGCTTCAAACCTTGGACAGAAAAGGAGCGGGACATATGTCTCTGGCACTCCTTGTGGAGTCAGCGTTGGCATCGGAGACATCCAGATCGGACTCTGCCCAGCACCGCTCCATTGATGCGGAGCACTCTGCTGGTGCCGTATTTGGACCAATGCCGATCTCCCTCCTTGGTACCTGGGTCAAAGCAAAGAAAGTCTGGGAGGGGACGATCCCCTACATCCCATAAACGGAAGGAGAGGGCTGGAGGGGAGCAAAGACCCGTGAGGGGCAGCTCCTCGCCTCCAAGCGGGAGTTGGGCCCCAGCTCAGGTCGAGCAGGTTAGACATCCTAGCGCTACCGGTGCCACCCACACTGGCTACGGCGGTGCCCCATTCCAGGGGTAAACCTGCCCTGGGACCTTTCCACCAGTCCCCATCAATGCAACACCGCTCCTCACCACAGGGAGTGTCCCGCCAGTGCTCACCCACACAGAGCTACCACACCTCGGACACAGGGTGGCCCGCCCAACGAAGTTCCAGGCTCCGGACTTGGCACCACTTGTCGGGCTCCAGACGCTGATCTCTGATGACGCGGTGCAGACCCATGGAGGTGCGCCTGTCCCTTCAGCCCCACTATTGGGACCGCCCAAGCTGCTCGCCTAGTGATTGGCACCGTTCTGAGGACTTAGGTAAATGGTCCAGGTCTCGTTGCCAGCATCTCTGCATATCCCCTCACCACAGCCCAGGTCTGCCTCAGGCTGTTGGGTCACATGGCGGCATGTACTTATGTCGTCCGCCATGCGAGGCTCAGGTTGTGATCTCTCCAACAGTGGCTGACAGTCTTCTTCCAGTCCAGGGATCATCTGGACAAAGTCATCACGATCCCACTGAAGGTACTTACCTCCCTGCAGTGTGGACCAACTCGAGGGTGGTCCTGGAAGGAGTTCCATTCGAGAGTCCTCGACCTTCAGTATCTCTAATATTGAATGCCTCCGACCTCAGCTGGGGAGCGCATCTCGGCGAGCTGCAAACCCAAGGAACGTGGTCCCTAGAAGAGCTGACGTTGCACATAAATATCAGGGACCTCAGAGCAGTCCACCTAGCCTGTGGAATCTTTCTGCCACATCTTTCCAGTCAAGTGGTACAGATGCTCACGGACAACATGGCCTCGATGTTCTACATCAACAAGCAAGGGGGAGCCCAATCGTCAACTCTGTCAGGAAGCACTCTGACCGTGGGACTTTGTCATCCAGCATGACATCCACCTTGAGGTGTCGCACCTCTCCGGTGTCCAGAATGCGCTGGCGGATCGCCTCAGCAGGTCCTTCTCTCACCACGAATGGTCCCTCCACCCGGAGGTCGTCCAGGTACTCTTCCAAAGGTGGGGAACTCCCCAAATGGACCTGTTTGCCAACAGGCAGAACAGGAAGTGCCAGCAGTTCTGCTCCCTCCAGGGCCTAGGCAGGGATTCCCTCACCGACGCCTTCCTTCTCTCATGGGAAGGGAATCTGATGTACACATTTCCGCCAATTCCGCTGGTCAGCAGGATCCTGGCAAAAGTCAAAGCAGACAAGGCGCGAGTCATCATGATGGCCCCGGCGTGGCCTCACCAGCATTGGTTTGGCATGCTCATGGATCTGGCTGTGACTCCCACATGGCCACTGCCCAGCCGCCCGGATCTCCTCTCGCAAGACCATGGTCGGCTCCTGCACCCGAACCTTCCCTCCCTTCACCTTCATGACTTGGTGCTGCCTGGCTGAACCCGGAGAAAAGGACCTGCTCCAGTCAGGTACAGCAAGTCCTCTTGGAAAGCAGAAAGCCCTCCATCAGAGCAACTTGCCTGACAAAGTGGAAGCGGTTTGCCTGCTGGTGGAGAGGCGTGGCATTTCCCCAATAAGGTCGTCTTTACAGTCCATCCTTGGTTACCTGCTGCACCTTAAGCATCAAGACATCGTGCTTTCCTCCATCAAGGTGCAGCTTGTCCAGGGCAAATTGGAGTTCTCACACGACATGTCTACTTGATTCCTAAAAGGATTCTTCCCACCGGTCTGGGACCCGATTCTGTAGTGGGACCTCAATCTCGTTTGAGAGGCCAAAAATAAATTTTAAAAGGTCAAGAAGCTTCATTTTGTCCTTGTCATGATGTTTTGAAGTTTTAGTTTTTTTTCTTTTTTCTTGCTTTTGACTTTTTAATTTTTAAAAAAAAATTAAAAGAACCACTTAAAACCCAAAGAAATTCATTTTGGGTCAGCTGAAAAATTTTGTTTTGACCCAGAACAATTTTTTTTGTTTTCATTTGGTAAGAAACCCCAATAAATCAGTTTAGCACCAAACTGGTTTGGCTCCCAAACTGAAGAATTAATTATTGGTTCAGTTCTGCTTCATGCAGCATATATTTTGCCTGTGGAGCTCACAGCCACTGGATATCGCGGAGGTGAAGAGTTCAGTGGAATTAAAAAATAAACCACTAGACACATGGATAGCTACTGTGATCCATACCTCTGAGACCTAGAACGCAGAGCAGTAACATAGTCTCTGTGGGCTACTCAGTAAGTCAACCTGATACCTGAATCTGGTGCAGAAGGCGGCTGCTTGCTTGGCACCAGAGTTCCATGATCTCCACCTGCTGCCTGGTTTTTAGGTGGCATATAATGCTTTGAATTGGACCTATTAAGCCCTAAATGGGTTGGGATCTGCCTACTAGATGCCGTCTTGAAGCATTCCATCCTGTGCACTGTCAACAGAAGCACTTAAGATTATAAGACCGGCCATACTGGGTCCAACCAATGGTCCATCTAGCCCAGTATCCGGTCTTCTGACAGTGGCCAGTGCCAGGTGTTTCAGAGGGAATGAACAGAACAATCAAGTCATCCATCCTATGTCGTCAACTCCCAGCTTCTGGCAAACAGAGGCTAGGGACACTCAGAGCATAGGGTTGCATCTCTACCCATCCTGGCTGGTAGCCATTGATGAACTAGAAAAGTTCATGGAGGTCCTTTTTTGAACCCTGCTTTTGTTTTGGTCTTTACAACATCCCCTGGCAATAAGTTCCACAGGTTGACTGTGAGTTGTGTGAAGAAATACTTCCATTTGTTTGCTTTAAACCTGCTGCCTATTAATTTCATTGGATGACCCCTAGTTCTTGTGTTATGTGAAGGAGTAAGTAACACTTCCTTATTCACTTTCTCCACACTAGTCAAGATTTTATAGACCTCTATCATATCATAGAATAGAATCATAGAATATCAGGGTTGGAAGGGACCTCAGGAGGTCATCTTGTCCAACCCCCTGCTCAAAGCAGGACCGATTCCCAGTTAAATCATCCCAGCCAGGGCTTTGTCAAGCCTGACCTTAAAAATATCTAAGGAAGGAGATTCCACCACCTCCCTAGGTAACGCGTTCCAGTGTTTCACCACCCTCCTAGTGAAAAAGTTTTTCCTAATATCCAACTTAAATCTCCCCTACTGCAACTTGAGACCATTACTCCTTGTTCTGTCATCTGCTACCACTGAGAACAGTCTAGATCCATCCTCTTTGGAACCCCCTTTCAGGTAGTTGAAAGCAGCTATCAAATCTCCCCTCATTCTTCTCTTCTGTAGACTAAACAATCCCAGTTCCCTCAGCCTCTCCTCATAAGTCATGTGTTCCAGTCTCCTAGTCATTTTTGTTGCCCTCCGCTGGACTTTCTCCTATTTTTCCACATCCTTCTTGTAGTGTGGGGCCCAAAACTGGACACAGTACTCCAGATGAGGCCTCACCAATGTTGAATAGAGGGGAATGATCACATCCCTCGATCTACTGGCAGTGCCCCTACTTATACATCCCAAAATGCCATTGGCCTTCTTGGCTACAAGGGCACACTGTTGACTCATATCCAGCTTCTCGTCCACTGTAACCCCTAGGTCCTTTTCTGCAGAACTGCTGCCGAGCCATTCGGTCCCTAGTCTGTAGCTGTGCATTGGATTCTTCCGTCCTAAGTGCAGCACTCTGCCCTTGTCCTTGTTGAACCTCATCAGATTTCTTTTGGCCCAATCCTCCAATTTGTCTACGTCCCTCTGTATCCTATCCCTACCCTCCAGCGTATCTAACACTCCTCCCAGTTTAGTGTCATCTGCAAACTTGCTGAGGGTGCAATCCACACCATCCTCCAGATCATTTATGAAGATATTGAACAAAACTGGCCCCGGGACTGACACTTGGGGCACTCCGCTTGATACCGGCTGCCAACTAGACATGGAGCCATTGATCCCTACCCGTTGAGCCCGACAATCTAGCCAATTTTCTGCCCACCTTATAGTCCATTCATCCAGCCCATACTTCTTTAACTTACTGACAAGAATACTGTGGGAGACAACGTCAAAAGCTTTGCTAAAGTCAAGGAACACCACATCCACTGCTTTTCCTTCATCCACAGAACCAGTTATCTCGTCGTAGAAGGCAATTAGATTAGTCAGGAATGACTTGCCCTTGGTGAATCCATGCTAACTGACTGTTTCTGATCACTTTCCTCTCCTCTAAGTGCTTCAGAATTGATTCCTTGAGGACCTGCTCCATGATTTTTCCAGGGACTGAGGCGAGGCTGACTGGCCTGTAGTTCCCTGGATCCTCCTTCCTCCCTTTTTTAAGGATGGGCACTACATTAGCCTTTTTCCAGTCATTGGAACTTCCCCTGATCGCCATGAGTTTTCAAAGATAATGGCCAATGGCTCTGCAATCACATCCGCCAACTCCTTTAGCACTCTGGGATGCAACGCATCCAGCCCCATGGACTTGTGCAAGTCCAGCTTTTCTAAATAGTCCTGAACAACTTCTTTCTCCACAGAGGGCTGGTCACTTCCTCCCCATGCTGTGCTGCCCAGTGCAGTAGTCTGGGAGCTGACCTTGTTCGTGAAGACAGAGGCAAAAAAAGCATATCCCCCCTTAGTCATCTCTTTTTTTTAAACTGAAAAGTCACAGTCTTATTAATCTCTCCTCATATGGAAGTTGTTCTAGACCCGTAGTCATTTTTGTTGCCCTTCTCTGTACCTGTTCCAATTCCAATATATCTATTTCTTTTGAGATGGGGCGATCATATCTGCCCACAGTCTTCAAGATGTGGGTGTACCATGGATTTATATAGAGGCAATGTGATATTTTCGGTCTTATTATCTATCCCTTTTCTGATGGTTCCTAGCATTCTGTTAGCTTTTTTTGATGGCTGCTGCACATTGAATGGATGTTTTCAGAGAACTATCCACAGTGATTCCAAGATCTTTCTTGAGTGGTAACAGCTAAGTTAGACTCCACCATCTGAATGTTGGGATCACTTACTCTCAACTTTAGACGGCTTTGCCAGTAATGCTTATGCGTCAGAGACCCCTCTGCTTTGGAATCTATTCCCACCGTTGGTCCAAACTATGCCAGTCCTGTTGATCTTCAAGCTACACTGAAAGGTCTGAGTCTCCATGCATGGTCCTGTGTATTATCTAAAAGTACTATCACCCCTATGCATTCAAAAATCAGACTTAAATCATGAGAGCTTGTCATAAATATAAAGAGAAGGGTAAACACCTTTAAAATCCTTCCTGGCCAGAGGAAAAACCCTTTCACCTGTAAAGGTTAAGAAGCTAGGATAACCTCGCTAGCACCTGACCAAAATGACCAATGAGGAGACAAGATACTTTCAAAAGCTGGGGGGAGGGAGAAACAAAGCCCCTCTCTCTCTGTCTGGGTGATGCTTTTGCCGGGGACAGAACAGGAATGGAGTCTTAGAACTTAGTAAGTAATCTAGCTAGATATGCGTTAGATTCTGATTCCTTTAAATGGCTGATAAAATAAGCTGTGCTGAATGGAATGTAGATTCCTGTTTTTTGTCTTTTTGTAACTTAAGGTTTTGCCTAGAGGGATTCTCTATGTTTTGAATCTGTTTACCCTGTAAAGTATTTACCATCCTGATTTTACAGAGGTGATTCTTTTATACTTCTATTAAAATTCTTCTTTTAAGAATCTGAATGCTTTTTCATTGTTCTTAAGATCCAAGGGTTTGTGTTTGTGTTCACCTATGCAAATTGGTGAGGATTTTTATCAAGCCTTCCCCAGGAAAGGGGGTGTAAAGGTAAGGGGGGATTTTGGGGAAAAAGACGTTTCCAAGCAGGCTCTTTCCCGGTTATATATCTGTTAGATGTTTGGTGGTGGCAGCGATAAAGTCCAAGAGCAAAAGGTAAAATAGTTTGTATCTTGGGTAAGTTTTAACCTAAGCTGGTAAAAGTAAGTTTAGGAGGTTTTCATGCAGGTCCCCACATCTGTACCCTAGAGTTCAGAGTGGGGAAGGAACCATGACAGATCTTTAGAATCTTTATTTGCCTTCTGGTGTTTTGAGCCTTCAGGGGTCACATTTTCAGGCTTTTTCTCCTAACTATGAGGGCTAGAAATTTATGAAAGTAAAATCTGTCTATTAATCACAAGATTCTGAGAGCTGGGGCTCTAAAAACATCAAATTGCAAGACTCAACAAAATCACGAGTGGGCAACACTAGGAGAGAAGAAAAATACCTGAGGTCCACTCAGTGGTGGTGGGGAAGGTTAGGAAATAACTTCCCATATGGACAGATTATGCCATAATTGTTGATTACAAGGGTTCTTTGCACCTTCCTCTGGAGCATTTGGTAGTGGCTACTGTTAATGTATTACAGAATTAGATGGACTTCTGTCTAATACAGTGTGGCAAATCGTCTGTTCCAGTCAACAAAATCTCCTACCTTATGGAAAAATGCAGAGGGTGAGGCTTGACTAGTAGTTGGAACCCAAGGTTAGGAGTCTGGCTACCCAGATCTCCAATCATTACCACTGCTGGTACTTATTATGACATATCTATATTGCCTTGGCATGCAAAGAGTGCAATCAAGGTGGCTTTGCCTACAGACTTCCTATCTGACTTTGGATAAATCACTGAATTTCCCTGTGCCCCAGTCTCTAGAACAAGGATACTCTTTACAAACCTCAAATAACTTATCCTTGCTTCTCTACTGTGAGGGTGAGTAAAGCATTTCTGAGAGCCTCTGTTGAAAGTTGAGGACAGAATTTCCCAGGGTCACTTACTTCCCTGTTCCATGCTTGCAGATCTCTGCAGATATCATGATAAGATTCCTAGTGATGAACCCTGGTGCAGGTTTTGCACAAACACATAATAAGATGGTGCTTACCGCCCCCCCAAGAGTTTACAACCAACGTATAAGAGAAGAGACAACAGGTGGATGGGGGAGTACAAGAAAATGAGACAGTGTTCGGTGGCATGATAGGCAGCGGTTTCAGCACATACCTATTTTGAATCTTCTAATGTTTTGAAAAGCAAGTAGATTGCAGAGCCTAAGTACAGTGGCTTCAAGGTAGCCGGTCTTATCCCCACTTTAAGGCCTGTTCAGACTCCTTCTGTCATCAGCTTAGTAACTACTTGACCATTGCTAATATAATTAATAATCATGCCTAGCTACTTCAGCCGGAACGTCTAGTACATTGATAAGGGTTCAGCTATTAGAGTTCACCGTATATCCCCTAGCAATATCTTCTCTAATGGGATTATACATCACGCTTATTCACTGATGCTCACGTGTGTTGGTATCCTGGTGACATGGCATCACCCAGCCTCCCACTAGATGGCACTATCCATCAATCTATCACTGAAGGCTCAGCTGGAGTACACCCCTGGGAAATGGGATGAGAGGGGGGCAACAGTTTTTTTGGTAGTTGTAGTGTCTGAAACTTTCTGACCTGGAAGGAAAACAATCACTGACTCCAAATAACTGTGTTGGGGTCCCCCTTCAAGCTGGCAAAGCTTTTCAAAACAAACGGCCTGCTGTGATCCATCTTAGAATCATAGAAGATAAAGGTTGGAAGAGACCTCAGGAGGTCATCTAGTCCAATCCCCTGCTCAAAGCAGGACCAACACCGACTAAATCAAGCAGGACCAACACCAACTAAATCAGACCAACTTCTGTGTTTAATTACTGACTTTCTCTTTAGAATAAACTTCCTGATTCATATGACTTAGTTACAATGCTTGTGTCGCCATGTACAGTACAAGCCAAAACAATCTTGACAAACAGTTTTTCCAGTCCAAACGTGCCTCTAGCCCATTACTACCTTGGAACGTATCTGCACAGAGAGCTTCTCAACTGCAACATCCATCTGTATTTGAGGAAGTCTTTCTCCATCTCTCCCTGATCCTGCTGCTTTCGCATTTTCTCCCTATGCTAATGTAATTCCCTCTCCCTCCAGGGCTGACAAGGGAAGCATAGCCCTGGTCTACACTAGGACTTTAGGTCGAATTTAGCAGCGTTAAATCGATGTAAACCTGCACCTGTCCACACAATGAAGCCCTTTATTTCGACTTAAAGGGCTCTTAAAATCGATTTCCTTACTCCACCCCTGACAAGTGGATTAGCGCTTAAATCGACGTTGCCGGCTCGAATTTGGGGTACTGTGGACACAATTCGATGGTATTGGCCTCCGGGAGCTATCCCAGAGTGCTCCATTATGACCGCTCTGGACAGCACTCTCAGATGCCCGATTGTTTGCCGTTGCTCTGACGCCGGGAGGGGCGACTGAGGGACACGGCTTACAGGGTTGGCTTCAGGGAGCTAAAATCAACAAAGGGGGTGGCTTTACATCTAGGAGTATTTCAGGCAGGACTTCACGGAGGGTTCCAATAAGAAATGGTGCACCTAAGTTATCGTTCTTATTGGAACAAGAAGGTTAGCCTGGCTTCTGATTGATACATGGCTAGATTTACCTCGCTGCACCTTCTCTGTGAGTGACTGCAGTGTGACCTAGAAGAATGAGTCCCCTAGACAGGGGATGGGGGGAAGCAAATGAGTACAAAACAAATCTGGTCTATTTCTTGTTTTGATCCACTCCATCTATCTTTTACATCTTTGGCTGGCAGCAGACGGTGCAGAAGGACTGCATGCCATCCACATGTCATGGCTGCTCGGCAGAAGATGGTACAGTACGACTGCTAGCAGTCCGTATCGCCTGCCCGCTCACCATAAGATGGTTCAATAGGACTGACTGCAGGACTAAAGAGAATGACCTGGTCAAGTCACTCCAAATTTAGTCCCTGCGCCCATGTCTGCCCAGGCGCTCCCAGCCGACGTGGCCAGGAGCACCTCGGACATGACGATGACGGCTACCAGTCGTACTGTACCGTCTGCTGCCACAAGGCAAGGGGTTGCTGCTACTGTGTAGCAATGCCGTACCGCGTCTGCCAGCACCCAGGAGACATAGGGTGACGGTTACCTGAGCGGGCTCCATGCTTGCCGTGGTATGGCGTCTGCACAGGTAACTCAGGAAAAAAGGCGCGAAACGATTGTCTGCCCTTGCTTTCATGGAGGGAGGGAGGGAACGGGGGGCCTGACGATATGTACCCAGAACCACCCGCGACAATGTTTTAGCCCCATCAGGCATTGGGATCTCAACCCAGAATTCCAGTGGGCAGCGGAGACTGCGGGAACTGTGGGATAGCTACCCACAGTGCAACGCTCCGGAAGTCAACTCTAGCCTCGGTACTGTGGAAGTGCTCCGCCGAGTTAATGCACTTAATGCACTTAGAGCATTTTCTGTGGGGACACACACACTCGAATATATAAAACCGATTTCTAAAAAACCGACTTCTATAAATTCGACCTTATTCCGTAGTGTAGACATACCCACAGTGATATAGTCTGTGTGCATGAGCACTCTCTGAAATGAACGCAAAATCCCATTACCTGTGCCCAGACAAGTGTTGATCTGCACTACAACTGCATCTTGCATCCACTCCACCCTTAACCTAGTTCTCTTTTCCAGGAGAGTCTCAAGTGAGAATCTGTGTATCACTACGGCCTTTGTTTATACATGAGAAAGGAATGTTGGCAAGGGGTTACAATACCAGGCTGGGAGTCTGGAGAAATTCAATATATTCCTAGCTCTGCCACTGACTACTGGTGTGACCTGGGGCCAGTCACTTAAGCTCTCTGATTTAATTTCCTCTCTTTAAAACAGGATGTGGATACCTATCTCACAAGTGGACCGACAGGTTGAACATGCTCTTGGGCCTGGTCTACGCTACATGGTTAGGTCGATGTAAGCTGCCTTACATCGACCTAGCTGTGGGAGTGTCTTCACTTAAGTTTGGCTCCCACCGATTGTAAATGCTTCTCTGCGCTGATTTTAGTAACACCAGCTTGATGGTTATTGGCCTTCAGGAGCTGTTCTGCCATGCCCCTGGTTTAGTCCAGGATATCGCTTCCGTCCTGCGGCAGTGACGTGTTTTAAATACAAACCCCTCCGCTTTCAGACTTGGGAGACGTGAAAACGAAATTGTTCTTATCAAGATGAACTTGCCCGCACTGTACATGCTGCATGCTCAGTCGCAGTCAACCATTTGTTAACTCCTATTATGCACGAGTTGGATAACATATTGATGATGGCTCCCATGACTTAAATCAAGCTTGTAGCTTTAAAACGTTACTTTCCATTTTTTGGAGGTTTATAGTGCTAAAATTCACTTCATTTTGGAGTGGGCCAGGTGTCTGTCTCTCTTCTGAATCATTTTTCTCACTCCCAATTAGAAACCATCTTTAACTGACATTTAGGAACTTAATAGGGTAACAGTGGTAATCCGGTCACCATCTCTGAGGCTTAAAGAGACTACCAGGAGCTAGGAATGGGAATCAGAAGTTCTATAGCTCAGATTAGACTGATAAAATCCTAGACGTCCGAGATAACCCAGTGCAGCCAGCTGCCACTGTAGGGTTGTCTGCTAAAGTCCAGTTTTTTGTGGCAAGAAATACTGCGCTCACATCCTTCATATCCTTGAAATCGCAGTGCTATGTTTAAAAGTAGGCAAGCTAATAACAGCACGCACCTGGGGTCAGCGGCATGCCTGACTCCAAGAGTGGCAGAGCCTGAGCCAAGCTAGTGAGCATATTTCTGGTGTTAACTGTCTGGTAGTTTTATAGGTGTATCATCAGTTCTCGTGTCTCTACTCATGCTCCAGCTTGCAAAGCTCAACTGGATCCCGTGGCTTGGCTCTGAGTCTCCCGGCTTGGCCAAATCTAAATGGTAGACTCTAGGCCAGGGGTGGGTAAACTTTTTGACCTGAGGGCCATATCTGGGTATGGAAATTGTATGGCGGGCCATGAATGCTCATGAAATTGGGGGTTGGGGTGCGGCTCTGGGTGGGGGTGCGGGATGAGAGGTTGGGGGTGCAGGAGGGTGCTCTGGGTTGGCTCCAAGGTTTGGAGGGCGGGAGGGGGATGAAGGTTGGGGAAGGGGGTTGGCGTACGAGAGGGGGTCGAGGCATGAGAGGGGGTCAAGGGTGCAGGGTCCAGGTGGCGCTTACCTCAAGCAGCTCCCAGAAGCAGCGGCATGTCTCCCCTCAGCTCCTACACGGAGGTGCTGCCAGGCAGCTCTGCATGCTACCCCATCCACAGGCGTTGCCCTTGCAGTTCCCATTGCCCACGGTTCATGGCCAATGGGAGCTGCGGAGGCAGCGCTTGGGGCAGGGGCAGCATGCAGAGCCCCCTGGCTGCCCCTACATGTAGGAGCCGGAGGGGGGACATGCCACTGCTTCTGGGAGCTGCGCGGAGCCACAGCATGCATGGAGCAGGGCAAGCCCCTGACCCTGCTCCCTGGCTGGAGCACCGGAGCAGGGAAACCCCTAGATGCTGCTTCCCAGCGGGAGCTCGAGGGCCAGATTAAAACGTCTGAAGGGCCGGATGTGGCCCCCGGGCCGTAGTTTGCCCACCCCTGCTCTAGGCTCTCCCCATGGTTCTCATGTGACCATTGTCGCATTTGTTAAAGTCTACGCTAGATTGCTTAAATGTATGGGTAACCCTTTTATCCTAGGTTAGAGAAGGCCTTGGTATTTCTTGGGCTGAGTATAACAGAGGCAAAACAGACTCTAAAGAAATATCAGGGTTTGTCTTAATCAACCTACCTTCTAATCTTGCTGCTTAGTCCAATTATACGGTAGGGTCTCATTTCCTTGTAATTCCGCCCTTTAATTGTCTGTCTTTACAGTAAAGCGCTTTCAGGAACCAAAAGAAGAGAGGCGTCCCTGGAGGATATGGTGAGAAATAGCTTTTTTTAAAAGCTCTGAACTACGGGGAATAGATTCTGTCTCTCCAAACGGCTTTTTATGTTTACTCTGATAATTAATGGGCTTCTAGGTCCTTCCTGTTCCTAAATGTTTAACGTGGAAACCGTGAACAGACTGAAATTCTCGGTGGTGTTACTTCCTATAAAGTTCCCATCACAGTATGGATGAAATTAACTGCACTACTGTAATCCTCAATGCTGCGGCGTATTTGGCCCTGTTTAGTACCTTTTACTGTTAGTTGAGAAGTCTCCAGGCATTACCAGCTCACTAACAACTCATTAGCTCCAGAAAGCTTTATGCAGTTCCCAACATATCGTTCGTTACGCTGCAGTGAGAGCCGAGTTAAGAAGCCTGTTACACCTGTGCATTTGTAGCTAAGAGCTGTATAAGCAGGTCTAATATCAAGGACTGAATGGCCTCATGGCCGTGCAGGAGAACCTCTCATCACTAAGATACCAGCTGAAATCCGGCCCAGATCAGTAGTAACCAAAAGATTTCACAGTCTCATGTCATCTCACATGGGCTCTGAACAAAGTTGGTGATTCGGTCCCGTTCCCAGTATACAAATGGGAAAACCACCATCACAGTTGGCACTGACTTCCTTCTTGCTGGCAGTCTCAGGCTGAATGGGCTTATGTAGGCTGAATGCTCCTGCCCCATCCCCACCCTGTTTCCTAATAGCGCCCTCACTAATGCTGCATTCAGTGTGCTGGGGGCTCATTTCCAGTGAACTCTCTGAAGTGAATGTTTGGTAATGGTGTAAATCCATGAGTCGCGCGTGCTGCTCCTTGTGGGGGTGGGTTTTTCAAAAGCACTTGGCACCAGCCTACCTCTGCTCCCATTTACTTCAGTGAGGGCTTCTGGGAATCCCTCCTGTGGATTACAAAAGCTCCTTGTGCCAGGCTTGATCTGAGGTCCCCACCTTCGCAAGTGTGATTCGTGTGCCAGCTAATACTCTACTGCTGCTTTAGGAAAGGTTGTTGCATCTATTCTTTTCAGGTTTTATGATACCTCCAAGCAAGCAATAGGTGCCCTCTTCATCCATTTTGCTAATGTTTTCCTGTCGGGTCATACTGCAGAAGATCCCTGCTCTCTGTGAGTATAGCAGTGTGCTTGTGTAACCCACACACCTTCTGGGTGTGGTGTTCTGTCCCATCTAGTGGCACCGAGACCACTTAGAGATTAATGAGTTTGCTCTACAGCCTTAGCTAACAGCTGGTTGGCTTTTAGCTCATGAGGTAGAGACTTATGCACTAAACTCCAGAGGTCCCAGGTTCGATCCTTCCCGCCGACGCCCAGGGTCTATCGGTGTTACGCTTGCATTAATGTTCTCTAGTTGGGACTGGAGGAATCTAAATGCACTTGCATCTATTGTCTCTACTATAGAAACAGACACTGACTTAGATCCTCTGAATGCTGTTCATTCCGATCTACCAGTCTGTGTTTCTCGTCTGGGTGGAGGCATTTGGGGCATCCAGAGTATCTGGCACTCCACTGGAAGTGCAAAAATGAACGGGCAGCTGCGCTCCTGGAGTGCCGATGCAGTTGTCTGGGAGGCAGTGCTGTCCGGTGGCTGAGATTCTGGAGATAGGGGCTCTGTGGCCAGCTCTGACACTGACTTGCTGAGTGACCTGTTTGGGGCAGGAGAGGGAAGGTCTTCCCAGTCCTTGTACAGTGTCCATAGGTCTCAGAGTAAAGTGCCATACACATATTGATGGATAATATATTTGCACATTGTAATTGCATTTGGCACATATGCAAGCTAAATGTGTAATTGTCTCTTGCACGTCTGACGTTCTGAAATCAGGCCTTATAGAGGAGAATCCTAGTTTAAAATGTCTGCCTTTACCTGTGCTGTTAGTACTTCATATTATTAAAGCCGTAAAGGTGTGTTGAAATCTGTTACTCTTGTTTTTCCATCTGGTTTTCATTCAGTGTCACTTTCTGGCTCTCCTGCACTAGCGTTTGCATTCACACTATTGTTGAAGGCTGGGGGAGGGGTGTAAATCAAAAGAAAGAGTTTGCCTTTCTTTTACCATAAATCCTTTATTCATACTAGACTTAACTCCTTCTCAGTGGTTTTGACTAACTCCATTAGAATTCTTGGAAACTTCTCTGGCCTTTGGTATATGGGAGGTCGGACGAGACGATCGCTTTGGTCCCGTCTGGCTTTAGAATCTCTGAAAACCCAGCTATAGCCTTTGAAAAAACAAAAACAAAAAACACTTGCCTCAGAAAAAAATTGGTAGTATCTCTTTAAATGGTGTTGGCCCAAAGATGAACCTACGATTCTAATAGAGTATCTGCAAAGTCTGTGATTCTTTATAGTTTAAACAAAAAAGCGCAGCAGAGCTCTGTTCCCCCCCACTTCCTTAACATATATGTCAGTGTTCGGTAGGGTTGCCAACCCTCCCGCTTCGCCGGGAGTCTCCCGGAATCGGGCTCTATCTCCTGGAGGTTACTGAAGCCAGTCCGGGTGATTTTAGCCCGCTTAAAGTCTGGCGGTGCAGAGGGGCTAAGGCAGGCTCTCCGCATGCCCTAGGCCCAGCAGCTCCAGGAAGCAGCCAGCACGCCCCTGCGGCCACCGGTGGGGGCAGGGGGTCTCCACATGCTGCCCCTGCCTACAAGCACCATTCCTGCAGTTCCCATTGGCTGGCTGCTTCCGCAAGCCACTCGAGGCCAGGGCAGGCAGGGAGCCTGCCTTAGCCACGCTACACCGCCAACCAGAAGCCACCCGAGGTAAGTGCTGCCCAGCCAGAGCCTGCACCCCTTACCCCCTCTGCACCCCAGCCCAGAGTCCCCTCCTGCACCCAAACTCCCTCCCAGAGCCCACACCCCCACACTCCCTCCTGCACCCCAACTCCTGGCCCCAGCTCTGAGCCCCCTCATGTACCCAAACTCCCTCCCAGAGCTTGCACCCCAACCTTCTGTCCCAGGCTCAGCCCCCTGCCACACTCCGAACCCCTCGGCCCCAGCCCAGAGCCTGCACCCCCTCCCGCAACTCAACCCCCTGCCCCACCCCAGTGAAAGGGAGTGAGTGTGCGAGACGGAGGGAGGAGGGGATGGAGTGAGTGAGGCAGGGCCTTGGAGAAGGGGGGTCCTTAGGGAAGGGGCAGGGTGTTTGAGTTTGTGTGATTAGACAGTTGATAACCCTAATGTTAGGGACTATAGAAATACTTACATCCATGTAATCTGAGCCCTGAACAAGGTAATTTAGTGTCTCAAGGCTTTGTCCATGGACTCTGTGTCAGAAAATATACAAAGCCTAGGCCCCGATCCTCTAAAAAACTTAAGCACATGTGCAACTTTAAAACATGTATGAGGCTACTGAAATCCCAGAGAATTACTCTTAACGCTGAGTAACAGTGCAGTGATAAGCCAGTGTGTATGGGGAGGGAAGATTTGCTAAAGTGTTCCCAAGATGGTTATAGATTAAAAGATGGAAAGATTAGATATTGAAATATTCATTAATTGGGCTTTATCTTAAGGCACTCTTTGGGGTTCTGAAAAGAAAATCTCACACCGTTCATGACTATACAATAAATCAAAACTGGATACTGATTTCCTAAATGCCACAGAAGATATTCTCAGGCTAATTTGATCCTGTAATATATCATGAACAGAATCTTCTTAGAACTTTACAGATGAGTTGTGGGAGGAGAGGGAGGTGCGGGGGAACAGGGGAGGCATTGGACCCAATTCTCCTTTCATTTGTGGCTTCTCACTTATATAGATTCTATGCCAACAGCACTGTTGGCTTTAATGGAGTTATTTCATTGTCTCACCAATATACAGGGAAGGAGAATTGGGACTGCTGAATATAATGAAGCTCGTCTTATCTGAATGGGGATTTCCAAAGTATCTATCAGAATCTATTCTGATTCCCTGGGAGCTAAGAACCCAGCTGAGCCTGAATCTTCAAGTGTTACACAGGGTGTTTTCTCCCCCCTCTGTTAGCTACCTAATGAATTTCATCCTCGATGCCACACTGGGGATGCTGCTGATCTGGTTCGGTGTGAAGGTTGTCTCCTGGCTTGTGGAGCATCGGAAGTACACATGCCTAGCCTTTGGAGAGTATGGTAGGTGTAGGACAACCCGATCCTCTTCCTTTCCCTCCAATATTTCTATATCATCTTTGCACAAAAGACACAGCAAGTTCACGCTTCTGATGTTTACTGGAAGATTCAGGCTAATGGAACTAACACTGGGTGCATTCAAAGAAGATACTTTAATACTTAGATATAATACTTAGTCCTGCCTAGAGTGCAGGGGACTGGACTAGATGACCTCTCGAGGTCCCTTCCAGTTCTGTGATTCAGATGAATAGTTAATTCTCAGAGGTACCTGTCAGTCATAGCAGTGTTTCTCAAACTTTTGTACTGGTGACCCCTTCAACATAAGAAGCCTCTGAGTGCGACCCCCCCCCCAATAAATTAAAAACTCTTTTTTATATATTTAACACCATTATAAATACTGGAGGCAAAGTGGGGTTTGGGGTAGAGGCTGACAGCTCGCGACCCTCCTCCCCATCCCCCAGGTAATAACTCTCTGAGGGGTCCTGACCCCTAGTTTGAGAATCCCTGTGCTAGAGATTAGCTTTCATGTTAAAAATGTCATTAAATCATTAGGTAACAAATAGATCAGTATCCACAAGCTCTTCCTACTCAGCAAAAGTAAAAATTTCACTCTCCAACTCATTGGTGAGGCACCCATTCAACCTGCCTCTCTAGGAGAATACGTAAGCCTTTTCAGCACATTCTAAATGTTGACTACTCAAGGTTGCTTTGCACTTGGATGGAGGAAGTGTTTTGAATCAAGGATCCTTAGCTGGAAATGCCCAGCCAGCAGTCTCATCCATTTGGGGTTGCATAGGTCCTAAAGAATAGAATCCGGCCCCAAAACTCTATTTCTAGATCATGGATTCAGAAATTACTTAGTGTATTCCTGATATTCAGTTTGAAGTTCTGAGATTCTACCATCATCCTTCCTTTATTTCATCCCCTGCTTTGGGATCTGTGAGCCTGGTTTTTTTAAACATTTCCACTAGAGGGTAGCACTTGTCTTTCTAAATAGAAGATGAAGTTAAGGGAGTACAGTACTTCTGTCTTTCGGAGGGGGAAGACCAAAAAATAATTCTTCCCTACTGCTTTGAAAAGATTGGGTTTTTTTTGTGATCTTAAAGACCCACTGAAACTTCAGCATGTCCTACAGAATTCCTTCTGTTCCTGAACCATTCCATCAGTAAAAGCTACATTCTCACTTTCCCACCCCCTAAAGGTTTAATTATTGGGGATATTTTAATGAAAACAGGATTGACTCCTTTCCCCCCCCCCCTTTGCTTTTCATCTGGTAATCTAAGCAATTAGAGTTTGATCCAAAGTGAAATCAGTGTAAAGACTCCCATTGACTTGAACTTTGGATCAGTCCCTTGTTTAGTGCTTCACATCTTGAAAGTGCTGTACAAATAAACTAATCCTGCAAGGTTAGGTTCCTTCCGATAGAAACCAAGAGAGAGCTAGTTTAAACGGACTTGTTTAGTCATGATTCTTCCTGAAACGTGTGTAAGCTTTCAGAAGCGTCTAATGTCGGTTAGAAAAACAGGCATAGGTGGGGGTGAAGTGTGGGATTTGTATGTCTCAAAGCAACCTTCTTTATGGAAGCTGTGTTGGAGAGCTCATACTTTTGTAAACACAATCCCAGATTACCCTGCAGTTGTGCCTCTTGTAGCTAGTTAGTGCATCTAATATCCATCCTTCTTCCCTACAGCATAACAACCTTTCATCTGGGATCACGGTTCCCAGCCAGATGGCTGCAACCTCCTCCTTTTTGGACTTCTAACCACTCATCTTCACCCTTCCAATTGACACACACAGATAGCAGCCAAGTTACATTCTTGCCCAGATCACTGTCCTCAGACGTTGTGGAGAGTTAGGTCTTCCAGAGGGATTTGAATGGAGAGAGTATAGCAGTGCTGTGAACTTCCTAAGGCAGGGCACTTCTTGCCTAGGCAGTGGCATGGGAGGTTTGGAGGTAGCTGCTGGAGAAGCAAAGGACAAAATGGCCGAACAGTTATGCAGGGCCTTGAAGACAAGAAGCCTGATCTTTGATTTGGTGAGCCAATTCAAAGTGGGGAGGGTCATCTGGGCAAGAATGTAACTTGGTTGCTGTCTTTTTGTGTCAATTGACAGATGAGTGGTTAGAGGGCCAAAAAGGAGGAGGCTGAAACCATCTGGCTGGGGGATGTGACCCTGGATGAAAGGATGGTGGGTGGTTGTTTTTGTGGGGGGTCTGTAGGGAGAAAGAAGGATGGATCTTAGATATACTACTTAGAGCAAGAAGTGGCAGTAGTTTGACGTGGCCTGGATGGTTGGGACATTGAGGGGCAGAGTGACATTCTTGTGTATATAAGAGAAACAAATGCTTTAAACTTTCTTGGTATTTTAAACTAAAAATGTATTTTCTCCCCTGTGTGAAGTTCCATGTGAGTGCTTGGCTCTTCAAGAAATTCAAGCGTTTCCCTTGGAGACAGCAAGTGGGAGTCTGGTGTGATGGTAGAAAAGTAGGGGAAGAATCCATATCCCTGGCTTGATTCCAGACTCTGCACCAAACTTGTCAGCATTATTGTAGCTTCCAAACCGGACTGGAGGTTGTCTAATGGTAACTAAGCCAGGGTGCCGGAGTTCTGTTCTCCCAGCCCTGCCATTGTTACTTTGAACCAGTCGCTCAACCTCTCTACCAAATTTTTTTCATATTGGGGCACTCTCTAGAGAGAGACCTTGAGCCAATAGGGGTATTGAGGCTTTATTCAGTGTTTGGCTTGCTCTGAGATCTTGGCATGACATCACTGGGGAGAAACTTTATAACATATTTGGTTCTGAAATTAATAAAAAGATCCATGGCTTTCACAGCAAAAGAGTGACTTGTTTTGGTAGTTCAAGCCACGCTTCTGGAGAGAGAGGTTAAAACTTTATAAAGAAACTTCATTAATCCTCTGCAAGATTCTGAAGAGTCCCTAGTCTCTGATTGCCAGAAGGTGGGAATGGGTGACAGGGGATGGATCACTTGATGATGACCTGTTCTGTCCATTCTCTCTGAAGCACCTGGCACTGGCCACTGTTGGAAGACAGGATGCTAGGTTAGATGGACTATTGGTCTGATCCCAGTATGGCCATTCTTAGTTCTTAAGATTAGTTAAAGCTTTGTTACTATGGGTGAAAACTTCCCTGTGTTTTCTGTTCAGCTTCAGGCATGGAGGAGGGAGCAGAAGCTGCTTTTTAAAATTAAGCCCAGCTAGAGCAAAGTCCTCTTTGCTTAGAAGGAAGAATGCCAGTTGGCTAACCAGGAGAACAGCTAGGTGCCATCTATTGTCTGGCTTGACTGATTTTTGTGTTAGCTGTTCCTGGCTCCTCCATGCTTTTGGAAAATAACAACTCTTAGGGGACTAAAATCTTTTAACAATGACCTGAGACATTGGAGATCAAATTTCGGTGGATTGCGGGCTTGATTGGGAAATTGCTGGATCCTTAAGAGCTGCTCTTGCTTTGTGTAAAGTGAAACAGATTGCTGCAGCTGCACTCCTCTTCCACGGAGAAGCAACACCATAAGGAGCACCTGTCCAACCTTCTCTCCAACCTGTCCTGTCCAAATTCCAGTTGTGGTTTCCCCCTGGAATATCGTTGAAGTACAATCTGTCCTCTCCCTGCCTAGTGCTAAAACCTCAGCCTTCTTCAGGCTTGGGGAAGGTAACCTAAGTCTAAGGCTCTGTTTTCACTAGAAATGCTGCCATGGTAGCGCTGCAGTGTAGACACTCCCTGCAGTGACAGGATGGGGTTCTCCCATTGCTGTGGTTAATCCATCTCCCCAAGAAGCAGGAGTTAGGTCAACAGAACAGTTCTTCCATAGACCTAGTGCTGTCTACACCTGGGCTTAGGTCAGCTTAACTACATTGCTCAAGAGTATGGATTTTTCTTAACTTTTTTAGAGTAGACCTCGCCTGAGCTAAATACAAGTTGGGACAAATTGTTAAGCATAAGGAACCCATGCATGCTGTGGGAGATCACTTAAAATGAAGTGGGCGATCAGGGGTTTGCAAGCAATAGGGAGCCATGCTGTGCCGGGCACCTCAGACTCGCACGAAATCATGGTTCCTACCCCAAAGAGCATAGTCTCAAATAGACAATGTGCTAACAAAGAACTGGGGAGAGTGAACAATGAATAAGTGCCGTGCTCAAGGTATAAGTTAGTACGTTGCATGTCAATTTTGTTTGAAAATATTTTTTACATCCCTTCTCACCTGTTCATCCCCCTCCCTATATCCTCATCCCCCTCCTATAGATGTCCTTCAGTTTTCTCTCCAGGAAGGAGGGCTTGAGTGGATATTTCTGGGATATGAACCTGTAGTTCCAGTGACTCTAGAGGTTCTAAGCATGATGATTCAGTCAGTTTGCTGGCTGGAGATGTAAAGACATTCTGGTCAGAACCCTATTGAACTCGGCTGGTCAAAGTTAGTTGTAGGAGAGCATGCTCCATGCCAGCTGTTGAGTTTAACTGAGGACCTGTGTGGGATGCTTTTGGGCCTGTTGTCATGGTATTTATACAATATTTCCATAACAAGTGTTCCCACGTCCTGGGCAGCCAAGGGAGAGCTGTCTGTTAGTGCTTAAATCTTACCAAAAATATCCAGATGCTGTGGGGAAGGGGGCTGACTTTGCATTCTAGCTCACTACTCCTGTATGTGGGGGAAAGTGAGTGGGGGGGGAAAACCCTAATAGTCCAACACTACCAAAGGCCTGATCTCTCACTGCCTTGCCCCTCCTGGCAGCATTTCCATCTGGGCAAAGCGGGTGTGAAACTGGAATTCTGCACTTGCAGGCACCCACTGTGCCCGGGTGCAGATGCCTCCACAAGGCACAGGGCACTGGAGAATCACTGTAATGCATGGGACTTAAACTGGTATTAACTCCTGCAGTTGTATGATATGAAAACTGAAGTACAGCTCTATTCTCAGTTCAGTTACCAATGGTTCGAGAGAGGGGTCTGAACTGGAGCAATGGATCCAGGGCCCTGCCCAATCTCAGTGTGATCCAGTGCCCACTGAAATCTGGCCACAGACTCTATCCATATTCATGTTGGATTGGGCCTGCCTGGCACCCTTGTTGGCAGTCTTGCCAGATGCTAAGGGTGATGAAAATCTGCTCTGACAGGTGGCACCTGCGCCTTGGCTATGAGTTGCATTGAGGCAGCCTATGCAAGAGGCTTGTACGTTGCTGCCCTTGATCCTGTGGTTAAATAAGATGTTCTTCTCCAGAGCTGACAAGCCAGCGCTCTCCGTCCGTGTTGTGTTCAATTAAATGTTACCTTTAAATGCAAACGTACTTCCAGCAGAATTATTACTGTATCTCTTTGTATGCTACTCTAGAGTATTCAAACCATCACCCTCTCAATTTCCATTTGCCTTCTGGCTTCTATATAGCTATTGGGTTTGCAGTTAACCCTTTTGTATATGCTCAGTGCACATATGGCTTCATAAAGGCAGCGAATAAAGCTATCAGACAGGGATGTATGGGGTTTGCTGACAGCTCAGTGCAGTAGAAGCCACATGGATTAAAAGTAATTCTGTTGTGTGGTAATGGCTTGGAGTGAGAGCAGCACCGCTGCTCATGAGGCATTCAAGCTTTGCAAGCTACCGGGAGGCTCTAACCCCCAGCACAGCTGGAACACATGAGACATGAGGAGGAGGACATTCCTGTACCATGGAGAGACGTGAGTGAAGACTCAGGGGACTACAGCAGAGAAGATGGTGTATGCTTTCTTCTGACACTTGCTAGCTACAGTGCAAGAATATCTTTGAAGCCTTTTATACACAGGATTGGAATTGAATGTTTGCTCAGGTCAGATGATCACCTCTTTCCAGTGTCTCCAGGAGGTGAGTCTGGCTTTATGGGACTTGCGAGGAGGCTATCTGGGCCTGTGTCCGAGGGAGCAGTGCATGGGTCTGAGGATCCATAGAATCACAGAATATCAGGGTTGGAAGGGACCTCAGGAGGTCATCTAGTCCAACCCCCTGCTCAAAGCAGGACCAATCCCCAATTTTTGGCCCAGATCCCAAATGGCCCCCTCAAGGATTGAACTCACAACCCTGGGTTTAGCAGGCCAATGCTCAAACCACTGAGCTATCCCTCCCCCAGCCACTCAGCCATGCAGCCACTTAAGAATAACCATAAAACAGTTTGACATTTACCCCAGGCCAATGAGATATTTTGGCACTGAGCAGCCTCTTGTTCCTAGGAGACCAAACTCCTGCGAAGCACAACTCCAAAACCCCCAGAGCCTCTGGGCAGAGGATAAAAACAAACGCATGTCTAACCCTGAAACTTCTTTATGCTGAAGAACCGATTGTTCCTCTGTTGCATTAAAACTTTTTTCCTCAGTTTTGAAAATGAAATGAAGAACATGGAAGAGAAGGGACAAAACAGCCACACCTGTTGCTTGGAACATCTCAGTAGTGGGGTCTGTGCCTCTTTGACAGCTCTTCTGTTGACTTGTGCAGGAGTTAATACCAAATCCCCTGTGGCTCACTCTCTCTCCTCCTGTTGGTGGTCACAGATACAAAGTGTCCATGCTGATTTTGTTGGACCGATCAGTATTGATCTCAATGAGGAGTTGACCAGCCTACGGGCTCTTGTGGAAGTGGGTGAGAAGACTCACTTGGGGGATTTCTTGGCTCACTAAGAAGTCTCAAAAGCTGGCAGCACAAAAGCTTCCTGCCCAGACCCCACACTGCGTAGATTTACTGTTCACTCTTCATATTCTTCTGGGAAACGATTTATCTACTCATTAAGTTTGACACATGAGTGTTAACCATTTGCTGTTGGCACCATTAAGACTTTTTTGCATCTGCCAGTGGCCAGTAGGTGTGAGATTCTGCATTTTCTATCCTTGCTATTGAATTTGTGTGTGCAGGAGAGAGGAGGCAGCTTTCCCAGCAGTATCCATGCTATATGAATGACGTGCTGCGATCGAGATTTCCTTGTAGTCTGACACAAATGCTGTAGCTTGCACTCTCCAAGGCCGACAAAGGTAGGGACCTGTGTAATGTAAGCTCCGATAGGATCAGACTGAATCAGGTGTGACTGGGGATGAGGGCACTCTGTGTATGTCCTGAGTTTGCCACCGTTCCTTGCAATCTCAGGGGTTGTAATGGATCCATTGTTTCTCCTAGATTCTCAAGTATCAACTGTGGCATATAATGCGTTTCGCCCGTCCCTCCTCCCCACCCCATCTATAGTTCAACTTGGAGGCTACACTGTTTCCGTGGCTGTGGAATCTCAAGGTCTGATTATAACGTGTTCTATGTGAAAAGCATCTGGAGCCTTTAGCTAAAGCAGAATCCAGCATCTTGCCCATTGATTAAAGCAGTCTGCGCTCAATGACCTATGGCTCTGAACTAGGTGCCTAGAGTCTCCTGTGTGTGCTTAGGAAGGTGTTGGGTGCCAGTCTGTAAAGCCTGAGTAGTTTGGGACCCAGTTATCTGAGAGGTGAGATCCATCACAATGTATGGCACTGTAGATCAGAAGAAAAGAAGGGGTTCTGTGATGCCCGTTTAATGATTCTTGTAATATTGGCACTCTTCCTTGCCAAATAGGACTCGGACGACCAAGTCACCTCACCTAGCAGCCCAATGGGCACCTGATCACTTCAGCTGATTGCTTCCCCAGGCTAGATTTGAGCTCACGGCTGAAAATGAGAAGATCTAAATTCCATTGACAGAGCCAGTCAGCCATGCAGCCACTTACGAAAAACCATAAAACAGTTTGACGTTTACCCCAGGCCAATGAGATATTTTGGCACTGAGCAGCCTCTTGTTCCTAGGAGACCAAACTCCTGCGAAGAACAACTCCAAAATCCCCAGAGCCTCTGGGCAGAGGATAAAAACAAACGCATGTCTAACCCTGAAACTTCTTTATGCTGAAGAACCGATTGTTCCTCTGTTGCATTAAAACTTTTTTCCTCAGTTTTGAAAATAAAATGAAGAACATGGAAGAGAAGGGACAAAACAGCCACACCTGTTGCTTGGAACATCTCAGTAGTGGGGTCTGTGCCTCTTTGACAGCTCTTCTGTTGACTTGTGCAGTCGGTATGTGATGGAGAATAACGACGTAAAGGGTAACCATGCCGGCAGTGTTGCATTGAGATCACCGGGCTAGAGACTTGAGGCATCCACAGTGGAAACCCTGAACCAGGCAAAACTTGCCTGATTTAAACTCTGGCCCGGCTTATTGAAAGTTTCAGGAGTCCAGGCCAGTGTCTGATATCGCAACATAACCAAAAGGTGCAGTGCTGTCTGTTTCCAGTGTGACTGTTGGGTTTTGCTTTGAGGTTTTTTTGGATCTGTTTGTTTCTCTCAGAAATGCCAAAGTGAAGAGCAGGTTTGCAAGGCCACGTGGCTCAAACTAGCTGAGTTTTGCACAGCTCTAGTTAAAGGGTTTAGGCAGCTTCAAAGTAAACACAAGGCTTAGTCTGGTCTCCGCCTTATTCTCTTCCTCTTCTACATGAAGGAAAATGACTTCCCCAATTTCTGTGTGGCTCTGCAGTCCGCCCGTACAAGTACCATATCAGACTGTTTTGTTCTGCAGTGATAGCTGGAAGCTTTTGAGGGGGGATAAAACTAGCATCCATTCTCTGGGACTATGTTTCCCTGTGGTGACTGAATCTGTAGCTAAATTTCCTTATCTCTGCCTCTTAAGGACTTTCACAAGAGGGGATGGATGGAGAGGTAGTGTGGTTCAGTGGATAGGGCACTGAATCTGGGATTTGGGAGAGCTGGATTCTATTCCTTCCTCTGTCACTGACCTTGGGCAAGTTCTTTTACTTGGTGACTCGACAGGGTATAAGCGCTTTGAGGAAGAGACTAGGCAGTACAGCACAATGGGATCCTGACTGCAGTTGGGCCCTGTCCAATGTATTATTTATATTAGGACATCGACATGCAAGATCGGGGTATAATTCCTGGGTGTCAAGCTGTCTGGAGTGGCTCACGACTGTGAGTGCCTACCTCAGGACGGCCTGTCGGAAAACAGGGCAGATGCCCAAGCCTGGTGGTGTGTTCTGTAATCAGACTTCACCAAGGCAGTGACAAATGTCAACTCCTGGATCACTATGCCAGTCTTACCATGGAGTTACAGACAGTCCCCTTAGATTCTCCAATCTATCTTGCCACCCAGACAAACTGGACTTTGTGATAAAATGGTCACTTGCACCCAAAATCACATCACATTTAGGTCGCTTCCAGTCCCAAAAGACCAGTCACTTACCCCAAATCAATTGATACTCTAGATCTTACACCAAAGACAACAGTGGTGGCCAAATCTATAGTAAACTAACTTAAGGTTGATTTAGCTAACAAAAGGAAATGAGAGTTATTGAGAGATGAAAGCAGGTAGAATATATGCACAGGTTTAATTCCAAATGGTGGCAGTGATGTAATAATGCTAGTTTCCCAAAAGTTTTTTCTGGATACCCAGATTGTCTCTGGATATCTCCACGTTGCATCTGGTACACTTCCTTGGAAGAGTCCAAACAGTTCAGAAGTGTAAGATCTTTACAAGTATGGATTCAAGGAGCTTTTCACAGAAAACAAGCTGGCAGTGTCACTACCCATGTGGCCTTTCACTTTGATGATAGAAAGTGAGGAATGCATTTTGAGCCTTTGACCTCTGATCATCGCCCAAAATGGCCACTTTCCTTGAAATTAGCACTTTTCTGTTAAAGTTCTTCATTTGCATTCTACAAGGCTTCTTTCTCCTTTGATGGGTTATTTAGTTACAGGAATAAACACAATGTGAATGTTTGCTCCTACGTTATAACAGGATACAGATAAGTGAAAACAATGCAAGTAACATCCCACCAGTTTTCATGAAGTTTAAACACCAAATACCCTTTTTACATTTAACCATCACTTTGATCTATACTAATGCACACGGGAATTGGCCTGGGACTCTGGCATGAGCTGGCACCTGGTCTGCCAGCATCACACGTCTGTGAATATGCCCCAGATTTCCTGTGTGACTTTGGCGAAGTTGCCGAATCTATTCTATGCCTCAATTCATTTGTAAAATGTGGATACTACCCTGCCTCCGGGGTGTGTTAAAGGATGAAAGACTAATGTCTTTGAGGTAGTCACAGTGATTGTAAGATAGTGAGATAGTAAGGCTTAAAAACAAATCTATACAAACCCCAACCTGGCCAGTATGGTTTTGCTTCTGCTGCTGCTGAAGATATTTGGGTTTAAGTTTCCTTTCTTTCAACCCAGCTTTGTACAGTGCATCTAGAAAGTACTATGCAACAAATTCATAATGCTGAATTTGTATTTTGATCGCTCTCCCGCAGGTACGGAGATAAAGTGCTCTTAGAGTGAGCAAGCCTTCTTTATAAATAGGCTTGGCAAACAAGAAAATCATGAACAGCTCGCTGAATTTTTCAAATGGAACATGAGAGAGGAAAAACCTGAGCAGATTTCAAAGCCAGGAAGAGGCTGGAATTTGGTTTGAGTTTTGGGCAAAGATTTAGATTGGCTGTTAGTCCAACCTGCCTTAAGAACAGCCATACTGGGTCAGACCAAAGGTCCATCTAGCCCAGTATCCTGACAGTGGCTAATGCCAGGTGCCCCAGGGGAAATGAACCGAACACGTAATGATCAAGTGATCCATCTCCTGTCTCCCATTCCCAACTTCTTGCAAACAGAGGCTAGGGACACCATCCTTGCCCATCCTGGGTAATAGCCATTGATGGACCTATCCTCCATGAGTTTATCTAGTTCTTTTTTGAACCCTGTTATTTTCTTGTCCTTCACAACATCCTCTGGCAAAGAGTTCCACAGGTTGCCACTGTGTTGTGTGAAGAAATAATTCCTTTTCTTTGTTTGTTTTAAACCTGCTGCCTATTAATTTCATTTGGTGAGCCCCACAGTTTTTATGTTACAAGAAGGAGTAAATAACACTTCTCCTGTCATAGAATCATAGAATATCAGGGTTGGAAGGGACCTCAGGAGGTCATCTAGTCCAACCCTCTGCTCAAAGTAGGACCAATCCCCAGTTAAATCATCCCAGCCAGGGATTTGTCAAGCCTGACCTTAAAAATATCTAAGGAAGGAGATTCCACCACTTTCCTAGGTAACACATTCCAGTGTTTCGCCACCCTCCTAGTGAAAAAGTTTTTCCTAATATCCAACCTAAACCTCCTCCACTGCAACTTGAGACCATTACTCCTCATTCTGTCATCTGCTACCACTGAGAACAATCTAGATCCATCCTCTTTGGAACCCCCTTTCAGGTAGCTGAAAGCAGCTATTAAATCCCTCCTCATTCTTCTCTTCCGCAGACTAAACAATCCCAGTTCCCTCAGCCTCTCCTCATAAGTCATGTGTTTCAGTCCCCTAATCATTTTTGTTGCCCTCCGCTGGACGCTTTCCAATTTTTCCACATCCTTCTTGTAGTGTGGGGCCCAAAACTGGACACAGTACTCCAGATGAGGCCTCACCAATGTCAAATAGAGGGGAATGATCACGTCTCTTGATCTGCTGGCAATGCTCCTACTTATACATCCCAAAATGCCATTTGCCTTCTTGGCAACAAGGGCACACTGTTGACTCATATCCAGCTTCTCATCCACTGTAACCCCTAGGTCCTTTTCTGCAGAACTGCTGCCGAGCCATTTGGTCCCTAGTCTGTAGAGGTGCATTGGATTCTTCCATCTTAAGTGCAGGACTCTCCAGTTGTCCTTGTTGAACCTCATCAGATATCTTTTGGCCCAATCCTCTAATTTATCTAGGTCCCTCTGTATCCTATCCCTACCCTCCAGCGTATCTACCTCTCCTCCCAGTTTAGTGTCATCTGCAAACTTGCTGAGGGTGCAATCCACACCATCCTCCAGATCATTAATGAAGATATTGAACAAAACCAGCCTCAGGACCGACCCTTGGGGCACTCCGCTTGATACCGGCTGCCAACTAGACATGGAGCCATTGATCACTACCTGTTGAACCCAACAATCTAGCCAGATTTCTATCCACCTTATCGTCCATTCATCCAGCCCATACTACTTTAACTTACTGGCAAGAATACTGTGGGAGACCATGTCAAAAGCTTTGCTGAAGTCAAGGAACAACACGTCCACTGCTTTCCCCTCATCCACAGAACCAGTTATCTCGTCATAGAAGGCAGTTAGGTTAGTCAGGCATGATTTTCTGTAGGTGAATCCATGCTGACTGTCCTGACCACTTTCCTCTCTTCTAAGTGCTTCAGAATTGATTCCTTGAGGACCTGCTCCATGATTTTTCCAGGGACTGAGGTGACTTTACTGTCCTTGCTAGTAAAGATGAAATGTAGATTGTGAAGCTGCTTGGCACCTGCTACATTTAAAAAAAAGACGGTCACTTGTGGTAAGATAACAATCAGTGGTATTGCACTGACCTGGTCAGACTCCTGCTGGACAGTAGGGAAAGAGTGAGCAGACAGTCACCCTGTCCGGAGTAGTTCACAGCTGTGAAGGCCAGCCTCAGGGCAGACAAACTGGTGGTGTGTTCTACAATTAGATTTCACCAACCCAATAACAAATGGGAACTCCTGAAGCACTCTGAGCCTTACCATAGAGTCACAGGTAGTCCCCGTGTGCATGCCCATCTGTCTTGCCACACAGGCAAGCTGTGCTTAGTGATAGTTATTTGCTGTGCACCAAAGATCACAAAATGGTTTCGAGGTCTGGAAAACGAGCAATGAGGAGAGATTGAAAAAACTGGGTTTCTTTAGTCTGGAGAAGAGAAGACTGAGGGCGGACAGGATAACAGTTTTCAAGTACATTGAAGATTGTTACAAGGAGGAGTGAGAAAAATTGTTCTCATTAACCTTCTAGAATAGGACAGGAAGCAATGGGCTTAAATTGCACCAAGGGAGGTTTAGGTCGGACATTAAGAAAAACTGTCTAACTGTCAGGGTGGTTAAGTATTGGAACAAATTGCCTAGGGAGGTTATGGAATTTCAGTCATTGGAGGATTTTAAGAACAGGTTAGA
This sequence comes from Caretta caretta, assembly GCF_965140235.1. NCBI lineage: Eukaryota > Metazoa > Chordata > Testudines > Cheloniidae > Caretta > Caretta caretta. The sequence goes on along the minus strand of NC_134206.1, from coordinate 343,520,905 downwards.
CAAACACCTGTCAGGAATGGTTTAATTATTACATAGTCCTGTCTTGAGTGCAGGGGACTGGACTAGATGACCTCTCGGGAGGTCCCTTCCAGTCCCACGCTTCTATGATTCTATAAAATATTTGGGTTGTTTCCAGTCCCAAGAAACCAGTCACTTTAACCCCAGATCAGTTGTACCTCAGGGCTTATGCCAAAGACAATATTTGTAGCCAATCCTATAGTAAACTAAGGATTTATTAACTAGGAAAAAGAAATGAGCGAGTTATTTACAGGTTAAAGCAGGCAAACATATAGTCACAAATGAGTTAGTCTATGGTTCCAAACGGTGACAGAGTTGTAGCAATCTGTCAGCTCTGAGTATCCTTTAGGGCCCACCCAGGTTGACCCCCACTGCTGTTTTGTAGCTCAAGCTCTGAGTCCAAACACCCAAAGAGCTGAAAGCTTGTCTTGTCAGCTATTTTTATTTCCTCCTTCCGCAATTCAAGCTGGTGGGACCAGTCTTTTTGCAGGTAGCCTCTTAATGGGTGTGCAGGGGCAATTAATAAAATCTTTGCATTGTGATGTCCCTAAATGGCCCATTTAGTTTTGATAGCCCTTCCAGATGGGCCAGAGGTAATACCTCTCATAGGGATTTAGCACTTTGCACTGGGTAAACATTTTTTTTGTTTGGAGAGTTACATAGTTCAGAACAAGCATGTTACAGCTATATACAGCCAACACTGAAGTATTGCCTTAAATAGCCCTAGGATATAGACATTATAAGTAGGATTAATACATATAGCAACATACAAGCATTTCATAAAGTCTAAACACACTGTTAGAAGTCCAATACTCATCTTAACCATACTAATGCACTGGTGGGATGAACTGCTTTCCAGCCATGAAATTGTCAGTACTCAACTGAGGCCTAAAGTCTTGGCAAGAGCTGGCACCCAGTCTGCCAGCCTCACACAGGTAGCCTGTAAAAGTTGTAGCCATCCACAGGATGAAGCATCTGATCTCCAGATGAGCATTGCTAAATGGTTGCAGATGCAGCCAAGTACCGTGTCAGCTGTGGAGTGTAATGGGCAGGCAGCTGGGGGCTAGTGAAGGCTGCTGGGGGCTAGTGAAGGTTTCAAGATCCAGCCTCAGTTCTGGGGTCAGTGCACATCATCTGAGAGTGCTCTGAACAAAAGGGAAAGCCAAGTTCAAAGGCAGAAGGGAAGTGATGGATCTCTTTTGTCTATGCTTGGGCTTTGGACTAGAATAGCATTATCTGCCAAGGCTTCAGATGCAAGGAATTGTGTGGGAATGTCTCAGATGTCAGTACATAACAAAAAACCAAACCCAAGTCAAGGAATGGACAAAACCCAGCTCCTTGGTTCTGATGAGTCTGTTGGATCTGCGCTGCTCTTGAAATACTGAAACCCTCTTCCAAAGCCAGCAAGGGGAGCAGCTTCTCCCAGCCCCAACTACTACCAGGAAGCTTCTCCCCAACTAGCTCATGCACACACTGTTCAAGACTTCAGCTGCTGTAAGGTAATGTCCATGCTGACTGGCTTGGGTCCCTTTTACTCCTCCCACACTTTCCTCCTCTTGGCCTTATTTCCTCCCAAGCCTCTTGCCTTTTCTGTTCTCTCTTCTCCCCTTCTTCCCTGTCCTGCTACCTTTGCCTCTTCCTCCCCTTGCCCTCTTGCCTCTTCATGGTCCCTGTTGCCATGACCCACCCACCTTTTCCCATTTCAGCAGCCTGCCTTACCCAGTTCCCATCTGCAGTCATCCATTCTTGGCTTTTCCCCTTCTCCCTTCCTTCCAAAAGTTATAGCGAAGGGAACTACTGAGGTGATGCCTTTGCCACTCCAGGTTCTTAGCCAGCCAGAATTCCTGTGCTGGCTTGATCAGAGTTCATTGTAATAACACCCGAACCCACAGGCGTGCTGGTTTGTATCATTCAGTCAAACATTTCAGTGTGTTTCTATTGCCAGTTGCCTTTAGCACTGGGGGCTATAGATCTGTGACGCTCGCCCAAAAGTGTGTAGCAGGCTTAGTAGGCCTTGGCTCTCAGACGTGTTTCCTCGGCCTTGGAGGCATCAGACACATTGGTCAAACATTTCAGTGCTTCTCTCTTACTGCTCCTGCAAGGTGTCAGCTTGACAAAGGCCTTTAGTTCATCCCCAGCCGATACAGCCCTGTTATTGTCTGACCTGCATCATGTTTACAGAATCACCCTTCACAATATGAACATGAGCTGGCCCTGGCCTCTTACTAATAGGTTGCATGGGCTGTCACTGGCGGGCTGGTCATGCATTTTGCTACCAGTCTGCTGGGGAAAGAGATCTAGATGGCTTCCCTTGTGCCTCTTGGAGTTGACACGTACTCAAGGAGAGTTCTCTACCGTAACAGAGATGTCCAGAATGTGAAAACATCTCCAGTGTGTGGGGGTGAAGTGAGCAAGGGATTCCCTCAAGGGCTGGGGGCTCTGATGAGAAGGGAAGGACAAGAGACCTCCTGACCCATTTGGATCAAACCTCGAATCACCTCCCAGCTTCAGAGGAGCTTTGCTTCAACTCTCCTGCACAGCGGTGGTTCTGGACTCTGGTCTGTACTGGAAACAGAGATGCCACCAGAGGCTCTTTAATATTTGAGTGTCAGGAGGAAATGTGACCTGTGTCTCAAGAGAGCCAGATATTGCCAACCCCAATTTTGCATTCCTGATGGATTGTAATGAGCCTAGGAAGATAATGAACAGCTGGCAGGATGTTTATTGAGGCCTGACGCTACTGTCTGTAATAGATATGGTTCCATTATAGTTGCGAACAATAATAAAGATGCTTTTAATTTTCACTTTAAGTACCTATCATCCATATTTAACTAGCATTGATTTTCAGATTGGATTACTTGAAAACCTGGGATGATGGAGGCCCTGTGTCTCAGACCTTCAGTATTACGTCCCCAGCCGTCCGCTCTCATCAGCAGCTAACAGATATCAGATACATCCACGCCATGTAAAATGAAATCTATCTTGGATGGAGTGCTAGTTATGAAAACTAGGCCCCAGTTGTCAGCGTCACCCAAAAGGCAGTGACCATTTAGATCACCAGATACCCCTGACATTTTCAGATTCGATGTGGGGGAAATCCCAGGTGCTGCCTAAATCTCCCCTTGAATGTACAGTTGGAGGCTGTGTTCTGAGCTTGCCGCCTGGTGTAGCATGTGACCGCATATTTGACAGCTCACACCGGAAGGGGCTGCATTTCAGACATGGATGGCGTTATCCCAGCACAGAATAGGAATAAATGATCTGTTATCAACATAGCACTGCATTGTATCCAAGATCAGTACTAGGACCAGCACTTAAAAGATTTTAAGGCCAGAAGAGACCACTGGCTCTGGTCTGACCTCCTGAAAAACACAAGCCGTGGAATTTATCCTGTTAGCCTGCTTCTGGGCCCATATATAATTTGTTCCCAATAGCCTGGAAAAGGATAGGAAGAGGTGGCGAAACTTGCCACTAGCACAGTTGTTTAGATTCTCTTAAACTAAAGAGGACAGAGGACCTTGCTAAACTTAGATGGGGCAAGACCGATGAAATTTGATGACGTGCAAAGCAGTGCGTGGTGGAAGAAATTGTTTGACCGGAGTGTGAATATTGCTCAGTTTTCAATCGAAAACATTCTGAAGAGAGACCAGAGTCATTTTTAATTTCCTGTCTGAAGAAAGCACCAACTTTCTGCTCCAAAACCGTAAGCTCCTACAGCTTGCCACGAAGGAAGACCTCCCGTAGCTGTCAGAAGAATTATCTCCCCTCTAGTCCTCCACCTGGATCATTGCAACACCCACGCAGATTAGCATCCTTTCTAGGAGGGGCCAGAGATACGCGTACAAGCTGGGATATTGAGGCACTGTACACACACTTCCCCCTTCTCCTCCTGTGCTAGTCTCCTTAACTCCTGTTATCAGTCCATATTGTTTTACATTAGGGTACTCTGATATTTCTCTTTGTGGTTTTCTACTCCTGTTCTATAGGCTAAATTTAACTTACTTTTCCAGGTGACCCTCCACAAGCTGCTGCCTGGATTGGCCAGTGCATCCTCTACTTGCTGATAATGGTCTTCGAGAAGACTGTGGTAAGCTTTGCCCTGTTCATCCCTGGCTGGACAAAGGTAAGTGACTGGTTATGTTTTCCTCTGGAGTGTTTTTATTGCATTGTGTGCGCTAGTTCTTTATTAGACTATAACTCACAAGGAGCCCTCAAATAACCCATTACTGGTTACTGCATATGGGGAACTGCCTATTGGCTCATGGCAGGGAAATGCCACAAGCTGACCAATAGAGAGACTAATTGAATAGGTTGTTCTGTCCTTGGATGGATGAGCTTGTAGCCTGGGACTCTGGAGAAACTGGGTTCAATTCCCAGCCCTGCCACAGATATACTCTGTGACCTTGGGCCAGTCACTTAATCTCTCTGTTTCCTTAACTCATCTGTGAATTGGAGATGATACTTCCTTTTCTCTTCTCTCGTTTAGACTGTAACTACTTCAGGGGAGAGGCTGTCTTGTTATTTTTTGAACAGCACCTAGCACAGTAGGGCTCTGATCTGTTCTGACCACTAGCTGCTGCCATGATACAAAGACTATCAGTAGACGGCAGCTGTGTGTGTCCAGAGAGATGGAACAAGTGGGAGACATTAAGTTGGGACACATCAATATTTCATTCCTGTTGGAACCAGTATTCTGAATCCATGTATTAGAGAACTCCTAAACTTGAATCGCTAATATAGATTTCTCCACTCTTGGTATGTGAACCTGGAATCTGGAGGCTGGCAGTATACTTCTGGTTGTCTTCCAGGCCACCTCATGCAAGGCTGGTGTCCCATAAGCTTGTCTTGCAGCCAGGCTGAGAGAATCCAAAGAAAATCTGCCTGTTAAAGTGTGGAAGACCAGCACTTTAATAAATGAATAAATATCTGCCTGGCCTCAGGCTGCCAGAAATGTCTGGGGTGGGGTGGGGTGGAATAGCTTGTGTTCTTCTAGCTTATGCGGCGGGGTAAAAATGGCAGCAGCTGCCTCCGCCATGAATCTGCCAGTGTGGGAAGGTCGCTGCAATTCATGGTTAATAGCATGCAATCAAGATGTATTTTAACAACATTGTTTAATTTTTGTTTCCCTTGCAGCTTCAGGAGATTTTACTGGACTATATCCCAGATCCTCAGCTGGAGCTCGTCCTGGTCATGTTCATTGTGCCTTTTACAGTCAATGTAAGTGAAGCCAAAGACTCCTCTGAAAACACTGAGTTTGTTGGGCCTAGGTGTCCCAACAGAGAGGTGCTGTACACGCAGTCCTTATTCTCTTGAAATAAGACAAAGCAGAGAAGTGACACAACAGGTCATTGGCAGAGCTGGGAATAGAACCTCCCTCTCGGGATTCTCGAGCTATTACCGTACCCACTAGACACCCTGCCTATCTCAGCCTACTCAGAAGTCACCTATTGCTGAGACACTAGCATCTCCTAGTTAGTAAATTGTATCAACACTGTTACTTGGAGGAATTCGAGTTGTGGAGTGCTGAAATTAAGCCTCTCGAACATCACAAAACTCTGAGATCTCTACCATAGCTAATGATTAATTCTGTCTGGTTTTGCATATTTTTGTTAGAATACAGCACATAGAATGCACGGGGATGTGGTTTTAGGGTTTCCAAGATAAAAGGTGGTGATTGCTTTTGGGGTTTTTTTTAAGTACTTAATGCAATGTGCATGGCACTTTCTGAAACGCAGATTCCCTGCCTAGAAGACTCTACTTAAACGGTAAGATGAAAATGACAGAGGTGGAGCTGGGACAGGGTAGGGTGAAGGTGAGGACAATAAGGTGACTTGGGTTCTATGAGTGAATCAAAGAGCAAAATATGGCCTCCAGACTTTCACTATGATCCATTAAGACAGACAAAAGTCTGTTGCTTAAGTGATCACTTGGACAGATTGTCCTGATGTACTTAAAAATCACCTCCTCTGCCATTGGACCTGACAAGAAATGAATGAAGGATCTGGGCTTCCCTTGCAATTATTCATGACGTCCCAGGCATCCAAAACTCGGCTGTTAGTTGCATCCTGTCATGAAAAGCACTGAATTCTGAACTCCGGCCTTATCAACCAACAGGCCTTCCATTCACCTCTTTAATGATGCTCTTAAAGAATAGCCAAACTGGCTCGTGTATGGAATTTGATTCAAAAAGGCAGAGATAACAGTTGAGTGGTAGTTTTCTAGTGATGTCTCTCATGTTAAATACCAATGATAACTCCAAAACAGGCCCTGTCCTGCAAGATGAATGCCCTCGACTCTGTGGTCGATGAGCCAGAGTCAAATAGGCCCAGGCTTTGTGGGTGTAAATGCTACCAAATAGACAAGAATCCCACCCATTGGGAGAGGCTGGTGCTATCAGAATCAGGACCTGTGTCTGCAAACCTCTTTGTCCAAATAGATTTCCCAACGGTTCGCAGCCTTCAAAACTGGGAAGAATCAACAAAAAAGTCCATTGAGGTTTTTGGCTAAAACTTCCACTCAGTCTGATGTAAAACTCCTTAGGGAGGAAGTGGTAATTCAGATACTTAGAAATAAATATAGGGTAACTTTGTTCTGATGATCTTGTATAAAATTAGCCCTCATGCTACAGAAGGTTCTTTTAAAATAGGACTTGCTTGAAGTCCAGCCAAATGTTCTGTTGTCCCTCAAACTGTTGATCGTCTCTAAACCATCACTCTGGATATCCTTTCCGTGTCTGCCTTCACAGGCTTTGAACCTTTGATTAGGCCATTTTTGACGGGACCAGGAATGTTTTTTGAACTGTGAAATGGAATGTCCCACTGCAGTCTGACACGACATGCCATGGCAGATGACATCCTGCTCCATTCAGAATGTCTTTCCACCCACCGCAACTCAGGATGCAAGAAGTTCAAGGTGGACTATACATTCGTCCTATCCAGCTACACCCCCACTTCCCTCCCTTTCCCTCCCTTTCCTTTTTCTCTGGAAACTGTCTTCTAAGTTCCTAGGGGATTTGAAGAAATCCCAGGAACAACTACATTTATTGCTGGAGAGTTCCCTTCCTAGGGATGTGTCTCAACTTTGCTAAGACCCTGTGGTTAAAATGGGTGCTCTTCCGCTCCTCCTGACCTCCAGCATGTTGGTGCGTTCTCTGGTGCCCCACACAAGGAGATGGAGAATCCCAAACATAAGGGATGCAATGGAAGATGGCGCTAAAACAGAAGTAGGATGGCTTGGGAGAAGTGCAGCCAGCCAGTTAGAAGCAGTCAGTAATACCTAGCTCTTACAGAGCACTCTTCATCAGTAGATCTCAAAGGGTGTCCGTATCATTATCCCCACTTTTTAGACATGGCGAAACTGGGCACAGGGAGGGGAAGTGACTTGCCCAAGGTCACCCAGCAGTCTATCTAGTGGCAGAGCAGGGATTAGAACCCAGGTCTTCTGAGTGCTGGTCAGCGTTCTGTCACTAGGCCGTGCTGCCTCCCAGTAGAGAATAGGGCAACAGAGGAGCCATGCAGTACTCTTCCAGGCAGAGACAAGCTGTTTGAACTTGATGAGGAAGGCAAAGAGGAAATTCAGAGTGGAGAGTCGTGTGGTCTGAGTGAGACTGGCACAAGAGGAGGTTGCATTCAGTGAGGCAGGACGTTGCAACGCTCATCTGAATAGGATTGCAAAATGCATGAGTCAATAGAGCTCAAGGCAACTAATATTTCTCCCCCTTCAGAAGACCGCCTGGAAAGCTGCTGTCCCCTGCAGTTTCTAACTAGGTGGAGAAAAGCCTGCACATACCTACAGCTGCCGAGCTGGTGCCTTTCTGTTGGGCACTCGTTTCGCATACAGAAACTACAGGGGGGTTTTAATCTCCTAAATATCTGTCACCACAATCACTGTGGCCAGAATCCACCTGGGCGTGCATGCTGTCATGGTTTAGTAACTGTGAATGCCAAGCACGTCCTGGCAAATAACTTCTCTGAGCCAAATAACATGCCAGCTCCTGCAGCCACAGGGTGAGCTCAGAAACTTGGCTTTCATTTTTAGAGGAGCTGTGTTTGGTCTCCTAGGTGGTGGGGGAAGCTTGAAAACACAAACAGTGTGTGTGCCTTTGACTCTGCCGACTCATGAGGCAGTACCTCCAAGGGGGATGAGCAACCTCATTCATCTTCACTTGGAAACCTGCTGCCACCCGTGGGAGGTGGGGCCACGGGAGCCCCATGCAGGATTTGCCCCAGGCCCAGAATGGCCGTAATTTGTCCCTGCTGCCACTTCTGCTTGGCTCAAGAGCAAACATGTGGGAAGCCAGTGCAAGCACTGACAACAGTTCTGGGAAGCTGAATGGGTGAGCCTTGACTCTGGATGCATCATGCTTCAGCCAGTTACAGCTGCAGAGCATGGTGGGAAATCCCTCTGACCCAGTACCGCCCTGACCTACTGTTTAATCTCTTTTCCAGTGGGTCCTCCAGCAAGCGCCTGCTCTGACAAACCGACCAGGCTTCAATGCAGAGGAGAGAAAATAACTCCCAAAACACACACTTGGTCAAACTCCTGCAGACATGTGGGCCTAATCCTGTAGACTGCAGAGTGTCCTCGACTCCATTTGTGTCAGTGGGGTCGAGGACGCGAATTGCTTGGTAGGATCAGGTTGTATGTGAGCTGTTGGTGATCACGGTAAGGCTTTAAAGCTATAGCACCTACCTAGAGCTGTTACCGCCTTGCAGTTTAGGCTGCACTAAAGATTGGTCATCCAAAGTCGGGGCTGTTGGAACAATTTGATGGTTTTCCTTTTTCCCCTCCAAGGCTGTTATGTTCTGGCTCGTGGACAGTTTGATCATGAGGAAATATAAGCAGAAGGACAGCCTTGAAGGCAGCAGGTCCATAGAAAACCCCGTGAGGAATGAAGAATCCCAGGTAAGCCCAGGGAATGTGCTGTGGGCAGATGTGCACAGACAGCCAATCCTAAGTCAAATGAACACCGCTAATTGTAACTGCAGTGGGTAGCAATGACACAAGGTAGGTGATCTGAATTTAGAGCCAGCTGTGTCACAGAGCCTTGCCTGCCTTCCCCTTGGGGAGGGGGATAGTCTTACCGGGATTCTCTTTGAGCGTTCCCTTGTTAATGCTGCAGAGACGGGAGCACTAACCGAATCTTGAGCCACTTCATCCCATGGAATCAGCTCTCCCAGCGAGCATGGATAAGTCTTGAGATGCTGGATGTGTCTGACTCCCTCAGGTCTGCTCTCTGACGCTAGGGAGTGGGTGAGTGCATGAAAGCTTCTGCACCAGAAATGCCAGGAGAGAAAAGGTGGCAAGAGTTCTAGAAGGGCAGGCCCTTGTTTCTAGACCCTAGGAAAGTTCTAGAGCATGGCTATGTTTGGAAAGGACTTAAAATGGTATCACCTCTCTATGTTGTGAGAGGCAGCATGGGCTGGTGGACAGGGAGTTGGAGACCTGGTTTTTATTCCGAACTCTGCCACTGCCAAGCTGTAACCTGGAACGTTACTTTGCTTCTTCAGCTCCCTTCCCACTCTGTCTTCTCTGTTTAGACAAGGACTGCTAGATGGTTGTACGGGGCCTAGCATGATGGGGCCTTGATTGCAGTTGGGCCCTCTAGGCACAACTCTGTTGAAAGCAATAAATATCCCATATCTGATCCCATAGGTGTCCTTGGGCGCTACCAGTGTTATCCGCTGACACCATACATGTATTACACTCAGCCCCTCCTACATCACTCCAGCTATGGAAAACCAAGCTGGATTCTAGTCTACTTCATGCACCATCAACAGACTAGCCTGATCAGTAATGACAGCTGAATGCTGTGACAGGGTGTGGCTTGATATTTTTCCAGATTCCAGGTTGAATTAATGCCCTGAAAAATCATTCTTAATTCATGAATCGAGCGAATGTCGTATGAAGTCCATTGAGAATCAACAGAACTCCAACAGGTGTCGCTTCCGACTCCTTTGGGGCCCTCACGTCTAGTTAACATGTTTAAAGTTGTAGTCAGAAGGAATTTTTTTTCTTGCTAATGTCTCGTCTTTTGTTGAATTTTGGAGAAAAACATGCTTGTGGGGGAATCAGAGTTTGCCAGGTGTCTTTGTTTCTCAGCAAGCAAACTGCCAGTTAACTCTGGTGTGAGTCACCCTCAGTATATATTTGGGTTAGTTGGATGTTCACGCTTTAAGTCCAAAGGAAAAAAACATTGTTATGTTACAGGCAGATTTTGTTCTCATTGTTTGCTAATGCAACAGAGTTCACCGGACACAGGTCACATCCATGTCTGTGCCTGGGTTTTGGGCAAAGGCCATAATCTAACTAGCTGGATCTAATTCTGTTCTTCCCTCTCCCCACCCCTATTTTCAAAATGCTACATGTACAAATTTTGATTTCCTGCTGTTCATTGGCAAGACCCACTAGACTGAAAAGGAGTTCAGCAGTTACAGGCTAGCTTCTGAAATAGCTGCTGCTTGGTGGAATTAAATACTCCTAGAGAAAGAGGGGAAGAAGAGGAACAGAAATAATACAAGGTATTTCACATTCTGCTTACAGAATAACTTTCAGCTCCAGTACCTGTTAAGTTTACTTCCCTCATGGCTTTAGTCAGAGCACATCTTCTAGTAAGTGTAACTGGTTTCTGCATCATACAGGTGGGACTGCCAAACCAATTACTACCCTGCTGTGGCTTCTGCACTGAAATACACACTGCAAGGTGGCAAGTAAGAATGTTCTTAATTGGTACTGATGCAGTTTACATAACTTCAAGCCAGAATTCTTGTAGAGCTTGTGTATCTGATAAGCTCCCACTCCTAAAGGGCGATATGGCATTAGTGGATTCCTTCCTCTTATGCGACCAACAAAGCAGAGACAGATGTTAACAGCTGGTCAGCCAAGAAATGAGTCATGCACGTCCTGGTGCAGCAAAGCCAGCCTCGTTCTCTGAATGGGAGCAATCTGAGCTATGGTGTGTTCCAAAACATCTGAACCTTGCATTCCGGGGATTTCCAACAGTGGGGAGCCTGTTCTTGAGAGCAGATACCTCTTAGAGTTCATAGGAGTTGAAAGGCAAGTTCAGCCAGGTGAGGCTGTGTCTGAACAGTTCTTGCACCAGTTTAACCATGGTTGGGGTGCCGTGTGTGTCTTTTTTTTTTGTTTTGTTTAACCACTAGAGTTAAAAGCGGTACCAAAAACTGTAGACAAGCCTGTACAGATCCCACATGCGCAAAACTGCTAATTACTCTAAATTCTAACCAGCCAGACCCAATTAACACTTCTCTGGTTATGGCATGATCTTGGCCTCGTAGTCGTGGTTGATACTCGGGAGTGCCATCTCCTCTAATCCCATTTAGCAGGGATGGCTGTGGAGGTTCATTCAATGTCTGTAACTCGTAACGTCTTTCATAATGGGCGGACACGGGTGCTACTTGTCCCGTTTTTGTAAGTTTGAAGCCATGTCCAAACACAGAAGTTGCACCAGTTTAAAGTTGTGTTTAAACTAACTTCTGTGCATAGTTGAGACCTGATCTTAACCCTCCCACAAATAGCACAACTAATCCTTTATTTTACAGCAAAACATTGGAGCCTCCGAGATCCCCTTTCACCTTCATGTGGCATCAACAACAACAGTACATGTAGACAGTGGAGGTCTGTAGCACGGAGTGTCCCATGGATATTTTTAAGTATGCAGACACAACTGTACGGCAGCCATTCCGTCTGGGAGAGAACGGAGCAGGACTCAATACCCAGTACACTGCTATTGTTGCCAGTTGCATATGGAAATATACCCTGCCATCTGTCTTGTCGTGCTGAGGAATGAACAGAACACCATAAAACTCTTTACAACAACCTGTTTCAGGTCAGGTTAGTCCATAAAGAAGACTGCTTTCCAAATCTCTGGAAGTCAGGAAAGATCAACTATTCTCTACTCCATCTTCTTGCCAATGCAGTATTTCTCTTTATACCACATTTTTCTAATGTTCTGACAGTCTAGCTTTAAATGTTCCAAATGATGGGCTTCCATTAATAGACCTGCCTGTTGGGAAGGCTGTTTTCTGATATCTAGCCGAAGCTTTCCCTTAGCATCTTATTGTATATTTGAATATTATTTGAATATTGTATCTTTTGAATATTTGACTTACGATCTCTCTTTCCTCCCCCTCCTCTCACTTTGTTGTTACTTAGCAAAACTTTTAGTTTTACCTCTTGAGAGGAAAGAATCGGATAACTTTTGTTGCTTGACTTGGACCATCCTCTCTGGTGCGAAGTGGAGTTATGCCAGGGAGTGGTTCATCCCTGTACTTGGAGTGTCCTCTTACTGGAACTTTATATGGGGATTGTTGCCTTCCTGCTCTGTGTCCTTATGCCTCACCAATTTCAACCCATAATTGCATTGGCCATATCACATTGCAAACTCAGAGCTCCTGTTTTCCAACCCACAGGGATGAAGAGTACAGAAGTGGGAATCTTCACAGAAAATCTGGGACTTCTGTCTCTTCTTTCTTGGTCTCCATGAAACTTCCATACAGCCACTTGCCATGTGACCGCCTATCTGTACAATCATAGAAGATTAGGGTTGGAAGAGACCTCAGGGGGTCATCTAGTTCAACCCCCTGCTCAAAGCAGGATCAACCCCACTAAGTCATCCCAGCCAGGGATTTGTCAAGCTGGGCTTTAAAAACCTCTAAGGATGGAGATTCCTAGGTAACCCATTCCGGTGCTTCACCATCATCCTAGTGAAATAGTCTTTCCTAATATCCAACCTAGACCTCCCCCACGGCAACTTGAGACCATTGCTCCTTGTTCTGTCATCTGCCACCACTGAGAACAGCCGAGCTCCATCCTCTTTGGAAACCCCCGTCAGTTGAAGGCTGCTATCAAATCCCCCCTCACTCTTCTCTTCTGCAGACTAAATAATCCCAGTTCCCTCAGCCTCTCCTCATAAGTCATGTGCCCCAGGCCCCTAATCATTTCAGTTGCCCTCTGCTGGACTCTCTACAATTTGTCCACATCCTTTCAATATCCTAACAATATCCACATCCTAACAATATCACAAGTCACCTTTTAAATGGTAGATAAAATAACAACCCACCTGGCAAATCTAATTGCCCAGGCCACAAAGGTGGGGTGTCCGAAATCCAAAATCAAAGGCTGGAAATGGAGATTTGGTTGAGATCCATCCCTATTAATTGACTCATTTGCTCTCCTGATTGTTCAATAAGGAGAATTTCCTCCCTCTCTGCTATGTTATTAATCTCCCTCCTTTCAGGTGCTAAGCGTCTCTATGCTTGGCAGGGGTAACTCATGATAAAGTGCCTGGAGTTTATCAGAGTTCATCAGGCCTGTCTAGTAGCAGGCGCCGACAACTCCCCGTCATGTGGCTTACTTGGATTTCAACCTATCTTCACAATAAAGGGTTTCATTCTTTTCACCTGAGCTTGGAATCTGCTCGCAGTAGAAAATGAGTCCCTGTTTTAACCTAGTCTTAAAACCAGCACTACTTATGGCTACACCAGCTGTTTTGTACAGGGCTGCTTTATTGCTTGGGATGCCCCACGCTGTGAGAAGGTACCTAGCAGAGATGAAATCCCACTGTTTAATGGGGGACAGTGAGTAGCTGGCCAGCCCAGAGCCCGATCTTCCATTTCATGTGTGTATGGGCTTTTAAGGCGGGGCCCGCTTTCTCACTCTTGAGCTATAGATGTGAAGGGAGGTGACATAGGGCTTTGCGTAAGGTGGAGCGAGGGCTGTGGCTTAGGCCAAAAATAGCACTTACAGGGGGATTTTTCATCCTCTCGATGGGGATCTATTAAAATTTTCCTTCCGGGCTAGTCTTAAACCCCAAATCTAGCTTCCAGGACAGGCTTTTTCCCATCGCCCCTTGTGCAGTTCTCTCCCTTCCCATCTGACTTCCAGTCTGATCTGCACTAATGTTTGTCTGAATCGTTACACGTTGAGTTGAGAATAGGGTGACCCTACGTCCTGTTTTGGCCGGGTCAGTCCCTTTTTAAAGCCCTGTCCTGGCCATCCTGCCTCTTTTTTGCAAAAGTGGACATTTGTCCCGTTTGCTCTTGCCGACTTGATCAACAGGACAAATGGCTTCTTTTGCCAAAACAGTGGGATGCAGTGCGGAGGAACGTACTGCGGGGAGGGGCGAGTAGAGATGCCAGCCCCGCTCGTGGGGTCGGGGGGAGGCAGGGCTGGGCTGGGGGCGAGGCAGTGTTCCAGCATGTGCAGGGCTGGCAGGTTTCCAGTGACCGGGCAATGGCCCCCTGCTGCGGGGGGAGCTTGGGCAAGTGGCTGGGGGTGCCCCGTTCTCCCTTTGGACAATATGGTCACCCTCATTGCACAAGAGCTGAGTAAATGCAGGCTGAAATGAAGGCTCCTTGTTCTCCTGCCTCAGCTGGAGTCTGTTGTGACAGTAAACCACAGACCATGTCAATGGCATCACTCTCTTCTCCACTCCGTGAAAACCAGTAGCATTTTCAAAGCCCTTAGTGTTTCCTTTGATCTCTCTGGGTCTGTGGCTTTTCCCCGTGGCAGAAAGCAGATTTAAAAAGCAGGAATACATCTTTGTCTGTCCTTATTTCACATTTTCAGGTTGTCTTTGTGACCGCTACTAGCAAGGACCCTTATCGCCCCGATGACGGGCACTGGTTACTTTGGGGTTGGAGTGGGGAAGCTGTGCCATTAGTTCTAATGCACCGGCCTTTCTTAACTGGGTACATAAATCGGCACAATCGGCAGACGCTTAAAGGAGACGCTGATTAACGTAGCATGCCGTATTTCAGATCAGAACTGAGGTATGTCATTGGGTGAGGAGTGGGGAATGAGTGGCCGACCTTTCATAAGCACAAAATTCACTTTGACTTCTTAAAAGAGACTCAGTTTTTGTGTTGTCTAAAGCATTGTAACATTAGAGATGAGCAGGTTCTAAAGTAGCTCTGATTCCACCTATCTCTTGGGGGGAAATGGATTTATCCGCTTTCGTCGTCTTACCGGATGTGACTGCATGTCACGCTCATTTCTTTCTGCATGCTCTATCCTTGTGATAGATCAATTATATGAAGAATCTGAGTTCAGGGTTACTGCAGCTGTCATTATCCACCCTGCTGTCTACAACAAAATAGACTGGCAGAGTATGCCTGCAGCGGTGACCCGGTGCTCTTGAGGTTGGACTAGGTGAAATGACAGAGTTTTAAACATCAACAAATCAGTTGTCTCTTGCTTCTGACTAGAGGCCTGTATCAAAATATGTAAATTACCCTGGGCATATCTATTGTGTAAATATTGGCACTCAAATGGAACACTGGAACAACAGATCCAGCTGATGGGAAGTGTGTTCTGTACAGGATGTAGCTCAGAGGTGTTTTTAAAATTACAATGCAAAAGAAGCATTTAACTGTGTTGTGGGGGGGAGGGAATGAAAGCAGTCAAATGAATGAACACTTATGGGGGGGGTTCATTTCCTTCTCAACTCTCTGGCACTTGAGTATAAAGAGGCACACACTAGGCAAGCCCAGATTGTAAGAGTGGACATGAGAATATTGGTGAATCATGGGGGTCCAAGACCAGGATGGCACGGTGACTGAGGGGTTGGGAAACCATGGTGCTGTTCCCAGCTTTGCCACTGACCTGGTATGGCTTGGTGCCTCTACTGTCTAGACTGAAAGCTCTTTGGAGCAGAAATTCTGACCCTTTGTTTGTCTTACCAGCACTTAGCACGGTGGGCCCCCTCACCACTGCTGTAACACAACCAATGCAACTGTCAAGGACGAGCTTGTGTTGAAGTATCACCTCTCTTTAAGGGTTTGTCTACACAACAGAAGCTTGCACAGGTTAGCCTGAGCGAGCCAGCTTGAATCCAGCTAGGGCAGATGACAATAGCAGGGAAAATGGAGCAGAGTGGGCCAAACCCTGGGTACATACCCACCTTGCTTGCCCACTCCAAGCCCACCCTGTGCTGTTTCCGCCATTATATTACACACTAGCCCAGGGATCGGCAACCTTTGTCACACGGCCCATCAGGGAAATCCGCTGGCAGGTGGGCCGGTTTATATACCTGCAGCGTCAGCAGGTTCGGCTGATCGCAGCTCCCACTGGCCTCAGTTTGCTGTTCCAGGCCAATGGGGGCTGCAGGAAGTGGTGTGGGCCGAGGGATGTGCTGGCTGCCACTTCCCACAGCCCCCATTGGCCTGGAACAGGGAACCGCCGCTAGTGGGAGCTGCGATCGGCTGAACCTGTGGACGCTGCAGGGAAACAAATCGGCCCGGCCCGTCGGCGGATTTCCCTGGCGGGCCACGTGCCAAAGGTTGCCGATCCCTGCGCTAGCCTATCAAACTAATTCCCACGAACAGCTTTAGCAGTGTAACATACCCCAAGAGGGACCAGCGTCTTTGTTACAAATAGCACCTGAATAACATTTCCCTTTTATTTTCTACTGGTCTCAGTGTCTTGTAAAAGCCAAGTGTGACCGGACAGCATCTCTTAAACATTGCTGGATTTTCTGTGGATTGCTGGAGACGTCATAAAATGTGTGGATCGGGCTGGACTGTGTGGGCGTCTCTAATCCCTTTGAAAATGTTGATTCATTGCAGCAGTTTGTTTTCCCTGTTTAGCGCTCCTGTTGCTGTGGTTACTGGCCCCACCGTGCCGCCTAAATGGTAACGAATGAAAGGCGTGTTCCTTTGTTATGACAGTGCACCGGGATCATGCAATTTATGTCCCCCATGATATCCGGGTCCAGGACCGGGGACGAGGCCTTCTTAATAATCTGTCCTCTGCCAGTTTTTTGTCTGTTGCATTTAAAACACTCTGGCCAAACAAAGCATGAGCAAATTCTCCCTTGATATGGGCATTTCATAAAGCCAGCACATTTTATACTGCATCCCTAATGCACTGTGTCAGGAAACAGTCCAGAGATCCAGATGACATGATTAATAACCCGCATAAAAATTCAGGCTGTGATATTGTTAGATCTCTCAAGCTGAGCAGGGACAGGCCAGATCAACACTTACATGGGAGAGCTCCGTTAAGGTGATGCAGGAAGCTGTGTTTTAGGAGCTGTTGCTCGTCTCACTGAGCCAACTCTCAACTTGTGCAGCGTGGGCTGGACTGTACCACTGGAGGGGCTGTCTTTTAGAGAAGTAAAACTGAAGCTGTCAGAATCTCAGATGTACACGCTATATCCAGGAATCGACCGAGCCCTGGCCATATTTCCGTAGGGGTTTAGCTACGTCGTCTCCTTAAACTCAACTGATTGAAATATTTGCCTTCTCTTCTATCCTTAACTATTGCTGGATGCTGTTGAAAAGTTGTAGCCTACCCCAGAGGTGGCTGCATTTTAGTGGTTTAATTAAGTAACTCAACATACGCGACTTTGGCCGGTGCAGAAGACGACAATGGCAGGCCAATGAGATTTTGTGTCTGCTGATAAGAAGAAAGCAGGCTCATCTGTAATTTTCCTGTACTTCGTTGAATTAGTGGTGGTGGAGTCCAACATTTTTCTTGTACATCCCTGAATAAACGTTGTTTACCTTTGATTTTCTGTTTTAAAAAATGATATATATATATATATATGTCATAAATATATTGCAATAGCACCTAGAGGCCTTTACTCCACCGTGCTAGGCACTGTACAAACAGAGTGAAGAACATTTCTTTGCTTCAAAGAGTTTACAGTCTAAAGACAAGATCTTTACAGTGGGTTGGGGAAATGACTGAGCAAACCAAGGGAGGGAGGATAGGGTACAATAAAATATAGTTTAACATAGGTGGGCATAATGCATAGCAGAAACCACTTAGCCAGCCAGCTGGTGAGCTGACAGATCTGACTTCTGCTGTTCAGCTGATCTGATTTCACTTGATTTTGAACACTTATCTATTCAAGCTGAAAACAGCATGGGATGCCCTGCACACACCTACCTGCTGGGGTAACTAAATGCCTCGCTCTGTAATAAGAAAGTTTTGGTTGAGGAGGGTTTGAGTTTAGATTTTGCTGAGTCTGTCACTTGATTGCGGAGGAATAGGCATCTTGGCCAACTCCTGTATCAAACTTAGGGTAGCTTTGTTGATTGCTCACTGACCTATCTTTATCCTTCAGAGCAGTGCTGTTCTGGGAGATGTTACCTATGGTTTGTCCAGTTAAAAGGCATGAAGAGGTATGAGATCTCCAGCCAAACAGACTCTTTAGTCACTGAGCAATAAGTCTCTGAGAGTTGAATTGTTCTTGTTCTTCCTTTAGGTGTTGCTCTGTCCTGACTTGGATTTTGATCAGTCTGAAAGTGACCAAGACATCTCAGGACTCCAAGGAACCAGCCAGAAAGCGACACAGCCAGGCTATCAAGGGGTACTTTAACAGCGACGTCAAACTGAGCCAAATGGAGAGAGTGCCAACCAAGAAACCAGCAGTAGAGACTATTTTAGAAAACTGGACTTTGATCTGATGTTGGAAGTTGGGGTGGGAATGCTAGTTTATTGCACAGTTAAATGGAGATCACATGCTGGGTCGAACCAGATCTACCCTTTGCAGTTATTTTCCTGATGGCGTTTCTGTACCTTCTGCATTCTTGCTGCCCAGTGTGATGGCTGGCTCTTCATACACCATTAACTCCGGCTGTACCTGTATTTGTCTCTAAACTGGACACTCCTAATCCTATCACGGTTGGGACCGTAGAGAGAGATTTCTCTGGCTGGCCAGCTGGCTGTAGAATTTGTCAGGATGGTGGTAGCATAAGTCAAAATACTAGATCTTTTTTATACGATGGAAGATTTACCTTGTACTAACTGCACTGTGATGCTTTCTGCATGCACAGCTTGCTCGTAAATAGCTCACTTGTAAAATGTATTTAAAAATGTCTTTGGGGTTGGACTGATCATTCCACTGCATCTGACGTTTTTACTCTTTTGTAGGGATTGTAATAAAAGTTTGACTTAAAGTTGCATCATCTTTGGAATGCATTCCTGGGCTTAACGTTTTACAAAGAGACGATGTTACAAAGGAGATGGCTCCCCTTCTAAACTCTCAATCGCAGGGACTTGCCGCTTGCTTTGCATTGGCATATCTGAACTGGAACTGTCCTGTCTTGGCCCAGATGTTAATCTCGTTAAAAATCTGGGCAGTCAGTTGGGTTAATGAGGTGGGGAAAAGCTGGTTTTCTAAAGCCAGATTTTTCAAAAATCTGTCTAAAGTGATCTCTAAAATAAAGCCTTATTTAAACAGGAAAGTTCATCTGGGCAGGAGACAGCTTTCCCAAAGGTTGGTCTAACATCTGGAGAACAAACTCCCTCAGGAAGGACCTAAGGACCGCTCCAAACCTTGCCACCTTCTGCTCTAAATGCAAGACACCCTTCTTCAGCCTGCCATAAACATAGATTAGCATGTGCACCCTACCAAAACGTTCCATTGCATGCACAATTCTCCCCCCCAGGAAAGGGGAGAGAGAATGAACCCCACGTGACTGATATGAATCGAGTTGCGTAATGCATAACTGGAAGGCATTCAGATTCTACAGTAATCTGAGTATCCTAGAAGTGTAGGACGGGAAGGGACCTTGAGAAGTCATCTAGTCCAGTCCCCTGCACTCAAGGCAGGACCACGTAATAATGTGCCGTATAAAACTAGAAATATTTATGCTGCTGAGAAGAATTTGTGATCCAAAACCCATTGACTTCAAGGGAGAGACAGGGCTTCAAATCACACCAAGCACACATTGGATGACATGCTTCTCAAAATGCACCCACCTGCAGAGCCTAGTGCCTTCACTGGGCGCTATCTAGCTCTTAGCACCTTGGTTTATAGGTCAATTAAGGATTGTCTAAATGAGTCCTTGGTTCAGGGCAAGCAGTGTGGAGCCTGTGGTCATGTACTAACCATGCCCCGGTGCATGTTAATCGACCTCGTTTCAAAGCAGAGTAGATTAAAGGGCACTTGGGAACTGTAGTGCAGCAGCAGGATCCAAATGGGAACTTCGGGCATGGCAGGCTAGCGGTAGATTTACACCCCAGCTTGTGGCAAACTAAGCCTTCATTTTTGCAAGCCCTTCTATAGAAGCATAAATAAGGATTTTGGAGCCTGCCTTAAAAACGTTTTGCCCCAAGCATGTGTGAAGAATTTTTAAACTCTGCTGCTTGAAAAGCACATTGTAGGTGCAAATCCTGAGGATCATGTAGCCTTCACCGAACAGTGCACAGTATTCCAAATGTCTTGAAAGGGGAGGCTTTTTGAATTTCCTATTAATGTGAGTCAAATGACCCATTTTTTTTTCCTACCCACTGTACTGCTCTTGGAAGAAACCCTCGAGAACTGGCCATTCTAAACGGCTTGGCTGGACGGCTATTCGCGAAGATGAGTAAAATCCAAGTTTCACACCCCTCAGTGGAAAACTTGCAGTTGTGTGGGTAAGTTAGCAAAAAGACCAAATTTCTGGGCTGCAGAAGGGCCTGGACCAAGACCTTACAAACATTTCATGATGCTCATTAAATAAGAATGGGTGAAAACAGCCCAGTGTAGAAAAGGCCAGGTGCCCCTGCACTCTCTCCCCCCCCCCCCCCCCCCCCCAATGTTCTCTTAAAGTCCACACTGCGTGCGGGTAAGATTCCTGCCCATGTCTTCAGCCATGGGACTTCCCAGGATGTGCAGTGTCACCGGTGAAAGAAGCTGATGGGTGGGTATGTCACTGGGGGAACTAGGACAGAGGTGCCTCCCTTTCACCCCCTACCCCCACCAAGTGGCCTTGGGAGAGCCAGAGGCTCTAGCCTCAGGGGCAGAAGCAGGAACCCCTGGACTTTCCCGCCAGAACTGCAGAACGTTAATTGGCTGTTTGCTACAAGCCTCCCCCTCCCTCAGTGTCTCTTCACCTGAGCTTCCCCCAGACCTGTCCTCTTCCCTTTCCTTAAGCTGAGTCCTGCCTAAATAACAGTCCCCCCAACACAGTGGCACTAACATGCCCTATGCTGCCATCCTTGTTCCCCCACCCTGTCTCTCTCTCGTCTAGTTAGCCAATATTGTCTCCTTGCACTGAGCTGTTTTTTGTGCTCCGATTGTACAGCGCCTAGCACAATGGGCGGCCTGGTCCATTACGCAGGCTCACAGGCCCTACAGTAATATAAATAGCGTGTGAAGGCAGGATGGCTTGTGCTGTAGGCAATTGGAGCATGACAGATAGGTGTTCATTCTACAATTGCCCCCCCCCCCCGCCCTTGTTGGCATCTTAGAGGGGACAACTAGCAGCTGGGAATGGAGCTGAGCTATCCTCAGACCTACCAGGACTTCCTCTAGTTCAGAGCTGAAACACTTCTTGCCCTGTGCTAATCGTTCTGCAGGGAGTGGCTTCGTTCTCCAGGGAAGTCCTACAGCTTAAGGCCAGAAGGGCCTAACAGACCAGACCATCTGACCTGCATATCACAGGCCGCCAGCAGCACCCCACAGCCCCCGCACATCAATGTCAATAACCCTACTTAGACCAAGTATTGCAGCCCTCAGGAGACCAGACTGTTCTGTGCCACAGGCAGAGAACAGGAGCGACCGAGGTGCACCAGTGCCTGAGGTCCCTGCAGTGGCAGGGAAATATTAAGTGAGAGCCACCCGGACACTGGGGTGCCTTTCAGAAGCTCTTGATTCAGAGGAGAATCTAGGATTTGCGATTGCTGCTATCCTAGGTTCCCATCCTGCTCCACTCAAATCTATGCTGCTTAAATGACTGTAATCTCTGAACACCTCAATCATTATATAGAAAACATCTTTGAAAAAATCTACCTCACTGTAACCACTCCTCTCCCTGGGCGGCTGTCATAGCTGTTAGTCATGTCACCTGCAGCGCTGTTGTAAGACAGTGGCGATGAGTGTGGTGGAAGAATGTGTAGACTAGAACACCTCCAGGAAGCAGGGAAGTACCATTATTCTCATCTTTGTGTCTGAGCTTCCCAAAGGACTTGCCTGAGGAAGGCTGGTGGAGCTGGGACTTGAAGAGCTCTCCCATATCTTTGGCTAGTTCCCTCATCCCTGGACCCATTTTCCACCAGTTGGACACCTTCCACCACTCCACGGCAAGACTCTGACATCTATTGTTTGCATCGGTCTCTGGGCCAGAGCCTGCTACTGATTTTTAAACATCTCCACTGTGGTCACGAAGGCCATTATCAACCACCTGATACTTGGGGCAGCTGCTTCTTCCAGGTGAATGACGCCTGAGGGTGCTCTTCCCCTATCCAGCAACATAAAACATGTGCATAACCTTAGTCTCACGGCAGGTTCAACCAAGTGTCTGCTGCTTCACACCAAATAAAAACATCACCTCCACGGTCACTGTAAAGTATATTTATTGTGAAAAGTGATAACTGGATCCCCACTGACCAAATCTCAACTGTGCTGTTGTCCGTGCTCCCTATACCTATGGGGTTAGATTTCATCCTTTTGGGGTCAACTGAAATAGCATGTCCCTAATGGGGTGGGGGAGACGTGTAATGCACTCGAAGCTTTAGCAATACATATTTATGTACAGAAAGGGGGAAGAAGGGGGTGTACAACGGAATAAAACCCTACACCTGCCCTAACTAAGCTGCCCTCGAAGGGAACATGCATTTGAACAGGTCAACACTATGTAGAAAACTCAGACCCTGCCTCTAAAGAGCTGAAATATGGGTGACGGGAGGTGGAAAGTGCGAACCCAGGGAAATCCCGTGGCAATAACCACAGTCCAAAGGTGTCGAGCTCAGGAATGTTTCTTACGTGACCAATATCCAGGTCGCTTGCTGCAATTAAAACAGTCAAGTCAGTGCAGGAGTCAGACAACCGTGGTTCATCACCATCGATTTTCAGGGTAAGCAGCCAGTTTAACTGAACAATTTCCCACCCTCTGCGAGATTCCCCTCCTCGCAGCACTTCCTGGTCATGGGCGCTACACAGGTGCTGGCTAAGCTTAGCCTTGGCCTGCTAACCAACGCCGTGCTTACTGCTCAGGAGAAAGGCAGCAGGCAACACGGTTCCGCAGTGTCTGCCAATTGCTCTTTTGAGAGGATTGTTTCCTGAGAGAGCCGAGCCCAGTGCGGTGGCCTCAGACCATGTCTGCACTAGGGCTTTGTGGGCGTCCCAGAGTACTATACTGGCAAAGTACTATAGTGTGGACACAGCTATACTGAGCACAGGCGTGTGTTTGGCGCCCTGTCCCTTTTGCGGCGTGAGGGAGACCCTGGTGCACGTATACCTGGAGTGCGCCCGGTTGCAGCCCCTGTTCTGGCTCCTCCTGACCATCCTTTTACATTTCTGGCTGCACTTTTCCCCTCACCTTTTCATATACTCACACCCTATCCGTGGCCCCACAAAGCCACGGGACCTCCTTGTCAGCCTCCTCCTAGCACTGGCCAAAGTAGCCATCTATAAGACCAGGGAGAGGAGGTTGGCTGAGAGGGTTTCCTGCGACTGGGGGGCCTATTTCCAGGCCTTTGCTCACATATCTGGGCAGAATCCCTCTGGGCGGCGTCCGCGGGCTCCCTTGACACCTTCAAGGAGCAGTGGGTGCTGTCCGGGGTTCTCTGCTCGGTGTCCCCTTCAGGTTCCCTTTGTTTGACCCTTTGCCTTCACACCTGCCCCTGTTACATTTTTGGTTGTCCCCTGTAATTATTTGAGTTCCTGGACCTTGTGGATCCTTCCCTAAGGCTGGGGGAGGGTCCTTTAGCAAGAGGACCAGTGTAGTAAAGCCACCCGCCAGGAGTGAAACAAACTACCCTAGTAAACGCCCAGTTTTGCTGGTATAGCTCTGGCTATGCTACAGGCTTCTGTCGACGCAGCCACATCAGTCAGGGATCGCCCCGCGTCACATCCCTGACTGACAGATCTATGCTGGCCGAAGTCTGTAGCGTAGCCATAGCCCTCAGATTCAAATTTCACTGCAAAGCACTCGCAGAATTTTGGCAGCAGCGCTGCATTTGAGGTACCTTAGCGGGGCTTTAGGTGGGCAGCTCTAATGGTAGCGTTCTCTGCCACAAGCAAGAAAATTCACTAAAACATGAGATTGAACTGAGCAATGCTGCTAGCCCAGTGCTTCCCCACAATACAGCATTAGGGAGTGGTGGTTTCTACACGGACAAGGATGCTGTGTGTGAAAGATGTCCTAGACTCCAGATGTGATTATAATGTTTAAATATACAAATATCAGCTCTGAATTAGTCTATTTCTCCTAGGCCAAAGCAGTTCTTCAGTGCTCTCCGAACACCTGGATATCATTTGGCTGCTTAAGGTGCTTTCACCCCTTTCCCCCTTCCCTTTGAGCCCCTGGGGAGATACAGTAAATTTTAGTTCAATTCTGGCCTCCCATGCATGTCTTCATGTTTGCTGACGTCCTCTCTAGCAGCCTTTTCTAATAAAAGATCTCCCTGGAGGGTGACGCACAGCATTATTAAATGATGCCTCGCTTTAAAATAGACCAGTCTCTACATTTTGGTTAGGCAAAATCCTCGTGAGTGGCTTGCTCAGCTTCCACACACCCCTGCAGCGTGGGTATCTGTTTAACGGCCCATTTCACAACCTCGTTTTGCCAATTGCCTTCGTTGCACGGAAGCAGAGAGGAGGAGTGTCAGATTATAAGCGTTTGGGGATCGGGAATGAATAAAGATCACATTCTGCCATGGGCCCAGACTGTAACAGTTATATGGGATTTGTATTTCAGTACAAGAGCTGGGACCATTTTGTGGTCAGTGGATTTGGAGTCTGGCTGACTGTTCCTATTCAGAGAATTTAAGAAAGCTTCTATTAAATAGAGTGGGTGCCTAGTGCTATGATCAAGCAGATGTGGTGTGGGTTGAAGCCTCCTTCCTTTCCGAGACAGGAGAGACCATGGATTGAAACATTTAGTCAAGATGCTGCAAGGGGTGTAAGTTACACCACCACTGTCACTGTTCCAGGCTGTAAATGCTTTTTTAGGATGTTCCAATACGCTATCAGCAAGACGCCTCACGAGGGTGTATATCACTAGTGAGCCTCTCTGGTGGCTAGAGGTACACGCTGTCACACTTAACACCACATTCAACACGTGTATGGATAGCCAAGAAACCAATGCCCTGCTGTGGCTCACTGGGTCTGCGTTCAATTTGTTCATTAACCCTCTGATGACCCCGTGGGCTTTCCTTTGTGGGATGCTTTCCCTAAAAGTACGTCTGCCCCAGATAGTTATGATAGCAGGTACCTCATGTCATGTTATCAAAGGAAAGGTTGTGTTGTATGACTTATGTCTTACATTCTGTGAGTAGCCAGACGCTGGTGGGTATTGCGCAGATCCACCTGGGTATTTATTTTTACACCTGTATCTTTCTGTACTGCTAAATCTGACATACCTTCTCTCTCCCTCCCTTTCCACCAGGAGAGCACTTTAGCCCAAACCTCACCCTCCCTGCACTCAACACCATGATCTGCCAGTACAGAAGTGGGGAAGCTGATTTCCAAAGGGAAAACATTTGTTTCTTTGGCACTAAAAAAAAGTAAGAACCACCCGCAGGGTTATTGTTGTTGAATCTGCTGATGCAACCCGTGATCGGCCTTAAAGTCTGTTAGCCATCCCGAAGCTGGTTCCTGTGTCGAAGGGATGAGCAGCAAGATAATCCTTATAGTCTCCATCGATCAGTTTGTCTGCATTGTTCTTGGCAAACCAGCAATCGACCTCCTGCTCACCGTTGTAGATCTTCCTCTGCTTCCACACGACAGGAACCAGCCTACCTTTTACCTTTAGCACATTCACTGGCCTCGGGTTCGGCTCTTCTGTTGAGTTCTGACTGACCAGCTGGGGACTTCCACCCAGAGGGTCCTGGGTAAGTTTGACTTCATGGTACAAGAACTGACCTGCAAGGAAAGATTAAACTTACTCCTAAAGCAGCCGCTTTGCTTTGCGACAGAGTCTTTTAAAGGGGTCTCCAAAGCAGCAGCCAAATTACCAGGTTTCAATGGCTCTGGGGCTCCTGAAGGGTTTCCCAGCGATGGTGGAAAGAAGCTATGTTCTACAATTCTTTTGTTAATCTCTCACCCACACACAGGGAACTGGGACGAGAACTCTGCTCCTTCTTCACCTCCAGAAACACAGGCCTTGGCCAGTTAAACTTGGAAACTACTTCTTGAGCTGCCAGTAGCAGAGAGCCTCCTGTTCCTCTCTGGGGGCTAAGCCCGCTGGAGGGTAACATCACTTGTTTTAGACCCACAAAGCTCAAACAAAGGGCGGAAAGAGAGTGTGGTGATTAGGGCACCACCCTAGAACTCAGGAGACCATTCTCAGCTCTGCCACAGGCTTCCTGTATGACCTTGGGCAAGTCCCTTGTTGTCTCGGCCTCAGTTCCCCAGTGGGCAAATAGCACTTCCCTACCTCACAGGGGTGTTGTGAGGATAAATATGTTAACATCTGTGAGGTGCTCAGATATTATAGTAATGGGGACTGTATAATTACAATCGATAGATACACTAGTGGGAGACGGGTCACATGGAGAACAGAGGGGTGAGAACGTTGAGAATGTTGATGGCAGACAAGCTAGTCATGACGGGATCGAGGCAAGAGTCCCACTTCTCGGCTGACCCATCCCATTCCTCAAGGCTCACCACCTCCTGCCTCTGTCCCTCAAACCCCTTTGAAATAGTCGCTTCTCCAATATCACCCATCTGAACAGTTTGCTACAGGTTACAACTGAAAGAGCATGACACCTACCTAGCAGTCCATGGGAATGAGGGGAGAGCCCTTTACTGTTGGAAATGTAGAATCCCAGGTGATTCCTCTGGTAGGGGGCAGGATTCTTGTACTGGTGGATCAGGATGATGAAGCTGATGGTGCCGTGTAATGCCACGGTGACATTGGAATTGGCAAAGATAGACACCTCCAGGCCACTGCTCCCCACCGTGGCACTCCGGTCACATGGCAAAATGAGTCTTTCCCCATCATCCAGGATGACCTTGGTGGGTGTGATCTCGACGTAGGATCGCTCTGGCTTATTGCTGAGGATCGTGATGGTGGTGAAGTAGGTGCGTTGTTTCTTGTGGCCATTGGGAGGAGCCGGGGCTCCAATTAACTGCCCGTTCACAGTTACACCTTTTAGAGGGAAAAAACAGTGGTTTAAAATGTGAGTGAATGAACCGCTCCGAGCTGATGCGGTGGATCATGCATAATGAAAACCTCATTTTGAGTGGACACTGAAGTACCACTCATGCTGGGATCCTAGTTCTCCCAGCTACCATCTTGTTTAAAACAATGGGGCCAACATTTTCAAACCTGATTGCCACAAGTTAGGCCCCTAACACCATATTTGGACATCCAAATTTGAAAACAGGCCCCAGTCTATTAGCAGAATTCTGCCACCATTGCCCTGGTCAGTGTGAGAGAGGATATTTTACTTGAGCGCTGAGTTAGCATGGTATTTGCAAACTGCATTATCATCAACCTAGGGCAGGTAGGCGATGGCTTGCTTTGACAAACACCATCCTAGAACCCTGCTCAATCACACACAGTGTTAACCAGCATGGGTCTAATCCCATTTTGCACAGGACCATGGGGTAGAATTATTTCTGATAAGAGAGGAATTGGATCTGGCCTAATACCACTGTTCTATAGGAGTCAGGGTTGTGGGTCATTCTCTGTAGGCTGCAGTACACCTAATGTGGCAATGGTGAGAGGTTCTGGTCCAACAGCCCTGAAGCCCTGCTGCCTAAGGCCAGAAAAGGTCCAACACTCCTTCACAGGCGACAGCAGCAGAAGTGTGATGGACCCCATCTTGGCCAACATACCAGGGACTGAACCAGGACTCCCAGAGCTAAACGCACAACTTCTACAGCTTGAGCGAAACAGCCCTCAGTGGGACAGCGCCAGACTCATAGTCTCTGTGCATGGGCACTGAGAGGCACCTGTAACTCCAGTGGGTTACACACGCTTCTCCCGCTCTGCCCTTCCAGCGTGCCTCAATTCTGCACCAGAGAAACCACAGGTAGGGGTGGGAGGCCATGCTTACAGTGTGCATGGCTCAAAGGGGTTGCAGACCCGGCAAATAAAAATTCTACAACTTGAGCCTGGTCGCTGAGGGGCACGTTTCACCCCTGGCTAAGGGAAACCTTCCCTCTGATTGCCTGCGTTTGCCCCGCCTCCTGGGGTATAAGCTGCTGATCAGCACTCTCTCCCTCTCCCTTCAGGAACCCACACTGTTCTCTTGGCGGGGCGGGGGAGCGGAAAAAGCCCAGCAGCTCAGGGCTGCTCCACTCCCTCTCCTCCTTTCCCCACCTGTGAGCAATGGGACGGCTCCTCTGTAACTCCCTCCCTGCCGCACCCAGCCTGCTAAGGGTGGGTGAAGAGATGACGGGGGAGTGCAGCTGAGACTGGGTGGGGTCAGAACCGATGGAGGGCTGGGGGAACCGGCCGGTGTGACGTCACTTTCATTTCTTTGCAAAATGACAGACACCGGCCTCGGAAGGTAACAATGGAGGGTCACAACTGGCCTCGCGCCATCAGTGCAGAGGTGAAAAGCTCCCTATCCTGCGGTCACAGAGGAAACGTTCATTCCTTTCTCCATACACTTATCTGCCATTTATTTGAACCTGGGTGACGCTGTTCTCCCTCAAGCACACTCTCCTCTCAAGCCACAAAAAATCAGCCAACCTAGCCGGTGAAGGAAGCTAGTGGTCTGTCTGCAAGGGGTTCGGTGTATACTGAAGAAAGCAGAGGCTGGACACAGATGGGACAGGGAAGTTGGGCCAATGCTACAAAAGTGCCACACAAAATAGCTCTCCAGTGACTTTGTTTTGTTTCGTTTTTTCCTTGTCAGACAGACTTTCGTATTGCCTTTCATGTTTACGCCCCCGCCGCCACTCCATGGCTTTCCTGCTTAGCAAATAATCCACTTACTAACCATTTTGCTTAGGAATTCCAGGTCAGATCTGAATTTTGGACAGTCAGGGGGTCACACTGGTCTATGCAAAGCAGAGACTTAATCGTTTGTGATTTAGCTTTCTCAGGACTGATCCAGAGGCAAAAACTGTTTTAGTGCAATTACTATAGACCCTCCGTTAAAACAAACTGTCATTAACTGCCTCAGTGCTCAGGGACCCTTCTACTGCAGTTTGACAGGGACTTAGCACTGAAGGCCGCCAGCCCCCTAAGTAAGCAGCATACAGTTAAATGCTAAGGAGTAGGTCAGATACAAAACCTGCCCACCCCACTGCTGGAGAAGACTCTGCAAGCAGTGGGCTGTGGAAGCAGAATCAGTTAGTGAAACCTGCAGATGGAGCAAAGGGGGGCCCAGCGCCCTAGCGTAATCTCTAACAGTGGGAGGCTGTTGGCTCATGTTAAGTGCCCCAAGTTTAGCATCTGAAACTCAAGATGGCCTTTTATTTAGCTGTGCCTGCTCCAGCTAGTCAAGTGTGGCATACAGACCACATGTGTCTTACCTAACAGGCACTGCTTGCTCAGATCAAGCTGGAGCATTGCATTCTGGGTCTTTGTATTTCCATGGTCCCGATCTCCATATTAAATATATGGGGTGGTGGCAATCTGTTCCATTTGACATGAAGTAGTTGCAGCTCCTGGCCTCCTGCCAGTGGAGCCCTCGGTTGGGCAAAGTTTGGGCACCCTTCAGCAGGTTCTGCATGTGATTGGTGCTAAGCCATGGACAGCCACTGGGGTCTTATGCGTCTCCATCTCCCCATCTGTAAAATGGTGACAGAGCCTTCCTCCCTCTCCGGCTTGTTGTAAGTTTAATGCATAAAGCACCTTGTTGCTAAGTATTTTCACTGTAGGACTGATACCTGCAGCTCAAATTTCCCCAGTGCAGCAGCTGCTGGGGTAGCTCCAACAGGATTCCTCATTATCTTACCAGACTCATTATGATCGGAGACCAGTCTGAGAATGTCCCCTGGTTGCCCATCAATATTGAAGCAGACAGCTAGCTTGCTGGAGGGGAAATCAATGACAAAGTGAGGGTCTCCATCCGCTGAGAAGACATGAAAAGGAGAACAAAGGTAAGAGACGTTCACGGAACACCAGTATCCAAGTGCCGAATCTCACAAAACAGGTTTCAAAGAGCCTCATCTCTGTTTTCTTCAAGATTTACTGGTACATTTTTAAAGGGTTTATGGATAGCTTGTTTTGTTTCCCCACAAAAAATGTTGCGTTTAAGGTGAAAAGTCAAAAACT
This sequence comes from Caretta caretta, assembly GCF_965140235.1. Taxonomy (NCBI): domain Eukaryota; kingdom Metazoa; phylum Chordata; order Testudines; family Cheloniidae; genus Caretta; species Caretta caretta. Next base: position 343,490,756 of record NC_134206.1, on the reverse strand, counting down.
AAAATATTTCATTTCTGAAGTACTGCCATGGTACTTCATGGGAGTTGTAGTTTGGGTGCCTCATGCCCCCATTATCCTATATATAGGCCAGGCTCCCTGGCTCAACTACATCTCCCATGATGCACCACAGTCTCCCCTCTTGGTGAAGGGCTGCTGCGTAGTCATGGTGCATCATGGGAGATGTGATCCTGGCCCATGGAGAATAATAGGTGTGTGAGGCACCCAAACAACAACTCCCATAAGGTACCATGGCAGCACTTCAGAATTGAAACATTTCTTTTTTTGAGTGTTCAGTTTTTCGATGAAAAATCAAAGTTTTCCCTGGGAAGAAACCACTTCCTGTTTAGTCCAAAACCCAATTTTCTATCAATAAACAGTTTAGAGGGACAATTTTTGACCAGCCATAGGATTAGCATCACCATCAGGCACAATGAACGTTAACAGTTGAGTCTGGGCAAGTCCTCCTGCTCATCAATATTAATTTGATGCAGTAGCAGGTAGATTTCCCACACAGCAAGTGACCCACTCTTGCAGCGCCAGCTGGTGGAACACAGCCATACAGAGATTGGCCTGAGCTGTGAACTTCAGAGCTAGGCGTGATCTTCTTTGGTGTCTGGTGAAGTTCAGATCTTGGGTCTTGGTTTAGGTCTATGTAATGTTTTAAAGGATTGTTGAAAAAACAATTAAAAATATTGTGAAAACTTTTTGACATTTTTTACTGTCTTTTAAAATTTCAGCAACATTATTCTGAAAATCAAGTTATTGTGACCAGCTAAAATATTGAAATAAAGCCCTTATGACCCCTAAAATGAACTGGCTGTTTTAAATAATGCACCTATGTCTTCCTAATATACCACCCCGCTGTGCTTCCTAATTAGCACTCTTGCTAACTTTTAGCAATTCCTGATCCTCTCTCTTTTTTTCTTTTTTCTTCCAAATTACGATATTGTAATCAAATGAATAGGATCTTTGCTGGTTTACTCCAGGAGGGTGTATGCCAAAGGCACTAAGAGTTGTGGGTTTGTAAATCAACCGTTCTTTATCTTCAGTTACAAAGTATACAGAATTGGGAAATAGACACTGACCTGATGTTTTGGATATTTTAATTCTTTCTTTGTCTGGTTGCTTGGATACACCTAGAAGAGGGGGAAGAGAAAGCAGCCAGAGTTATGGGTACAATAACAGACTAAGCAATGTTATAACAATGTTCCCAAAACACTGCTCAGAGACATTACATGACTTGCCCAAGGATATACGTTGAGGCATTAGCAAAACCAGGATTATAATCCCAGTCTCCTACCTCCCAGTCCTGTGCTTTAACCACTAGACAATCCTTTCTAATTAAATCAATTTTGAGGTGTGCCTATTTTGAAAGAATGTGTCCAATTATTATAATTATTTTCTTTGTACCTGGTGGTACTTTGTGTCCTTGCAAACTCTGCGCTCTTTCCCCAATGCCCTCAGTAGAAGGACTGGCATGAATCTCCTTAGGCCGGTCTGCCTGTAACTCCTTCATCTTCAGGGAGGTGAAGGGGATGATGAAGTTGTAGGTCAGGGCCAATGACTTGGCTTTATCCATCAAGTGTTGCCTCTCCTCCCTGTCATCACTCTTCAACCAGGAGGTCAGCAGCTCCTTGATGGTGAGATAACTCCATGCCCTTTCAGCATAATTCTGAGCCTCCTTGCCATCCTCCATGCCAGGAGAGCCCCTGATGTCATTCTTGCTTGGGACGTCTATGGCCACGTCGGTTTTCAGGAGGATGTACTTGTTGGCATTGCTGGCCGTCACCTCTACGTGGAGCTTGCCCGAGTTGCGCTCGATGAGCTTCCCGGCAATGACAATTTCAGACCCATTGAAGTAGTTGGGGAAGAGGTTCTGAGTGACCTGCTCCACACTGTCTTTGGGATAATCAACCCGGATGTCGGAGAGAAGGGGCGTCCCTATCTCGTCGTAGAACCTGAAACAAGTGACATTTCCCACAGGTTAGTGTTTTCAGCCAGGTACTCACACGCGCACACAGGTACCTGTACGCAGGGATACACACATGCACAGAGTGCTGAATTTGCACTCGGGGTGGGATATTCCCCCAAGGTAATATCAGAGGCATGTTGGTAGGAGTTTTCCTTTCCCTAGTTCTTTGAGCATGGATCCTGTGCTAGGATCTAGAGGCTGTATTCCACATGATCTCTTCTGATACAGGAGGCCTGGAAGGAGAAGATCTCAGCACAATTTGTTTTATGATTCTGTGAGAGTCAGAATGGTTTCCACTAGACCTGGAGATTATACACCCGTAATATATCGGTGTTTCATCTAGGGCTTTCTTACAGGACCTAACACATCCCTGGGAATGTCTCCCACTTGGTTGGATTGAAAAGCGTTTATAAGGGACCCAGACCTGCATTTACGGCTGCATGATTCTCCTGCTACAACTGGTGGCCTGACTGAGACCTAAAGCCACCTGGAGAGCACTGCATTCTCTACCAGGCTTGAGCTTTCTAGTCTCAGCCTCCTCTTCTCTTGCAAGGCAGGGCTCACAGAACCCTGAAATCAGGTATTGAAAGGTAAACAAACAAAGAACTGACTTCAACTCTATTTTTGTGGCCAAGCTACATTCCTTTTTCATGCCTGCACATACAGGCTGTTAAAGAGCTGGGACTTTGAACATTTTTATTTTTCTCTTTATAAAAAGCTTTTCAGTTCCCTTTTTTAGAATAATATTGAGCACTCTAGTGCCCTCAGTCTAAGGACCTCAAAGTCCTTTGGAAGCATCAGTTAACCCTAAGAGTGCTATTATTCAATCCATTTCACAGAGTACTACAACAAAGCACAAGTGTTACTGGGACTTGCCTGAAACCACACAGAGGGTCAGTGGCTTTGCTGAGAGGACAACCCAGCAATCTGGACTCCATTTTACCTACTCCAACCAGTGGACAACACTCCACTACCTTTACAAGCAAGTCTTTTCTCTGATGAGCTCTTGTGGCCTGATAGAGCTCCCGCCGCTTTCAATGGTTCAGGATCAGACACTGGTGGATGGGTTTCCACAATGTATTAAAGTCCAGAGGGCAAACAGGCTAAGTATAGTGTAACAGAGCAACACAACTATGATTGGAAGTGTGCAGGCTCACCCCTATGGATACCTAGGGGAACTAGGAGTTTTTTCCCCCATGGAAAATTTCATTTATTTGGCAGAAATTCAAACACCAAAAAATGCTGGTCAAAACCTGAATAACTTCAATGTGGAAATACAGCCACAGTGCCTCATGGGGGTTGTCGTTTGGGGGACTCGTGCGCCCATTCTCCTCTACGGGCTTGGCTTCCAGGTTGAGCTACATCTCCCATGGTGCACCATGGTCTCCCTCTTTAAGAGGGGAGGCAGTGCTATATGAAAATCCCTGGCTATGGTGTACCATGGAAGATGTAGTCCGGTCAGGGAGCCCCCCCCCAATTGAGGTGAATGAGGACAGGAGGCAACCAAACTATGACTCCCATGAGGCTATGCTGCAGCATTTCCAAATTCAAATGTTTTAGGTTTGAGGTGAAATATTTTTCAATAAAAAACTCAAATCAAAATTTTTCACAGAAAGCAGACGCTGTTTGTGTCTCAGAACCTTAACATTGTCTAACATCTATTTAAATGGGCAACGAGTCCTTCTTTCTCCACTTGCACCATGGGGCGAGCTGATGTAAGTGTCTCCCAGCTCTCCAGCCATCCAGATTTAGGCACACACGCAATATCTCTGTCAAAAGAATTTAAACCAAAGTCTTGTTCTGAAGGGCATCAAAGCTGTACTATGGCACACTGTATCTTGAGCGGGGGGAAGAACTCCCAAGTAGCCATCCAGCCATGGAAAGAGCTCTACAACCATAAGACCATCAGAACGGCCAGACTGGGTCAGACCAAAGGTCCATCTATCCCAGTATCCTGTCTACAGACAGTGGCCAATGCCAGGTGCCCCAGAGGGAATGAACAGAATGGGTAATCAACAAGTGATCCATCCCCTGTTGCCCACTCCCAGCTTCTGGCAAACAGAGGCTAGGGCAGCTTTTATCAAATACGGCCACCGTGGACTTTTCTTGCAGCCACAGCCTCCTGGGCAGTGATTTCAGGGGCGGGGGGAGGGCTGCAAAGCAGTGGCCCCCCTCCCCCAGGGCCACCAGCAGTGGTTGAGCCCTGCCCACCTCTGGAGACCCAAAAGCTGGAGGAACAGACAGCCAGTGAGTTCCCCACCTTCCCACCACTGGTGGGGTCAGGCTCCAGCCCTGTGGTGGCAGGTGGCAGGCTCCAGCCACAGGGCTTCAGGCTCTGTTCCCAGGCTGTACGGTGGTGGGCTCTGGCCCCAAGGTCACCCCCCCCCCCACACATCACCCCAGTTCCTTGCTGCCTCCATATCCATCTCGCCACCCAGAGCTTAATTTGTCCCCAGGTTTGCCTGGGCTGAGTAAGTCTGCTGTGAAAAGTGATATTTGTATGTTTGTTAGTACCACTTTGCACAGCAGGCTTAGTAACTAGGAAGTCTTTTTAAAAAGCAACCAAAAAAGCAAAAGACACAACAAGAAAAAGGATAATAACATGCAAAGCACCTTATTTGTGTTTCTATTGGGTTTAGGGTCAGTAAAGAATAGAGACAACTGTACATTAGTTTTATTATTGAGTCTGCAAAAAAAAATTCTACATAAATAAATTACACTGACTTAGACACGTGTATGTGCATACTTGTTTGTTTTTCCTAAAGTTAATTAAGTATTTTAGGGAAAATTGTCAGAGCAGCCACCAGCAAGAGTTGGTGGCCGCACTCTGAGACCACAAAGAAAATTGAGCTGAGAACCCCTGGGCTAGGGACACCATCCCTGCTCACACTTATCTGACCTGCACCTTTCAACCACAGTCAAACCTGTAACAGCCCCAAGTTTTTGGGGAGGAGGTGGAGTTTTGAACCTGTATCGGCACCCATATTTTGTTAATGGCCCGTATCTTTATAAACAAATTTCCCTGGGAAAGCCGAAATCCAGATCCACCATCTTCAGCTAGAGCCTGTCTCTACTGTGAATTTATCTGAGGTCACTCCTCCCCACACCCATACCCAGTCTCATCCAAGGCCCCAGTGCATCCAGGGCGAAGCTCAACAAACCCTTTCAGCTGTGCGGCTGCGTCCTCGTCCTCCTGGATCTGCCGCATCATGCCGCAGTTCTCCAGGGACATCCTCTCCAGCAGCTTATAGTCGACGTCGTTGCCAATGCCGATGGTGAAGAGGCAGAACTTCTCGCGGATGGCCTCCTTGGTGTTGCTGAGGATCTTGGAGGACTGCATCTCCCCGACTGTGGGCCGCCCATCTGTCAGGAAGATGATTAGGGAGACGCTCCTGGCGTCAATGTCGTTCTGAGCGATGTAACTGTTAAGCAGCTTTGCACTCGTCTGGACAGCCTCATTAATATTAGTACCTGGGAACGCAGCAAAGTCATGAGCTTATTTTCCTGATTAAATGCAGTGCACATGGCTGACAAGAAAATCTCAACAGCTTGCAAACATCTGATATGTTCTACTCATTGCGATGTGCCCTTTCCCTCAAAAATGGTACTGTTCCTGTAAGCAGGCTCTGTTATGCCACCTCTTGACAGGTCTGTATCTCCGTCAGTGGGCACCACTACACACACGACATTTGACATTGCAACAGAGGAGGTGGAAAACAAGGCTAAAAATACTAGAGATAGTCCTGAAGTGAAATCCTGGCTCCATTCTTGAATGTTAGAAGTTGGGAATCAAAACCCAGAACCCCAAATGGAATTTTGCAAATGGTCTTTATAATGGGTCCAAAGCAAAACCCCAGAGCCAAACATCCCGAATCTCTTGCACTCAAAATGCAAATCCAAAGTTGTAGCTTGACATATTTTTCAAAACCAGAGGAAAGAAATCCCCCATGCTTACCAGTATCCTTTTTAAACCATAACTCAGAAAAATAACATTGAAGACTGAAAGCAACGATTTTTTTTCCAAAAAACATTTTGTGGTAAAGGGCTCATTTGTGGGAAGGTAGATGGGTGTACAAATACTAATGTGAAGACACCCACCTAACAACTGTTTGCTAAATGAGACACATTAAAGAAGCAAATCAGACCGGTACACTCGCTGAGATGGACAATCAATACATCTCTCTTTTCCAAACTCCAAAGTTTGGCATGCCGTTAATTATTTCCCTTTGTTTTGGGCTGTAATTAGTCATATCCACTCAATGCAGGCTCAGCTGGCCCTTACGTGGTTCTCCTTTGACACCTCTGGGATAACATGCTTTGTTCATTTGGTAATCACCTTTGGTAATTGTTTAGCTAGGCATGTTCCCCTCCTCACCCTGCCTCTTCCTAAACTCTTTAGCTAGTAGTAAAGGCAATGCAACAGACCATCCTGTTTGCTCATTTTTCCTTTGGAATGCTTCAATTAGAATGAATGCTTATTGTTTAGGCTGATAAGGAAAAGTAGGGAAAGCCCTTGCAGATCTTTAGCCAGCTGGAGTCTCTGGTCTTCCCAGAATTTCTTGAGATCATTTTACAGGGCTTTGTGCAGGTCATTTGGTGCTTAGACGTTAAACTGATGATGGGTCCCCAAGAAGTACATTAGGTTACCGGGGTTCCCAAACGTATTTATACTGTGGACCACAACTTAACAGAGAGATCATTGCACCAAATACCTCCTCTTGTATTACAATTAGAGGATTATTATTTATTTATTTTGTTACAGTAGTGCTAGGATCCCTAGTCATGGACCAAAACCCTCTATGCTAGGCACTGTACAAACACAGAAGTCAAACAGCAAGTCAAACACAGAACAAAAAGACACCTTCCCTTCCATTTGCAATCCCTGCGGCAGCTCCTGCAACTGCTTGCATGCTAAACTAACATTAAGAAATTCTTGAATATATCTCCAGCTGCCCCTTAACAGTTGCTTAGCAGCTGGAAACAAGGTGAAGGAGCCAGCACCATGTGACCAGCCAGCTCTCTGTAGGCCACAGTTTGAGAACGGCTAGCTTAGATAGTTGGGAATCTTGTGTGATGAGAAGTCAGAGGGTGGGATTTTCAAATATGCTCAGCATTGGGCTAAATCTGCTACCAGAGAAATGAACAGTGAAGTTCCTATTGACTCAGACAGCACCAGAGAGAGGCCAATGCTGAGAACACTTTTGATAATTCCACCTGGTGTTCCCTGAAGAGATCTGCAAGGTCTCAGGATGGTGTAAATTAATCAAAGGAACAAGTCAATCCCATCTGGGTCTCCAAAGCCTACCTCCAGTAGGTGAGATGTTATGGATGTACTTCTTGGCATCTCTTATGTTGTTTGGAGTCACTGGCTCCAGATGGTCCTTTTGCCAGACCTTGATTCGGTCAGAAAAACCAACAATATTGAAGTGGTCCTCTGGCCTTAGGTCCCGGAGAATGGTGAAGAGAGCATCTTTGGTCTAAAGAAAAGAAAAGAAAAGAAAAGAAAAGAAAAGTACAAGTCAAATTCTCACTGCTTTAATGACAAGGGCCCAGATCCTCAATGATATTTAGGCACCTAACTCCCATTGATTCCAATGGGAGTTGGGCGCCTAAATATCTTTGAGGATCTGAGCTAATAAGCCTCACTCCCTAGATGCTTATTATTTGTATTACAGTAGCACCTCGCGACCAGGGCCCCACTGTGTTAGGTGCTGGACAAATATATAATGAAAAGACAGTCCCTGCCCAAAAAAGCTTGCAATCTAAGTGTAAGATGGGAGACACCATTTGGATACAGGGGACAGACGGGGCAGGACAAGGGAACAGTTATGAGTAGTGGGGCAGTGGCCGCAGCACACCCACTACCTAACCATTGTCAAGTCTTTTGTAGGCATTGTGGCGTAGGTTTTAAGGAGAGATTTAGGGGAGGATAGTGGCTTTGCAGGTATTTACAGGCATACGGGGCAGCCTGGCAGAATGCATGAAGGTGTTCATCCAAAAGAGTGACAAATGGAGTAATCCAGGGTGATAGAAATCAAATATTTCTAGACCTGAGGTTTTTATACAAAGAAAACCTGGAGAATAGCACAAATGTCCCATCAAGTGGTGTGGCCAAATTCCTCTTGATTCTGCACTGAAGCTGGCGATTTCATTGCAAACAAATTATCCATTGCAATGGAATGTCTTAGTCATCCCTCCAGCTGGTGATCTGGGGTCTGATCCAAGGTCTATTTGAAATCAGTGGGACTCTTTCCATCAGCTTCAATGTGCTTTGGATCAGACGACGGGTGCCCTGAGCAGCTCCTAGTGATCCGCATCCAATTTGTAAACCCTTCCCCAATTTTATTTTGATGATTTCTCTTTCCCCCTTTCCAATCTGGCAATAACTGATATTTAATCCGTTGTTACGTTTCTGTGGAAAGCATTCCATAACTGTTTCAGAGACAACGATACTAATAGAGACAGAGACAGTGATCAGATGGTGCCCTTGTATTTTAGCAGTGATGGGAGGTTCAGATTTAGGGCTTGGTCCTGAAAAGCACACAAGAGTTTGAACGCTTTCCCAGACCTCTGAGACCAGCTCTCCCTGGCAGCACGTGCTAGACATTTGCTACTTCCTGGAGCATTTTCTTGGCGTTTAGAACAATGAGGGAAACCTAACAGCAGGTGTTACGAGAATAAAGGCTGGGCGGGAGTTCACATCATGGGGGACACTGGCAGTCCCACGTTTTGCTCTAGCGTGTAATCCCATACATGCCCTGATGAGGTGTGAACTGCCCACCTGCTCCCGAAGAGTTTTGCCTGGGCTTGTTTTAAGCCATGAGGACATTTTCAGTCTCATAATTATACACATGAAATTACAACCTATAACAACAATGCTGGTGCATTATGAGCCTTCCGAAGACACCCGACATGACAAACTTTGCATTGGATACCACACAAGCATATTATAAGGATGAACATGGGGGTGCAGGGTGTTCACCCAAGATACAGAGTGTCACACCAGCATAGGCAGGAGAAAGAGAAAGGAATAGAAACCGGGCCTATGGCTTAGGGATGAATTTCCAAGTCCTATCATAGATAGCTCTGTTTAAGGGTGCCCAACCCTTCCCATTATCAGATCTTATTTTCAGTTGCTTATAACTTTGCTAAACAGTATTTTTTGGGGCTGAAATTTTCCAAGCTGGGTGTCTGCCTCCAAATGAAATCTCTTGGAAATTTTCAGCTAAACTAATTCAGCCATTTTCAAGAACGAGGCTAGAGAAACAGATTTACTTTTGCCCCTGTTAAACAATTCTGGTGACCTTTCCTTTAAGCAGCTCTCATGCCACCAGGCTTTGGAGCAGGGACTGGGCAGGAGGGTAGCTTTTTGTGTCAGGAAGTGCCTTTCGCCATCCTTGTGAAAATCTGCCCAAATTTGGCTTAAATATAAACTGAGAACGAGGCTGGGGTTGGGCACCAGAATTGAGAGGAGGGCACCTATCTCTTTTATGCTCTCACTGCCCCGCATTTATGCCCATTGTGGAAGTATAACATTGTATAAGTATAACGTTGTATAAGGGGACATGCTGGATACATTGTATATGAGAGGGCATGCCAAAACATGTTACAAAGTATCTGAGGGAGCACACGTAGGGACAGTTAGCTTTTGAATGGAGAAGCAATTAAGATAGAGCCAGCACGTCTAAGAAGCAGGCATCAGAATGGAAGGTGTGAAGGGCAATTAGTTAAGTTAACTGGAAGCTGTTAAAGGAGATTGTTAAGGGTGGCAGGTAATTGAAGATATGTGACTGGTCTCAGGGATCTCGAAGGGTGGTGACTAAAATCTTTTTCTTCTTTTGTCTGTAACTTCTCTGTAACTTGTTCTCCAAAAAACTGTATAAATTAAAAGACACAAGCCCCACTCGGGGGGCTCACTTCTAAATGTATTAGCAGAGCAGCTTTGCTAATAAAACAGAGTGGTCTGATAAATTGTGAGTCTGAGTCAAACTTTGACACCATGCAGTGAGGAGGACTAGGAAGCTGCCTGATTTCAATGCAGAGGAGCAAGAGCCAGACCTAGGGGAGCGAAGAGAGTTGATTGGGATAAGGAGCTGAGAGGAGGCTGGGGCAGCAAGGAGACTGTGACTGGGACAAGTAGGATGGGGGCAAGGAAGAGAGTGGGGAAAGGAAGACAGATCTGAAAAAGAGCCAAATTCAAATTGGGAAAGAGGGACTAATAGGGGAAAAAAACCTAGCATGTGACGTAATTAAAGACTATATCATAACGGCCACACACAAGGCATAATGTATCATCATTAAAGACCGTATTACAGTGAATATACACAAAGGGGGCTGAATTAAGGTTACACTGGCACCTGTAATTCTACCATTTTCTAACTTTTGAATGCTTGAGTTTGCAACCTTAATAATGTTCTTTTAATGTAAAGGTGTGTGTGTAACATACTTCAGTTTGGTCTGAGTCCAGACATGAGCAAAGGGTTAAGGAGGGGTGTTCTTATTTAGTGGTTCCCTCTACCCATGCGTTTACTTGAGCTCCAGTATAAACTAAAGGCCCGATCCTGCACAATACTGGGCACTCTCATCTCACACTGAAACTGATGGGAACAGAAAAGGCTCTGCACATGGCAGGGCAGTGCTGGAATGAATTGCCCTGATTGTTCTATATATTTGCATGGCTCCTTTTGTCTTTGAGACCAGGCTACTTTGTCATGGCAGCTGAGGAGGACAAAGCACCCCCCCTCACGGACATGAAACTCTATCCTGATGAAATTGCAACATGTGCATTGCAATCCATGTTCCTCTCCCCTGTGTGGGCTACAGCAGTGGTTCTCAACCAGCAGTCCAGGGCCCTCTGCAGGTTTCAGGGGGTCCACCAAGCAGGTACAGTATTAGACTCGTGGGGCCCAGGGCAGAAAGCCAAAGCCCGATCACATGGGGCTGAAGTCTGGGGCCCTGAGCCCCGCCACCCAAGGCTGAAGCCGAAGCCTGAGCAATGTAGCTTTGTGGCGGCCCCTGTGGCATGGGGTCCTCCAGGCAATTGCCCTGCTTGCTACCCCCTAACGCCAGCCCTGGCTTTTACATGCAGAAAACCAATTATTGTGGCACAGCTGGGCTGTGGAGTTTTTATAGCATGTTGGGGGGGCCTCAGAAAGAAACAGGTTGAGACCCCCTGGGCTCTGGGAAAGGCATGTCCTTGGGAGCGCTAAGACTTTCCTTACACGGGGTGTATACAAGTCAGGAGCTGTCAAGGGGCCACAGCTTTTATCAAGGGAAACTGGTCAGTAAGTTTCTACCGCTGGCATCCCTCGGAGACTTTAAATACACTGCTCCAAAAGGCAAAACTCCATCGTTCCCTGCACTGACTGATGGCTGCAGTGAGAAGTGAGGGCTTCTGTAGCTACCCTGTGGCAGCCTCTGTGCTTAGGGCACACTGACAGCTTTCTGCATTTGGACCTTGTAAGGCCAAAGTCAGAATTTATCTCCAGGGAGTCACAGGCACTGCAGTGAGATCCCAGCATTTCTCTGCACCTAATGCGGTCTCTGCCCTTCAAATGCTGCCAGCGCCCAGAGTGAGTCATTCCACTGAAACGCATGTATGAGGACAGTTAACCCTTTGATTGCTGGTATTTTCCAGACTGCTAGCCAAATGGGTGGTTAGCGTCACCCTGCATTTAGCCTGGTATTCTTATTTTTAACATGGGAGCACTGAGGAAGCCAGATCAAGGATCAGGGTCCTATCATGCGAGGCACTGCAGAGCTAAGTAACAAAGAAGGCTGTCTCTGCCCCAGGAGAGTGGTCTGAAGGCAACAGGTGGAGGAGACAAGGAGTGACTGGGAGGAAGAAGTAGCAGTAAAATAGAGTTTAACAAAAGTCTTGTCTTGCCCCTTGAATGATGTGAAGAAGTACAAATGTACAACACGGGTAAATTTTAAGGAGGGAGTTAGCCGAGGAGAAGGTTGCAGCTTCCTGAATACTATGGGGCAGGTTTCTCATTCATAGAATCATAGAATATCAGGGTTGGAAGGGACCTCAGGAGGTCATCTAGTCCAATCCCCTGCTCAAAGCAGGACCAATCCCCAACTAAATCATCCCAGCCAGGGCTTTGTCAAGCCTGATCTTAAAAACCTCAAAAGAAGGAGATTCCACCACCTCCCTAGGCAATGCATTCCAGTGCTTCACCACCCTCCTAGCGAAAAAGTTTTTCCTAATATCCAACCTAGACTTCCCCCACTGCAACTTGAGACCATTACTCCTCGTTCTGTCATCTGCCACCACTGAGAACAGTCTAGATCCATCCTCTTTGGAACCCCCTTTCAGGTAGTTGAAAGCAGCTATCAAATCCCGCCTCATTCTTCTCTTCCACAGACTAAACAATCCCAGTTCCCTCAGCCTCTCCTCATAAGTCATGTGTTCCAGTCCCTTAATCATTTTTGTTGCCTTCCGCTGGATGCTTTCCAATATTTCCACATCCTTCTTGTAGTGTTGGGCCCAAAACTGGACACAGTACTCCAGATGAGGCCTCACCAATGTCGAATAGAGGGCAAGGATCACATCCCTCGATCTGCTGGCAATGCTCCTACTTATACAGCCCAAAATGCCATTGGCATCGGCATGGCAGAAAGTGAGCAAGCAGGCCACTGAGGCTGTGCAGCAGGTTAGAATCTGTGTCGGTAGTTTTGCAGCCTCTAACGAGTTAAAAGAAGTGTGTTTGTGACAGCTGCCATTGGGGCTGACACACCAGGGACTGAACAGGGAACCCCCAGAACTAACTGGATGACATCAAAGGTTGTTACAAGAAGGAGGGAGAAAAATTGTTCTCCTTAACCTCTGAGGATAGGACAAGAAGCAAGGGGCTTAAATTGCAGCAAGGGAGATTTAGATCAGACATTAGGAAAAACTTCCTAACTGCCAGAGTAGTTAAGCACTGGAATAAATTGCCCAGGGAGGTTGTGGAATCTCTATCATTGGATATTTTAGAGCAGGTTAGACAAACACCTGTCAGAAATGGTCTAGTTATTACGTAGCCCTGCCTTGAGTGCAGGGGACTGACTAGATGATCTCTCGAGGTTCCCTCCAGTCCTGCACTTCTACGAATCTCAACATCTTGAGCTGAAGAGTCAGGCTCTGTAGCTAGGAGGCTGAAATCGAGAGCCACTGTGTATTATTGGGGGCGGGGGAGGATACATAACACACACTGAGCAGCGGGCTATGCTTGCATCAACATTTTTGCAAGGAATCACAGGAGGCACTCAGGCATCTCGAGCCTGGAGATGAAGGTGAGTAAACTCTCCATAGAGACAGAGGGCCACAGAGACGAGGGGAAACAGGAATCCAGCTGCCCGTGTTGAGCAATACGGCTGAGTTGCTGCTGGCTGCTGCAGCCTCCAGTTCAGTTATGGGACCACACTGGAAATCTCAGAGCATGCTGATCTGGCATGAATATTAAGAAAACAGCACATGTAATGACAGGTTTCAGAGTAGCAGCCGTGTTAGTCTGTATTTGCAAAAAGAAAAGGAGGACTTGTGGCACCTTAGAGACGAACAAATTTATTTGAGCATAAGCTTTCGTGAGCTACAGCTCACTTCATCGGACGCATTCAGTGGAATGCATGCAATGAAGTGAGCTGTAGCTCACGAAAGCTTAAGCTCAAATAAATTTGTTAGTCTCTAAGGTGCCACAAGTAATCCTTTTCTTTTAGCACATGTAATGGTGCTCCTAGAAATAAAACTTCTAATAATGATTGTATTTACATAGTGCCTTTTAGTCCAAGATCTCAAAGCACTTTAAAAGCATTAATCAGTCACAGCAAAGTAAACTGAGGCACTGTGAGATTAACTAACTGCCTAATTAGTCACACAGCGAGTCATTTGCAGAGCTGGGAAAGGAACCTAGAAATCCTGACTGTCTAAATTTCCCATTTTTCTAGAGTGCCAACCACACCAGCCCCACATTTTAACCACCAGGCCACACCACTCCCTCCCAAGCAAATGGCATGTGCTTCACAGGCAGACAGAGGGTGCACACCCAGCCTCCCCTTCCTCGTCTGTTCACAAGAGCATGCTGGGGTGACGCAACCCCTGGGAATGCCCGGCAGGGTCAGTAGGAAAAGCCTGATAATGTGAGAGAGAACCGTTTCGTGCCTAAATGCTGACACGGACATTCCCAGATGCTGACGACACAGCGTCAGACCCTCAGGGCACCTTCTCCGAGTGGAAGGGCACTGCCGATGACATTTATACCACAATCCCTCGGTTGTTGTGCAGAGCGGGTCAAGGGGGAAGCGTGGCCGTCACACATGTGAAATGAAAGTCAAGCCACTCAAAAGGGAGACAATGCTCAGTTGTCAGGCTTCCCCAGCAGCGTGGCCCACTGCAGCTCCCATTAACTCCCAGCAATTACCTCAGTGACAGGCCCGTTTCCTTAGCATGCTCACAAACTTTAACCTCCTGGGCAGATATTTTAACAACTCCTACACATACACCTGAGCCGGAACCTGCTAAAGTCAAGGGAAGACGTTCCATCAGCTTCAAAAGGCATTGGATCGGGCCCTGCTGCAAAAATTGATTAGCCTCAGCTTCACTGAAATCAGACATTTAGGGTGTGTCTTCACTGTAGCTAGGCACCCGTGGCTGGCCCATGCGAGCTGACTTGGGCTTGCAGGGCTTGTGCTGCGGGCTGATTCATTGCTGTGTGGACTTCAAGGTTCGGGCAGGAGAACAGGCTCCAACCCAAGCCATGGCATGGGCCAGCCACGCGTGTCTAATTGCTATGTACACATACCTGAGAGACCTGCTCACCCAGGAGAGGCACAATAACCACTGACCAATAGATGAATCACTCAGAGACATACACGACTCACCTGAATGAGCTAACTATGCATAACTTGGCTAAGGGGTGATTAAAGAACTGGGGGGATCTGCTAACAGCCCACAAATATCTACCAAGGAAGGAGAGGAGTTACCCAGTGCGATACATGGGGATACAGCTAGGGGAGAACACTAAGAAAAGGGAGAGTTCTGGCTGTGTATCAGGAAAATCTTCCTGCCCGTGACTTGTATGAGACTGCAGAATAGCCTCCTGAGGGAAGGGATCACTTCTACCTAGTCTCAGAGTAGCAGCCGTGTTAGTCTGTATTCGCAAAAAGAAAAGGAGGACTTGTGGCCCTTAGAGACTAACCAATTTATCTGAGCATAAGCTTTCGTGAGCTACAGCTCACTTCATCGGATGCGTACTGTGGAAAATACAGAAGATGTTTTTATACACACAGACCATGAAAAAATGGGTGTTTATCATACAAAAGGTTTTCTCTCCCCCCACCCCACTCTCCTGCTGGTAATAGCTTATCTAAAGTGATCACTCTCCTTAAAATGTGTATGATAATCAAGGTGGGCCATTTCCAGCACAAATTCACCTTGATTTGGGGGCCCAGAATTTGGCTGTAACTATTCTTCACAACACAGAGCTGTCACAAAAGGATAACTGTGGTGGCCAGCCTTGCTGCCCTGAATGTGGTTCCCTACAGGTCCTGTAATAAATTGGGCATCACAGATTCACTATGTAACCTTGAGGAAGTTACTTTTTGGCCTCAGCTTCCCTATCTGCAAAGGGGGCTTGGGAGAAGGATGGTCCAGTTATTAGGGCATTAGCTGCCACCCATCTAGGTTCAATTCCCTGCTCTGTTACAGACTTCCTGTATTACCCTGTGCAAGTCACCTCACTCTGTGCCTCAGTTTCCCCTTTGAATAACAGCACTTCCCTACCTCAGAGAGGCAGTGTGAGGATAAGTATATTACAGATTGTGAGGCACTTGGGTATTACAGGGAATGGTGTCCACAGATTCACAAAGGTTAGACATAAAATAGAACCTTACCCGCACTTACAGGGCTGTTGTGAAGATTAATAAATGTGCATAAAGTATTTTGAACATGCAAAACACTATATAAATGCTAAGAATTATATACATTAATTATCAACTCTGCAGCCAGATTAAATTTGAATAGTAAATGCTTTTGTAAATATACTCGATGCAAGAAAGTCTTGGGCAAGTTAAAGTCTCTCAGATTTAAAGGTATCGCCACTGTGTTATACTGGAGTCATACTGGAGTAGCTCCATTGAAAACAATGGAGTTCCATAGTTATAAGCCAGAGCAACACATTGGTGAACGAAGCCCTAAATTCCTGTTCTCACTGGATTTGTTTTAAATGGAATCACTTATCTTTTAACAGGCACATCTTCCAACCCTCCTCATCACAAACAGTTTCCATGGAGCTAATAATTAAAAGGTCAATGCCAAGGGAAGAGATGTTACCCTCTGCCCTTGATTCATTGCCTAATGTCTCTTTCCCAGTTTGTCCTCAGAAGACTCAGTCAGTCAGTCAGTCCCCAGGCCTGAAAAATATTCCAAGCACTTGATCCCTTCCCCCTACACCCCACAAGACAAATCTACGGCTGTCACAATGTCGAAAGGAGTTCGGCGGTCGAACAGATGCACTCAACTGGATTTCAACATCAATTAGCCGCTACTCGGGTCAGCGAGAATCAAATGGAGGCCAGGGAGGTTATGCTTTTTATTTCAATTATCCAACATTCATTTTCACACGCTACATGAAGGAAACAGTCTTTTCTCACAGCATTTGACTGAATGCCACCAGCCTGGTGGTCACTACAATTATTGGCAAGTTTTGAGAACATTGTATTTTTATGTAATCCAATGGGGAATGTGAGACAGGTCCCACTCTGTGCCCAATCCACAGAAGATTTGAGTCTGTTACAGACCAAGTAGGGCAAGCCGTGGGAACTCTTGCTTTTTTTAGCTCTGGAAGACCTGGGTTCAAGATGCAGTGTTTCGGCCAACATGACTATTACACTTTTTTTGAGCAAACTCACAGTCCTGAGCTCTAACCACCAGATAACACTTACTCATAGACTTTAAGGCCAGAAGGGACCATCATGATTATCTAGTCAGAGGTGAGTAAACACTGTAATATGTGCCATAGGCTCTGGTTTCTTCTGTCCCGGGGGGGGAGGGCTCAACCCCTGCTCATTCTAGGCCTCACCCCCACTCCACCCCCTGCCCCAAAGCCCCACCCCCGCCCTGCCTCTTCCTGCCCCTGCTCCGCCCCGTCCCACCTCTTCCCACCCCATTTCACCCTCTTCCCCAAGCGCGCCCCCATCCCCGCTCCTCCCCCCCCTTCCAGCACCTCCTGCACATCGTGGAACAGCTGATTGTAGCGAGCGGGAGGCACAGAGAGGGAGCGAGAGGAGTTGATCAGCAGGGCCACTGGCAGGCAGGAGATGCTGGGGGGCAGGAAGAAGCCAGCTGCCTGAGGGTGCTAAGCACCCGCTAATTTTTTGGGGGGGTGCTCCAGCAACCGTTATCTGTACTACAGTGATGTCTCAGGCCCATACAGAGATTAAGTTTCCCTGGTGCTAGATATTGTACATACATCAGAGACAATTCCTGCCCCTCAGAGCTAATGTTCTAGATCAGTGCTCTCCAAGCTGTGGGGTGTGCCCACCTTGGGTGGGGGGTTGGACCGCTTGAGGGGACATGCAGCGGGGCCCGGGCCAGCCCCCATGAGGGGCGAAGAGGGAGCATCACCCAGCACTGCTCCGGCCCCAGCCGCAGCTCTGCTCTGCTCCCAGCCCAGCTCCGGCCCCAGCCGCAGCTCCACTCCACCCCCAGACGCAGCTCCTCTCCGCCCCCTGCTCCGCCCCTAGCCCACCTCTGCCCCCAGCCCAGCTCCACTGTGGCCCCTGCTCTGCCCCCAGCCCAGCTCCGCCCCCAGCCGCAGCTCCACTCCACCCCCTGCTCCGCCCCTAGCCCACCTCTGCCCCCAGCCCAGCTCCACTCCGCCCCCTGCTCCGCCCCCAGACCAGCTCCACCCCCAGCCACAGCTCCACTCCGCCCCCTGCTCCGCCCCCAGACCAGCTCCACCCCCAGCCACAGCTCCACTCCGCCCCCTGCTCCGCCCCCAGACCAGCTCCACCCCCAGCCACAGCTCCACTCCGCCCCCTGCTCCGCCCCCAGACCAGCTCCACCCCCAGCCACAGCTCCACTCCGCCCCCTGCTCCGCCCCCAGCCACAGCTCCTCCCCGCCCCCTGCTCCGCCCCCAGCCCAGCTCCGCCTCTAGCCCCAGCTCCTCCCCGCCCCCTGCTCCGCCCCCAGCCCAGCTCCACCCCCAGCCGCAGCTCCACTCCGCCCCCTGCTCCGCCCCCAGCCACAGCTCCTCCCCGCCCCCTGCTCCGCCCCCAGCCCACCTCTGCCCCCAGCCCAGCTCCACTCCGCCCCCTGCTCCGCCCCCAGCCCAGCTCCACCCCCAGCCGCAGCTCCACCCCGCCCCCTGCTCCGCCCCCAGCCACAGCTCCTCCCCGCCCCCTGCTCCGCCCCCAGCCCACCTCTGCCCCCAGCCCAGCTCCACTCCGCCCCCTGCTCCGCCCCCAGCCCAGCTCCGCCTCTAGCCCCAGCTCTACTCCGCCCCCTGCTCCGCCCCCAGCCACAGCTCCTCCCCGCCCCCTGCTCCGCCCCCAGCCCAGCTCCACCCCCAGCCGCAGCTCCACTCCGCCCCCTGCTCCGCCCCCAGCCCAGCTCCACCCCCAGCCGCAGCTCCACTCCGCCCCCTGCTCCGCCCCCAGCCACAGCTCCTCTCCGCCCCCTGCTCCGCCCCTAGCCCACCTCTGCCCCCAGCCCAGCTCCACTCCGCCCCCTGCTCCGCCCCCAGCCACAGCTCCTCCCCGCCCCCTGCTCCGCCCCCAGCCCACCTCTGCCCCCAGCCCAGCTCCACTCCGCCCCCTGCTCCGCCCCCAGCCCAGCTCCGCCTCTAGCCCCAGCTCTACTCCGCCCCCTGCTCCGCCCCCAGCCACAGCTCCTCCCCGCCCCCTGCTCCGCCCCCAGCCCAGCTCCACCCCCAGCCGCAGCTCCACTCCGCCCCCTGCTCCGCCCCCAGCCCAGCTCCACCCCCAGCCGCAGCTCCACTCCGCCCCCTGCTCCGCCCCCAGCCACAGCTCCTCTCCGCCCCCTGCTCCGCCCCTAGCCCACCTCTGCCCCCAGCCCAGCTCCACTCCGCCCCCTGCTCCGCCCCCAGCCCAGCTCCGCCTCTAGCCCCAGCTCTACTCCGCCCCCTGCTCCGCCCCCAGCCCAGCTCCACCCCCAGCCGCAGCTCCACTCCGCCCCCTGCTCCGCCCCCAGCCCCAGCTCCTCTCCGCCCCCTGCTCCGCCCCCAGCCCAGCTCCGCCTCTAGCCCCAGCTCTACTCCGCCCCCTGCTCCGCCCCCAGCCCAGCTCCACCCCCAGCCGCAGCTCCACTCCGCCCCCTGCTCCGCCCCCAGCCACAGCTCCTCTCCGCCCCCTGCTCCGCCCCTAGCCCACCTCTGCCCCCAGCCCAGCTCCACTCCGCCCCCTGCTCCGCCCCCAGCCACAGCTCCTCTCCGCCCCCTGCTCCGCCCCCAGCCCAGCTCCGCCTCTAGCCCCAGCTCCACTCCGCCCCCTATAGAACCCAACAGAACCCAGCGCTGGTGCTCATTCCTGTGCCCTAACCACTAGATGACATTGTCCCAATTGAGGAAGGATTGCAGAATGGGCTCCAAACTGGTGGACCTGCAAACGTTAGCTGTCACTGGAGTCTTTCCTCTGTCTCCTCACCCTACCAAGCATCTGCAGTTTCAATAAAAAGTCTGTCAATGCAATTACCGGCAGCAATGTACTGCATGGAATCCAGCCGGCTTTTATGAGCGCAGTAGCTGGCTGGCATATGGGACCTTACTGCCAGCCACAGAGCGAGAAACATTTTAAACAGACATGAATGGAAAAGCAAGGACATCACCAGGAAAGATGATGTTTACTTCTTCGGCACTTTTCAAGTCATTCTAGCATGCAAATCCCACTGAGCCAGATCTGGGAACTTCGCTAGTGACGCCTGGTGCAATGCCATCACCTGTTGTCGCTCTGCCTGATGCATCGGTCCTTAGTAGACTATGTGTGGGTTTGCCTGAGTAGTAGTACATATTTCCACCCCCACTTGGAAGGGCAGGCTCCAACTGCCGCCTGTCGGTTGCCTGTCATGTCCTATTCAGAGTCAGATGTTCCATGACTAAAAACATCTTCCAGTTTGCTTGTTCCCTTACACACATTCCATGTCTCTTCTGTATCAAGCCCCAGGGATGCACCTGCAAATGTGCTGAATGTCTCCAAGCAGATTGCAATATAGATCGTTATATCCTGCCCACATTCATCCAATCTACAGGGACGATATTCTTCACTGCCTACTGTAAACTTGTTATGAAGTGCTTCTGCGCTCTGTTAAACAGCTGCCACCTCCCACCCACCCCAGAGGTAGCTGCATGTGGGTGATGAGTGAAACAATTCCATGATAGCTCTAGTTAATAAGGTATTAGACACAGTCAGAGCTCAAAAGACATGAAGATGTCTTGTGTAAGTGTACTGGGTGGCAAAGACTTTGCACAATAAAAGACTCATCTTGCAGAGAGGTCAATATCTCTTCAGTAGTACATGGGCTCATCCCATCTCATGATGTACTAACTAGAGGCTTGATCCAAAGCTCATTGGAATCTATGAAAAGACTTCCACATTGACTTCACTGGGCTTTGGGTCAGGCCCTGAGAGCATTTCAGTTTCAAAACTTGCATTATCCTTGCTTCCTATGTACTCTGAGCCCGATTCAAAGAGTTAACACTGACATATAAAGCCCTCTATGGTCTGGCCTCTCCCCTTCATCAACATAACTGAGATTAGCTGGAGAGCTTTTGCCAACAGTCCTGAGAGTTGAACTTCCAGATCTTGCATTCACTTCCCTGGCTGGGCTGATTTAGCCTCAATTTTATTGGCTTCTGGTTGTTGTGGAAGACACATTAGCCCACATCTGCCTAGTGTGAGGTTCTTGCATCTTCCTCTGAAGCATCTCATGTTGGTTACGGCCAGAGACAGGACACCGGACTAGCTGGGTTTGATCCAGTCTGGCAGATCCTATTTTTCCAATGATTCACTCATATTTTCATCTAATGAGAGTGATGGAGGTGACTCTACTGTACTCTATTCCAGAGTGGGAGGCAACTATATTGACAGATTCTATGCTGGGCACATTGTATAAAATTTCTCTATGTTCCTCCAGATGGTCGGGTAGACACATTTTCTAAATCTCCAGATAAAACCAGAAAGGCTGGCAGCTGTTCACATAGTACCTTTGGAAATCACTGAAGGCTGCAATTTGGATTAGGATTTTGCTCAGTGGCTCCTTGGCAGTTTAAAGTAGGTTTTTCTGGAGAGCAGCCACCATTCAGATTAGCACTCAAAAAGCTCACAGCCAGTTCTTCAGCAACACAGGGAATTTTTTTTGTGTGGGGCAGGGAAGGTGTCAAACGGTCCTGATGGTTGCTGGCATTCAGAATCCAGGCAATCAATAGAATCAACCTGAAACTACTCAAAAGGGGGCTGGGTGTCAAGGCATGGAGAGGCAGAGAAATGTTTATACAAGGTGCTCAGACTTTTCTAAGAATGTGACCGGTGACAAAAGCAAATCCACCTAAGGAGAACACTCAGCAAACCCAGTAAAACCTCGATCCCTGGGAACCTTCAACCGGGATCTCATCCTTCGCTAATTGTGACTTTCTAAAAGTTTGGCCAGAGAGCTGAACAGAAGCTTTAAAACTAAAACCACCCTGAATGGATTAGTCTGATCCTTCTGAGTCTTTTTTCCAAATGGCTGGCTATCACATTGTGTGAGATTGGGGATTCCAGCATCTTCTGTTACATGCAGGAGCATACAGCTTGCACGCATGAGCAGAGTGCCTTGAGTACTTCCAGCTAATACCTGGTCAGTGCTTGGAGAAGGATCTTTACTGGGCCAAAGCCAGAGGTCCTCACTCAGGTAAAACTTCTATTAAAGTCAGTGGAAATTTTGCCCGATATCTTTACTCAGGGATTTGACCCGAAATTAGAAATGAAAGGTCCAAACCAGAGAAGTTTCTAGGGTCTTATTGCTTAAGAATGGGACAATAGATATGGCGGCTGCATAGTACCTCTAAGTATGATCTTGCTCACACCCCAGCATCTTGAAATAAGAACCCCACTGGGTATCCTAGTGTAAGTGTGAGTGTTCAAGGGGCGAGAAATCTTTTTCATCAATCAAAATAAAATCTGGTGAGCCAGATAAACCTGCTTTGCCAAGAAAACAGATTTAGTAATGCTGCGTGACTGGCATTATCTTAAAAACGACTGGTGTGGGGCTAGTCACATTTCAGCCCTGCCCACGCTACAATTGTAACTGAGTCAGGGGATCCAGCTCTGTTGTCTCCCGGCCTGGTTACAATACACTTAGAAGTTGTAGTGTAGATGGGTACCCACCATATTCTCAGAACTAAGCTAAAATATTGGACACTTTAGGGATTTAACCTAGTTATGGGGACAGGGTCAGACCCCACCAACACTACGACTTCTAACAATGTTGTATCCAGCTCAGGGGACAAAAGTGTTATAATTGGATCCCCTGATTCTGTTACAGCAGGTGTAGATGGGGCTTTCAATTCAGTCTTCACTACCACAACACCCACAGCCAGTGGAGGTAGGGGAATCGGATCATAGCAACGACATGCTGGGGTTACAAGGGAATTGCACCTAGTATGCAACCCATCCCAGCCTTGAAAAAACACCACTGTACAACTGTCTAGGTACTTTGGGGGAAGGTCTTTGCCTTCTTTTGAATCATTACAGCTTGGTCTACACTACACAGTTAGGTCGACGCAAGGCACCTAACTCTGGAAGTGTCTACACTAAAATTTCTCTCCTAGTAACGTAACTGCCCCGCTACTCTGTCTTAATAACTCCACCTCTGTGAGAGGCGTAGAGTCAATGTCGATGCTGTTAGGTTGACACAGTGTCAGTGTAGACACTGTGTTGCTTACATTAACTGTTACTGGCTTCCAGGAACCATCCCACAATGCCCCACGCTGACAGTACGCTCGATATAAGCACTGGTAGTGATGACGCACACCGCCGACACAAATGTAGACCCACACGAGCAATGTAATTACTGCGGCGACTGTATACCGATGTAACTTAGGTTGACTTAACTTTGTAGTGTCGCCATGCCCAGAGTTTTGGCCACCGCAAGAAGCAGCACATTGAACTGGACAGGCTGCCGCTGATCCCGTGTACGAAACTTAGTGCTTCCCAATTCTTTGCTGGAATTGCATAGACCCCATTTCCTTCAGACTCATACTTAATGCATCTCTCCCATGCATATGTTCTATCATTTCGCCTTGCAAATGAAGGAACAAAATTATTTAGGCACTTTCCTTGCCAGCATAACAACAATAGACACCTGCTAGATCTCTAGTGCATAAAGTATTTTATAATCATATATCCTACTCTGGAATTTCTTGCCTCTCACAAATGCCCTGTTTGCCAAATGGTGTAGGGAAAGTGACACACACAGGACCAGATCGTCATCTGGTGTAAAGCATCATAGCACCACTAAAGCTGATTTACATGACATGAGGGTCTGACCCGCATTCAAATGCTGTTAGAACCACAGCAGAAAGAAGCAATGGAGGCCTAGCTTCCCTGCTGGACTGAGACAATGGAGAAAAATGTTTCTTTCACAGAAACATTGACAAGCTGCTGGCACTAAATGGATTTGGAGCTGTATGTCCTGTCTCTTCAAAGACTGTGATACTTGGGAAAGAGAGAGGGATGGAGGGAACTGACTAGTTGGCACTTAGTGAAAAGAAGAGCACAGGAGCAGAAAAAGAACTCGCACAAGTGGACCATAAGCATGAGGTCACCTGTAAGAGCTGCCTACTGTGGGTGAAATCCTGGTCCTATTGAAGTCAATGGGAGTTTGGGCCATGATTTCAATGAAGCCAGGATTCCGCTCCCATGTAGTGCAGAGGATTTCAAAAGCCTACTACATTATTCTGAATCACTAGTGTTGTTATAAATCAACCCTGTTACAGGGGTTGAGATCAATTGTTCTCTATGTCCAGCACGGTTAAGACAAGAAGCAGTCGGCTTAATCTACAGCAAAGAAGATTTAGGTTCAATATTCAGCTTTTTTTTCTGACAAAAGGAATGATTAAGTACTGGAATACATTGCCAAGGCAGGTTGTGGAATCCCCACCACTGGAGGTTTTCTATGAATAAGTTAGACAAACACTTGTCAGGGATGGTCTAGGTCAGTAACACCCAGACCTCAGCGGTTCAGAAGCCAAATTAGCGATCAACATTACCCTAAAGAGACACAGTAGTGTGAATTCATTGTTTCTTTTACTACAGTACTATTCGTATTTAAACAGTATGCCAGGGAAATATTTTGTTTATATATATATATTATTCTCACAGCAAAAAAGGGTTAATAACTTAGTGCAATTTGATAACTTAATTGGTTAATAACATAGTCAAAGCATCCTGAGTGGTTAATAACTTAGACTGGTTAATAATTAGATCACACAGTGGTTTACTATCATGTGCTGCAAAGCACCACAGGAGACTCATTAAAGAGACCCTTGCGGCTTGCGAACCACAGTCTGAGTATCACTGCTCTAGGTATATCTGGTCCTGGCACAGCACAGGTGGCTGGACCAGATGACCTATCCAGGTCCTTTCCAGCCCTACATTTCTCTGCTGCTGTAATAAAGTTTGTCTCACAGATGCCTCCCATTCTCATTTGGGATCGTCCTGACCGGCACATTCACATTCACCCTTCCTCATGGCAGCTATAGCTGCTGCTAACATGGCAAAGACACATGGGCAGAGGGTAGAAGAGGCCAGGGGAGGCTAAGCCTCCCCAAACAGCCAGCCCGCCACATTTGGAGTGCGCCGCTGCTGAAAGGGGCTCTGGCTATAGCCCTGTCTGTGGCCCCACCCGCGCTCTGCCCTGAGGCCCTGCTCTCACTCGTTCTCTTCCGCACGAGGCCCCGCCCACCCTCCGCCTCTGCCCGTTCCTGCTCCGCCCACATGGGGGCCGGGAGAGGAGGCGTGCCCAAGCAGTGAGCGGCTGGCCAACTGGTCCACTGGCAGGCGGTCTGGGACATGAGGGAGGAGGCAAAGAGGTGCGAGCGGCGGGTGGGCCTCGAGGGAAGAGGTGGGGGGGACGGGGCTGAGCAGGGGCGGAGTGTGTGTGGGGCTTCAAGGGGAGGAGGCCGCGGGAGGCAGGGCCATGGTCTGGGATGCCCAGCCGCCCCAAATGGAGGAGTCACATGCCGCCCATGAAAAGACATCTCAGAAGAGTACTGAATGTATTTTTAGCTATCTTCTCATGGGATTCAGCAGCTGGAAATGAGGAAAGCCAGCACCATGCGACCTACCAGGTCTCGGTGCGTTGCCAAACATGCCATGAACCACAGTTTGAGAACTCTGCTGTGGAAGAGCAAAAGGAAGCATTTCCCCTACTCCAACGTGCATTAGCACATGCCTCTCTTGCTAGTCTTTAGCCATTAGCCATCAATGACATTGTGTTTCCGCCCCTTTGTGGTTTTTGATGCTCCCACAAAACAGTCTATGGTGTTGAGCTAAAGACAACATTGTCAAGTTGGAGAACACAAAGCCGGAGGTGGTTTAAAAATGTGCGTTATGGTAGACCCGTTCAGGCAGAGGGATTTCCTTACCATACTGGAATCACACTGTCACATTGTCACAACTGTCAATTCCCCCCATCTTCTGGGAGCCACTCAGAACAGTCATTATGGGGTAATTTATTTGGCTACCAATGCTGACACTAACTTACTTACCAGACATACACCTAGCTCACCACTTATCCACTGGCAATTTGTCTTTGTCCATGTGTACCTGGGCAGGCCCTGTCTCTCTATTAGCTATTTTACAATAGACTTGCTTATATAATATATAATTATCCTATATCTTCCTTTAGAAGCCACCACTTCTATGAAGTCTAACCACCTCCCCTGAAAGCTATAATCAAGTGTGACTTTTAGTACATTGAATTACCTCCCCCAAGGCTTGTATGGCAAACATGCAGCTAACTAACTGAACACAGGAGGGCAGGTTCTGAATAAAGACATACGGGCTATTGAATGAGTACAGGCCCAACTACATATGTAGGGGAAAGTAGCTTTACTAACAGACCCCTGAAATGCTGCTGCTGTGTTGTTTGGCTGAAAAACATCAGTACTGTCTCTTAAATTGAGTGGCTAAAGCCAAAACCCATCCACCAGCCCTGCTTGCTGGAAAAGGGGGATAAAGTGTTTAGCAAGCAAAGCAATGCAATGCTGAGCCAGGGGATTAAGGCACTGAATGGCCAGCCTGCCAAGAGTCGGTGTGAACTGCCCCAGTATTGTCTTGGATTGAAGGATTAACCTTTTACCACTAAAGGGTTTTATTTTTCTCCTGAGGAGGTCTAAGATTATGGGGCATTAGCATTTCTTGTTCACGCCATTATTCCAAACAGCATGGCCTGGGATTAACCCTGGGAGACCTGCTCCTAAACCCAGTCAGCTCCTTGCACTAAACAGACTCAAATCCCAGCCCCCTAATTAGACCAGAATTTAAAACACAAATACACAGGCTGGGGGCAGGGGAGAGAAAGCTACTCCAAGTCTTCCCAGAGCATAGGGTCCATGGCGTCTTTCTGGAGTCCTCGCTGATCACCACAGAAGCAGCAAGCGGGAGCTGTTTCACCTATTAGCACTTCTCTAGTAATCAGGGCTCGGCGAGGCAGAGAGAGAAGGGGCCGTTACAGTGAAACGCTCGATTCAATGGGCCATGACAGTCCAGTGTTATGTAGAACCATAGAGGTTTCAGGGGCACATGCTGGTACAGATCTGCCTCTTTTCAAGTGCCGCATGTAGTCAAGGCTTTGTCTAAATATCATGGTTCAAACTCTCAAGACTAGGTTTACATCTGCTAAGTTAGTGCCCGTGCTGGCAGCCAGACCCCAGAAGATGGCTCTGGGCCGTACCCAGACATCTCATCAGCAGCTGGTGGAGCTAGCAAGGGAACCTGATGGGCTGAGAGTGAGTTTGTGTGTGTATGGGGGTAGGGGGTGGGGGTGAGAAAACCTGGATTTGTGCTGGAAATGGCCCACCTTGATTATCATGCACATTGTAGGGAGAGTGGTCACTTTGGATGAGCTATTACCAGCAGGATAGTGAGTTTGTGTGTGTGGTTTTTGGGAGGGGGGTGAGGGGGTGAGAGAACCTGGATTTGTGCAGGAAATGGCCCAACTTGATTATCATGCACATTGTGTAAAGAGTTGTCACTTTGGATGGGCTATCACCCAGGAGAGGTGAATTTGTGTGGGGGGGTGGAGGGTGAGAAAACCTGGATTTGTGCTGGAAATGGCCCAACCTGATGATCACTTTAGATAAGCTATTACCAGCAGGACAGTGGGGTGGGAGGAGGTATTGTTTCATATTCTCTGTGTGTATATAAAGTCTGCTGCAGTTTCCACGGTATACATCCGATGAAGTGAGCTGTAGCTCACGAAAGCTCATGCTCAAATAAATTGGTTAGTCTCTAAGGTGCCACAAGTACTCCTTTTCTTTTTGCGAATACAGACTAACACGGCTGTTACTCTGAAACCTGTCTTAATAATATGTCCCAACCCCAAGCCACATTGGCCATGCCTGTAGCCCAGCACTGCCCCTGCAGATTCGTACCAGCTTTTGCCCTTGTGCAGATCCCACACAGCGGCATTTTAGCCTACCTGGACATGACGTGTGTCATTGCCTGATGGGGCATGGTTAAACCTGTGCTAGGTAAAGGTGCAGGCTCCCCATTTACTGGACAGGCCAGGGGCTTTCAGCAGCACTGACCTCTCTGGCTAATCCTTTCCTAGAAGGGGAGGAGATGAGATGAGGGGAAAGGAGACAGCTATTTGGGAGGGTTGTGGTCCTACAGATCAAGCTGTGTCATAGACTTTGCCCCATTCACCCTCTCTTTCTGGCCGTTGCTTCCACTTGGCAGTTGTGGGAGCGTCACTCAGCTCTCAGAGACTGGGGTGAAATCCGGGCCCTACTGAAGTCAATAGAAGCGTTGCCACTGACTTTAGTGCAGAGATGTATTAAGATTTATTGTGGCTCTAGGCACAAAGAACATTTGGGCCCCCCACCATCTCCCTTTCCATGGGGCCCCGTCCCCTGTTCCTCCCCTTCTCCCCAAGGCCCCGCCCCCTGGTCAGACTGGAAGCCGGGGTCAAGCCATGGCAAGAGCTGCCCGGTGAGCCCCAGACCCTCCACCTGCCCTGAGTGGCGCACCTCAGGGGATGGGGACATGGTCCAGGGGCTGCTCTCAGGCACCCCAGCCCCCCACCCAGGGCAGGTGGAGTGGGGCTCAGGCCAGCCCCATGTGGGAGAAGTGGGGGGTTCAGGTGAGTGACTCAGGCCAGCTCCATAGGGCTGGGGGAGCAGGGCTTGGGAAAGCCCCGTGTGATGTCCCATTTTCCCTGTAGGAAATATGCTCACCCTACCACAGCCTAGCTCCAGGGGCAAGAGGAAAAGCAGGGGGCGGGGCCACGATTCCAGCAGCGGTGATCCCCCCACTTCTATACAGGTTCCGGCGCTCCTACGGGGGCCCCCAAATTGCCCAGGGCCCCTGGGCACAGGCCCCATGGGCCTGTGAGTTAATCCACCCCTGCTTCAGTGAGACCTGGATTTTGCTCAGGGTTTGCATGAGCCCAGCTCTGTAATGTCTCCATCCTCTTCCTTCCAAATGCTGAGATGTCTCATGGGCCTCCTGGTGCCAGGGGCTTCCCATGTAATTTCCCCATAGCCCTGGTGGCCAGACTACCAGCCTAAGTGGTCGTCATGGTAACCTCACAGCAAACCACTCTGCATCGCATAGCATCACCTGGCTCACCTGTCTGAGCTTTGCTCCCACCATGGAGGCACTGCTGTCCAGCACGAACACAACGTTCTTCGGCAGCGGAGGGAGATTCTGGGGGGCGAAGTAATGCACGAAGTATCCATTCAGGATCTGAGGGAGGGAGAGAAAGTCAAGGACACATGGCAGGTCACAATAATGTCAACCACACCCATCACCAGGATACCTTTGCTGCTTGCAACTAGAGGGCATGGTCCTGCCCCCGGGGAAGTCAACAGATTTGCCATATACCTCAATGGGAGCAGTATTGGTCCTTAATTCTGAATAGCATTTTTCGTACTGATGACGTCCCCAAATGCTGAACAGAGCTAGATGCTGCTGCATGGTGCAACGGGGAATCAGAGCAGAGGCAGAAAAGAATTAAGTGGTTCTGGCTGAATGGGGAACAGAGATTTTCAGCTGAGATTTTAAAGGAGACAGTGGCATGGAGGGAGACAGGAAGGCTGTTGCCGTTGGCAGGAGCCACAAAGAGGACAAGGTAGGGCTAAAGAAAGCAGGGAATGGTGGAGGTAACTAAGGGCAAGGTCAGGCAGGGTTTAAAGACAAAGGCAGCTTTTGACTGGCTTCTGAACAAATGGAGTTGTCTGAGGATGGGCAGCACTAAAGGGCCAGGCATCTCTGCCCGACAGGAGAAGCGGACGGGGCTGTGTGGGTGGTTTCCGCTGCTGGGACAAGGCTCCCTGTGTGTCTTGCTTCCCTTTTGCCAGAGTTGCAGCACCCCGCAACCGGCACCCCGCAACCGCCTCTGCTGGGAAAGCTGGCAGTGACTGTGAGTGGGGAGCTGAAGGCTGCACCCCAGCAGTGCTGAGTCCCTTGCCAGACAGAGCCCCCTCCAGAACCCTCTGCACCCCAGCCTTTCAGTGCAACTCCAGGGCATCTGTTTCCCCTGCTGGAAAAAGTCCAGGGGAAGTGGACAGGGCTGTGCTGAAGGGACGAGGTGAGGTGGGGGCTGTGTCTGGCAGGGGCTCGGGTACTCACAGGGAGCAGCCTTCCCTGCTGACCCCAGCCCTTCAGCATGCCCCATTTGCTTCCCCTGGGCAGGTGGGAGCAAGACAGGCAGGGAGCTGGGTCCTGGCAGCGAAGACCATCCGACAGCTGCGAGAGAGGAAACCTTCTTCAACTGCCAGGTGGTGAGTACTATCCTGCCCCTGGGGGTACCAAGCACCCCTCCTGCCCTGCTTCTGGCCCCCATGAGTACCAGGCCCCCTTTCCCCTCCCCAGCCCCTGTGAGGGGGTCACACATGGGACATGAATCTCCGAAGTGGGGGCTCCGCAAAAAAAGTTTGGGAACCTCTGGTCTAGGTGAAAGAGGATGAAGGCTTGGACGTGGATGCCAAGCAGAGGTGGGAGAAAGGCAGTGAGGTTGCCTCATAATAGGCGATGCAGAACCACTTGCCATAATTCATGGAGGACGTTGACAAGCTGGAAAGGGTTCAGAGAAGAGCCACGAAAATGACTAAAGGCTTAGAAACAGGCCTGGTACTGATAGACTCCAGGAAAACCATCTCTTTAGCTTAAGAAAGGGAAGGTGAAGGGGTGACTTAACAGTCTCTAAGTACCAACACGAGGAATAAATATTTAATAATGGGCTCTTCAATCTAGCTAGGAAAGGTATAACAGCATCCAACTGCTGGAAGTTGAAGCTAGACAAATTCAGATGGAAATGAGGCATACATTTTTGACAGTGAGGGTAATTAATCACTGGAACAATTTACCCAATTTATCCATCACTGGCAATATTTAAATCAAGAGTGGACGTTTTGCTAAAAGATCTGCTCTCAGAATTCTTTCGGGGCAGTTCTCTGGCCTGCGTTATGCAGGAGGTCAGATTAGATGATCACAATGGTCCCTTCTGGCCTCGGAATTTGTGAATCTCTTCAAAAATATGCATACACTGAACTTTGTCTGAAGTGCACCCGTGTGCTGAGACATTGAGCAGAGGCTGTGTGGCTGGCCACCTCCCCACTGAAGCTATCAAAATAGGACTGACGCGGGTCTTCACACAGGGGTGATTTTTCAGCCTATGTGAATAGCTGGTGCAGCTAAAAGGGATATTGTTCTTTGTGTGCCTCTTTAGAGCATCAACCACAGCTATCTGCGTTCCGTTCACGAAATCTGTCATTTGCTAATAGCTGCAGTTTGGCTCATGTGAAAAATTGCTAGGTATGTGGGTAGAGCTGCCGGGTGACTTTGATTGACTGTTTTCTTACATATAATTTTTCCATTGTCCCCTCCATGTGAATCTTTAACGCTAAAAGGTAAAGTGCATGCTTGGGCTCTGAGTTTTAGTTATCTATCATGTGGGATTTAGCTAGTTCCCTGCAGGGACCGATGTTTTTATGTAGTAGTGAGAGTTCCCTTGTGTTGCTGTTGCATATCAGTGGTGTATGAAGAACACATACTCTGTGACAAGAGAAGCCAACGTGTGGTCCAATGAGCAGTATAATGACTGCCCTCAACTTGATTATAGAGGTGTGGCTCTGGTAGACTACAAAGGCATGCAATGATCTGGAAGAAAGCTACTCAGCTAAAGATGGAGTATCACGTGCAGGGACTAGTTGCCTCCCCTGAGTCACATTCAAGATAAGGGGTGTCAGTGTTGCCGGCTCTGAGAATTGGATCAGAAGTCTCCCAATAGCGGTTGTTTCTTAAAGGCTCAACTGCCAGAATCAGACTGCATTCGAATCTCAGCTTTCATGTCTTTTGAAAAAAGTAAGCTTCTAGCCTGCGAGCAAGGACACCCTAGAGGCTGAGAAACCAAAAGACAACAAACGAGAACCCAACATTTGTTATTTAAAAGATACAATCTCATGATTTTTAAGTCAGTTCTTGTGATTTTTGGGGGAAGGGGTAATTAATCATCGTTTGGCAGTACGAGGGTGGCTGCAATCTGGTCAATGTTACACCACTTAGGTGTGGCCGTTAGGCTCCTACAAGCTGCAGAAATGACCCTCCATTGGGTGAAATTTGTTATGGAATGTAGGCATCCAACACTGTTCAGCTACCTCTGGCATAGTCAATAGCACAAGGAAGGTCAGGCATGAGTACGGTACCTGCACATCCCCGACACTCAGCTCCCTGTTGACATCATATCGAATGATAAAATCCCCCAGAATGCCGTTGCGGGCAATCTGGGCTTGCTGTACAACGCTGGGACTGAAGGTCACTTTGGCTAATGTTTTCGTCTGGCCGATCACAGTAGAAGGAGGTGGGGAGACGTCATCTGGTAGGAAAACACAACCAGTGATATTACAGCTTTTCTATTTATGTCAGACAGATTCACCATGACGTTATGAAAGCAGGGAAGAGCAAAATAGCTGCACTAAAATAAGAACTACCCTTTTCCTTTGCAACTGTAACTGCATCCAGCCCTGAAATCTTATCGTGGGATGGACAGGTTTAGTTAACTTCCCGGCCCTGATGTTATTTTGGGGAGTGATCTTAAACCTGAAGGTTGGGTCTTCTCTGAGTGGCTGTTAAAGTACTCTTACCAAATTTTAAGAGAAGTCGTTTGTTCCCAGGTTCTGGGCTAAAACCCTGCTGAGTGGGGCAGTTCTTTGCTTCCCTTTCTTCCATGCAAAGGTAGCTGCATTTCAGTGAGATTGTACCAGAGTTCAGATCTGGTCTAGCAGTTCCCCAAAATTTGGGTGTGCCTACATCCATTTTTAGTACATGTTGAAAACTTGGTCAAATTCTCAGCTGATGTCAATTGGTATAGGTCCATTGATGTCAACCAGAGGTACTTATATGGCCACCATTACAATAGTATCTGAGCACTTGCAATGTTTATTCTAAACCCTTCCCCACCCTCCCAAGGCAGGGAAGTGCCATTATGCCCATTTTACAGATGGGAAACTGAAGCACAGAGAGACCAAGTGTCTTGCCCAGGCTCATACAGGTAGTTTGTGACAGAGCAGAGAACTGAATCTGATCTCCCAAGTCCCAGGCTAGCACTTTAACCATGGGATTGTCCTTTCTCTTTTACTGGCCGCTCCTGGAAATGGAAGCACTGAGAGAGTTTGAAATTTGCAGGGAAAGCAGTGAACTCATCCCATAGAAGAGGAAGGTCTCCCTTAGACCACTGAGAGAGTGCCCCTATTGCTCTCCATATAATTCAGGAGCAACATGGACGGGTACCTTCATTCACCCGTTGGAGGCCAACAGGGCCTGCATGGAACAGCCAGAGGAAGCAGGAAAGGGAAGAGTATATGGAGGCAGGGAAGGGTTTCCTCTTAAGCTTCAAGAGGGTCTAGGAGGAATTTCTCTGATGATCAGCTGGTGTAAATCATCATCGCTCCATGAGATCAATAGGGCGACAATGACCGATGCCAGCTGCGGATCAAGCCCTCCCTTTACACTTACAGGAATCTAATGCAGGGTTTCCAGAATCTAAAACAAACCCAGAAGCATTTCAAGACACCAGGGGTGAAATCCTGGCCCCGGGTCACCTCCTCTTTGAAAAAGCTGCTTCCTGTCCACCTGTGCTGTTGGACCGGATTTGTGTCCTAAGGGTACATCTACACTGGACTAAAAGACCTGCAGCACGGCTGCGGCCAGCCTAGGTCAGCTGACTCAGGCTCCTGGGGTTTGGGCTGTGGGGATAAAAATTGCTGCATAGACATTCGGGCTCAGGCTGGATCCCAGGCTCTGGGACCCTTCCCCCTCGTGGCAATTTTATAGTCCTGCAACCTGCGGGCCAGGAACCCAAGTCAGCTGACATGGGCTAGCCGTGGGTGTTTAACTGCAGTGTAGACACACCCTAAGAGGACACTATGAGGCAAATGAGGAAGTGTTAAGACTATTTAACAATTAGTCTTAATGGGTTTATAAGAGAATTACCCAGAGTCGTGACTTTAACGACTGTACACTCTAGATTTAGAATCATAGCATCATAGAATATCAGGGTTGGAAGGGACCTCTGGAGGTCATCTAGTCCAACCCCCTGCCCAGAGCAGGACCAATCCCAACTAAATCATCCCAGCCAGGGCTTTGTCAAGCCTGACCTTAAAAACTTCTAAGGAAGGGGATTCCACCACCTCCCTAGGTAACACATTCCGGTGTTTCACCACCCTCCTAGTGAAAAAGTTTTTCCTAATATCCAACCTAAACCTCCCCTACTGCAACTTGAGACCATTACTCCTTGTTCTGTCATCTGCTATCACTGCTATCATCTGCTATCACTGCTATCTCCAGCGCCAGAAGAATGCAAGAGGAGTCATAAATGAATATCTCTTCTATTGGATTTTATCTCAGTGTTGATTCCATTTTACTTATAAGGCTGCTCTGTAATGTGATGAATTGCCTAGAGTAACATACACTCCTCAGATACAGTGTACCAAATGTGCTGGGATTGACACTTCTTTTCATCCATCTCTTCTCTCTTCAAAGATCTTGGTTAACTGACAACGTGCGGGAACTGTCCAGAATTCATAACACTGTGTTAAAAGAATATTTGCATTTTCTGATTTACTTGGAGAGCTTCACCTTCGCCTCCCAGGGTTTTATCAGAGTTTAAAGTGTAGGCTGATATATTTCACAGATTCCATGGCCAGAAGGGACCACTGTGGTCATCTAGTCTGACCTCCTGTATAACGCAGGCCAGAGAACTTCCCTGAAATAATTCCTAGAGCAGATCTTTTAGAAAAACATCCAATCTTGATTTAAAAATGGTCAGTGATGGAGAATCTACCACAACCCAGAGTAAATTGCTCCATTGGGTAATTACTCTCATAGTTACAAATTTACACCTTATTTCCAGTCTGAATTTGTCTAGCTTTAACTTCCAGCCATTGGATCATGTTACATCTTTCTCTGCCACATTGAAGAGCCCATTATCAAATATTTGTTCCCCATGTAAATACTTCATGGACTGTAATCAAGTCATCGTCTCTTTGTTAAGCTAAAGAAATTGAGCTCTTTGAGTCTTTCACTATAAGGAATGTCTTCTAATCCTTTAATCATTCTCATGGCTTTCCCCAGATCCCTTTCCAATTTATTTGGTGCCAGTTGTGGGCACCAGAACTGGACACAGGATTCCAGCAGTGGTCATACCAGTGCCAAATACAGAGGTGAAAACAC
Organism: Caretta caretta; assembly: GCF_965140235.1. Lineage (NCBI taxonomy): Eukaryota > Metazoa > Chordata > Testudines > Cheloniidae > Caretta > Caretta caretta. Next base: position 343,455,849 of record NC_134206.1, on the reverse strand, counting down.
CTCTCTTCTCCTACTTCAGTGTTAGTAAAATGCTCCAGATCACACTGGAAATGGAAGCACCCTCTTTGTCCACATCATATATCACAGGCAGTGGCTATGCAAGCTTCCCCTATGCACTTCCCTCAAACAGAAATTTTCAGGGGGCTCTTACCTGGATACAGGTAAGTACACCACCTGGTGAATCTAGAGATATGGATTCTAGTTCCAGCCTTGTCACGAACTTCCTGTATGACTTTGGGCAAGTCAGATAGCCTCTCTGTGCCTCACTTTTCCCATCTGTTAAATGAGGATAATGACATCTAATCACTTTTGTAAAGTGCTTTGAGATCAAGAAGTGCTAGGTACAGCTTTGCAATTATCCAGCACCTTTCATCATCTCAAAGCACTTCACAAAGGTGGGAAAGTGTTATCCTCATTGTACGATCATGACGTACATTAGAGGCCTGGAGAGAGGGGTTAGGTGACTTTGCCAAGGACACCTAGAGAGTCACCAACAGGGGCAGGAATGGTGGAGGAAGTGGCTCAGACTCTGCCCAGTCAATCTTTGTCCTTTCCACTGAGAAGTCCAACAAACTAGCTAGTGCCCGTCGTGATGTGGAGACTTGTCAAATAAAATGGACATATAGCAAATACGGCCTGCTCCTTACTAGCCTGGCCTCCATTTGAACTAGAGGGGAAAATCTGAGATTATATTTAGGGGTAAATATCCAAAAGGGCTCGGCCCTCCCTTTTTATAGGTCTAATTCAGTGCTTCTCAAACTTTCATACTGCTGACCCCTTTCACATAGCAAGTCTCTGAGTGCGACTCCCCCTTATAAATTAAAAACACTATTTTTATATTTAACATTATTATAAATGCTGGAGGCGAAGTGCGGTTTGGGGGTGGAGGCTGAAAGCTCACGACCCTCTGAAGGGTCTTGACCCCCAGTTTGAGAATCTCTGATCTAATTTGACCTGCAGAATGAAATTCAAGTGATTGAGCTTCCATCTGCCTGATTCATACCCACAATAAGCTAGGAATGAAGGCAAATTGTTAGATTTACCCCCAGAATTCAACTGTAGGTGCAAATCAGGACGACAAAAGCAAAACCGTCCATGCTAAAATTGACCCCTGAACATCTGTCTTCATTTGATGTTACAGAGTGAAGTGCCCAAGCAATGAAGTTTAGAGGTGAAGCCAAATTCAAACTTGATCAGAGTTTGGGAGAGTCCAGATACAGAACTCCAGCCCAGAGCTCATCCTGAGCTTTAAAATGGGAGTGTCTGGGGAGGTGGAAGGAGAGGGGGGCAAAGCAAAACCTCCCTGCAGTTTGTGATTTTGAGCACCAGCTGCAAAATGGAAAGGAAACTGGGGTAACTACCATAGGGTCTGGTTTTACCTGGGAATGTGACGTTATTGTACATGACCGGCAAAACATTCTCACCAAACTGCTTCATAGGGAGAGAAGGGTGGCAGATGAGTAGATGGGCCCTTAGCAGGGAATTCTGGGCTCAGACGTCATGTGAAAAGTGGCTTTGTTTTGAGGTTATCTGTCAGAGCAGAAATTCCTGGCCTCAGCCTCCTCTGCGCTGTTTTATCTGTGTTACAGTGGCAGAAAGGGAGCAGACACCTGCCCAGCTCAGGAAATCATTTTCCCAAACTCATGTGCCCTCTGGCTTCCTTTTGGAAAAAAACATAAACCCAGCTGGTTTGTATGTTTGTGAGCCTGCTTACAAAGGAAACATACTAGAGAGGCCTGGCTTCGCTTTGTCAGTCAGAGAGGAAACCTAATCAGAACCCCCAAAACGGCCTATATCTTTAAAACAAACCAAACCTAGGCCCTGTATCAAACTGTGGAGAAGTCTGGAGCTGAGTCTGACCTTTGTGGCTCAGATCCCTAGCCAGAAATACAACATTCACCATTGCCACTGCAACAACAAAGACTGTTATGCTACTTCACAAATGTGAGAGTGGGGACTCTTGTCCTTCCTCAGCAGAGAGCACCTCCTCTCGGCATGCCTTTAAGTCCCATCTGCATCCTGCTTTAAGTGCTTTATGGACACACCAGGATCTTGTTACAGCTGGAACAGCAGAGCCAGTGCACATTTAGCCAGGTGACAGGAATTTGACTCTTCCACATGCATCCTGAAGATGCATTCGTCACTTCAGAGATGTCTCAGGCTAATCCCTGACTGGGAGATGGCCAGATACATTCTGATTGCTAGATCCATCTGAGAAATGTTCATTCATTTTGTTCGTGCTCATAGTGCCAATCACTACAGCAGGTAGGCATTTCACTCACAAACATTCAATGCCCAGACATTGCTGGCGGGGTTACAGAGGCAGAAAGAACCCAGCTTGATTTTTTACCCCACGCTAGATTGTCAGGGTCAGCATCTGGTGGGGGGAAGGTGGAAGCTTCTCTTTGGTTTGCAAGCTACGGCAGTTTGAATCACTGAGAATAAATCAGGAACCCCTGTGTCTCAGGGGAAAATGTTCAGAAAGCACCTAAATGACTTGGAAGCCTAAGTCACTTTGGAAAATGGGACTTGTGTGCTTCTGAAAAACATTACTCTTATTCTCATTTATACTGCTAATTTGGCCTTTCCTTCAAGGATCTCAAAGCACTTTTTAAATTTTAATCAACACCTATGTGAGAAATACTGTAGGCCTCATTATAGCTGTTTTACAGATGGGGACAGCCAACCAGAGAGCCTACATGACTTGCTCAAGTTTAGAGAGGGCCAGATTGTCCCCTTTACACTGAGCAGCACCTCATCCCTGAGGTAATCTTACTGGTTTCAATATTGTCACTGGAGGAGTGAGGCAACATGAATAAGGGTGACAATCTAGACCACAAAACTGAGTGAGTATCAGATGTATGAATAAAATCCAGGACTCCTGGGTTCCAGTCCCCTCCTCTGGTCATGACATTGAAAGTGATATCTCACATAGACTTTAATGGCTAGAGAAGACTTTAATAATAATAGAACTGGATGGGTCCAACTTTCCTATTAAATGTTTTAAACCCCTTGCTATGTTGCACAGAACGTTCGGTGCCCACAGAGTCACATTTGGATAGGCCGCTCCAATACTGAGTTTTTCCATGTATCATTTAAATACAGGAATATGCGTGCTGGAACAAAGGGTGTGTCTGCTCAGTTATCCTGTCTCTGGCCTTGATCAATGCCAGATGCTTTGGAGGAAAGCGTAACACCAGAAATGCACCTCACCATACACTACTATCCCAAGGGGAAACATCCTTCCTCACCTCAGCTAAGCTAAATCCATTGGCCATTATCTTTGAAAACTCGTGGCGAACCGGGGAAGTCCCGGATGACTGGAAAAAGGCTAATGTAGTGCCAATCTTTAAAAAAGGGAAGAAGGAGGATCCTGGGAACTACAGGCCAGTCAGCCTCACTTCAGTCCCTGGAAAAATCATGGAGCAGGTCCTCAAAGAATCAATCCTGAAGCACTTGCATGAGAGGAAGGTGATCAGGAACAGCCAGCATGGATTCACCAAGGGAAGGTCATGCCTGACTATTCTAATCGCCTTCTATGATGAGATTACTGGTTCTGTGGATGAAGGGAAAGCAGTGGATGGATTGTTTCTTGACTTTAGCAAAGCTTTTGACACGGTCTCCCACAGTATTCTTGTCAGCAAGTTAAGTAAGTATGGGCTGGATGAATGCACTACAAGGTGGGTAGAAAGTTGGCTAGATTGTCAGGCTCAACAGGTAGTGATCAATGGCTCCATGTCTAGTTGGCAGCCGGTGTCAAGTGGAGTGCCCCAGGGGTCCGTCCTGGGGCCGGTTTTGTTCAATATCTTCATAAACGATCTGGAGGATGGTGTGGATTGCACCCTCAGCAAATTTGCGGATGATACTAAACTGGGAGGAGTGGTAGATACGCTGGAGGGCAGGGATAGGCTACAGAGGGACCTAGACAAATTGGAGGATTGGGCCAAAAGAAATCTGATGAGGTTCAATAAGGATAAGTGCAGGGTCCTGCACTTAGGACGGAAGAACCCAATGCACAGCTACAGACTAGGGACCGAATGGCTAGGCAGCAGTTCTGAGGAAAAGGACCTAGGGGTGACAGTGGACGAGAAGCTGGATATGAGTCAGCAGTGTGCCCTTGTTGCCAAGAAGGCCAATGGCATTTTGGGATGTATAAGTAGGGGCATAGCGAGCAGATCGAGGGACGTGATCGTTCCCCTCGATTCGACATTGGTGAGGCCTCATCTGGAGTACTGTGTCCAGTTTTGGGCCCCACACTACAAGAAGGATGTGGATAAATTGGAGAGAGTCCAGCGAAGGGCAACAAAAATGATTAGGGGTCTGGAACACATGAGTTATGAGGAGAGGCTGAGGGAGCTGGGATTGTTTAGCCTGCAGAAGAGAAGAATGAGGAGGGATTTGATAGCTGCTTTCAACTACCTGAAAGGGGGTTCCAAAGAGGATGGCTCTAGACTGTTCTCAATGGTAGCAGATGACAGAACGAGGAGTAATGGTCTCAAGTTGCAGTGGGGGAGGTTTAGATTGGATATTAGGAAAAACTTTTTCACTAAGAGGGTGGTGAAACACTGGAATGCGTTACCTAGGGAGGTGGTAGAATCTCCTTCCTTAGAGGTTTTTCAGGTCAGGCTTGACAAAGCCCTGGCTGGGATGATTTAACTGGGAATTGGTCCTGCTTCGAGCAGGGGGTTGGACTAGATGACCTTCTGGGGTCCCTTCCAACCCTGATATTCTATGATTCTATGATTCTATGAAATCAAGGGGACTGACAACCTTTATCATTTTATCCTACCGACAGTGGCTGCAGATGCTTTGCCTGATCCAAGGCTCACTGAACTCATTGGGCAACAGCAGCATTCAGGCCCAATCCTCAGGCCTCAGCTTTGATAGGAATAGGACCGAGACTTTTGTTTTATTCCATAGTCACACGTTTCAGGCCAGATCCTCACATAGTGTAAATCACTGCAGCTCCACAGAATTCACTGGAGCCATATTGATTTACACCCGCTGAGGATCTGACCCTACCGGGATGTAGATGGTCAGACCTAGTGGTCAGAGCAAGATTCAGGTCAGCAACAGAGACAAAGTCAGGGGTTGAGCCAAGGGTCAGAGCCAGAGGCAGGCATCAAGCCAAGAGGCAGAACCAGAATCAGTAGCCAAGAGCGGGGCATAGGAGCAGGGATCTGGAATAAGGCAGGAGAGCAGGAACCAGGAACAGGACAGGAAGGCATGAATTAGGAACAAAACAGGGCTTAGGAGTCAGGCTAACTGGAAAGGTCCAACGGAGCAGCAGCCAGGGATTCACCTAGTTGTTCAGACAACTTCCTCTGCTTCTTTCTGGCTGAAGTAGTGAGTCTGAGCCAATCAGAAAGGCTGGACATCTCCTCCAATTGGAAGCTTTTGGGGCAGTGCCTCTTGTGAGCAAGGATCCGCCAGCCCGTGCTCCCTGCTGGTACCAGCGAAATGCCAGGAGGCAGCTGTGGTCTGGGGACCCCCAGACCTGGGTTTGAGATCCATGATCCTTCATGCTCCATCCTCGAGCAAGACCATCTCCCACTTGACGTTAGCCTGGAGTTTTTGCTAACATGCAGCGGCTTCCAGGCAAAATCATAGCATCTTATGATCTATGCTGCCCATTTGCAAAAAACAATAGCTCTGAGCAGCCTATGGGGCAATACTAGACCCCCCCTCCCCACCCTCCCCCCGCCCCCAGCATTGCACCTGCTCTCTGCTGCTTTGGCAAAAGACCGACCTTTCCTGTGTTCCGAAAGGCAGGATTTCCTGTTTGCTTTGGTCTGCTTGGATGGAAACACAAGTTACTTCAGCAGTTCCCAGGAGCCAGGAACGTCGCATCTGATTCAAAGCCCGATTCAAAGCCCATCCAAGTCATTTGAAAGACTCCCATTGGCTTTAGTGGGCTTTGGATCAGGCCCTAATTTCCCTAATAGGGAGATCAGGCCCTAATAGGATTCAAAGTTTTCTTTCTCTGTTTAGACATGCACGTACGCATATGCTGGCTTAAAGCCACAAAAGCCAGGGACCTCTGAAGGCAGACTGAATAGAATTCCCACCATTATAGCTCCTGAAAATCTTTAATGGTCATTGTTATTATACTGCGTCCCTGCCCTAGCAGGGCTGGAGACTGCCAAATAGTTAGAGAGTCGAATTGCAGAAAGCAGCTACCTAGCACTGAACTGCAGCCACCTCTGGGATGGAATGTGCCAACCACGCTGCACCACGGTGGCTCAGCGGAGAAGTAAGGAATAATGTTTCTAAATGAAGTGGCACTGAAATATGAAACACGCTGGCATCTGGCCAGGCCACCCGGGTTCAGACCGCTCCCTAACTTGTGAGACATTCCCTATGGTCTTTCATGGTTGTGTAAGGTCCAGGCCTCAGTTTTATGACTCCACCAAAAAAGGTGGCTCCCTCTGCAGCTCAGTGCCACGTAATGCAACCCGGGGGCACTGATTTATGGCCACTTCTGAGGGAAGAGTGTCATCTATTGAACAAGTTTCAGTGTTGCAAGTTGCAGTGGGGGAGGTTTAGGTTGGATATTAGGAAAAACTTTTTCACTAGGAGGGTGGTGAAACACTGGAATGCATTACCTAGGGAGGTGGTGGAATCTCTTTCCTTAGAAGTTTTTAAGGTCAGGCTTGACAAAGCCCTGGCTGGGATGATTTAACAGGGGATCGGTCCTGCTTTGAGCAGGGGGTTGGACTAGATGACCTCCTGAGGTCCCTTCCAACCCTGATATTCTATGATTCTATGACTCTAACAGTCAGCACCATCAGTCTGGGATTTCCCTGGAGATCTTCCATCCCAACCGTGTGTAACCCATGCCTGCTTGGGGTGGCACTCTGTCTCCCTCTAGTGGTGACTAGACCAGCTAAAGCTTGATGAGCCTCCTTCACACTTGGCTAAGAGAAAGGTATCTTTTAGCTCAGACAATAGAGGCTCACACATTAGGTCCCAGGTTCGAGCCCGGCTGCCGACGACCAGGGTCTGTCGGCGTTACGCATGTACTAACCGGGCCCAGGCCAGTTCACAAGAAGCGACGCAATCACCACTGTAGGCCACACACTCTATTCACCTATGACTTTCTTGATGCCTCTCTGCTTGCTGTTTTGGAGTGGCAGCACCTCCAGAGAACTGAAGCCCGAGTTCTCTAGGATGTTCACCTCCACGCGTAACCTGCCCACGAGCTGCTGGGGCCGGACGCTGACGGTGTACTCATACTTTCCCAGGTGCCTTTGCAAGAGCTCTTCATAATGCAGCATGAAGATGGCGTGGGTCTTGCGTGGAATAGTGCCAGAGGCTTTGAAAGTCTCAGCTCTGGTCTCCCTGCAAGGGAAATTCAAAGAGACCTTCACAAGCTGTTTTTACATCATGAGCCACACCCTGAAGTTAATGGTTTCCTGAGGATGTGTCCCTTGTGTCAGCAGCTAGTGTTTCCCATTAAATGAAGATGCAAAGATGGACAACAGAAATACTCAGAGGTAAGTAAACAGCAGGAGGAGAGATTTTAAAAGGCTCTTATTAGTAAGCTTAGCTAGGAGTATGACAGATGATTAAAAAAGGAATGAAGTTCAGAGCAGAGAGAGGGAGAATAAGGGTGGTCCAGTGGTTAGGAAACTAGGCTAGGACTCAGGAGACCCAATGTCAATTCCCTGCTCTGCCACAGACTTCCTATGTGACCTTTGGCAAGTCACTTAGCCTCTCTGTGCCTCATCTGTAAAATGGGAATAACAGCACCGTCTTGCCTCCAAAGGGTGCTGTGAGATGTTCACCTCCAATGGTAGCGGGGGCTGTATTAGACTAGATATATCACAGGCCCTAACACAGGGAAATAAATAGGCCACACAGTAGAAAGAAAGGAAATACCTTTTAATGGTATAAAGAAGAAACATCAGAACTCTGCCCAAAATGGCAGCCAGGGGAAACAATACTCACCCACCATCTGTGGGACTAGAATGTTTATTATTCCTCTCTTTGTCCTCATTTCTGGTTTTCTTTTCTTTCGCAGTGACTTCCCCATGGTAAATCCTGTCTCCAATGATCCTGTAGGGTTAAGAGATGTCAGCCTTATAGATCCACCGCCATGGAGACAAATCCAGATGTGGGGCTCGTCCTAGTGCAGTGACAATGCTTGGGCATGTTTTTGTGCTGGGCATAGGCTAAAGGGCCAGCTGCTCCCTGTGGGCATAACTCCACTAAACCCAACCAGGTATGGCATCAGAGAATCCCACCCAGCAGCTGTCAGCCCGGGGCAGCGGGACTCCAGCTGTCAAAGGCAGCAACAGCAGATGTAAGTGACACAGTGTCTGCATGGACACTGCATTGACCTAACTATATCGATCTAAGCACTATGCCTCTCGCGGAGGTGGAGTTATTAGGTGGGCGTAGCAGGCAAGTTAAATCGGTGGGAGGACATTGTAGTGTAGACACTTACACAGTTAGGTCAGTGTAAGCTGCCTTATGTCGACCTAACTCTGTTGTGTAGACCACGCCTTACTGCTTCCTCTTCACCGCTATGATTTTTCTATGAAATAAAACTTTTTGTTTATTTTTATCCCCAGCAGGTCTCTGTTGTGCAAACTGCATGGAGTATGTGTGCCACAGTGTAGTGATAACTGGGAGCAGATTTCATTCCTTTGGGGATGACGAACCAGATAGGAAAAGTCCGAGTGCCTGGTAGTTAAGCTCACAGGGAGATGGATATGTGCGGGGGACTCAAGACCAAAAGGGGTAGCTGAAATCACCCTGCAAGGAGTAACTAAGGTGGTGGAAACCAGGGTTGAGACCTTTATGCTTGTAGGCTGTAGCAGCTTATCACTATGGCACCCGCAGTTACCAAGCAGGCAATGATAGAACCCCTAACTCATCTGGGCAGTCCCCAAACATCAGTTACCATCCCTCTTCTGCAGCTCAACATGTAATTCCAAGTGAATAAAGGACAACAGCAGGGAAAGCAGGGGACAAAGCTATTTACAAGGGATACCCACCTCCAGCATTTTATTTGTGACAACAAATCCTACCTTTGTATCAGTGTATATCAATCTCTGTGTTGCTATCGCTTGCAAACAGACTTTCATCTCATAGACTTATACGACTAAGATCAGAAGGGACCATCATGATCATCTGGTCTGACCTCCTGCACATGGCTGGCCACAGAACCTCACCCACCCACTCCTGTAATAGACCCCTACCTCTAGCTGAGCTACTGAAGTCCTCAAATCATGATTTAAAGGCTTCAAGTTAATTAATGCTTTTATTAAATTAAATTAAATGCTTCAAGCTAATTAAACGCTTCTTACTAGGAATGGGTCTTAGGACATTGGATACCAGTGAATAAATATTCCTTAGAATACCCCATGGGTGGTAATCCAGCAGTGGAACAGGCCTTTTCTCATGCAGCCCACCTGGAAGTACCTGAAGTCTCCCAGTAACACAGGCTGCCTCCGAAGTGCCCCATTAGGCAAAGGTCATTCTGTGGCACCCTGCCTGGTCCCCCTCTTCAAGGCTCTTTAAGAACTCACATTTCAAAGGTGATTCAAACAAGGGGTCCCATGTAGTTAGCTCTCTGATACAAAACAGGCGCTCTAGGCTCCAAGCAGTTCCGTGTCTTGATCAACCCAAAATAACACAAAACTCAAATTTACACAGTCTTCATCCCTGCTGGCCTTTACAGCCACTGCCCTACTTAGACAGGGTCTGGCCCAGGCCCCCCTGCCTGGACGGCTTTCTCCCACTCTCTCCTGCTTCTTCAGCTTTCTTTTTTCCCCTGCTGACTCCGAACACTGCAGAAGCCTTCTTGCAGCGGGCAGTACCTACAAACCCCAGAACACTTTCCTGGGCTTCCTCCCTTTACTGCAACTTCCCGCTCTTTTTTTTTTTTTTTTTTTAATCCTGGGAGCACCTGACAAGAGTGGCTCATCCTGTCTCTAGGGCTGGCTTAGCCACAAGCTCTCCAGCCATGGGGCAAACCACCCTGTTAAACTCTCCAAGAAAGCCTGTTCTCCTGAGATTTCCAGTCACTCTGGCAGGCTCCAGAGGTGAGGTTCTAATTCGGGGATGCTTGTCAGACCTACCAGCAGGCCTTCAGTATGAGGGAATCAAATACATTAGTGGGGCCCTGCTCTTCTGGGGTATCGGCATCCCTCCAATGCTGTTGGACTCATGGCCCAGCCTGTGCCTAGCAGAGCCAGAGGAGGGGGAGCAAAAGTCACCACACACCCTCTCATCCCGCAGCAAGACAAGAAGGGGCGGAAACTCATGGAGAAACAAAAGCACCACGTACATGGTGAAGTTGGAGATAAAGGCTGCAGCTGGGATCTGCATCTCAAAGGTGCCTTCCTTGGCCTCAGACCCGCTGTTCACCATGGTGCACGAAACGGTGGTGAAGGCATAGCGGGAAATGATTGTGGATTTGACTGTGAATTCAGCCATCCGCGGCCTGGTCTCCTGTAGGAATTGAACAATTTCTCATTACCGTCTATTTTAAAAGCCAAACAACCCACCCCTGTGGCATTTCTTTGCGGCACACAAGGATTTAATATGAGGTGAAAACAAACAGCCTCATAAAAGTTTGTAAGATGAAGAGTGTTAGAGCCCCTTTGTGAACACTAGGCATGGTGGGGTTTTTCATCAAGGCTTTGGATCAGTGGGGAAAGGTTACACAAAGGGCACAGTACCTCCCTATGCCCTGTCAAGGGCACAATCCACATTCATTCTGCCCAGTGCCAGCGTGAGGCCTCTACACAGAGCAAGCCGAGACATATGCTATGAAAAGTACTTCGGAAATCTGGACACGTCCTAGATCATGGGTTCTCAACATGGGGGTCAGGAATGGGTTTCTGAGGATTATAACCACCTTCTCTTTCTTTACGGCCAGATAGGAGGAGATTCCCAAAACTTTGTCCAGGCGGGACATGGGGTCATGGGCTGGGAAAGATTGAGAACCGCGGTCCTAGACAAATCTCCTTGTTAGCTTGTGGAAATTTTATGTAAGGCCTCCTCAGTAGCCATTACACTATGCTGCCAAATTCTCACTGGAGCCAAGTAAGGATGCATGCAACCAAGTCTTAAAATGTATACGGCCAGATCCTCAGCAGGTGTGAACCAAGCGTAGCTAAACTGAATTAAGTGGAGTTAGGCAGATTTACTTGAGTCGGGGATTTGCTCTATAGCTCTCAAATGATAGATGGAACAGCCTTAATAGAAAACATGCACACGGCTGAGGCTCATCTAGCAAAATGTCCTTTTTAGAACACTCTGGACCCCATCCAGCTTGGATGAAACAGGAATTGGAGCAGTCGAGAGCTGATTGCCAAATTATGCATCTTGGGAATGTACTTTTATGCGCAAGTCCTCGGACGAAGTGCTTCTCAGGGCTAATACGCACTTGGACAGCAGTATCCCCATAAATCCAAGACGTTTTATATTTGGAAGACTTAAGCTTAATGTAACTACTCTAAGTAACGAACGAGAAAAATTTCTGCATCATGTTGGCTTGATCAGTAAAAGGCTGATCCTTCAACATTGGAAGGCTGCCAAAGAGATAACGCTATCACAAAACTAAACCCACAGATGCACCTGAGTGGACTAGCAAATGTAGGTCCCTTTTCTGCCATTCTTCCGATGAGCAATCCCTTTCTGTGATCATGGTCTCATTGAAATGAAAAGGCCTATTCTCAGAGCAAAAGACTGGTCCATATGAGAAGGGGGGAAGTGCAGGTGTCAGAAACAGGCACTCCGTTTTGGGCTGACTTTGGAACACTCCAGACTTGATCATTATAAAGGAAGGGAGCACCTGCAAGAATCCAGGTCTGGCAAAGTTCTGATTTACGCTGCATCCGTGTAACCCCTTGCTTAGCAGTGGCTCAGGGCATCTGCATTAAGTGTTGCACTGGTGTAAATGCATGGAAGTAGTTACATCAATGTGAATTTGCCTAATATAGACGGGGCCTTAGAATCTCATTCCCCTAAAGTGCCAGGTGAGGGAAATTCTGATCTGGAGTTTTGGTTCAGGCCCATTTCTAAATTCAACTAGTTCTCTGTGGGTCCTTTCATTCGATGTTCTGCATGGGCGGCGGGTATAATAGGCCAGGGGAGGCTCAGCCTCCCCTGGAGTGCGGCCTCCAAAATGGCGTCCAGGCCGTAGCCCCGCATACATCACGCCCCGGAGCCCTGCTCCCATGCTTCCCCCATGGCCCTGCCCTCACTCTGCCATGCTTTGCTTCTTCCCCTGTGGACCCCCGCCACCCACCTCTCATGCTTCTCCCCAGTGACGCCCCCCCACCCAGCTCTCGTGCTTGTCCACTATTTCCCATGTGACCCCCTCTTCCCCCGCCCGCTGCTCGCACCTCTTCACCTCCTGAGAGGTAGAGAGTCATGAGCGGCAGGGGGCCCCTAGAGGGAGGGGGCAGAGAGGCACGAGCAGCAGGTGGGGGGTCCCTCGCGGGAGGGGGCCGAGTGGGGGCTGGGGCCGGGGCAGAGTGGGGCGGGAGTGTGGGCGGGGCCTGTGGGGGAGGAGGCCAAATGGGGGCAGAGCAGGGGGCGGGCCTCAGGGCAGAGCGGGGGTGGGGCCACAACGCTTAGGCCGAGCCTCCCCAAATGCGGGAGTCACGCGCCGCCCATGATGTTCTGAATATTTAACTGGCTATTATTGGGGTGGCAAGTGACTCCAATAAGGAATCGGATGGCCAATCAGAAGCGGAAGTAAAGAGTAGAGGGGGGAACTGTTATAATTTAGAGCCACACAAGGTGCAACATCTTCTTTAGTTTCGAACCTCCTGGGCTCGCACCGCCGTCCTGACTTTCTCTTTGAAGGTCAGCTTCAAAACCTTCCCCAAACGCAGCAGCAAAACTGAGACAAAACCACGGAGTTTCACCTGGATTCATCTGAAGCCTCAAATGCCTTCGAACGCTATTGAGGGCAGGGGGGCTACCGCTTATAACTTGGAACAGCTGCAGGTCTCAGGTCAACCACAAAGGGAAACCTGCATTCAAGGTTTTCCCCCTTCGGATGGTAGAGGTCCCTGCTGTAGGGTTGCCAACCCTCCAGGATTGTCCTGGCGTCTCCAGGAATTAAAGATTAATCTTTAATTAAAGATTATGTCAAGGCATGAAACCTCCAGGAATACGTGTAACCAAAATCGGCAACCCCTATCCTGCTGAACAGACGGTCGGAGAGACAGACAGACACACAGCTCTCTCCCTCCAGCTGGAGAGGAGAAACTGCTGACTCATCCACCCAGACCTGCAAGCAGCCTGTTGCTCTTTGTGTGAACAGTAGCGGAGAGGTGCTGAGGTAGTTTCAAACCAGGTGGCTAGGCTCTGGGCTGGCGTTCAGCCCAAGTTCCTGTCTGAAAATCTTCTGTATTCCCTAGAGTTCTTGCACAACTTCTTACTGCATGAAATTCTGACCTATAGCTGTGTCCATGTGCACTCCCTGTTTTGTTTTCTACACTCCTTGTTATTAAAGCCCCTTAGGAAGATGAGGAGAGACATTCAGGAAACCATTCCTTTTCAAAAACAAACGCGGGTGGACTCAGAGGGAGCGGATGAGAGCGCTGCTATTTCGCAGGGTGAGGCGCTGTTTTTTCAAGGCGTTTCTCTGTCATGAGAGAAAAGATTTTCTTGCCAAACAGAAAGAATGAGGAGGACTTGTGGCACCTTAGAGACTAACAAATTTATTTGGACATAAGCTTTGTGGGCTAAAGCCCACTTCATCAGATGCATGCAGTGGAAAATACATGCATCTGATGATGTGGGCTGTAGCCCATGAAAGCTTATGCTCAAATAAATTTGTTCGTCTCTAAGATGCCACAAGTACTCCTCGTTCTTTCTGCTGATACAAACTAACATGGCTGCCCCTCTGAAACTTGCCAAACAGAGGATTTTATTCCTGCTTACCTCAAGTGCTGGGAAGTATGAAGAGAGCTGTAAATATACGCCTGCGTTTTCACTGGCGGTGGTTGCTTGGATCAAAACAACTTGACCTAGTGTCTAATTCTTATTAAAAGTAAGAAACAAGACTGGGTCATTCCAGGGATACAGACCCATTCCCCTCTATGCTGCTGGTTCAAACCTGGCTGAGGATCATAGTGATTGACAGCTGTTGCCGTCTGATGGCTAGTCAGTGGCCTACAGTATGTGAGACGTGTCACTCCCAGGCTCAGTGGATAAGTGGCCACATCGCCGCCACCACCACCATATTTACCAATGATTGACTATCTGGCTGGATGGCACAGCAGAGAGGCTGGATCCCAGCTGGACTCAGACTAAGCAATGTTCATCCTTGTTTCTACAGATACAGGCAGAAGAAGATTGAGGGGCAGTGTTGGGACATGCTTCAATTGCCACTACTCATGTGATACCTGCTGTGTGGATAAATGACAGGAATTTACAGGATACATACCAGCCTCTGCAGAAATCGGCCCTGTCTTGGGACTCTGCGCGCCACCTGCAAAGGGTTAAGTAAATATTGTAACTCGTGCCTTGCCCCTTTCAAGTTCATGAAAGGAAGATTTGTCAGTTGTTTAAAAAAAATGCAGTGGAGTTGATCCAGACATTGGTTAGTGCAATTGTTTTCACGCAGCCGGGGTTAAGCGACCCTTTTGTTAAGATTAAACTTAAAAAAAAAAATTACAACAGACCCACAGATCAAAGCTGTGGAATGGAATTTGGTTTTCCCAGGCAAGGTGTCGCCGAGTGCTTTTCAAAGCAGCATGTTACATGCGGGTGGTGCGGGGGTGGAGGGACTGTGTACTGACACACAAGGGCCATGGGTAATTATGTGCTTATTATTGTACCCAGATCACAGCTGGGGAAACTGAGGCACGGAGCAGTTATTTGACTAGCCTAAAGCCACATAGAGTGTTAGGTTCTCAGCTGGCATAGCACCATCAGTTTGAATGGAGCTATGTTGATTTACATCACCTGAAAACCCGCTCTCTGGCTAAGTTTTATCAACATTAACACCTGTCACTGGGAAGCTATCGTTGCCGAGTAAGCGATGGAGCAAGGCTTTTTAAAACCAGCCATCAGGCTGATCGTGAAACAAAGTGCCAGCCTCAGCTCCAACACAATCGCATCCATTGTATCAGTCTCCACCAGCTGCAACAGCTTCGCTGGCTCGGCTGTATGCTGTGTAAGTCCCAAATTAGAATCTACAGGGGAGAAAAAAATCCATAAAAATACACCCTTCACTAGCAAAGTGGCAGTCCCTCTCCATTGGTTTAAGGATAGCAGTGCAGATGTGGTGTCTCGATGTCTTCAAAGCCAGTCCCAAAATCACTTAGTACCAGGATATCCTTAATGCAAAGAAATCACTCTGTTTATTAAAATGCTGGTGAAACTCCAGACAGAAAGGAGAGCAATGACACTTTTTATCCTTGATATTTGACACTAACATAACAGATTTTCTTGCCAAAGAGAAAAAATTTACTTCTGTTTACATCAACTGTTGGAAAGCTAAAAAGAGCACAGGGGAGAAGTGAAACAGTCTCCAGTGTTAGACCTTTTACTCTTTTCTCATCCATTGCTTTGACCAACATCTTGCTAAATGGTAGTATACGGGAAAGCGGGGCACTCAGGAGACTTAAGTCAAAAAGGAAGTTTTGGAAGGGATATAAACCCTCATGCTTCAGGGCATAAGACCACCTCTATCTGATGTGGGTCAGGAAGAAACTTTCCATGTATGCAGGTTATCCCATAACTTCCTACTGCGGGATTTCTAGCCCTTACCTCTGAGGTATCTGGTACTAATCACATTCAAAAACAGGATATTGGACTAGATGGACCATTGTTCTCATACAGCAGAGCAATCCTTATGTTCCTATCGATAGTCAGATAAAATCTTCTATCTCTGAAGAGTTGGTTCAAATCCAACACATCCTAGTAGTGGCCCAAAGCTGCTATCATCTAATAACCTTTGAGATGCACACTTGGAATGAGTCTAGTGGTATTATTCCAGCACCCAGTGAACAGTTGTCCCATACCAGAAAAATCATCACTGAGGCAATAGATACGAACTGATAGCCTTGCCGGCAATCTTAGTAGAAGGGCCAAGCACTGAATGGGCTGGGGAGACTAAACTATCACTAAGAGATCTATCAAGAGATAGCCCCTCCAGATCAGAGATGAGTGACATCAGCAGGAGAAGCACACATTGCTGCTTGGCTGGCTGAACCTATTCTGTAGGTACAGAGAGGAATTCAGTCTCAGCCAAAATTCCTGTGATTTTATGGAAGTGGCGAGATGCTGTTTGGGGGCGAAATTCCGCCCAGTGCAGCAGGCTAATAACACACAGCCAATCATGGGCAGCAAGTGAAGCTTCTTCTTGGGAAGGCTAGCTCTCTGCCCCACCTCTTCCGGCCGAGGCCACACCCCACTCGCTGCTCTCAGCCCCGCCCCCATGGCCCTGGCTGGGGCAGGGAGTGGGGTGCTGAGAGCTCAGTCAGGCCCACGGAGGCGGGCTGAGAGTTCAGCCCCAGCCAGGGTCCAGCTCTCAGCCCCAGTGGGACCATGGCACCACCCCATGGCCACCAACCCACCTATGGCCCCACCCCATTCCTCCCCTTCCACCCACAGCCCCGCCCCATTCCACCCATGGCCCCGCCCCTGTTCTGTCCCCACTCCGCCTCTTCCCTCCAAGGCCACATCCCCGCTAGCTCCTTTCTGAGGCCGTGGCAGGGGAGAGATTTTTCCAGGGGCCCCAAATTGGCCAGGGCCCCGTACAGTAATCTGCCACTGCCTCCCCTCATCCCTGCCACAGTGGCACAATGTTTGGGGAGGCTTAGCCTCCCCCAGCCTCCATTACATGCCACCTATGCAGCCAAAACATCCTGCCTCAAGTCAGAAAAATCTAAGTCATGCAGCACTTGGGTGACTTTGTCCCTATTTATCTGCTGTGAAAGTAAATCAGAACTACCCAGAATAGCAGAGACAACATAACCGGGAAAGCAGCTGAATAGTTAGAAGCCAGCCTGCCTCTTTGATCTACTGTAGTAACTATAGAGTCCCTTCCTCCTTTCTTAGAGCATCCTGTGTTTATGTCATGGTCATGCCCGCTATTTCTTTCACTTCCTCTTCATGTGCTGGGGAACAAGAAGTAGTTTTGAACCAGACAAAAACCTTTCTCGTGACAGAAATCAATCCAGGGATGTCGAAATTGTCAGATTTGTCCTACCAGATCAGACCAGCTGCTCCAGTGTTCTGCCTTTAAGCAGTGGTCCCTTCACAGAAGGAGGGTCACAGAGCATGTTGTGCGAGAAATGAGGGCTGGGATATCCTCCAGCCCCCGACCCTCCTGCAGTCATTAGTTTACTCTCTGAAACATGAGATTTGATTACCCTTTTCTTAAGTGACATCATTCCAAATGGTCACAAAAGTCTATTTCTCCCCAGGACTGAAAATAGCCCTGAAGCTGGGAAATGATTAACTTTACCCACCCGGACTATGTCCCTGTTTGCTTCACTTCAGAGACATAGGAATTTTTAAAATTCATCTTCCGATCTGGATCTGTGGATAAAATCCACATTAGTTAGGAAGGCCGTGAACTTGCCAAGATCTGTGCATGTGCTTAACTATCCCCAGGAGAGCGACCCTGATGGGCCACTCACGAGTGCACAGTTCAGCACGTGTTTTAAGAGTTTGCCAGATTAGGACTTTAGGGATTAATTTCTGGAGGGGGCGGGGGAGGTGGCTGCAGGAGGGCAAAGGGAAGAAAAGTGGACCCAGGGGAACATCTACCCCCACCCCCTTAAACTGGCTTCAAAGTTCAGTAACTCCCTAGCAGGGAATGCAGCTTTCCCCTACTCAGTGTTTTCAGTGGTTTGCATCGTCATTCACTAAATAGAAGCACGATACAATATTCAGCCTGACCCACCACTCTAGACTTTTGCATGGCTTCTCATCTCTCCTTTGGGGCATTTCACAAACAAATCACAGTTGCTAATGGGACTTTTCAGAGGTAAGTTTCTCTATGCGGCCATGGTACTTTTCTGGCCCGCCATTACAGTAGTACCTCTCAGCCTTTAATGTATTGATCCTCACTACACCCCTGTGAGGTAGGGAAGTGCTATTATTCCCATTTTACAGAGGCTAAGTGACTTGCCCAGGACCACACTGGAAGTCTGTAAGGGAACAAGGGATTAAAGCCAGGGAACCTAACCCTGGACCATCCGTCCTCCCACCTGCAACTGTCCCTCACAAGTCATGGAAAAATTTCCCCCACAAAAAGAAAAGTAACTATAGGCCACCCCATAACCCAGTGGCATAATCCTTTCTCGCCCCTATATCGCCTCTTTCATCACAAAGGGTTATAAAGCACTTTATCAGCTGAAATACTAACAGTGCGTGGGGATCCCTTCGTCTAGCATTGGTCAGAAAAGCAACGACTCCGCGGCAAGCAGCAACGCTGCACAAGAGTTTCCAGGGAAAAAAGCTGCATCCAACGTTCAGACTGTCAGAATTACTCAACTTGGAATTTGGCCAGGACACTGGGGTTAACTCCCTTATTCTTGCAAACTGTGCCATTGGATCTTTAATTAGCACAGCCGGCCAGAACCTCAGCTTTATCTCCTTCATCCAGGGGCAGAAGATACACCAGCAGCACAGTGCCCCCTACCACCATGTTCATTACTGGCTCAGTGTCAGTGACTGAATCACTAATCGCCACTTCCCCCAGCACTGACTTCCCCCGTAAATTCTCCAAGCCAGTAACTAACCTTCGGCAGAGCTCACTACCTTGGAGATCTGACCGTGGGGTGAGATAGGTCCAATATATGTGTGTGCGACATGCTCCAGTCTCACAAGGAATACGCCTGAGGCTTTAGGAGACAAGCGTTTGAGGTAATGAGAAGCGGTAAAGGTGACTTGCATTGGGGATTTAAGGCAATTGGGAGCTAAGACACAAACACACACCCTGTAGTTTTGCGTGAACTAACGACATCAACTCTAACATAAAAGGAAGGGGAAACTGCATAAATATTTGTTACTAGTGGTGTCTTACTCTCCATTTCTTATGGTTTTACACAGTGCCATATACACATATGGCAGTAATATAAACCACAGTTAATCTGGGGATGGGAACATTAATGAACATAGCTGGGTTAATCTACCGCACAATTATTTGCCTGTGGAACTATATGATGCTCCTGAGTGTGAACAAGAGAACCGGATCCCAGCCACACAGTTCTGTCAATCCATCTTTAGATCAATAACAAAACAGGCAAGACAAATTAGAGACAGGAGGGCAGGAAGGTTAGAAAACACCCAGGGAATTCCGAGGGAAACAGAATTTCAACACAGAAATCACATACCTTTCTTTGTTTGTTATAACAAATGGGAGAGAAGTTAGGAAAATCTTTCTTATAGTCAGCATCTGCCTTGTAACCTGGGTCTTCTGGCAAAGGTGCTGGAAGCTGCTCTCACCTGATTGCCCTTGGTGGACACAGATACACAGGACTCCTAGGAGGATTTCTTTAAATTAAACCTTCAGGCAACTCATTTGGTATGACTCAGATACACAACCCTGGATGTTACAAAATAATCATCGCTTTAAAACTTACATTGTTGGGAAAGTTAGAATCCACCATCAACCTCTCTTCCAGATACCTAGCTAGGAGCTCCGAGTCCTGCTGCCCAGAGGTGAGTGAGACTCCCCAGCAGAGCCACAGCAGAAAAATCATGGTTAAAGGGGCAGC
The DNA here is from genome assembly GCF_965140235.1 of Caretta caretta. Taxonomy (NCBI): domain Eukaryota; kingdom Metazoa; phylum Chordata; order Testudines; family Cheloniidae; genus Caretta; species Caretta caretta. The sequence continues at coordinate 343,436,140 of NC_134206.1, read as the reverse complement.
CAGGGGATCCCCCCCCCCGACCCCAGATGGAAGAAAAGCCCTCTCAGTGTTGGGGCTGCTTCTTGCAGCAGGCTGGGATGAAGAGTCTGCAGGAGAAGCTGACGGGAGTCTCTCTCCCCCGCCTCCCCTCCTCCTCCCCATCTCTGGACCAGCCCCTTTTCCAGGCTCGCAGCCAGGGCTGGGAATTCCTTGCTATCGCTTTACCAAAGAGTAAAAGAAGTGCCTGAAGCCCTGGGTCTGACTCCATAGGCCACACACTGGTGAGTTCCCCAATCCCCAGCCCAGGTCATACCCTGGTAGCTCCAGGCTCTTCTCCAACACTGCCACCCAGGAGATGGTCTGAGCAGTCAGAAGTGCTGCACCTCACCCTACTCCAGTTACTCCAGTCCCCCCCCCCCAGGGAACATGATAGGTATGTAGGAGCTACTGTTCTCCCATCACCTCCCAGGGCTGCTGGACATCTGCCACAGGAGGCCTTCCAGTGGCTCTGCACTGGGCTCTGGCCAGAATCTGCCCTGGTCCGTAGAACATGCATCGAGTCTCTGGAACCGCCTCATTCCCTGTCAGCACCTGCACTGAGAAATTCTAGACTCCTCTCCCCGAGCCCTGACCAACAACAAGAGCCCTGCTGTCCCCTGCCAGCTATTCTGAATCTTCCCCAGTGACAAGAGCCCTGCTCCCCCTTCCATCTTCCAACCTCCCGACTCTTCTCCTGTGCCAGTGGCAAAGAGCCCCTCCCCGTTCCATCCTGTCCAAAATCATGTTGCTTTAAAACCCCAGTTGATCTCAGCCTCAGCAGAGCCCGAGCCCTGCGGGAGCAAGGGCTGTGAGCAGACACACCTCTCAGCTGTCTGAAACATTCTGTGCTCAGTCAGTGGTGCCAGCTGGCTAGGACGGGGCATTATTCCCTTCCACCAGATTTTCAAACCTTCAGCCCTAGAGTTTATTTAGCCCAGGAGTTATCACCTTGGGGGAAGATTTATTTATATTCCAGTAGCACTTACAGATCCCAGATGCGATGTAGGCCCCTGCTGCGCTGAGAGCTGGACACATATATACACATAGTAAGAGACAGCGCATGCCCCAAAGATCTTACAACCAAAATAGACAAGCAGTGGGAGAAAGGAAGCGTTACTGTCCCCATTTTACAGATGGGGAACGGAGGCAGAGAGATTAAGTGGCTTGCCCAAGGTCACATAGGAAGCTCGTGGCACCGGTGGGAATTAAACCCAGCTATTCAGAGGCCCACTCCAGTGCTTTAATGACAAGGCCATCCTTCCTGCTAAGGGACTGCCCTCGAGTGGTTTCAGTCAGCACATAACTGCAGTGTAACAGCGCCCTGTTGCATCCACAAGATGAGAGGGATTGATTGACCTGTGCTATATATAGGATTTTCTGTGCATCCAGGAAAACTGCTGTGGACATCTATGGGAACTGCCATCACTCAACACCTCCAGAAAATCAGATCACAATCACTCAAGTGACCTAAGAAAAGTCTCCCGAGTACAGAGCGGACCTGAGCAGGATGCAGAGACATTATATGGCAGCATGTGGAATAGCTGGTGCATCTTCAGGAAAAACCTACAAGACCTTTGTGCCTACCTTTTTATCTGTGTACACACATGGCCCTTGTCACTTAGTACCTGAGCATCTCGCAGCCATTACGGGCGGTATCCTCACAACGCCCCTGTGAGATAGGAAAGTATTATCCTCATTTCACAGACAGGGAACTGAGGCACAAGGTAGATTAAGCTACAGGGAGTCTGTGGGTGAGCTGCAAATTAAACCGACAGCTCCTGAGTCGGTCCAGCAACTAGACCTCCCTTCTGACCCCTGCCAGTGACAGGAATGGTGGGTGCAAGAAGTCAAGATTTCTTGCCAATCAGGTGGATCATCATATTTTCCAAGGTTTGGCTTCTGCTTTCCAGCTAGGATTTTCAAGGCAGTTGATTTTCCAATACCGTTGGTTCCAACCAATCCCAGTACTTCCCCTGGGGAGGTGCCGTCCATCTCCCGCCATCCCTGCACCAGGCTCTGCAGTGCCGGGCTAAACTCAGCCCTAGTTGAGTCTACACTGGGGTAGCTCCCACACCGGGAAGGCCAAAAAAGAAGGTGTAAGTTGTGCCTGAGAGGCCTGATGCTGAACTCGCTTACATCAGTGTAAATGAGGAGTAAGGCCACAAAAGTCAAATGAGGTACACTGGTGTAAGAGCAGTGTGCGTGAGATCCAAATCAGGCCCTGTTAGCCCCCCGCACACATAGTGCCCCACTGCACTGGTTTCACACCTCTGTGTCTTTCTTGACTTTGTTGTTATTTTTATGTATTTGTCTTGAAGGTAGCACCTTGGAGCCCTTGTCACGGACCGGGACCCACTGGGCTAGGCACTGTACAACACAGAACAAAAAGAGGGTTACTATTTAAGTATAAGACAAGAGACAATAGGTGTGGGAGCACGGGGAAGCAATGAGACAGTACTGTCAGCATGACAGCAGTGGTCTCAGCACGCCAGATGTATAACCACCGTCAAGCTACTTGCAGGCCTCACAGCAAAGGAAAGTTTGAAGGTGGCCAACTTTGTTTCTAGAGAGCTCCTCCCAAGCCTGAGAGGCAGCCTGGGAGAAAGCACAATGGTGTGTCACTGGATTTACTCTTGATTTACAGCTGGGTAAAGGAGCAGAGGATCAGGCCAAAGGGTGGATGGCTGGGGGAGCGTAACCAACAGACTGAAGACAATAAGCCAGAAAGAATATAGCTATGTCTAATGTGATTAGGTCTGTATTCATGTCCTCAGCTAAGGCACCCAAGGCTGTCACTAAATGACACCAATATCTGCTGTTCAAGCTCAAAGTGGGGCTGATGTTCGAACGTGAGGCAGGTGATCATAGCTGAGTACATTTCCCTCCGCCCTCTAACATGCTGTTCTCTTTCTAGGGGCCAACGTGCTTGGCATCCAGCTTGGGATGTCATCCAAGGTGGAGATAAGCAATTATTCGTGCTTACCTACTCACATTAGACAGGTTGGGTGCTGTCTTCCGTTACGGGACCCGTGGCAAAATCAGTAGGAGTTCTGTGGGTGGGGGCTTGCTGCACTACATTGCATGGCATGTCCGTGGCCAGTATGAACAGAAATGTTCTGCAAAGGCATGACCTGACAACTAAGCCTCTGCGCTCCCTGGTCCAGGAGGGATCACATTATTTCAATGAAACTGTCTGTGTTTACATACAGACACACACACTGAGCCATACTCCGCCTTCAGTTACACAGGCAGGCAAACCCACAGGCCGAATGGGGGGCCCTGATTTTCACTCTGCTGGCTAAATAAATGTTGGGGCGGGCAGTCTATGGTAAGTAATGCCTTGGATTATTTAGACAGCACTTTTCATGCACAAGAGCCCCAAAGTGCATTGCAGCCTGTGAATCCCAAACAGTCTCCAATGCGGTTAGTAGAACCTGCATATGCAGACAAAGGACAGCATATTACTCATGCACACGTATAAAGAGAGGAAGAATGGCAGTGGTTAAGTGATTACCTGGAACTCCAGCGATCTGGATTAGCCCCTGCTTTACTACAGCCTTCCTCTTTGTGATTAAGGGTTTGTCTACACTGCCAGCGCAGTATGTGAGTGCAGCTCATGTAGACATACTCTTACTGGTTTTAATCTAGCTAGCTCAGGTACTGGAATGGTGAAGCAACCCCTGCACTGGGGTCAGCATGAGCTAGCTGCATGAGTCATTTTCCAGGGCTCCAGCTGGGCTTGTATAGTCCGGGCTGCTATGGTTTCACTACTCCATTATGCAAGCTAACTAGATCAAAGTGAACTCAGGCATATCCATCTGAGGGGCAATCACACCCCAGGATTGCAGGGTAGACACACCCTTTGGATGAGTAATTTAATCTACATCGTATCGCAATTCTCCATTTGTCAGCTGGGGACAGTGATAAAGTATAACACAGGGGTGGGTTATCAATTTAAATTCATTCATGATTGTGAGGTTCCCAGATGCTACAGTGGTGGGAGCCATATTAAGTACAGTACTTATTTGTATAGACAGTGGTCAGAATACATGGGGGAAATCTGATTAGCGCTGGCTGGAAAATGGAAATCCTCCTCCTGTGAAAAACGTCTCATTTTTGAAAAAAAATTTGTCCCAAATAGGGGCAAAATTCAAAACCACCAATTTTTTCATGGCAAGGAATTTCCAGAATTCAAATTCAAAACTGAGAAAAGGAAATATTTTTTTCACACAACACATAATTAGAGTGTGAAACTCATTGGCACATGAAATCATTGGGGCCTAGAAAGTAGCAAGGTTCATAGCGGGATTGGACATTTGAATATATATAGAACATCCAGAGTTATCATGATTAAATAGGATTTAAAAAATTGGATATTAATTGGATATTTTTAATATTAAAAATAATATTAAACCTCATGCTTCTGGGATTAAGCCAATCCCCTATGATGCATTGGATATGGCCGCTGTTGAAGACCAGATATTGGACTATATGGACTTTAGGTCTGATCCAGTCTGGCAATGCCTATGTTCCTGAAAATGATTATAGGAAATTTAAGTAGTTCTTTGTTACTATTATTGTCACTGGGAGGAAAAAGATAATTCCATTTTCTGGAGGATTTCGATATTTCAAAATTTGCCTCCATTCCGATTCGGAATGAAAAGGGACCCCTTGCACCATGACACCTTCCCTGGCTGGCTGTCTTGGAGTCATGGATCCTGGAGGCCCTGGGGTTCACTGAGACAGTCTGGCAGCTGGGCTGTTAAGGAACCGGGTGGGTGAGCTGGCAGGAAACCAGTCAGGTTTTGAAACCTGTGTGGGAGGCCAGGTCTGCTGAATATATGCTGAAATTGAACCATCCCCACAGAACAATCCAATTTCAACAAATCAGGAAACTCCAGTGAAAAAATGTTTCATCTGAATGTTTCTGACCTACTCTGGTTTCAGAGTAACAGCCGTGTTAGTCTGTATTCGCAAAAAGAAAAGGAGTACTTGTGGCACCTTAGAGACTAACCAATTTATTTGAGCATAAGCTTTTGTGAGCTACAGCTCACTTCATCGGATGCATACTGTGGAAAGTATGACCTACTCTGGGTATTGTAATTAGAATTAGAATGATTAATAATTTCTGATGGATGCCCTGAATTGCTTTCTCTTTGTGCTTTACAACCCAGAACTGTGGGACTGTAAACTTTCAGGTCTTTGTTTTATTTGGGTTGCAGTACATGCCCTCCTTCAAACCATACTGGGCCACAGGGCTATACATCAAGCCATCGCAGGCTGAAAACGCAGCCCCTGTTATTCGCCCCGCCACTGCATATCCTACTGCAGTTTGCTTAAGGGTGGCTGTGCAAAAGATGAGAATTTGGAAGCCACTGCAATGTATTTATTTGCACATCAGGAGGCTTTGAAGTTCCTCCCCATTTTGCGGCAGTGGGAATGTCTGTGCTATAGTGAGGTCAGTAACAGGTTTGTGCTGGCCTACAGATGCATTCCATTCTTTCCTGTATCCTTTCAAATCCTTGTGAGATAAATACAGGTTACAACGGGAAATGTGAACATTTCATATCATGCCTTATGTTTGAAGTGAGCAAAATAATTCCTAATTACCCATCAGCACCCCTTTCAAAAAAGATATTTTGAAGATTTCGAGGCAGCTGCAAGCAAAGATAATGTGTTTATAGCAAGAGTCTGCCCTGATGTAAGCACCAGTGTGACAGGCAACCATCTCGTAGGGTGCCCGCCTTGTGCCATGGCGTAGCCCTGCAGGAGTGCTGCTCTCTGCTCCCCTGTCTGACTCTTGTAGGATGTCACTCCCAGGCCAGAATACTTTAAAATGAGATTCCCCCTAGGAAGGGGTCTCATTTACTAAGGGTATGTCTACACTACGGAATAAGGTCGAATTTATAGAAGTCGGTTTTTTAGAAATCGGTTTTATAAATTCGAGTGTGTGTGTCCCCACAGAAAATGCTCTAAGTGCATTAAGTGCATTAACTCGGCGGAGCGCTTCCACAGTACCGAGGCAAGCGTCGACTTCCGGAGCGTTGCACTGTGGGTAGCTATCCCACAGTTCCCGCAGTCTCCGCTGCCCATTGGAATTCTGGGTTGAGATCCCAATGCCTGATGGGGCTAAAACATTGTCGCGGGTGGTTCTGGGTACATATCGTCAGCCCCCCGTTCCCTCCCTCCCCCCGTGAAAGCAAGGGCAGACAATCATTTCGCGCCTTTTTTCCTGAGTTACCTGTGCAGACGCCATACCATGGCAAGCATGGAGCCCGCTCAGGTAACCGTCACCCTATGTCTCCTGGGTGCTGGCAGACGCGGTACGGCATTGCTACACAGTAGCAGCAACCCCTTGCCTTGTGGCAGCAGACGGTACAGTACAACTGGTAGCCGTCATCGTCATGTCTGAGGTGCTCCTGGTCGCCTCTGTGAGGTCGATCAGGAGCGCCTGGGCAGACATGGGCACAGGGACTAAATTTGGAGTGACTTGACCAGGTCATTCTCTTTAGTCCTGCAGTCAGTCCTATTGAACCGTCTTATGGTGAGCGGGCAGGCGATACGGACTGCTAGCAGTCGTACTGTACCATCTTCTGCCAAGCAGCCATGAGATGTGGATGGCATGCAGTCCTTCTGCACCGTCTGCTGCCAGCCAAAGATGTAAAAGATAGATGGAGTGGGTCAAAACAAGAAATAGACCAGATTTGTTTTGTACTCATTTGCTTCCCCCCCTCCCCTGTCTAGGGGACTCATTCTTCTAGATCACACTGCAGTCACTCACAGAGAAGGTGCAGCGAGGTAAATCTAGCCATGTATCAATCAGAGGCCAGGCTAACCTTCTTGCTCCAATAAGGACAATAACTTAGGTGCACCATTTCTTATTGGAACCCTCCGTGAAGTCCTGCCTGAAATACTCCTTGATGTAAAGCCACCCCCTTTGTTGATTTTAGCTCCCTGAAGCCAACCCTGTAAGCGCCCCTCCCAGCGTCAGAGCAATGGCAAACAATCGGGCATCTGAGAGTGCTGTCCAGAGCAGTCACAATGGAGCACTCTGATGGGGCTAAAACATTGTCGCGGGTGGTTCTGGGTACGTGTCGTCAGGCCCCCGTTCCCTCCCTCCCTCCGTGAAAGCAAGGGCAGACAATCATTTCGTGCCTTTTTTCCTGAGTTACCTGTGCAGACGCCATACCACAGCAAGCATGGAGCCCGCTCAGGTAACCGTCACCCTATGTCTCCTGGGTGCTGGCAGACGCGGTACGGCTTTGCTGCACAGTAGCAGCAACCCCTTGCCTTCTGGCAGCAGACGGTGCAATACGATTGGTAGTCATCCTCATCGTGTCCGAGGTGCTCCTGGCCGCGTCGGCTGGGAGCGCCTGGGCAGACATGGGCGCAGGGACTAAATTTGGAGTGACTTGACCAGGTCATTCTCTTTAGTCCTGCAGTCAGTCCTATTGAACCGTCTTATGGTGAGCGGGCAGGCGATACGGACTGCTAGCAGTCGTACTGTACCATCTTCTGCCAGGCAGGCAAGAGATGAGGATTGCTAGCAGTCGTATTGCACCATCTTCTGCCAGGCAGGCAAGAGATGGGGATGGCTAGCAGTCGTACTGTACCATCTTCTGCCGAGCAGCCATGAGATGTGGATGGCATGCAGTCCTTCTGCACCGTCTGCTGCCAGCCAAAGATGTAAAAGATAGATGGAGTGGGTCAAAACAAGAAATAGACCAGATTTGTTTTGTACTCATTTGCCTCCTCCCCTGTCTAGGGGACTCATTCCTCTAGGTCACACTGCAGTCACTCACAGAGAAGGTGCAGCGAGGTAAATCTAGCCATGTATCAATCAGAGGCCAGGCTAACCTCCTTGTTCCAATAACAACGATAACTTAGGTGCACCATTTCTTATTGGAACCCTCCGTGCAGTCCTGCCTGAAATACTCCTTGATGTACAGGCACCCCCTTTGTTGATTTTAGCTCCCTGAAGCCAACCCTGTAAGCCGTGTCGTCAGTCGCCCCTCCCTCCGTCAGAGCAACGGCAGACAATCGTTCCGCGCCTTTTTTCTGTGCGGACGCCATACCACGGCAAGCATGGAGCCCGCTCAGCTCACTTTGGCAATTAGGAGCACATTAACCACCACACGCATTATTCAGCAGTATACGCAGCACCAGAACATGGCAACGCGATACCGGGCGAGGAGGCGACCTCAGCGCGGTCCCGTGAGTGATCAGGACATGGACACAGATTTCTCTGAAAGCATGGGCCCTGACAATGCATGCATCATGGTGCTAATGGGGCAGGTTCATGCTGTGGAACGCCGATTCTGGGCTCGGGAAACAAGCACAGACTGGTGGGACCGCATAGTGTTGCAGGTCTGGGACGATTCCCAGTGGCTACGAAACTTTCGCATGCGTAAGGGCACTTTCATGGAACTTTGTGACTTGCTTTCCCCTGCCCTGAAGCGCATGAATACCAAGATGAGAGCAGCCCTCACAGTTGAGAAGCGAGTGGCGATAGCCCTGTGGAAGCTTGCAACGCCAGACAGCTACCGGTCAGTTGGGAATCAATTTGGAGTGGGCAAATCTACTGTGGGGGCTGCTGTGATGCAAGTAGCCCACGCAATCAAAGATCTGCTGATATCAAGGGTAGTGACCCTGGGAAATGTGCAGGTCATAGTGGATGGCTTTGCTGCAATGGGATTCCCTAACTGTGGTGGGGCTATAGATGGAACCCATATCCCTATCTTGGCACCGGAGCACCAAGCCGCCGAGTACATAAACCGCAAGGGGTACTTTTCGATAGTGCTGCAAGCTCTGGTGGATCACAAGGGACGTTTCACCAACATCAACGTGGGATGGCCGGGAAAGGTGCATGATGCTCACATCTTCAGGAACTCTGGTCTGTTTCAAAAGCTGCAGGAAGGGACTTTATTCCCAGACCAGAAAATAACTGTTGGGGATGTTGAAATGCCTATATGTATCCTTGGGGACCCAGCCTACCCCTTAATGCCATGGCTCATGAAGCCGTACACAGGCAGCCTGGACAGTGGTCAGGAGCTGTTCAACTACAGGCTGAGCAAGTGCAGAATGGTGGTAGAATGTGCATTTGGACGTTTAAAGGCGCGCTGGTGCAGTTTACTGACTCGCTTAGACCTCAGCGAAACCAATATTCCCACTGTTATTACTGCTTGCTGTGTGCTCCACAATATCTGTGAGAGTAAGGGGGAGACGTTTATGGCGGGGTGGGAGGTTGAGGCAAATCGCCTGGCTGCTGATTACGCGCAGCCAGACACCAGGGCGGTTAGAAGAGCACAGGAGGGCGCGGTATGCATCAGAGAAGCTTTGAAAAACAGTTTCATGACTGGCCAGGCTACGGTGTGAAAGTTCTGTTTGTTTCTCCTTGATGAACCCCCCCACCCCTTGGTTCACTCTACTTCCCTGTAAGCTAACCACCCTCCCCTCCTCCCTTTAATCATTGCTTGCAGAGCCAATAAAGTCATTGCTGCTTCACAGTCATGCATTCGTTATTCATTCATCACACAAATAGGGGGATGACTACCAAGGTATCCCAGGAGGGGTGGTGGAGGAGGGAAGGAAAATGCCACACAGCACTTTAAGCACAGCACTTTAAAAGTTTACAACTTTAAAATTTATTGAATGACAGCCTTCTTTTTTTTGGGCAATCCTCTGTGGTGGAGTGGCTGGTTGGCCGGAGGCCCCCCCACCGCATTCTTGGGCGTCTGGGTGTGGAGGCTATGGAACTTGGGGAGGAGGGCGGTTGGTTACAGAGGGGCTGCAGTGGCAGTCTGTGCTCCAGCTGCCTTTGCTGCAGCTCAACCATACACTGGAGCATACTGGTTTGGTCCTGCAGCAGCCTCAGCATTGAATCCTGCCTCCTCTCATCACGCTGCCGCCACCTTTGAGCTTCAGCCCTGTCTTCAGCCCGCCACTTACTCTCTTCAGCCCGCCACTTACTCTCTTCAGCCCTCCACCTCTCCTCCCGGTCATTTTGTGCTTTCCTGCACTCTGACATTATTTGCCTCCACGCATTCGTCTGTGCTCTGTCAGTGTGGGAGGACAGCATGAGCTCGGAGAACATTTCATCACGAGTGCGTTTTTTTTTCTTTCTAAGCTTCACTAGCCTCTGGGAAGGAGAAGATCCTGTGATCATTGAAACACATGCAGCTGGTGGAGAAAAAAAAAGGGACAGCGGTATTTAAAAAGACACATTTTATAAAACAGTCGCTACACTCTTTCAGGGTAAACCTTGCTGTTAACATTACATACATAGCACATGTGCTTTCGTTACAAGGTCGCATTTTGCCTCCTCCCACCGCGTGAACGGATTTTGGTTGAATGCCAGCAAACATACACTGCAATGCTTTGTTCTACAGTGATTCCCCAGTACGTGTTGCTGGCCTGGAGTGGTAAAGTGTCCTACCATGAAGGACGAAATAAGGCTGCCCTCCCCAGAAACCTTTTGCAAAGGCAGAACCGCAAATGCCACGGCAAAGTAATCCTTTCACATGCTTGCTTTTAAACCATGTATAGCATTTTAAAAGGTACACTCACCAGAGGTCCCTTCTCCGCCTGCTGAGTCCAGGAGGCAGCCTTGGGTGGGTTCGGGGGGTACTGGCTCCAGGTCTAGGGTGAGAAACAGTTCCTGGCTGTCGGGAAAACCGGTTTCTCCGCTTGCTTGCTGTGAGCTATCTACAACCTCCTCATCATCATCTTCTTCGTCCCCAAAACCTACTTCTGTATTGCCTCCATCTCCATTGAAGGAGTCAAACAACACGGCTGGGGTAGTGGTGGCTGAACCCCCTAAAATGGCATGCAGCTCATCATAGAAGCGGCATGTTTGGGGCTCTGACCCAGAGCGGCTGTTCGCCTCTCTGGTTTTCTGGTAGGCTTGCCTCAGCTCCTTCAGTTTCACGCGGCACTGCTTCGGGTCCCTGTTATGGCCTCTGTCCTTCATGCCCTGGGAGATTTTCAGAAAGGTTTTGGCATTTCGAAAACTGGAACGGAGTTCTGATAGCACGGATTCCTCTCCCCAAACAGCGATCAGATCCCGTACCTCCCGTTCAGTCCATGCTGGAGCTCTTTTGCGATTCTGGGACTCCATCATGGTCACCTGTGCTGATGAGCTCTGCATGGTCACCTGCAGCTTGCCACGCTGGCCAAACAGGAAATGAGATTCAAAAGTTCGCGGTTCTTTTCCTGTCTACCTGGCCAGTGCATCTGAGTTGAGAGCGCTGTCCAGAGCGGTCAGAATGGAGCACTCTGGGATAGCTCCCGGAGGCCAATACCATCGAATTGTGTCCACAGTACCCCAAATTCGAGCCAGCAACTTCGATTTAAGCGCTAATCCACTTGTCAGGGGTGGAGTAAGGAAATCGATTTTAAGAGCCCTTTAAGTCGAAATAAAGGGCTTCATTGTGTGGACGGGTGCAGGTTTAAATCGATTTAACGCTGCTAAATTCGACCTAAAGTCCTAGTGTAGACCAGGGCTTAGTCTCTGACAGCTTCTCTATTAATGATTAGCCTCTCAAGTCCACCCCTTGTTTCCCCTTGATTCAAAGTTCTCACAACTGTCCTCCTGTGCTAATTCAGGTAGATTCCCCCTCCCTGAGCCAGGAGTGCTACAGCCCTCCTTCTAGGGCCTCTGTAAGGGTACGTCTACACTGCACCATACGCGCTGACGTTCCACTTTCCCTGGGGGTGCTGGAGCCCCACCTCGCCCCAACTCCACCCTTCCCCCAAAGCCCCATCCCCACCCCGCCTCTTCCCATCCCTGCTCCATCCCCACCCCGCCTCTCCCAGCCCCCATTCCACCCCCTCCCCTGAGCGCATCCTGCTCTCACTCCTTCCCTTAGAATCATAGAATCATAGAATATAAGGGTTGGAAGGGACCCCAGAAGGTCATCTAGTCCAACCCCCTGCTCGAAGCAGGACCAATTCCCAGTTAAATCATCCCAGCCAGGGCTTTGTCAAGCCTGACCTTAAAAACCTCTAAGGAAGGAGATTCTACCACCTCCCTAGGTAACGCATTCCAGTGTTTCACCACCCTCTTAGTGAAAAAGTGTTTCCTAATATCCAATCTAAACCTCCCCCACTGCAGCTTGAGACCATTACTCCTCGTTCTGTCATCTGATACCATTGAGAACAGTCTAGAGCCATCCTCTTTGGAACCCCCTTTCAGGTAGTTGAAAGCAGCTATCAAATCCCCCCTCATTCTTCTCTTCTGCAGGCTAAACAATCCCAGCTCCCTCAGCCTCTCCTCATAAGTCATGTGTTCCAGACCCCTAATCATTTTTGTTGCCCTTCGCTGGACTCTCTCCAATTTATCCACATCCTTCTTGTAGTGTGGGGCCCAAAACTGGACACAGTACTCCAGATGAGGCCTCACCAATGTCGAATAGAGGGGAACGATCACGTCCCTCGATCTGCTCGCTATGCCCCTACTTATACATCCCAAAATGCCATTGGCCTTCTTGGCAACAAGGGCACACTGCTGACTCATATCCAGCTTCTCGTCCACTGTCACCCCTAGGTCCTTTTCCGCAGAACTGCTGCCTAGCCATTCGGTCCCTAGTCTGTAGCTGTGCATTGGGTTCTTCCGTCCTAAGTGCAGGACCCTGCACTTATCCTTATTGAACCTCATCAGATTTCTTTTGGCCCAATCCTCCAATTTGTCTAGGTCCTTCTGTATCCTATCTCTCCCCTCCAGCGTATCTACCACTCCTCCCAGTTTAGTATCATCCGCAAATTTGCTGAGATTGCAATCCACACCATCCTCCAGATCATTTATGAAGATATTGAACAAAACCGGCCCCAGGACCGACCCTTGGGGCACTCCACTTGATACCGGCTGCCAACTAGACATGGAGCCATTGATAACTACCCGTTGAGCCCGACAATCTAGCCAGCTTTCTACCCACCTTGTAGTGCATTCATCCAGCCCATACTTCCTTAACTTGCTGACAAGAATACTGTGGGAGACCATGTCAAAAGCTTTGCTAAAGTCAAGAAACAATACATCCACTGCTTTCCCTTCATCCACAGAACCAGTAATCTCATCATAGAAGGCGATTAGATTAGTCAGGCATGACCTTCCGTTGGTGAATCCATGCTGGCTGTTCCTGATCACTTTCCTCTCATGCAAGTGCTTCAGGATTGATTCTTTGAGGACCTGCTCCATGATTTTTCCAGGGACTGAAGTGAGGCTGACTGGCCTGTAGTTCCCAGGATCCTCCTTCTTCCCTTTTTTAAAGATTGGCACTACATTAGCCTTTTTCCAGTCATCCGGGACTTCCCCGGTTCGCCACGACTTTTCAAAGATAATGGCCAATGGCTCTGCAATCACAGCCGCCAGTTCCTTCAGCACTCTCGGATGCAACTCGTCCGGCCCCATGGACTTGTGCACGTCCAGCTTTTCTAAATAGTCCCTAACCACCTCTATCTCCACAGAGGGCTGTCCATCTCTTCCCCATTTTGTGATGCCCAGCGTAGCAGTCTGGGAGCTGACCTTGTTAGTGAAAACAGAGGCAAAAAAAGCAGTGAGTTCATTAGCTTTTTCCACATCCTCTGTCACTAGTTTGCCTCCCTCATTCAGTAAGGGGCCCACACATTCCTTGGCTTTCTTCTTGTTGCCAACATACCTGAAGAAACCCTTCTTGTTACTCTTGACATCTCTGGCTAGCTGCAGCTCCAGGTGCAATTTGGCCCCCCCCCCAGCACCTCCTGCACACCGCTAAACAGCTGACACATGGTGGGCGGGAGGCGCTGCGAGGGAGGGGGAGTCGCTGATCAGTGGGGCTGACGGTGGGTGCTAAGGACCCACTGTTTTTTTCCCATGAGTGCTCCGGGGCTGGAGCACCTACAGAATTGGTGCCTATCCACTGCACACTCCTTCTGGTGGTGTATAGAATACATACACTACACACCCTCCTAGCATGGTATAAATGGCGATGTAGGCAGTGAGGCACTGCTTAGGTGAGTCAAATTACACCTGAACCCTGTGGGTAAGTACCCTACCTGGCTCTCTATTCCACTGCAGGGAAAGGCTCCAGCAGCAGAGAAAGACTCTGGCAGTGGGGAAAGGCTCTGGCAGCTCCCTGCTGCTGGACACTTTCCCCACAGCTTTCCCCCGGCCTTGAAAGAGCCTTTCACTGACATGCGTAGCTACACACCACAGAAGGGAAGCAGCCTGTTTTTCACTGTAGTGCGTAGCAAAACACCGCGGCAAACGGTCTGCAGTGCAGGCACAGCCTAAGATACTTCTCGTAGGCTTCCCCACATAGGTCAGGAGTCTCACTGCTCTCCTTCTTGGCCAGTGTCAGAGCTGGCCCCTTTCAATCCTTTTAATCCTCTCCTCACCCCCTCGGCCGGCAAGCCTCTTTCAAATGATCTACTCACTGTCTCCTCCCTGGCTCTCTGTCATCACTGGCTTCTCTGTCATCACTAGGCCTGGGACTGATTTAGTTATATGACCTACCTGCCTGTGGCTGCAATAACTTTCCCCATTTAGGGAGCTGAGCAAGGCACAGGTGGGGCTGGCCCCACTACCTCTTAAAGGTGCTAGTCATCCTGTGACAACCCGTGACTCACATTGACTTCACCAGGAGCTGTCCATGAGCATTTGCTGATAGAATTTAGCCCCTAGAATGGAGTGCGTCTTGCAATCTTACCAGGAAGGGTGAGCAGGGCTCGTATTTAGTAGTGACTTGTACAATCTAATTAGCAACTACGTATATTATGAGATTTTTCTCACCACTGGAAAGTTTATCTAGCTCTGTTTAATACATTCATAGACTCATAGGACTGGAAGGGACCTCCAGAGGTCACCTACTCCAGTCCCCTGCACTCATGGCGGGACTAAATATTAGACCAGCCCTGACAAGTGTTTGTCTAACCTGCTCTTAAAAATCTCCAGTGATGGAGATTCCCGGAGTGCCCTGGGCTCTGTTTGTCTGAGCATTTCCAGGCTCTTTTGGAAATGATCTTTGAGCAGTTCATGCCATCTAGTGGTTACACATCACATGGGTTTGATATTTCCACATAAGAATTAACCCACAATGGTTTGGGGGGGGAACGCCTTATACAGGCGGAAAAGTAAAACACAGAAAGGCAGGAAGTCAGTTTTTAAAGGAAAATCCTTTAGGCCCCAATGCTGCACACTGTTAAATGGTGATTTATGCAGAGGGTCTCCCTGAGTTTTCAAAGAAACCGGCTGAACAAGCTTACAGGACCAGGGTCTTGTCTACACATAAGAGTTGCACCACTTTAACTGCCCCAATATAGTTCAAGCAGCACAGTGCCCCAGGTGTGGATGCAATTATCCCGGTGATTATGCTGGTATAGTTTATTTTCACACAGGAAGGGAAATAAGCTACACTTTTGTACCAGTACAAGTGTGTCCTTACTAAAGCTTGTGTAGGTATAATTATATTGGTAAGAAATCACACCCCTAGCTGAAATTGTTATACCCATACAAAGCTGTGTATAGACCAGGCCTTAGTTTACATGTTCAGGGCATACACACAGAGAAATTAGATAAAAACATAAAATGCTCTTGCTGGAAGGTTACAATGTAACACTACTTTATTTCTGAGAATCCAGAATAACACATAAGAACCCCACAACAGAGAGACAAACTAGACAGTTCTCTAAAGCAGAGATGTACAACTCTCCCTGCCTTGTTCTAGGCCATCTGGCTGCAGAGTGACTGCTGTAGCTGCTTGGCCCAGATCTCCTGCTTCCCTGCAGAACCCCCTAGCCTGCAAGCAGAATCAGGAAATCCCTTACAAATTAACATGACAGCTTACAATTCCAAACCAGTTTTCAAATACGCAACAGTTAGGGGTTAGAGTCTGATCTGGCATCTCTGACTGCCTTTCTGTGCAACCTGAGACAGGTCACTTAGAATGACATTGGCCTGATTTTCTTAGATCATCCCTAACTCTGAACATCCATAACTCCAGTCCAAACTGTGGGTGGCATGGTGGTCAAAATGCAGGAAGCTAACAGAGCCTTGTCTACACTAGAGCTGTCTGAATAACAGATTTTTCCGTTTGTTGGCAATTTTTAAAAGTAAACGCAGAAAATTGGTTTAGGCTGAACAAAACATTTTGACAGAATCAAAATGTTTCATTTGGATTTTGACCATTTCTAAATGGTTTCTGCATTTTTTAAACTACAATTAAAGGAAATTTTGAAAGAAAATTTTGTTTCAAACTAAAAAATCAAACCATTTTATTCTGCAAATGTTGAAATGAAACATTTTGATTATTTCTGAGTGTTTTTTTCCTAAACAATTAGGTGAAAGTGACATGAAGTCACAAAATGTTTGTGTTGCCAAATGTGCATTTTTATCTGAAAAGAAGTTTTGACCAAAACTTTTCCCCCAACTCTTGTTTCCGCTAGGGTTCCTATTCCTCACTATATAGGGGGCCTGCAACTATGCAGGGTCACTTCAACTCACCTTACTGTTTTTTCACTTCTCTTAGGGCTTGTCTACACTACAATATTAGGTCAACTTAATTTAGGTCAATCTACAGCCACCACAGTAATTCAACTGATGTTGGTGTCCACACTACTCTCCTTCTTCCAGTTGTGTGTGTCCTCACCAGGAGCACTTGCATGGACTGAAGTGGAGCATTGTGGGGAACTGACAGCTGAGTGTGGGGCACTGACAGCCACATGGGACTCACAGCTGGAGCCCCCACCTACCCTGGGGTGACAGCCCAAGCTGTGAGCCTGGAGGGGGCTCCATTTCACAGCAAGGAGTCTTGCAGGTTCCACACATTCACAATCTGAGAGCTGAGTTGATCAAAGCTCAGGGAGAAAAGGTTCTAAATATGGAAGTTGAAGACAGCTCTGTGGAGTTAGTGGGTGACTGATGCAGAAGCAATAGACGTGTCTGTTGTATCCTCATACCTCTACCACTTCGGATACAGGCCATGGATTCCTTATTTTGCTAGAAACTCAAAAGACAGTTGTTTCTTAGTCTGGGCACTGGAAATCATAGAATATCAGGGTTGGAAGGGACCTCAGAAGGTCACCTAAATCCATCCCCCTGCTCAAAGCAGGACCAATCCCCAATTTTTTCACCCCAGACCTCTAAATGGCCCCCTCAAGAATTGAACTCACAACCCTGGGTTTAGCAGGCTGATGCTCAAACCATTGAGCGATCCCTCCCTCCTGACAGCCAACTGCTGTTAGCTGCAAGGATCTTTGGGCTGTTGCTTGTGGACATGTTTGGAGGGCAGTTCAGAGGCAGCTATCCTCTTCAGGCTTTAGAGGATCCAGGGGACATACATGCTTATTTTTAGGCCACACTAAAGAGACTGAGAAATCATTGTTAAGCAGATCAGAGTGCAATATGTCTGTCTGTGTGTCCTAAAATATAAAAGTGTTGAAACTTTGCACTGAATTATGTAACAGCAACAAAGCTGGGACGTCGGTGGAAGGAACAAAAACCAGTTTAATGTCCAATAGTTTTGTTTAAGAAGTTATTCAGAAATTTTCTGAATGCTGTCTGTAAACGTTTGTGTGTGTATTAAATATTTATTCACTAAGAAGCCAGGCGGAGCTTTCTTTCTCAGGATGGCTGGCAGCTGCTATTACTACGAACATTCAGGGGTTTGCAGGGGTTTGCAGCCTCATAGACGGGCAGAGTATTATTCCATCAGTATCTTTGAGAACTGGCTATTGCCTTGTTTACTGTAAACAGATTTATTTCAAGTCAGCTTTCACTTTGATCTTTCCCATTTTCAATTCTCCAAAACCTGCATCTAGCAGCAAATTAGTTAAACCCTCCAGGAATATCCAAAGGCAAGAATGGAGCCTATCCGGTGCTAAGCTGTTATCAGGGGTATGGCTGCGTGACCCATATTTGCACAACCCTCGCCCATGCCCCCTCAGCTCTGGGTTGCATTACAGGGTAAATATTTACCGGGGGCCTGAACAAAGTCAGCATTTCAAAATTTTGTTCAAAATACTGCATAAGTTCCAGTCTTTTCCTTGAACTTGGCTCAGAGAAGAAGAGATCCGCTATCCAGCCCCTATGCGAGCAGCTCTTGGGAAGCAAGCAGGGAGACAATGAAGCAGCTGATTTGCTTTCTGCTTTTATTCGTTGTTTCTGAAATACGAAGTTTTGATCTCGTCATCGACGAAATCCCAGATGTAAGTAATTCCACAGGGGTTCTGATCCTATTATACTCGCTGAAGTCAATATCCGAGCTCCTACTGATGAGCACAGGATCAGGTCTGTTGCTTCTCTTAATAGTTTTGCTGCTACCTCTTAATTTCTTTTTCCTTCTGCTATAATCATGTATCATCCGGATAACAGCTTCTTGTCTTCCATTCCCAGTATTGCTCTTTAATATGCCTATATTAAATTAGGGGTAGCTATTGGCTAGACTTACTCAGGCAGAATTCCCGTTCTCGTCTGAGCTTTGCCTGTCTTGCAGGCCCCGATCCTGAAACTGGCTCAGTGTAGCAGCGCAGATCCTCTCCAGCTTTGGGAGGCTTCACATGGGCTAAGGTCTTTGCCTGCACAGGTCTAATTGCAGAGTCGAGGCCTTAAAATGTATGCTCCTCCAGAGAGGGAATGTGTGTCTTATATACAGCGGAGCAGTGTCGGTGCTTAATAATAGACATATTAGGGGACTGCAGAATCAGGCCTGTTTTCTATCCGCCGCCTTCTATCACACTCCCATTGATGTTAATGGACCAGGGCCAATGAGCAGTTCCTTAATACATTTCTAAATAAAGTCATAATTCTAGACCTGAGCTGAACTAAATCTCTGGACCCAAATGCTTTCAGATTCTCAGGGGAGTTCAGATCCGGGTCTGATTGTTACAGTTCTCACCCAAACTCTACTATTGGGCACATTTGAAACATTATGGTGCAGAAGGCAAGGATGGTCTGAAGCTCTGTGTTGTTTAGTGTCCCTCTCCAATGTTAATAATAATTAGTTAGACAGATATGTTTTCTCTTTTGTGGTACAATGTTTTTAATGACATGATGAGATTGTTGATCCTGATTGTTCTGTATTGGGTACAAAATACTAGGCCTATTTCCTTCTTGCTTGTGTAAATCTGGAGTAGCTCCTTCTAATGTCAAGGAGCCAAATTTTGCTCTCAGTGACACTGATGTAAAACCAGAATAACTTCACTGGCTTCAATGGCGTTACTCTGGACCCTGGTGTAAATGAGGACAGAATCTGTGTCAGTCCACACTGAAGGCCAGGATTGGGCCCACTGTGTTGTAAATCTGCCTATTGTACTTTATGGATATTTCAGGCCCCCTGAGATATGTCCTTGCTTCAGAAGTAATAGCCCCATGTGGAGGCCAAGAGTGATCATATTAAATAATGGGGTAGATGGAGCCTGGAGATTCATCACTGTGCAAGGGGAGTGGCTATAGATCTGTTGCCCTGGGAAGGAACTGTGACGCGCAGAATCGTAATTCCTCTCAGCTCCCCACTTGCACCTAGCAGGAACTAAATTCACACTAGCACAAAACTGGAGGGATGAATCAAGCCCCAAGATGACAAACTAAAATCTATCTGCAACAAACGCTGAAGTTATGGGCAAATGCTATGGATTTGTTTTCTGCATCTGTTCTGTTATCATATCTTCAATGAGTGTGTTGCCAGTTCTGAAACAGAGAGCTCTGAAAGTGAAATCTGCCGTGAGGTGAACACTTTACTGTTTCCCTGTGTCTCCTTTAGGATCTGGAGAACTTGTTTGACCTGGAGCTCGATGGATTTCTGTCAAAGCCCATGACTAGAAATGGCAGGTACCAGGTACAGTAACCATAAAATTTAGAAACGGGGAGGAGAGAAGGTGAAGAGAGAGAGAGAGAGAGAGAGAGAGAGAGAGAGAGAGAGAGAGAGAGAGAGAGAGGACTGAAAAGAAAAATATTTTGAAGCAAATGACTGATGTTCCATTACAAAGGCCACAATTCTGCAATCAGGGGTACTCGGGAGGATCCATGCATGCATGAGCCTGGTGGGTGCTGCTTTGGGCAAGAACTCTTTGTTTGTACAGCGCTTGGCACATGGGGCCAGGACCTGATTGGAGTCCCCAGGAGCAACCACAGTACAAATAATTAATCAGAACACTACACTCATTTAACTTCATGCATGTGAAAAGTCCCTTTGACTTCAAAGGAGCTCCATGCAGAGGAGGGGTGTGCCCAGGTGAAACCTGATTGCAGAATTGGCGCCAAAATGTCCAGAAAAACCTAGGGCTCAGGAATTGGTAATGTGGTATGGTTTCTTCCAGCCCTGCTGATTGGCTACTGGTTCCAGGTTAGGTCAATGGGAAACCAATCACAGGTGATCGTTGCTCAGTGCTGTCTGTGAAAAGTACTTGGTGGATCAGTAGAAGTTGTCAAAAGAGTTTCTTTTCTTTTCTTTTCTTTTCGTTTCTTTTCTTTTCTTTTTGGTGACTATATTGCTGATCATTTGGTTCTGTCAGTTATTGAAATAGATGGATTTTTAAAAGTTTTCTGTGGAATGATTTTTATATCAAAAGCTTATCAAAAGACTTTTTAATTTAAAAATTTAAAGTTTTCAAAAAATTAACATTTTATTTTTATTTTGGAGGGGGGAAAAGCCACCTGGCCCCAATCCTGCAAACACTTAATAACTTCACGACCATGCGTAATCCCATTAACGGCAATAAGATTGCTCATGGGACAAAAGTGAAGCATGTGGATACGTGTTTGCAGGATTGGGGCCAGGTTTAATGTCATGCATGTGAAAGGTCCCATTGAGTTAAATGGGAATACTCCTGGTGTATAAAGTTGACAGGCATATGGCTCTGAGGCTCATTTACACTAACAGCTTATCTCCACAGTGCTGCAGGGCAGACGACAGGGCTGCATATTGGAGAGTATGTGAACGCATTGTGCTTGAACTGCTCCATGTAGACCGTGTTGGTGTGAACGAAAAGGAACTTGGTTTGCATTGATGTAGTCCCGTTTCAAACAGGGCTATGTTAAGGTGTAGCGGGTACCTTTTAGTGTGTGCCAGCAAGGTCTACATAGGGAAGTGATGAAGTGAATCCGATGAAGTAAGCTGTAACTCACGAAAGCTTATGCTCAAATAAATTGGTTCGTCTCTAAGGTGCCACAAGTCCTCCTTTTCTTTTTGCAAATACAGACTAACACGGTTGCTACTCTGAAACCTGTCATAGGGAAGTTAGTGCACTCTGCAATTCACACCCCCGTAGTCCACACTGCGGCGGTGTGTAGACAAGCCCTAAGGCTCTTTTACACTGCTCCAGGCCTTAAACTGAGTGTAAATTCCCATCTTAAGACCACCTCACACCGCCAGAGTGGTATAAAGGGGTTTTAGTGTAAATGAGAATCAGGCTTATGCACACTTGCAGAATCAGGACCCAAGTGACATGGGCCTGGTCTGCACACAGGTTTTTACCAGTATAACTATGTCAATTAGGGGTGTGATCTTTTTTAACCGATACAGCTATACCTGCACAAGCCAGAGTATGGATGCTGTTGTACCAGTATAAAGGAGCCTGATA
This sequence comes from Caretta caretta, assembly GCF_965140235.1. NCBI lineage: Eukaryota > Metazoa > Chordata > Testudines > Cheloniidae > Caretta > Caretta caretta. The sequence continues at coordinate 343,414,573 of NC_134206.1, read as the reverse complement.
CCAGTCTATCTTATTCCCCTTCCCATATGAAAAAAAGCGATACCAATATGAACACCTTTATCCAAGTATAACAACATGCACACTGGGGGAAATGGGTTGTACCACTTTTAACTATAACAGTGTAGTTAAAGCAGAGGTGGGCAAACTACGGCCCATGGGCCACATCCGACCCACGGGACCTGCCTGCCCGGCCCCTGAGCTCTTGGCCCGTGAGGCTCGCCCCTGGCCCCTCCCCTGCTGCTCCCCGTCCCCGGCAGCCTCAGCTCACTGTGCCACGGGCATAATGCTCTGGGTGGTGGGGCGGCGAGCTCTTGCTGAGCAGCGCAGCTGCAGAGCCGTGGCCTGACCTGGTGCTCTGTGCTGCGCGGTGGGGTGGCTGGCTCCAGCCGGGTGGCGTGGCTGCCTGTCCTGGTGCTCTGGGCAGCACGGCTGTCGGGCCGACAGCCACCAGAGCTCCAGGCAGCGCGGTAAGGGGGCAGGGAGCAGGGGGGGTTGGATAGAGGGCAGGGGAGTTCGGGGTGGTGGATAGGGGACGGGGATGTGGATAGGGGTCGGGGCAGCCGGAGGGCAGGAACAGGGGGGTTAAATGGGGGCAGGGGTCCCGGGGGGGCAGTCAGGAAGGAGAGGGGGAGTTGGATGGGGCGGTGGGGGGCAGTCAGGGGCAGTCAGGGGTCAGGGAGGGATGGATGGGGCAGGGATCCTGGGGGAGCTGTCAGGGGACAGGGAACACGGGGGGTTGGATGGGGCAGGAGTCCCGGGAGGGCCGTTAGGGCGCGAGAAGCAGGGGAGGCAGTTAGGGGGCGGGGGCCAGGCCATGCCTGGCTGTTTGGGGAGGCACAGCCTCCCCTAACCAGCGCTCCATATAATTTCAGAAACCTGATGTGGCTCTCAGGCCAAAAAGTTTGCCCACCCCTGAGTTAAAGCGATACATCACTTATGTGTAGACTAGGCCTAGGATAAGTGAAAATTGGCAGAGGAAATAAACCCCTCAAAACCACAGATAAAATGATCATCAAAAAACACAAGTTGCATTAAAGAAAACCTGAGCAATGGAAACTCAAAATGATTTCTGTGAAACTTTCCCTTTGATAAAAACGTCTTTATTTATATTGAATGACAAATTTCAACCAGCTCCAGGGGGGAGTCCATTTCTTAATGGGCAAATTTCCACCTCCCACGCCTCCCGCATTGTCACAGTAGGCCCTTTGTTGGCCGTCTCAGCAGTGAGGGCAAAGACTAGCTTGAGTCATGGAAACCTGAGTCCCCTTCCTGCACCAGAGATGGTTACCCCAGGTCAGGGTTTGAGACACAACAGAGAGGCAGTATGAGGAAGTCCATGCTGCTTCTGTTCTGCATTCCAGCTGCATCTTTCACCAGCAGAAAATTCACGTCAGTAATAAAATTAAATTCCCTTAGAGATCACGGTCTGGTTTATTTTGAGGGGACAGAATTGCCACCATCAGATCAAAGATCTCTAGGTCCAAAACAGATGGTCTAATAAAGTATCTGGAGGTCAGCTGGAAGGGGCTTTTATATATTCCCCTATTCTGTCTGTTGTAAGTACTTATCTGGCCCCCATTCCTGGGTATCTGCGCACTTCCCAGTCTTTAATGTATTTAGCCCCACAACACCCTGGTGAGGTAGGGCAATGCTTTCATCCTTAGTTTTCAGATGGGGACCCAAGACACAGAATGACTTGGTGACTTGAATAGGCTCAGACAAGAAGTCTATGGTAGAACAGGGACGTGAACCCAGGTCTTCCATGTCTTAGATTATCATTGATGCCTCACCTGAGACACTATCTGATTTTCAGAGGGTAGGAGCTCAGAGCTGTCTGAAAACTCATGGTCCTTTAAGGTGTGGGGCAACCAAAAATTCATGCCCTACCAATCTCTAGTCACTTTGGAAAATCTTGGCTATGAGCCTTTTGCTGGATCTGGGACTATGGAGCCTTCTTACTGGCCAGATCCTTGTAACTACAGATGGACTGAGTACACTGGGTTTTGCTTTTGCAAGACTTTGTTGGCCAGGGTTCTGCTTTGCACAATCAAAACCAGGGTTGGTTTGGATCTAGGGTCTGTTTGATCCCAGCTACCAACGTTTGGAGGGGTTAGATAAAAATTCTGGTGTTGACCTATTGCTACGAGAAACATGAACAAACCAAACACTAGATCCAGTGAACAGCTGAACACTGGGCTCCTGACACTATGAATCCTTGGAGGTGTTCCAAATTCAACCCAGTTTGAAATTTTGCACATGGTCCTTAGCTTTAAATGGGATAAACCCAGGTGCAGCCACCACCAAACTTTGGGAGATTTAAAATCTGGATCTGAATAGTTCAACTTGGGCCCATCTCTGTCTCCTCCTAGAATCACAGAAACGTAGGGCTGGAAGATAGCCTCAAGAAGTCATCTAGTCCAGCCTCCCGACACTGAGGCATGATTAAGTGTACCTAAACCTAAATCATTGCATTTCCAAACACAAACTTGGGCCATGTTTATGCTCAGTGAAATGGTGAGCTACCCAACCTATAACTCTTTAGAGGATCTCTTTATAAGGAATGTCACCTCCCCTATACACCCAGATTTACCTGCATCGCACATAATCCTGCAGTTACCCATGAATAAATTCTTCGTTCAAATTTACTGACCTAAATTGATACCAGACGTTAGGAAAAGAACCACCCATCATTATAAGTTTCTTCTATGGTTTTTGCTGTCTACCTCAATTTGGGTTTTTGTCACATTTAAGGAGCCAGCGTCACTCATATGGGTTTAATTTGTTAGAGCGTCAGGAGCGGGCCACAAGATGTAGCTACTGCTTGACATAAATTCCAAACAGGGATATTCATATGGCAGTAAAAAAATAGCTCATTAATTACTATTTTTAAGCCTTGTATGGCTTAAATAGTCGTGCTGGTCAGAACTATTTTTTCTGCAGATTTTTATGGATGAAAACAGCAACAAACACATCCATTTTGTTTAAAATTTCCATGGAAAATTTCAACTTTTCATCGGAAAAATCAATGAAACCTGAAAATTTTTGGCAGAAAACCTTAAGTTTTCATTCCCCCCACCCCCTCGAAAAAGTTTTGGTTTGGGGCAAAAGATTTGGTTTTTGACCAGAACTTTTTGTACAAAAACTCAAAATTTTCCACAGAAAGCAAACCCTTTTCATACACACACACACATGCATGCACACACAAATCATTTTGTCAAAATCCCAAACTTCCATCAGAAAACCATTTCAATGGACATTTTTCAATCAGCCCTACTTTTGTTTTCAAAAGTCCCTAGGTTTCAGAGCCAGATTGTCAGTGATGTCCAATTGAACTTATGCTTCACTTAGGCTCAGATACTCAAAGGTACTTGCAAAAAAGAAAAGGAGTACTTGTGACACCTTAGAAACTAACCAATTTATTTGAGCATAAGCTTTCGTGAGCTACAGCTCACTTCATCTGATGCATACAGTGGAAAATACAGTGGAGAGATTTATATACACAGAGAACATGAAACAATGGGTGTTACCATGCAAAGCTTGTGCTCAAATAAATTTGTTAGTCTCTAAGGTGCCACAAGTCCTCCTTTTCACCATACACGCTGAAACGAGAGTGATCAGAAAAGGTGAGCTATTACCAGCGGGAGGCGGGGGGGAAACCTTTTGTAGTGATAATCAAGGTAGGCCATTTCCAGCAGTGGACAAGAAAGTCTGAGGAACTGCTGGAAATGGCCCACCTTGATTATCACTACAAAGGTCCGTCCCCATCCCCCCCTCCCCGCTCTCCTGCTGGTAATAGCTCACCTTACCTGATCACTCTCATTATAGTGTGTTTGGTAACACCCATTGTTTCATGTTCTCTGTGTATATAAATCTCCCCACTGTATTTTCCACTGAATGCATCCGATGAAGTGAGTTGTAGCTCACGAAAGCTTATGCTCAAATAAACTGGTTAGTCTCTAAGGTGCCACAAGTCCTCCTTTTCTTTTTGCGGATACAGACTAACAGGGCTGCTACTCTGAAACCTGTCAAAGGTACTTGAAATCAATGGGAGTTAGGCACCTTTTGAGGATCTGGGCCTCAGGGACTTTTGAAAATCCACCCCTTAAGTGCAAGAAATAAAGCAAAGAGACAGACACTAAGAAATAAACCCAGTGACTCTCATTGATTCTGATCATCTTGTGAAACAATATATGGGCAATATGCTTTTGATCCCTTCAATAGCTAATTCATGACCACTAGCCCTGTAATTCTCAGGCTTGCTGAAGTCTCATTCTCTATTTCTTTTCTTCCCAGAGGAGCACATTAAACTATGAGGACTCTGAAGAGTTGGTGAGTTTTTTTCTGGGAAAAAAAATGATGACAAATGATTTTCCAGTTAACCATTATCTGGAAATCAATCCTGCTGTTTGTTCAATGCCTTGCTTGTTTCACTGACCGGGTATTAACCTGTTTTCTTCAAACAGCTGACTGCTTGCACAATGCTGTTCGGGGGATTGGTACAAGATTTCGTAGTGATATATATTGTACTGATGTCGGAATAAGAACAAAACTGAACGGAAAACGTGCTCTCCCTTCCTCCCAAAAGGCAATATTTTTATAAACCTCATGGCAAATCATGCTGTTCTCCCTCTCAACGAACTGCTATGGTGGATCTTACATCTGACTTGGTCTGCCAAGTTGCCTCCTCCCTCTCTTATTTAAGTCTTTCTCTAAAACACACTTTTTCCAGGAGGCCTATAAATCCCAATCCTTTCTACATGTAGAGTTAGTGAAATACACACAGGGCTTGTCCTCACTCAAAGCTGAATTGTTTTACATGAAAGGAGCGATTCTAAACCAGTTCAGTTAAACCAGAACAAAAGGCTGCAAGGCTCTTAGTCCTGTTTAAACCAGGCTTATTTTGGTTTGATTAGTTAACAGGCTAAAGCTGAGGTGAACTGACCTAAGAGTCTCCACACGGGTCTGCACCAGTTTAAGGAAACCCAGTTTAGTGTGTAGACAAAGCCATGGACACAACAATTACTAGCTGGGATTGAACCTGAGAACCTACTGCACAAGAAATTCAGCCATCTCCCTCTTAAGCAAAAGAGCTTTAGATACTAGAAAGTAGCAAACTGGCATGCAATACGAGCTCATGTACTAGGCCAGTATATTACAGTACTCTCTTGTTAGATGACCTCTTCCCAAACGCCTAAGATCTACAAGAGTTGAAGATCTATTGAGGGCGCCATTTTGTAATGAAATGTAGCTAAATACAGACACTGTAATTGTCAGTATGGATTGAACCATCCCTCCATGCAAAACATACCCAGTGTATCTCTCTCCCAAATTTTCAAAGTTCTTTTCTCCATTGCAGGTAGCAGGTGATGACAAGATAAGTATTTATAGCTACAAAGTTCAGTCCACCATAACATCCCGTTTGGTCGACACCATGATCCAAAGCAAAGTGGAAAATAAAGCTAAACATTCCCAAAATGTGGTGTTTGATGTGCAGATTCCCAAAGGAGCCTTCATTCACAACTTTACTATGTAAGTAGTGGGGAGCTGTATCTACTGTGCATGACAATTTCAATAATCAAATAAGAAGGTGGTGGAAGGATAACAGGGAAAGTGTCCATAACTTTTATTGTATATAAAATAATATTTTTCCAAGCTTTGTTGTTTCTTTTTTAAAGTAAAAGAGCCCACTGGATTAGGAACAGGTTTGATTCAACTTGATTTCTCATTAAAATAAAGAAACTCCACAATAGTCTCTGAGATGATCTGTCTGTGTTTTTCTGTCTTAGGAACATAAATGGCATAACGTTTACTAGTTCAATTAGAGAAAAATCTGCAGCCAGACAACAATATGCTCAGGCCAGGGCCAAAGGCAAAGCTGCTGGAATAGTAAGGTACAAAGATTTCTCCTCTTTATTATGCTACTGTACTTCCTTTTCCTTTTATTAGCATCTTTAACTCCCAGACTGTGGGACTGGTCTGTGTCCTGACACCAAAATAGGATATCTGGTGGAAATCTCATGAACATAAGTACAGTGTCTTTATTTAGACCCTGATCCGGCAAAGCACATGCTTTACTTTAAGCCCATGAATAGTCTCACTGAAGTCAGAATTTAAGTGTTTTGCCAGATCAGGGCCTATATATTAAGTAATTATTTTATGAAGTGCTTACCAGAAACAGCTAAGATGCTACAAATATAGGGTCAGCATGATGTCCATGCACCACTTAAATCCCACTTCCACTCTATTTTGAGATTTACATTGGACTTAATCAGAACACAGAACTTATACTGGCTCTCTGCACAAGGGTGAACTTCATCATCATGTGACAAGCCCAAGCTTAGTAGCAGAATCAGAAGTGGAACCCAGGAGTCCTGATTCAGACTTCTACTCCAACCACTACTTTTAATTTGTTTTTGTTTTTTAAACAGAAACCGGCAATCTGCAAATGTTAGAGGCGGAGTCAAAGTGCAAAATTCAAATCTAGATCCTGATCTGGATTTGGAATGTCTTAGAATTCAGGGTGGAAGTTCAGATCTGGGTTTTGATTTTGACTGTGGTAAAAAATGCCATTTTGTCAAAATCGATACTTTCTGTGGGCATGTGTCAAATTCCAACAGATTTTCTTTCGGAAAAAAATTGAAACAAAGCTCTTCGATAAAGCTGAAATATTCCCTATTGAAACTGAACAATTTGATTTTTTGTTTTGAAACAAGTTTTCACTTCAACAGTTATATTATAATTTATAATAATAGAAAATCAAAAAGTTGAGATCAGAATAATATTTTTAATTGACTTGAAATTAAATTATTTTGGACATTTCATTGGGCAGGAAGTTTTGGAATTTGCTGCGGAACAGACATTCTGATTGCTGATCAGCTCTATTCCATTGCTTTGAATCTCCAGTTTGGTTTATCATAGAAAGGTAGGCCTGGAAGGGACTTAGAGAGGTCATCTAGTCCATGCGCCCATGCTAGAATTGGCAATCCTCCAGGATTGTCCTGGAGTCTCCAGGAATGGAAGATTTATCTTCAATTAAAGATCATGTCATGTGATGAAACCTCCAGGAGTTGGTAAAACTTCCCCAAATTGGTAACCCTGCCCCATGCTGAGGCAGGACCAAATATACCTAGACCATCCCTGACAGGTGTTTATGCTCATCTACAGCAAGAACAATAGTTAACTTGTCCAGAGCTCACCTTGTGTTTCCACCCTCAAATTGACAAAGCCTAATTAAGTTGATATGTAAGTGTGGTTCCCTTTTAGAGGCCAAATTTAAGGCCAAATCAGCTATTAGGTCTCCCTGCAATTTATTAACTCGGGCCTTTAGCGAAAAGCAGGTGTTATTCCTGAAGCAGGTACTGGGTGAGTTTTCATATTCGGGTGCTTGCCACACAGAGATACAGCTTTGTGTTTTGACAACACCTCCAGGAGCAGTGCCCTTGACATGGAAAACTTTAAAGCTGAACTGAACGTGCCCGGAGGAATGAAGGTCCAGTTTGAAATTCATTACCAAGAAGTGATACGGAGGAAGCTGGGATCGTACGAGTATGTTATCTCTCTGCAGCCTGGAAGACTTGCAAAGCACCTAGAGGTACAGGAGAGTCAAGGACTACAATGTTCTGTGTTGCTTCTCACCCAGGTCACTGCAAGTGGCACGTAGTTGGTTGGTTCTCGCAGAAAATACGAGTGTGAGTGACAGTTTGTGCGATGCACTCTACTGCACACTTATATACAACTTCAGGGCTACATCCTGCTCTTTTCCCTCATGAGTCGTCCCACTGAAGTCTGTAGGGGTGACTCATGTGAGTAAGAGAGGCAGGATTTGCCCCTAATTTGTATAACACCTTTCAAAATATCCCCATCCCTAATTCCAGAGTGAAGTGGCCTACAAAAGCAGGCAGGATTTTTGCATAAAATAAATTTTCATTGACTTCAATGGGCTTTGGCTCAGGCCCTAAGCGAATGTTCACTGCTCATGCTCCCGAGTTGCGGAGTGTGGGCTGCTTCGTGCTGACTGAGGGCTTGGACATGTTCCCATTGATTGCTTCCTTAAATCCTGTTTCCCCGCTGCAGAGCTGACTTGCTGCCTGATCTCCCACCCAGTAGCAGAACCAAGGAGGGCTCCACCAACATTCTGGTTCCAGGGCTGGGATTAGAGGGGAAAGCAATTTCATTTCCAGTCTCCCCACACACCCTCCAGAAGGGAAAAGCAGCTCACTATCCAATCTCCCCCTACCTCCGACAGCAGGAACAGACAACTCGTAGGAGCTGGGGAGACTACTTGCCAGTCAGTCTTCCCTTGGCAATGGGACCAGCCAGGCTGGTGCAATCGGGGTGCCAGCTTTCAGGGGGCACTGTGCCACTCAGGGTTTTCCTGATTGCCCAGCCTTTTGGCTTTATTTAGTTTTGTTTTGCTGACTGGCCAGACTTTGTTCTGCTCAGAGGGGTGAGGTGGGTGTGGGGGAGTGTCTTCTGCCCTGGCCAGCAACCCACCTAGGACTGTTCCTGGAGACCAGAGCGTGAAACAACACACTGTCCAATCTGCACTACCTGCAACTTGGATCCAAGGATTAAAGCGAGGAGGAGGGGGAACAGAAGGGAGCTTCCCCCCCTCTCCTCTGCTAACAGCAGACAAAGCGCTCCCACTCCATTCCCGGGCATGGGGCGGGGGATCAGTATTTCTTTCCACCTCCCCTCCTCCTGTGTGGCGTGAGAGCTCCCCCTGCTGTTTTGATATGCTCAAACCATTGCTTGGACCCCTGGCAATAGTCAAATTGGCTCTGTTCCTGTGGCCACCCTCTGAGGCCGGGTGTTGTCGCAAGTGTGCTTTGGGGAGCGCAGAAGTGCTCATGAGACACTGGGGCATTTCTAATGAGGCTCCATGCTTACTGTCCTCCCCTCTTGCCTCTAGGTGGATGTCCGCATTATTGAGCCTCAGGGACTTCGTTATGTGCATGTTCCTAACTCGCTAGGAGATCACTTTGCGGGAATCACCACCATCTCTAAGGGAGAGAAAAAGGTAATGGTCCAAACAGTAGCTGACACCAAGAAACTGTAGGTGGACAACATTTTCTCCCACAGGGGATAAGAGTCTCCCAGTACCCGCTGGGATCTGGCAAAGTAATACACACTCACCATATAGAAAGCACTCGGAAAGAGGAGATCTGTCATTCAGAATGCAGACGTTTGATGATCGCACCCTACACCACGTCTGAACAGAGAGACGTGCCAGATACTCCATGAAGACCACTTGTAACTTTGCTGTTGATTTTATATGCAAGGTGCTCAGATTATGTGGATGGCAGCAGTATAAAACAGATAGATAGATAATGTATGACATATAACCCAGAGCTGATCAATACTTTGCATTAGGAACTCAGAAATAATCAGATGCTGTGTTAGGGCTTGATTACACATGCAGTTATTCTGGAGTTGCTATTCCTGAATAACTACATGTGTGGACTCTCTTATTCCAGAGTAAGAGTGCCTTTTCCCCAATTAGCTTCAAGATGGAAGTGAATTAAACTAAAATCAGAAAAAGGTACTCTTACTCTGGAGTGTACACATGTAGAGTTTTTCCAGAATAGCTATTCTGCTTTAAATTCACACCATACCTTATTCCAGAATAACCTTCATGTGTGGACAAGCCATGTTCTTGAGGGCTAGTTGATTCAATGATTTAACGCCCTAGCCTTTGACCTCTTGAGAATCAGTAGACGTCTGTGAACATACTTTATGTTCTCATCACAAAACACCGGACAAATTGGTATAACTGGCTTTATCCTCTGAAGAGTGCTCAAATTCTGTGTTGATGGGCATCAATATTTGAACATACATAAAGGGATCGATAGAAAAAAGGCCCAGGTCTTGAGTAAAATAACAGAGATGATATAGATCAAGACTATGGTGTTTTGGCAGGTCTGTGTGTTGGGTGGGGGGAACTTGCTGAGCTGTTACTCTCACTGTGTTTGGCCTTACACAGATATCTGTTTTGGCCTTTAGATACCAAGCTGATGGATGACTTTTAAATAAATAAAATAGAAAGTACAACTACAGTCCCTCATATTCGTGAGGCTCAAATACACACACAAATACAGTCTATAACTGAGGTTATACTGAAATCTCAGGTTAATTGCAGGTCAGACCCCTGATATCAATGAGCAGCTTCACATCTTGTTTATCCACAAACCCACTTAGCCAAAGGTTTGGGCTGGGGCATCCAGGGTTGTAATTGGAGCAAACTGAATAGCATGAAAATGTATTTGCAAACCCGTTGGCAAAATCCAGCCCACAATTCGATTTGGCCATGTTCATGCTCTCAACTGTTCATGTCAATGATCAGGTTCTGTGACTATTTTTGGAGCTTTTATCTGTGGTAATAATAATAAATAATAATAATAACAGTTAATACAGGATAATCCTGAGGGATCCCACGCATGGAGCAGGGCACCGAATAAAAAGATGTTCCCTGCCTTGAAGAGTGTACAGTCTAACTATAGTCATGGGCAAACATAGCTACTTCTGAGTTAACATGATGTTCACTATTGACTATAGGTCATTCGTTATTTTCCACTTTAAAAAAGTTGAATTAATCCAATCAGGAAAGAGAAACAATACCATGTGACATAGGTAACAAATCACGGATAACTAATTACTAATATTCATAGCCCTCAATTTATAGGGAATCTATAGGTTGTCAATTTGTTCAGACAAACCATTACAAATAACAAATGCGTGGAAATCATGGCTATTGTGAAAAATCTTGGGTGTCATGCAAATATTTTTTTTCCTTGCAAACAGGAAACAAGAGCTAAATTCATCCAATGAATTGCTCGTGACAAACGGTTTGTCCAGGTCTGTCTGTAATACAGGCATATGACTCTGTGTGTTTGCACACAGAGCTGCTATTAGTGAAGAAAATGAGCGAAGAAAACCAAAGAGCAATCTTTGCTTTGAAGCAACAAAAATCCCTCTCCACTTTTACTCCGTTTTACTTGGAAAATTACAAAGGTGCTCAATGAAATTGTTTGTCCTCTGGATACAAAAGTCTAGTCCATTGCTTCTTGCAGGACTCATTCCTAAGCTCTCAGAATGATGCCATTGTCGTGGGATGTGTGGTTGACTTTGTAATGGAGTCCCCTTGTTCACATCTCACCTCTAGGCCCACGTGTCCTTCAAACCAACAGTGGCTCAGCAACGAAAATGCCCCACCTGTTCTGCCACAGCAGTAGATGGGAATTTTGTGGTGGCGTATGATGTGCAGCGAGAAACCAAAGCTGGAGAACTGGAAGTAAGTTTATTCTGTTACCATATGTTGCTCTCATACACAGTGCTGAAAGTCTAGGGGGCCCTGAATGTCAAGAGCTTTAATTTAGATAGTAGTGAGAAGTAAGGGGGCCATAAGACAAGTGAGGTAGCCCCTAAAAGCCAGAGGGGGCCGGGCCCTAGCCCCCAAGCCTGAGTGTAATTCAAGAACTGTCCTTACCCAAAATGGAACATTAGAAGTAGTTGCCACAGCAGAGCAGACCATCCACGATCCCCATCTCTGGTGCTCTTTCTGCGTTGCATTAAAGCGGGAACAAAGCACAGCATGGTTGAACAACAGAAGTGATCAAGAATCCTGCATCCAATTGAAGTAGCAGGGGGATTTTAGGCAGGCAGAATACAGTTACCTAACAACAAGTGGTCAGGACCAGCTCCCTGTCCTGTCCAAAAGCCAGCATCTCTCACATTGCAGTGCTCCCCAACACCGTACTGGGGTACTGATTAACTGACTCGAAAGGAACAGGGTCAGAAGTTGTGAGAAGGCAAACTGGCACTTCATTAGCATCATGTTGGCCTGGAGTTGCAGGGTTGAGTCATTAGAGATGAAATAGCTCTTTTACACCATCTCATCCACCCCCCGGGCCAGTGCAGAGGCGTTCCCAAAGCAAGTCCTTAGAGCCAATTTCTGCTCTCCCTTAAAGCCAGTGGCGCTCAGACACTGCATTATGGTGATCAGTGCAATACACAAGCAGAGTTATGTGAAAATAGAATGTGGCCCGTAAAGAGGGCTGAAACCTTTCACTCCATTTACCGTCTTGGGCCATGTGGAATCTTTACCGGAACTCAGGTTACCACTGTTTGTATTTTGCAGATTTTTAATGGCTATTTTATTCACTACTTTGCTCCTGACAATCTGGATCCGCTGCCCAAAAACATTTTATTCGTTATCGATGTGAGCGGCTCAATGTGGGGATTGAAAATGAAACAAGTAAGTTCCTGATCTGTGCAGACAGAAGGCCCTGCCTTTGTGTTCTCCCGTACGTGTAGCTATTGCTTGCTTGACTGCCACATACCTTGCTCTTGCCCGAACTGAAAATCACTAGGTCGGATCTTTAGGTCCTTTGTCAAAAGCATCACAAAAGTCACTGGACATTTGCCTGAGCAGAGGACTTCAGGATTTGACCCACCATATTTACTGTCCTTAAAATGTTTTAAGAAAGAAACAGGGTCATCTGAATCATACTGAGTTCTGAAATAGTAGATCTCGAAGCACTTTGCAAAGGAGGGTGAATTTGTAGACGGGGCCATGGAGACACAGAGAGGGGATGTGGACTTGCTCAGCCTCACACTGCAGGTCATGACAGGGCTAGCAGTAGAAATCTTGTCTCCTGAGTGTCGTGCCAATACCAACGTTATACAACTTCCAGAGCGAGGTCCTCTCTGCTCATGGCTTCTCCCTCTCATGATTAGTATTCAGTGGGGATGGAATGAGGAGGACAAGTTTGGGTTTTGCAGACTCCTTATCTGGATTCTGTCAAGCCAGGTCCCATTTTACCTGGATTTCCACAGTGCCGAGGAAGCAGGCCGAGAGACAGCCTCATAAAAGGTTCCAGTTTGGGCCCATCACTCGTGTTATTGTTCACCTACTTTCTTACTCATTAGCTAGCGTTTATAGGGTGCTTTGAATAATGGAAAGAGCTAAATGTGCCTATTCTTGTGACCCCTTCCTGTCTCAGACGGTTGAGGCGATGAAGACCATATTGGGTGATCTCCGGCCTGATGACCACTTTTCTATTGTTGACTTCAACCACAATGTTCGCACCTGGAGAGATGATTTAGTTGCAGCCACAGCACCGCAGACAGAGGATGCTAAGAAATACATCCAGGAGATCCATCCCAATGGGGGTACGTGGGTTTGATAATGAGGTACTCTCGTCACTTAGGTACCATGGGGATAAATGCCTCAGAAATGCCTCAGACAGATAGGCAGAGTCCTGTTCACAAAAGGCCAGATTTCCCACTTGTGCGGCAAGATGGACAAGGAAAAGGGACCTAGGGAGGGGGGCAAAATGAAGACACCCTTGCAGAGCCCCCTGGTCATTCTGTTGGGAAAGGCAGGGTGTTCCTTCTGTGGGGCCTGTCCCACAGATCCCATTTATCAGCAAGAGACCAGGCAATGGTGCCACCACACTATCTCTCTGTGCCCCCAGCACCTCTGGACTTGGGTCCAGATCCTTACAGGTATGTGGGCACCAAACTCCCTGTCACGGGGCTCACTCACTGTGAGCGGCACCTCCTGCTGGCCATCCTGGGAACTAGCTCTGCCCGCTTGCACGCTCACTCCGGTGGTATCTTCTCCCATCTTGTTTTGCTTTGCAGTCCTACTCTCAGCCTCAGGAACCGCAGGGGCCTCTTCATGGCTGGGCCCTCCAGCCAGGTCACTAAGGTCCTCCTCTTCTGGGGAAATCAAAGTCTTTCCAGACTGGCTGTTTGGCTGGTGTCTCTAATGCCCTTGCCACTTCCAAGTGGCTGGGAGGGGAACCCAGGCCCACCCTGTACACTGGGTTCCAGCCCAGGCATAGGCGCCGACTCCATGGGTGCTCCGGGGCTGGAGCACCCATGGGGAAAAATTGGTGGGTACTCTGCACCCACCGGCAGCCAAGCTCCCCACCCCACCCCTCCACCCCAGCTCACCTCTGCCTCCTCCCCTGAGCGCGCCGCGCCCCAGCTTCGCCTCCCAGCGCTTGCCACCGTGAAACAGCTGTTTTGCGGTGTAACAAGCTTTGGAAGGGAGCGGGGAGGAGCGGGAACGTGGCACACTCAGGGGAGGAGGTGGGGAAGAGGCAGGGCCAGGGCGGGGATTTGGGGAAGGAGTCCAATAGGGGCAGGGAGGGGCGAAGTTGGGGCGGGTTTTTGCTGAAGGGGTTGGAATGGAGGCGGGGCAGGGGTGGAGTCGGGGCGGGCCGGGGGCAGGAGTGGGGATCGAGCACCCACCGGCACCAGGAGAAGTTGGATATGGGAATGCTGCATCCAGTTCTGGTGTCTACAGTTTTTAAAAGTTGTTAGAAATTGGAGAGAGTGCAGAGAAGAGCCACTAAACTGATCTGAGGGCTGGAGAACATGCCTTACCGTGAGAGGTGGAAAGAGCTCAGGCTGATTAGCTAATCAAAAAGAAGTTTGAGAGATGACTCTGTTACAGTGTATACGTACCTTCACAGGGAGAAAATACCAGGCAGTACAGGGCTCTCTTATCTAATCCAGGAGAAAGACCTAACAAGAACCACTGGGTGGTAGCTGAAGCCAGACAAATTCAGATTAGAAATATGGCTCAAACAGGGAGGAGGATTACCCATTGGAACAAACTACTAGGGAAGTAGTGGATTTTCCATTTCTTGATGTCTTCAGATCAAGCTTGGCTGCCTTTCTGGAACATATGCTAAATACAAGTTATCAAGCACAGTACAGGGGTAACTGGGTGAAATTCCATCATCTGTGTTATACAGGAGTCAAACAAGATGATCTAATTGTCCCTGTCTGGCTTTAAAACCAATGACAGACAGTCAAAAGAGCTGGGTCTCTTCCCAGCTCTGCCCTGGATTTCGTCATGTGACTCTGAGCAAATCAGTTAACTTCTCTGTGCCTCCATCCCCCTGCTGTTAAAGGGGGATAATAGTACTTCCCAACGTTACAGGGGCGTTGAAGCTTCATTCATTCATATTTGAACTTCTTGTAGGGAAAGGAGCTAGAGGAGTGCAAAGCAAAATGTATTTTAACCAGTATCAGAATTTGGCCCTTTAATAGGCATTTGTCCAAAGGTTTGGGATTTTTGGTTAAATTCTCCCAAGTATGGTGGGGATTTTTAAATCCTAGGTGAACCCTAGCTTAAAACAGAGTAATACAGTAGTGAATGAGGCCCACTGAATGGACCACAGTCTGCTTTCACTTATACTCGTGTAAATCTGAGACAACTCCATCTATTTCAATGAGTAACTCCACTAAACAAGCAAAATCTGACCTAATATACTTAAAGTGAGGAAGTCCAGCAGCATTTAATTAAAAGGCCATGCACCACACCCCTCAGCATCTATTTCTGGGGAGGCCTTTAACTGTCCTTGAGGTCTTTGTCCATGGGGGCTAACACAAGTGCGATCCTAAAATGTGGATCTGTGGACGTATTAATGCCATTGGGCAAGGCAGTGGTAAGACCTCAGCTGGATACTATGTACAATTCTGATCACCTATGTTCAGGAAAGGCTCATTCAAACTGGAACAGGTGCAAGGAAGGGCTTCTAGGGTGATCAGGGGAATGGAGGGTCTTTCTTACAGGAAGTGATTCAAAGAGTTTGGCCTGTTGAGGCTAGAAAAATGAAGGCTCAGAGGGGATATGATTCCTGTCTTTGAATACGTGAGAGGGGTAGAATCAATGGGGATAAACTGGCCATGAATAAATTTAGGCTGGATATGAGAAGAGGGTTTCTAATATCAAAGGAGTAAAGTTCGGGGACAATCTCCCAATAAGAGCAGTGGGGGCAAACAACCCAACTAGTCTGAAGATGAACTTGATGAGTTATAGAATGGGATTCTACGACAGGGTTGCCGGCATTAGCAGGGGACTGGACTCAGGTACTCAGGTCCCTTCCAGTCCTATGTTCCTATGTATTATTTTCTCAGCACTAAGCCTTTATTTCAAGAAGGAAAGCTGCGTAGCAAACATGCTCATTTTATCACTTCTTTACCAGGTACAAACATCAACGAAGCTCTTCTTCGAGCAATATTCATTCTAAAGGAAGCCAGCAACTTGGGAATGTTGGACCCTAACTCTGTCTCCATGATCATATTGGTGTCAGATGGTGACCCTACGGTAGGTAAGGATCTTGCATTAGGTGACATGAAAGGCCAGTTGAATGGGCTTAAGAAACACAACCAGCACATGGACACTCTACAAGTAAGTTAAGAAAATACTATTGTCCCTTCTTCCAAAGCCAGTGTCCTGCTTCAGACACCATGTTGCCCCTCTGCCAAGTGGTAGCGGAATTCTGGGGCTTTTCAGGTTGGCTTCCTAGTGGATGAGAAATGAGTGACATGGAGGCTGGGTATATCCTAAGGGTAATGTGCTTTATTTACATACATACTCCAGTCCTGGAACAGAGGAGGTCACAACCATCACACAGGCAATCCCCTCTTCCAGAGATCTCAGCCCACACTGTGGTGGCTGGTCCCCAAGAAGCTGCTCCGTCCTAGGAATTGCCCCCAATATGAAGAATAAATCAGAAAGAAAATTAAGTTCAGTGGGGTTTGCATCAGGCCCCAACTGCAGAAATTGCCTCAAAAGTCACCCCTGGCTGCTCTACAACTGAAGTTTCTATTTAAAAAAAAAAGTTACGTTTCTAGCCCTCAAGGTTGCAAAGAGAACCTTAAAATCATGAACTGAAGTGTAAACCATTAGTGGTGTCTTGCTGAGTCTGCAGAGAGCCTAAAACAATAGTTCTGTGAGATGAAAACAGCCCTATTCATCTCCATATGTTAAAATAGCAAACCAACATTCCCACTACAGACACTGAGAGTTTGGGATATTCAAGGAATATGGGATTAGATCCTAGCTGAGGATTCTTATGAATCATTTTTAATTGGGTTGAAGGGTTTGTTCTCCATTCAGGAGATGACTGAAAGTCACTCTCTCCCCTGAAGGTGAGCTGAAGTTGACTAAAATCCAGAAGAACGTGAAACAGAACATACCAGAAGATGTCTCTTTGTTCTCTCTCGGGATTGGATTCGATGTAGACTATGATTTCCTGGACAGGCTTTCTCATGAAAACCATGGAATGGCACAGAGGATTTTTGGAAATCAGGAGACCTCTTCCCAAATGAAGGTGCATTTCCTTCCATCCACCTCTTAGACTGTGAGGGTCAGACTCTGCTCCCCACTGTGAATCTGGAATAACTCATTCAAAGGCGATGGAGTTACTCCTGGTTCACACAGGTCCCACTGAGAGCAGAGACTAGCCCTGAGAGTTCAACAGGGTAACGATCATGTCTGTAAACCCAAGACCTTCTATAACAAAGGGCTTGTCTTCATTACAGGGGTAAATCGACCTAGGTTACGCTACTCCAGCCACGTGACTAACGTAGCTGGAATCAACGTAGCTTAGGTCGACGTACCCCAGTGTCGTCACTGCACTGCGTTGATGGGAGACACTCTCCCGGTCAACTTACCTTACTCTTCTCAGAAAGGTGGAGTACCAGGGTCGACCGGAGACTGCTCTGCCATCGATTTAGCGGGTTTGCACTAGACTGGCTAAATCAATCCCTGCTGCATTGATTGCAGCAGCGTCATAGTGAAGACTAGCCCATAGAGATAAACTCTGAACTGCAAAGTGGGGTTTCTGGAGCTGTGTTCAAGGCTGTCCAGATCCAGGATTTTACTTCAGCCCACTCTATAGAGGAAGAGTCTAGTCATGAAGGCTAAATTCTGATCAATGGAGTTGGAAAGTGCTTGAAGCCTGGGCTCACATCTATAAGCAATAAATAATAAAGGGCCAAATCATCAAGTCCTTATTCGTTGACTTCACACCTGCTTTAGGATTTGGGCCCATATGCACCAGTATTCACACTTCCTTCTGCCTCTGGGTCCTGGAAGAAACTAGGTGTTTGTCATTACAGACTGTGGGCCTGAGTCTTTCCATTGACTTTCCTGGGAGCTATGTTTGTAAATACACAGACATTTCAAGGTCTAATCAAAAGGGGAATTGCATTTCCTGGAAAATAAACAGCTCAGACTTGCCCTGTTGGGTTCCAGATTCTGTCACCTGTACCTTTTGCTGTTGCGTTAGCATGTCAGCGAGGGTTGAGTCAAATACAACAGACTTACCACCCTCTCTCCCCTGTGTCTTTTCCAACTGCAGAAATTCTACAATCAGGTCTCTACCCCGCTCCTCAAGAAAGTGGAGTTCAACTATCCTCAGGGATCAGTGTCAGATGTCACCCAGAACAGTTTCGATAACTACTTTGGAGGGTCGGAGATTGTGGTGGCGGGAAAGGTTGACTCCGACAATGTGCAGCACCTGCAGAGTATTATCACAGCCACGTCAGTGAGTCAGGCTCCCTGGAGAACACCAGTTCTTGCGGCTCGCAGGGGCACGGCCTTCTCTGCATGAGGGGTAGAATAGGTCGTACTGTCTGCAGTACCCCAGCCTCTGTGCGGGTTTATGCCAATGGCTGTGGGGAGTGACTTTCCTATCACTATTCCTGTCTTCAGTAGAATCTCCTAATAGTAACACATTGTACCAGAATAGGGTTGCCAACTTTCTACTCGCACAAAACCGAGCACCCTTGCCCTGCCCCCGTCCCGTCGTCCTCTGAGAACTGGCCCATGCCCTGCCCCTTCTCCGAGGCCCTGTCCCCGCTCACTCCAACCCCCCTCCCTCTGTCACTTGCTCTCCCCACCCTCACTCACTCGCTCATTTTCACCTGGCTGTCTCAGGGGGCTGGGGGGCTGGAGCAGGTGAGGGCTCTGGCTGGGGGTGCGGGCTCCAGGATGGGGCCAGAAATGAGGAGTTCAGGGTGCTGGGGGGGCTCCAGGTTGAGGCAGTGGGTTGGGATGCGAGAGGGGGTGAGGGCTCCGGCTAGGAGTGCGGGCTCTGGTGTGGGGCTGGAGATGAGGGATTTGGGGTGCAGGAGGGGTCTCCGGGCTGGGGCTGAGAGCTTCGGAGTATGGGAGGGTGAGGGCTCTGACTGGGGGTGCGGGCTCTGGGGTGCAGCTGAGGATGAAGGATTGGGGTCTAGGAGGGTGCTCCAGGCTGGGACCGAGGGGTTCGGAGGTGCGGGCTCTGGGGTGGGGCTCGGGATGAGGAATGTGGGGTGCAGGAGGGTGCTCTGGGCTGGGACTGAGGGATTCAGATGGTGGGAGAGGATCGGGTTGGGGCAGGGGATTGGGACACCGGGGGGGTGAGGGCTCTGGCTGAGGTTGTGGGCTCTGGCGTGGGGTTGGGGATGAGGGGTGTGGGGTCAGGAGGGTGCTCTGGGCTGGGACCGAGGGGTTCAGAGGGCAGGAGGGGGATCAGGGCTGGGGCAGGGGGTGGGGGTGCAGGAAGGGGCTAGGGGTGCAGGCTCTGGATGGCGCTTACCTCAGGCAGCTCCCGGAAGCAGCCACATGTCCCCCCCTCTGGCTCCTACATGGAGGCACGGCCAGGCGGCTTTGCTGCACGCTGCCCCATCTGCAGGCACCACCCCCACAGCTCCCATTGGCTGCGGTTCCCTGCCAATGGAAGCTGCGGGGGTGGCACTGGGGGGGGGTGCAGTGTGCGGAGCCCCCTGGCTGCCCCTACACGTAGGAGCCAGAGGTGGGACATGCCAGCTGCTTCCCTGAGCCGCTAGGATCCCTTTTCAACCAGGTCACCGTATACCACAACAATACTTCAGTGTAGGCCACATCCTTGCTTTCAGCCCCTTCACTGCGCACTCCTCCTCCGCAGCTGGTGGAGGCTCAGTGGAGCCATTCCACAGCAGCTGCTGCTCCCCCTCTGTGGGAGGCAATGGCTGGTGGATGCACTATCCCAGCTTTGTGAGTGTGCAGAAAGAGCCTCCCCGAGGCCCCCACCGGAGATGGGATCCGCCAGGTGCAAGGGATCGTCTCGCACTTCACAGGCTCTCCAGAGCCTGCCCTGCTCGCTCGGCAGAACTCCCCCGGGTCCGGTGCAGTACCCCCCGGCTCCGGGGTGAGCACAGAGGAGAGAGCAGGATTTGTCCTGTAAGCGGTGAACTGCTCAGCACAGCTCCCTCTCCTCTGCTAAGAGCTCTCCACCCCCTTCCTCACTCCCACCCAAGTAGCACCTACAGCTCCCCTTCTTCCTTGGTACGTGCAGGGAGAGCTCTCCCGGCTTTTTCAATCTGCTATGACACAGTCACTGGGGGAGGAGGGGAGGTGCAATAGACCCCCTTCACCCAGCCCTACTCGTGCTGGCCAACACAGCCCTGTTAGCAGAATCACTTTCTAAATATGTGGGGGATCAGATTCCTAACAAGGGGGCCCCAGTTTTTTAAACGTCTGCCTGGGTCCTGATCCGGGGCCGTGGGGGTGGTGAGACGTGGTGGCTTCATTTCACCGGCTCACACTGTGATCTTGGTATCTTTCATTCCTTGCTTAGTCGAACGCCGAGCTAGTCCTGGAGACCCTGGCAGATGTTGAGGGACTGGAGGATTTCCTGAAGAAAGAGCCACATGCCGACCCCAAATTCACCGAGAAGCTGTGGGCCTATCTGACCATCAACCAGCTCCTAGCTGAGAGGTGGGGAGAAATGCCAGATGGGGACTTTTGATAGGGACCTAGCTGACCTGGAAAGGGGCTGGCAGACGTCACTGGGAGATGAGGATTATCGGCACCTCTCAGGATCAGAGGAATTTGTACATTTGATTGTACAAATGAGGAATATAAATCTAAACCAAAGAGCGTGCCAGCTTTGCACCCTTGGCTCACTCCTTCCCTCTCCTCTCTAATTGCAGGCATAAGGTTTTGGTTCAGCTTGTTCTAGCGACAGGTCAGCGGTCTGAATGTGGGTTGGGGATTGAATGAGTGAAGTTAATGAACAAAGACTGAGTAAAAGGATTTGGCCCCTTCTTCTTATAGGTCTTGATCCATCTCCCATCATCTCTTGAAGATCCCCATTGAAATCAGTGGGAATTGAATCAGGCTCTTTGGGTCCAATCCAAGGTCCATTGAAGTCAATGGGAGTCTCACTATTGACTTCAGTGGGCTTTGGATCGGGACTTTAATCTTTGCCATTCACATTCCCTAGGTCCTAGCTGGTTCCTACCTTTCTGATTCCCCTGTTTAGGAATAACAAGGATCACCGGCTTGATTTAAGGGAGCTGCCCGGCACAGCTGGTAACAAGGGGGTCTATTTATTTTTCAACACAGAAACCTGGCCCCCACTGCTGCTTTGAAAAGGAACATCACCAGATCGATCTTACAGATGTCACTCGACCATCACATCGTGACCCCTTTCACGGCCATGTTGATAGAGAATCCTGAAAGGAATGAGAGAATGCTGGCAGATTCGCCACAAGATCCAAAAAGAGGCTGTTGCCCAGGTGGGTGTCTCCATCTGTCCCATTTTGGCGTTTAACAAACCACCTTGCAGTGGAAATAAGCTGTTCATTGTCACTTATGCAGACTAAAAAGGTGCACTAAGATGGCCGACGTTAGTGCTCATGCTGGGGTCTGTATTTTAAGGGAAAGGCCCTGAATTAAATGGGCAGTTCAACCATCAGCTCCTTGTGGAGTTAAATTTTCAACATGCCTTTTTTGTCGGTGTTACCCACGGTGGGGACTGACTGCACCACATTTGCCCATTTTGAGCATTTCTGTAAACCTACAATGACAACAGCTTTATTTGTTGTAGGGACAGATACGTCTATTCCACTGGTTCTCAAACTTTTGTACTGGTGACCCCTTTCACATAGCAAGCCTCTCTGCATGACCTCCCTTATACATTAAAAACACTTTTTTATATATTTAACACCATTATAAATGCTGGAGGCAAAGTGGAGTTCGGGGAGGCGGCTGACAGCTTGTGACCCCCCCATGTAATAACCTCACAACCCCCTGACGGGTCCTGGCGCCCAGTTTGAGAACCTCTGGTCTATTCCCTGTGCTCCCCTTATATAGAGGAGCTGATTGAGTCATGGCGTGGCTGTTTGTGGTCTCTGGAGGACCTCCGAGATGGGTGTGGATAGGTCACAAGACCACTGGAACTGGAACTCTCTTAAAGATAGTGTGTCTTTGCTCATTAGTCTTCCAGAGTGCTCTCTTTCCTGCTTTACTCTCCAGCCCCCATTTTACAGCAGCCT
The DNA here is from genome assembly GCF_965140235.1 of Caretta caretta. NCBI lineage: Eukaryota > Metazoa > Chordata > Testudines > Cheloniidae > Caretta > Caretta caretta. Next base: position 343,392,463 of record NC_134206.1, on the reverse strand, counting down.
TCTGTTGGGCCAAAGGGGGACAGGGCTTGTTTGTCCTGTTGGGGCCTGACCTATCAATGCCCATTGATGTCAATGGGTGCCTTTCCACTGCCTTCAGTGGGCACTGGTCAGGCTCTTAATTTATTAAAAAAACACGAGGAGTATAGTCATCACTGCAAAGCCAACTGATGACAAATCCAGTCCAGACTATATTAATAGCTGTTATCAGCATAGGGCACTCAACTGGGACGCAGGATTTTAATTCCTGTCTTTGCTACTGACCTGCTGAGTAACCTTGGGCAAATCACTTCCTCGCCCCGTGCCTCAGCTTCCTCCTCTGTAAAATGGGGATAATGACACTCCCCCCTCCCCCATTTGTAAAGCATCGTGAGCTATGAAGATGAAAAGAGCTAGATATTTGTATGATTATGTTTCACTCTGGCTGTTCAGTGGTCTGTCTGAACTGTGGCGAAAATGAGGCACTGAAAACCAAATTTTACTCCCTGAGGCTATAGCGAATGGTGATTTATCATTTGTTAATAAACAGGAGATATTCTGCTAGATTGAGATGAGAGGGAAGCAACGTACGTAGCTGCAACAGCACAGTCAATTTTGCCTTTCACTTTAGAACTTTTTATAACTATGCAGAAACTCCAGGCCCACCAGTCCTGCATTCTCACTGGAAAGATATCAGATATGTCCTCATCCTCCTGCAATCAAAGGCGGTTTTTAAGTCTGCAAGATGTTACAGTTGGTTAATTTGTTTTTCTTTTACATTGTAAATCCTCAACTGAGGTCCATGGAGAATGAAAAGATTTTTATTTATACCACGTGCTATAGCTCACCACTTCTACTAAACACGTCTGCGCGGCCATACCCATGTCCATTTGCTAAACCTATTACAATGGGCATTCCGTATACATTGCATCAGCTGATTACTCCAGGCCACGGTTTGCTTTACTTAGTAGGTATGGATGATTTAATTGATATTAACATGGGGGCCATTGTTCTTTCAGCATGCTTACATATTTCCCAATTACATTAGACATTAAGGGTCAGATCCTGTTGCCATTGAAATCAGTGGCAAAACTCTCGTTGAGCAACAAGGGACCCATTTATACCTTGAATAAGCCAGAATCAACCCAGATTTAGACTGGCTTCTGCCTTAGGTAGTCCTGTCCCGGACTAGCTTCGCGGTCGTTGGCCAGCATTGAATTCACTCATTTTTTTAAAAGAACTGGTTAATTACGTATTTCATATTATGGCATTGTGAGACCAGACTGGACGCTGGATTTTTCCATTGCCTAATACGCAGCAGCATGAATGTGGGGCAAAATTCTGAAGACCCAGTACAGTTTTTAACTCATTCTTTCTCTCAAGCCAAACTCCCACTCAGTGGGAGTTTTGCCTGAGTAACAACCGAGTAAGCTCTGAATTAGGGTGAGCCTGTACAAAATAACCTCAGTTCTTATTTCTCGCATGCCTAAAGGCTAAAGAAAGCGCTTAACCCCAGCACATGCTGAAGGTCTTTGCCTATTCATGTGAGTAAAGGTTAAAGGCCCTACATTTCAAAAATAGGCTCACACGGAGCGCGTTAAGGGCTTGTCTGCTTGGACATTTAATCCACAGCAAAGTGGGGTGTACACTGCCAGGCACTTCGCAGTGTAGCTGCGGGAGCCTGGGTAGCGGCAGCAGCCGCACGGTGGCTCAACCCTGCCAGGCGTGTACCCAGCGGCTCCAGGGGCATTTGTACTTGGCCCAGCTAAGCCAGGCCTCTGCTGCTGCCTGTATGACCCAGGCTACACTCCTGTTCATGCTCACACTGGCTCGCGGAGAGCTAGAGCAAGTATATGTACACAAGCAGGAGAAATCACACCTTCCTCATCTTAGCTATGGGTCGCCAGCGCATAGCCTAAGTGTCTGTGCAGACCCCCTAACATACCCTAACAGTTCCTCAGTGCACTTTGATCTAGCCCGCGTCAAAATGGGACTAGATCAAAGCACATTAAGAAACTGTTAGTGCATGTCAGCAGGGTTCACATGTACACCCTAGTGTGGGATAGATTCACATCCCAGCTTGCCATGGACTAAATGTTCATGTAGGCAAGCCTGTTATACGGACAAAACTGCACAGGATCGTTTCAGGGGACAAGGCAAGATGTCACGTTTATTATAATAACACAATTTGATTTAAGACCAATAACTAATATCTAATACCTATGTATACACACACACACACACATCAGCTGTTCTGCAGCTGCTGTATAGTTATCAGTCCTGAATGTAGCTTGAGTTCGTGGCTTGGGTTCGTAGCTTGTGGCAGCTAACTGGCCAGGAAAGCCGGGCACAAGGAAGAGCTGGGTCTCTGTTGGGCATGCACCGATGTGCTTCCATGTTGGAAGCAGAATGTTATCCTCCAAAGTCTTCCTTCTCACCCACCGTTTTTGTAGGCTTTAGTTTGAATCCAGAGTCTATAGGTCTTGCTGTGTCACGCTGCCTCTGGGTTTGGTGTGATTGGTCAGCCGTCAATTGCAGACATGACTTTCAGCCTTGGACCTGGCTTTGATGTTTCTTCAATTGGACTTTTGTTCTTTTCTTTTGAGGGTGGATTCGTCTTGCTTTGTCAGGGCTGTTGTCTGCATCTTCAGCCATTGGTGTTTACACTTTATTTCATCAGGACTGGCTGGGGCTGGAGGTTGATTCCATCATGCATATATACCTCATTCACACATCTAAACTACACTAATAAGGTTACAGCAGGGTTTTGCAAAACTGAAGTGAGCATTTTAAAATGGAGTTTGGGACAAGTTAAAATGGAGTTTGGGTTACAACATCGACAAGTGTAAGGAATGGCAAACAGTGAACAGAAGTTACAATAAGAAAAGGAGGACTTGTGGCACCTTAGAGACTAACAAATTTATCTGAGCATAAGCTTTCGTGAGCTACAGCTCACTTCATCGGATGTAGCTCGCAAAAGCTTATGCTCAAATAAATTTGTTAGTCTCTAAAGTGCCTCAAGTACTCTTTTTCTTTTTGCGAATACAAACTAACACGGCTGCTACTCTGAAACCAGAAGTTACAATGTTGAAGCAGTGCAAGTTCCAGTGATTTAAGCAGCAATTGGATTAAAAGTGAAACTCAATTAGCCAGTTATTGGAGTACCTGGTTTTATGAATGAATGTAGTTTCATTCATAATACTTTACTTATGAAGTTTATTAATAAAGTGAACAATTAAAAACAATTTCATTGATCAGTTCTACAAGCCCTTAATTGTAAATCAGCCAGATTCTGTTCTGAGATACAGCCATGTAAATCTGGCATAATTCTCCTGCAGTAAATTGGATCAGAATCCCAATCATTGTGTGCTAAAGTGAAAAGTACGATGATCCTTTATCAGTGCAGCCATTTTTACTAATTTCCAATTTCATGTAACCTCTTCACAAACAGGTACTTTAGGTGTAGTCTCCAATGGCCTTGATCAGTCCATCCCACCCTGGGCGAAACCCACAGCTACAGCAGAGCGTCTATTAAGTGTTCGCAGGGCTCCAACTATATCTTCTGATCCTCGCATAACTGCAGGTAAAAGACAGTGGGCTGTCTATCTGCTTTACTCCCTTTTGCTTTGCTTAGTATAGCTCTTGTATACAAAGGTATGTGTGTGTGTATGGGTAGGGGGAAGAGAGCAATGGTGGAAGAAGCCAAATGGCCCGTTTATCCAAATGGATGGAGATAGCACTGCCTGCTTGCCATTCAACTAGGGACAGTCAGTGCATTGCATTGGTTTTGACGTGCCATTTTCCCCACCCACTTTCAGAGGTCACTGGCCTCCACTGGTAGAGTCCACATTCCAGTTTGAGAGCAGTGCAAAATCCCCCCATGCTCTCAAGAGGGGGCCTCAGCAGTCAAGTCTGGATACAGATTTGGCTCTGAATCTGAACTTGCAAAAGGCAAAGGCAAAGAAACACAGAATATTTGTTGCATAGCTGCTACAGAAGGGGAATTTCAAAGCCTCATTTCTTCACTTTGATGCTGCCTTGCAATTGTTCTCAGCACCCATGTCACAAAGATTTGGGCCCACATATTCTAAAGCAGGGATCGGCAACCTTTGGCACACGGCCCATGCCGCTTCCCGCAGCCCGCATTGGCCTGGAATGGTGAATCGCAGCCAGTGGGATCTGCGATCAGCTGAACCTGCGGACGCTGCAGATAAACAAACGGTCCCGGCCTGTCAGCGGATTTCCCTGATCGGCCGCGTGTCAAAGGTTGCCGATCCCTGGTCTAAAGCATCCAGTAATTCTGGATGTCGCCATGCTGGATTCATTAGGGCCTGATTTTCAGAGATTTTCAAGTTAGCAGCCACTGTGCATGCTCAACCCCTCTGAAAAATCCAGCTCTAAATGACCCAAACTGGGCACCAAAAAAATCCGAAATGAGAGGCTGTTTTTGCAGTTTAGGCCCAAGTCTAAATGACGTGGTGCTGAGAAGAATGAGGGGGGATTTGATAGCTGCTTTCAACTACCTGAAAGGGGGTTCCAAAGAGGATGGCTCTAGACTGCTCTCAGAGGTGGCAGATGACAGAACGAGGAGTAATGGTCTCAAGTTGCAGTGGGGGAGGTTTAGATTGGATATTAGGAAAAACTTTTTCACTAAGAGGGTGGTGAAACACTGGAATGCGTTACCTAGGGAGGTGGTGGAATCTCCTTCCTTAGAGGTTTTTAAGGGCAGGTTTGACAAAGCCCTGGCTGGGATGATTTAGTTGGGGATCGGTCCTGCTTTGAGCAGGGGGTTGGACTAGATGACCTCCTGAGGTCCCTTCCAACCCTGATAGTCTATGATTCTATGCTATACAGGAGGTCAGACTAGCTGATCACAGTGGTCCCTTCTGGCCTTGGAATCAATGAATTTGAAGCTGATGAATAAAGGTACTTCGCCCTAACTCTGTACAGAGAGATCTCTCAACTGCCCTGAGTTTGCTTTTGGAATGGGAGTATTGTGTACATTTTGCTTTGGTAAAACAGACATCACATGCTCATCTTGTGGCTTCACTGGAGAATAACAGTCGACGATTGCTACCAGTTAACGCAGCTATTCCTGTAGCCAAAGCGGTAGAGGCCAGTGCTCTCAAGTTGAAACCGTATTCATAACCCATGCAGGGGGTTGTTACAGACACCCCAAAGTTACACCCAAAATATGCATGGCACTCAAGTAAGTAGCAGTTCTTTAGAAGCATGGTGCATCACTTAAGTGATTTAAAGCGTGAATGGACAAAGCCCTAGAAAATATACTCTAGGGGATGATCATTAGGATAGATTAGATGATCTAATAGGTCTTCCCTGCCATCTGCTACTGGGAGTCGCAGTCTGTCCAAAGGACTCTCTTTCTGGCTCATCTGTAGTAGCAAAGCTAATGCAACATTATTTCCAGAGTTAATTCCCATTGTAAATGACAGCATGAATGTTGTGTGGTAGATAAGGATCTCTGGATTCTCTGAAGGCTGCTGGGTCTTGTTAACACTTGGGTCTCTGCCATGATTTAATGTCTAACTCACACAAAAGATCTGGTAGAGCGTCGTCTTAATAACAATGCAGACATATGCAACAGTAACCGCCCGCCCCCCTTTGAAGGCGTGCTCGGGGCAAGGCCAAGGGTTAATTTTAGACTTTGAAATAGTTAAACTTACTGTTTTGGAAAGGAAAAAAATGAGCAAGATAGTCCAGCTCCTGACTCAGGGGTGTTCTCTGCACTGGCAATTCTTTGCATTATTCTGTATTTAAGGGCTTGATCCTGCTCCTGTTGACGTCAATGGCAAAACTCCCATTGGCTTCAATGGCAAGGGGAGGGGTGGGGATCAAGCCATTAGTCAGAATAAGGACATAGGATGTAGAGATGGGTCCCAGCTCTGAAGTTTGGATTTAGATCTGAACTTTGCCCCCAGTTGTTTGGGGGGGAAGAATGAGGGGGTTCAGCTCTGGGCTTCTGGATCAACCTCATCTCTAGTATTACCTGCTGGATACAAGCTTTTTAAAAGAAGGTAGCTCAGACTCTCACAATCATGATGTAGCACATGGTGTTTTCCAGCACGTAGCTCAATCAGTTAACCCTGTAACTCAACGCAATGAGTTACACGCTGAGGCCGGGAAGGCTTCCAGGAGTCTCCCCTGGGAGCTGTAGAGTTGCCATCTGCTGTCTCCCAGGGCTGGCCAGCAACTGCTGGGAACGTTCTGCTTTTAAGCCTTTATTATGCTCCCGACATGACTGACAGGGCCAGCAGGGCGGCGCCAACCTTGCCCACAGCTGCTCTTTAACCCCTTCATCGCCAGTGCAGGGTTTATACACCCCATCACAGACCTATGGGGATTTTTGGTTCATTTAAAAAAAATGTAACAGGCCTCTGTAAGGATTGCTTGGGAATTTCCCCATCTACCAAAAGTGGATAATGCTACTTATTCCTTTCCCAGGAGTGTTGTGGGATCATTGGTTAACATCGTAGAGTGGAAGCACTTTGAAATCGGCAAATAGACGTAGCTGTGCCTATCTATGTGCATAGGTAGAACTAAATGTATAGAGCAGTGAGGAAACACTGTTCAGATCTCACACACGTAGTCACACCCCTACTTTCATTTTGTTTTTTTATTCCCTACTTATTTTTGTACCTTAGTTGACAATGACCCACATTTCATCATCCATCTGCTAAAGAGCCAGGAGAACATCTGCTTCAATATTGACTCTGAGCCTGGAAAGATCCTGAACTTGGTTTCAGATCCTGATTCTGGTAAGAGAATATGAATAACTTCCATTTATATAGCACCATGCAGCCCAAAGAATCTGAAAGGCCTTGGTTTGGGGAAAGGAATATGTACCAGGTTCATTGTGATGATTCTTGCTTTACTGACTGTCGGTTCTAATCAAGCCAATTTTCCTCTGACCTGAGATGGACTTCAATGCAGCTACCTCTGATTTATGTAGATGTAAATGAAATCAGCATTAGAGCACACATAAGTTGCAGAACAGGCTTGCTGGGCTTAATCTCAATAATGTGAACACTAAGTCGGAACATGGTATCAGTTCCCTGGACACTGGCATGATGCTTGTAATGTTCTCTACATAACACGGATACTAAGCAATCTTCAGAGCAACTTCTTCCTACATACTTGGCTTCCCAGTATTGCTCTTTGCCTGTCAATGCTGGCAGTCATTGCTGTACTCTGTGTGGATTGTGGTTTTGAACAGGTAGCCTATTAGTAGCTTTCCATTAGCAACTCAGTACAGTCCCTAGACTGTCAGCTGGCACTGGACTGAGCAATGGGTGAGCCTGGGCAGTTAGATGAAATGTACTTAGATGTAAAATAGAAAAAGCTCACACCTTCTTACAACCCTGGCTGCTATGATCTTAGGAAATTCAAACAAGCATCATAACATGCCTACAAGGTCGTGATCAGCAGGTAAATTGCAGTGATTACACAAGCACACACTTTGGATCACTTGCAGACACTAGAATTAATGGTATCTAATGTGTTCCGTTAACTCTGATCTATAGGCTATACATGGATAGACTTCTGCAGATGCACCAACAATATCTTATCCATTCCACTGGAAACCTGCCACTGTGGGGCTGCATTTCTTCCATTTGCACTTTCAGTTGAGCACAAAGAAGAAAGCAGCGGGAGAGAGAGAAAGGAAGAAAAGAAATGTCGTCTTTGGGGCCGAGCAGGAAATTAAATAAATAACTAAGTCCCAAAACTGTGCATTGGGAAGTGGCCCTCTCTGCTTAGAAGTGCTTTAGGTCTTATGATTTGTTTGTCTCCTATTACTTGAATAAGTCTCTGGATTACATGTCAAAAACTCATGGGAAACACCACATACTCTACTTTTCATAGGGATCGTGATCAATGGGCAGCTCACTGGGGCCAAGAAGCAAGAGAATAAAAAACTGAGCACCTATTTTGGCAAAATTGGATTCTATTTCAAAAACAAAGGCTTGAAAGTAGAGATCAGCACAGAGACAATCATCCTGAAAGACGGATCTTACAGCACCGCTCTGTCCTGGTCCGACACAGGAAGCATCATTCGGAAAAGGTAAGAGGAGGCGCATTTCCAATGTACTTTGTGGAAACTATTTGGAATGTGTTGATCCCTGTTGATCCAAGGGCAAGAATTACACCTGAACTTCCGTGGGGAAATGAGCCTGATTTGGCTTTCTAATCCTTCCTCAAAATGAAGAGAACAAAGTCCTGGTTCACCCACTGAGCAGCTGCATGTGTCTGAGTAGCTCAGTCATCCCTGTGGCTATAGACGCTAATATTTCTTATTTGTTCTGTAGCAGAATTCAGGGTCCAATCAGGGATCAAGCCCCCAGTGTGCTAGGTGCTGTACAACCACAAAACAAAAGGACAGTCCCTGCCCCCAAACAACTTACAGTCTACGTATAACATAGGGGGAAATGGATGGATACAACAAACTAATGGGAACAGCACCAAGAAATCAGCATGATAAGCAATGGTCTCAACAATGAAGCTATTATGAACGGTTTATGATTATGAATGATAAAGGCACCTTGATCTTTTTTGTATTGACCCTACATTGCCATAGTGAATGAGCCCGGTGTTAGGCAATAGGAACTTGTGAGTTCTAATCTTGACTCTGCCACTGACTTTGCTATGTAGAGCTGGGCAAGTTAGTGAACTTCTCTGCCTCGGTTTTCCAAATGTGATCATACCCTTGCACGGATTTGTTGGGTGGTAACAAAAGCTCTGTAAATCCTCATTAAAAACCGGGACTGATTGGGTACTGCATTCTTCACACGTCATTGTACACAACAAGCGAAGTGCCTCAGCAGAACCAGGGACGCGGCTCTCATTTCTGTTTTATGCTTCCGCTAGGCTGCTTGTGTCTGTGAAGAAAGAGCGCACTGTCACTATTGCCATGGACACGGAAATGTCCTTCATGGTTTTGCTTCACCGTGTGTGGAAGAATCACCCGGTCAACGTTGATTTCTTAGGGATCTACATTCCCCCTACAAACCGGTTCTCACCCAGCGCACATGGTCTGATAGGTAAAGCCTTATGGTCGGGTGGCAAGAGGAGGGATACGAGTCTATTGGTTTTGGCTAGAACTCTGTGTGCTGGGGAAGAAGGAAATCATCAACAAGAGGAGAAAAAAATCCCATATCTAGCATAGTGTTGTTTAACTTTCCATCAAAATAATTAATTGGCTTTCCCATGATAAATCTTTCTTTATCAACCACTGGGCCAGATCCTCCACTGGTGTTCGTTGGGGTAGCTCCATTCAAGTCAATGGAGCTAAGCTGATTTACAGGTGCAGAGGATTGGCCCCCTGTATTTTAGCCAAATTCTGTCCTCATTTATGGCAAGACCAACAGTGTGTTCAGCAGGTGCCCTTTCATATCTACTTGACTTCCAGAGCTCAAAGCTCAGTTTTATGATAATGCATTAATAGTCACAGGGCATGAAATAAGATAAGGCCCCTTCCCCAAAGACATTATGATCCGAACAGAGGACAGAAAAAAGGAAAGTAATAGAGCAGTTAGGTATGTTAGTTCCGAGGTGATTTAATTATTTACATGCTGCCACTTAATATAAGACACCGGTGGATAGTCTTAGACTTTGTACATCAGCAGACAGTCACAACTCCAGTTCGGTGCTTCCGTGTGACTATGCAACTTACCAAACCCAGCATGAAGCACGTGAAAACCAAAGAGAAATCATTCTCAGTCCCTGGAGTTCAACTGTGGAATGAATTTATAGAATAAGTCAGACTGATCTGGAGTCTGACCACTTGTAGGGCATCTGCTCTGTGACCAAGCCTCCCCACCATAGCCAATTGGTTAGGGGAGAGGAGAAGAAGAATTAATGACTCTCCCTCCCCACCTCACATCTATGTTTTTCCCCAGAAGAGTCCCCTTTCTCAGGGAAGGGGAAGAGTAGAAAGCTCCTGATATCTCCTGGAGATCTTGCCCTCTACAAATCTAATTTACCTGACAACCATTTCCATACCACAGTAATGGGGGATACCCTGAGATGGATGGTTCTTTCCTGTGCAGGTCACTTTTAAAAACAAAACAAAAACACCCTCACCCTTTTAAAATTCAGGAATCCCTAGGAAAGTTCCACAGCAGAACAGAACTAGTCAGCATGAGCTTGCCTGACTGATCTTCCCAGCCCCGCTCTGCTTAAGCGGAAACAGTCAGCTGGCTCTAAAGCAGAGCGCCAACCTCCACAATGTAGAAGGTCCTAAGGCATTACAGAGACCAATTTGCATGCTTGGGATTGTGATTTTTATAATCTGATAGCTGAAGGCCGTGACATGCAAGCAGTTTTAACCTTCTCTTTGGCCAGGCCAATTCATGTCTGAACCAGCCGTGCACATCTACAATGAAAGACCCGGTCGGGATCCAGAGAAACCAGAAGCAACCATGGAAGTGAAAGGACACAAACTTACTGTCACCAGGTAGGAATTCTGAGCAAACTCAGCCAAGAAAAAGATGAGGCCCTAAAATGTTTGGTAACCTCCCTTCTGAATGTAGTCAATGAAAATATCTTTAATTACATATTTCAGAGTAACAGCCATGTTAGTCTGTATTCGCAAAAAGAAAAGGAGTACTTGTGGCACCTTAGAGACTAACCAATTTATTTGAGCATAAGCTTTCTTGAGCTACAGCTCACTTCATCGGATGCATACTGTGGAAAGTGTAGATGATCTTTTTATATACACACAAAGCATGAAAAAATACCTCCTCCCACCCCACTGTCCTGCTGGTAATAGCTTATCTAAAGTGATCACTCTCCTTACAATGTGTATGATAATCAAGTTGGGCCGGCCCAACTTATGTGTGTATATAAAAAGATCTTCTACACTTTCCACAGTATGCATCCGATGAAGTGAGCTGTAGCTCACGAAAGCTTATGCTCAAATAAATTGGTTAGTCTCTAAGGTGCCACAAGTACTCCTTTTCTTTTTTCTTTAATTACAGTCATTCTCCAACAATGACTTCTTCGCTCTGTGATCCCCACCCTCCACCCCAATTTTCTCTGCTTACAAGTAAAGCATATTTTGTATTTTTTTTCCTAACTGTCAGCACAGCAGACCCAACACAGCACTGAAAGTCAAGCTAGGTTTTTTCCTGTTTGTGGACCATCACTAGTAATAAAAAACCCCCTGGCTAAATTCTGCCCTATGTTACAACTACGGAATCCCCATTGCCTATGTCTTGGTTGGGCAGTCCGCTACCTGGTGTACTCTCTGCACTAGGGGTCCATGGAAACCCCTCTATGTTGCTGCGAATACATGGCTGTGGCAGGAGAAGGGGCTGGGTGGGAGGCCAGGAGCAGCTACTCTATGCAGTGGATTTCACCCTCAATATTACTTCAGAAAGTAATGCTGGTCTCAGGAGGGGATTAGCCCAGCGGGGGAGCGAATGGCAACATGACTCCTCAGTGGCTTGTGTTGCAAGTAGGGGGGCCCGGGACTTCTCAACAGTAAAAATAGAGCAGGATTTCCTTATGAATCCGCTGCTTTTAGGCTTCGCCAACTTAGCAGGAAACCTCTCCCCAGCTTTTAGGAGGAAGCATGGTGGGAAACCTGCAGGTTTCAGCTTGGAGATCAAGACGACTTGGCTTTGTGGGGGGTTTTCCCAGACAAGGCGGCCCCTGCACTTTGCTCTCCAGAGCTTCCTGTGGAAACCCTGCATGTGGTGCAGTCTTTTTCAAACAGAGGAAAGCGGCACTGGCATAAACCTACACACATCGCAAAGCGTGTCAGTTACATCCTTTACCTCCCCCTGGGAAACAAGACAGTAGCATGTCTCTTCAGGAGTCAGAAATACCTACAGTTCTCCCAATTAGTACAGCTTTATACCTCGCTTGCAAGTGAGAATAAATGTACTCTGAACAAGGTATCCCAAATCCAGCAAGGGAAGCAAAATGGAACACAGTCCCTACAGAGCAGGAACACACAACAAAGGGCCAGATCCTAGGAGATCCAACACCACTGTTGGAAATCCACTGGTTAGGTCCATACTGTTACCATCCTAGGCAGTTGGATGCAGAGATCTCCGCCCCATGTAGGTGATGGCAGAGTTGTCCTATGCAGAGACACACAAATTTTGGCCCTAGCTTATTCATTTAGCACCCAGTTGTGCCAACCTTATTTGTTGTAATCAGCTGGACTGTGGGTGTAGTAAAGTACTATTCAATGTGCGCCAAGGTGGCATAACTGGGTCCTTACTCCACTGTCAAAGATACGGACTTCACCTAATGGTAGAACACACCTGGCCAGTTGTTTTCCTACATTCTCCCTGCTCTTGCCACCCAACGCTTCTGAAGCTTTGTTAGCAGCACATACATTACACTGGGGTATGAAGCTTATTTTTCATGAGAATGAAACATAAAAGGACAGCAAGGACTCTCTCCATGTAGCATATAGCAGGGGGAAGCAAATATGGAAACCTTGCTCTGTCGGATCCTTCAGGTTGAGTCTCTTCCAGCCAGCATAGACAGTGCTCCTCCGCACAGGTGGTCTACTTTGTCAGGGCCTGATTCTGACACTCATGTAGCATCATACTCTGCAAATAGTCCCTCTGGAGTCAGCGGAGCTACTTGTGGAGAGAGGAAGTACCGAATGTAAGGCTGTCGCGCTCTGGCTACCCATGAGCAGCATGGCTTACTGCAGCTTCACTTCCAGAAGCCACAGTTCATTTGATTTTTCTCATTATTCTTTTAAGTGGGTGAGGTGGCATCAGAAACATCTGTTGCCTCCATGCTCAGCCCCAAATGGCAGCTGGAAGGCATCTCCCAGGGAGGCAGGTACAATCACACAGCTTTGGTTACTACAGCTTGCCGTAGGGTGTGTGTTAGGCTTTTATGGAGGTAGGAATCTTCTGTCATTTAAGACCGGATGATCAGCCCATAGGCGCACGCAGACGACTCCTGCTAAAGTCAGACTATTGCTGTTCAGGCCCAATTGCTGCATTATCTTTTCTACTTGTCCCATCACCACCCATTATCTTTGTTGCTCTCTTTATTGCAGCGGGTTGCAGAAGGACTACAGGACAGACCAAGTGTTTGGAACCAATGTGCACTGCTGGTTTGTCCACAACAGTGGGAAGGGTTTCATTGATGGCCACTATAAAGATTATCTTGTTCCCCACCTGTACAGCTTTCTGAAGAACCCCTGAAAGGCTACAAGCTCAACCAATCTGTAAAGAAAAAAAAAATCTCCCCCCTCCCCTCCACACCCAGACAAATGTTCAGACTCCTAGCTGTTCTCAGGGTAACACAGCAGGTGAATGTAATGAAAGGTGGCTAGCACGTATCTAACTTAAGGGGCCATTGCTCAATGAAAGTGTTTCAAAGTGAAGCACGCTGTGGTAAAACACAGTGGGTAGCTTTTCTGTATGTATTGAATATAAACATGTTTAAAAGTTTATTATAATAAAGCTACTTGTTGGAATCGAGTATTGTCTCCTCCCTGCAAGGTCTGATTTGGGTTGCTATCACTGGATTGAATATTTCAACTAAGATTTTTCAGAAGGCCTGTAAAAGTGACAACGGTATTCTCTGTCTCAGTTTAAGGCAATCAAATGCAGAACAATATTTAGTGCTTCCATACCACTTCACATCAGCTAAACACACCAACGTAGCCACCACTGGAGAATTATATGTCAATATCAATTTTCATATAACTTACACGAGAATATAAATCAGGTAACGGTGAGGGAGAAGGTTTGTGCTCCAACTACAGAAAATCACCAACCCAGAAAGCTTCACTTCTATCAATGGGACTCCTATCACCATAGTCATCCTTTCCCGTTAACTGAAGCACAGCTACTTCTCAATGTGCTTCCTGACTAAAGAAATAAACTACTCCTGGGCAATGGAACCCGGTGCATGAAGTGCAATGGCTGGGCTGGGCTTTCATTTCAACACGGAAATCAGCATAGGCAAAACCAGTTTTATTTAATGCATGCAAAATATAGGAACTACAGAAACAAACCTCAATTCACACCTGCTTTGCAATATTAACCAATTAAAATTCACAGTGAAGATGTCAGATTGCACAGAAATATAAACTGGACTTCCTTCTAGAAGGTAGCAAGAGGGGAGCGCCCAACACAAAAAAGAAATGCCACAATTCAGTAAATGGAAATGCTGTAATGGCATCAAGTATTTCAAAAGCCAGCTTTGAAAATCCTCTTAAATATGTATAATATTATTCAGTAAATGTGCAAGTCCAGCCTCCAAATGCAGGAGTGGACCATTTGGGCTCAAGGAATGAGGGTAGGGAGTGCAAGATTATTTAAAATGGGTACCCAAAGTTAGGTTCCTGAATTGGTATTTAAGCACCTAAACAGATGACCTGACCTGCAAAAGTGCTGAGCCTCCAATAGCTTCCATCGAGGTTAATGAGAAAGCTCAGTGCTTTTGAAATCGGTTCACGTAATTAGATGCCTGAAGCCCAACTTCAGGTCCCCGTCTCTCCACCTCTTCCCAGTCTTGGCCAGGTTATCTTAAAATTACTCCTTGCTTTACTCCATTCTAGCACGTGGCCTTGAGCAAGTCATTTTTCTTTCTGTACTTTAGCTTCCTCTGGCTCTACAACAGGGATGCCACCTCCTCTCCGCCATGCTGGGAGGAATCAAGAGTTTTGAACAAGTGGGAAAACTTTCCTAAAACAAACTCAGATGCAACGGATGGCTTTTTAAAGCCACTTTGTTACTGCTCTGCAGCGCATCACATCTGTTCCGGGAGTCAAAAGGAGCCATTTTATCTGCAATGAAATGCGATCTCAGAAACAATTCAGTGCGGTGGGCATATGAAAAATCCTGCAATCTACTATTTCACCAGCAGGGGTCCCCTTGAGACCATAAATTCAACAGCAGGCCAGACAGTGCGTGTGCCTCTTTCACTAACACGGTGACATGAACTTGCAGCTTGCTCAGACTGAGGCACAGCTAACGCATGTATCGGCATAGCATCCTGCGCGGTCCAGCCATTAGACCAGAGGAAGGAGGAGATTTGCCTGTTAATCAGGAACACCACAGTCAGATCTTCTCAAGGAAACTTGCTCAACCTAAAACTACTGAGGCAAGAAAAGAGCAAAAGGTTAGAGATTTTTTATTGTATTTTTTTTAAATCAAGACTAACTCTGGGCTCTCCAGCCAACCTACCTCAACCCCCTCTGGACACAGTCCCCAGTGTTCTCCGCTAAAAACTAAGACTCTCCCAGAGGAGAGCCCTGGCAGCCTCTGACCTCCCAGAATATGCTACCAGCAGCAGCTCCAGCACAAGCCAAGGAGAATCTGGTACTATCGCCCCATCCCTCTCCAAACCAATGAGATGTGCTCTGGGCACCAGCCCCCCTTATTTTCCTGTCTGTAACATCATTAGGAAACAGATTGCTGCTCTACTTCTTATTATTCCCCCACTGCATCCCCATCCTTCTGCCCAGCCACAGTCACACCTTCACCTCCTCACTTCCATCCTCTCACCCAATTACACAGCTTCTCCCCACACACAAAACCTCCCCTCCAGCCTGAGCCAAACTCATGTAAATGCCTCTCTCCCTCCTATCCACCACCTCTCTCCCTCCGGAATCCCCAGTCACTTCAATGATTCAGCTCCATCAAGTTATGACAAAACAAAGCCACGTAACTATTACCAGTTACCCTCATCCACCCTCTCCATTCACCCCCTATTGCTCGCCTCCCTCCCTTCTTGTCTTCAGTTGATTTTAAGCTCTTCTAGTTAGGGGGCTGTGTCTTCCTAGGTCTGTACAGTGCCTGGCAGAACAGCGCCTCAGTCCTGACTAGGTGTTACAAAAGAACTACTACTAAGAGAGGATCAGCACAGACTCAAGTGCATCTAAAAACCCCCCAATTGTATCCAATAGGTGGATTTGCTCTCCATAACTATTTTAGCTGGGTCAAGATCATTTCTATCTCATGTTCCAAGAACACATGAGATTTAATCAGAGACCTATCAGCCCAAATGTAATGTTTCATCCTCTTCCCATGGTAGTTTATGCAATTTAGCTATTTCAACAAATAAAGCAAGACATGCATCTGGACTCTTGGCTTGATTCCACTAGGGAGAACCAGTTGACAACAATACTGATTATCCAGAGGCTTTTAAGGGATACATTGTGCTGAGAGAGATGTGCTTTTATTCCACAAATTGCTTTAAAAATAAAAAAGTGTTGTACAGAATGCTACACGTTTTAAAAACTATTCAAAGAAAAGTGACTCATTTAGGATCCACAATAGAGCAGGAAAGCAGCATTAAAGTGAACAAAAGACTAGGCCCTGGGGAATCTATGCCAGCACAACCATCAGTTCATTTCTATTAACTGAGCAGACAACTAGATGTGCCATTTCTTTACTGCTCACATTCACAGAACTGCACTGCCCCATAAATCATGCCAATTAAGGGTTAAATCTTGGAGTCACTACAGAGGCAAGTACAACCATGATAGTTAATGGGAACACAGAGGATGCCAGGATCAGGTCCTGACTGGGTGTGCGGTTTAGCAGAGTACTGATTAAGCAGGTTTTGCTGTAATTTATTGCACTCACTTTAAAACTAATAAACCAAACCATTCTTATGTACATCATCAAAACCCAGAAAAATAATCCCCTACAGCACTGCTGCCTTCCTGCTTTTCTTTTAATCTCTTTGCTTGTTCTAAAGCCAGAATTTTGTTTTGGCGGCAGATCCAGAAGTATGTTATGCAAACTATAGGCTACGTTACATACAGTACCTGCCTCAAGTGGCCCTTTCTAGCTGGTGATGTTTTATAAAATGTTTAACATAGTTCAGTAAGTAAAATATTCCGGCACACAGGTATCCCCTAATCTTAGAAAAGAAAAACAAATTAAAATATTACAACATAATACAACTTTGATACAGAATCAAAGATTAGACAAGATTTTCACAAATGTTAACAGATTTATAGTGGTCTTTACATAAATCTAGGTTGTTTTTTCTATATACACAAATTAAAAACTCTGACATAGTAGAGCCTTGTGTGTCTGCATAGTGGACACCAATTTGATGTTTCCAGGAGTCAGCTTTGACCCATTGCTTTGAGTCTCAAAGGAGTTTGGAAATGTCTTCATATTGGATGCCTTCAATTCTCCGTCCTTTTAAAGGCCCCTGCAGATGAATAAATTGCAAGAAAGATTGGGGTGGGGGGCAGGGAGAACTATGTTTGTTGAATCTCATAATAAATAGTTAAAAATTACAATATAGCTGAACTGAATCAAATCAAACCTGTCCACACTTAGCCATGTTTAAGAAAATGATAGCTATTAAGTGAATAGCACACAGGAAATGAAAGAAACTTTGGCATTTTTACACATTGCTGTATTCATTTGTTTATTGATTTTTACCTAATGTACAACTTTCATCCTTCAGAGACTGTGGACAATGCATTAATGTGAAAGGCCAGGTTTTGAGAAGACTGCACATTATTATTATTATGGAATTACTTACTAGTTAGCAAGATTTAAAGAGGAATTGGACATTTATATGGGCAGAAATATTCACAGTTTTAATAGTTAATGGTAAATTTTGGAAGGGATATACAATTACATGCTTCACTCTCTAACCATTAGGAATTAGAATGAGATCTGCCTGGGGGGAAAAGATTATTCCACATCTGGCAACTGTAAGCTTCTTGTACCTTTCCTCTGAAGCATCTGGCGCTGGCCAGTTGGAGACAGGATACTGGACTAGATGAACCAAGGGTTTGATCCAATATGTCAGGTCCTATGTTATATGTTAAAGTGACCAAATGCATGGGCAGTTACGCTGGTTGTCTGTTCAAGAGCAGTAACTGCATACAAAAGTTATATGTAGGGCCCTACTAAATTCACGGCCATGAAAAACGTGTCACGTGCTGTGAAATCTGGTCTCCCCGCATGAAAGCTGGTCTTTTGTGTGCCTTTACCCTGTACCATATAGCATTCACAGGGGAGACCAGCATTTCTCAAATTGGGGGTCCTGATCCAAAAGGGAGTCGCGGGGGGTAGGGGTCGCAGTATTGCCACCCTTACTTCTGAGCTGCCTTCAGAGCTGGGCAGCCAGAGAGCGGTGGCTGCTGGCTAGGTGCCCAGCTCTGAAGGCAGCGCCCTGCCAGCAGCAGCACAAAAGTAAGGGTGGCAATACCGTACCCTGCCACCCTTACCTCTGCGCTGCTGCCTGCAGAGCTGGGCGGCTGGAGAGAGGTGGCTGCTGACTGAGGGCCCAGCTCTGCACGCAGCAGCACAGAAAGGTGGCAATACCGAACCCTGCCATCCTTATTTCTGTGCTGATGCTGGCAGGAGCTCTGAAACAAGAAGCCAAGTAAACACCTCTAGAAAAAAAGGTCTCTAACTTACTTAGTAACCACTACCCTCTGACATCAAAACAGAGTCATTGAGTGAAATTCTGGCCCCATGAAATCAACAGCTACTCTTACTGACTTCAGTGGGGCCAGACTTTAACCTTAAATCTCTCTTTAGAGATTTATAGGACTCATACAAAAGAAAAAAGGCCTTTTACAACTAAGGCTCAGCCCAGAGAATATTTTCCATTGAGAAAGGTGGTTTGTAACAAAAATGCAAACACAGTCTTAACTATAAGTAGCATGAACAACAAGGATTCAAAATCCATCAAACTACAAAGCCAGCTTGATAAATACAGTAAGATAATTCTCTTATTTTATACATACATACATTTTAAGTGTATTGCTTTCTCAGTTGAAAAGTTATTGTATCATTAATAGACCACATTTAAATTAAAGCTATTAAATATTTTACAAATTTATCTTTAAAGTTCAATTTGTAAATTCAGTATCCCATTGTCTTTTAAAGGTAAGGAGGCCCAGTAGATAGGGCAGTGGATTAGAACCTAAAAGGATTTGGGTTCTATTCCTATTGGCCGGCTGGGTGACCCTGAGCACCAATCTGTGTCCCAGATTCCCCATTTGCAAAGGGGCAATAATGATATTCACCCTTTGTAAAGGGCTTTGAGATCTACTGATGAAAAGTGCTATAAATGAAAGATTATTACATATATTGAAAATGTACATACAGATTCAATGATTATTGCTGCTGAGAAGTTCTTCTCATTTATAGATTCCAAGATGCCTTCATTTCCTCTGTAACCTCCATTTAAAACCAGAACTTTCTTTCCTGAAACAGTAAACAGGAAGAACTTTACCCATAGGGAACTCTTAGTGTCTTTTGATCAAGCCCCTCTCTCCTGAAAACACAGGCCAGAGTCACTTTGGGAAGTCTGTATCTACAAGAACTATAGAAGACATTGTTCCCTTGGAAGCAATGCTCAGCTTTTCTTCAGGGACTGCTTGATCCTAAAATGCCTGAGTGATACAGATGAAGGTTGTTTTGCTTTTAGGAAGCTGCCGATGCCTGTTTATCTAAGTAGGCTGAAAAGCACCACAGAGCAGCTTGTCATAATTCACTAGAAGTGCACATGTGAGGTATGTAGCAATGGGAGCTCTGACACCCTCTGAAAGGATGCAGCATTCACCCTCCTTCTCCAGCAAGGCCTGCTGTTTGGGCAGGAATCACCTTCCTTCTAGGATCACTCCCCTTCTGGGGTACCTCACTGTTGCTGACAGACTTTCCTGGTCCTTGAATATCCAGGAGCCCAGCACTGACTGTGGGCACCTCCCTGCGCAGGTACACAAGAGGAGGGGAGAGTTTCCTTGAATCCTGTCCATCTTGGGGAGAGCCTGTGAAGGAACCACCACAATCCAGCACTTTATGACTAACAGGGATCTCTAGGGGGCCCTGGCAAGCTTCAATTACCTTACAATATTTACGTCTTCATTTTTATTTTGTTTTTCAAAATCCTTGTAATTTCTCCCTCATCCATCATAAAACTATTCCTAAATAAATAAATCAATGCCAAAAACCCAATATCCAGAAATAACCTTACAATCACGAACTCCAGACAATGGAGGAAACTTTAAGGTGACAAATACCTCAACAATACACTTACATTTATAATATGTATTACATGGAGGGAAAATGCATGCTAAGAACCATTGAGGACAATCAGTAAAGCTCTTTGGCAGACTCCTACAGATACTTCCTGGCAGCTGAAGAGAGATGCTTTCATCTAGTCAAACCAAAAAATGCTTCCTATCCTTCTTAGAAGGAGCATAATTCCTCTTGGAAAGCTCTGTGAAATCACCAAAAAGAATAAATGCAATATTTGCACCAACAGCAACCAGAGGATACTTGGTACATGACAGGAATATCTTAATACAATGTGGATAAGAAATGCTGGCCAGGAACAAAATTAGTAAAATGACACTTGTCATCATAACCCTCAGGTGACAATTGATGAGTTATAGCTCAAAAGAATGAAAGTCAGTCCATCAGATGCAGCTTTGCTAGCTCGTTTGCAAATAAATTTACCTGGTGCCGGTATTACTGTCTCTAGATGTGTCTGGTCAAGTTTCAGTTTGTCTCCAGAATCAATCATCTTTACAACTGCTGTGTACTTGTCAATTACCTCCTGTCATGGAAAATTAAATATATTTATTTTAAAAAGGGAAAGATACCTATAACTTGATTATTTTCTTATTAAAAAAATACAGGTAAGAGGTTTAAAAGCAAATGGCCATGTAACATGAATGATGCAAATACATCGGGGTAATTACAAAACAGAATCATTCTTTGATTTTCTGCCCTTTTTTTTTTTTTTTAAAGTAGTCTTAATAGCAAGTAGATTCAGGAACATAGGTCTAAATTTTCAAAAGTGGCAAGTGTTTTCAGGTGCCCAACTTGAGAAGTCTGAAATGGACCTGATTTTTAGAAAATGCTGCACAATGATTTTCTGAAAATCAGACCACTTTAAAGAGTCTCAGATTGGGCATCCAAAATCACTATTCAGTTTTGAAAATGTAGGCCATCGGTTTTGTCATGCTAGATCAGATCCATGGTTTATCTAGTGCAGTATCCTGTCTCTGACAGTGGCCAGTGCTAGCTACTTCAGAGGATGATGAGATACTTCAGACCATTAGGCAAGGCCCACCAGACTGAAGAACTTGTGAATTTAGGGGACCCTCCTTCAAAGATCATCTGGGATTTTTACACTTCAATGCTGGACAGAGATTACTGACACAGTCTCAAGGACTGAAATACCATGCTCTGCTCTTGGTCACTCCCCAGCAACACAGCTTTAGATGACTGTATGTTCTAAAAAGACTCATCGATGAAATCAGAGTCTGAAGAAAACAGTAACAAGAGTAAACTTAATAGGGAAAAATGGTCATCAAGAATGAAGAGGTGAGTGGATGCCCACAAGCGTCTATTTTGATTTGCAATAAATCCCAAGTCACTCACTGCCCAGAAGGAACTGAGAATCTGGTAAACTCTGAGAAAGTTAAAGGGAAGCCCTCATTCTGATAGTTGGGGTTCAACCACTACCACCATAAGCAACCAAATAAACAGATGTTTTCTAATTGCTGTGGACTAGGTTGTGTCCAATCACTTTATTCACAAACTTTTATCGGATAAAATGCTGTAGATTCACCTTAACAACTGCTTTCTTCTTATGATACTTCTCACCAA
Organism: Caretta caretta; assembly: GCF_965140235.1. Lineage (NCBI taxonomy): Eukaryota > Metazoa > Chordata > Testudines > Cheloniidae > Caretta > Caretta caretta. The sequence goes on along the minus strand of NC_134206.1, from coordinate 343,370,882 downwards.
GCTTTTTTGTTACAATTTTTACAACAATTTCCTGGAGAAGGGGAAAAAGGAAAGAGAAAAAGCTAAATACACAAACAAAAACAACTTACTCTCAACTCAGTGTTTACATCACAAGTAGCTTTTAACTCCAGTTGTCCCCACAAGCAGACACTGATGTTATGCTGTGTAGTGTCAGCAGGCAATGCCACTTCTAAGACATGACATTATAGAACTTTCATTGTGGCAGGAACCCCACCACAAAGGCATCTCCTGCCCTCACTGACTCAAAATATACTTAAATTTGAATTCAGTGTGTTACAAGGCAGCCCTCCTGGATCACTGGCAGCAAGGCCTGACCAGGACATTTGGATCTAACAGCCTGACCCTCTTTCCTGAGCTGGAAGACATAGTTGTGTTAGTTCAAAGGCTGTATCTTACTACTAAATCTCTATATGGTCTGACCACTAGAGTGGGGAAAAGACACCCCGTTAAAAGTGCATGTAGATAACCTCTAGATGCAACTGTCCTTTAACTACAAAGTAAGCCATCAGTATATAAAGGAGCTTAAATATTTGAAGTATAATGTTTCAGCATAGTAAATATTGCACAGCAGCCAGGAAAAGTGAGATATTTGCAAACTGAGAGAAATTAACTTATGATAATATCTCTGTTTGGAAAATAAAAATGTACTTTTGGTCATATTCTGCTCTTGGATCTATACATGTTGCAAACCAGCAGGGGCTGTGTGTATGTTCCCAAAGGCAGAATTTGGCCTGATAACTATGTATTTATTCAGATACTTACAGGCTGCAACCAGTAATCTGTTCGGGCTGTTTTTTTCTTTTCTTCTTCAAACTACAGAAGAAAAAAAGTCAATTTTTTTTTGGCCTTTCATATCAGTGCAAGGTTCCCACCTCCCCCTAAAAACCTGAACAAGTTCCATGCACTTAGGTATCAAACCAAAACAGAATAGTGAAGGTGTTTACTACACCAATGGTCCATCTAGCGCAGTAGGTATTATACCATCTGGTCTTAAATTAAATAGTAATAAGTTATCATCAATTTCTTCCAAAACCTTCTCTAATGACACTACAATCTGGGATTTGTCCCTGAAAAAGAATGGCTCAGGTGCGGGAATCTCCCTTACAACCTTCTTCTGCGGTTAAGACTGATGCAAAAAATTCATTTAGTTTCTCTGTAATGGCCTGATCTTCCTTGAGTGCTCCTTTAGCACCTTGATCATCCAGTGGCCCCACTGATTATTTGGCAGGCTTTCTGCTTCTGATGTACTTAACTTTTTTGCTGTTAGTTTTTGAGTCTTTGGCTAGTTGCTCTTCAAATTCTTTTTTGGCCCACCTAATTATACTTTTACACTTGACTTGCCAGAGTTTATACTCCTTCCTATTTTCCCCAGTAGAATTTAACTTCTTCTACTTTGTTGTTCAGCTGTGGTGGCACTGTTTTGGTCCTCTTACTACATTTTCTTAATTTGGGGTATATATTTAAGTTGAACCTTTATTATGGTGGGGGGTTTTTAAGTTTCCATGCGGTTTGTAGGCATTTCACTTTTGGAACTGTACTTTAAAATTTCTGTTTAATTAGCTTCCTCATTTTTGTGTAGTTCCCCTTTCTGAAATTAAATGCTTCTGTAGTGGGCTTCTTTGGTATTTCATGCACACCCCCTCCCCACCCCCGACACACACATATACAGGGACGTTAAATATAATTATATTATGGTTGCTGTTACCAATTGGTTCAGCTATATCCACCTCTCGGACCAGAACCTGTGCTCCACTTAGTACTAAATCAAGAATTGCCTCTCCTCTTGTGGGTTTCAGGACTAGCTGTTCCAAGAAGCAGACATTTATGATGTCCAGAAATTTTATCTCTGCATTCCATCCTGAGGTGACATGTACCCAGTTAATATGGGGATAGTTGAAATCCCCCATTACTATTGAGTTTTCTATTTGCATAACCTCTCTGATCTCCCTGAGCATTTCACAGTCACCAGCACCACCCTGGTCAGAAATATATCCCCATTGCTACATTCTTATTATTCAATCATGGAATTTCTATCCATAGAATTCCATAGTACAGTTTGGTTCATTTAAGATTTGTACTATATTTAACTTTATGCTTTCTTTCCCATATAGTGCCACTCCCCAACCAGCATGACCTATTCTGTCATTCCTTAATACAAGGGTACAAAATATTTGTGTCCCCCATTGATGATCACCATTCCATCATGTTTCTGAGATGCCTATTATATCAATATCCTCATTTAATACCAGGCACTTAAGTTCACCCATCTTAGTACTTAGACTTCTAGCATTAGTATATAAGCACTTTTAAAATTGGTCGCTTTTTAGCTCTCTGCCATTATGTGATCTAATTGAATAGGACTCTTTTTCATTAAGATGAAAGGCAATTCTCTTTAGACATTTATAAAATTTTGTCTAGAATAAAAACTTTTCTTATAAAAGATGTACTAAGCTAGGTCACTTGAAAAATCCAGACCCCTTGATCTGCATCCAGAATTAAATAGAGCATGGGTAGAATAGGAGGCATTGGTATTACGTGGGATAAGCCACGATGATCGTGTAAAGTGGTGAGCTGCTGAATTCCACCCAACCTGGAGCTTCAAGTTCTTTTCAAAGGTAGCCCCAAGTAGAGTGCACTTAGGATTTAGACTTGGATTACAAAGGCATGGATCTCTAGGTAACATTCTCACTGTACCTCCATGATCTCATCCAGTGCAGATTTCTTCTTTTTCTCCTTTGATTGGCCTGAGCTGTGAGCAGATTCTTTCCGTTTAACTGATCCTGCTCCTCCCACCATCTTCAATGCACTTGGTCCAAGGACACTGCTGGAAGAGGGTTTAGATTAAGATGATGTTTTAAAAAAGCGAACAGTACAAAGCGTAAGCATAGAAGTTTCAGGTTATCAGGGAAGTCTTAAACTGACACCTTTACAGAGATGCCCCCGGAGAACAGGCTGTGCAGAGGTGCAGCTGATCTTTTAGACCTCAATCCCGCCACTTAATCTACATGAATCCTGCACCAGATTTCAATGGGGACCTATATGGACACAGGAGCAGATCAATTTGCAGGATCGAGGCATTGGATTATAATCTCTGGGGCATGAATTGTACCAACTTTTGCGTTTGGATTGCAGGAACTCCAAGAGGCAAACAATCTGATGGTCAAACCAACCCACTGGTCCAAGACTTAGATGGATGCTTCAACCATTTTAGTACAAAAATGTTTCTTCTAGCACACATTACGGAGAAATTTATCTGTGGGCAGAGGTACAATAGGTGGACAAAAGCCTGTTCATTAACAAAACCTCTCAGATTGAACTGGGCCATATGTTCTTGCTTCTCTGTAGGAAGCTGCTGCGTTTACAGACAGTGAGCAAAGTGATCAAGATCCTATACCTGGATATGGATTAGTTCTTGTTTATTTTGAATCTGCAATTTTTCGTTTTTTTGACCGATTTTAAGAAAGATCGGTTCTGATTTTGCAGGAAGTCAGTTTGTTTGCTTTGGTAACAATGTTTATTGTCTTGTGTTCAAATAGTGTTTTGTAGATGTAAAGTGCTATATAAGTGCTAAGGATAATTAAAAATAAAATAGTGCAGGTTATCATGATCTAGATACACTCTCTACAAGTCTCTTACTTCTGCATTAATGTTACAGAAATCTTGTGCCTGGGAGCATCTCTAACTTGGCATGAGAAATTTAGGTCACTTGGCCTACTAGTTCCACAGAGGTCTAGACAGACTAATTCCAGCAAATAGCTGGAGAACACTCAGAACAGTACTTCTTACTTGCAGGAGATCTATTCAGGGAAGTTTGTATTTTAAATCCTGTAATCACCTTGAGCACTACCTGGGAGTGGAATCTTTAGGTGTAATTTATAATATACCTCAAAGCTTAAAATCCCTCTATTATATTGAACCAGTTTATAGTCTAATTTTCTATCTCGCATATCTCACATCAGATATCTTATCTAGACGCTTCCCCTGTGATGAGAAGAGAGCTTTCATTTTACCTGTAATATGTTTAATTACAATATTGTCCTATGAGAAAGGATGGTTTCTTGCTAGCCAAATGTTTTCACAGACTGCTGTAACTTCTTATCAGCATTGCTTATATTATTGATCCCTTTGTCTTGCACTGCTTGTGGTTACACCGAAACTCAATGAAGTTTAAAAAGATTTATTTGGATTCATCTTCCTGAATGCTGATCAGGAAAATGCATTGAAGGCAATTGGCCACAGTAGTCAAACATGGGTTTACAAGACTAAACTAGTCAACTAGTAGTGGATAAGTAGAAAGGCAGCTGGGATATCGGATGCTCATTTAAATATTTCTGATTGTATATTTTAGTCCTTTATCTGACTTTTCATATGTTGCTTGTCTTCTTAGGAGCTTATCCTGCATCTGGCTCCTAGTCAGTGGATGCGAGGAAGCCCACTGATTTCCATGGGGCTCCACCCACCAGGCCAATAGATTCATAGAGTTTAAAGCCAGAAGGGACCACTAGATAATCTAGTCTGGCCTTCTGTATAACACAGCAGGATCAGGAAATAGACTGCATGCTCTTTAGGGCAAGAACTGTCTCGCTGTACACATGAACAACACTTAGCGCATTGTGGGTGCTACCATAATACAAACAATAAGACAGGACACAAACAGCATGGGATGCTTGGTGTCTTTTCCTCACCTTGTTTTAGACGATGCTGCTACTGAAGTACTGGCTCCTTTGTTTAAATTAAATGCAACTAAAAAAATAAAGAGATGTTACTCTATTTCTATCCTTCACATCTAACTGTATTTAAGGGTGTTACAGCGATGAATTGCAAATTAGAAGCAACACAAATACAGAAAGATTTACTATTCAAATGTTTTGGCTCATCCTTTAAAATGAACTGCTTTATACAGTACAAGAAGAATACTTCACTCTTCTATAGTGATTTTCATCTGTGATCTTAAAGCACTTTACCAATGCTAAGCCTCAATGCTCAGTCCACTGCTTTAATCCTAGATCACAAATATCCTCCATAAATTCTAAACATGCATATTAAAAGTCCAGTTACCTTTCTCTTCATCATTTTCTCTGTTTAGTTCAGTATAGACAGGCCTTTCCTGCCAAAGAAAAATAAAACAAACTTCAAGGGTTGAATAAACAACTGACGTGATATCATTGCTGGGGATCTTTAATTAGCTCAATTTTTACAACTATTATAAGGTTATCAAACTAGCCACTCTGGCCTGACAAGTTAGGAGGATCAGGACTAGAAGACATCTTGTTATAGACCCCTGTGCAGAATTCTCCTATGAAGATTCTCTATATAGATATCATCTGAAACAGACTGGCTCCAATAGGAAAGGAAAGTTACCTTTTATTAATAGCCCTATTTCTTCCTGAGCCAACACGGCTATACAGAGAGACAGGCTTTCCAAATGATACAGAAATGATGAGACTCTTCCCTATTTTGAGGCACTGCAGGTTCAATGAATCGTAGGGACGGAAAGGACCTCAAGAAGCCATCTAGTCCATCCAACCGGGATGAGGCAAGAACCGAGGCCATCCCTGACTATGTTCTCCCATGATCGGGTTTCCACAACCTCCCTTGGTAATCTAGTCCAGTACTTAACTATTCTTGTAATTAGAAAGGTTTTCCTAATATCTAATCTAAATCTTCCAAATCAACCAAAACTGAACACAATATTCCAGCTGAGGCCTCCCCAGTGCCATATCGAATGAATGATTGTGTCTTCTATATAACATCCCTGTTAATACACCCCAGAATTATATTTACCTTTTTCTCAAGTGTACCATATTGTTGACTCATATTCCATTTGTGATCCCTTTTATTGCCAGATCCTTTTCTGCAGTACTACCATTTAGCCAGTTATTCCCCATTTTGTACTTGTACATTTGATTTTTCCTTCCTAAGTGTAGTACTTTGCCTTTGTCTTTATTGAATTTCATCTTGCTGATTTCAGATCAATTCTCTGATTTGCCATGGTCATTTTGAATTCTAATCCTGCCCTCCAAAGTACTTCAACCCCTCCCAGCTTGGTGTCAACTGTAAATTTTATAAGAATACTTTACACTCCATTATCCAACTCATTAATGAAAATATTGAATAGTACCAGACCCAGGACAGACCCCTGTGGGACCCCACTAGATACACACCCCCAGTTTCACAGCAAACCACTGATAAGAATGCTTTGAGTACAGCAAGGGCGCTCAAATGTTTTCAGTCACACCCCTCCGCCCTCCACCACCACCTTACCAAAACCGGAATGTGTCCGGGACCCCCCTCCATTACTGCATAGCCATGGCTTCCTCAGCAGCGGAGTGTGTGCTGAAGGTGAACTGGGGCTGGGGTTAGAGACGGAACTTGTCGAGGGCAGAGAGGGAATGAGGGTAGAACTGGCTGGGGGTGGAGAGCGAGTGAAAGGTGAAGCTCAGCCTGGAGGCAGAGCAGGACTGGGGGCTGAATGGAACCTGGTGGAGGAGCAAGTCTGGGGCATGGTGCTGCTCCCTTCCTAACCCCCATGGGGGCTAATCCAAGCCCCGCCCCCCCAAACATTCCTCCATGCCCCCTGGGGGGGGGAGGTGCCCCACATTTTGGGACCACTGGAGTACAGTCTTTCAACCAGTTTTCAATCAGTTCAAATTCCCACTTTATAGTAATTTCATCTAGATCACATTTCCCTAGTTTGCTTATGAGAATGTCATGTGGGACTGTGTTAAAAGCCTTACTAAATCAAAATATATCATATCTACTGCTTCCCCCATACAATCAGCCAGTATACTCGAATATTAAACTAGGAAAAATACTTATTTTAATGCTGCTTAAAATTTACCTATGGATACTTGGAATTAAAACTGCAAGTTTCAATCCTATGCATCAATAGGTTAATGAGTCCTGGAACCACGCCAAGGAAAAAGTCCTCTAGAATACAGCACGGTACTAAAGAAAATTACTTTTCATCTCTGGAATTTGGTTTCCCAAACTTCTGATGATCTGAAACATTTGTTATTTTGGAATTAGACGGTCATGTAAGATCGGGCCTTAAAAGTCCTGTCACTTTGATCACCATCTTGCTTTTCCCTCCCATTTAAATTCAAAGAAGATTTTAGTAGCTAATTTCTTGAGAATGAGAAATGTTTACATGATAATTTTCCTTCGGTTAGCAACTTCCTTCCAGTACTCGTGGGCTAATGCCTCCCACAAGTGGAATTCAGATGCTGTTGCTGGAGGCTCCAGGGCTGAGCTCTGTCCTTCAACTCAAACCATCAGAAGTTCAATTATTACAGTACAATAATAGGCAGAAATAGAAAATCCCCAATAGAAAGTGAGATATTTATAAACTAAAGAGTTACCTGGGAACCAACCCAGTGACATAAGAACAGCCATACGGGGTCAGACCAAAGGTCCATCTAGCCCAGTATCTTGTCTTCCAACAGTGGCCAATACCAGGTGCCCTCAAGGGAATGAACAGGTAATCATCAAGTGATCCACTCCCTGTCGCCCACTCCCAGCTTCGGGCAAACAGAGGCTAGGGACACCGTCCCTGCCCATCCTGACTAAGAGCCATTAATGGACCTATCCTCCATGAATTTATCTAGTTTTTGAACCCTGGTATAGTCTTGGACTTCACAACATCCTTTGACAAAGAGTTCCAAAGATTGACTGTGCGTTGTGTGAAGAAATATTTCCTTTTGTCTATTTTAAACCTGCTGCCTATTAATTTCATTTGGTGACCCCTCATTCTTGAGTAATGAGGAGTAAATTATTTAAACACTTCCTTATTTACTTTCTCCACACCAGTCATGATTTTATAGACCTCTATCATATCCCCCCTTAGTCGTCTCTTTTCCAAGCTGAAAAGTCCCAGTCTTATTAATCATTTTTGTTGCCCTTTTCTGAACCTTTTCCAATTCCAATATATCTTTTTTGAGCTGGGGCGACCACATATGCATGCAGTATTCAAGATGTAGGCATACCATTGATATATACAAAGGCAATATGATATTTTCGGTCTTATTATCTATCCCTTTCTTAACGATTCCCAACATTCTGTTCTCTTTTTTGACTGCCGCTGCACACTGAGTGGATGTTTTCAGAAAACTATCCACAAGGACTCCAAGATCTCTTTCTTGAGTGGTAAAAGCTAATTTAGACCCCATCATTTTATATGTATAGTTGGGATTATGTTTTCCAATGTGCATTGCTTTGCATTTATCAACATTGAATTTCATCTGCCATTTTGTTGCTCAGTCGCACGGTCTTGAGAGATCCTTTTGTAGCTCTTCGCAGTTTGCCTGGGACTTAACTTTCTTGAGTAGTTTTGGATCATCTGCAAATTTTGCCACCTCACTGTTTACCTGTTTTTCCAGATCATTTATGAATATGTTGAATAGAACTGGTCGCAGTACAGAACCCTGGGGGACACCAGTGTTTACTGCTCTCCATTCTGAAAACTGACCATTTATTCCTACCCTTTGTTTCCTATCTTTTAACCAGTTACAAATCCAGGAGAGGACCTTCCCTCTTATCCCATGACAGCTTGCTTTGCTTAAGAGCCTTTGGTGAGGGACCTTGATAGGACACTGTGACGGGGCATGCCTCACCACTGCAGTGCCTGCTAGCTGTCCAGGAAATTAGTGCTGTACCCTCTTCTGGTGGTGTCTTGACTGCTGTCACCTCTGTTCCTGGTCCCACGTCACTCCCATGACTGCAGCGTCCTCTTCAGTGACACTCTCCATGTTCCCCTCCTTTTGGGGGGACCTGCAGTCCACTATCTAGCCACTTCCTTCAGTGACTCCAGCACCCTCTTTGCCCTTGCATCAGGGCCTCAATCTGCAGATCCCTGCAGCCTGCCAGGAGCTGCCTTTAGTTCTCTGGGTCCCTGCCTGCAACACTACGTGGTCCAGGGTGCTTGCTGTCCTCTGCCTGCAAGGCAGCCACTCCTCCTCCCTTCTCAAGCTCCAGGGAGTGACTGACCCTGCTCTGTTCTGCAGTCCTTCTTATATGGGCCAGCCCGGCCCTGACTGGCTGCTCCCATAAGCCCTTCTGTGATTGGCTACCTCCTGCGCAGCCTCCCTAGGGCTCCTTTTAACCCCTTTTCTGCCAGTGTGGTGCAGACACCCCATCACAGACACCCTCCTATCAAAAGGAAGGAATGGAATGAAGAGGAATGGAAACTTATTGTGCAAGTCTTCCTCAGATAAGACTCATACATTCCCCCCATCCCCACAATGCCTCTAGGGACTTCTGTGAATAGTCTCCCAGAAGCCGAGGAGGCTAACTGGTGCGGGATTTTTACGACTTGCCTGCAGCAACCTGAGGTCCTAAGGGATTGGCATTTTGGATAGAAAAAGATGAACAGGATAAAATTGTATATGTTGGAGATATGTCTTTAGAGCTCTAGTAATGACACAATCTTCCAAGGGTTAGAGCTAAATGAAGGGAGAACTATTTTCCAGGAATTGTGGAAAGAGGGACTTACCTTGAACAGAAAGGTTTCTGGAGCTATAAGAATAACATTTTCCTCATTAAAGGTAGAATGCTTCTTGTATGGACATAGGAACTAATTCCAAAACTTGCCTTTCGGAGGGAATGGAGACTAGAAGGGCCAGCCACCCACCTACCTAATTTGCCAGTGCGATTGAACACAGCACCTGATACTCAAATGGAGGATCCATGTGGTAGGCTACAAAATGCTGCTGTAGCTGGTTGGTTGTAGGACCCCAGCTGAACCTTCTGAAGAAACTCTAGCGTAGCTGAGATCATTAGAAGTTTGGGATTACTAGAATATTTGTATCACAACAGCATCTAGGTCAGGTCCCATGGTGCTGGGCGCTGCATAAAGTGGCAATCCCTGCCCCAAAGAGCTGTTTCTGTTTCCCCTCACACCAGAAATGTAAATTTGGCCAATGAATGAAACATCTTGGTCTTCCATATAACTGCTCCCTCTTTGGACCTTGCTGTGCGGAGCTGGCTCGAGCCCAGTCAGCCCTTGCCCCCCCCCAAAAATAGAGGTAAAACTATGCCTATGCTTAAGGGTTCCCCCCCACCCAGGCTCCCGCTCTTCCCCTGCCGGGCCCTGGGGGCATCAGCAAGAAAAAGTTTGAGAACCCCTGGCCTATCCCTCATGGTTCAGAGGAGACAAAAAAAAAAAAAATACAAAAGCAAAGAACCCATGATACATGTTACCAATCCAGCATTAGTTACCTGGGGAAAATTCCTCCCTAACCCCAGCTGGTGATTGACCTGTAACCTGGAATGTGAAGACTGACCGTTTGTATCATAGCTAAGTAACTGCAGATGTGAGTCCATTGGAAGATTTGACAGAGCAGTCCTATGTGGATTAAATTAAATATTTAATAAGAGCACTTCTGAATGTGAAGATTGGTATATATAATATCTTCTCACCTGTTCTTTCCCCTCCAAGCCTCTCCTAACTTGCTCTTCAATGAATTTAGCAGTTTTTTCTTCATCATCAAGGTCTTGTTTCTTCTTCTTCTCTTGTTCTTGTTGTCTACGGATAGTTTCTGGGTCCCGATCAATATACTGGATATACCAGCCTTTAGGAGTCTCATCCACTTTGCAGAAGCCTTAAAAAAACAAGCATAGATCATGTTTCAACAGTTACTACCAAAACCAAACTAAAAAAAAAAAATGCTTACATTTAAGAAATTATGTTTATGGAATAAGTAAATGCCAAGACATGCATCATAGACTGTATTTAGTGTATCGATGTATTGATTACCTGTAGCACACAATTTCTCCATGTACTATTCTTGAATTACTGCTTTTAAACTATCTTACGCATAATCTTTTCTTTCAGCTAATCAGATTTACTTTGAAATAGGTCAGTGTAGCTAACAGTGACATAAGTACATAAGCTCCCTTTGTTTAATAAAATATGGGAATGGAAATGCTTTTTTCAACAAGGAGAAAACAAAAATCCATACATATATAACTACACATACAGAATGGTGTGCCATAGCATAAATTTTACTAGAATGAGTTCTAATTAATCACACTTGTAATTTTATTAGAATGAGTTTGCTTTGGCCACGTTAATCACACAGGTCATTACAATGAGTGCCACTCAAACCTTCACACCAGGCCATATTTTCTCTACATGCACATTTACCAGAAAATCTATTATTGTAGATATCAAGCCTTAAACCTTTCAGAAGTTCAGTAATTAATATTGGCTACTCAGGGCCTCAAGCCATCTTAATTTGTGGAGCAATTCTATATTTGGAAGGAATATTTCTTTAATAGTTCGTTGCTGTTTTAAATGGCAGCTGTTGAAAGTTGATCCGAGTTCAGTAGTAGTTCCAGTGGATGTGGATTAGTGGGCAGAGCGCAGATGAAGCAGGAAAAGCCTCAGAAGTTAGCATAAGGTTTGAAATTTATCACATGTATCACTATTTATGTGGCACTGATGGGAGTACAATAAATGTATATGCATACTTCTTATGGATTTTCAGTATTTTGGAATAATCAGCAGGTTTTATTGATTATTGAGTGACTGCATTGCCAGTAATTAATCATTTCTTATAGGAAATAAAATTACCTTCTCTCCCTAACCATTTAGTAAAGTCAGTTAGAGTTTCCCACTGCGTGGCATTCATGTGGATGTGCTCTCGATGGCTGATATATTCATTGTATACAATATTATTGTGGACTCTTTTCGTTCCTAAAACAAAAAAATATTACTGTTAAATACAAGTCCATTACTGGGGAGAAACTGATGTGAATTTTTGTTTTTGAACTATACAGGGTTATTAACAAAAATAATCAAAATATTTACCAAATCGTCTCCTGAGCAGTTCTAAGAAATCATTTCGGAATTCCCTGATGGAATACAAAGGAGACTATTTAAATAATGCTTTTACAGTTGCGTAGCATTTGCATTTATAAATGACAACGGAAAAATATTTACAAAATAAAGAGGTGTATTCAGTTCAAAAGAATATCACCAGATTCAGATAATCCATTTCCTCTTTCACTGGAACATTTTAAAATATGGTATCATATGTGTATCACCCTACACACCTACAAAAGTCTATATGCACAGTGTGCGTGCCTGTATTTATACAATTGTGCAAACGTGTCAGTGTACTCACATACACTTTGACTATGTCTACTCTGCACACCACGGGTGGTGGCGTGCAAGGTATACGGAACTACACGATGCAGTACACTGAGGAGTGTAGCTACATGTGTCAGTGGAAGGCTCCAACAGCTCCCTGCAACGAAGAAAGGCTCTGGCAATGGGGAGCTGCCAGAGCCTTTCCCAGCTGCCTCCCCCTGCCAGAGACTCTAGCAGCAGGACACTATACTACTAAAAATAGCAGTGAAAATAGGAGAGGTGCTACTTGGGTGTGTAGATAGCCACGTAGGGTACATACCCAAAGGATTCAGGCATGACTTTACTCCACTCACCTAATCAGTTCCTCACCATCTACAGTGCTATTTCTGTCTGTGCTGGGGGCGATGGGAGTGCAGTGTATATACTTTATATGCCACCATAAGGCGTGTGCAGTGTAGACATACCCTTTATCCTCCTTGACCTGTCAGCTGCCTTTGACATCAACTACGCTCTTCTTTTTGAAATCTTGTCCTTCCTTGGTTTCTGTGACTCTGTCCTTGCAGGGTTCTCCTCCAACCTCACTTATTGCTCCTTCAGTGCATCCTTCAGAGGATCCTCCTCATCCTCCCTCCAACTTTTCCACAGTGCTGTGTCGCTGGTCCTCTTCTCTATCTTATCTCTGGACAATCTCATCAGTAACACAAATTCAGCTACCATTTCTATGCCAACAACTCACAGATCTACCTCTCTGCTCCAGACCTGCCTCCTTCTGTCTCAACTAAAATCTCTCTCTGACAATTCCTTTGGCTGCCTAGCTGACAGCTCAAGCTCAACTTGGCTAAAACAGAGCTCATAATCTTCCCCTCTGCAAGCCCTCCCTTCTACCTCCTTTCTTGATCACTGTGTACACCACCACCATTCTGCTAGCCACTCAAGCCCATAACCTGAATGTCATCCTGGATTTGGAGCTCACTCTGTGTACTCACATCCAGGTTATGTCCTTATATGGCTGATTCTTTCTACATAACTTGTCTAAGATATGGCTTTTCCTATCCACCCACACAACTAAAACACTCATTCAAACTCTCATTATCTCACATCTCATTACTGCTACATCCTTTTCACTGGTCTTGACAAAGGCACTCTTCCCCCATTTGTAACCGTTCAGAATGCTGTTGCTAAGATAATTTCCCTAACCCGTCCCTTTGCCCATGTCACATCTCCGTTTGGATCTTTCCACTCTCCCCCCTTCTCCACTGCATCAAACATACGCTACTTGTTGTCACTTTCTAGGCCCTTTACAATCAATCTCCATCATCTCTCATTCTCTGTTGAGCTTTTGACACTCACCTCCAATCAGCCTATGATGCCAACCTCCATCACACACTTAAGTTTTCAAATAAGCTTTCTCCCATGCTGTGCTTTCTCCCATGCTGTCCTTCACAAATAGGCGGCACTTCCCATAAACATCAGCAAAGCTACCCTATTATCCACTTCCAAATCACTCCTCAAAACTCTCCTTTGCTATGATGACTAAAAAAACCTTGACAATTACACAGCTCACGTGCTGAAAGCACTGCCTATCATGCTGACAAATACTGTCCCCTTGTACTTCCCTGTCTGTCTGTAGCTACCTGTCATCTCTTATCTTAAATTGTAAGCTCTTTGGGATAGGGACTGTCTTTTTGTTCTGTGTTTCCACAGCACCTAGCACAATTGGGTCCTGGTCCCTGACTATGGCTCCCAGGCACTGCGATAATACAAATTCATAATAATAGTAACTTCTACCAGGTGACATTTTCTTACTATATAACCAGGGCCCTTACAAATTCATGGTCCATTTTGGTCAATTTCACGATCATAGGATTTTTAAAATCATAAATTTTCAGATTTTTAAATATCTGAAAACATAATTTCACTATGTTACAATTGTAGGGGTCTGACCCAAAAGGAGGAGGGGGGGAGTTGCAGGGGTCTGACCCAAAAGGAGGCAGGGGGGAGTTGCAGTATTGCCACCCTTACTTCTGCGCTGCTCCCTTTTCATACTGCTGTTTTAAAAATATCTACCAAGTAACACTACAGTAAAATTTTAAAATTCATCAAAATTCAGTTGCTTCAGTGGGACTCCAAGAGGACACAAGGATGCAACCTCCCAGATTCGATTGCAGGATCAAGGCCTATGTGGGGAATTTTGAGAAACTAACTCTGAAAAATAATCCATGAATTGTTGAGGATCTTCAGAAGCAAGTAGCAGCTGTCTCTGGTGGGATTCGGACATACAATGACATTTGAAGCCATTCTGTAAAATAAAAGATAAACATTATCTTCACTTACAGAAGTCAGTAAACTGACATTTTAAACACCAAAAAAAACCTAAGTTAGAGTTTTAAAAAATAAAACTGACTCACCCCTGGTAATACCATCATCGCATAGTGCAGCTAATGTGGGAGAACAGAGCTAAGGCAGCAACTGTATGACTCCTGCTTCTGGAGTGTGAAATGTTTGTCATAAGCCTTATTACTGTTACAGTGAAAGGAGATTCCCTTGGCTTTACCAACACATCACCCGCACACCAGCCACTCCCTTTTTTCAAATGGTCCTTTATGCCCAGAATGTCCTCTCCATTCCAACGCAGCAAGAATCTATGCTCTTCTCTTTTAAATTGCTTAAAACAATTCTTCTGTGATGCCTACCTAGTTTTAACTCTCCTCTTGCATAAGAGATGTTATTTTTTAATAATGCTGCACTGCTATTTGATTATTCTATTTCCCAGTCAGCTGATGCTCATTATCCTGATGTATTTTTATGGTCTGGTCCTGAGGGGCAGGTCGAGAGCCTGCATTTTCCCTTGATTTCAATGTAAGTTGGGCACTCAGCACGTTAGGATCAAGCCTTTAGGTCCCAATTCTGAAGATATAACAACAAAGCGATTACCTTCCTCACCTGATTAGTCCTTCTGAGTATATGCATAAGTATGTGTCACTTTGGGACCGAAGAGCTTGATCATAAGGTACTGAGTGTCCATAGCAGCCTGAAAGCATGTACAGGCAGGGGTTATCACCCTGTGTTCTGTTCAGCATTAAGCACATGGTCTGCGTTCAATAAACAAAGTGATATGGGACTTGTACGTTTGGGGCAGAACACACAGGCAGAATGTCAGTGTCGCTGTAGTTCACGAAAGCTTATGCTCAAATAAATCTGTTAGCCTCTAAGGTGCCATAAGTAGTCCTTTTCTTTTTGCGGATACAGACTAACACGGCTGCTACTCTGAAAAGTGTCAAAAGTGAAGAAAAAGCTCATTACAAGTTCTAACAGATTTGATAGAGATCAGTGCTACAACTATGAAAGTGGAAGGGACTACTAATGCCCCAATTTGTCCAAGTATTTGTGATACTGATGACCTCTACCAAAGAAGAGAGAAAATCTAGTGCACTAGTATGTTATTATGAAATTGTCAAGATTATTACTAGAAGAAGTTAATAAACACATCTCATCAGAGGACAGTAATACTGGCGAAAGCTGCAGCAGAAATCAGCCTTTCACTCTGTGTATGAATACACTTACAGTTGTTTTTCAAAGGCATGTGAAACAAATGTCAAGCAAAAGAATTAAATCTTATCCAGTGTACTTTATTAATTTGTTTTGTTTGGATTATTATAATGCAGCAAATTGACTTAAAATGGATCTTGTTTAGTTCACTGAATTGTATTTGAATGTATAGCCTCCTCTGATATGGATTAGCAATGATTTAGGCAAAAGAAAAAAAAGATTAGTTATGTAAAAGACTCTTCCTTTGCTATAGATACATGTAAGTCTTTATTACTAGTCTTTCAACCGCAGTGGGTTTCAAACCTTTTTTTTTTACACTGGTGACCCCTTTCACAAAGGAAGCCTCTGACTGTAACCCCCCTTATAAATTAAGGAAAGGAGGACTTGTGGCACTTTAGAGACTAACCAATTTATTTGAGCATAAGCTTTCGTGAGCTACCGATGAAGTGAGCTGTAGCTCACGAAAGCTTATGCTCAGATAAATTGGTTAGTCTCTAAGGTGCCACAAGTCCTCCTTTTCTTTTTGCGAGTACAGACTAACACGGCTGTTACTCTGAAACTTATAAATTAAGGGATTTAATTTAAGGGGAGCTGGCGACCCGCATGTAACCACCTTGCGACCCCGGGTTTGAGCACCCCCCCTTCGACAGGGGTCGTGTTTGCACGAGGCTGCTGCGCAGAGCGACGCCCCCTTCCCGTGCTCGACGGCACCGAGCTCCCATTAGCGCTTCGCTGAGGACAGCGGCGAGCCGAGCCCTGCCCGCCCCAGGCGTGTGTGGGGGGGGCGCCCTGGCCCTGCGCCGCCCCAATGGGTCTCCGAGCCCGCCTCCCCTCGGCACAGCCCCCTACCCCAGCCAGGGGCCGCTACCCTAGCTACGGCCCAGCCCCAGCCCAAGCCCCAGCCCCCTGGTCTCGCCTCGCCGCCCGCTGCACCCCAGCTCCCCTGCCCGGCCCCGCAGCCCCGCCTCACCTCATCCCGGCACTGCTTCTGGCACATCTGGCAGTACCAGCGCAGCTTCTGCAGCCCCTTGGACTTGATGCGGTTGGCGATGGCCTTGGGGCTCAGGAAATCCGACTTCCCCATGGCGGCGGCAGCGGCGGCGGCGGCGGCCTCCCGGCCCCCTCAGCCCCGACCGGAAGCGGAAGGACACGACCCCGGAACGCCTTCCGCCGGCCGGCCACGAGGACGCCCTTCGCCCCGCCCCTGTCGGTCGCGGCGCCTGCGCCGTGCGGAGGCGCTGACCTTCAGCCGGGCGGCAGCAGCCAGCAGCGGGGAGCGGCGTCGCCATGTTCTCCCGAGGCGCCGCGGTCCTGATCTGCCAGCCGCAATGGTAACGGGTGCCGGGGCGCGAGCCGGGTCTACGGGTGCCGGGGGGGAGCGGCACCGCGGGGCTGAGAGGCGGCGAGGGAGGCGCGGCGGCGGCGGCCCAGGGAGCATCGGGCCTGGGGACGAGCGGAGGGCGGCCGGGAGGCGGTGGGGGGCTGAGGATAAGGGGGGAGGGGTCCGTCTGGGGGGGGGTGCAGCTGCAGCGGGCGGGGCTGGCCCCGGGCTAGGGGGGCACCCGAACGCCCCAGTACCTGGCTCTTGCTCGGTCAGCGAACAGGGCAGGCAGGGCTGCACCAGGAGTGGCCCAGCTCCGGCCCCCGGGAGCTCCCCTGGCTCCTTTCCCCCCAGCGCAGTCACCTCCAGGGGAGCTGGAGTATCGGGGCGATGCACTGAGCCTCGGTCAGGCCCGGCCCCGCTGCTGGGGATTGATCGGGGACAGGAGCAATGCGCAAGGTTAAGGGGAGGGGTTCGCAGGGCTGTTCCGGAAAGCTTGGGGGGGCTGCTCCGATAAGGAGGATTTCACCGTAATGTAGCTTGAATGAAGGATCGCTTATCTGGACGTTGCTGCTGCCTTAACCTACCAGTGCACTGCCCCAAAGATCATGCATACTTGATAGATGAAATGCAGATTAAGGAAGGTGCGGAGAGGGAATGCTAAGTCTAGTCCAATTTGTCTGACATTTTATTTTAGATGGTTTTTCTTTTAAATTGTAATGTGAAATTATATGCATTAAATTACAGGTCTATCAGGTGAAGCATGTGAGCGGGTGGACAGTTAGTGGTGGGAGGTCAGCTGAAAGAAGTGAGTTTTTAGGAGCGGGGGGGGGGGTTTAAATTTTAGGGTTAGATGAACAATGCCTGGCAACAAAGAGAAAAGCTAACCTTGTATCTTGTAGGTGACAGATACTGCGAACATCACAGTGATCTTGTCAGATACTGAAGGGAGATACCATCTAGTTACTCATTAATTTATCATAGATGCCCTTGTATCTTTTGAAGTTATGGATGTCGGTTTACTCATTTTTCTGAGATTTCCTCCCCTGCTCTACCCCGTTTATAGGATAGTATCGGGGGTAGCCTTGTTAGTCTGTGTCCACAGAAGCCACAAGGAGTCCAGTGGCACCTTAAAGACTAACAGATTTATTTGGGCATAAGCTTTTGTGGGTAAAAACCCTCTTCTTCAGGATAGTGGGTACTATGCAATGCTTTAAGATACATTTAATCAGCATTCCATAGCAATAAAGTATTAAACAAAGATGTGCTCTGCATGGGAAGAAAAGAAAAAGAGAAGATATGAATAAGGTGCAGGATATGAATCCACATAGAATGAAGTGTGTTTTCTGTAGTAGCTTCATTAAGAAGCAACAACCCACTTTTACATTGGTAAATACAATTCTCTCATCTCTGGAAGATGGGAAACTGTGGTGACTTGTTGGAGTAGCACTTAACACACAATGTTTCTGTTAATTTTCAGGGGCCAAGTCAGGAATATGGCCACTTTAAAGGACAGTAAGTACTTCTGATTTGTTTATAATATGGTAGGAGATGGGAGGAATGGGATGTGTTGCAGAGGAGCATTCTTAAAATGCAATATTAACTCAAACTGTAACGGTCTCAGTTCAGTAAATTGATTATGAAAGAAAATGTCTGTTTTTAAATTAAAAAATGTGGACTTTGAGGTTTTGAAGTTGTGTTGGTCAGGAGACCAGCTCTGCCCGATGGGAGACTCGGTGATAAATTGTCTAAAATGACAGTCATAAGAGGGTCTTCCCAGTCCTGTGTTTGCAGAAGGTACTTAAACAGAAAATCTCCATTAATGGCAACTATTGGTGGTGTGGGTAGACCAGAATAAGGGTATGTAACTGAAATTTAAAAAGGCAACTGCATGAGTAGTTTTGAACTAAATATAAGAAATAAGTTATTTTTCATATGCATATTTACAAAAACCAAGGACTTTGAGAGAAGGCTGCTGTGCCTGCTTTTAACTTTATTCTATTTTCCAAACCTTAATATTGTAGTTCCTCATTTTAGTCATTTAGTGCTGAGCTTCTTTTTGAAAATGGCAAAACTAGCATCATAATAATATTGGGACTAAGTGGCACAATGCATTAATAAACTCATACTCCAACCCTCCAAATAAGCAAGGTTTAAATGTAGACTTGATAAACAAGGGTAAATTGGTTTCAGCCACGACCTGATTCTGGAAGATCAGCGCTCCTTGTAATCACAAAATCAGTTGCTGGCTGATCTGTGTTTGGGAGAATAACCCGGCAGCCACTGATTAAATTGTAAAGAGAAGCTGCTTACCCTGTGACCATTTCTATTCAGTGCTGTCAGCTTCTCGTTTTCATAAGCATGAATTTACCCATAATTTATCAGTCTTCCTTCAAAAAAGACATCATTCAATAAAAGGTAAATGTTTTTTAAGGAAACTGATTTGTTTTAAAGCCATTGTTAAGTTAAAAGCGTAACTTCAAAAAAATCCCTGCTGACGTTTTTGCTTATTAAAACAATTTTAAAAATCGAATTTACTTTTTGCTATGTTTCTTTTAGTAGACTTTGTGTATTTCTCTCACTTTGGACAATAAAAACAAACCTGTCAGCTTTACTTGTTTCTAGTCTTATCAGATCGCTCTTTTAGGTTTTCATGCACTTGTAAAGTGTTCCAATCTCCATCACAAATACTGCAGGGGAATTTAGTTAGTCTTTATCTTTTTGAAATCCTTTTCCATTTCTTTCTGTTGGTTTATTTATTCATAGTAACATTTCTAAAAGTCCTGCCTTGTATAAAAATATGCCTGCTTTGCCAAAATCTAAACTTGGGACCAAATTTGACCGGACTGTGTGTCTTTAAAATATTGAGCTGCATTTACTACAGGGAATAGGCATGATGACTTGAGAGGTGCATTCATGAAAAAGGTAGAGACAGAAGGGGAAATGTAAGGCCTACATAAATATCGAGCTTTAGCTTAAACCCTGGCTGCATCAGTCTCTGTTTTTGGAGATATGAAAAATTTCTCCTCTGTAGAAAGAGTCTGTTTTTCAGGTAAATGCACTATAGCAGTGGTTCCCAAACTTGTTCCGCCTCTTGTGCAGGGAAAGCCCCTGGCAGTTTCTTTACCTGCCGCGTCCGCAGGTTCGGCTGATCGCGGCTCCCAGTGACCGTGGTTTGCTGCTCCAGGCCAATGGGAGCTGCGAGAAGCGGCGCGGTCCGTGGGACATACTGGCCGCCGCTTCCAGAAGCTCCCATTGGCCTGGAGCAGCGAACTGTGGCCGCTGGGAGCTGCGATCGGCCGGAGCTGCGGATGCGGCAGGTAAACCAACTGGCCCGGCCCACCAGGGGCTTTCCCCGCACAAGTGGCGGAACAAGTTTGGGTACCACTGCACTACAAGGTTAGTGCCATACACGTGTATTTAGGAACATACGAATACCCATACTGGGTGAGACCAATGGTTCATCTAGCCCAGTGGCCGGTGCCGGATGCTTAAGAGGGAATGAAAGAACAAGGCAATCTTCAAGTGATCCATCCCCAGTCATCCAGTCCCAGCATCTGGCACTCAGAGGTTTAGGGATACCCAAAGCATGGGGTTGCATCCCTGACCATCTTGGCTAATAGCTATTATGGACCTAGTCTCCATGAACTTATGTAATTCTTTTTTAAATCCAGCTATAGTTTTGGCCTTCACAACATCCTCTGGCAATGAGTTCCACTGGTTGACTGTGTGTTGTGTGAAGAAGTACTTCCTTTTGTTTTTTTTTATACCTGCTGCCTATTAATTTGATTGGGTGACCCTAGTTCTTGTGTTATATGAAGAAGTAAATAACACTTCCTTATTCACTTTCTTCACCCCATTGATGATTTTATAGACCTCTCTCATACCCACCCTTACACTCCTCTTTTCCATGCTGCGTAGTCCCACTCTTTTTAATCTCTCATGTGGAAGCTGTTTCATACCCCTAATCATTTTTTTGCCCTTCTCTGCCCCTTTTCATTTCTAATGTATCTTTTTTTTTTTTGAGATGGGGTGACCAAAACTGAATGCAGTATTCAAGGTGTGAGCGTACCATGGATTTATATAGTGGCATTATGATATTTTCGGTTTTATTATCTATCCCTCTCCTAATGGTTCCTAACATTCTGTTAGCTTTTTTGACTGCCTCTGCACATTGAGCGGATGTTTTCAGAGAACTATTCATAACGACTCCAAGATCTTTCTTGAGTTGTAACAGCTAATTTAGATGCCATTGTTTTTAGGTGTAGTTGGGATTATGTTTTCCCCCAATATACATTACTTTGCATTTATCAACATTGAATTTCATCTGCTGTTTTGTTTCCCAGTCACCTAGTTTTGAGAGATCCCTTTGTAACTCTTCACAATCTGCTTTGGACTGAACTATCTTGAGTAATTTTGCATTTGCAAACTTTGCCTCTTCACTGTTTACTCCTTTTTCCAGATTATTTATGAATATGTTGAACATCATTGGACCTGGTACAGATCCTTGAGGGACACTGCTATTTATCTCTCTCTGTTCTGAAAACTGACCATCTATTCCATTTATAGCAAAAAGTGGAGCTCACATTCTGTCTAGATTACTGCTCTTATTGTTTTGCTAGTTTAAATGTAATCTGATTTGATTTTTTTTATGTTGTCCCCTCTCTCTCTCTCTCTTATAGAAGCTGATTAATTTGTGACTGCTAGAAACTTTAGCCCAATTTTAACCCTCAAATGCTTGTAGTTACCAGGCGTTTAAAGTCTATCAAGAACATCCAGAAAATTACAAAGTCCATGAAGATGGTTGCTGCAGCGAAGTATGCCAGAGCCGAGAGGGAACTGAAACCAGCTAGAGTGTATGGAGTGGGAGCCTTGGGTAAGGGAAATTCTGTGTGGAATCTGACATCAGAATAGAGGGGGAGAATTTCAATAAGACTTGTGCTCCTAAATCCCCTATGTGCTTATCAAACTTTCTGAGGGAGACTTTCAAAAGGAGAATCCATATCTTGGAGATGATGTGAACTTCAAATATTTTTAAATTCATTTTCTGTTAGCTTCCCTTAAATATTACGTCCTACCTTTTAAAATCTTTTTAGAAAACATAAGGGAATTTCTGCTCCCTTTCTATGTTTATAATGGTCTTTTGGGTTAGCTTGGAAACAACACCTAATAATTTGGGGCCCACTTCCTCTCTTGTCCTTTTTCTGCATTCCTGTCTGCCTGTTTGGTACATCTTCAGTTTAAATTTTGCTTTTACTGGTAAACATGCTATTGCAAAGCGTGGGGAAGAGCATGCACCTGAGCCACCTTTAGAATGATGTACAAGACTAATGCGTCAACACAACAGTGAAACTGAAAGTATCTTAATTATATCATTAATAGGCAGACAAAAATGTGTATGGGGTCCCTTTAGAAATGGTTCTAGTCAGAATAGGTGATATTATTTTTAGTCAATGTCAAAATGTCTCTTAAGAGATTGCTAGATATGAATACACTTTTCCTACTCTCTCTTTTCTTCTTCCCCCAGCTCTCTATGAGAAAGCAGAAATTAAGGTCCCCGAAGACAAGAAGAAACACCTCATTATTGGTGTGTCCTCTGATCGTGGTCTCTGTGGTGCTATCCATACCTCTGTTGCTAAAGCCATGAAAACTGAAATTAGCACCCTCTCAGATGCGGGGAAAGAGGTCATGGTGGTTGGAGTGGGTGACAAATTAAGAGGCCTGCTTCAAAGGTAATCTTTGAGTAGTAATGCTTTAAATCAGTGGTCTCCAACCTTTTTATGCCCAAGATCACTTTTTGAATTTAAGGGCAACTCAGGATCTACCCCGCCCCGCTTACTCCATTCCTCCCATCCCCCCAAGTCGCTCGCTGTGCCCCACCCTCACTCACTTTCACCAGGCTGGGGCAGAGGGTTAAGGTTCAGTCCCAGGGTATGGACTCTGGACTGGGGCTGAGGCATTCACAGTGTGGGAGAGGGCACTGGGCTGGGGCAGGGGGTTGGGGTGCAGGAGGGGGTGAGGGGTGCAAGCTCTGGGAGGGAGTAGGGGTGCAGGAGGGGGCTCCGGGCTGGGGCAGAGTGCTGCGGTGCAGGGGGGTTGTGGGCTGATGGCTCTGGAAGGGGGTTCAGGGCTGGGCAGGGGTTCAGGATGCAGGAAGGGGTATGGGGTGCTGGCTCCAGGAGCAGGCTCGGGGCTGGGGGTTGGGGTGCGGGCTCCCACTGGGGGCCACTTACCTTGGGCGGCTCCCGGTCGGTGGCACAGTGGGGCTAAGGCAGGCTCCCTGCCTGCCTCGGCCCCACTCAGGCACATCGGCACCTCCTCCCCATCACAAGCCGGGCCACCCTGCCATCCAGTAGTGCACTGTGTGGCTATGCCGCTCCCGGAAGGGGCCAACGCACCCCTGCGGCTCCTGGTGGGGACACATGACTCTGCTCGCTGCCCCGCTCTGCAGGCACCGCCCCGGACCTCCCATTGGCCACAGTTCCCCGTTCCCAACCAAT
Source organism: Caretta caretta (assembly GCF_965140235.1). Lineage (NCBI taxonomy): Eukaryota > Metazoa > Chordata > Testudines > Cheloniidae > Caretta > Caretta caretta. The sequence continues at coordinate 343,347,400 of NC_134206.1, read as the reverse complement.
GGAGCTGCGGGGGTGGTGCTTGCAGGCAGGAGCAGTGCGCAGAGACCTCTTCCCTCCCTCCCCCGTGCGAGCCTATGGGGGTGTGCTGGCCACTTCAGGTTGCAGCATGGGGCTGCTGTGTTGCTGCGGCTGAAGATCGTGATCGACTGGGAGAGTCTCCAGGATCAACCAGTCGATCACGATCGATGGTTTGGTGACAACTGCTTTAAATTTCTATACTAGAAACTTCAGGTTATCCTTTAATAAACAGCCTGGAATGCGTAGGCTAATGTATTTTAAAATGGCTATGAAAAAAATCAAGTTTCTGTAAAACAAATTCCTGCAATTATGCTGAAGTTCTTTTTGCTGAATTGTGTTCTATGTTAATTGTTGCACTGTATTGAACTATGTTGGAATGAATGTGATTGCTGACTAGACTCTCGCTATTGTAAAAGTTAGAGGTACGTCTCATGAAGCTATTCCAGTGAGCAAAACTTTAAATAACTAAAAATTCCTTTCACCTAGGCCCCGATCCAGAAAAGCACTGATGCTTAACCTTAAGCACACCAGTAGTCCCATTTAAAGTCAGTGGGTCTACTTGTGTGCTTAAAGTTAAGCATTGGCTTAAGTGTTTACCTAAATCAAGGCCTATAATTGGGTTCTACAACAGCACATTGGCTCGGTTTTTACACAGGCTTGGTTTTATTTTAGGACACACAATAAACATTTCCTGGTGACATTCAAAGAAGTGGGAAGAAAACCTCCCAGCTTTGGAGATGCTTCATTGATTGCCTCAGAGCTGCTAAACTCTGGATACGAATTTGATGAAGGATCTGTCATCTACAATCGATTCAGGCAAGAGAAACTGAGACTGGTCTTCAAATGTCTTTCATTTGTTTTAAGAGTGTACAGAAAGTAGTGGAATGGAATGTTTTATGTAGACTCATACAATATATGGAAGTGGAATTATGTTGGTCCAGTGAAATCATCTGAAAAACATGGGATCTTACATGCGCTTTTTTTTTTTTTTTTTTTTTTTGGTTTAAAAAGGTCAAGATTTCTAACAATCATAATACATGGGTAAGCTTAGATGTGCTTTAACAATTACTGGAAAGCACATACCTGCCAAGAGCTATATTCTGTGTTCTGTTCTTTATTCCTGTTATAGTCGATGGTTTTACAACAAAAGTAGTACAAGAAGTGCACGGTTCTCAGTTGTTTGAGGTGTCAGCTGTTCACAACAGCACCACAGAACGCTAATCTCAGGTTTTGGAAAACGAAAGTGTTTTTCACCAATTTTTAGATTAGGATTACAGTGGAGACTTCTTTTTTACAGTAATAAATAAAGATCTTTAAAAATCATTTGTCTCATGTAGGTCTGTCATCTCCTACAAGACAGATGAAAAACCTTTCTACTCTCTTGATGCAGTTGCTGGTGCTGGTAAGTAGTAAAATTAACTATGCAGTCCAATTCAGTGAATAAAACTCTTTTAAAAGACCATGTCTTTCATGGTCTGTCAGTTAGTTGTCATAACACAAACAGGCAAATGTAAGCAAAACAGGGTTACGTACTGAAATGTCTTGCAACGTCTACCACATTAACATTAGTTTGGGATTTGGCCTCTGTTGACAGGGACTTGATTTTGCTTGTTTTATGTCAAACAAGAAGTTGTTAAAATTTTGATGTCAGTTTGAGCAAGGTTGGGTGCTAGGAAGCAAAAGCACGTCGGTAGTTTTTGTTGTTTTTTAATCTCCACTCTTACCTATTCCTACAGAAAGCATTAGTATCTATGATGATATTGATGCTGATGTGCTGCGAAACTACCAGGAGTTTATATTAGCAAACATCCTCTTCTACTCTCTGAAGGAATCCACCACCAGCGAGCAGAGTGCCAGAATGACTGCTATGGACAACGCTAGCAAAAATGCTTGTAAGAATATTCTTGGGGGTGTCTAGCAGGATTAAGCAGAAGTTCACCATCTTTCTTGTACATTTTTAGTGTTCGCTGTTCTAGCCCATACCCCTGCTGTTCATGTCCCACAATCCTAGTTGCTGTCTCTTCAGCCAATACAGCCCTTCTACACACACCAGCCTTACTCAGTGCCTAAGAAAAGGGGGGCCGCTGTTCAGTTACATCATATTCTTGGTACCCAGTTCTCCTGATATGAAAAGCAAGAGGCTCTGGCTAGAAGTGGAATGCAGGATTCCTATGTAACAGTGAAAAGTACTGGGCTGGCCCTGTGACTACCATGAGTACTTCACGCTTTTTCAGTGTCTATTGATTTGAGATTTCGAAAAGCTCCGTAAACTTTTATTTAAGCCTCTCAAACCCATTGAAATTACTGTTGCCTCAATTATGTAGATGGGGAAACTGAAGCAAATTTTTAAATATCTTACCCAAGGTCGCACAGCAGGTTGGTGGACAAGCAATCGAATTTAGGAGTTGAATCAATTTTTTTTCCTCCTCTGGCCACAGCCACCAAATTTTTGGACTAAGGTACTGCAGTGTGGCAAAGGGGATGGAACTTGAAGCCAAAGGTACTTTTTGGATGACTTGATTTAAAAAAACCCCAAAATGCTAACTAAAATATTCAGGTAAATATTATTTGATTAGCTATAATTTAGACCCAAAACGTAAGTGTTTTTGTGTGTGTGTGTAAAACAAAATGGTTTTGCACAGCCTAAGATCAAGAGCATCTATCCTTTTTTCTTTTTTTTTAAATTGAAGGGGAAATTACTGTTTAAATCCAAACATCTCCCTTTCAGTGTTTGCAGCCCAAACATTTCGTCATTATGATGGTGCATCAATCAGAAATGACTCCTGTGTCCATGTTTATTGTCTAAACTTAGTGCAAAGCAAAAAGTGAGCAATTGCCGCCAATGAGGGAAAGCAAATTGCTTTCAGTTTTAGTACTTAGAGATAAGGATGTTTTTAAATATGCAGTCACGTTGTGTGGAGAATAGCACAATGAATTCAGAAAGCTCCTATTATGTGAGGGAGTGGGGAACAGGAGTTTGGGTACATTTCCTTGCTGGCCTCCTTCCCTCAACACATGAGGAAGGTCCCTCTCCAGCTCCAAGAAGGAATTAATGGGAGACCAGGTAGATTCCCAATTGGATATTTCTGCTGGTCAGAACAGTGGTAACTTGCTTATACAACTGCAGCTTTTCCCTTTGAGAAGATGTTTCAGTGTAGCTGCCCGTGGTGGAGCACATTGCAGCACAGCTACGGGAGACTTAACAGCAAGTAGTGAGGTCTCATACGGTAAATACTTGATTGCTTTAACAAATTACACCACATTGCATTCGCTAGTTTGAGGTATTATAATTAAAGCCGACCTTCAGCTGACAAAATAAGTTACCAGAATACATCTTGGCATGTAGTACCCTTTATTTTTCCGTTCCTTGGTGGTTAACAATATTTAGTAAATTGCAATGGGTCACCCAGTTGGTGGTGGTGTGATTTTAACCATGTTGTACTGTGTTCTGCTCAAATAATCAGAAGGAAGTGTATCTAATTTTTTCCATTTCCAGATTCAACCATCTAAATTTCAATTTTTTTAAAACATTTTTATTTGTAGCTGAGATTATTGACAAATTGACCTTGACATTCAACCGTACCCGTCAAGCTGTCATCACCAAGGAGCTTATTGAGATCATTTCTGGTGCTGCTGCTCTGTAAGTATGTGTAAATGTGCAACAAGGCTTTTTACTCAGATCGTTTTAATGTTCAAATGGCCTGCTGTTTACATTGTATTAATAGGTAGGGTGGAGGAACAGCTGTTCTAAAACTAAAGGAAAAAATGATGCATTGATACTTGAAGCGTTCTTTATTCTGCTTTAATAAATTCCAATGACTGGTATGATGCTTAAAGCCTGCATTCAGCTCAAATTTTGCCTCAACAACTGCTGGCAGGTGGAGAAGCTTCTGTAGCCATGAAGCTGCATCATGTTCATGGAAAGTGGCTCTTTTCGCTGCCCCTCCCCACCCATGTCTTCCCCATTCTATAGATGTAATTACCTGGGCCTTTTTTCATCCACCCTTGGCTCAAACAGCCCCAAATCTCTCTCTGTGGTGTAGTGTAGATTCTTGTTTTTGGGGGGCTTAATAGCAGATTGGCCTTTCTTCTGTATAGATCAGCCTGCTATGTAGATTAGAAGGTGAGGGATAACTTCTGTTGGATGGAACTTTAGCTTGTTGAATGTAAATGTGCATTTTAATTAAATAAAACAAGTTTAGATCTTGTGTGTTTTGCTGACAAATACCAAACTTTGCCACTCTGCTAGGAACTGCAGAACACTGTGCACTATGGGTGATAAGAGGTGGTTGTGCTTAAACCCATATAATTGGTTTACTTGCCCAGAATTAATTTATATTGCATCTAATCAGCAGATTAGACTTCTGTTCTAATTAAAGATATAAATCAATGCATTCATAACTAATGTGTGTACAGAAATGGCAGAAAACAGCATGTGCCACAACTGCGTGTGTGCGCGTTTTTAATGAGCTTTTTATTTTGTATTTAATTTGGCTACTCAGTGACCCATTCTTGGTTAAATCACAAGAATAACTTTGCCTTAGTTTGCATGAGTTGCTTCTTAACCTGCTTGTTCTGTTTTTTCCCATAACAACATTACCAGGGGATAATCGGAATGCAAGTTTCAGCCAAAGTCAAGAGGTAAAGTGATGAAGTAGAAACTAGATTCTTCCAAAAAATGGTTCAGCACTGCTGATCCTGAAGCAGTTAAATGAGAAATATGTCTGAATTGCAACATTGAAATCTGAATTTTAAATGCCCTCTTCTCCTAAACCTTTGGAGCAATCGTTTGGGGAGTGACTGGCATGGGCCCATCTGTAATTTGAGCGTAGATAGCATCTTGTCAACAGTGGTACCATGGAAAATTGTTTTTAAACATCAGTATTGCTCTACACTGCCACTTATATAACAGGCTTATAATATTGTGCCTTATGGTTCTAGAGAGCTTTAATGTGCGGGGAAAGGGAAGGAATTAAAAGTAGTCCATACTTCACACAATGTATACAAGTCCACAAATACTCAGCCCCTATTTATGGTTTAATCCAATATCCTTGAGCCACTGAACTCTCTTAAATAATCATTCGTTTTAAACGTTATAGCACCATAAGCATACACAACATTTTACAAAGACACAGACAAGACACTGTCCTACCCCCTGAAGAATTTACAGTAGTTAAAATGCAGGAGTGCAGAGGTTGGTATTAAAAGGATCATGAAAGAAGTGGGTTTAAAGAGGAATTAGGAGGACAGAGGGCATTTGAAGTGAGAAAACTGTTCAAAGCTTGTGGAGCTGCATGAAAAGACAGTGGAGATAATTTAATATGCACACTTAAAGATACTCTTGATATATGTGTAAACTTTAAATATTTCTTGTATTTTTATAGGTAAAGAAATGAGGAGCTATTCTAGAGAGTTGGTTTAACCTGCTTATATCCATATTGATAAAACTGTTTGTCCATCATTCTGTGAAGAATTCATGGTGAAAACCTGAAAATATTTGTAAATTATCTTACAATAAACCACCTACATGAAACAAATATTCTTGTTTTTTCATGTGTGAATATCTAGATCAAAGAGAATCACTTACTTTTTGAAAACAGCTGTTTACTGCTTTTAATCTGTTTATGGTGTACATAGTGTGTAGGTAGGTTTTCCTTAGAGAAGTACAGGAAATATTATTCAGGGCTTGTCTACACTTACCGGGGGATCCACGAGCAGTGATCGATGTATTGGTGGTTGATTTAGTGGGTCTGGTGAAGAGAAAGAGTGTCTCCCGTCAACATCGTGTAGTGTGGACGCCGCAGTAAGTAGATCTAAGCTACGTTGATTTGAGTTACACTATTCACATAACTCAAATTGCGTAGCTTAGATCGAATTTCCGCTCTAGTTTAGCCAAGGCCTCAGAGAACAAATTGTCTGTATAATCTGGCATTCACAGCGAATATTCAATGCCTCATTGAAAGAGACATGTTTCAAAAGAAGGTGTAAAACCCATGTAATGCATCTGTTCACTAGCCTGGTGCTGTAAGAGAACATGCAATTCACTTTGCATCATATGCTACAAAATTTTGGGTTTTGTTCTTTTTCCAGTAAGGTGCATAACCGATACTGTCCTTTGCATCTTATATTCTAAAACAGTTATGAGTGGCAGATGTATTATCTCAGTGGTGGTTTTTTAATTACTTTAAAATACTGTCTTGAGCTATGTATTTCTACATTTGATTAGTCAATAGGGTCACTCTGAAAGAGTTCTTGTAAGAAGGAATTTTGAAAGGATTGTAGTTTGATGTACTGGGAAAAGGAGGTCTATATGTGTGGGGTGGCATGGAAGAAGGAACAAGGAAAAGAAAGAGAAGGAAACAGCAGTGACCGTGCAAGAAGATCAGAAAGAAATGACAGCAGAACTGTCGACAGGAGCAAAGCCTTGACCATTAGAATTGAATCTGAGGGCAGGTCTTCACTACCCACTGGATCGGGTCGTGATCAATCCATCAGGGATCGATTTATGATCCCCGAAAGCGCTCCACATCAACTCCGGAACTCCAGCTCGCGAGAGGCGGAAGCGGAGTCGACGGGGGAGTGGCAGCAGTCTACTTGCCACCATCCTCACGGCCAGGTAAGTCTACCTAAGATATGCCGACTTCAGCTATGCAATTTGCATAGCTGAAGTTGCATATCTTAGGTCTGTCCGTTCCCCGCCCCCCCACCCCCTTGCTGCCCAGTGTAGACCAGGGCTGAGGCAAAAAGGCAGGAGAGGAAGCCAAAGAGACTTGAAGAGCAAGATGCTACTGAGTGGCAGAGGAAGATCTTAACTGAAATGTTCGGATAGACAAGAGAGGGACAATGTGGGAAATTGGAAAGCCAGAGATGAACAGGTTTCAGTGATCAGTGCAATTGATTAATTTGGAGCAGATTTCACATATTATTTTTTTTAAATGATTCGTGTAACTTTTCAAAATCGTACTTAAGCTGGTAGCCATGTTTGATGTTACCAACAGCAACTTTGACTGATGCTCATAACTGGCAACTTTAATTTGCTCTGTTTGTTTATATAGCAGCCAAAATACGCTAGGCATTTGTCATGTGGGAAGAGACCCGAAGGGCTTACAGTCTAAGGCCCCAATCCATTTACAGTCAAGTGTAACTTTACTCATGAGTAGTTGGCTCCTTTCTTCTTTTCCTCCCCAAAACCATTGGCTAATTGCCTTTTCCTTGTCCCTGTCATTAGTTAGCTGAGACATAACTGCTTTCAAACTGCAATCCTAAATATAGAGAGTCTAGAAATCTTCATGTGCTGCAATTGCATTACTTATCGGGGGCGGGGGGACTATGCGGCTGCTTAAATGATTGGCAAATCAATTTCAGGAGTATTCTGATAGCTGACACTCTAATTTTTTCTTTAACTTCTGTCTCCTGCCTTTTCAAATAGTAGTAAAATACAGTGGGACGTAGAGTAGGGTTTATGGTTAGGTTGAGATTTAGACCCCACAAATCCCGATAAGAAAATTCTCCCAGCGCCTGTTTCGCTGCCGGAACTTGGAAGGAATGTTTGGTTTTTTTTTTAATAAACAATGTTTTTTACTTGTTTTTAATGTTTTTGTTGCACTATGTTTATTATAAACAAATACAAGAATTAAGATAGGTTAAGGATCTTAATTGTGCAAGGTTGTGCCATGATCAAATGGCTTGTGCTGTTTTGAAGGTCATCTTACTCAAAAACCGAGTGGTCGGTAATTTCCACTCTATTTTCTCTAGAAAGTGCTTATAAAATGAGGCCTTAGTGAGATTAAAAATGGAAGTAGTTGCTGTTCTTGTACTTGCATAGCTAGGACCAACCTCTCACAGCTAGTGTCTTCCGTTGGATTCCCTTTGGACTATAAACTTGCCCATTCTATTTCTCCTAACCACGCATCCCACTAAACCGAAACTTGGGTAAGCAAATAGCCCTTGCAGCATGACCAAAAGGTTAATAAACTCGGTCTCTGGTGAACAAATGAGGAAAGTGAAGGAATCCTCATTGATGATTAACTGTAGAATGCTCTGCCATCACCAGCCACCTAAACTAGCTGTTTGTACATTTCTGTGGGCGTAGCAGAGCAGGTGAGCAAAGAAGGACAAAAAACAGCCCTATATCTGACCACTTCAGCTGCTCTGTGAAGAACACTATGCACTTAATAGGGAGGAATAGGGCTCTAAGGCTTTTAACAATCCACTATCTATCCATTCCAATAAAATTGGGGGTTTGCTTTTGTGCCTCGTGTCCCCCACTGTATAAGTTGGATCTGTTGTCATAAAAAGACGTGATGCCTTGCTTACAGGAACAGTGAACATTTAACAATAACTCTTTCTACTATGGTGTTTCACAGCTCCCAGAACACAGTACTAAGTGAACAGTGCAAAGAAACTAAAGAGAACATTTGCAATAAGCATATATTGACTAAGTTGGGGTATAACTTCCGCTCATTCTGAATTTTTCTGTAATTCCCTGTGCTGCCGTTGAAGTTATCTCTTTAACTGATCTTGTTAAATCACACAAGTGCTGGTCCGTGCTCACAATAGAAGACCACCAAGGAAAAACCCAGCGTGCTCCAAGAAGTGGTGGTGTTGAGGTATGGGTCATGGGTTCTATGGCAGCAGTACTAAAGCAGTAACAAAGAGCTGTTGTAGGGGGATGTCTCGGGCCTGGTCTACTCTACAGAGTTAGGCTGACGCAAAGCAGCTTATGGTACCAAACTCTTAAGCATCTACACCAGGGGTGGCCAACCTGAGCCTGAGAAGGAGCCAGAATTTACCAGTGTACATTGTTAAAGAGCCACAGTAATATGTCAGCAGCCCCCGCTCCCCTGGCTCCCAGTGCCTTCCCACACACCGGCAGTCCCGTCAATCATCGCCTCCCCCTCCCTCCCTGCACCTCCTGATCAGCTGTTTCGTGGCATGCAGGAGCCTCTGGAGGAAAGGGGGGAGGAGTGAGGGCACTGCAGGCTCAGAGAAGGGGGTGGAGTGGGGGAAGGGCCTATGGCATAGCCAGGGGTTGAGCCGTGAGCACTCCCAGCACATTGGAAAGTTGATGCCTGCAGCTCCAGCCCCGGAGTTGGTGCCTATACAAGGAGCTGAATATTAACTTCTAAAGAGCCCCATCTTGGTTGGCCATCCCGAACTACACTAAAATGTAGTTTCTCACCGATGTAACTTATCCACTACACTGATTTAACTCCGCCTTCGCAAGAGGCATAGCTCTTAAGTCAATGTGGTTAGGTCAACCCAGTGTCAGTATACATTGTGTTGCTGCCTTTCAGAAACCATCCCCCCAGTGCTCCACACAGGCAGTTAAATTGGTGGAAGTCTCGTGGTTGAGGACACAAGGAATGTAGGGAGGACGTGTAAAACCGATTCAACTTTGTGGTGGCTGTATGTCGACGTAACGTAGGTCAACTTAATTTTGTAACATAGACTTGTCCTTAGACAAAACTAAAGACCAGCGTACTTCCACTATTTAAAGATCTGATACCACTTCTTGTTAGAAGTGTTTAAACGTAGTGTCCTGGTCAAATTCCAACTTTGGTAATTATGTTCTCTCTATATATAATTTATGGTCTCCACCTTGCAACATGCACAGAAAAGGGGCCAGGTGGTAGTTGAACTACAAGGAACTTAAGGAGTTTTTGTCTGAGATAAGGATCTATGGATGTCCCACTTTCCTTTCAGGACAAAGTAAGTGGTTGTTTCCTGGGTTTGATATTTTGGAGGAAAGGCCACTTCCTGGGTTGGACAGAAGTGCAGGCAGGAAAGCAGAGTGGATGGGGATCTCCCTCTGCACGGATTGCTGTTCCTGTAGTATGGAAGAGAGAAACAAAAGGAAGAGGAACAAAATTTGGAAAGTATCCAGTATAAGAGTAGCGGAATAAAAAAGCAAGATAGAGACTACACTAGGACAAGCCCATCTCGTCACCTCAGGAGACCTGTCAGAAGGTGTGTGTGTATGGCAGAAACATACAGAGAGATTATAAATGAAGGGGGAGAAAAAGGGTTTTCTTACAAAACCCTTCCCAGATTTCAACACAGAATGGGGCTCCTACCACTTCCTTGAGAGATGAGTCCCAGCCTAATACATCTCACTCTCAAGAGGTTCTTCCCAATATTTAATCTAAGTTTCTTTGCCTCGATTTTGGCCCATAATTCCTATGTACCACTCTAAGGCCCCAGTCCTAGAAAATGTGAGCACAGGGGTTTGCTGCAAAACAGGCTAATGCAATTTTAAGCTGTGTATTCAAAGTTACGGCGCACCGAGTATCCTTGGTATGAATGGCTTTGGTGCAACTGTAGCTGGGATGTTGCATTCCATTCCAGAAATTGCGTCACCAAAATAATATTGACAAACTGGGGAGTGTTCAAAGAATAGTAACAAAAATGATCAGAGGGCTTCATCTGAAAGGAAAAATGTAAAGGAAGGAGGGAAGGGACACAATAACAGTCCATAAATATTTGAAGGTTATTGAAACCAAGGGGCGAGAGGAATTATATACGCCCCAATCCTGTAACTAGTTTCTCGGGACCAGACCTCTATTCTCTCATAGAACCCCACTGAGTGCAGAATTAGGATGGGTGTAAAAAGTTGTCAAATCTTATTTTCATGAAAAATTTGATTTTTGACAAAAACTGTTTTTTGCAAAATGCAGCTGCTTTCTATAGAAAATCTCAGGGTTTTTTTAAATAAATAAAAATAAAAGTATTTTGATTCTGAAATGTCTCCAGACTGCCACACAGGAATTCAGATTCCACGTGGTCCCTTTCTCTGTAGGTCTGGCTCTCCAGCTGAACATCTCCCAGGATGCACACTGCCTCTTCTTTCCAAGAGATGAGACCATGGTGCATCATGGGAGACGTGGTCTGATAAGGGAGCCCAGCCTATAGAGGAGAATGGGATTACAAAGCATCTAAACCACAACTCCCATCAAACACCACAACAGCATTTCCAAATCAAAGTATTTCATATGTTTGTTTTTTACTGAAAACATGGAGGAGGAAATCTCTCATTTTCCAGACAGCTCTACCTGCAAATGATTCCCTAGATGTCCCTTTCACCTCTCCTATGCAAGATTTAGCCATTCTTTTCATATATAATTGTTTTACTCTTTCCTTTCAATGAAGGCCCTTGATTATATTTACTGCTTCTGATTTTAGGTTTTAACCAATAAAACACCACGCCAATAAAAAAAAAATGAAACCAGTGTTTATCCAATAAATACCAAGAAAACAGCGGGAATGGTTACTTGTATCTACGGTTTAATCTACCCAGAGTTGTAATGCCGAGTATAGGGGTATGATATATGTAGCACCTAATTGGTCCATCTAGACCCTAATGGCATGCTTTAATATTATGGTGTTTGAAACAGTACTATGTTAAAGCACACTAGGAAACATAACAATTACTCATTATAGTATATTCTACAGTAGTGAGTAATATATACAGTACACGTCGGATACCTACATAAAATGCAAAAATTGCTAAAAATAACCTCCCCAAAATTAAATAAATTGAACTGAAAAAAACAGAAGCCCTAATTATATCGTTACTCTTCTCTGAACTCTTTCCAGTTTGTTAATACAATTATAGTGAAGCAGGAGAGTGAGTTTGTGTGTGTGTGTGGGGGGGGGGGGGGGGGGGTGGAGGGTGAGAAAACCTGGATTTGTGCTGGAAATGGCCCAACTTGATGATCACTTTAGATAAGCTATTACCAGCAGGACAGTGGGGTGGGAGGAGGTATTGTTTCATGATCTCTGTGTGTATATAAAGTCTGCTGCAGTTTCCACGGTATGCATCCGATGAAGTGAGCTGTAGCTCACGAAAGCTCATGCTCAAATAAATTGGTTAGTCTCTAAGGTGCCACAAGTACTCCTTTTCTTTTTGCGAATACAGACTAACACGGCTGTTACTCTGGAACTGAATACAGTATCCTAGGTACAGCTGCACCAAAACTGTATGTAGCAAAAAGAAAAGGAGTACTTGTGGCCCCTTACAGACTAACCAATTTATCTGAGCATAAGCTTTCGTGAGCTACAGCTCACTTCATCAGATGCATTCAGTGTCTGTAGCTCACAAAAGCTTATACTCAAATAAATTGGTTAGTCTCTAAGGTGCCACAAGTCCTCCTTTTCTTTTTGCGAATACAGACCAACACGGCTGCTACTCTGAAACCTGTATGGAGCAAGGCAGTCCTTCAGCACTGACACCTTTAGTGGTTATTACAAGTCCCATGATACTTCCTGCTTTTCTTAACCCAGCAGCTCCTGATGTCAACTGATTATCTGAAAATCTGTGTTCACATCAGAAGAATAAAACTGCTAGCTCGCGCGGCGGCAGAAAAAAGCTGGCGTGCACCCTACAGGCCCCCAATCCATAAGGCAAACAGAAACAAACCCCAAATGCCTTCTTTTTAAAAAGGCCATGATTCTGAGGACCTGACTGAAGACCTTTTTTTTAACAGTTGGGGTTGGCGCGACAGCTCCTCGCGCCATGCGAAGGTTGCACTGACATCCTCCAGGTGCGCTAGCCCTTTCTGCAGCCTTCTTTGGTATGGCAAACTTCCCTCTCCATTGTCTTCTCCAGGGGCCTCTTCTACCAGGGCTCCCCAGGGCTCTTCCCCCCATCCCACCCCACTGTCTGCTCACTCCCAAACAAAGGGTATTTTCCCAGTTTAATCTCAGGCTGTTAATTCCTCTCCCCTCATGTTTCCAAACCTTTCCCGCGACCCCATTTTTCTCTCCCCTTTCCGCCATCTCCTCCCCCCCTGCTGACCTCCCCAGACTCCTCTGTCTCTCCCCCCCAGCTCCTCTCTTTCCCCTCCAGAGCCAGGCCCGCTAGGCCCCGCTGGAGGCCGGAGCAATCGATAGACCGCCCGCCCCATCGACGCGCTCGGCGCTGGAGCGGCGCGGTCTGGTCCCGGCCGGCTGGGACTCGGCGCGACCCCAAGATGGCGGCGTTGGCGGCGGCGGGCGCCACGGCCTGCGCGTGAGCCTCCCCCCATCCCCCGCCCCCACCCCCGGGCCATGGCGGGCTCCGGGCCCAGGCCGCGCTGAGCCGGCCGGGATGTGCGAGAGCTACTCGCGGTGTCTGCTGCGGGTGTCGGTGGCTCAGGTCTGCCAGGCGCTGGGCTGGGACTCGGTGCAAATCTCGGCCTGCGACCTCCTCACCGACGTGCTGCAGCGCTACCTGCAGGGGCTGGGCCGGGGCTGCCACCGCTACTGCGAGCTCTGTGAGTGCGGCGGGCCGGGGGGCCCGCGGTGTCCGTGCGGGGAGCCCTGGAGATGGGGGGCCCGCGGCGTCCGTGCGGGGAGCCCTGGAGATGGGGGGCCCGCGGTGTCCGTGCGGGGATGGGGGGGGCCTGCGGTGTCTGTGCGCGGGGGGATGGGAGCCGGGGAGATGGGGGGGGCACTGCCCGCTCTGTCCGTGCGGGGGGATGGGAGCCCTGGAGGTGGAGGGCCACTGCCCGCTCTGTCCGTGCGAGGGGGGGGGGGGGATGGCAGCCCTGGGAATGGGGGGGGCCACTGCCCGCTCTGTCCGTGCGAGGGGGGGGGGGGGATGGCAGCCCTGGGAATGGGGGGGGCCACTGCCCGCTCTGTCCGTGCGAGGGGGGGGGGATGGCAGCCCTGGGAATGGGGGGGGCCACTGCCCGCTCTGTCCGTGCGAGGGGGGGGGGGATGGCAGCCCTGGGAATGGGGGGGGCCACTGCCCGCTCTGTCCGTGCGAGGGGGGGGGGGGGGATGGCAGCCCTGGGAATGGGGGGGGCCACTGCCCGCTCTGTCCGTGCGAGGGGGGGGGGATGGCAGCCCTGGGAATGGGGGGGGCCACTGCCCGCTCTGTCCGTGCGAGGGGGGTGGGGGGGATGGCAGCCCTGGGAATGGGGGGGGCCACTGCCCGCTCTGTCCGTGCGAGGGGGGGGGGATGGCAGCCCTGGGAATGGGGGGGGCCACTGCCCGCTCTGTCCGTGCGAGGGGGGTGGGGGGGATGGCAGCCCTGGGGATGGGGGGGCCACTGCCCGCTCTGTCCGTGCGAGGGGGGTGGGGGGATGGCAGCCCTGGGGATGGGGGGGGCCACTGCCCGCTCTGTCCGTGCGAGGGGGGTGGGGGGATGGCAGCCCTGGGGATGGGGGGGCCACTGCCCGCTCTGTCCATGTGGGGGGGGATGGGAGCCCTGGAGATGGAGGGCCACTGCCCGCTCTGTCCGTGCGAGGGGGGGGATGGCAGCCCTGGGGATGGGGGGGCCACTGCCCGCTCTGTCCGTGCGAGGGGGGTGGGGGGATGGCAGCCCTGGGGATGGGGGGGGCCACTGCGTGCTCTGTCCATGTGGGGGGGGATGGGAGCCCTGGAGATGGGGGACCACTGCCCGCTCTGTCCGTGTGGGGGGGATGGGAGCCCTGGAGATGGGGGGCCACTGCCCGCTCTGTCCGTGCGAGGGGGGTGGGGGGATGGCAGCCCTGGGGATGGGGGGGGCCACTGCCCGCTCTGTCCGTGCGAGGGGGGTGGGGGGATGGCAGCCCTGGGGATGGGGGGGCCACTGCCCGCTCTGTCCATGTGGGGGGGGATGGGAGCCCTGGAGGTGGAGGGCCACTGCCTGCTCTGTCCGTGCGAGGGGGGATGGCAGCCCTGGGGATGGGGGGGCCACTGCCCGCTCTGTCCATGTGGGGGGGGATGGGAGCCCTGGAGGTGGAGGGCCACTGCCCGCTCTGTCCGTGCGAGGGGGGGGATGGCAGCCCTGGGGATGGGGGGGCCACTGCCCGCTCTGTCCGTGCGAGGGGGGTGGGGGGATGGCAGCCCTGGGGATGGGGGGGGGGCCACTGCGTGCTCTGTCCATGTGGGGGGGGATGGGAGCCCTGGAGATGGGGGACCACTGCCCGCTCTGTCCGTGTGGGGGGGATGGGAGCCCTGGAGATGGGGGGCCACTGCCCGCTCTGTCCGTGCGGAGGGGGTGGGAGCTATGGAGATGGGAGGCCACTGCCAGCTTTGTCCGTGCGGGGCGGGGGGGGATGGGAGACATGGAGATGGGGGGAGGGGGGCTGAGGCTGACAGTGCCCTCTCTGGCAGTGCGAGGGGAGAGGAGGGGTCTACTACTGTAAGATCAGTGAATGCAGGGGAGAAGATGGATGGGGTGCTGGTGGTCCAAGGTTGCTGCTGCCTGTCCTGTGAGTGTAGCGGTCGTGGGGGAGCTGTGGGGATGGGACTGCAACTCCTTGCTCTGTGTGTGTAGGGGTGATGGGGTGCTGTGGGGCTGCTACTGCCCACTCTGAGTGTGGGAGGGATGGGGTGGCTTGGGGTTGCCACTGCCAGCTGAGTGCTGGGGGCACAGTGAGCATGGAGTTGAGCGGGGGGGGGGGGGAAATACCACCCTGGTGAGCTCTGAATACAGGGTCAGTGGAGACCTAGGGCTGCCACTGTCTGCTCTGAGAGTCTAGAGGACTGGGGTGCTATCAGCATGGCGAGGGTAGAGCTGTCACTGCTCGCTCTGAATGTGGGGAGACAAGGGGAGCCATGCAACCTTTGTGAGTGCAGGGAGGTTGGGAGCCATGGGAACTGCAGGGCTGAGGTGTCACCATAGTGTAAGCTCAGCGGGTATGGGGAGATTCTGCGGGCCAGAGATGCCACTGCAAGTTCTGGGTGGCACAGCTGTAGCTGAGTCTGGAGATGCTGGATAAAGATCCATGGTTACTTGGGGGCTGACAAAAATACTAATCGGAGCTGAGGGGAGGGGAGTACCATTGTTTCTTACAGGGATCCCAACCTCGCTGTAAGTCCAGGAGGATGTGGGGAGTATGGCTATTGTCATGCTCTGAGTTTTTTGAATCTGAGGACTTTTGGTTGCAGAGGAGCCTGAGAACCATGTGTTTTTTGGCTACCTGCAGGGGCTGGAGTGAGCCTCCCCGTACTCATGAGAGGAAGTGTGAATCTAGATTTTTTGGGGGGGTCAGGAGATAGTGCTAATGTAACCCATATGTGCCACCAGTGCAGGGACTTTACCAGGGCAGCTGTCATACCTGTAAGTTTCACATCTAAATGCTAAAATGAATGGTGCTGTAGAAATATTTATGATAGGATAGAATCTAGGAGACTAGGGAGCATCAGATTGTGGAATAAAAGAGAGGACTGGGTTACCCGTAGAAGTTGGGTTGGACCTACTATCATTAGTCTGATCCATGTGAACTTGGGGTGGAGATGTATTATTGAGGGACAATGATACCCTCCTCTCAGATGGACCAGAGTTGCCACTGAGAGAAGTTTGAGAACCTCGGAGAGTTGAAAACAGAATTACTTTCCAGGGTTTAGCCTGTATTTTCCACAGCTATTGTGAGATTTGTGAAGCCAAAGGGGGGATATATATGTATGTGATTGGGAGTTGAGGGCACTATAATATACCGTCTTATTTAGGCTGCATGAGGGGTGTGAAGCATTTACTGTGATTTGCGAAAGGGGCATATTTTCTTGAATGGATGAAGGGAAAGGGAGCATAATCTCTTCTTTATGGAGGCATGTGCTGTTGCATGAGGAGTTAGACATTACATCTGTGGTATAATGTCTCTTATATTCTCAACCTCACACTGATTTTTTTCAAATGTGACTGTCAAAAACACATCCTATTACTCAACAGATCTCCGCGCCAAGTGTATTTAGAGGTGGGTTTGCTTGTCACTGCCTAAAACCTTTTACTGTACAAAACCAATTAATGTCTGGAAGAATAAGCTAGATTCTTTTGTGGTTCTTGCATAATCAATAGAATTGTTAACTAAGTTCCATTTGTAGAGGCTTTATTGTTGATTGTTAGCTAGAAACGAGCCAGTTTTACCCTCGGATCAGTTTGACTTAGCAGGGTTGGCAGTTGGGATGTTTATTTGGGGCGGGGGGGGGGGGGTTGGAATCTTTGCACTTGTAGACTGAACAGATTTGATCTTCAGTAACTGAGACACAATAAATTGCATACTGTGATTCTACTCTGAATAACAGCTGTACAAATGGCATAATAGGGTCCACATTTTCTCAGTTAACAAGCAAAATGATGGCTTTTCTAACTGTGCTAGATTATCTTCCTTGCTTCCGTTTCCTATATCACATTAAAAGACATCTATAAATACACTCAGTACTTTTCTAATGTTACTTTTCTAGGTATAGCTGTAGTTGTCAGAGATACTGTGATTTCACATGGGAGGGGAGATGTACTACAAACTGGGGAACATGCGTGGTCAGGTCTAGTGTTTGGAGCAGTGGCGATCAGGCCCAGCAGTCAGAGGCGAGGAACAGAATCAAGAGTCAGAGCCGGAGTTAGGAACTAAGTAAGGAAGAAGCAGGGCTGGAGTGGACTGGAGCAGGACACAGGAACAAGGCAGGAACAGGAGTGATCGCAGCTGTGGGTGTAAGCACTGAGCAGCCACTGGCCTAGTGCTGCTGCTGAGTTTAAGAGAACACTTGTGATGGCTCTCAGCAAATCAGGAGTCTGATTGTTCAGGATGTTCAGCTGCAGGTCAGCTAGCAGGCCCTGGTTTCTGACAAGATGATTCACAAGGCAATCTGTGGCAATTTTAAGATGATTGTTATGACTGATTATGTGTAATACCATAGTGCCTGGGAGATCTTGTCATGGACCAGGGCCCCATTATGCTAGGTCTTGTACACACAAAATTAAGGGATGGTCCCTGCAACAAGGAGCTTACAATCTAAGCATAAAACAAGAGATGACAGATGGGGGAATACATGGAAACACTGAGACAATAGTGGTGATAGGCAGTGCAGCCTGTTATCAGGTCTTTTGTAGGTATAATAGCAATGGAGAGTTTTGAGGAAGGATTTGAAGGTAGCTTTGCAATTGTTTATGGGACATGCCTCCCAAGTATGAGGGGTAACATGGGCGAAAGCATGAAGGTGCTTGCTTGAAAATGTAACATATGGGTGATGGAGGCTGGCATCGTGTGCTGATTGGAGGCAAGCTTCAACATCTCAATAGTGAATAGAGATGACTGTAAAAGGCCCTGAAGCAAAGACAAGTAGCTTATGTTTGTGATAATAGAAAAGGGGGAGCCAGTGGAGAGTTGCAAAGAGAGGGGTGACATGGAGAGAGCAATGGGCTAGGAAAATGATCTTTGCAGAAGCATTCTGAATGGATACGAGCGAGGAAAGATTGCATTTGTCAAGGCTAGAGAGGTGTTGCAGTAATCAAGATGCAAGATGGGACTTTGTATCAGAGTTTGATGGGTAAGTAAGGCTGTGTCTTAACGATGTTATGCAGAAAGAATTGGCAAGATTTAGACAAAACTTAATGTGAGGACTGAAAGAGAGGTCCAAGTCAAAGATGGCATACAGGTTGCAGACCTCACGTGCTCCATACTATGAAAATGCTTGAGAACCCTATCAAAAAAACAAACAAAAAAACCCCTTTCTATATAAATAGGGCTTCTTATTTTAGGTTTTCAGTGATAAAACACCCTCAATACAAAAATAAAATAAAAATTGGTGTTTATCCAATAAACACTGGAAGAATACTGGAAACGGTTACTCAGTCATGTTGAAGTCACCCTTTTCCCAGTGCAGTTTGTTTATATAGACAATGTCCCCGCTCCCTAGTTTGTATCTAAGGGCTTGTCTACAAGAAGCAGTAATGTGGATTGGGAGGGTGTGATTTCTAAAGCATGCAAACATGTTGCACGTTAATTCGTCCATATAGACCCTGTTTGTGCTCACTAAAGGTTCCCTAGTCGGCTTTAACATAGTACTGTTTGAAGCAGTACTATGTGTATACACAAAGAGAGAGAGCGCCCCCAAAACCCCTGATTTTTGGATGTTTATATAGAATTCAAAAATAGCTACAAATACCATCCTCTGAAAAACAGAAACCCTCCATGTAAATTTAAAAGTTTTTAAAAAATATTGGGCCATTATGACAATGAAATTAATAAAAATATAGAAAAATGACAGTGTTTCAAGATGCCACATGCTTCTGAGATTTCGGAAAAAGGGGTGTGGTTTTATATTTTATGTGAAAAACAATGTTCACCTCACCTGGAAGTCCATAGGAATAAAATGCACAGTGAATGAGATATGGGTGCCTGTGGTGCGCTGGTTCATTTGCTGTGTGCCCTAACAAAATTTTCTGCGGCCCAGCTATGTTAGCTCTGCATATATGTACATCGTGGCCTGCTATAGCTGGTACTTTTGACATTCAGCAAGGGATTTCAGTTTAAATGTACGGTGCATGGGCCAAATACTTTCTTCTGTGTCATAACTTAAACCTTAAATGGCTTTAATTTTTCTGTGACGCTGTTAAAAAAAAAAAAAAAATCAGGAGTGACTTAACTGGTATCAGTAGAGTTATTGTGGGTTTACTCCAGTGTGACAGAGTAGAATATGGCCCAAACCCTGTGATGTGTGAACTAGAGTAAGTTGTGTGTGTCAGAGGGAGGCTGGTCTTTTTTAAGGGGTGTTGGGTCCTAGCCTCACCTGTGACAAACTTAACTCATTTCTCCAGGTGAGGGAATGAGTAATACCACAGGACAGAAGGGTTGTGTGGCTAAACCTTGTGGAGGGTGGGTAGATGTCAGAGGCCAGAAGGCTGAGGGGAGAAGAAGCCTTGGGTCCTCTCCAGACAGGACCGGCTGTAGGCACCAGCAAGGCAAGCACGTTCTTGGGGCGGCACTTTTCCAGGGGCGGCATTCCGGACATCCTTTTTTCTTTTTCTTTTTTTTTATCTTGGGGTGGCAAAAAACTTAGAGCTGGCCCTGTCTCCAGAGAGAGAAAAGATTCCAGGAAGCTTTGGGAGTTGCTGCTTAATAAAGGGCAGGGAGAGACGCTCAGGAAGGGCTATTTAGCTGGGCTAAAATGAAACTTGAGGTGAGAAGACGGACCCTCAAGAAGCAGGGGCTGAGCCCAGTTTGAAACTGAGGTGAAGATACTGTTCGATGGTTGATAAGGACAGTGGTACCCTGGAAGGGGTAGGATTCTAGAGAGATGTGTGCAGAGGGCCAGGTCATCAAGACAGGAGCCAATTCTGGCTAGAGAGGCTGACGTGTGGAGAACAAGTTGGCTAAAGTAAAGCTCCAGCTGGAAGTTTTATTTTCCTTTTGAACTCTGTTAATAAACCAGACACAGAGAAGGGTTATTTCTGGACATGTGAAAGCCTTTGCAAGTACTTGAGGTGCCCAGAAGGGGAAACTGGGGCAGTGGAGAGAGTGATAACAGGCTCAGTAAGGTGGCATAGGAGCAGTTTAATAAATGAGGGCAGTTTTGAGTATTTGTTGTTAAAACAAATAGTGTAATGTGGTGTTAAGCCACCTGCTCCAAGTTGTCAGTGCATTATCTGTAGAAGAAGTTGTTTTTTCAAAACTCCCTTTTCTCACAGGTTCAGCACTGTACACAATGACCAGATGTGTTGTTGGATGGATTTCTACCTTCTTTTGAAATACGTTCATTGCTGGAGCCAGGATAGCAGATGAACAGGAATACATTAGTTTGATCTAAAGTGATCATTCCCATGTTCTTAAGGTTGCATTTTTGCAGAAGTGAATGACTTGTATTAAAAATGCATGGGAAATGCAGCCTGATAGGCACATCTTGATAAACAGAAGTGAGAAATCCTAAAATTATTAGACCTTGAAAAGTATGGCCACATGTTATATACTCTTGGTGAACTGGACCAGAAAAGATTGCTCTGCTGTTGATATACCTCCTCTTAGCTCTGGTCTACACTACAAACTTATGTTGGTAACACTATGTTGTTCAGGGATGTGGAATACCCACACCCCTGAGCGAAGTAGTTATACTGACTTAACCCCCGGTGTAGAAAGTGCTATGTTGATGGTAGGACTTCTCCCACTGACATAGCTACTGCCCCTCGGGTAGCTGGAGTACCTACACCGACAGGAGAAACTCTTCTATTGGCATAGGTAAAATCTTCACTAAGTGCTACACCAGTGCAGCTGCAGCGTTGTAAGTATAGACAAGCCCTTACTAAATAAATACATTTGTACGTCCTTATATCTGTCAGATTTTGTTACTTTCAGGACATCTCATTTATTACTGGCTGCCAGTAAGAGGGACCATTTTTCCTTCTGCTTGATGTTTATCAGTCACCATGAAGTGGAGCAGACTTCTAGTAGTAATGATAATGTAGAGGAGGTCGTATCTGTATAAAGCCCAATCTATGGTGTTGCGATTGTTTTTCATTGGTGTAGCTACACTGATACAATCCCCCAGTGTAGATGCACTGAATGGGTGCAGTAAATTTTTTCCCAGTAAATTACAAGTATGAATTGAACCAGCAAAAGCCCCATTTTGCACTGGTGCACTGTCTACTATATCAATGTAATTATACTGATGCAAATACTTGACTCTAGACAAGCTTTTTGGTATTTCTAATGCACCAATCTCTATAGTATCTAGGTATCAGTGCAGAGGAGGCAGTACATGTGAGAATGGAGAAGTGCATTTCCAAGTTGTTTCACCAGTAGGAACAATAATTAACTGTGGGGAAACTGATGGACAGCAACATTAAGTAACTTGCCCAGACTGAAAAAGAACAACTAGGTAGAGCCTGGAAAAGAAGCTCTGATTCCTAATTCCATGTTTTAACTACTGGAAAAGTGGACCTCCATGATTGGAATATTTATCTTAACAGTTCTGTGTAAAAGAATGCTGTGCATCAGCAGGAAGCTGCAATCTACCTTGCAGAATTCATGTAGGCGTATTATATGTAGCAGCTCTAGCTGGATGGAGAACAGTATGCGTTATTGATATATGATCTATATTATGTACTATTTATTGTGGTTTGCCCAGCAGTATATGTAGCCACTCATTAATAATTTTCCTATATGTCTTTTTTGGTTACAAATCATTGAATGGCTATTGCTCATTGTAATAAGCATTGAATAAATCTAAAAGCTTTCTCCAATTACCAGTTATTCAAAACTTCCCAAAACTTTAACCATTTCAGGTTAACATTTTCTATATGTGTTCATTGCCTCAGGCTGAATTTTTGAGGAAGTTTCAGCAGTAACGGTACACATTACTGAGAATGAGGTTAGGGAAATACAGGTTGTTTTTCCAGTGTTGAAATTTTTTCCTAACTGTATTTTGAAGAGCTCTAATACTTTCAGGGTTTGGAGCAGGAACTTAAAATTTGGCAGACAATTTGGTCCTGGCATCAGAGAAATTCTTTTTGCTGGTTCCATAAAAATGCATCCAGATTGGCTGAGTACTATAAGCCTCTGAAAATTGCCATTCTCCTTCTCTCCATCCCAGGCAAAGAGCCTTTTGGTTGCTTTGAAGGGAGAACAGTATCTGTTACTTCACTCTTCCTCAACTCTGTTGGATTCTCCTTCCTTGTGAACGCTTATGGCTTCTCTACATGGGAAAATTGACCATCAGAGCTATCGCTGTATAATTATACCACCTTAGCTAGGCTGGTATAACTCTCTGTGGGGACACTCTTTTCTGGCATAAAAGTGACTTCTGGTATAATTACTCTGCTTCCATATAATTATACTGTACCACTGTAGTGCTGCTGTCAATTTTCCCACATAGACAAGCCTTTAAATCCCTTTCTCTGCCCAAACAGCAACAGACTGAACTTGACATAATTCTTGTTGGTTTTGCTGTTCATCCCCAGTTCAGCCAAGGCACTTAAGTTTAGGCATGTGAGTAGTCTCATCGACTTCAAAAGTACCTTGCTAAATCGGGCCTAGAGTCCTAGGAAGAAGCACCGTCTCTGTCCTGCGTGATAGCTGTCTTTTTACGATTTTGCTGTAACTGATGTTGGTCACCCCAATTTCGAAGATGACAATGACAATCGTAGTTTGTACTAATGGGTCTTTGAGTGACTCTATAAACCAATTTGGGAAGAACAATGTTTATTCGGTGGCCACAGAGCCCTTTGCCTAGTTGTGTTGATTGAGCTGCATGTTGTTTCCATGCCTGGTGCTATGCTTCCAGCTGCTCCACACAGTGCTTCTCAAAGTCGTGGACACCCACCCGTTTGGTGTGGCACCATGCAATATGATCAATGGCCAGTTGCTCAAAGATTGAGTCAGAAATTTTCATTTTGCTCAGATTTTCTTTCAGCGTGTCTTTGAAGCATTTCATCCGCCCTCCATGCTTACAATTGCTGGATTTTAATTCAGAATATAAGACTTGTTTTGATAAATGGGTCTCAGGCATTCAAATTATGTGGCCAGTCCATCTCAGTTAGGTGCAGATCAAATGAGACTTGATGCTGACTGAACCAGCTTTCACCTGGACTTCAGTGTTGGAAACCCAGTCCTGCTGTTTGATGTCAAGCAATTGACATAAGTGGCACAAATGGAAGCTGTGAAGCTTTGTAATGTGTCATTGATAACAGTTCCATGTTTTGCAGCTGTCAAGCAATGTTTTGAGGACAACAGCTATTATGGATTTTGATTTTTGTCCGTTGACAGATTCTGTGTTGCTTCCAGATTTGGTGATAGAGGCGACCATATGCGGTGCTGGCTTTCTTAATTCACCCATCTACTTTGTGGTTGATTTTTGCTTTGTTGTTCAACATGCTGCCAAGATAAGTTAACTGTTTGATGGCTTGGAGTACAATACCTCCCAGGCTTATTGACAGGTCTTGGTAAAGTTGTTGAGGAGATGGCTGATACATATGCTTGGTTTTCGGTCAGCTGATGGTGAAGCCAAAATTAGGAGCTGTTGCAGCAAAGTGGTTTGTACGATCTTATAGTTCTGCTTATAGTTCTTCATCGATGCCGAGTCAGCAGCAAAGAGCAGTTCCTGGATCAGTGCTTCTACAACTGTAGGTGGGAAAGAAAAAAGAGCTTACCAGTGCGGAAGTGTATAAAGATGCCATTTGAAGCACCACAAAGGGCTTCCTCTAGCATCTCAGCAAAGAATAGACCAAAAAAGCTAGGCGCAAGGTCACATCCCTGCTTCATCCCATTTGTGATTGGAAATGGGTCTGTTAGTTTACCATCAGCACTAACTCTTCCAGCTGTGCCTTTATGGAATTGTTGAATGATGTTAATAAATTTGCCTGGACACCCAAATTTAGCGAGCGATTGCCAGAGGGCAGCATGGTTGACTGTATTGAATACCTTAGTTAGGCCGAGAAACTTGATGTACAAAGGTGGGTGCTGTTTGTGACATTTTTCCTGTAATTGTTGAATGATGAAAATTATGTCTTCAATGCTCTGCTGAGCACAAAAAGCTGCAGTTTGACTCAGATAGAACATTAGCAATGATGTGGGTCAGGAGTTGGTTCAAGAAGATCCATTCAAGAATCTTGCCAGCCACAGAGAGATACCATTGTAGTTACCACAGTCACTGTTTGAGGCTTTATGCTTGTAAATAGTGAAGATGTTGGCATCTTTCAGTTGTTGTGGTATAATTTCTTGAAGCCAGACATGTAAAAAATATTCAAAGAGCTTGTCAATCACAAGATTTCCTCCGTGTTTGAAAACCTCAGCTGGAATGGCATCGGGATCAGGGGATTTATTATTTTTCATTACTTGAACAGCCTTCAACACCTCAGCCTGTGAGGTAGATCTGCAAGTGCAGTAGATGTGAACAGTTTACAGGTATTATCCAGCGACTCATCAGAAACAGCAGGTGAATGATTAAGTAGTTCACTAAAATATTGATGCCACGATTGGTGGACAGCAGTACGATCTGTGATGAGAAATTCACCAACAGCACTTGTTAGTGATGCCGGGAGGTGGGGTAGGGCCATACACAGCTTTAACGGCATCATAGAAATCTTTGGAATCATGTTGATCAGGAAGGGCCTGTAATTCCTCTGCTTTACAGTTAAACCACATATTTTGCATTTGGTGGAATTTGCTTTGGTGCATACTGCAACCTATCCTATATCTGACCCTTTTTGACCCAGAGAGTGGATCAGTTAAGAGCATGGAATATGCTTGCTAATTGGCATCAAGAAGAGTCAATATTTCAGAATTATGATTGTCAAACTATTCTGCATGATGGCATTTTGTATACTTAGCACAATCCACAGTGGTGTTATAGATTGTGTCACACAAGGATACCCATTTGGCAGATAAGTCATCACTGATTAGTGGAAGAGTTTCTAAAACAGTAGTTAGCTGTGTTGAAAATTGTTTGACAATTGACAGATCGTTCAGCCAGGCAATATTTACATGCTTAACTGGTAGCTTTTTACTCATTTTGAACAAAACAGAGAGGCAAAGCTACGATCGAACATGACGGTGATTAGTCCAACAATCAGCTCTGCATAATATCTGAGTTATGTGCACATCTCGGATGTCCCGCTGTCCGAACAACACATAGTCAATCAGATGCCAATGACAAGAGTTAGGATGTGTCCAGATCATTTTGTATTTGTTGGGAAGTCGGAAGTGTTTGTAATAACTAGAGGGTGCTCAGCACATGTCGTCAGCAGAAGTAGGCCATTGCTGTTCATCTTGCTGACGCCATGTTTGCCAAGTACACCACACCA
Organism: Caretta caretta; assembly: GCF_965140235.1. Taxonomy (NCBI): domain Eukaryota; kingdom Metazoa; phylum Chordata; order Testudines; family Cheloniidae; genus Caretta; species Caretta caretta. The sequence goes on along the minus strand of NC_134206.1, from coordinate 343,321,902 downwards.
TGTAGAATCATCACAGCCAACGTGAGCATTAAAGTCACCCAAAATAATCAACTTGTCTTCATGGGGAGTCAATCGGATCAGGGTCATTTAGTTCAGAATAAAATTCCTCCTTACCCTCATCAGGGTTAGTCATTGTCCATGCATTAAGCTATGATCAGTGAAACGTAACGTCCACCTCTCAGGGATAATTTGAGCTTCATCAGTCTGTCATTTATACCATTCGGCAGACTGTCCAAACTAAAGATGAGATTCTTTCTGATAGCAAAGCCGACTCCTGGGTCATGCGGCTCATTTTGTGGGCATCCCTTCCCTAAGCAAGTGTACCCAGCTCTCTCCACAGTCAGTTGACCCTATTCAGCAAGTCGTATCTCGCTAAGCGCCACAATGTCAATATGATATTTTTCAAGTTCTTGAGCTACCAGAACAGTTCATCTGACAGGACAGTCAGTTTGGTTTGGATGATCAAGGAGTGTGTGGACATTCCATGTCTCAACATTGAGACAAAAAGAAACTTTTTGAGGTTTGTTTGAATTTTGACCACATGATGGAACACCCTCAGCTGTGGTAAACTGATCAGGGCTGTTTGGGAATAGCAGTTTTTAGGGCACCTTGTCTAGCCCCCTTCTCGGATTGAGTTTGTCTGGGCTGTCCCTGAATAAAGCAGCAGAGTTGATCAAGATGCTGCTGGACTATGGTGTCACTCCAGGTCAATGCAGAGCAACCAAAGTCTTGACCCGCCTGTGTGTAGGTTCATGACTCACTCCCAGCAATGTCCATCACCTGTCACTTTAGCCGTGACTGCCTCTCTTCTGCTTTATCCATTAGATTTTGACACTTTGAGCTCAGTAAATCATTTGGTAAAGTTACATCTACCTTTCCCTACTTGACATTAACATGTTTCATGTCTGAAGAGTGAATAAAAAATGGCATTGCAAGATTTCATGTTTATTGTGTCAATAATTTGCTAGGTTAGATTTGCTCAGGAAACAAGTAAAAGGGTGTTTTTTCTTACTGTCAGGCTCAGTAAACTCTGCCTCAGAAGTTCAAAGCTGAGCAAATGGAGGTTGTGGTTGTCTACTTTTATTACAGTAGCATTTAAAGGCTCCAGCAGAGATTAGGGTCCCATTGTGCTAGGCATTGTACAAACACATAGTAAGGGAAAGCCCTTGTCCTAAACAGCTTTCATTCTGAATAAACAAGTCAAAAGATGAGAGAGGAAAAAAACTAGTACATCCATTTTATAGATGGGGAAAGCTGTAATACAGAGATTGTTATTTGAAACAGGAGTAAAAAGTCATTTAAAAAAAACAATAAAAAAGAACAAACAAACAAACCAACCCCCCTCCCAACAAACCAATATTTACATTACCACCAGTAGTAGCTATGATTCTGAATACACCTGATAAGCATATTTTTTCAGTGAGAAAGTGCCAGTTTTATACAGTAACTTTGAAGAGAATTGCTCTTTAAGATCATTTATGAACATTTATATGTAGATAGCTTTCTTGTAATTATGGATGTGCTTGTTAACAAAAATTTTGAAAGGTACATTAAACCTCATGCTTTGGTGCTTGATAGTTGACTGTTAGAGATTAGCATGAGACCTATAATGAGAGACAGACTATCCCACACCTGCATACTGCACGGTTCTTACCCATTCTTTTGAAGCATCTGCTGCTGGCCGCTGAGACAGGATGCTGGATGAGATGGACTTTGGATCTGATCCAATATGGTAATTCCTATGTTCCTATCAATATGTGGACCAGTCAGTGTTACCGAGATGTTAATGAAAGAGATTAGTATACATTCTAACACCATTTTGAAGGGCACTGTCCTTTGTTTTTTAATTTCATAAGTGAAGTGAGGGGTGGCATGCTGGGTTAATCCTTGTGGGAGAACTCTAGAGGCAAAACACAATAGATATTGGAAGTGGTGTTGGTGAGTCAGTAGATGGTAGGTACTGGCATAGTAGTAGTAGGACACTGGGTTGCTATCTTTGGATGTTGTATTAAACCAAGGTCCTGACCACTTGGCCAGTAAAACTCTCAGAATGCTTTTCGCAAGAAAGAAGTGTTAGCCATGGTGTCCTACAGAAATTGCTTTGTGGGGAATTACTTTCTCCTAACCGAAATTTCTCCTTCAGTATATGTGGAATACGGTATTCTTCTCTTCTGACCTAAACTGTTGTGAAGCATTGCATGCTTTTGAGCTCTTGCTGCGTCCCTTCCCTCCCCCCACAAAATGCTTTCGCCTGGTGGGTGAAGTGAATGCTGTAGGTTCTAGTTTATAAAGCACTAAAGGTTCCGTTTAAACAAAAGGCATTCCTGTACTGCTGTGAATAAGTAATATATTTAGTTTTAGCCAAATACGTTGCATTTAGCCACATGTAAGCTGCTGTTGGGTTAATAAAAGTTTAAATGATCAGTTTTTTACTTCTGACAAAAGGAAATTTCCTGTGTACTGAATGTGCTTATATTGTTCATTACAAAACAAAGTCAAAGTTCTTCAGAACAGATTCTTACTAAAATTCCTTTTTGTTTACAGATGGCCGTACAGATCCAATTTTGGATGATGTAAGTGAAGCCTTCACACTTATGGGGGTTAACCTGCATGAGCTGGAAGATTACATACACAATATTGAACCTGTCACTTTCCCACATCAAATCCCTTCATTTCCTGTCAGCAAGAACAATGTCCTACAGTTTCCCCAGCCTGGAAGCAAAGATGCAGAAGAGAGGAAAGAGTACATTCCTGATTACATGCCACCTATTGTCTCATCTCAAGAAGGTGCGAAATTAACAATTTTTTTCCTTTTTTCGTTTTCATTTGTTTTTGAGTGTTTACATTTTATTTAAGCGGCCCAACTTGTGTCACCAATAACAGTGGTTTTGTAAAGCACCCATTAGGGCACTGCACAAATAGTGAAGTACAATCATGATAATATTAAATCATCATGCAAAATAAAGAGAGAAGTAGCGTGGCTAAAGTTATATTTCTGTTTTCCACTTTTACTGCACTTTGCATCAGAGGAATTCAGTGTTAAAACACTTCACGTTTCTGTAATATTCTCTATCTGAGGATCTCAGGTCATTAAATAAGTTAATGAATTAAGCCTCACATCATCTCTGTCAGGTGACAAAACCGTTCTTTCTCCCTTCAAGCTAATGTTTAAAAAGCTGTTGCCAGCTTGAAATGAAGTTAATTTAAAAAACTGAAGTAAAAGTAGTTTCAGGTACTACACCTGCATCTGAGTGTCTCTACTAATTTTTATCGTTTTACAGTCACACTTCCCTATTTTTAAATGTCTTCCTCTCCCCTGTCGAATGAATGATCCATAAAAATGATAGAGGAAAGTGAAAATGCCTATATAGAAAGTGCTGTGAAATAGACACACATTTTTTTCTGTCAGCTACAGTAATCTTGTGTTAATTATAACAATAATTGAAAGGGGAAAAGGGGAAGGAATTTTTTTGTAATCTCTTTATGTACAAGAATCTTGGATGTTAACCAACAATAGAAGGTTAAAACAAAATCACAGGTGTAACGTAAATTGGCTGTCCTTTAATGATAGTTACAAATAACAACAGTATTTTCTAAGTGTATGTAGTGCTGTGGATTAGGAAAAAATACACTAAATAGAACAAAATGCTTGCTGTGAAGAATGTATGGTACAGTTAACAGACAGAATTCTAATGTGTCATTTACTTCTTCTGAAGTAAATAACATGGGATATAATGTGTATTCTACGTAATGGCTCATTGAAGAACTTAGTGTATAAGGCCTGAGACACTAAATGTTGAAATGCAGGCAGAAAACCCCTACAACATAAAAATGAACAGAAAATGATTTCCCTTTATTTTCGACATGAATAAATCCTGTTGCTCTACTGCCACAAATGATGTGCACAATTGTTGTTCTATTACTGATATTTCCAGTGCCTAGCACAACAGGGTCCTGGTCTGTCACTGGGGTTCCTAAGGGCTAGAATAATACAAATAATAAATAAAATAATTTTATTATTTGGATAGCAGGTATATTTTCTGCTGATTTAACCATAATATGCTACAATTAAACTATACATTGTAAACTATGCAAAGTGTTTGTAAGGAACAGTTTTCTAAAATCAGAAGAATGCCCTAAAAATATATTTTTCAGGTCTGCAGCCTTCACATTTACTTTCATTTCCTAAAAGACAGAGGTTTTTAGCAATTATTGACACACACGTGACGAAGTAACATTTAACTTGACTTAACGTGAGAAAAGTAAAATTTAAATAGTACCAAGAAATATTTTTCAAAGCTTAAAGAGATTAACATCTCTTCATTGGGAGGCTTGATAAAAGGTTTGCTTTTTAAAACATTTTTTAAAAAGAACTCTTCAGAGACAGCAGAAAAATACAAAGCAAGAGGTAACCATAGCATAGCTAAAAAATAATTGTAAGGACATCCTATACAATTATGTCAAGATCTTCGAAAGCAAATAGTGATTTTGTGTACCTCAATTTGTGGTTCAACTTGAGACACTTTAAAGGTGCCTGATTTTTCAGATGGTTCTTCACATCTACCGTTAAAATTAGGGTACTTTAAAGTGTCTCAAATTAGGCACCCAGAATCACTAGCCCCTTTTGTAAATGTTGGCTTTAAAATGTAGTAGAGACATCAAGTCCAAGAGAGAACTCAATGAAGCTATAGCAGAATATCCGTATACAGGAAAAAACATGATGAATATTACAAACTCAATATGGCATTATAACTAAATACAAAGTGAGACTAAATATTTATATGGCGGCAATTGTGCTTTTCTTTGTAAGTAATTTCTACATTTTTTTTCTCTTGCAAGTTAGATCCAGGAGTTAGATTAGAGCAGTCCTTATAAATATTGTAGGAATCCTTTTAACACCTGAAGCAAGAAGATACTATTTCCCGAGTTGGACAGGAACCAGGAAAACTTCTAATGCCCGAGGCTAGTGTATCAGAGGGACCACAAGCACAGGTTTTTTTAAATCAATAAAGGACTTGATACAAATTTAAACAAGTATTACCTTGAAAATAACTCTGTTATAGTTGCTGTACAATACTTAAGTATAGTTTAGGGCATTTTCCTAATATGGTAAATTTGGAATTTTGAATTCAGTGGGATTTACATATATGTTATAAAAAAAAAAAGTTCATAACTATTTTCAGACCAATATTTTTGGGGTACATGAAATGGATCAGGAGGATTGGTTCTCAACATCTGGCACTACTTTATTAGCAAATACAATTTGGAGATAATTTTCTCTCTGAAATGTTATGGAACTATCCCTCAAAAACCTTCTCTTAAGAATCACATGATATAGCAGCTGACTACATTGTCAGTCGATTTTATGGAAGTGTAAAACTTCTGTCTGTGTTGACAGTTACATTTAATGGTTTAATGTGTTGAGTGATTTCATGTAGCGACAGAGATATAGCTACATGCAATGATGAAGTGAGGTGATGTGCATATTTACTGTGAATCATATGAAACTTGAATATTACTGATTTTAAGGCAGTATTTGAAAACTGTAAGGTTACATTTAGTTTGATATTAAGGCCTAGGGCTGAGCTCATTCAGGTTTTGATTAAATTATTTTTATGGATATTCAGATATTAACAATAACACTAAGTATTATGTCATTGTAATTAGTCACGTCTGTCATAATACAAAGTTGAAATTTTTCACATATGTTTTTAGAGAACATTTGCATCAAAAACTGTGTTTAATATGCACCATGACCAGTAGGTGTTGCTAGTTCACTTCGTAAAACTCAAATTGCAATTGTTTTCTGTGCCTGTAAATAACATATTGCCACTTTCTTTAGAATCGGTGATCTGACATACAAGGTATTCAGTCTGTTCGGATAGTTTGCCTGATTACTTAACCGTTTTGTCAATCTTATTTCCAAAAGTCATTAAGACAAAATTTTATTCTGTTCTATTCACATATGCCTCAACCGTTAGACATGCTGGAATTGAAACATGCACTCTTTACGACTGTGCTTAATAGTAATCTACCGAGCAGTGAAAAGGCACCCAGATTTTCGTGACCTGTCTCTGCCATTTAGCGTTAGCTGTGAGGTTAGTACTTTGGGCCAAATTCTCCTGTAAGTGTTTTAACTGAAAGTAGAATGTGGCTCCTTGTATTAAATCTAGAGTACTATGTTTCATTAACTTTGACTGGAAAACTTGGCATATATGTCAAGTGTATAAATTATATGGATCTATGTATTAATACACATTTTTATAATACAATCTGATTCATCCTTACCATGTTTGATGTTGGCGTTTTAGTGGTGTTTTTTACAACTAAAACTTCGGGGAAAATTTTATGCCAGTGTCATGATGTTCACATTCTGCCTATTTTTAGTTATTCCCTCTTTTGTTTTTACACAGTTGTTTTAGTGCTGTTGTCACTGTAATGTCATGGTGAACTTGTAAAATAGATTAATTTAAAAAAAAATAAATTGGTTGCAAAACATGATGGTCATGCTTTATTTCTCATGCTTTAATGTAGAAGAACATAAACTTTTGCAATAATATCAACCAATTTTTATGAAGTTGGTGTTTCAGTTAAAGTAATAGAGTATAAAGAGGAATTAGGCACTTAAAAAAATCTAGATACTCAACCAAAGGGAATAATAATAAAAAATTAGTATTTGTATTGTAGTAGCACCTATAGGCCAGACCCCAGTTGTATTAGACACTGCAGTGTAGTTCCCCAAAATTTTAAAAAGTTCACCTGTCCCAAAGACTGATGCTACATGTGCCATAGTAACCCTGTCTCTTAGCCACTTAGAACCCAATTCTAAATTAATATGATTGTTACACAATATGTATTCCTTTAAAAACTATGACTTGGTATTATGCCATCTCTTCTTTCCTCCCCTCCCCTTTTCGCCCTCAGATTTTTTAAGGCGCACACAGTAATGCGCTCTGTATAGCTCTTGCATTGGGATGAGAGGGAGGAAAATATGTATACAGTATATTCTTAGGTATGCATAAGTTTTTAACGTTCTACTACATTTGCATCAGCCCTAGTTTTTCGGGACCCCTTGTTAGTTCTTTAATGACCACGCAGCCTTAATGGTGACCAGTTCATTTGTTGCTTTCTGGAAGCCTGATTGTGCCTGGTTGCTCCAGAGGGGCATGAGGGGAGGATTCAGGTAGTTCTGTCCACTGGGTACAATTGTAGTCTCCGTGGTTCTTTGTGGTTCCCCTGGGTGGGGAGAGAGAGAGAGAGCGCTTTAGCTCTTGCTTTGGAATGTCTCTCTGTCCTCTGCATCTTGTTCCTCAGGCCTTGCCATGAGAGGTTATTTTAAAACAAATGTAATTTGTAGTGGGGGGTAAGTTTTGGGGCCTTTCAGCCTTGATAGTGCATATTTAAGAGCTAGCTTCATGTTTCTAATAGTTGATCCAGGACCAGTTCTGGACACAATTTACTTGTCCTGATTTATTTGTGACTTTGTCTGATATGTCTTGCCTTGGCAGGTCAGAGCTTAAAAATGTCATTCTGATTACAGTCTTGCTTTTCTCCTGCTTTAAATCTGATGTGATATTAGACCCTAATAACCACCAGAAACCTCTGCTTATTGCGCGTGAAAACATGGAAACCCAGCTGTCAAATTATATAATTTATTAAACTATCTCTCTTTGTTTGTAAGATATTAGTTGCTAAAAATCATATTGGAATTGAAGAGAAGTATGGAAAAGCAAAGTGGAAATCAAAATAACATGATTTTCAGGTCTGATGATATCATGGGCCTACTAGTGCTAGAAATGTAATTGTATAAAGCATTAAGCTTTACAGTGGTATAAAGCATTAGTGTCTAGCTCCAGTGATTTGATATATCAGATTTTGAAACTGTCACTGGCTTCTCAGTCTAGCAATGCTTTTTTTGGCTCTTGTCCAGAACTGAATATAGCAAGTCTTGGATCTCAAACCACTGTAATGTCAATCCCTGGTTTCCTCAAGGGTTAAACAAAGCCAGTGAGTTTTTAAACAGCGTGTGGTGGGATCTGTGGATGCTTAAAAAGGAATATCTGGATACTGACTTTGCCATTTGATAAACTGAGTTTCTCAGTCATTGTTCTTACATTGTTTGCAGCCTTTCTACTCTCTTCCACTCCCTCCCATTTAATCTTACAGAGTATAGCTTTGTTATATACCCCCACAGTAAATTGCACTGGTGGTTTAAAAGCAACAATGACATTTTTAGCAGAGCTATTCCAGTATATTAGGCTATGCAAAACACCACCACATATCAACAGACAGGTACTGTGTAATCAACCAATTTGAAGCATAAACCACTGGTAGAGGATCAACTTGGAACACTTTGCTCCTGGCAACTAGCCATGCCTGGTTGCTGAATATTGCAAGTTCTGTGTCAAGTTGCTTTAGCAGTCCATGCACTCTAAGTGTCAGACACTGATTGCTTTTGTGCGAATGAGTCTCCATGTATGCATCAGTCTAGCAAGGAAGAAGCAACAGGAGAAACAGACAAAATGAGAGAGGCAGCCAAGCTTAAGAAGTAAACAGAGGAAAGCCATTGGGAAAGAGCCAATAGGAGAGGCAGGTTCAAAGGAAAAGGAGAATATGAGATGGCAACAAAAAAGTACAGAAAATGTGTGGTTTAATTCTTACCATTAGAAAACCATAAAAATAAGTCCTTTCTGGAATAATAAAATTGTCTTCATAATTACAGCTATATATCTTTATCTTTCCTTAAGAATCACTATCATAATCCAAAACATGGTTCCAATAGAAATAATGCAAGAAAAAACAGGAAGATATAAAAAGCCCCAGAAATTTAGATTGAGGCCAAATAGACTTTCATCTAAAGATCTTCATTTTGTAAGGATCATAGGCAAAAATTCAGTTTAGTGGGTACTGCAAGAAAACTTCACCCATAGCACAAACACAATCACACAGTTGGGCTGTGTAGACTTGGAGGTGGGGTGGTTTCAAAGGCACACCTAGCAGTTAAGGTAAGTAACTCCCACAGGAAGTCAATGGGAATTAGGTGCCTACCTATATTTTGTGCCTTTGAAAATCTCCCTCTGCCTTTGAAGGGAAGTTTGTAATGAGGATTATGTGAGTCAAACTTGAGGTGCGTTTGCAAGGGCAAGTGGGCTCTTTGAATGGCATAGATAGATTTGAAAAAGTCTTCATCTGTACTTGTGATTTTTCAGAAATGTTATTCATGTTCTTTTCCTCAGCAAATCTAGGTAAAACTGAAGTACGGTATCAGAAAATACTTAGGATGATAGAGAAACCAACTTCAAATCAGTTTAAAAAAACTGAATTAAAACTAGTTTCAGGTTCTTCACTGCCTCTGAATTTTTCTGTCAACATCTGTGTTATAAAAATGGGTTTATTAATTTAAAAAAAAATTTGCCTCTGTTGTGAAAGACCTGTGCAAACAAAAGAGAACACTATCTCTACAGAATAAATCATGAAAATAAGTATACAAAAATTGCTGTCCTGTCCAAAGCAAAGTGAAAAATAGAGAAAATACTTTTAATTTTTTCAGTTATAGTAACCTTATGTGTTACTTGTAATAATAGTAAGTAAACAGTTTTCAGACGGAAATGTTTCTCTTTTTTTTATAAAGGACTATACCCCTTTAAAGCTTCAGTGTGTAGATGAAATTTTTTTCTCAAAGACTTTGTTTTTTCCAGACCTATTTCAATAACTTATAACTTGTTTACGTATCTTGAGGATTCAGAATTAAAATTGCGTATTGTAAAAGTAATGATTCACATGTCATGCCACCTTCTTACAGTGAGTTAATTGACACTGAATTGGAATGAAAATCCTAAATTGTTTGAATTGAATTGTAATGTCCAAATTGCAGTTTTGGCTACAATGAAATTATTCTTTGGGGAGAAAATAAGACTTTACAATAAAAGGCTCCCATTGTCTTGGATGCTTTAAACACAGAACACTGTCATTATTTTAATTTCCTAGTGGTTGTTTTTCAGTAAAACTTTTGTCACTTGCCTTGACTTGTCATGTGATATCAGTTTTTCCTTTTGCTGACAATGTCTGACTTTGTTTAGAGCCCCCAATGCGTTCTACACCATGTACTGCTGCTATACTTGAGGATTTTATTTTATCTGGAGCATCGGACACCTTTGTGGCTTAAAAAGCATAAGTTTCAAATTAGATTATTGTCTGGTAGTTGTATGTTACTGTTCTCAAGCTTCTTGGGCTTTTTTCCGCCATCCTGCACGGAATATTTTTGGTGACTCCAGGGGGGAAAAAATGGAAAATTTAGCCACGGTTTAAAACAGGATAAATGAAAGGTACAGTTAACCTATTTTAAGGGCTAACCTTGTAATTTCATTATATTTCAGAGTCATTGCAGCATGCTGGACCTTTTCCTTTTCACTCCTAATGCTCTCAATTTTCTCTCCCTTTTTTCCCCTTCTAAAATATTTAATTCTCTGAAAATGTAGCTGATGCTTCAGCCAGTGGGTAAAAGGTCAGGAATTGCTGCTAAACTACAGATTTATAGCCACTGTGAGAAAAATACCTCTTCTTTGTTAAATAATTACTCCATGCACCTCTCTTTAGCTGGGTTGTTTCTGAACAAAAATTGGCAGATTTTATTCTTTTTCAGGGCATGTGTGTTAATGTAATGCTAAAAGACTACAGCATTATCATGGTGATCTTTTAAAAAACTGCCCACATGACACAAGCCTTTACTCTGGGTCTACTAATGATAGAATTGTTTTCCATACTCTTGCCAATCCACAAATTTAATATTTTGTGCATGCTGAAGGATTACCCTCTTTTTGTGGGATGGAGATCAATATCACATAAATGTACCTGATTTTGAGAAGCGTGGAGCTAGGATTCCCTTGTTACGTGAAACATCCTCATGTTGCTGCAGCAATGGCTGTGCTATTTGCATGGGAACTCTTAACAATTAGGTGGAGTGGACAGACTTCTAGTAGGCTTTTTAGGTGTTCATCTCATCATGTTGTCCAATCTTGATCTATATCTAAACCACAGCTTCCACTGGTGCTAATGTCAGTGGTGAATTCTGGGCCTCATTTTTTCCAGTGTAGACGAGGTTAAAGTGGTTAAAAGACTTGTGACATGCCTCTACAAGCAAATCAGTGACAAATTTTAAACTCTGAGCTAAAGAAGTCCTGTTTTAGACATTTGAGCTATTTCCCTCTTGCCACACACAGATAAGGTGCGTGTAATAGCATTGTAATTTGCTAGTTTGGCTATAACTTCAGTGTCCTCTCCATGTCTTCATTTTGAGTAACCTCAATCTTCCAGTTTTCATCTTTGTGCAAATAAAGAGAATCTTAGTGTGTTGGATAAGTCAGAACGGTGAATCTGGCTGGTGAATCTTGCCCATATGCTCAGGGTTCAGCTGATCGCCATATTTGGGGTTGGGAAGGAATTTTCCTCCAGGGCAGATTGGAAGAGGCCCTAGAGGTTTTTCGCCTTCCTCTGTAGCATGGGGCACGGGTCATTTGCTGGAGGATTCTCTGCTCCTTGAAGTCTTTAAACCACGATTTGAGGACTTCAGTAGCTCAGACATAGGTGAGAGGTTTATTGCAGGAGTGGGTGGGTGAGATTCTGTGGCCTGCATTGTGCAGGAGGTCGGACTAGATGATCATAATGGTCCCTTCTGACCTTAATATCTATGAATCTATGAGAATGGATTAACTAAATTTAATGCATAGACAGTTTCTCCTTAATTATCTCAATGCAGTATGAGAAAGGTGTTGTAGATTCACTTTGAATAATAGGAATTTTTCAGATTTAATAGGCCGTGGGAGAAATGACCCTATTTCAGATAACAGGAGATTTTGGATGACTGAAGTTCACATCAAAGTTTATAATTCAGTATTGTTTCTGAATGATTCATTTTTGTAGTTTCTGCTATTAGGCCTGCTTATAGGTTTCTAATATCTGAAACTAAATATCTGAATTGGTTTGTTTCTTCTGATTTGAGATTAGATGTTTTATAACTGAGACTGTTGCTTGATTTAATAGGTACACATTTATATCTATATTTTGATTAAAAGCTCAAATAATTTGACTTTTCCGTTGCTATAGCATACTTACAGACATACCACTTTGCAGTGTGATATCAGATCTAAGCAGGTTGGGCATGGTTGGAACTTAGATCAAGACTCAGGGCTTGTCTACACTAGCTGTCTAGACTAGTATAGACGCGATAAATCGACTGCTGAGCGCTCTCCCACTGACTCTGGTACTCCACCAGAATGAGGTGCGCAAGTGGAGTCGATGGGAGAGCGTCAGCTGTCGAAGTGAAGTCACCATGGTAAGTAGATCTAAGTACGTCGACTTCAGCTACACTGTTCACGTAGCTGAAGTTGCATATCTTAGATCGACCCTGCACAGTAGTGTAGACAAGCCCTGAGAAACAGAGGGCCTCCATTTGTTGTTGCAGTATTTACAAATCTTTCTCTTGGAATCAGACTGATACCTGGGTTTAGGTGAAGACACTATGAAGTGTCATTTTGTAGGAGAAGGTAAGCCACGGTTTGGCCGCTTTGTTTTTAATGGTTCTATGGCAGCTCATGTGAGAGTCATTGTAGCTCCACTGTCATGGGCAAATTACAGCTTGTTACACTCTATGTAACCTCCATTTTCCTTGGCAAACTTTTTTGCTCTTTCCTTCTTAAATACACTGGTGGTAAATGGCTGCTGCTTTTTCATTCTAGAGGGGAGTGCATTTTAATAGCAGATGGAGCAATATCTGTATATTCATATCACAGGGATGAAAGGTGCTGTTCAAATATTATAAAAGTATTTGTAACTATGGGGATGGCACTGCTTTTTTGTGACTGAGAAGTGTTATTTAATGGAAGTGCCACATAATCCATTTATCCCATTCAGAATAATGAATAATTGTAGTTCTTCTTATCATCTTTTATGGGTTTTATGGACATTCACAGTAGCAAATGAACTTTGCCTTTTGCAGTTTTAAATATATAAAGCCATGTACATCAGTGTTCCTGTAGCTATTTTATCTTAAAATGTGTACCTTTTTTTCAAGTGTTTTTTTTTTTACATATTCATATGCTCCTGGCATATTTAAACTTTAACACTTTTTACTTGTGTCTGTGCAACACTGATTATGTCTGACAGACACAATTGGGAATAGCATAGAGGAAATAATAGTTCTTGACCAATCAGTAAAACTCAGGAAGTCCCACTGCCGTAGGAAGGGAGAAAAACTCACTTTTCATTTCCTCTTGAGTCCAGTGTGTTCATATTAACTTTAAAGGAGAGTGAGATGCAGCTCTGAGGATTTGGTCTCCAGTAGAATGTTACCTATATATGGAGCCCATCTCAGCAGGCGTCTAGTGACCAGCCAAAAAAGCTCTCATAGCTAAGTCGCTGGGGTATCCTATTGCAAATTGAATATGAAACAAGGATACACTTGGTTTTGCATGAGAAACTTTAAAGCATTCATTAAAGAGGCTTTATTTCTGTTTCAAAAATTTTAAAGTCACAGACCCACTGAAGGTGATTTTTGACTTGATTTGATTTTTTTCTTGTATTTTGAGAGAATTTATAGATTTGAGAACTGGTAAAAATCCATATTTGTAATACTACTACTTAGTGCTTTGCATGTTCAGAGCACTATAGTACACAATCACAATGCTTTTGAAAATTACTTTGCTTGCCCTTTTCTCTCTTTTGTATGTGTATATATGTATATATTTATGGTAGTATATAACAGGTTAAAAGTGTAGTTTTATAAGAAGATTTAAATATGAATCTGTATGGGAGCACCTGTTATCAGTCTCTTTAATGCACTTGTACTGGGATTTTCAAAGGAGCCTAAGGGAGTAAGGCATTTACCTCCCACTGAAATTCATTAGGATTAGGGCATCTGACTCCTTTTGGCTCCTTTGAAAATTGCACCCTTAATAGTTTTAAGAGCCACTACGCAGTTTTGTTAAATTTCATTGAAGCTATGGCAAGCTGACAGATGAAGGCATTTCAAATTTTAAAGTTTAAATTCTGTCGCTGTCTTGCTACCATGTAATTCTTAACTTGCTTAGCTGTACCTAGAAATTGCAGCCTGTGTGGTAGATAACATGGTTCATGCTGACGCCCAGCATAGACAGTACCTAAGCACAATGGGTTGATCCTCTGGCCGGCCCATCAGTTGAAATGTAGATGATTCCTGGGAAAAATTAAACTACAAGTGTGTGTAAATGAAAGATTTGAAGAGACACCCTTAATGTTTTACCTTGCAGTTCAGAGCCCTCTCCTTATCAAATGACATTATTTTACTGATTCATTTCTGCTAAATATTTAAGACCTACTGTGATTCAGGATGAACCCCTATATTTCTCCAAAAGCTCAGGGGAATCCTATTTTTTCTCCTATTTTGTCTCCTAAAGAGAGACCCCTCCACACACACACACACCAACCCCCTCCAAAAAAGCATGAGTAGAGCCCTAAGCAGGTAACTTCTCTTAAAGGGACATTAAAATCTCAGATAGATGAACTAATGCCCTCCCTTGTTGTATACATCAATCACTATATTTATTTATTGGTGGGGTGGGAGGGGGAAGAAAATGGCCAAGAGTTCCTGACATAGAACAGTCTGTACTTAATAAAACTTGAGTTTGTCTGAGGAAGAGCTCTGTTACTATATTCTAACTGAACAGAGTACTTTGCTATCCTAACAGCTCGGTCACCTAAAAACTGGTTGGCACCACTCTGTTAAAAAAACAAACAAAAAAAACTAGGGCTGTTGATTAATCGCAGTTTTAAATGCACTGTTAAACAACAGAATACCAACAATAGAATACCAGCTGAAACTGTTGGATGTTTTTCTACATTTTCATATATTCTGTGTTGTAATTGAAATCAAAGTAGATATTATTTCTTATTACGAATGTTTGCACTGTAAAAATTATAAACAAACGAAATAGTATTTTTCAGTTCACCTCATACAAATACTGTCATGTAATCTCTTTGTCGTGAAAGTACAATTTACAAATGTCAGGTTTTTTTGTTACATAACTGCACTCAAAAACAAAACAATATAAAACTTCAGAGCCTACAAGTCCACTCAGTCCTACTTCTTGTTCAGCCAATCGCTAAAGACAGATAAGTTTGTTTACATTTACAGGCGATAATGCTGCCCTCTTCTTATTTACAATGTCACCAGAAAGTGAGAACAGGCATTTGCATGGCTCTCTTGTAGCCAGCATTGCAAGGTATTTATGTGCCAGATATGCTAAACATTCATATGCCCCTTCATGCTTTGGCCATCGTTCCCGAGGACATGCTTCTATGCTGATGACGTTCGTTAAAACAATAATGCATTAATTAAATTTGTGACCGACATCCTTGGGGGATAATTGTACGTCCCCTGCTCTGTTTTACCTGCATTCTGCCATATATTTCATGTTATAGTAGTATCGGATAGTGATCTAGCACATGTTGTTCATTTTAAGAACACTTTCACTGCAGATTTCACAGAACACAAAGAAAGTACTGATGTGAGATTTCTAAAGATAGCTACAGCACTTGAGTCAAGGTTTAAGAATCTGAAGTGCCTTCCAAAATCTGAGCGGGACAAGGTGTAGAGCATGCTTTCAGAAGTCTTAAAAGAGCAATACTCTGATGCGGAAACTACAGAACCCAAACTACCTAAAAAGAAACTCAGCCTTCTGCTGGTGGCATCTGACTCAGATAATGAAAATGAACATGTGTTGGTCCGCACTGTTTTGGATTATTATTGAGCAGAACCTCTCATCAGCATGGATGCCTTATCCCCTGGAATGGTGGTTGAAGCATGAAGGGACATATGAATCTTTAGTGCATCTGGCACGTAAATATCTTGCAATTTCAGTTACAACAGGGCCATGAGAATGCCTGTTCTCACTGTCAGGCAACGTTGTAAACAAGAACCGGCAGTATTATCTCCTGCAAATGTAAACAAACTTGTTTGTCTGAGCGATTGGCTTAACAAGAAGTAGAACTGAGTGGACTTGCAGGCTCTATAATTTTACATTGTTTTATTTTTGAATGCAGTTTTTTTTTACATAATTCTACATTTGTAAGTTCAACTTTCATGATAAAGAGATTTCACTACAGTGCTTGTATTAGGTGAATTGAAAAATACTATTTCTGGTTTTTTTACAGTGTAAATACTTGTAATAAAAAATAAATATAAAGTGAGCATTGTACACTTTGTATTCTGTGTTGTAATTGAAATCAGTATATTTGAAAATGTAGAAAACATCCAAAAATGTTTAAATAAATGGTATTCTACTATTGTTTTGTAATCGCGTGATTAATCACCATTTTTTAATCGCTTGACAGCCCTAAACAAAACAATTAAAATGCCTCCATTGTGTAGTGTAAAAAGAATGTAAATAGAAATTTGGCATAAACCTTCCGACTCTATTAAATTTAAACCGAACTTCTGATCAGTGCAAATAAACTTTTAACTGCAGTATTTTATCAGTTTAGCCTTTACTTTGGAGGCTTTATCTGTATGCTCCTTGCTCTGTAGCTGTGCCACCTTCAGCCTAGATCTTGTCAGATTATGAGCTAAGCAGGATAAGACAGGGCAATTCTTGTACAGAAGACCTGCAATGAAGAATTACAGTGCTGCAGGAGGTAGTGTTGATTAGTGGGTAGTACTCTTCTCTGTGAGAAGCAAGGTGTACGGTTAACTGACTGTTTTAAACTAAATGAAAACCTTAAGTTCTTACCTCTTGTGGTTACTAAAGGTGCCATGACACATTTTTCAGGAGTAATGTGTTAAACTGGAATTTATCCAGGAAGATTAAGTAAAGAATTCTGCCTGCCAAAATATCCCTACCAGTCTCAAATTCATAGAGTATTTTTTTAAACTATCCAGTATTGTTGTGCGCTGTTAAACAGCCACTGCATCCTCCCACTGAGGTGGCTGCATTTCAGCAGTAACTGAAGTGATTCTTAGTTGGGGGCCATGTTCTGCCCATCAAATGTGTGCAACAGGCCTTTTGACTTAAAGCGAATAATGTATGCGTCTCCCAGGGTAGCATTTGTCCTGTATTTATAAAGCATTTGGGATAAAAATAGCTCTATAAATGGAAGATTCTGTTGTATACTCTCGAGTGGGAACACAGCTCAGGCAGAGAAATCCAACGTACAGGCAAGTCACATATTAGAGAACAAGAGAACTGTACCTGGTACACAGATACTGCTAATGTTCTGAAAAGAGAACAGCAAATAAACAACATAAATGTTGATTCTTTTACCTAAACACAGCTTTCTTCCTTTCACTAACATACATCCAAAGGTTTCAGAGGAACAGCCGTGTTAGTCTGTATTCGCAAAAAGAAAAGGAGTACTTGTGGCACCTTAGAGACTAACCAATTTATTTGAGCATGAGCTTTCGTGAGCCACAGCTCACTTCATCAGATGTGTACCGTGGAAACTGCAGCAGACTTTATATACACACAGAGAATATGAAACAATACCTCCTCCCACCCCACTGTCCTGCTGGTAATAGCTTATCTAAAGTGATCAGCAGGTGGGCCATTTCCAGCACAAATCCAGGTTTTCTCACCCTCCACCCCCCCACACAAATTCACTCTCCTGCTGGTGCTAGCCCATCCAAAGTGACAACTCTTTACATAATCAAGTCGGGCTATTTCCTGCATAGATCCAGGTTCTCTCACTTCCCCCCCACCCCCATACACACACAAACTCACTCTCCTGCTGGTCTAAACTGACCACTCTCCAAGTTTAAATCCAAGTTAAACCAGAATATCTGGGGGGGGGGGGTAGGAAAAAACAAGAGGAAACAGGCTACCTTGCATAATGACTTAGCCACTCCCAGTCTCTATTTAAGCCTAAATTAATAGTATCCAATTTGCAAATGAATTCCAATTCAGCAGTTTCTCGCTGGAGTCTGGATTTGAAGTTTTTTTGTTTTAAGATAGCGACCTTCATGTCTGTGATTGCGTGACCAGAGAGATTGAAGTGTTCTCCGACTGGTTTATGAATGTTAGAATTCTTGACATCTGATTTGTGTCCATTTATTTTCTGGTACTGTGCAGATACCAGTTCCCATACAGTATTTTTATCAGTATATTCATATGAAGTGCTCAAATGTCCTGATGATGAGTGCAGTACAAATTCCAAGATAGATGCATACATATTTATAGAGTAGTCTAGCATGCGAGAAGGAGGCGTGGTATGGGAAGACCTGGAAGGTGATGCCAGGAGAGGATTATCCGTGATCAAAGGGATACACATTGAGGTTGAATAACTTACAGTATCAACTTTGTAAAATTGAATTTAGATCTATAGTCCCCAGTAAAATGGTTAGCATTTGGACTAGTTTTGCAATGCAATGATACCCATGTGCTTTTATACTGAGAAGTCATAGTATGTGGTAGCTACTGGGCTTATCTAAATGGAAAACCCCTTCCAGCTTGAGGACAATTCAGCAACTTTCTTATTATATCAATAAAAGCACATTATACGTGACACATGTACAAAAACTCAAAGGGCCATGTATTCTGCTAAAACATTTGGAGTTACCCAGCATGTGCACTAATCTCCTGAGTGTTCATTGCTCTAAGCTTTCATCCAGAGGAAAGGAAGTCAGGACTGCAAGACTTCTGTATTCTGCCATCCCACCTGAAAGAACTGGTTTCTTTTTTCTTCTTTCAAAGCAATCTGCCTAGAAGTACTTGTGTATCATTCTAATCTATACATTTTTTTCAACCTTCCAGAATCTCTAGTTTCCTGACCATATGGAAAATAAATGAATGCTTTTTCATTTCTCAGAGTTAAATACCTGAAGAGGTTTCTGCTATAGTCTAATTTATTAGCAGACATATTTCTGAATGTGATGCATCTTTGCTCCAAGCTACCTTTAATTTTGTTTAAAGAGGTAAAATACATTGGACACATTAAAATGGTGAGGACACTTTAACCATCAGAAATACTTATACTGTAATACAGTAATACTGTGGTGCACTCAATGACTGTCTGCTTCCTCTTCCATGTTGGCCATTCCAGTATCTAGCAAAGGAAATTTAGGTTAGTTTTGATCACCAAACGTTGTGACTCACAAAACAGTGAAATTAATACAGTTTGCAGCTTATACCTTTCCGACATTAGATACCAAATGTAATATATTTACATCATAATGGATGGAAAATTATAAATGCACTATTCATAAAGATTTGCACTAGATTTTTTTCTGTGTTCTGCTATTCCAGAGCACATTAGAATAATTTCATGGTTATCCTTTACTTGTCAAGGATTTCAGTTCCTTTAATCTTCTAGATCTACTTTGACTCAAATTCTTATACAACAGAGTATCTTTGCTGTGTTTATGCTGCATCACGGTTGAAATTTTAATTCCATAAAATTTAAGAAATTTAGGGTTGTTTCTCACAAACTTTTACTCAGTTTCTTGTGGGTATGCATTATTTATAGTAGGGTCTCTTTTCCTATGTTGTAAGATTATACAGCTAAGTAATCTGATACTATTTGGTAAACAGTATATTAGAAAAGAACTGCACTTTCTCCGTAATCTTAGATTCATGTAGCATTTTGCATTGCTTCATGTTTGGTGACTAAGAAATGCATATGCATGAATGGGACGAATTAAGATTAAAGTGAGCATTTTACCTAAATGTTCTAACTTTATTGCTAGTCAGTCTCAATGCTGCGTTAATATGATGGTTTATTTTAAAAAAATAAATTGTATTTAATAAAAATATGCTTATTTATTTCAATGTTTGTGTTATATAGTTGAACAGGTTTTCTTCATTCCACAAAATTTCACCTTTGGTTTGAGGACAACCATGATTTATCTCCAAAGGTAATGGCTGATTATCCCCCAAACTAAGGTGTTTAGAATGGAAGTGCCATTGTGACAATAACGATAAGAAAAACACCCAATACACAGGTGCATGACATTTCAGACTGCTCTGCACACTGAAGATCACAAGTAACTGTAGTGATGTTACTTCTCTTGGAAGTATTAGTAGTTGACAATGGCTGGCAGCAATTTCTGTTAAGAAGTAGGAAACTTCTCTATTTCTTTTATGAGGAATGAAGACAGAGTTTGAAGCAGTGTATGAAACTGCTGTCACAAATACGACCATGGAGACCAGCCGCTTTTTCCCAGTGGGGTCCATGTCCTGAGACATTAAAGAAAGGCCGCTGTGTTGCTAGTTGCTGTTGCTCTTACTAATGTTCTAGGGGAGGAAAAAACCCAATCAAGGGAAGGATTATCCTTGTTAGCGATTAATCTGTTCTGCCATTAACTTGAACGAGGACATCTGTAGCCAAAAGGAGCAGGGCTGCCTGTGCTAAAGGCTGTTTCTGTCAGTAATGAGGCCTGTGAATGACAATTTTTTCCACAGAAAATAAGCATTCCACAGATTCGTTTTTTTGTGCCCTCTAGATCAGTGTTTGTCAAATGCGGAAACTGTGGCTGCATGCGGCCACCATAGACTTTTCTTCCGGCCACCGCCTCCTGGGCAGTGATTGGTGATGGTAGGGGCCCGCAGAGCAGCGGCCCCCTCCTTCAAGGCCACCAGCAGTAATTGGGCCCCGCCCACCTCTGGAGACACAAAAGCTGGAGGAACAGACAGCCAGTGAGTTCCCCACCTTCCCACCGCTGGTGGGGTCAGGCTCCAGCCCAGCCATGGGGTGGCGGGTGGCAGGCTCTGTTCCCTAGCTGTACAGTGGCGGGATCTGGCCCCAAGGTCACTTTCCCCTTTCCCCCCAAATCACCCCTGGTCCTCGTTCCCTCCCCCAGTGCTCCTAGACCCTGCTGCCTCCATATCCACCTCCCCATCCAGGACTTAATTTGTCCTCAGGCTTGCCAAGGCTGAGTAAGTCTGCTGTGAAAAGTGATATTTGTATGTTTGTTAATATCACTTTGCACAGTAGACTTAGTAACTAGGAAGTCTTTAAAAAAAGCAACCAGAAAAGCAAAAAACACAACAAGAAAAAAGATAAGAACATGCAAAGCACCTTATATGTGTTTCTCTTCAGTTTAGGTTCAGTAAAGAATAGAGACAACTGTACATTATTTTTATTAGTCTGCAAAAAAAAAAAAAATTCTACATAAATAAATTACAATGATGTGGACATGTGTATGTGCTTATTTATTTGCTTTTCCTAAAGTTAATTAAGTATTTTAGAAAAAATTGTCAGAGCAGCCGCCATCAAGAGTTCGTGGCTGCACTCTGAGGCCACCAAAAAAACTGTTGTGAGAACCCCTGCCAGATGCCCCAACTCAGTAGGTATCTGGCTCTGCCATACTTAGTTTTTGAGACCGGATGAAATTAAATATATTCACACTAACACAGCCATGGTCTTCAAGAATCAAGATGATACTTCTTGAGTTGCAACTTTTTGAGAATCACATAACTTACTCATTTCAAGTTGCACTTTTACACATGCTCCATCACTGGTTTTGCACTGCTGACTTTTACTTGTTTTATGTACCACTGCAACAAGGGACAAGTTGAAAAACTGATGGTCACCGCTGAGCAGTGAGGAAGAGATAGTTTCAAACTCTTGAAAGTGTATAAAGTGTTCTGTACATTAGCTAAAAAAAAAAAAAAACAAACCCTCCAGTTCTGAAAGATTCAGGTCCAAACCATCTCACTTTCCTCAAATACCATATATTGCAAAGATTCACAGCAACACACTTCAGTGCAAGTCTTAAGTTAAGGGAAGTTAAAGTTTATGAATGTTGAGCGTGCGGTTTCAAGCAGCAACAATTCTTTGTTTTTAAACATGATTCTTTCAAATACCACAAAGGCACCAGTTCACATTCACAACTACATGCAAGGCAATTTTCATGTTTTAAAGCAGTTTTGGTTTAGCAAAATGCAATTAAAAGCATCAGAGAAATGTGGGGAAAAATATTATGCCCATTTAACTCGAATGGCTTCATTTTTATGCCAGTTCTTTCACGCACAAATTGCACTTCTGGGCAGAGGCAAGTCACGAAATTTTAGCTCCAAAAGGTAAGCTTTATTTTTTTTCCTGAGAAAGTTATAAACGTCTAAAGATAGAGGTCTAAAATAGAAGTAGTATCTCAGCCTTAACTGTAGTGTCAGCACCACATTGCTCACAGGTTGGAGAGACAAAGCAGATTAAATAGCAGGTGGTCGGGTAGTATCGTTTCCATCTTTTCTTAAAACATTGCTTCACTTTTAATGCAAAATATTTCTACCTCCCTAATAGAGAAACACTGAACCAAGTTAACCTTGACAGTTTCTATGATGGAAAATTCCCTTTAACTTTAAATTATAAAATCTCAGAAGTTAGGTACAATAGGACAATTTGGTCATCTAGTCTATCGTCTGTTTGTGTAGAGTTGTTCCTTATAGTATATTTTTGAGTTCTGAGCCAATCTAGTTTTAAATGTCCCAAGTGATGGGGTTTCTACGAGGGCTGTCAAGCGATTAAAAAAATTAATTGCGATCAAAAAAATGAATTGCAATTAATCGCGTTAAACAATAGTAGAATACCATTTATTTAAATATTTTGGATGTGTTCTACATTTTCAAATTGATTTCAATTACAATAAAGAATTACAGCATTGTAATTAAGAAGAGGGCAGCATTATCTCCCATAAATGTAAACAAACTTGGTTGTCTAAGCGAATTGGCTGAACAAGAAGTAGGACTGAGTGGACTTCTAGGCTCTAAAGTTTTACATTGTTTTATTTTTGCATGCAGTTTATGTAACAAAAAAAACTACATTTGTAAACTGCACTTTTATGATAAAGAGATTGCAGTACAATACTTGTATGAGGTGAACTGAAAAATACTATTTTTTTACAGTGCAAATATTTGAATAAAAAATAATATAAAGTGAGCATTGTATACTTCATATTCTGTGTTGTAATTGAAATCGATATATTGGAAAATGTAGAAAATATCCAAAAACATTTAATAAATTTCAGTTGGTATTCTGTTTAACAGTGCGATTATTCGTGATTGATTTTTTTAATCGTGATTAATTTTTTTGAGTTAATCGCATGAGTTAACTGTAATTAATTGACAGTCCTAGTTTCTACCACTGCCATTGTGGAAACTTTTAAACAATCTAATACAAATTTGTCAGGAAGCATTTCGTAACAGCCTTGATTTTTCATCCATTTACCCCTAGTTACATTCCTTTGAATCACAATAAATAATTTAAATCCCTGCTTGGTGTTTATGCTGTTCAGCTTTTGTAGGTATAGAGTAAAATTTTCAAAAGCGCATAAGTGACATAGGACACACTTTCCAAAGTGACTTGTAGGTTTTGTCTGTACTTAAAATGTTTTGCTGGCATAGCTATACTGGCAAACCCTCATAGTGTAGACACAGTTTATACCAGCATAAAAGTTATTTTGCCGGTATAGCGTACATCAATTCCCTGGGTCACTTAAATTTTATCAACAAAAGCACTTCTATGCTGGTGTGAGTGTGTCTACTGTTTATACCAGCATAACTATGTCAGTAAAACAAAAAAAACCCACCCCTCTAACCAACATAGCTATGCTGGTATATGTTTTAAGTGTAGACCAGGCTTTAGGAGCCAAAATCCAATTGACTTTCAGGAAGACTTAGTCTGCACTACAGAGTTTTGAAGTCATAGCTATGTTGGCCAGGAACGTGAAAAAAATCACCCCTCCTAGTCAGCGTAGCCATGCCGGCAAAATCCCATTCTAGGTGCAACTATGCCAACAGAAGAGTGATTCTGTTAGCTTAGCTAATGTTTCTTGAGGAGATGGGGTAGCTATGCTGGCAGATCTCGTGTTGGCTTATGCTGCGTCTCCACTAGGTGGCTCTGCCAGCATAGTAATGCAGCCAAAGGCTCTATAGTGTAGACAAGCCCTTCGTTACTTTTGAAAATGGGACTTAAGTAACAAAGGGTTTGTCTGTACTACCCGCCGGATCGGCGGTCAGCCATCGATCCAGCGGGGATCGATTTATCGCGTCTAGTCTAAATGCAATAAATCGACACGGGAGAGCGCTCGGGGGGACTCTTGTATTCCGCCACTGAGAGAGGCGCAGGCGGAGTCGACGGGGGAGTGGCAGCAGTTGACTCAGTCGACTTATTCACGTAGCTGAAGTTGCGTAACTTAGATCGATCCCCCCGCCCCCAGTGTAGACCAGGGCTAAGTCACTTGGCACTTTTGAAAACTTTACATATATACACACACTCTCCTCCTAATCCCAACTCTTAAATGTAATTACTTAGCTAAATTTTAGCCATTTTAATCTTTGCTCATAAACCAGTCCCTTCAGCATATTGATAATTTCTCTTGCTTTTTGTTGAACTTCCAATTTGTCCTGTCTTTAGGATTGAGGTGTCCAAATCTAAATACAGTATTCAGTGTATGGTGGTGTAACTATACATAAGGAGGGCTGTTCTTCTGCCATGCAATCCAGTCGAAAATTGTATTGACCATTTTTTGCTGCCATTTCACTGCAAATTTATGTCCAGTTTGCTCTGTCATCACTGTTAAATCTTTCAGATTCTGCTTCCTAATTGAAAGGATCCATTGAATCCATTTGATACTTTTCTCCCACCAGGGGATTAGTTTGCATTTTTCAAAATTTAATCTTTTTGTTACTTCCTAACTGTAGGTCCTCTGTTCTCACTAGTATTTGCACCATCACTCAGTATAATGTCCTCACCAGGTTTTTTTTAATGTGATCAACTCTCCTTCCAGGACATTAATCAAGTTAAGAACAGGCCTAACCTTAATCCCTATGCACCTTATTAGACACTTTCCCTCCACTTGTTCACTGATGTTTCTTGTTACCTTTTTCACCAAGTTTCACTGTATTTTATCCAAGGCAATTTGAATGACATTTGCAAATAAGATTCTGTGAAACTTTCAAATGCTGATCTTGCTGAATTTTTTATTAAAAAGTCTGTTACATTTCCATTAATCTACCATTTTTGTAATTCTGTCCAAAAAAAAAAAAAGCTATCCAGTTTGCCTGATATTTGTTCCATCTATCCCTACCCCGCCCCACACCTTTTTTATTGCTCATCTTCTAAACGTTTGTTTATTTTTTCTCCTAATATTCCATTGTTTTATTAGGGATTGTAGTTGCTTATTAGGGTAATTATTACTAGAATCACTTTCTTGTTTGGCAGATTATTTCCTGGCACAGGCTTCTTTTAGACTCCCTGATAGTATTCATTTAGTTACTTCCTATATGAAGTAGCCTGAATATTTAATCAGCTCTCACCATAGACTTTAGACAAGTATTACCCCAAGCAGTAAGACTGTAAGTGATTCAAATGCCCTCCGTTCTGATGTCAGAACAACTCCTTCCATAATATACTGGTTTTCTTGGACAATGTGTCTTCAATATGTGTATCCTGAACTACTACCACAATGTTTATAATTCTAGCATTTGTTAATACTATTTACAATGCCGGAACACACACCATAGCAAATGTGAAATAAAAACGCAACGTGCTGAAACTACGTGACCAAGACTAGTAGATTTGTTCCTGCTGTTGGAAAGCTTTGAAATGTAAAGATCATCTTAAGCAAATGTAAGCGGATATAGGTAGAAACTAGGTGTAGGTAGTCTAACTGACTAGCTCAGAAGAGCAGTATAAAAACCTAAGATAGATGGATAGCTAGAGTGCTGTTTGGTTGTAGTGTATATCCCCAGGCCCATGCTATAGATTCATCTTCTCAAGGCCATGACTTACGGGCCTGAAATGAACAAAACTTTTCTGTTCCTCTGCCTGGCCAACAGGAATGCTATTGGCTCACTTCAAAAATACCGTGACTAATAAGCACAAATAAATTTGGGAGGGAGCTAAACAGCTTGTGACCATATGCTTTAGAGGCAATGCACCGTAGCCTCGAGAAACTATGTTTCTCCCATGAATGTTGATAATGACTTCCACTTTGTTCCAACTTTCTGGAAGACTACCATTGTGCATGTGGCTAGGACCAGCTGTTGATGATAGCTACTGTGGAGGTGTGGCTGCAACCCATTACCACAACTACAGCCAAATGGTTCTCTTTCCAGAGTAGTTTCCAAGTGGTTTTCAGCCTTCCAGTGCAAGAGTCCTGGAAGTTTCAGTCTTTCATCCACATAAGGTAGGAAATGAAATTGAATCTCACTGGCATTTTTTCCCAATCCTTTACTACTTTTGTAGCATCTGTCTTCTGACACGGTGTTTCCAGTTCAGCTGAAGATGGAAGGTGGGTTTTTTTTGTTTTTTTACCCTATTCCTGTTTGGACTCTGTGAGGAGTACAGGAATATCCTCAGGGCTTTAAACGCTGCGCCACTGTAGCACATCAGTGAAGACGCTGCCTATGTCAATGGTATAGGTTCTTCTGTCAGCGTAGGTAATGCACCTCCCTGAGAGGTGGTAGCTAGGTCAATGGGGGAATTTGCTGTTAAGCCAATGGTAAACTACAATTTTCTTTTGTAGCAAGTTAAAGATCTGCCAAGGAGTCGGAATTACTAGTGATTGTCCTGTACTCGACCATGAGGATCAGTGCTTACACACCGCTGACCATCGTTTTCACAGTCCTCCTAATCAATTTCCCACGAAAGAGCAGAGCAAGAATCAGACCTTGGGTTTTCCTGGAACAGGAGTTGCAGAGGAGAATGCCTTAAAAATATTTGAGATCACATTTATTTAACAACAAAACAAACGAAAACCTAAGCCTACAGTAAGCATACTGGAAAAAAAGGAGATTGAGTGACAATCATTTAAGGAATGAAGTAGACTGGGTTTTTCATATCCACTGACTTGGTTAACCATTCTCAGAACACACATTAATCCATATTTAATGGTAAGAGCAATTTTGCAGTGGAACCATATGCTACAGAGAGGTCATAGAGGCACCATCAATAGAAATGTTCAAAAGGAGATCAGATAACACGGGGGAAATAGTGCAGGAGGTTGGACATGAACTTCTGAGATCCATTTCATTTTTAATATGTATGCTTCTATGAACCTTCTGCAGAAACTTATCGTACCTCTTCATGCACTTTCCTGGAGTAGCAGCATTATGAGAAGATCTGTGTAATGGGTAGATTTTTGTTCACCTGTTTAGCTTGTCTTTGTGGAACTAATGCAGATCTTTTGTATTATGTGCAATTGTATGGATAATCTTCACTACGTACTGTACTAATGTTTCCGAAACATAAATCTAACTCCTTAGCTGTATACATAAAGTTTGGCAAATCTACCAAACAAAGCTAACAAACTGGAACAACTTTTTCCTCCCAGTCTGAAATACCCTTGGTTTGCTGACCTTCAAGGCACTCTTTAAATCGCGTTTATTTATGCGGGTTACAGGCTTATCTGACTTGGAGTGAAATTTTGTGTTCTGCTGGCTGTTTAATTTTATTTGTTTTTTAATTCATAGCAGGAGTGTCTGTAGCATTGGATAGGCAGTCCTTTTTTACTTTTGTATACAAATCTAGAGGAAGAAATAACAAAATGGGTAAATAAAAGGACAAGCAAGAGAAACCAAAAAGCAGGATTATTCCCCATGGAGGAACCTGTCTGTAACCAAGTCTGGTGTGAACACATCCTATTTTCCCCCTTAAAATACTTTATTCTCCACCATGATTCTGATTCTATCTTGTTTTCTCCTCTCTCAGAAATCAAGCTGAAGGGGGGAGTGAGCACCTGATATAGTCATTTGAGTGTGGTGCCCTACCAACCTATGCTGAGGGAGTTGAAGTCTGAAATGGGAACTTTTCCAGGGTGTGGGAGAGTCCCATGTACAATTAGCCAATTCACTTGGAAAAAATGTGTACTCTCTCCCCTAGTTTAAGGAATACTCAGGTGACATGTTAAGATGCAAAAATCAAAGTTCCTCTTACAACTGAAGAGCTTGTTCCTTTTCATTGTGCCTTTCTTGGGTTTTGTGAGTTCAATATAATCCCACAAAATAAATATCCCAATTAATGCATGTCTGTAGACTACTATATATCTTTAAAGAATGGACTGTTGTCCTCTCTCCCCTCAGTTGAAATGCATCCCTCACATTTATTTAGCTTGGGAAACTCCGATAAAAATTAATGGAAGTTTTCCTTCATTAGTGTTCTAGTGATAATGCCTTTAAAATAATAATGATGTTTTGAAAATATTTTTACAGTCAGCAAACATAAATCTATCAAATCATATCTAAGACCCTGTCTACTGATTTTTATATTGAAAATACAGCTATAGAAAACTGACATTAGGTTTGTATGAACACACAGCTAAACGCCACACGCAAATGCACTGTAGAAAAATATCTGTGCTAATTACTTTAGTCTAAATTCACTACTAACATCAACACAGAG
The DNA here is from genome assembly GCF_965140235.1 of Caretta caretta. Lineage (NCBI taxonomy): Eukaryota > Metazoa > Chordata > Testudines > Cheloniidae > Caretta > Caretta caretta. Next base: position 343,293,540 of record NC_134206.1, on the reverse strand, counting down.
ATCTTTTTCACAACATTCTGCATCTAGAGCATTGTTAACCCCAATCATTCAAAAATTGAGTTGCCCTCCCACCCCAATTATGATATTTTTGAAAATAATTTGGGGTTCCTCTTTGCCTCCACGTTTTTGAGCCTCAGGTTACTCTTAGGTCATGTATTCCAGCTTTTATCCACGAGTGCTAGAAACTTTCATTTAAAAATACGAAGTTTGAAATTCTTGTGACTCGTGAGCTAGAGCTTTAAGAAAAACACCAAATATTGCAAGACTTGCAGTGAAATCATGAGAGTTGGCAACACTGCTGTGCCATAAAGAGGAACACTGACACAGACTTGTACATCTTTGTTGTTCGAGCACTATTGGTAAAGTTACTATCTATTTGATCATCTCTTCCCCTTCAAATGAATTGGGGTCGACTGTTCAAGAGCAAATTAAGTCTTTGGCTAAGTTTTTCCTTTGCTGCTTATGTAATCTTGAAAATTTAGAGCCAGACCTTTATAAAAAAAAAAAAAAAAAAATGGAAAAAAAAGACCTCAGATAACATCCACCATCTTGTGTGCAACTTTTTGTACATACAATAACCTTAAATTGATGCAGGTATATGATGATAGATTTTCCCAATTTGCACAGGCAGTAGTAGTAGTTGCTTGTGAAAAATGGCAGGTCGCTCTGTACACTTCCCTACCCTGTTACTTTAGTTTTCTCTCTTCTCCTGGTTCTCTAGTTCCACTCCTCCTTCCTCCTGGCTATTCTGAGTGGCAGAAGGACTTGGGAGAGGAGAGGAGAGCAGTAACGGTGTTTAAAGGGAGACCACTCACCTGCAGGAGTGGAGGAAATACTGCAGTCACAGAGTTCAGTACAGAGCTTCCTCCTCTGCTAAAGACAGTGCTGATGCTAGATGATTGTCACAACCAGGACATGGGCAGTGAGACCTAGTGGTCAGAGAGGGAGTCAGGCTGGGTTGAGTACCAGAAGGCCAGGCGTCAGGAGAGGGGAGGAGTGGGAAGCCGGAGTCTGGGGTCTCTTGCACATGGAGGCTGAAGCAGAGACAGGGAGGCAGTCTGTGTTGCTGCTCAGACAGCGCCTGTCCTGCTGGGTAGTACTTCCTGCTGAGCCCAACCTCACAGGGTTCTCCTGTGGCAGCCCAGCCTAAGTCTCCTGTGGTTACGTGGATGCATTAGTGGCCCGGGATCCTCATGGTCCCAAGTTCTAGCCCTGCAGGTTTTTATAGTGATGCAGTCAGCAGGACCAAACCCCCGATGGTACATAGTCTGGCGGCTGATAGGGAGATGATCTACCCTTCTAGGTCAGTTGAATGGAGAAGCAGCCAGCGTCACCATCTTTCTGCACCCTGGCTGGCATCTGGAGGATCTGCCATAAACGCTTCAAAATGAGGAGGATACAGTTGTTTTAGAGGGGGAATCATGAGAGAGTGAATTTACAGAGGTCTTCCACAACAGTAGCTAAGTGATAGGCCTGTAGTAAGTTAGGAACATATTTAACATTCTCTCTATGCTTTATTTAAGGTTACCATGTGCATTTTAACAACTACTTTTTTTCAGTTTTCGGCAGAGAAAAAATGATTTGGCTGAAACTTCACATTTTTTATCTCATTAATATCTCTCTGAAATCTGAATGAAATTGATTCAGCAGTTTTTGAGAGGGGAGGAAAATGGTTTTCAGACGTTTGTGGGTGTATGTGCATGTGTGTATATGTAACTCAAAAGCATCTGACCTTCAGAACTTCAGTGTTCCCAGGTGGCTAGTCCTCAGTGAAGGATAGTCCCTATGGCCCCTACTCAGGAAATCGGAAAGCACAGGCTTGAGTTCCATTGAAGTCAAGTTAAGTACATGCTAAAGTGCTCTTCAGAATCAGGGATGGAAGAAATTATGAAGTTATAAATGGCTTTAAACAGTTGCTTTCAGAAGTAAAGTTACCTATCTTAAGTTGTACAATAACCTGTGGTATTACAGAGTTGTGCGAAACACAATTGGGCAACTGTAGAACTGCAGCTAGGATAATATATGTGTTTATAGTGGTGTCTAATATAAAAATATAGAGTTGCACAACACCGTAGTATACAGATAATGTCTCTCTCTTTCTCTCTCTTTCAAAGAGCCAGAAAGGTAATCTATATCTCCCTACATTAGGTTAAGGCTGCAGATTTAAACAGTCAGGAAATAGAAAACGTATGAGTCAATACCAACATTAACTCGTCCACCATTCATGTGGACTATTTTCAATTGCCAATTTGTTAAATGTATGCCATATGTGCAAGCTAATGTTACACATCCTTGACATTGTATTGTTGGTGAGGTTTTTGCTCTGCCACCAGGGTTGCTTAAATGAAGTTTAACACCTCGACACAACAGTATTGGGTGCTTTTTGAAAAAATACCTGGTAAGGTGGGAGTTACTTGTGCTACAGTGCTTAGCAGCAAGAGCCAGTGCTGCACCAGAAACAATACAGCAACTGATTGGGACAGCCTCTCTGTGTGAGAGAAATTACATCGCAGTTAAAAAAAAAAAAAATTGTTGGAATCCCTAACGTACGACCTATAGCATGGAATATCTGTCAAAATAGGCGGGGCTGGCCTTTGTCTGGCCTGCTAAATATTGTGCCACTAGCCCCCTCCTCAAAAAGATTAATGTTTGTCCACTGTGATCCCACCCCTCCTCTGCATTAATGGATAACATCTTGGTTTTCAGGGCACATGAGGGTAAAGTTTTATCCCAAGATTATAGATGAGGCACGATGAAGTTAAGGCTAAAGTTGGATGCACAACATCGGGTGCTGATAACCATATTTTGACACCTAAATAAGATGGTCTGATGTGTAGTGGTTGCTGAGAACTCATAGCTCCCACTGACGTTATGGGAGCGGTGGATGCTCGGCACCTCTGGATGTAAGTGCCTAATTTAAGGGACCCATAATTGAAAATGTTGTACTGAGACTTGACAGAGATCATTGAGGATGAAATCAGTCTCAAAGCTGGCATTGGTCCCTTTTCCTCATTCCTTAGCATAGTCATTTAGATCTAAGGCAAAGAAAATCTTGTCCCCCACGCGGCCACTCCCTGCGCACCCTTACCCTTCAGTGTCAAGGGGCGTTTTCTGTCATCCTCTCAAAACACACATACAAATACATTATAGAGGTGGATTGTTATGATTGGTACACTTTTTACTTCTTTATAGAAAATACAAGGGGTTCACGAAAATGTTTGACTTTGAATAAGTGGTCTCCAACCTGAAAAGGCTGAGAAACTCTGATTTAGATCATGTGGCACCTCAAGCTGTTGGGCTTGCTCCTTCTTGTGTCCAGATGTCACAGAGTTAGTTGAACACAGAAGTTGGCTCAGTTGCAGGCAGGTGCTGGTAGGGAGCTTGCTTATGCCCTCAGTGCTTGCTTTTTCACATTGTTGCTGCCTGCGTGATGTAAGAATCTGAGGTATTCCCCAAAATCTGGGGGGCCTATGGCTATGGTTTTTCTGGACCCTAAAGGCCAGCCTTGGGTGGCTGTGACAGGGGATTGTCGAATAACTTGTGACTTTTAGGAGAAGCCAGTGCTAAGCTTTTAATCCCAGTGATCAGTTTGCATTGATTTGTTTTCAGGTCTCTTCTCAAAGCAAAAAGCATGAAAGCTGAGATTCTTCTTTAATCTGGGGGAGAATTGGCATATACTTTGTCTGCAAAGATCAGTTCTAAAAGGAGGAGCCACTTTTATACATACTGAAAAGAGTTTTCTTATAGGGAACATTATTTTGTATTAGTTCTATAACTAAACCTATTTGTGAACATGAACTTTACATATACTATCTTAGGCAGAGTTAACTTGAATTTGATTTAAAAAAAAAGATAAAATCTAAATATAGAGCTGGTCAAAAAAACTGGTAAAAATGTGTAGGGAAGTTGTCAAAGAAGTTATAATTGAAAAATGTATATTCAAAATTTTTCGTGACAGTTTTTGATGTTGAATAATTTGTCAAAAAATTAAAATTTAGGAAATTTCAACCAGCACTATCCTGATTATTAAATGAGTACATAGTAGGCAATTTTACTGTTTGGAGTAATGTACTATATGGCAATTTGTGTCTTGATGCGTACAGCAACATGTTGAATTTGGGACTGGATTAGTTTAGCTCATTTTATAGCCTGTGGATTCTGAAAGATTTATTTTTGACATGCTCCCATCTAGTTGTTTCTATAATAATGCACAGTCAGCCAAAGTTAGATCTCAGCTAAAGCATTGCTTAATGTAAGTATCCTAAAAGATTGTTCTTTAGGAATATCCTAACTGATGGTTCTGTGGGAGCAAACTAAAAATAAATGTCTGAAGTTGTGAATTGTTTACATTTCTTTGAACTGCAGAAATATTTTTAAAGATTTTAACTAATTTCTTTGCAAAATGTATGCATATAATAATGCTGTGCTTGCTTGTTCATCCTAAGCAACATCACCTTAATTAGGTATTGTGAAGGTGCTCTATTTTAAGCAGCAAAGATCCCAAAATATAGAGGGTTGGTTGCATGTCCTATTTCTTTTTTTCTGCAGAAGCTGAGCAGTATTTTAGAGCATCAGTAGAGGGCACTGTTGTAACACTAAAGGGCCTTGAAAGTCTTGTCTTCAGTTTTCTTCATTTTTAGTTTGGAAAGTGTTTAATGTTCTCCATGTAATTGAATTCAGTTCCCTGTATAATTAGCAATGGAGCCTTATTCTTTGTGCCATTGCTGTGGATAGTATTATTTTTGTCTCTGTTTGCCTTCAGTCAATGCAAAATATTGTTGCCTATCAAAATGTAGAACATTTTATTTCTACCTATCAAAGCTAAATAATGTTTAAAGGTGGAAATATAAAACAGTATTGTGCGTTTCATTCTGAACAAATAGGAAATCTTTAAAATACCTGCTTGTAGCTCAAGAAATAAGAGTTAATGTGCCATAGTAATTTTACCTTTGTATTCAAATGCACAGGATAACATTGGTGGATGATCAGTACTTGCAGGTTGTTAAAATATATATGTAAACCATAATATTTATTGATTTTGTTGGCTGATTTTTTTTCTCTAATTTGTTTCTGATGCATTTTTGTGAGACGTTATACAACATTGGTGCTGTTTAGCATATTGAAATATTAATTACACCATGATCAAGCATAAATGCAAAGTAATTATGACCTAGAAATAGTTCATATATAACATCTAAGAACCTGTAAACTTTTCTGATATATTAGGGCCACACACAAAAAGAAAATGTTTTCCCAAAGTAACAGTAAATTTTAAAACTACTTCTATTACCTTCAAGAGGCTCTGACTGGATGCTAAGTAAAGATCTTTGGAAGTCAGAGATCTGTTAATTGTGTTTCTGCTACAGCTGACTCTTGAATTGGTAACTACATACAGGATTAATTATGAGAATGGGCTCCAAAGTTGCTTCAAGTATCTTAGATTTTTGCCTATAAAATAGTTGGGTTCTATGAATGCCCAGAGAAGTTTACATTAGAAATTGATGTACACAGTCTTCCGATAGCAGGGCTCTCTTTCATATAACCACCAAGATTTAAAAAAAAAAAAAGGCTTGGAAGATGTTGCCGGATGGTCTCAGTGTGTGCTTAGAAAAAGATGGTTTCAATTTTTTTAAATAGTTAAAAATGTTAATTTTGTCGTCATGGACTAAATGGAAGGGGGGGGGCAGGCTTTCAAGGAAAGGAATGACATAGGAGGTTTGAAAACAAAAGCATGTAGTAGGGCTGTCACCTTTCAGGGCTTCTAGGGAAAATCCAGAAATAGGGCCTGATCCTGCAAGTTCATGAGTGCCCTCCACTATAGGCACTGTGGGAGTTGAGGACACTCAGAACCTTTGCAGGATCTGTCCATAGATTGCTTGTATGTGCCGGGATACCAATATGCCCTGTTTAAAGTTCTCATCAGAGCTGTGGATGAAAACTAAAAACCTTTCAACAGAGACAAAAGTTGAAGAGAAGCTTTGTTTTTGAGTTACCTTGTACCAGTACAGTTAAGTGTAATTGGGTTTTACTTGTACCAAAAGGGGAAACTTCCTGCAAAATAAAATTACATACTCAACATAACTGTGCATGAGGTTACAAAGATCTGGTCTTGTAGGTTTTCTAAAGAGAACTAATATAATCCCCAAGTATACTCTAGTTAAATATACAGCTTTGTTCTTCAAAGCTTTTTCATACATCCTCCTATTTACTAGCGTTTCCTTATATCAAGTTGGTAAGCTAGTATTAAAGTAAATTCTCATTTAATCAGAAACATTAGTTCTGACGTACTGTTCCGGTGTCATCTCTGTAGCTGTTATCTCTGTGTATTTTCCCCAGGAGAGGCTATCACAGGTTTTTAGTCCAGACTGTTTGTATTTGACAAGGTCAAGATAAGTTTTATCTCTATAGATAAGTAAAGTGCATTAGGATCAATACAGTTACAGTAAAATATATTGAAAATATTTATTACAAGAGCCTAATGAATTTTTAAAGCTTGTGAGATTCTGTCATATTAAAGTGTGTTCTCTAAATATTTGTTAATGGTTCCTGTGCTGTTATAATTACAGACCTATAATTTTTTATTTTTAAAGTTATATGCATTTATTTTTTAAATTGGATTAGATCCTTCTTGTATTAAACAAAACATAAAAACTCAACAAATTCGTAGGACAGACTTTCAAAAATATAGGTATAGGTACTCATGGTGTGATTGCCCCATAAGTCTGCAAAATTACTTTGGTTTTTTTTTTTTTTTTTCAGGCTGACAATTTTTAGAATTTTTATTTTTATTTTCCTTGACACATAATTTTCTTTGATTTTTGTTTTTGTAGAGTTGCTAAAGCCAGTTGCATTTGTGTTCTGAATTCCCCTAGATATATATATTTATGCAATCAAATCAATGTGTTTCATAATCCTTCTAATACTTATGTAACTTAATGGCTCCATCTGTTATGATGTATCTGTTTAAATATGTATGTTATGAATAGGCATTTTAAAATGCAAATTATAAGGGATTATTTTCCTTCGGTTTTGTATTTTTATTGTATCAAATGGAGAGCAATGAAATTAACCCATAAAAACTATTAAAGCAATTTTGAATATCTGTTTTATATTAAGTAAAGATAATTTATAGGTAAGACTGAATAGCCCTATGTTACTCATTCTGCTTTCTCTGTTTAAAAAAGTTGATCTTTTAAACCATGCAGCATGTGCCAAGATTGCTCTGTGCTGGGACTAAATTAAGGATAAAGTTTCAACCTTTACTCACAGCTTGCTTATTTGTGCATCTGTAAGTCAGACCCTATGGTTTTCGCCTATAGATGTCTTCCCCCCCCCCCCCCCCGTGGTTTTAATGAGTGCACAAAGATACATGGTTTTTTAATTCTCAGAAATTCAAAATCAGGGTTGTTAATACTATGTTAGGAGGCTTCTGTTCATCTTTACCACTGAGGTTTGATACCTGACACTTTTAATTTAATTTAATTAGGGAGGCAGAACCCCATTTGGTGGTTCATTAAGGGGATTATTCATCAAAGTTATTGCTTCCTTGATGGAGAATAACAATATCACTTGCAATAGCTGATGTTGCTCTCATAATTATATTACTTTCTACTGTTTTTCTCTCCAGGGTTTTGTACTTAGTCTCTTCAGTTAAAATTTTAAATTGATAGAAACTTAAACTTCTGAGATAGCAGATTCATGAAGCCCATGTTCATTTTAGTCGAGTAGCTTTATATCATGTAAATGTTTCATTTTTTAAAAAGCCTGTTTTAATAGTTGCTCTGTTTTTAAATATTTATATTTATTTCCTGCTTAGTTGCACCTTGACTTGGGGCTCTGGGTTGCTGGCTGCCTGTTTGTTGGTGTAGTTGAACTCTGCTGTGACAAAACCCTGCAGAGATCGCTACAGTAAGGAAGGAAACCTCTATGGAGCAAGGAGTCATGATGGGGCTTGCTGGGCCGGAGCTGAAATCTAATGTGAAATTAAAAAGGAAAAAAACCCAGATCAGACTGTATGCAAAAGTTATCTTTTGTAATGCAGCCCTTATCCAATATTCAGAAAATGAGAGCATTAAAAATAGAACAATCGTCCTTTTAAAATGTTACTAGTTTGGTTAATTTACCCCAAAGTATCTGGTGTCTGTGACTCAGAAAAACCCTTATCTACTAAGGGGGAAAAAAAGAGCATTGCAGAAAAGGTGACAAGTTTTCACCTCTTTCCTTGGAGAACATTTTAATTCCGCTTTAATCAGCCTGCCAATAAAAGAGTACTTGGCTTTCAAGGGGAAACAAATCAAAATATGCATTTATCAGTCATAAGACAGAATTCAATCGCTCACAACTGATGAACTCCAAAAGGAATGAAACTAGTACTATCATACTGCCTTGGTTGTTTGCTTTGTACTATCAAAGAACCTGTACTATCTTTTTCTGCCACATCCACTGTTTGTCTATCATCCCTAATTATGGCCTTTCAAAGGAGATGCCTCATAATTGCTACTAATAGTTAAAATTAATTTTTTTTTTTGCATCTAGATAACTGGCCTAGGGTTGTAGTGTTTGTAGATTTCTGTGTTCTGCTGCTGCCTGAATAACTGTGGACAAATTCTAGCCAAGATGAGGCAGAGAAAGGAAGAAGAGGTTGCTAAGTAACACTGTCATTGTTACAGTACTGATCTCCTAAAAGGGCATGCCATGGGCCTATCTTATTAAAATAAACTTTGCTTTCCACCAGAGAAAGTGACTTTAGGTTCATGTTGCACTGTGCAGGTGGGGCTGTCATTTCAGATGTCTCTTTGCTGCCCTGGGTTCAGAAAGGAGAGCCTCAGGCGGACAAAAGTTGTGTTTGTTTTTGATCCAAGTTTGCTACTACTTTAATATATTGGTGTTTGTAAATTATGGGAATGTGTGGGACTCTATTTTATGCATATTTGGCAGGAGCCAAATACACTGCCCACTTGATTGTTCAGTTATGCAGAGTTGTGCTGGTGGTTATAGTAGTAACACTGCACTATTGTACACAAAGCTAAATATATTTGATGGTGGCAACTACATTCTTTGGACGTATCTTGCTCAGTGCATTGGGATTTACATGCATAACTGCCAATGCACCAAGATGAGATTACTCTTTTCTACGGTTTGCATCTTAATGAGGATACAAATTTACTTAGACTTCGGATTTCATTCTTCGGTACCCCAGAACCTGGTCAAAATTCACTCTGTCCTTATTTGTTCAGTACTCCCTTCCTATGTCTGCTCTTGCAATGATGACTTTGGGGGTTCAGAATGTTCTTCTGTTTCACCCTCCCATCCTCTGTCACCTTCACTGGCTTCCTTCCATATCATACTCTAATTCAAAATTCTCCTCTTTCTCTTCCACTCTAACCTTGTAGCCACTTACTTACTCCCTGATCCTGCAGCTGTTAATTGTGCACACAAGCCCCACTAACTTCAGTGTAAGTTTCACGTGCAGAAGGATTTCAGGATCAGACCTCTAGCCCTCCTGTCTTTCCCGCCCTTTGATTCCACAATATGCCACTTGTGTTGCCCCAGCTAGCTGGAACCCTCTACCTCTCTCCATCCCACTGAGCCTCATCCTCTCTCTGAATCTCACCTTATGACCTCCTTTTTCCCTGGAGCTTATGATTATACAGTGGAAGCATTTTGTGATGCTCTGCATGAAGGACAGTATATAAAAAAATAAATTGCTTTCTATTCTTTTTCTTCATGGTTGATTTTTATCTTGTGATGCAAAAGTGTGCTAGTGTTCTTACAGGTTTCAGTAAAAGAGATATAAATTGGGTTTTTAAAAGTGCCTGTATCTTGATTGGTCAAAAGTTGTTCCAAGTAATATAGTGAGTGAATTGCTGCCACTCAAATGGTTAGAACAACTCATGATAATATGACCTTGTAAAATTAAAAAACTCAAAATCCGTAAATCAGCCAGGCTGGGGAGAGGAAATTGTCCTGTGTTGTTACATTTGAAAGACCTTTGGACATTCACACTTGGAGTACAAATACAGGAGTTTGTGTGTTAAGCCTTGCAATTCCAAGACAACTTTTGTCCAGTTGACATCAGGCTAGATGTGTTTTGACTTAACAGGTACACATTACAGCATGGGAAAATGTGATGGCCCACCATCCTGAACAGTTTCAACTCTTAATGGATTTTAAAATACTCTGTTCCAAAAAATTGAGTTAAAATTGCTGTTCCTTAAATAACTGATTGCCTAAACAAACAAAAGGTATTGGTAAATAAAGAAGTTTACAAATGCATATTAGTTAAAAGTATTTTCTCCCACAAGAAGGATCATTCAAGCTTAATGAAACTTGTGTATATTTAATATGTGTGTGTATATGTTAATGCTCTTACCAGGCAGACCCTCTTGAATATATACTTCCTGCTCCTATGCATGTTGCTTGAAGCCTCACCATCACTCTGTCACCCAATTTCAAATGAAAATATTTCTCAAGTATAGAATCACACCTAAAAATGGCTTTGTTGCTTTGAGATTTTGCTCTAAAAGTAATCTATGGGGAAAATATGGACCTTCCACCTTTAAATAATTTTAGAATCTGCTATGAAAATATGTTAGTTTATCCTGCATGTAGTGCTCTGTGCAAACATAGATGGGTCGCTGGCCCAAAGAGCTTACAATTTAGACAAGTACAATACAGAGTAATGCAATAGAAGTAGGCATGGTAAATCAGTTTTGGAGAGCTGCAAAAAAGGTTTTAAGAATGGATTTAAGAGGAGAAGGAAGTTGCTTGACAAGTGGTGACTCATAAGATCACAAATATTTCTTTAGGATTCATTCTCTTACGATCCTTTTACAACAAAAGTGAGAATAACAGAGTTGGCAGCGTGTCAGAATTACAAAGATATCTAAATCCCTTTAAGAACCCAGGAATACAGACATTGCCATACCAGATCAGTATCCTAATAAAGGATCCAGTCCAGTATCCTGTGTCTGACAGTCGTCAGTTCCAGATGCTTTCAAGAAAGGTGCAAGAAGTCCCTCCATGAACAACTATGGAATAACCTGCCCACAAGGAAAGTTTCTTCCTAGCCCCAGCTGTTAAGCTTATGCCCTGAAGCATGAAGATTTATATCCCTCCCTAAAACAAAACAAAACAAAAAAACCTTAGCTAAATATAACTGGATGGTCTCATTAGCCATGACAATATCAAATTCTTTTTTTAATACTATTGCACGCTTCACCTCAATGATATTTTATGGCAATGAGTACCACAGATTAATTGTGCATTGTGGAAGAACATGTCTTTATCAGTTTTAAATTTTCTGCCGTAGAATTTTGATTGTCCCCTCATTATTTTGGGTACCTCCATCAAGTCCCTATTTATTTCTCTCCTCTCTAAACTAAACATTAAACTGACCAGATATTGTGACAACTTTGGTCACCTGAGTTCTGCTCCCGCCGCTAAATAGCTCCTGTGTTAAGTTGTTCAGTGTGTAACTGCTATATTTTCTCAAACACAAAAGTTGAAATTTTCCTGAGCCTTTTAAATGGAAAACCACAGGGATTACTGGACAGCTTTTGTTGGACTTTTTCATTGAATACTTATTTTGGTTGGATTTCTCCATTGTTCTTAAACAATTCCTGTGGGTTCTCTAATGGTCGAATCTCAGACCCATTTAGATTACTTTTAGAACTACCATTGACTTCTCTGGGCCCAGAATTTGCTTCTAGTGCATTCATAACTTCAAAGCCCACATTAAACAGCCCGTCACCGCCACAAAAATGATATGTACTTAAGTACATGGTGAGAAAAAAATGTCATTAGTTAACACCAAGAAATCTCATTGAGTATAAGAATCAATTTAAAAATTATTGCTTTAGTTAAAAATTATCATAAGGGCTTTATTCCAATTCATGGAGCTATTTAAAAATACAATATGTTCCCTGTGGGAATGCATATTAAGACTAGAAAGGTATTGTTTTTTGAAGGCCTGGCTCTTTGTTGTATAGGGACTGGAGTAGAAATTAATTCAAGTCATTGTCTTGATAGTATTTGGTCTATTGCGGTTATTGTATAGCCTCAGCCCTATAAGTAAATGAAGCTGGAACTGCAGGTATCCTGTTTTATCTTTGATTCATTGGGTGTAAAAAAAAGAGAGAGGCACCACAGCAGCAGCCTGCAGTGTGGTAGTAACCTAAGGGTCAAATGAACTTGAACTATAGCATTAGGTCTGTCACTATGTCTATCAAGCTTTTCCTGTGAAGTGGGTCTCTCTGTGCTACTGACTGTGGCTTGCACACTGCTGGTTTTAAGTGAAACTTTATGTTCTAACTGGGCTGCCATTCTTTCATAGCAGCTGCTTCCTAGTACCATTCAACTTGAAATAGATTATTCTTGTATGAAGACTTGAATTTTCAAGTCCCACAATCAGAAGGGGCTGTATTTGTTTCACTAGACTGTTAAGAGCCTTGTCTGAGCTATTGTAATGAGAAGTAATGTGATTTGAAGGAAAATATATTTTAGGGGTGACACATGTACTTTATGATGCCAGTTTAATATATTTGTGTATTTGCTTTTATCGTAGATGTATTACTGTCAACTAATGAAACTTACAAGCTTTCAATGTTCGCTTGTTCCGACCAAAGATGACATTGAAATATTTTGCTTGTTCTGATACTTGCATTTATGGTGATAGCCAATGTTTCAAGGAAATAAAGGCTAAGGCCTACATTTCGAAAAGTGAGTAATCACTTTGGGTGCCTGCCTTGTGACACCTTAAAGCAGCGATTTTCAACCTTTTGTCCATGGACCCCTAGGAGTCCTCAGGCTGTGTCTAAGGGTCACTACCATAGAGCAGTGGTTTTCACTTGTGGTGAGTGGACCTCTGGGGGTCCGCAGACTATGTATAAGATTTCCAAAGGGGTCTGCACCTCCATGCAAAAATTTTTAGGGGTCTGCAAATGAGAGAGGTTGAAAACCACTGCCTTAAAGGAACCTGATGTTTTAGATAGCAGTGCTAAATGCTTTTTGAAATCAAGGTCCCAGGAAGATGTCTGATGTTGGGCATCCAGATTTGATGTTCATTCTTGGTAAATTTAGGCAGAATTATATATGTATAGAACATATAGAACACACACACACACAGATATAGATATACGGACACAGCTTATTTTTAAGAAACTCCCACCCCTATGGTAATGTTTGAGTCACGATATAAAATCTTTTATCATTGTATTATTATCTCTTGAAAACATTTTTCATCTGATCAAATGCTGCTTAGTAGCTTTTGCTAGGATATAGATAGCAGGTGATTAAGGACCAAATAAAGAGCATCCTTTTAGTCCGCAAGGGATATAACCCTATTTTTAAAGGGTAGTGTTTTGAAATAATTAGAGTCCTCTAATTTAATGTAAAAGAAGCTGAGATACAAAAAATTTTTGTCTATAGAGAATAATTTCTTAAGACTCTGTGCCACAGGCATTGCTTTTAGGTGTCCATCCATTGAGCTGCGTATGCTCCGAAGTATAAATATGTATACAATACCTATTTCATCAAAGACAGGTCCATGTCCCTTATTGACAAGAAAGTTAATGGCTTGTGAATTCTCAGGCTTGGGAAATTCCCAGAAATTTCATGCTCATAGCGTGGCCCCAGTAGAGAATACCTGTTATCTGAGAGTGAGAATTAGATACCTTTTAGTTAGTGTGGATAAGTTAATGAGAATTGTATTTGAACTGAGAGGAAGGAGGACACAACAACCTATCTAAGTTCCTCCCCGCAAAAAAACCCACAACAAGCTGTAGATTGCATATTTAAATTTGCTTGATACTTCACAGACTGAAAAACGGAATGAAACAAATTAAAAGGAATAAAAGCTCCACTAAAATAGAGGAACTTCAATTCTTGTATCTTGGGGCAGGTCTGCACTATGGGGTTAAGTCGACCTAAGTTACACAACTCCAGGTACGTGAATAATGTAGCAGGAGTCAATGTACCTTAGGTCGACTTATTGCGGTGTCTGCACTGCGTTAGGACTCACCTTATGCTTCTCGTTCCAGTGGAGTACTGGAGTTGACAGGAGAGCGATCGGTGGTTGATTTAGCGGGTCTTCATGAGACCTGCTAAATTGACCCCAAGTGGATTGATTGCCGCAGCCTCGAGCCACGGTAAGTGTAGACAAACCCTTAGTCATTCTCCACCAGTCAGCTATTTAATATGGGTTTTATTGCTACTTTGTACAAGATTTAAAGCTGTACTGAACCCCAAGATGATTTCGTATTCATAGATTAATAGGGCCAAAGATTTAGGGCCAAAAGAGACCAAGAGATCATCTGATCTGACCTCTTGTAAAACACAGGCAAGAGAATTTCATCCAATTATTTCTGTATTGAGCTTAGTAACTGGTGCCCAATTTATTTGTAAGTGTAGATGCTATGTGGTACTTTGTGCTGTTCCACATTGTAGGAGTTGCATGCTTGCTTTAACTTCTGTGGTGGAGATCTGTAGGGGCCAGCAGGCTGACAGAACATCTACTGGCTAGTTAAAATGATAGTCAACTTTAAAAGAAACAAAAGTACAAGAGGACCATTTCTCTGCTTTTCAGTTTTCCTGTTTTTTGCCTTTGATACTGTTCTTCAGTTGGTATACACTGCAGTTTCTGATTCCTCCCTCAGTTTCTCGGCCAGTGGGAGCAAGTTTGGTTGAGAGTTTGGTATATTGTGTCCCCTTCTTTAATACTCCACAGAAGCAAATGGAGGGCCCCTCTATACAAATGTTAAGGAATATCTAGGGAGGGTGAGAGAGGTACCTGGAGCATAGCTTGGGGAAGCTGGATGAGCGGTTGGGTTGGGTAATGTGTCTGGGGTTGTTGGAGCAAGTGCTTTCTTCCCACATTGTCTAGCTCCTGTCCCACTCTTGCTGGCTTCTCATCTGTCTAAAATTCAGCAGTGGGGTGGCAAAGAGGCCACCTGACAGCCTGCAAGGCAAGTACCACAACTCCCTGTGGCAGAGTTTGGTGTAAGTGGTACTATGGAGGGATCCATGCAGTCCTGTTTGGATGTGTGACATTCTGGCAGGAACAGGGAGGTGTTGGGCTGCCAAGTATACAGAGGTGACATAAGATGCATAACAGCACTGATACAGTCAGTTTTACTATTCCCCCTGATTGTATGGTGTGTCAGGCTATGTCTGCACTACCATGGTAAGTCAACCTACGCTATACAACTCCAGCTACGTGAATAACATAGCTGGAGTCAACATACCTTAGGTCAAGTTACCGTGGGGTCTACACTGCAGGGGGTCGATGGGAGAAAGTCTCCCGTCAACTTACCTTACTCTTCTCATCAGGGCTAGAGTACAGGGGTCGACTGGAGAGCGATCTGTTGTCGATTTGGCGGGTCTTCACTAGACCTGCTAAATCGACCGCCGATGGATCGATCTGAGAGCATTTATCTTGGCTGTAGTGTAGACCTGCCGTCAGACAGCTACAGGGGCAAGGAAACCCATTTGAAAAAATATAAACCTCCAATATTTGTAGACAGTCTCACAAGCAAAAGTAGTATTAGAAATTACATTTCTAATGTAATTGAGTAGAAAATGTGTAGAAATTTTTCTACACTTTTTTTGATAGTTACTAGATTTTAAGGTGACTGTGTCCCGTTAAATCTTTATCAGATAGTTTAGTGAAATGCCAGAAGTGTGTATGTTTGTAGGTGTACATATATACTCTACATGGTTTGTTGGATGTTTCTGTACCTAATGGCATGTTAGCTGTAGTAGAGTGTTGAAAGAGGTATGAAAAACATTTTGTCTAAAAATATCAGGAAGCTTCCCCATCCCCCCGTATTGTTTGTTGGAAACTTTTTTCCCCTCTTAAGATATTTGCTTATGGTATAATGCAGCTAATTTAAGCATCTGTTTATCAGTGCCTGGCTAGACTGAATGTGAAATTTCAATTGAATTACCTCCCAAGAGAGCTTTGAGCTCTGAGGGTAAAACAAATCATTTTCTCTCCATTCCCCTGGGATTGTCAATAAAAAGAATTCATCTAAATAGTTTACATGCATTTTGAAAATGTTGCATCTACTGGACTTGACTTTGTTGTTAGTGGAAAATTGCCAGTATAAATGGAATATTAGCTTGAACTCGACTACAGCAGTGTTACATGGTAGTACAGTATATGTATAGAATACAGCTATGAAAACCTTTTGCTGCTACATAATTCATATTTGATCAATAAATGTATGCTTTATTTTAGAACAGAAGGTAACATACAGTGTTCAACTTAGTACAACCTCCGGACATCAGCTTGTGGCTGGTGGATTGCTCCTCCTTCTTGCCAAATTGACAGGCACTAAAGCATATCATGGCTGAGCACTTTGGTACAACATCCTTGGCCCCTCTCACAGAGGCTCTCTGCCACTTGCTTTCTGTTCACCCCTACTCATCCCTAAATGTGCATATGTATCTTTCTGCCTCTAAAGGAGAGAGTTGCAGTTTCCTCTTTATTGTTATCTTGTTGTCAACAAAGACAAATCCAGGAAAGAGCAAAGAAAAAGGGTTCCTATTGCTGGGTCAGGCTGCATGCATTGTGAATAAGAAACCGGATTCTCAGGCAAGAATAGGCTAAAGCGTGAGCAAGGCTTCCACTTGGTTTGTAATGTATTCACTTTGCAGTGAAGATGCTGGCTAAACCACTGTAGTGCTGACAGTCCTCCTTCAGTGCCTTCCCACAATTCCCCCTCTGTGCTCAGAAGAATAGGCAAGTTCTTTCACAATTCACTGGGAAAGAATCATAGTGGCTCAACTTACTGCTGCACAAAGAACCATGGGATGTGCTCCCAGAAGTCTTAGCAACACTGAGTGCAGCAGCCAGTGACAATAGTAAATTGGGTAGGGCTTTGCAGTTTAGCTGCTCACACTTGAGCTAAACTAACCTGAATTCTCGGACCCAGGTGCCAGTCACCCAAGTTAACTCTGTAGTGAAGACATACCCCTCGGCAGAAAGCATCCAGTCAGAGATGGATGATAGCATAAATTTTCCTAGCAACTCACATCACCATTACTGCCACTCCAAAGTAGACACAGATGGGGAATTAGAAGAAGGATCTGATAGTGGTATATGATGCGAGCTAACCCCAAGAGGTAAAGAAATAAATCTATGGCCACCAAAGATTTCCCTCTTGTCATTGCGCTGCACACTGTGGCCAATTGCAACCATATAGTAAAAATGTTAAATAAATTAAACTGTGCCGTAGAATTACTATGGATAGAAATTTCAGGCTTAAATAATAAAAGTATAGAAGTAGGAGTATACTACCAACCATCTAACTAGGATGGTGACAATGATTGTGAAGTCTCAGGGAAATTACGCTACAAAAAACAGAAAACCCAATAATAATGGGGAATCTCAACTAGTCCTATATTGACTAGGTAAATGTCACTTCAGGGCAGGATGCAGAGATAAATTTTCTAGACACTGTTAATGACCCCTCTTTAGAACAGCTAGTCCTGGAAACCCACAAGAGGAGAGGCAGTTTTTTGATTTAATCCTTAGTGGGGCACAGGATCTGATCCAAGAGGTGAATATAGCTGAATCACACAGTAATAACAACCATAATTTAATTAAATTTAACGTCCTTGTAGGGGGGGAAATACCAAAGAAACACACCACATTTAACTTCAGAAAGGGGAACTACACAAATATGGGGAAACTAGTTAAACAGGAGTTAAAAGGAACAATCACAGTAGTGAAATGCCTGCAAGCTTCATGGAAACTACTTAACCACACCATAATAGAAGCTCAAACTAAGTGCAGACCCAAAATAAAAAAAACAGTAAGAGGATCAAAATAGTGCCACATGGCTAACAGCAGAGTAAAAGAGGTGGTTAGAGGCAAAAAGGCAACCTTTAAAAATTGGAAGTAAAATCTTATTGAGAAAAATAGAAAAGAACATAAACTCTGGCAAGTCAAGAGTAAAAGTATAATAAGGCAGGCTAAAAAAGAGTTTGAAGAGCAACTAGCAAAAGGCACAAAAACTAGCAGCAATAATTATTTTAAGTACATCAGAAGTAGGAAGGCTGCCAAACAATCAGTGGGGCCACTGAATGATCCAGGTGCTAAAGAAGAATTCAAGGAAAACAAGGCCATTGAAGAGAAGTTAACTGAATTCTTTGCATCAGTCTTCACTGCAAAGAATGTGAGGGAAATTCCTACACCTGAGCCATTCTTGTTAGGTGACAAATCTGAGGAACTGACCCAGATTGAGATGTCAGTAGAGGTGGTTTTGGAACAGATTACTACATTAAACACTAATAAGTCACCAGGACCAATTGGTATTCACCCAAGAGTTCTGAAGGAACTCAGATATGAAATTGCAGAACTACTAACTGTGGTATGTGACCTATCATTTAAATCAACCTCTGTACGAGATGGCTGGAGGATAGCTAATGTAATGCCGATTTTTTTTTTAAAAGTCTCCAGAGGTGATCCTAGCAATTATAGGCCCGTAAGCATAAATTCAGTACCAGGCAAATTGGCTGAAACTACAGGAAAGAACAGAATTATCAGACACACAAATGATCACAGTATGTTGGAGAAGAATTAACACAACTTTTGTAAAGGGAAATCATGCCTCACCCATCTATTAGAGATCTTTGAGGGAGTCGTCAAGCATGGAGACAAGGGTAATCCAGTTGTTATAGTGTACTTGGATTTTCCGGAAACCTTTGATAAGGCTCCATACCAAAGCCTCTTGAGAAAAGTAAGGAGTCATGGTATAAGATAGAAGTTTTCTCACAGATCAGTAACTGGGTAAAAGATAGGAAACAATGAGTAGGAATAAATGGTCAGCTTTCACAATGGAGAGAGGTAAATAACTGGGTCCACCAAGGATTTCTACTGGGACCAATGCTGTTCAACATATTCATAAATAATCTGGAAAAGGTGATAAACAGTGAAGTGGCAAAGTTTGCACATGGTACAAAATTATTCAAGATAGTTAAGTCCAAAGAGACGGTGAAGAGTTACAAAGGGATCTCACAAAACTGGGTGACTGGGCAACAAAATGGCAGATGAAATTTAATATTGATAAATGCAAAGTAATGCACATTGGGAAAACATAATCCGAACTATACATGTAAAATGATGGGGTCTAAATTAGCAGTTGCCACTCAAGAAAGAGATCTTTGAGTCATTGTGGATAGTTCTGTGAAAACATCTGTTCAATGTGCAGTGGCAGTCAAAAAAACTAACAAAGTTAGGAACTTAGGAAAGAGATAGATAAGAAGACTGAAAATACCATAATACTGCTATATAAATCCATTGTATGCCCACACGTTGAATACTGTGTTCAGTTCTGGTGACCTCATCTCAAAAAAGATATATTAGAATTGGAAAAGGTGCAGAGGACAGCAACAAAAATTATTAGGGGTATGGAACAGCTTCCATATGAGATGAGATTAAAAAGACTGGGACTGCTCATCCTAGAAATGAGACAACTGGGGGGGGGACATGATAGAGGTCTATAAAATGATGAATGGTGTGGAGAAAGTGAGTACTGAAGTGTTATTTACCCCTTGACATAACACAAGAACTAGGGGTCACCTGATAAGATTAATAGGCCGCAGGTTTTAAACATAAGAAAGTATTCTTCACACAACATACAGACAACCTGTGGAACTTATTGCCGTGGGATGTTGTGAAGTCTAAAAGTATAGGCCCCACCACTTGAACTAAGCAGAATATCCATCAGCTCTTAGTATATAGGGTCAGTGGTGCAAAAATAAGCCCCTCTGATGCTGTTCAGTAGAGGGCCATGGTGAATATCTACATTAACCTGTTCATTCCAGTATTTTAAGGCAATGTTTACATTAAATATGTTGTTGTTTTTGTGGTTTGTTTACAGAGTTTGTGGTTGCGTCATATAGCAAGACACGGATTTTGTCACTGAGAGCTGGTTTCAAAATCAAGGAGTTTAGTACCAACCTAAAGATTAATATGATAACCAGGAGTATGGTCTCTGTATTTTGTTTGACTCTTCCAGGAAATAGCACATTTCCCCCTTCCTACTGAATGCTTGAGTTCATAATGGTCAGATTAAGGTACTGAGAGGGCTTTTCCTTTCAACTTCATTAAACAGTATATAACTTTGTTGTTGTTGTAGGTGTTCACAGATATTTAGATTGCCCTTGAGTTTCATTGTACCCAGAGGTATGACGCATCTTGAATAATTTTACATATTGTGATTTGATTCGTATTTTGTATATTGTGATTTTAAAAACAGTCCACCGCTGTAGGTATGCAGGCAGTTAAGAAATGCTTCTTTAAAAATGTTCTGGTAATAGTGCAGTTGCCACAAAACTTCCTTTGGGCCTGCTCATGCAGACACAACTCCACTCAATTCATTCGGAGTGGAGCTGTGTGAGGTTTGCAGGAACCAGTCCTAAAGGTAGCACAGGAGGCTATGGGTAAACCAAGATTTGTGCTCTTGCCTTCGCCCTTGTATTCCCCAGATTTGGCATTTGCTAGTTCTTATTGCTCAAGTAAGCTCCCTTTTTAAGGTTTCAAGACCTATGCCGACAAGAGTCATTTTATAGTCTCAGTTTGTACAGCAGTTTTGATAGCTTTACTTTTAAAATTATTTAAATCTTAGTCTGTTTTATTTAAGAGTTCAGGTGTAAGGGTTCAGCATTCCAGTGGTGGATGCTAGTGGTGGTTAAGATTATGGAAATTACATGCTGTGTCCATAACTGATAAATTTTTGTGTCTGGTTTGGTTTTCTTTAAATGTAGTTCTCACTGTTTATAAGATTATCCAAGGGAGTGATTGAAGAGAGTGAATTTTTTTTGTACCAGAAAGGCTCAGTATTGATGATTTACTATAAATCTCTTGCATATGTTAGACATTTATTGCCATTTAATACAGCGTTTGTCTTCTGAAACAATAAAAGTTGTTCAAAACCCGTACTGATCAGCAGATGTTTTCTTCTTAATAAGAAGTTTAATTTCTTTAATTACTACTGAATTTAGTATTCTGTTTAGTACAATTAGTACATGGTGGTAGTAGATGATTCAAAGTTTTGTTTTGAAATAGTAGTGTTGCAAGCCATAAAACAGAAGTCTACAGATACTTTAGTGCCTTGGCATCTGTTCTGAGATGCTAATAGTTCATATCTCTTTTCAGATTCAGAGCATGAAGCTGGTGTTCTTGACAGTTTAAGTATACTTAAAACTTAATCTTGACAGGGGTTGATAGCAACCTCAGAAAATGTGTAAAGAAAAAAAAGTAGTGTAGTTTATCTTAATGAGTGGCTGACGTCAACAGCAAGCTGCATTATTATAATAGGTAATTGGATTTGAAGACTATCACAATGCAGGAGGACAGGTCTTGAGTTTTAAGTACTGAACTGGAAGCGAGAGACAAGACTACTAGTTCTGACACAGACTTCCTGAGTGACTCTGCCCAAGTCACTTAATCTCATTGTGCCTCAATTTCCTTGTCTCTAAAACAGGGATGTTTACCAGTATGACAGGTGTAGAGGTTGAATTCATTTTAAGCATGTTAAGATCCTTGGATTGAAAGATCTATTCTTCCTGTATAAATGCAAAGGATTATTATTAACGTATTGGTGATTTAAGATAACATTATATAAAATAGATTTAGCAATAAATAAAATGCTAAAACATATACCTTTGTAAGTATATTCTTGGAGTATTTCCAAATAGAAGCAAGGCCTGTGTCACAAGAAGTCAGGAGTCTCCCTTGAATGAAGCTAATTACCCTCAGGGTGCCTGTTGGTCACTCTTTAAAATTCTTATAAAAACAAAGAAATTAATTATCCAGTATAAAAGTGGGTCATATGTCTCCTGGCAAACATTCAATTAACTTTTTAGTGCTTGCTATTTAATGCTGTGTTTGACCAGCCAACCATTGAGAACGACTTTCCTTTGAAACTGGGCTTGAGTGGAACACAGTATTGCATTGCAACTTTGTTTAGATGGTCAGTTATTGCTGGTCATCAACATTTTTCCCATGATCTTTTGAGTGTGGAACCAGTTATATTTTACTCGTGCATGTGAGATGTAGTTTGCTTTGGGAAGGCTCTTTTATAGGTTGTTTTATTTAGAATATAATTTAGCTAGTTTTTGCAGTCAGACTGGATTAATTTTGATAGTTTGTGCTAAAACATTGAAAGAATATAATATTTTTAATTAATTCCCATGTCAGCTGGGCTGAAAATATGGAGAACATTTTGAGCTGATTTGAATCCAATCTGAAGATAAGCTTATGTCTTCACTACTTAATTTGCTGTGTTGAATATATGCAGAATACATTTTCCCAAGTCTCTCATTATATTATTTTATGGAATAAAGGGGTAAACGCAAAACTTCACTTTTAGAAATAATGACCACATCTGGCCACCAATCTTACAAAATGATTTGGTAGTAATAAGTTGTTGTCTATAAAAGAATTGTCGCACCGACTTTCTTAAAATCATGCTTTGTAGAATTTTGTAGGTTTCATTATAGAAATGTAGTTTAGTAACAGAAACAGAGTTTATAATCTCCTTAGCCATGAATCCAATGGTCCTTTGTTAGCAAGTGATCATCCATTACAAAACAATTGGAGGAGGGAAAACTTGATTGTGTGGTTTTCTTTTTCGTTGACTAGTGTGTCGTTCAAGATGAAGCTATAACATTGCACCACAACAAAATATTCTGTTTCTTCATTTGTTGTAATATTTAGTGGTTCTTAAATTGATCTCATATGATTGTTTTGTTCGTGACAATATAAGTCTTTTTTTCTCCTAAGGTTCCATAAAATTAATTGTTTGAGTTTAAATTTAGTATCTAGTTACCTGAGTATCTAGAATCCTGACTGATTCTGTAACAAAAAAAAAAAAAAAAACCCTGTTACTGCACATCAAGGATCTTTCAGGCTCAAATTTAAGACTGGCTTGACTCAGTTATAAAAAATCTCTATAAATATGCAAGTGATCTGAGCTTATGTGAAGGAAAGTGCTCTGTTCAGTTGAGGGGGTGATTACGTTGCAAGGCAATAGGAGTTCTCTTGGAAACAGGGAAAATTATCAGAGTAACAGTACAGAATGCAAAGGTTGATCTGCTGAATACAAATAAAGTATTGAGCTCAATGTTCTGCCTCATGGAGCTGGCGCTTTTGGAAATGCTGTGATAAATGCACTGATAAATTCAAGGGAATGAGTGCTATTGCAAAAGCTTGATGAAGGCTAGAAAGTGTCCAGTTAGTAGGAATTGCATTGCTTGGTCAGGCACAATGAAATTAAATAGAATTTGCTTTAGTGAAATTGCATCAAGGATGATTAAAGGTGCTCCTGGGAAAAAATGGTGATCACTTTTCTCTGAAGCCACTTCAGTAAGTTCCATCACCCACTCAGTATATCTGTTTTTGTTTTTCTCTTCCACTCATTTCCTCTAACTTCTTGCTCCTCTCCCATACCTATTCCCTTTTATCATTGTGTTGTGCTCCTAATCCCAGTCTCTTGGATAATTTTCTCTAGAGTTAATACCAGTGCTGCTTTATATAGAGAGAACTCAGCAGAACCATGATGTCAGCACCCTACCTTAAGAGAGCCAGAATGAGTTAGTCCAAGTGCAGTGGACACTGCTCTCCCACTGACTGATAGAGTGCTATTAGTTTTGCAGTTCTTTAATAATTTGATTTTTGGGTTTAAGACTGAAGGTATAGCAGTCATAAGCTTTCTAGCCTTGCAGTACAATAAACAATTTGGAAAGGCTGACCTTTGTAACCCCAGCTCTGTTTCCGTTTAAATAGATGGGCCTGAGACAAAAAGTTTGGGACTGGATCTAAAGTCTCCCCAAAGCTTAAGTGTTCGGATCCGTGGTTTTGGTTCGAGTCCATCTCTAGTCTTAAAATTAAGCTACGGACAATTCCTGAGAGTTTGCTGATACCTAATTGCTAGCTGATCTTTAAAGACGCACTTGTGGCTGGAATGCTATCTTAGTGATTTCTCTGTGCAGAGGTACACTTTAAAGATTAGTTGAAACATATTCAGAAATGTGCTTTTCCAGTACGGGGAACAATGGGCCCCTGCATATGCATGCAGCATGTACACACAAGCCAGGTGGGCTTAGAGCTTCCCTAGGGAGATTTTTTTAATGCCTTTGTTAGTTAAAACAAACACTTTATCTGCAACAAATGATTTTTCTAGCCTGTTAGAGTAAATCACACTAAAATAGCAGTGATAACAAATAGCTCAAGAGGCATAACTGTTTCTGTCCAAACTGAAATATTGTTGGTGTTGACTTAATGTTCCTAGCAGTACTTTCGGGGCCTTTGGCCTCATGAGTATTGAACAACAAACTGGAAGGTAATTGAAATCTTTCCAGTTATTTTTACTTTCCTTTCTGAAGATTATTCTATTACAGAAGTACCTAAAGGCTGCTGTCAGGATCAGGGCCTCACTCTACTAGCTGATGTACATGCAGACTTGGATTCTGCCCCGAAAAAGCTTACAGTCTAACAAATCTATTCCAAAAATTATCAAGGTAAATCAATAGCCTATGAATTTCTGAGTCTAGTTGTTTTGCTTGGATTTGCTTAAGTGACAGATATTTAAATAACCCTGTGATAATAGGGGGGTTTATCTAACAAAAATTACTTAATTGTGGAAGAACATGACAACATAAATAGTTAAATGGAGCTTATTTCCTCCTTACACTTAAAAATGTTCGTAACAGGCACACAATTTTGCTTTTTCTGCTGTTGAAATGATGCTAGATTAAGGACTATAAATAGTGCATTTTCCCTGATTACATTTATTTGAGCACCATGTATTGCATCAATATATTTGGCCAGTTATTCTCTCATGATTCTTTGTAACTGTCGTAGCATGAACTAATTATTTTCACAGCTTGAAATGTATTAGAGCTGTGTTTGATAACTGTTTGTTTTGTGGTTGCTCTTTGAAGTAGTGACCTAAACTTAGGTTCAGGCTCCTCCACTCCCCTCCACTCAGGCACAGAGGGGAACAAATGAAAGTGAAATGGGATGGAAAAGCGGCAGAAGGGGGAGGGAGCAGAGCCAAACAGCATCTTCCCCAAGCTCCCACAATCTCCTTCATGGCAACACTGTGCTGTAGGGGCTCCTTGAGTTTCTAGGGGCAGAAAGGATTGGGCCAAGGAGCAATCACTCTTCATAGTATGTCACTTTTTTACAAGTGTGACTATCCGGTGGAAGTTAAAATTACTCTTAACAGGATTATCTTCCTCTCTGTGCCTGCACATCTCTTGCATTGCCCAGGCACAGCGGGAACAGCCAAATGGAGTCGTGCAGCTGGGCGAGAGAGGGAGACCAGGCGGTATAGCAGAGGACCCAGCACTCTGCTGGAAAGGGGCTAGTTTTCTTTGCAAATCCCAGGAATCTATGGGGCATGGATTCATCCACTGAAATGCTGCCTTCCTTGCAGAGTTTGGGCCACTAGCTCCTGTCTTTGCGTTTTACTACTGAACAGTATAATGTGGCCCTAAATATATTTGTGAGACTGAATCTTCAATACCTATCTGATTATATCAGCAAGATGATGACAAATAAGTTCTTTAGGAGTTCAGATTTCCTAGACTTTTTAAATTGGCCAAGAAAATCTGGCAAAGAAGAATTTGGGCACTGAGATACTAGTGCATTAATGTGATCACAAATTACATTCTGTGAGATTTTTCATGATGTGACAGTAAAATAAAAGAAAAGTAACTGTATTTGTTTGTAGATAGTAAAAGAAAAGGTATTTCTTCATAGAAAATTAGATATTTAATGAGAATTAAGTGTCAGTGGTGCAAATGTTACTGTTTCATAAATTTCCTCACTCAGGTAAATCCCCTCTTTTTTACTGTAGAAAAAAATAGAGGATTAAGTATATTTGTTTATTCATCATATACAATTCTAATGTAATTTGTGTGAGTGGTAGAAAAGTCAAATGGCAATTTTCAGCCTACAGAATCCCAATACTTTCTCAGCCTTCATAATTATTATTCGTATTATGGGAATGATTAAATGCCCCAACAGAAATCTGAGCCCCATTGTGCAAGGCATTTTACAGGCTCATAGTAAGAGACAGAAGAAGTTAGTCTAATATACAAAATTGAGAAGGGATAATATGATAATTGTAGGTGGGGTGGTTGTGTGTGTGTGTATTAGGGCTGGCCGATAATTTTCCATTAAACTGTTTTTCAACAGAAAATGGAGTTTTCAAATAAATGAACTTTTTCATGGAAAGTGTCTAGTTTCCTTGGAGAACATCAGCATTTTGTCCAAAAAAATAAAAGAAACTTTTCAGTTTTTCCAAGGAAAAGTTGATATTTTCCACAGGAAAAAAAATCCATTTTCTGCTGTAATTAATATATATATTTCATTATAATTTTCTAGTTGTTTTCAAGGCAATTCAAACATAAATTTCCAGCCTTGTGTGAGATTTACTTTAAATCAGAAGGATGCTTCTTTTTACACTCTCCCTATTTTTCCCATACAGGGAAGGGGAGAATTTCATTTTGCCAAACACCCAATTTTCTGTCAACAGTTTTGACAGAACATTTTTGACCAGCCCTAGTAATGAGATTGGGACAACTTGGTTTCCTGGCAAAGCCAGCATAAACCTTTGAATTGTGTTCATTTGTGAGCAGCAGGAACATCCTTCTTAAAAATTTCAATTATAGCTATCACACCTCAGAATCAAGGCCTCTAGTCAAATATCTTGTGTTCCCTATAATATTTGAGGTACCCTGCATTTGCCAGCTTGTGCATTAGTCCATTAGACTTCAGCATACTGTGCAGTGTTAAATGTATTTGGGGTAATGTAAAGTAATGTCAAGCACATAATACTTTACTTACAAAGTGCTTCACAAATATTCATTATCACAGCAGACCTGTGTGCTCAGTAAGTATTATTCCCAATATACAGGTGGGGAAACTAAAATAGAGGCACACAGCAAATCAGTGGCAGAGCTTGGATTAGAACTCAAGATTTCTTGGCTCCCTGCCTCCTAATTGGTCTTTTAAAGTAAACCATGTTACCTCTCAGATAATTGGAGTTCTGCTTAGTCAGGGTATTTTAACTTGCATAAATATTTATTGGCAATTTTCAAGGTGTGACAGCCACTTATAGTGTTATAGTCATAATGGTGGATGATGGCAAATTTTTGTGAAGAGTATATTTTATTGCCCTATTACCAAAATGAATGGCACAGTAAAAATACCTAGGTAGGTATATCCCATTATCATCTAAATAAAGTCCTTACTGGGCTTTGGAGCTTGTCATGATATCTGGATAATAGAAAAACTATACTGATGCAAGTTTTATTTCCTGTAATGGTACCAGACATATGACATGAAGTTAGAAAACCCCAAAACCTTTGCAGTAAGATTGATTTATGAGTGAGGGGATTATTTTAGTGATGCCACGGCAGCCTTGTTCTCAGTCCCACTACCCCTAAGCAGTGCAGCCTTATAGTTATAGTTGAGAAAACCCTTTCATTGTAAGTTGATTTCAGGAACTTATACTTCCTTAGAAGCCAAAAACAGATTATTTGGGCTTCATTTCCTTATTCTCAACTCAGAAGTGACTCCCTCTTGGAAAGCTTGATAAATTGATTGGTCACTTCTTGTCTGGCCATGAAAAGTGGCATTTTTCCACGTTAAGAAGTTTCTCAAAAACTCTAAATGTTTACAAAGCACATACTACACATATTTCCCTTTGCCCAATAGTTGTTCATGTATCAAGGTGTGGAACTCCAGATCTTTGCCCACGGGCATGGTGGTGCGTATATCTAGAGAGTTCAACACATTGAAATTAAACCCAGCTGTGTTTGTTTCAGTGTGGGATCTTGTATATATGTGAGAACATTCAGACACATTCAGGGCCTTTATTTGAATCTCACATTGCACATTCAAATAAACTGTGTATGTTTGAATGGGTGATCAACTGCAGTTTGTTGCCTTTCTTAAACCCAGAGAAATCCAATGGAAAAAAAATCAATATTAATATAATGCTTTGGTTGAAAACTTAAACACAAAAGACAGGAAATTAAGATGGTTTCTTGTAGCTATTGTAATTTATTTACTGAGCATATTAATTGCCTCACAGGAAAATTCTGTGCTGTAATCATAGGGTGGAGCCTGATCCTGATATTCTGTTCTCTGTGCATGTACAGAAGGTCCATTGATGTCAGTGTGAGAACTGTGCATATGGTGAAAGTAGCATATTGGAATAGATCATATAGGGAAATGTTGACTGTATAACTACTTATATACAGTGATATGCTACAAATGAACAATGGGACTTAAACAATCTTTTTTTTCTCTGAGAACCATTTATTTCCAGAACTCTTTTGTATAATTGCTTGACCATAGAGTTTTATTACTTTAGTTTTTTAGATTGAATATTGGAGATAACCTCAACCCCACAAATTTGGATCTAGATTTCAAACACTTCAGAGTTCAAAGGTGTTCCAGTCTGCGGTTTTGGTTCACAGTTATGTTTAAATATATATGTTTTTGTTTCTCCTCCCCTCTCTCCCAACCATGGTTTATATTAATATACTACTAACAAAATTCAGTTGATATTATGACTTTAGGTAGCAACATTGTCTACAAAAACAAAATTAGTTAATGTTTTCTGTTTAATGTGTTATATCCACCATCTTTAAATGAAAGATCTAGGTCTAAAGAAAGCTGTAATATGAATTAAATTGTGATAGTAGACAGTGAATGTTTGCATTACAGCAATAGCATTGCAGGTTCATTTCCTTTGTATATCTTACATGAGTTGTGCAAACTTGTATAGGGTTCTCTAGGTTTTTGTGTATACTTTTCCAAATGCTTTTGTTTCTAAAGATGTGAATTGAAAGGAATGACATTTCCACACAAAGGGAAGAAATGTTTATTTTAAGAACACACAAGTAACCCAGTTACAATATAGCTTGTTGATTCCAGATTGCCAGAACTTCTTCACTTGGAAGATGAATGTGAATTTTAAAAGGATACTGTCAAGATAATCAGGCTTAAAAATGGACCTACCTTAAAAGTTGTTACTTGTATCTAGATCTTTCCTTCAGGTTCCTCCATTGTTTCTTCTTCAAACTTGCACTAGCAGAACATTTTTTTAAAAAATCTGGTTTTCTGTGCATACCGCATGTGATAAATTACCTGAATTATTTATGCACAGTTTTCCAAACAAAGGTAATGCGTTCTTCCCTGAACTCAATGCACATGGAAAACAACATAAGCAGAAGCACATATTGGTGTTGACGTGTAGGTGTTAGACTGCAGTCTCTCCCCCCCACTTCTGGTCCAAGTTATAGGCAGGAGATAGGATAAAATAAACCCTGCAACTTCATGGGCAGATGGGCAAAGGTTCCTTCCAGGTCCCCTGTTCAGCAATGTTAGCACAATAGGTCTATGACTATGCTGTTGTTGGTTTTGGACCTATACACTTACACTCTGAGTCCCCAGATGGCAAAGGTCTTTGACTTGATAATGGTTTTAGTTTGCATAGAAGAGGAACATGGTGCTTAAAATAGCTATTCCTTGGCTTCTTCATTCCAGGCATGCCTTCTCTCTACATACAGCTAGAAGTGGTTTTGCAGGACCACTGAGAGAAAACGTCCCATTGATGTGATGTATTTCCGGTGCTGTATTTTTGCACTTGCTCTCCATTGTAAATCTGAGTAGCAACTAAATGGAACACAGGAAAAAAGAAAGTGAGGAATTGGCTAAAACGTTTAATGTTTTAATCTCATCAGTATGGTGATACAAACCTAAAAAACTCAGTCCATGCTGATGCTTTGCCCTACGTCATTCTTCGTCTAATTTTGCAGAGGTCTCTGATACTGCAGATGTGTGTGCTGCAGTGTAATATTAACTGTGTTAATCAGAAGTTTTAATATTGTTTTGTTACATAGCCCCAGCATTAGTGGCTTATTTGATGACTGAGAGTTCTTTTCATTGAACTTTACCAAGATGTCCTTTTGTTCACTGCATAGATAAGTAAAATTTGCCGTCTGATTTTAGATTCTCTGTGCTCCAGAATGCAGATCATTCTGCTAGTAAACTTATTTTTATGCCACCCTTTCTGAAGCGTTTCCACATTTAAGAAAGAAAAGCCCATTCCCTTTTATAGTTTCAGTTCTACTGTAGATGCACTGGATTCCTCCCTGTTTATCATTGACACCGTTAATATAGCTAGAAATGGAAACTTTTTCCACTAAATCCAGACTGGATATCATTGGTCAAGATACACTGTAACTAGGGTGACCAGATAGCAAGTATGAAAAATCGGGATGGGGTATGGGAGGATAGGCACCATTATAAGCCAAAGTCCCAAATATTGGGACTGTCTCTATAAAATCAGGACATCTGGTCATCCTAATTGTATCCCTAGAATGTGTCATAGGTGGTAGTTGGAACTGATATACACGTGAAATTATATTCTTTTAGCTATTTTTTTAAGGATATTTCATAGGCTGTTTGTCCAGTTTTTCCCCCTCAAAAATATAAGTTTCTCAAAGCTAAACATGAAGAGGATATTTGGACTGCTTAATCAGGAGTTACAAAGGAAATAATTTTATTTATTTTTCTTTCAGAAAATATGTAAAACAATATCAGAGAAATTCTCTGTAAAGAGAAATCTGGCTCTGAGGAATTTTCAGATCAGTAGCATCTTTTTGCTTTATATGTTACACTTAACAATTGCGTGGTTTTTACGAAGGGAACCGGACTTCATAGTTTAAGAAAAAACAAAAAAACACTGCCGTCCCAAGACACTGGATTTACATTTTTAAAAGAAAACACATTGCAAAGTCCCTGCCATTAACTATACAAAATGAGTATTTGATGATGAGTTTCAAAGGAAACAGATTAAGTCGTTAGGAAGTAATGTGGCATTTGGCACACATACAGATTCAAACAATAAGTCAAAAATACCCAGATAAAATATATTGTCAGAGAATTGGCTTTGTTGTACCTGTTTTGATGGCAAAGATCTAATTTTGAATTATTCTGTTAAATTAAATATGCAGTGTGCATGCAGAAGCTTTATTCCTTATTTTTAGAGTGCCAGGCAGACAAAACTAATTACAGTATCTGAGTGTCATCTTTTTAACATATATTACTGTATATCAGTGGTTCCAAAATTGTGGTCTGTGGTTTGCTTTTTGCTGTAAAATTAATTTTTTAAATGAAAAATATATTAAATACTTCCATGTTATCAATCACTGTAGTTGCCACAAGGCTGTTTGATTGCTAATGAGAGGCTAGAGGGTCTGTGCCATCACAAATAAGACAGTAGGTGGTCCAGTAGACAGTGCCTCTTACAATGTCTTTGCTATGAAAATCTTTTGAGGACCCCTGCTGTATATTACTCTGCTGATGAATTCTACAAAGGAAGTCCTTTTTACAAGTCAAAGAAACTTATTAGAGCTTTAATTTGGTGATCATTCATAGCCATGCCCCACTCACAGTAGTGTGGATTGCTATTATTGGATCTGACCAAAGGTCAGCCCAAATCTAGCTCTGAAAGTCTCATAGCATTTTAAATTTGGATCATAATTGGTCCCACTCAGATTGCCTTGCACCCCAAATACTTTTCCCCAATATATGGCCGTGGTCACTGTACTCATGTGCTTGAAACTCTGATATCAAATCAATATGCATAACCATAGATAAGTGTGTGTGTGTGTGGTATTTACAGCATATATGGGGGGGTATTTCCATATAAGTGATGTTTATCATGCACATTGGAACATTTTACCTGCCTCCTAATCTCTCTCCACCAGGACCTTTTCTAACATTCAACCACTGAATAGTGTCAAACAGATGCTTTTTAAAAAAATCCACCTGTCAGACAAATGTTTCCTTCTATCCCACATGCTCTATTTGTGGAATTCCTTCTCCCTTCACTCCCTCCCCCCAACCCCCCCGACTTTGACTTGGGGCCCAAGATGGGTAATAATATCTTCACTAGTGTTGAGTTAAAGATCCAATATTTCATGACCCTTCAGCACTGGAAAAAGGAATCTTTATATCATTAGTTAGGGAGATTCCTGGCTTCCAGTAGGATACATAGCACTGTCTTTGAGCTCTTGTAGCTCCTAAAATATCTGACTTAAATTCTGATGTGCAAACAAGCTATTTTAGGTAACTTGTTGAGGCTTTAAAAATTGATTAGTTGGAGTTTTTCTCTCCCTCAGAGGCCAGTAGTGTGGGAATTTGGCTGTACAGGTAGAAAAAAAAAGTCCCAATAATTTTTAAAACTAAACCATATATATAAAAATCTATAATAATCCATAACACACTCCTAGCTTCATCATTTAAAGAGTGTGGTCATCCCACACTCATGCCAGGAAAGCCTTATCCCACACCATCATGTATGTGTGATCTCTGTCTCACATAAAAAACACATGCAGTTTCCTGTGCCTTTGTTCCTGAAGGAATCCCAAATCACTACAAGCTGTGTATGCCCGGTACTACTTAGGCGTAAAATGCCGTCACCTCTATGGTGGAATGGAACAGGTGGATGGAGCGCAAAACTCTAAATGTACTCTCCTCCCAACAGTAGCATAAGGGACGCTGGAGCAAACTCCATAACTTTACAAAAATCACAATAGATCTTTAATAGCCAGGCAGAACAAGGAAGACCTCCTTTTTTTAGGTTTTATCAAATTCCTCCTCCTCTCCCACTGTAAACCACATGGAACTCACTATATCTATCTTAAACGGAAGAAGAGCTGTGTCATCCCTGGTGGGATTTGAACCTCTCAGTTCAAAATGTCTGAGTATTCCATACCTAAAGCTTCCAAGCCATCCTCTGTGTGGGTTTTGGAGGTCACTAATACACTCCTTGCAGAACGAAGGCACTTGTGCAGTAAGTAGTTGTCATTCCCTCCCATCCTGGTTTCATAGCTGTAAGACTCTTTGGCCACAGTATACACAGAGCTACCAGGCTGGATAACGTCTATTTTTTAAGTATCAGCAGGATCATGTGAAATTGTATTCTGTTTCCTTGTTATGTAGGAGAGTTGTTTATTTAAACAAATTTCTTGACTATGGCAGTTAGAGTAAACACACTAGTGTTTCAAAAAGCATAATAAGTTCTTGTTTTTATGAGGAAATGAAGCTCCCAAGGAAGTGGTGGTTTAGTTACATGCATATTTTATGTAATAAACATTTTCAGCTTTCCCTTTTTTTGAGCACTTTATATTTGTTGCTGCATTTAATGCAGCATAACCTCTAAATTTAGAAGGAAATGTAAATGTACATAATGCTTTTTCTGTGGCTGGAAAATACATGTAGCATTAAGTTATTAAAGCTAGACTTTAAACTATATCTTGAGCTAATGATTTTACAGTATAATTGCTTTAGCTCATTTGAAGGCAGGTATACATACAGATTATTCCATTTTGGCACTATAAAGTTTGCCATTGGTATTATACCTCATTTTTATATGATTTACATAATTTGTGAAACAGATTTAATATTTTGTATGTGAGCTAATTACTTTCTGGTTTAGAGCTTTCATTGTATGTTCACTGGTTTTTGAACACCTTTTAAAGTAACACAGAAAGGTTCATTGTTGGATCTAAATTCTTTGTAGAGCAATCAATTCTGTTTTAATAAAATAAGTTACATCATTTTTAATGTAATTAAATTGGGTTACATGGAATTGTTTTCAGCTGTAAATTTGCTGAATTGGAAAAATATAGTAGCGTTGTGTTAATTTCCATGCCATGTTCTTTCCCTTATAATGGTCATGGTATAGATCACAGGATTTTAGATTACTGCAATTTCGTATGCATCTATAAGGGGCACTCTGGTGGTGTCCTACTTTTCCTGTTAAAATGGAAAAATACATAAAACTACTAATAGAATGAAAGCTCAACTCCTAGCTCAACTCCAAATTTTAAAAAATCTTTTCATGTAACTTTTTGAAGATGTTAATAAATCATTTCAACAACATATGCCAGTAAATGCCAAGTGATTCAAATACTATATTGCCAAATACATTTTTTTAAAGTGGGCTGTAAAATGGCAGGTGGCAGTCAGTTTGGGCTGCTGATATTAATGCCAGTCTTGTAGTTACAAATGAATCACAGAAGCATAGATAAACTCAGTTTTTTAATGCACAATAAGCATCTTACAGTCACATCACACACAACTCAAAAAAAGTTCTTTTCCTCTGGTATGTGATTTCTACATGAGGGCACATGCTGGTTATTTTCCTCTCAAAGGAATTGTTTTCTTGGCTGCCGCCATCCACCGTTTAATAGAGCTGCGTAGCTTTAAAGACTCCTGTCTTATTAGGAGTCTAAACAGTCTCCTGTATCCTTTGTGTCAAAATGAGTGAAAGCTTTGGAAATCATTTCATTGCAGTGCATTCACTTAGCAGGAAAACAGGTTTCTTAAAAGATTATTTAGACCATTCGTAATTGGTACTTTTCATGTTAAAAATTTGCACGTCTTCAGCATTAAATGCACCTTATAAGCTTGATGCCGTTTGTTGGAACTGAGATTTTAACTTTTTCAGACTAATGCAGTACACAGATTAATTCTAAGTTTACTGAGCTGGAGCTTATTCCTAATTTTACATGTGTAGTTTAAACATATATACACACACATTTTCTGGTAAAGTACAGTCATGTCCGTTAAAAGTATAAATTTAAGAAAACATCTACAAGAACCTGAATATGATGCAGACATTACTCTGCCCTCATTACAATATCATCTTAGTAAGTCTATTTGAAACTTTCAAAAAATTGGATCAACTTCAATGCGTAACAACTTCTGCTGAGCAAATGTTTTTAAGGTACATTGTCATTACAGTTTTTACACTGAGCTGCATGCATAATGTACTCCTTAGTTGCTAAAAATATTTTATTTGTAAAAGAAATATTTCAGATGTTGCACTTGATATTCCCTATTCAGTTGCCTTACTTGTTGCGCTCCAACAGTGTACATTTAACCTCATTTAAAAGCAAATGGGAATTCTTCTGCTGTTCAGGCTCACAATTGACTGCAAACATGCAAAGCTATTTTTAAATCTATTTTTTAAAGAATAGAACAATAGTAGCACTTTTTTGAATAAGGTCTTTGGGTTTTTTTTACCATAAATGTGGTTTGATTATCAATTTTACTTGCCTCTGACATATTTCAGATATCAGTCATCTGAAAAAACAATTTGATTTTGTTTGATGCCCTTTTTGCTGAACTTAATTTTGTTGCATCTTTTCCAGGCAGTTACATTAGCTAAATCCTTTAAAATATTTATTTCAGACTGGAAAATATTGTTTCTTCCCCAGATTACTTTAGCTACTTTAAACAATTAGATGAACTGCACTCATACTTTCTTCCTGTAGAATACCCCACTTTTATTGCAGTCATTTATCAGTTGCAAGATGTAAATGATAAGATGTAGTTTTAGCAGTCTGACCCAAATAAAACCAGATTGTATTGATTCTTGTGTGGTACATAATGAAATGGAAAATAATCTCCTGCCATCTACTTGGTGTTCACCGAAGCAATTTTTGAAGAATAAAGTCTGAATATGTACAATATAAATTCCTTATCTTGTTTACTTCATATATGTGTGCAATTTCAAAGCCAGAAACCTGATAAAAATCGCAGCTAATTGTGTGAGATAGTACTTATTATTTTCATTATGGATTTAAAACATAAGATGTTGTGTCTGAGCCTAAAAGGAGCTTTTGAAATGCAGATGAAAATTTTGGGATGTAAAGCTGGTGGTTTTACCGAAGGGGGTTAAAAAATACACCCCGCCTCTGGTAGCAATTGAAATAGTGAAATTAGGTTTCATTGATGTTGCAAGTTAATGATTTTCTTTTTTTAATTTTTCCCCATCCTCCACCCCCTTTGGGGAGACGAGACTGCTGCTGATTTCTAAAGCCTTAAAGTTAGCTGACCTTCTAGCTGAACCCAACTTTAATGTAAACATTTTCTCGAGATGGTTCGAAGCTGGGCCAGCAAATCTGGAGAATATTAGTGGCGCTATGTTTGAGGGAAGTTGGAATCCCTGGATAATTCTCAGGAGCTCTTTTCCAGGCCAGAGCAGCCTTAGACATAGCTTTGTTTTCAGTTTTGTAAGGTTCGTTGGTAATGCCTTGTGTATCTTTTAAAAATGTAATTAGTAAAATACATAATTAGTTTTACTTTGAAGCAGGGATTTTTTTAACTTGGTTTAGCTCCATGATAAACTCTTATCTTCCCCCCACCATAGGTAAGCAATATGGTAGTGCAATATTCCTGTTGCTTTATTGAGGTTTTCTCAGCATAGGTATAAGAGCCTAAACAGAACAGAAAACATAAATAATGCTTCCTGCTTCCTTTAGAACACCTCTCTTTTCAAGAATATGTAACTTTCCCTTAATGTTCCAAGCTGAAACGAACCATCTAAGTTGCCAATTTGGAGTTAGTATTTTAAAGTGGATTTTTTGTGTGTGACTTTTTACCTTTTGAGGTTCTTAAGAGTGAATAGTATGCCCATTCAGGATGCTCTGATGTGCATATTTTGTATGACATGATCTGCACTTAAGAGCTGAAAATTGTCAAACTATTCATTTATGTTGCCTCATCATTTTAGGTATTCTGGGGCTAAAATCTCCATAGACTTTTAAATATTGTTTTCCTACACAATGTTGTCTTTTTTAAAAGGAAAAAAAGAAACAAATTTCATATGTTTGTGTCACCTACTCAGTACACATGATGAGATAAAACAGGACATAATACTTAGCACTTGCTTAGCACTTTTCAGCTTCAAAGCACTTTAATTGATCTTTGCAACACCCCTGCATACAAAGCATTTGTTACAGTACAATAATATGCCTACAGTAGGCACACTGTTAGGCAGGAGGTCCTGAAGTCAGATGGACATCAATCACTTAGGCATGTGTTTATCACATGGTAACACATGCTCTGGGTTGTATTACAGTGACTGTAAATGTTAATTTTGTTCACACAAAAAAATATATTTATATGTGAAAAGCCCTTGCCAGTTACCAACTGTGTCATTACAGGCTCTGCTGTAACAGTTCTGCAAAAACTATTGTAGGTTATTTGCTATCCATGCATTTTCCATATTAACGTGAGTACCAAAAATTTCTTTATATTAGATTAGTTAATCTGTTGAGTAAATAAACACCACGGAGTACATATAATTTATGTTCCGAGATGTGTATTTAGCCAATTAAAAAAAAAGAAATGTGAAAATCTGATAACACAAACTGTTTGGTCAACAAAACACCTGAAAAAAAAACGTCCAGGAAAGACGTTCTATTCTCCTGTTTTTACTTCTCAGAACAAGATCTCATACCCGGAAAAACTCCATCTAGATCTCCATGACATTTAAAACACAAACCCACAAAAACAGTCATTTAGTTTGAAAAGTGACACTCGCTATACTTGAACTATTTGTATTACATTAGCACCTATAGGTCTCAGTCAGTACTGGCTCCCTGTAACGCTATGTGTTGTACAATCACATAACAAGAGACGGTCCCTGCGCTGACGAAAAATCACATTTCTGTGAACAAAAATAAAAGACAGAAAAGATTAGAACAGAACATCAGCAGTAACTGTAAAGTGATTTGATTCATTTTGCTGAGATTCCTAATTTATGTAATTTATCATCTTTGCCATAGTTTGCCCCACTCCTAATGATCTGTTTATCTGTTGCATTTTATCATAATCCTAGATCGTGATTTCTCTGGGGCAGGGGACTCTTTTTGACTTAAGCCATGTCTGCTTTAGCAAGCTTACAACCGCACTGACGCAGCTGTGCCGCTGTAAGATCACTTGTATAGCTGCTCCATGCCATTGGCATAATAAAAGCACCTCCACAAACGGCAGTAGCTATGTTGCGGGAGACGTAGTGGTAGTGTAGACATGGCCTTAGTTATATAGCCCTAGAACAATGGGACCCTAGTTAGGGCACCTGTGCGGTACTGCAATATAAATAATTTTGTGAGTTTGTGTCAAAACTTAGTAATGTGATTGTAGGTTCTCAGTAACCAGTGTAGGTTACTCCCTTTCCCGTGGCTGGTATTTTTAAAATGGTGTTAAAATTGGCTGATATGTACTTTCTTAGTCATGGCTCATTTAATACCTTGTGTTCACATTGTCCCAGTTTTACCAGCTTGAAAGATGGTTTCTATTTAGTTCCCTTAGTGTTTGCCACAGTTTGTTTAAAACCCACAAATTTAGCTGAAGTGTTTGTTTTCTTATTTAAGAATGTTAACTTTAGAAATAAAGTGTTTCCTGTTTATCAGCAAAATACCCCCCGTGCCCCCGGCATGACTTTGAGGTGGATTTTTTTTTTCCTTTGGTTGTGCTGGCTTTCTTTCTTGTGCTAAACATAATAGACTGTGAATGATGATAAAACTATTATTTAACCCAAATATACCTGACTTCACCTCAAATACACACGAAATAACTTGGGCAAAAGAAAAAGATAATATTTTTGAATCAATATACAAACATTGCTGTCTGTAAGATATTCATTGTATTGAAATAAATGGGGAAAATATTGAATTTATGCACACATGATTGACTTTTCATACAGCGAACCCAGGTTAAACATCTTGAATATGGAATATGAATAGAGCTAACATTTTCATATGAAGCAATAATGAAAATGAACAGAGTTCCATTTCGCCTGATAGCGAAGAACATTTGATACTCCACAGCATAAAATGTGTTTAGTACTTGGTTTTGTTAAGCTTGACAGAAGCCAGGAAGTAGGACAGTACAACCGCTCCATAAAGGCTTCTTCTATAGCTAATGACAGACTTGAAGATGTAACTTGGTAAAAACAATAATGCCACCTGACCACTTTTCATTCCATACAGTAAAAGGAGAAGGCATTCATAGCTGAATGTCATCAATGGCTACGTGTCTGAAAATATCAGTTGTTACGAGATGTGTTTTATTTACTGTTCTGAGCCAGGCGCCAGGCTGTGGCAAGGGGGGGAGACAGGAGAAAAGAAAAGATAAAAACATTTTATGGGTGGTGGGGCTGGCTGCAGGATGTACAAATTGTATGTTTTGTAATAGCCCTGGTCAAGAGGACTTTTAGTGCAACTGACATTAGAGGGGCATCATGGTACTTCTGTTTTTTAGTTGCATGTTTGGCAAACTGTTTGCAGTGAAGTGTTGGCTTTGCATGCTCTTTGGGTCCTGGCCACCACAGGCCTTTTCTCCTACTGCATACCAGTGTCTTCTAGTGGAGCCGCTCTGACTCGGGCCTGTATTTCATGAGGTTTTTCAGCAGTTATTTGAATCCCTGTGAGCTTTGCTTGTTGAGTCTGATTTTCTGTCTATCAAACAATAACAAACACAAGTGTCAAGTATGTAGGTCATTTAGAATTTTGATATGAAAACTGCCTGCAACTTTCTCACTGTTCCCCTCACCACCCCACTCCCTTTCATTGTTGATGGTGGAAGTTCAGGTCGTTATCTTTGTTGTGACCCATATAAATGGCCAAATACTCTTGTTTAACATGACATCTGTTTCTAAGG
The DNA here is from genome assembly GCF_965140235.1 of Caretta caretta. Lineage (NCBI taxonomy): Eukaryota > Metazoa > Chordata > Testudines > Cheloniidae > Caretta > Caretta caretta. The sequence continues at coordinate 343,253,987 of NC_134206.1, read as the reverse complement.
AACTGACCTCTTAATTGTTTTTAATGTGCTAAATTAAAAGTTTAAAGGTATGTAGAAACCATCTTAAATAAAATCTTGGCATAGCAATTAAGATATGATGTGTGAGTCTATCCAGATCCTTTGTATATACCCTGAAACTTTCCTAAACAAACACCCACTAAAGGAATTCATCTCATCAGTGAATACACATCCCATTTAGCTCTGAAGAAAATCTTTTATTTTAATTGAGGCCCATTCTTAGTAGTAATCTTGTGCCATCCCAAACTGGGAGCTTCACATTTCTCTTCCTGTAGATGGAGATGAGAAAAAATCAACAGTGATGAGGACACCGTTCCTAAACATGAGGTTTGCTGGCTGCTAGCCTTCAGTTTTTTCAGACTCCATCTGCTGGAAGGAAGGTATGAACCTTCTGACAGAGGAATATTCCAAATAACCAAATTAAACAGTAAGCATTTACTCTCTAGTAGCTTCCACAGTGTGGAAGATACTGGTATGCTGTGTGAGTTGGCTCTGCACTTGTCCCTCAGAACTAGCCCGAAATACATCGCTGGTCCATGGAAGGCAGTATTTAAAATGTAAATACTTTACTAATATCAAGCTTCAGAGTTGGAAGAGTCCATTGTGATGTGGTGAATTCTGTGATGGTCCATAAATGATCCATTTCACTGAATTAATAACCTTAACCTGCACATTGAATTATGTCAACCCAAGCCGGTGCAACTACAGACTGGAGGGAGGACTTCGATCACACACAGCTTTCCAGTGTCAGTGTTTTCATGAAAAGAAAAGGAGGACTTGTGGCACCTTAGAGACTAACAAATTTATTTGAGCATAAGCTTTTGTGAGCTACAGCTCACTTCATCGGATGCATTCAGTGGAAAATACAGTGGGGAGATTTAAATTTGTTAGTCTTTAAGGTGCCACAAGTCCTCCTTTTCTTTTTGTGGATACAGACTAACACGGCTGCTACTCTGAAACCGGTGTTTTCATGGTGATTCTTTTCTAAAAAATGTGGTCAAGTTCCTGAGGACATTCTGCCTGGGTCCCTTGGTGCAGCTTTGTTGTTGTAATAGGGAATTAGGTCAATACTCCTTGGGGTCTCTTGACAGATCCACAGTTGACCCCCTGAGTGAGTTTGGACAAGTCATTGAACCTCTGTGCTTTAGTTTATATACAAGTGAAACGAGTAATACCTAACTGATAGGGTGTTGGGTTTAACTGATGCAGGATGGTAAAATGCTGTGAGATCCTTCTATAAAATACCTTAAAGACAAATAATCTTTATTTCTATGTGCTAGAGAGAACTGTATATACTGGAATTTTGGTTTCCAGGGACTCAGAAGTAGAGGAGATGCAGTATAGTCATGTGTCTTGCATGTATGATTTTTTTCTGGGTGGTGGTCAGGGACAAAATTCTCAGTCCACCATGGAAGTGCCCATACAACAATGGGGATCCCTTGAGAGCCACCCAATTGCCCCATGGAAAGAGAAGAGTTGGGGCCACAGTTATAAGAGATGTAGACCACAAAGTATGCCAATGGAAAGGGGAGGATAAAGAGTCTTTTTTCCCAAGAGTCAGGAGAATCACAATTACTGCCTGGTTTCAGAGTAGCAGCTGTGTTAGTCTGTATCCGCAAAAAGAAAAGGAGTACTTGTGGCACCTTAGAGACTAACAAATTTATTTGAGCATAAGCTTTCGTGAGCTACAGCTCACTGGATGCATAACCATAAATATGCCTATCACCATAAATATGGATTTTTTATTACTTTGATGTTAGCCCTGAATTAATAACACATCTGTTTAATATAGCATTAGAATTGCTCTGTCAATTTTTGCTTTGTATGCAAGATGCAGAATAGCTTTGTGGCTAAAGAACTGGATGGATTCAGAATATCTGGGTCAGACTTCCTTGGGAAGGTCACTTACTCTGTGTCTCAATTCTCTGTCTGTATAATGAGCGTAATAATTCTTCCTTTCTCCTACCCTTTGTATGTCTGGTCTACTTAGATTGTAAGCACTTCTGGGCAAGGACTGTCTCTTACGAAATCTATGTACACAATGCCTAGCACAATGATGCATCCATTTCATTTGGGGCCTCTAGACCAGGGGTCAGCAAACTTTTTTGGCCCGAGGGCCACCTCTGGATATGGAAATTGTATGGCGGGCCATAAATGCTCATGAAATTGGGGTTGGGGTATGGGAGGGAGTAAGGGCACCAGCTCAGGTTGCAGGCTCTGGTTTGGGGCCAGAAATGTGGAGTTCAGGGTGTGTGAGGGAGCTAGGGCAGGGGGTTAGGGTGCGGGGGGGTGAGGGCTGCAGCTCGGGGTGCGGGCTCTTGGGGGGGGCCAGAAATGAGGAGTTCAGGGTGTGGGAAGGAATAGGGGGTTGGGGTGCAGGAGGGAGTGAGGGCTCCAGCTGGGGGTTCAAGATCTGGGGTGGGGCTGGGGATGAGGAATTTGCGGTGCAGGAGGGGGCTCCGGGCTGGGTAAGAGGGGTTCGGAGTGCAGGAGGGGGATCAGGGCTGGGGCAGGGGGTAGGGGTGCGGAGAGGGGGATTCGGACTCTGGGTGGGGATTCAGACTCTGGGGTGGGGCTGGGGATGAGAGGTTTGGGGTGCAGGAGGGGGATCAGGGGTTGGGAGGGGGGTCAGGGGTTTAGGCTTCCGGTGGCACTTACCTCAAGCAACTCCTGGAAATAGCAGCATGTCCCCCCTCCGGCTCCTACATGGAGGTGCGGCCAGGCGGCTCTGTGCGCTGCCCCATCCTCAGGCACCGCCCCTGCAGCTCCCATTGGCCATGGTTCTTGGCCAGTGGGAGCTGCAGGGATGGCTCTTGGGGCGGGGGCGTGTGGAGCCCCCTGGCTGCCCCTACACAAAGGAACCAGAGGGGAGACATACTGCTGCTTCTGGGAGCCGCACCTTTTAACTACCCCAAAGTCAGGAAATGCCACCGTTGAAGTTGGATGTAAAATCATACACTTATGCTTCTTGTGCATATGCTTTATGATGTTTTTTAAGTATGTGATCATTGTTTACTTCTCCAATACAATATGATACTAATATTTGGTTTTCAGTGCTCTACAAAGGAAATGGGAAATGGCACAGCATATAAATAAGGTGGTCAGAGTAGTGATTGGCTGCATCTTGATAATAGTATTTAAATTTTGCTAGATGGTCCTTGCCATTGCTGGTCAGCTAGTTTTGTAGATGTCACAACAAAAATAGTTTTACAGGATAGATTTGAATGGGTCAGAGGCTATGGCATCAGATATATCAGACTTATTCCTTAACCTAGATTCACTTGTAACATCCTGTTCTACACTGTGTGTGCGCCAGACAGAATCCATGGAAGTAATACACATACAAGATGCACAGTAAATTAGGCAAGAACGTCCTTTCTTCATTCACTGCACACCTTAGAGTTGTTGACAAAAACTCTATGTTGTGTGTAAAAGATACCATGAGATCACATAAATAAGACTGTAAAATATACAAGGAGAAGACATATGCCTCCTCAATCCTAACTTTCTTTTAATGCAATTTTTGATTAAATGTCCTAGGTTATTTTAAAAGAGAAAGACATTCCATAATCTGGCTGCACACCAGCAGAGTGGTCTCTCTTTTACCTTACTGAGTGTGTACCTTGCATCACTGAAAGCTCTATCCACTGATCAGAAATTTTCAGTATTGTGGAGAAACTTTGTCTTGACATGAAGTTTAGCTGGATAAACTAATGTGCCCTGAATGAATGCTTCTGTGGAGTCCAGCTTCATTCATTGTGTGCTTTTCTGGACAATGAATGAGGCAAGGACCTATGGAGCTAAACTTGTTTGCACATCTGCATATGCAGTTAAATTAGCTATACACACATTAGGTGTAACACTGCTTCCTTATGGATGTTATTTCCCTATCCAACCTGGCTTTGGCTACCATTAAGATACCACTTTCATTTTTTTTTTTTTAAATATTACAGCACCTGCACAAATGCCAGACCATTCAAAGGCACTTCTCAGTGAGAACTATTGCTAGCCCAGATTTAATCTTTCTACTTCCACCCATTGTGGCAATTCACTTGTAATACGTTCAAAAATATCTTGGGTTATGTTTTATTTTCCCCTCATTTGAAACAGGACTGAACTATGATGCACAAACTTAAATTAAAAAATCACCCTCTGGTAAACCACACCGGATAAATTTCAGCCTGATAGAGGAAAGCTATAAGCTACTGAAAATGGGGGGTTATGATTAAAATCCATAGGCAACCTAAATTGTCGCAAGTGCTCTAGCTGTAGAAATAACTGAAGACTTTTAAATATTTGTATATGTTCTTTTCTAGCTTGGCCTTAAGCTTAAACAGGGCTTCAGTTTCAAGATAATTTTCTTGTACTCAAAAGTTAAATTGCTTTCTTTAATATTAAGCATAAAATAAGGAGTGCAATTGAAAAGCTGCATGCCTACTGAGCCTGCTCTTTCAGCATGAAACTCCACTGGTTAGAAGCAGCTCCAAAGGAACAAACACTCTTTTATTATTAGATGATAAATCCCTGATGCTGTATCACTTGTTTTGGCTTTCAACCTTATTGAACTTTCAAGAGAAATGCCTTTGTTTATAACACACACTTCTCAGCAGCATCCACATATCTGTCACTGAACTAGAGGCTTGAATATTTTTTACTTGGTACACTGTACAGTGTACTAGATTGATAATAGCATATACAATACTATATACATCGGGTCCCTTTTATATTCCAATTAAAAGCAACAGGAATAACTCTGTTTTTGATCATTTTTATTACATAATTCACATCACAGTTAGGACTTTTAACAGTTTTTAATTTGAGGTTGATCAGTTTAGGGTGGCGCTTTCACAAGCATTTGTGTGATTTGGGAATAGCTTTCCTTTTGAAAGTTAATGGGATGTTTGCTCCTAAATTACCTAAATACTTTTGAAAATCTCACTCTTAATTCAGTTAACGTGTACAATGACTGTATAACCATTTAGACAAAGGCCTGATTTAAAACAATACTTTGATTAACAAATGTTAATTCTAAATTGTCTGAAATTAAAAATGAATAAGTGTTTAAAGTAGAATAAATATAGATAGATAACACAATATGGCTGTGTAATTATAAAATAATTTGTACTTCTATCAGAGGATTTCAAAGCTCTTAACAAATTAGTGTGATGAGGTGTGTCTGTAAACCCCTACGAGGAAGGAGTTAGCCCAGTTTTACAGATAAGAAAACTGAGGCAGAACTGCAAACTAACTTGTCCCCAAGGTCAAAAGACGTTTGTGACAGAGGAGAGACTAAAATACAGGAGTGCTGGCTGCAAGACCTGTGTCCACAAGACCACTTATAGAAGTTAGTTCCATAATATTTTTTCTGAGGTCCTTCGGTTAAAACTGTTGTAGCAAGAGTCCTATTTTGACATTTTATCAGGTTTCTGACATGACTTTCCTGGCCACTGTGCTCACAAATGGTTTTACAACATTGCATTATTAGACCCTATTCTGTAGGATATTTTTGTAAAATGTTTTATAACATCCCTGTACACACAGATCAGAGAAACCAAGTTATCAACTAGCTAGCAAGAGTTCTGTTTAGACAGGAGCTTTCTAACTTGCTTTTGGCACAATGTAGACAGGGCCTCACAGTCTGTAACGAACACAGACACATTAATCCAAAAAAAAAAGTAATTAAAAAGCTCTATAAGCTATCAAGTTGTATATAGTGTTTTCTGGAAGAGAGTAACAAATTGGTAGACTACCATACTTTGGTTTTTAAGTTTGTCTGTTGAATAAGTACCAATTTGTATAGATAATATATCGTGTGTTAAACTGAATGCTCAGCTTTTGTACATTCCATTCCATTAAGAAGATGAGACTTCGGATAACTACCTAGTTTCAGATAATGTGGAATCAAATACTTTAGCAAGTCGTACTGTAACAAATCAGCACAATGACTATTTTATGTTTTAAGTGGAGATCATGTTTTGTGTGCCTGTAAATGCCTTGTTAGAAAAATCAATTCTGAGCATCCTCTTTCTCCCACTTTTTATTCATTTTGTTTCAAATGTATTTTGACGCTTAGCGTCTAAATCTGCTCTCACAGGTTTTACCTGATACTGAGAACAGAATCAGGGCCCTGTAGCTTTGAATGAAAGAAAATGTCAGCAACCAATGTTTAATGATGATTTTTTAAACCTATAAATCCGTATAATCAAAACAAAAATACAGGAAATCTGAGGAAGAAATTAAGTTGAAACAAATTGTAGTCATTTTGAATTGTTTCCCCAATTTCCTCTTAGACCTCTGCTCTCCAGGATATATTGACATGAGTGCTGATCCTTTGAGAAATTTGTGGCATATGGAACAGTAATGTTATAAAGTCCTACACAAGAGAATTAATTAATAATGCACACTACATTTGCATAGCTTCTTTTGGACAGGTGATTAACTGCAATAATAAATAACAACCAGTGCTTTTCACACTGAGATCTCAAAGCACTTTAAAAAAAAAAAAAGTAAGACTCATTATCCCCATTTAACATGGTGAAACTGAAGTATAGCCGCTAAGTGACTTGTTGGAGGCCACAGAGCAGGTCAGTGCCAGAGCCAGGCATTAGTATCTAGTCGAGAGCTGAAATAAGATCACAGAGAGATATAGGAGGACTATTTCAAACGGCAGAATCTGAGGAAGAGAAGGCGGGTGTACCATGTTCTTAGCTTTATTTTTTTTCAGCTAAGGAGGCTGTCTGCTATATTCTGTCTTAACAGTTATTTCTGTATTGCCCCAGGTACAGTAAGCTTTTGCATATCTGGATAAGAGCATATTACTGATACTGTGAAAACATAACTATGTCCGATTTGAACTAGTTAGAGGGGGTTCAAATCTCAGCACTAGAAAAAAGTATCACTTTTCAGCAGGACAGAAAATCATGCTTTTTCTGTCACAGAACACAAGAGCTCATTGAACACCAAAGTGAACTGGCTAAGCTGTTAGTCAATACACCAGAGGGAATGCAGACTCAGTTTAAATATTTGATCAGATAGCAGAAATCCTGGAAGTCCTAAGAATAGAATTATTTGCCTCAACAGATGACCAAAAAGTTCTTCTCTTTCTTGAGAGAGATGGCACAGCAAAAGCAGTAGATTCTTTATTGAGGAGCTGCAAGATATTTTTGTTATATGTTCCTTCTGTTAGTTGCCAAGGTAACCCTGAAAATAAAAAGGAAGGTGTTAGTCATACAAATAACCCCACAATGGCAAGAAAATGCTTTTCAGAGGTTGATACACATTTCAATGAGACTGTCGTATAAGAAAGACCTTATATACCAGGGACTTGTTTTCCACCCCAATGGACGGTTCGAGGTTGACGGCTGTTGAAAAGAGCTACTCTGAATAAGTAGTACAAACCAGTATGCTGCCTTCAAGGAATCAATCAACATGCTGGATTTTTATTTCAGGATTTGGGTAATTTTAAAAAACTTATATGTTAACAAAAACGGTAACAGCTAAGATCTTGCATGCTTCGGGTGTTTTGCAAGATGACATTTCAATGGGTTTGTGTCAGTACATTGACGTATAAGTGGCTTTGATTAAATTCTATAACTCAGCATAGAAACAATTAATCTCTGCTTCATAATAGTTTCTCACAGCAGCAAATTTGTTGAATCCATCTACGTTATGAAAGTACCCAATGTGGAACCTACACTCTGTATTACAAGGTTTTGACACAACTCCATTTGAACCAATGAGGAACGTATATTATTTTCCATCCCTCAAAGCTACTTTTCTGATAGAGATAACATTGGTGAGGATAGTTTCTGAGATAGGCTCTCACTCAATGGAGGAACAGTTCTGTGCTATTCACAAAGATAAGGTGGTATTAAGAACTTCCACAGAGTTCTTACCAAAAATCAATTCTATCTTTTATAGTTCTCCAGAGATAATTCTTCCCTCTCTCCTTCCTAATCCTCAGCAAGAAAAAAAAATGAAGTGGTACAAAAATTGGATGTTACAGCTATTAAACCTTAAAGCAAAAGAGTTGTAAAATTCAGGAAAACACCTCTCGAAGTGATACTTCACCCAAACTGTACTAGTGAGAGGGCTGGTCATTTCCAAATCACACAAAAATCTGGCTAGGAGATTGTTCAAGAAGCTTATAAATCAAAGGACTTAAAGTTCACTCTCCACAAACAAACAAAAACACCCTACTTATGGCTTCCTCTTGGGCAGGAAAAACATATGCTTCTACGGAAGAGAAATGCATGACGACAGTGGTGAGCATCCATATCCCTAAAGCTAGATTTTTTCAGATATCCCTACAAATCACAGAAGTGGCAAATGGGAAAGATCTGTTGTATCTACTTCTTCCCCTGCTTGTGCAAGATGCAGTCCCTGTATATCATAGAATCATAGACTTTAAGGTCAGAAGGGACCATTATGAACACCTAGTCTGACCTCCTGCACAATGCAGGCCACAGAATCTCACCCACCCACTCCTATAACAAACCCCCAACCTATGTCTAAGCTATTGAAGTACTCAAATTGTGGTTTAAAGACTTCAAGGTGCAGAGAATCCTCCAGCAAGTGATCCCTGCCCCATGCTGCAGAGAAAGGCGAAAAAACCCCAGGGCCTCTGCCAATCTGCCCTGGAAGAAAATTCCTTCCCGGCCCCACATATGACGATCAGCTAAACCCTGAGCATGTGGGCAAGAGTCACCAGCCAGACACCCAAAAAAGAATTCTCTGTAGTAACTCAGATCCCACTCTATCTAGCCTCCCATCACAGGCCATTGGGCATATTTACCACTCATAGTCAAAGATCAATTAATATATAGTACATTCGCTTGTAAACTAACTACACCTTATTAGCCAAAACATAAATAGATGAGCGTGTGCTCCAGTGGGCAAGGCATAGGGCTGGGAGTCAGGAAATCTGGATTTTATTTGTAGCTCTGCCACTGATTCGCTGTGCATTCCTGGTCAAGTCATTTACCTTTCCTGAGCCTCAATTTCACTATCTGTAAAATGGGGACAATATTTGTTCACCTTTGCAAATTACTTTGAAATCTGTGGATTGAAGGACTGTGCAAATGCATTGTGCTGGTGAGAGTTTCGTCAGAAAAATTCTTCATGCTGTTCTAATACATCTGGTTCTGGTACTTCTTGGTAATGGAACTTATGCAAAATAATGGCGTGGTGAGGATATTATTTCAGGGCAAGAATGAATTTCTATTTTTAGCCTAATGAAGGTATCTTGATGCTCTTCATTTGCAAAATGTGTGTAATTCTTCTACATACATACAGCTTTTTAGTGACCATCTTACCCATAGTAATTGAGGAAGTTGAAAAAAATAAGTGATGGATATTTTTTGCTACTCTGATGTGAACCAGCCTGAGAGATAAAGGGCAAGAGTGTTGAAATTCTCTGCTACACATTAAAAATGGCAGTAATTTGTTTACACAGTGTCTCAAATACCCTACAAAAATGTATTTCTTCCCTCTTCCCAGTTCCCTTTTACTTCTCTCCATAACGAAACCTGTATAAAAATTGCAGTAGTCACAGATGACCTTTCTTAACAGCATTTTTCATACTGTGTTTCCATAGCTCAGAAACCAAGAATAGGTGAACCAGTTTTAAAAAAGGGGGGGGGGGGCGCGGAACCGACTGCCTCCTGAACACTTGTCAAGCACTTAAACACAGCTTACACCTATATGGGTCTGAACTTATTGGTCAAGGAGCCTTTATCACGTCCTTTGAGAAAGGTGGTGGGCGGTCGTCTTGGAGAGAAGCTGTTACATCGTACTAAGTCAGTAATTTCTGCTCCCTACTGTATCTTCCTTCCCCTAACTTCCAGCTCAGGAAACTCTCTCTCTTTCCACCTTCCCGTTACAGAGCAATATGGTGGAAGGGGGTGGTAGGAAGCCAAAGAGTTGGAAGGTAAATTGAAGAGTGAGCTCTGTTGGATCAGGTTCAGGGTACAGAGATGATCTGCTGCTGTCACTGGGGGAAAAAGTTAGCTCCTATCAGAGTTCTTTTTAGTAAGAATCAACATAGGGGAGACTCTTCTCTCCCCTGTAGAGTAGGGGACTGGTGGCTTCTTTCGCCAGAAAGAGGACTGTATCAGTGAACTCACAGATATATGTGTAAATGAGAACAGGAGGAAAGTCCAGCATGCAGTGGAAAGGGAGAGTAAATGTATGTCTTCTAAGTCAATGCTGTCTAGGTTTATTAAAAGAGTGGAAAACAAAGTTCTGTGTTAGTCTGAAAAAAGTTCTGTGTGCAACTCTTCCTGGATGACACTAGAACTCATTCCTCCAGATTATGATATCCTCGCTCTTGTTGAATGGTACCTTACATGATAAGCAGGCCTACTGAAGTCAAGAGATCCACTTGTGGAATAAGGTGCTACTTGTGTGAGCAACTCCCAACTCAAGCATGACGTTAGAAGGCAAAGGAATACGAAAGTTGAGTCAGTTCACATACTTTGGCAGTCGTATGTAAGATAGTAAGGATCTCCAGAAGGAAATAATATAACAAATTGCAAGCAACTGCTGCTTTCACTAGCTTAAGCAAAATTTGGTCATCAAAAATCTACAAGATAAAGACCAAACTACGAATCTTCAAGTCAGATGTTATTTACACCTTAACGTGTGGACGTGAAAGCTGGAAATCCACAAACAGATCACTAAACACCATGCAAAGCAAATGACTCAGGAAGATACCAGGTACAAAATGGAATGAATTTATAACAAATGCCAAGATTTATCGGAGATTTCAACAACTCCTTATCTCCAAAGTTATCCAGAAAAGACAGAAATATCCGGGACGTGTGTTAAGAATGAAGGCTTAGTGTCCACTGTGGCAGGTGTGCTGTTGGACAGCTGGAGGAGCATGTGAAAAGGGCTGTCCAAAGCAGTCCCTCGGTCCCACAGCACTTAGGGCTTGTCTCTACTACGGGAGGATCAACGCTGCTGCAATCGAGCTCGATTTAGTGGGTCAAGTGAAGACCTGTTAAATCAACAGCAGAGTGCTCTCTGGTCAACCACAGTACTCCACCTCTCCAAGAAGAGTAAGGGAAGTCAATCAGAGAGCGTCTCCCATTGACACAGCACAGCAAAGACCCCAGGGTAAGTCGACCTAAGCTACGTCGACTCCAGGTACGTTATTCACATAGCTAGAATAGCCTAACTTAGGTCGACTTACCCCCATAGTGAAGATGAGTCCTTAGAAAGGGACAATATAGGACTTAACGTAGAGGACATAGAAAGAGCAGCCCATCATAGCTAGGGATGGCAGAGACTGGTTGGTGCCCTAAGCAGCATTTGATAGTATGGGAAAGATTCAGATTCAATGTAAGCAAGGGTATCCCATTCTTACCCACTGTTTTGCTCTAGGTGCTCACTCAGAGATAAGGGCTCCTGCCTCATTGGGTTTGCCCTTTGTGCATTGAATGTGGCAGGGCTCTGATCTGTGTCTTTTGCTTTCCTTATTTTTTCTTCTTTCTTCCTCTCATCTGCCTCTCCCAGCTTTTGCTCACCTTCTTAATGTTTACTTACCATTCCTTCTCTGTGTTTCCTCTTCTTTCCCTTATTCTTTTTTTAGATCCAGTGCATCATGCCCTTCTTGTTCAATATTTCCTGTCCCTTACTCTACACTCTGTTCTCTTCTCTGGCTGTCCACTCTTTCCCTCGTTCAGTAGCTCATGAAATATCCTCAGCAGCAGCCTGAACAAGAAAAAATGTTACTGTCACAGAGAGTGGAATAAACAAAAGAAATAAGTAAATATAAAGGTGAGCAAAAATGTCAGGAGTCAGAACAAGAGGAAGAAACAAAGGAATGGAAAATAAAATTATCAACATTTACATTTGTGGTTTATTAATCACGTGGGTCTCAGTGTAGCACACAGCTTTTTAACAAACACAGCTCAGGTCCCTGCCCCAGGAATTTACAATCTAAATTGTGGAAGAGATTTTGAATACATTTTATCTCCTGCATTTTAATTTATTTCTCTGTGACACATCCCAGAATATAGTTCTTTGGGGGTAAAGGAGGTAATGACAGATTGTTGCTAATAGGATTTGGGTCAAATGGCTGCCTACAGTTTGGCATGTAACTAGGTAAATAGGGTGGGTGTTCTTAAAAATTACGTGCCACCATGGGAGGATAATCCCCTCCCCAATGAATTTCAAGTCCTGTTCACCAACAAATTGTAAGGCAGCAAGGAGTTTGACTGAGTGTTCTCTGTGACAGTTGATTCATTAAAACACAAGCTTTCCCACCAGTGGCTTTAATCCTAACTTGGAAGGCTCTCCCTTGCTACGCCTGAGAAGATTCACTCTTCATCCTAACCAAATCCTGAGAATACCAGTCGCTCATGCGCTCTCCCCTAGATAAATCCCCCATTCATGCAGTATACAAACAAACAAAAACTGGGTTTCTAGAAGCCAGTGTGAAATCTGCATTAGCAAAAATTTCATCGAGTTTAGAAAACAATTTAACATGGTTTAAATTGCAAAATTATATTAACTTGTTTTCAAAACTGTTAGAATATCCATGCTACCCATTGGGGTTCCAGAAAAGCCCTTGGTTGTTTCTGTCTACAGCAAGAGCACTGATTATTATGAGAAAACAATGCCTTAAACTGCTGATTCAAGGTATCATATGCATTCTATTGAAGCAGTCAGAGTTATGGGGGTTTTGAAAATATAGGGCTGTTATTTGTGTGGAATGAGAGGATAGACTGAAACTTGTATATGTGAGACTTGCGCATCAAGATGGAAATAAACTCTGGCTACAAACAAGGACCAGTACTTCTTCCATTGAGGTCTTTGGCCCAAAGTTCTCATTGACTTCAATTGGAGCAGAATCTCTCTGACACAGTCAGTAAATGGTACTCTGTACATAGTCAATAGATGATTCTCAGAACCAAGACAGTGGAAGATTATGTAGGGAAATGAAATCTCTGGATAGTGGAGGAGGATTTAAAATAAAAGACTGGGCCATAAGTCAGATTTACTTAATTACTCAGTGAAGGTCAATTATTGACCAATCAATTTATTATTTTCCTATTTTTCTGGATGTTCCCATGTGTTTAAGAAAAGAAAGCTGTTTTACTAGAAGAAAATGCAGCATTAATATGGGGCACAGAACAGTCTAACTTTTGTGTTTTATAAATGTGTGCAAGTTTCTTGTTTAGGTTAAACCTGCCACTTGTTCGTATTTTGTTTTGTTTTTTTCCTCTCCCTGTCCCTCCTTCCACTGCACACTGGATGTGTGTCCTGATTTGCTGCCAAAAATGCTGGTGGCTGAATACCAATTTTGTATAACTTAGATGGCAAAGGCCACGTTCTGCCAATTTTCTGTCTACATTATTCTCACAATCTGATTGGTTTGAGTAGCTACCTGGTCAGAATAGATCCCCAACTTTCTCGTTATGCAGCCAGATCTTCAGCAGCCTAATTAGTTTTTAAAAAAAACAAAAACAGAATTCAGTGCAAGCAGCTTCTCATCTTTCTTTTGCAACCTGAACATAGTTTTGTTGTTAAAGGACATAACTAACTTCACTTAGTTTGATATACAGCTTGAGCAAGCCTTAGAAAACAATTAGTGCATCGTTCACATGGACTAAACTGATTGAATAATTACTCAAATGGTCAGTAATGGAATACATAGGGTTATCTCTTAGCTAATCCTCAAGTAATGGAATTGGTGTATCTCTGATTTTTCTCTTAGCAGTTCCCAATGTACAGAAGAACGAGACAAAAGTGATTATGGGAAGTAAGGGGAGCCACTGGAGGCCAGCAAGGGAAAGGAGGCCTTATCTTAAGCAATTAATCAAGAAACTCATATTGTGGGACAATTATTCAAACCTAATTCTAAAACAGCTTTAGAGCCCCAGGTCCTGAGATTTTTTTCAGAATTTTGTCAAGGTCATTCTGCACACTGGGGGCAGACACTGCATCAGAATGAAGACGGCTGGCTAAAAGTGACTGTTGAGTGCTACATGTGTAAGAGTGAGTGAGTAGAAAGTGCAACCTCACACATTGTTTATGAGAGGCTTGTAGCAGTTGCAGTTATTCACCGAGGGTGTGTGGGGTTTTATGGTTCTGGAATGAGAGGATAGATTGAAATTTGGATATGGGAGACTTTCACAGAGATGATTAATTTCTGTGGATCTCTGTTCCCAGGTACATGGCCAGAAGACACTATATTAAAAATCTGTTTTTACTTCATTACACAACATTTATGCAGTAGCCTTATGTTATGTGTCCTCATACCACCCTGCTTCGGACAGCTGTCATCCCTTCTCTCTCCTGGCATTGGTAGGATTCCCACATCTTTGAGTCTGTTTTCTCCAGTTACTCCACTGTTTGATGGTTAGCTTAGTTGTGATGTAAAAATGTGTTCCGGTAGTTGCAGCAGTATAAGAATTTTTTATTTGCATAGTTTTGTGAATATAGCTACTAAAACAGTGGGCTTGCAAAGGCCTTTAACCTTTTTTTGTGCTTGGTAACAGCTCTACAGCTCGGAGTGTGTCTAACAGACTGCACTGATTGCTCGATTTTCAGCCTTTGAACTCACTTGGAAGTGAGATTTATTTGAGGGTGTTGCTGTGATCCATGAGGTCCTGGAAATAGAAGCAGTAGATTGTAGTAGACATCTCTGAAAAATTATAAGGTCAACCTAAGAAGCAGAGGTTTTAAATTGGATGTGGTTTAAATTTTCCCATGCCCTCCTGTATTTTGCTACTCACTCAAGTGAGAAGCTGCCCGCAGAATTATTACTCAGCATGATCGCCCCATGCTCTTGTAGCACTTTGCCAGTGGTGCTGACAGCAGCATTTTGAAACTGACTTAGAATAGGGCTATCCTATCCAGTTTCAAATGACTGTTGAGTGCCGCCTGAGAAGTGCTACTGTGTATATGTATAGGCAGTCACTGCCTGATTGTTTTCCTACAGGCCCTTTGCAGGGAAGGGTTAGAAAGAGACACATGGTGGAGGGAGGAAGGCAGAGGCAGACCAAAAGACAGGGAGAGACGTGCTCAATAGGATTTGTAGCTTTAAGAAAACCCTTCTGAAATAAACCCTTTCCTTTATTGAAGCTTTTCTCCCGCTTAGTCAGCCAAGTCCCATTTGAAAGTGCTGAGAAGGAAATTCCCATCCGAAAACAGACTAGTTTAATTTTGTCAAGCTTTATTAAACCTTTATCACCAGTTACTTCCTTCTATGCCAGATCAAGAAGATTGATTTTGTTCATGGGCACATATTGCATCATAGAATCATAGAATGTCAGGGTTGGAAGGGACCTCAGGAGGTCATCTAGTCCAACCCCCTGCTCAAAGCAGGACCAATCCCCAATTAAATCATCCCAGCCAGGGCTTTGTCAAGCCTCACCTTAAAAACTTCTAAGGAAGGAGATTCTACCACCTCCCTAGGTAACGCATTCCAGTGTTTCACCACCCTCCTAGTGAAAAAGTTTTTCCTAATATCCAACCTAAACCTCCCCCACTGCAACTTGAGACCATTACTCCTGTCCTCTTCTACCACTGAGAATAGTCTAGAACCTTCCTCTCTGGAACCACCTCTCAGGTAGTTGAAAGCAGCTATCAAATCCCCCCTCATTCTTCTCTTCTACAGACTAAACAATCCCAGTTCCCTCAGCCTCTCCTCATAACTTATGTGTTCCAGACCCCTAATCATTTTTCTTGCCCTTCGCTGGACTCTCTCCAATTTATCCACATCCTTCTTGAAGTGTGGGGCCCAAAACTGGACACAGTACTCCAGATGAAACCTCACCAATGTCGAATAGAGGGGGACGATCACGTCCCTCGATCTGCTCGCTATGCCCCTACTTATACATCCCAAAATGCCATTGGCCTTCTTGGCAACAAGGGCACACTGCTGACTCATATCCAGCTTCTCGTCCACTGTCACCCCAGGTCCTTTTCCGCAGAACTGCTGCCTAGCCATTCGGTCCCTAGTCTGTAGCTATGCATTGGGTTCTTCCGTCCTAAGTGCAGGACCATGAACTTATCCTTATTGAACCTCATCAGATTTCTTTTGGCCCAATCCTCCAATTTGTCTAGATCCCTCTGTATCCTATCCCTCCCCTCCAGCGTATCTACCACTCCTCCCAGTTTAGTATCATCCGCAAATTTGCTGAGAGTGCAATCCACACCATCCTCCAGATCATTTATGAAGATATTGAACAAAACCGGCCCCAGGACCGACCCCTGGGGCACTCCACTTGACACCGGCTGCCAACTAGACATGGAGCCATTGATCACTACTCGTTGAGCCCGACAATCTAGCCAACTTTCTACCCACCTTATAGTGCATTCATCCAGCCCGTACTTCTTTAACTTGCTGACAAGAATACTGTGGGAGACCGTGTCAAAAGCTTTGCTAAAGTCAAGAAACAATACATCCACTGCTTTCCTTTCATCCACAGAACCAGTAATCTCATCATAGAAGGCGATTAGATTAGTCAGGCATGACCTTCCCTTGGTGAATCCATGCTGACTGTTCCTGATCACTTTCCTTTCCTCTAAGTGCTTCAGGATTGATTCTTTGAGGACCTGCTCCATGATTTTTCCGGGGACTGAGGTGAGGCTGACTGGCCTGTAGTTCCCAGGATCCTCCTTCTTCCCTTTTTTAAAGATTGGCACTACATTAGCCATTTTCCAGTCATCCGAGACTTCCCCCGTTTGCCACGAGTTTTCAAAGATAATGGCCAATGGCTCTGCAATCACAGCCGCCAATTCCTTTAGCACCCTCGGATGCAACTCGTCTGGCCCCATGGACTTGTGCACGTCCAGCTTTTCTAAATAGTCCCTAACCACCTCTTTTTCCACAGAGGGCTGGCCATCTATTCCCCATGTTGTGATGCCCAGCGCAGCAGTCTGGGAGCTGACCTTGTTAGTGAAGACAGAGGCAAATAAAGCGTTGAGTACATTAGCTTTTTCCACATCCTCTGTCACTAGGTTGCCTCCCTCATTCATTAAGGGGCCCACACTTTCCTTGGCTTTCTTCTTGTTGCCAACATACCTGAAGAAACCCTTCTTGTTACTCTTGACATCTCTCGCTAGCTGCAGCTCCAGGTGTGATTTGGCCCTCCTGATTTCATTCCTACATGCCCGAGCAATATTTTTATACTCTTCCCTGGTCATATGTCCAACCTTCCACTTCTTGTAAGCTTCTTTTTTATGTTTAAGATCCGCTAGGATTTCACCGTTAAGCCAAGCTGGTTGCCTGCCATATTTACTATTCTTTCGACACATTGGGATGGTTTGTCCCTGTAACCTCAGGAAATTGTCCCCTACGCTTTCCAAAAACTTCCTGGATTGTCTATGCACCGCTGTATTGCTATCCCAGCAGATATCAGGAAAATTAAAGTCACCCATGAGAACCAGGGTGTGCGATCTAGTAGCTTCTGCGAGCTGCCGGAAGAAAGCGTCATCCACCTCATCCCCCTGGTCCGGTGGTCTATAGCAGACTCCCACCACTACATCACTTTTGTTGCTCACACTTCTAAACTTAATCCAGAGACACTCAGGTTTTTCTGCAGTTTCGTACCGGAGCTCTGAGCAGTCATACTGCTCCCTTACATACAGTGCATCTTCGGATACATCCCAATGGATGAAAGAGTTTTCCTATTCATAGTAGGAACACATCACTTTTGGTTCAGAATGCTGACTTCTGTGGTGTATATCATCTACATGTATACACAAAAGGTATGGTGGCTATTGAATTGTAGCCACAAACTGGAGTTGCATGTATCATTCTGTGTTGACATTTGGCTGATTAAGGACATTGACTTGGATGGAACACAAAAAATCCCTAAGTGTTGTCGATGGGCTGCTGATGTCTTTAAAGAAATTACTCAGTGTACCTATTGCCAACAGCTGGAGTACACAATAAACCCTGCTGGATATGGTTTAGATAATAGACTGCTTTCCCTCTGGGGAAAATAGTGACTTGTTTGCTTGCTTTATAAGGGAGAATGAAATGAGAATTTCTGGTCAATGGCAACAGTTTTTGAAATTGCCATGACTTGTTTCCAGCTGTGGCAATCTGAAAAGATACTGAAGCTTCACTTGTCTCAGTCCATACAGTCAATGGAGCTTTGCCAGTTTTCACTAGCTGAGGATCAAGTCCTTAATTTTTGTGTCTCATTCAATTCCTATATTAAAAATAGTCTCCCCGTCTGACTTGCTAGGCTTTATGAAGTGTGCTTGAGATCTATTTGGACAGTACTACGTTATTCATTGTTTCATTTGATTGTCTGATGGAGACTAGTGTTGCCAATTTTGGTTGGACGTATTCCTGGAGGTTTCCTCACATGATATTATCTTTAATTAAAAATTAATCTTTAATTCCTGGAGAGTCCAGGACAATCCTGGAGGACTGGCAATGTCTCTCGGCATGTGGACTTCCTTGTTTCTTCCAGTGCCCAAAAGTGAGCTAAGTGCTTTAAAGAACAAATATAGATGTTGTCCTTGCCCCCAAACAACTTCCTTCTAGTTTTTCATGTGACACAGCAAGTGAGGGTAACAAACAATAGGGAGAAGGACATATAGATGATTAACTTGAAAGTGAGAATTGTTGAACCCAAGCCAAAATCTTTGACGGTGATAAGGACACTTCTTTCCATCTCACTGAAGAGTTGATATGCTTGACTTTTTACAATACATTAAGGTCTAGGTCGAAAAGAAACTGTTCAGTGTATTGCAATGTTTTATTTATAATCTCTCAGGGTGAGTGAAGTGCAGGTCTAACTGTTGCTTTAATTATCTAACTGAGGTTTAAATACCTTCTTCTGATTCAGTGTTCAGAAACTGCATTATCTAAGCCTGTGCTTGGATAAGTAAACTCAAGGTACTTGAATATTAACCTTAGTGGGAGGAAGCCTTATGCAAGTGTAAATATCTTGTCCTTCATTACCAATTTCCAAGAGCATCTGGTAGAGGTGTGCTTCCCAATACTCTATCTCTAGGTTCTCATACCACACCTTTCACCATTGTATCTGAACTTTGAAGTTAGCTATTAATAACAGTGTAGAAATAGGTCAGTGGTTTCAGACTCCGATATCTTCCATGCTCCCCCTAAAATGTGGAACACCTTTTTGAACTGATCTGTGCTGTTCATAACTGTTCTGGAAAAAGGGGTGAATGGTGGGGTGGCAAAATTTGCAAACAATGCAAAATTACTCAAAATTGTTAAGTGCAAAGCTGACTATGAAGAGTTACGAAGGAATCGCATTAAACTGAGTGACTGGTGACAAAATGGCAGATGAAATTCAGTGTTCAGAAGTGCAAAATAATGCACATTGGAAAACATAATCCCAGCTATACATGCAAAGTAATAGGGTCTAAATTAACTGTTACTACTCATGGAAGAGATGTTGGAATTATTGTGGATAGTTCTCTGAAAACATCTGTGCGGTGTGCAAGGGCAGTCGAAAAAGCTAACAGAGTTAGGAACCATTAGGAAAGGGATAGATAATGAAACAGAAAATATCATAATTCCACTATATAAATCCATGATATGCCCACACCTTTAATACTGTGTGTAGTTCTAGTTGCCTCTTCAAACAAAAGTATTCGAATTGGAAAAGGTGTAGAAAAGGGCGACAAAAATGGTTACGGGTATGGAACAGCTTCCATATGAGGAGAGATTAAAAGGGCTGGGATAGTTCATCTCAGAATATGCTGTATTTTGCTACTAACTCAAGCAAGAAACTGCCCGCAGAATTATTACTCAGCATGATCGCCCCATGCTCTTGTAGCACTTTGCCAGTGGTGCTGACAGCAGCATTTTGAAACACAGGCAAAATAAGCAAAAGGAAATATTTCTTCACACAACACACAGTCAACATGTAGAACTCATTGCCATGGGATGTTGTGAGGCAAAAAGTATAACTGGTTCAAAAAACAATTAGATAAGTTCATGGAGGACAGGTTCATCAGTGGCTGTTAGCCACGGTGGTTGGGGACACAACCGCATGGTCTGGGTGTTCCTTAACCTCCAACTGCCAGAAGCTGGGCCTGGACAGTGGGATGGATCACTCAATAAATTATCCTATCTGTTCATTTCCTCTGAAGCTTCTGGCACTGGCCACTGTCAGAGACAGGATACTGGGCTAGATGGACTATTGATCTGACCTGGTATGGCTGTTCTTATAATCATGATAATGCTTCCAGCGTCTCCTTCTTCATATCTCTCCTTAAGACCCACGTCTGCCACAGCACCTATAGGAAATCAGCTAAATAATGATGGCTAGGTTGAAGGACAGATTGGGCATAGCTGACTCTTACTTCAAATATTTGTAATAGCAAAATAAAGAAAACACGTGCAAATATGTTCATTAATATAATAAGCGCATGCCTCGGACTATATCATCTTTCCTACCCTCTGTTTGTCTTAACAGGTTGTAAACTCTTCAGGACAGACTTTGCATGCATTTGTATAGTGTCTAACACAATCGAGCCCTGATCCTGACTGGGGCTTCTTAGCTCTACTCCGATATTCAATAATAGTTTGTCTCTTCAATATTCAGAGTACCTGAATGCCTACAGGGAGGTTAGGAACTCATTTGTGAATGAAACCTAGGAAATTCAAGAATGTCAGATAAGAATTATTTGGCTAGCTTAGCTACTGCTAGAATAGTGTAGTAAATAGCCAGTTTGATTCTGGGCTAGCAAGAATAAGTAGTTTACATATGAAATATTATAATGTTAATGAATGGATATCCTTAATACTGGATAGTAATAAGAGTCTGACATAAAATATTGTATTTTCAGCTGTAATGGCATAGAGCTATGTAAGGGAATTTATGTATAAAGCTCTTTTAAAAGGTGTATATGAATTCAGTGTTTGTTTTTAGTAAGATCTGTGATACTTATTCCTCATTTTAAAAGTTTATCCGATAAGATTAGAAACGTAGGTGAAAAGGTTGACCATCTGCTTCACTTTGTCAAGAAAAATACATATAAAACCCTGGTATTACTTTTGAGAATTGTAAGATACAAATAGAAACTCTGTGGGTTTCAAGTCTTTAGATCATAAATTTGATCTTTGCAAGAGGAACAATACAGAATCTTAGATGTAATAGAATTCTCTTCCAGAATTACTTACAGGAAGATTATTAAAATACTCTAGATATTGACATTGTCTAAAGAGATCTACTTGTGCATATTTCTATAAAGGAAAAAAAACCCACCTTAATACACAATATTACCATAGCTAGGCCCTTTTATACTATTGTAATCATAGCTTAACCAAGAGCGGTGATTAACGATGGCAATTTATTGTATCTGACGAGGGGAGAAAATAGGAGATGTTGTCGTTATCATAAATCATATCATAAATAACCAAAGAGAAGCACTCAGAAAGCTTGTGTGGTGTCAGCAGCAAGGCCTTTCAGGCACGTTAGCCCAGGATGTAGCCATAGAAACCCCAAAGTCATATTGTTATCTTAGTCTTGCTGCAGTTATGTGATACAACAGTATTAACATATAGATTAGGCCATTTATAATACTAGGTGTCATTTCAGGTTGGCTTGCTTATATAGCATTTTAGTTTTTTATTGTGCAGAATGTTAAGGAAACACTGCATTTTTACAGGTCAGTATATAGCGATTTATAACACATCAGCTTCACACCTCTGTCGGTCCTGCTAATGTACTCTGTTATTGATTGGTTGTACTGTCTGAATTGTCATTGCCTAATTAGCTTGTCTTTGCTAATAATTTCATTTTAAAACAGTCAAATATGTTCTTTTAAAGAAAGAAAATGTAAACCCATGTGCATGTACTGTACTAAGTTGTGTGCAGAGTGTCTTTCTATTGGAGCATAGGTAGGACAATGAAGTGAGGGAATTAAACTATTACAAAAAGCATGCAAAATCTGTTTGTATTTGTAATTTGTCACTGAGGCCTTTGACTCCAATGCTGTGTATTTTAGTAATTGCCTCCGAACAAGGGGACTTTCAGAGTACACTGTAGCTTGGATATCGCAGGGAAGAAACGTTATCAAAAATTATTTGGAATGATGCCAAACAGACCAAAAAAAAACAAAAATAAAGACCCTAGTACAATATTGTGTTGACTATAGGGAGACTGTTCCCAAGCTTTTTATTTTGTGGGTCACTTCTTAAGATAGACATCTTTTTATGGCTCCTTTCTCTTCCAATCCATAGCAGCTATGGGACTCATAATGTTATATATATATATTATATGTGTATATAAGGCCTATGTTATGGGGGCAAAGTAAAAGTAAATTCTTTCCTCTCTGGGACCATTTTATTTTTTAATATAGATTCTCATATTTTTGCCTGCAGTATATTGCACAAACGTAGGATGTTTATTTTGTAAGGTTAGATAGAGATTGTGAACTTCACTGATAACAATCTGCCACACTTTGTTTTTCACTCCTTACCAGGAAATTGGGTGTGTCATTTAAGAAGTCTGGGTAATGTAGTCTGACAAACATTTCCTGTTGTGTGAAATATTGTAATTAGAACCACCACTAGTGGGCATTCAAAAAAACTACATGCACATATTATACTTACAGCTGAAAGCTCCCAATGCTCTAAGCTCTTAGCCATTTCAGTTTATTTCTGGCTTACTGTGTATTTGCTGCTACTCCTGCTTTGGTCTCCACAAATTTGATTGTGCTTGACTTTATTCCTAGGCTTGGCAGATTCAATTTTTTAAAATAATTTCGACATATATCAGTGTTTTAAGTATTTTTTTTCAACTTTTGTCAATTTAAATGTTCACAGTTGCAAGAAATTATGAGAGGGGTCAGAAAATAATTATTTAATGACAGTAGACGTTGACATTCAAAAAGTTACATCTTTATAACGGTTAAAACACAAATAGTCAACTTCATATGTCAAAATATACAATGTAAATATCCTTAAATGGAATTCCAATAAATTCTCAAGCAGCATTTTTCTTACTTTGCCTATTTGTACATTTCATTTATTATTGATGGAATTGGTTTGTCTGTACAGTGAAATTGACATTTACCAACAAAAATCTATTCCTTCCCTTTATACCAAAGAAACTTACAGAGAACTGACAGAGAACACAAAGAAGGCATGCAGGGTGAAAAGTGATGTTGTTTTTTATCTTAATTGGTCTGGAAATTCATAAGTCATGGACTGGGCTACAGTTAGCATCAATGTTTGAAGACCAATGGATGTTTCACCACTGTAACAGAAGGGGCTCCTTACACCACCTGGAAGTACTTTGACATCTTGAGAGCTACGGGTAGAAGATTGACAAAGGAACGTGAAGCCTGTCAGCTCTGTTGAACAGCTTCCAGTCCAGCCCAGATTAATACTACAGAAAGTTAGCATCTAAATCTTGGGCCAAGATTTTCAAATACGACTATTAATTTTGGATGCCCCAATTTTTTGGTTATTTAACTGATACACCTTAAACAAGGGCTGATTTACAGAAAGTGTTGAGCACCTGCTTTCTGAAAATCAGGTCCCTTTAAGGTGCTTAAGTTAGGCACCCAGAATCACTAGCCACTCTT
Organism: Caretta caretta; assembly: GCF_965140235.1. Classification (NCBI taxonomy): domain Eukaryota; kingdom Metazoa; phylum Chordata; order Testudines; family Cheloniidae; genus Caretta; species Caretta caretta. The sequence continues at coordinate 343,230,431 of NC_134206.1, read as the reverse complement.
GAAAAATCTTGATTTCAGTATATATATGTGTGGTTTCAATCCAGTGGACAGATGTCTACAGTATAACGACTCTTATCACAGATGGAGGGAACTTATTGGCAGGCTCAACACAAACCTCAAGTCTCAAAGAAAACAAACTTCCCTTCTTCCCTGCCCTCAAAGGTGGTCCCGAGAATGACAGATTGAGGAACACTAGTGGTGTGGTGTGAGGGAAGTCTACCAACACTGTATCTATTTTGTAGAAAAATTGTTGGCTTCGGTCTCTAATTCTGGTCACTTGTTTTGATAAGTATTGAAATGTACCAAATTCACAGAAGTAAACGTGGCATCATTTTAAGTTCATATTTCACAGTAAGAATCTTGGTGAGGGAGGTTTAGATTTAATATGCTTTTAGGAAGTCAGGATATTATTTTGCTACTCTTCTATCAATTTCTTTTAGTGAGTACAAGCACATTTTCTAGGGAAATGCCATAGTTATTACAAGTTAGAGAGAGAAAAGCTATTGTGCCATAAGAAAACAACATTCAACTTTTAGCAAATGTCTAGTACTTTGATTTAGATAATATAGTGGCTAGGATGTTATAGTTAGATTCATTCTAAGTCCTTGTCTTCAATAGCTTAAAACTTTTTCCCCAAAATTATCTTTTGGCTTAATCTCATACTTTATCTTGAGCAATAGGTGAGTGTGTGTGTTTCTGAGTTTGAAGAAAATCGTTCAGCCATTATTGAGTCAGGGCATGAAAAAACATTTTTCACATGTTAGGAAAAATTGCCAGTTTTTTTCTTGCTCTTGACTAGCTTGAAATTGGTTCAGAATATAAAATTTTAATCTTGACCTGGAGCTGGTCCTCAGTGAGGAATGTGTGCTTTGTCAGGTTAGAGGAAAATGATTAGGAAATAGAGAGTGAGTATTTCTGTTTCAGGTCTGCTAAATTACCTCCGTTCATGAATACCACATTCACTTAAAATTAAGAAATGTACAAGTGAAAATAGCATACCAGACATGTAGGGTCTGCTGTCTACCATGCTAATCAAAATGTAACTTTGAATAGAGCTGAATGTTTCTTCAGCCTTGAGACTCTCTCTGCACACAGCCAGCTGGTCCTCCTATGTAGCTCCTTGAAGGAAGGAACAGAAAGGGCTCAACAAGTCTGCCAGCCTTATTGCCAGACTCTGACATTTGCAATCTCAACACTTGGGTGCTCCCCCAGTGCACTACACAGTGGGAAATACCTGCAGTGAACAGTCCAGTATGTTAAATAAATGTGCCTTTATTTAGCACCTTTGCACTCTTTTAGGAAAGAAAAGAGTGCAAACTCTGCTAAAATGTTGTGGGTAAGATTTTAAATATAAAAAAGACAAGCACTTACCGATCTCATAGAAACTATCTGATCTCTTTAACATATTTTAATAATTTATCTTACTGGGTCTGGTATGGTGTATTTCGGAGGTTAAAGCTATCACTAAATATAATAAGACAAAATTCATGCAAATAAGCAGTGTTAGTTTATATGGAACTTTTTGCATTCAATATCTTAACAGTAACATTGTATCAGTTTGGTTTTGTTCATAATAGTAAAAGCATTGTTGGTATGTTCTGTTCAGTGTGTATTGTCTGTCCACCTCTGTGCCAGTATCAGAGGATATGATTCTGCCACAGCTCTCAGCTGAGGGACCTCTGTTCTACATAGGTACATATTTGGCTTTTATCACCACAGTATATGAGCATCTCACAATAATTAAATGATGTTTGATTCTCCATTTGATAAATGGCAACTGAGACACAGGATAGGTTACGTGACTTGTCCACTGTCACATAGTAAGTATGTAACTGAGCCAGGAGCTGAACAGCGTCTTGTGTCCCGGTCCAGTGGTATGTCCGCTAGACTCTCCTGCCTTCAGCTTGTGAGCTTGTGCTCTGAGCTCTGGAGATCCTAAGTATAATAGCCGGTTATGTCCAAAAGTATGGTAATTGTATATGCATGTCATTATTTTCCCTACTTGAAGTATGAATGTAGGCTGTTGCATCCCTCTTAATTCCAGAGTTTAGTGCATTCTCCCCTCAATCTCCTGCCTCCCCATTTGATAGCTGCCTGCCACCTTTTTGTCTTACCTTCACCTGAAAGAGTAAAACTCGGCCTTCTCTGTATTAGGCAGCTAGGGGTTGCTGAAAGAGTAGTGCAACTAGCCCTACCACTAGCCCTGTCTCAGAAATCAAGACAGTTTCTGTGCTACTGTGCCTTTGTGTCAACTTTAAGGACAAACAGTCCTAACATCACCATGAACTTGGAAACTCATCATAGAAGTGCTGAGAGCTGCTGTCCTACTGCTGAGCCACAGCCAAATTAACAAGATATGTATTCAGAAACCACTTGGCCTTTAAGAGTATGTCAACACAGCACCTGGGAGGGAGGGAGACACATGCTAGCTCTGCTCAAGCTAAGTGCTGAAAATACCAGTGTGGCTGCAGCAGCACAAGCTAGCTGCCAGAGGGGGTCAGAAGGGTTTGTACTTGGGCAACTACCCCAAGCCACCACCCAGGCTGCTCCTGCCGTGCTGCTGTTTTTAGCTTGAGCTGAGCTAATGCATGTCTGTCTACCCGCGCTGGGAAGCATTCCCCCCAGCTGCTCTGTAGACATACCCTAGCAGTCCATGTTGCTGTACAGAAACATGGTGCACAAAGGAAAAAAGTTGTGCCTCTTTAAATGCATTTGTTAAATAAAGTTCAGCAGCTTTAATCTTTTGCTGATTTAAATCTGTTCAGCTTAAATAAAAAATTCCAACATTCAGCAAATGAGACCATCATTTAAAAATGTTGACGCTTTCTTACTGCTTCTATTGACACTTCTCTAGTACCTTCTATCCAAGGATCTCAAATACTACGTTTATGCTAAGCCTTACAAAATGACTGGGAGGTAGGTGAAATTATCCTTATTTTACAGATGGGGAAACCAAGGTACATAAAGATGGTGACTTGCTCAAGGTCAGAGAGCAGTTCTGTGGCAGAGCCAAAATAGACCTCAGATCCACTGGCTCCCATGCTTGTTCCTTAACCTAAAGATAATCCATCCTTCCTTTCACGAATGTGAGAGACTGTCCACATTAGGTAGGATCAGGCAGTGTACAAGCTTCCCTCATCTCTCTTCTAATACACTACATTCAGAATTGCTGTCCTTTAATAGTGGACTTCACAAGAGTAATGGGCTGACTGCTGTCTGATTGTTTGACATGGGTGGTGGAGAAATTCACATTCACAGTCAGACTGAGAGTACTGAGCTACATTTGAACCAAGATACTATAGAGGTGAACAGCTAGTATAATAAACAATTTCTCAGTATAGCCTTAGTAATGCATGTATTAATATTGATTCAGCACTCTCTTGACTTACAAAAATATCTGTAATCTTGAAAAACCTCCCAAACAGCTCTAGTCTCCTTTCATTGCAGGAGAGAGTTATTAGGGCAGATGGCTGAGGTGATATCCATTTGACCTGTAGATGCTGACTCAGGAGCAGTAGTGTTCATAAGGTGGTTGTAGATAGAGGGAGATCACAGCAAAAGAGAGTTAAAAGCAGTTCAGTTTACAATGGATTGCACACTGAATGGTGCTTGGTAGTGACTGATATAGCTAAGGGTGAAAAATAGTTGCATTATAATCCATCCCCCCACATTTTCAAATACTCATAATATTGTCAAGCAAATTACCTTTTCAGAGTGACATTTTTCCATACTTGATCTTTGCCCCAGTGCACATTTGTTTGAACGAAAATGGTCCGATAGTTTTTTGACTGAGAGGACAGTTGAGAGATCAGACTTTCTCTATTAAAAAATCGTGCCTTTTTTTCCACCCAGACCACAGCTAAAATGGCTCAGGTATGAAAGCTGCCCACTGGCAGGAAAATAGCCCTCATGGAGGATCAGTACATGGCCTTGTTCCAAGTGAAATTTGGGTTTCATTTGACTGAAATATGGGTGTTTCCAAATTGCCACCTGAGCAGGTCCAAAGAGCACTGTGTGTGTCAGTAGTAGGGCTGGCCGTAAAACCACACTTCCATTTTACAAAATAAAATTTGAGGTTTTGACATATTTTTGTTCCACCATAGAATAAAAACTTGAGAGCTTTTGAAAATGTTCACAAAAAGAGAGACTGACCCATCCCAGAATAGCCAATAGTTCAGTAGTTAAGGCATTGATGTGGGAGACCCAGGTTCAAATCTGTACTCCAAATCAAGCAGAGCAGGGACTTGAATCTGGACCTCTCAGATCCCAGGCGACTGCCATCAACATTTGTCTGTTGGCTGTTGTAGGGTGGGGATTGCTGTCTCTCTATTTGGTTCTAACCAGAAATTCCATACTGTACCTGAGAAACCTTCCTGACAAGTTTTGTTGAAACTGGCCATTTCCATAAAAACATTGTTCCAACAAACCAGTATTTTCCAATGAGAAATGTTTTGTCAGAAAAATTCCCAACCAGCCCGAGTCATTAGTTAAATGCTTATGAACCTCCGTAGTCCCCTGAATTGTTCTGAACTTGCCCATACAATTTTCCAGGCAGTCACAGTTCTTATAAAAAGGATGGTGGGTTGTTCTCTTACCATGGCTTCATGGTTTACAACAATGTGCATGAGAATAGGAGCCAAGAGGCACTCAGTTCTAGTCTCGCTTTTACAAACTGAGCTTTAATAGTCTCTGCACTTCCCAACCCTCATTTACTGAGACCTCACTCAAATCCCAGTGGCGATAAAATATCATCACCCTATTTTAGAGATAAGGCAACTAAAGTTCCAAGGGGTTAAGTGAGTCACCCAAGGTCATGTAGAAAGTATGTGGTGGAGCTGGAACTAGACCCCAGATATCTGCTGTGATGGACTGAAAGACTCAGATTGAATATGTAAACAGGTTGGAAATGTTTAGGTACTGCTCTGATAGATGCTAATAAAAGACCCTAAGATGGGTAGGTTATCTCAGACCTTCATCTCCATCTGAGTTCCATTTATTGGCTTTCCAGGCAGGATTTCAAAAATGGAAGCTTCTTTGGCTGCATGTGGACTTAATGTGTCTTGTAGGAGTAGGGGTTTGCTCTTTGTAATTGTACAAAATTCCTGCCTCCATTCCCTAAACTGTTATGCAGAACCCTATGCAGCGTTGGCTATTCCACTTAATTTCAGAAGCTGCTATAGTTCCGTGTTGCTGTATGGATATAATGTGAGAGGTGCCTGGGATGAAAGAAGTTCTGTCAATGTCAAATATTCCACCATTCTCTGTTAGGGCATGCTATATCAGCTGTTTAATTGGGATACTGAGTGGAAATCTTTGGCACGGGAATGATTGGTTTTCCTAGTAAATGTAAATATCTTTCAAAACCCTTTTCAACCTATGAGCAATGTTGGTTGCTGCAGCTTTTTTTCTTGTTTTCAATTAATGCAAAATATACTTCCACATACCTAATTTTATCCATATAAAACATTTTGTGTCAACCCTAAAAGGAGAATGATAACATTCCTTGCCTCTCGTATCATTTTGGATTTGGCTGTGTTGTGTTTTCACTCTTGTAACCTTGATAAGTAGATAGTTTTGACTTTAAAGTACAATGTTGCTGTTGAACTTCATCTTGTTTTCTTTTTACTTAGGGTATTTAAAACAAAAATAAACTGTTGATGGGGACCCATGCATAATGGGCCTGGGAGGAAATAGACACAGCACCCAACAGCGTGGTTGCCATCGATGCTGTATAATGATCTAATATTTATTCCTCCTTCATCTCATGCCAGTTTGGAACATAAGGGCAGAGCTTATTCATACAGCAAGGCAGACAGAGATTGAAACTGATTTGATGATCCTGAAACATAAACCATCATTTAGATCTATTTGTAGCCTTTGCAGACTCAGTCAACAGTGATCTGTCAGTTTTCCCCTCTAATATTTAAAAAATAGGATGTGAATGCCCAGCCAAGCAAACCTAACTCCCTAACACTTTCTGTTTTTCATGGAAGGCTTTATACTCAAGCAAAGTTTCCACTCTGGGCTGGCTGCTGTAAATCCTCTGGGCCCTGGCAAAAGCCAGAATTGCCAGCTTATTTTACTTAATTTGTGATGCTGGCAAGATTCAAGCTTTAGCCCAGGACTCTTGACTCAACTCTCCTAAATCAGAGTATTGACACATTGCAGTAAAGAAACATCAGCTCAGAAAACCTGAAAATAAACTCTTCCAAAAGGATTTTTTTTTAAAGAGCATCTTATTAAATGGCTTTAAACAATTCCAGCATTTTATTTCAGTTTTTAAATATTTATTAAAAAGACAACCTGCTCATTTAAAAAAGGCAGATTTTTTTTATACTTCACCATAATAAACAATTTGTACTGTGTCCTACATCCAAGAGTCTTAAAACACCTTCCAAAAATAATATAAACCTCACCATACCCCTGTGAGAAAAGATAAATGTACCATTTTTGCAGCTGGGTAAACTGAGGCATGGAGGTTAAGTGAAGTAGTGCTTGTGTAAATGGGGAAAATTTACTTATTTAAGACTGTCCACATGGGGTATTGTACTGGTAGCAGTATGATCACATCACTATAGTTATGCTGGTAAAATTTCCCCATGTACACAAACCCTTCTTGGCAGACAACAAATATTATGGGTAGAGCTTAGTCCTCTGTTTTAATCATTAGGCTATGCTGTTGCAAGAAAAACATGGAGAAAGTATGTTTAAGTAGACAAAAAGTCTCATGTCGGGAGCTATATGCATGGTGAACAAGAAGTATACAAATAGTTTATTGAAAAGCATGAAAGAAAATCATATATTACTCCTATAAGTTAACTGACCATCAAAAATCTGTGGGCATACAAATAAGGGATACATTTTAAATGTACTGCATTTTATTTAATTGGCTGTACACTTTGTGATTTGTTTTATTATAATAGAAAACCTTGTTACTATTCCACTCCCCCCCCCTTTTTTTTTTAAATGAATCAGCCAGGTGCTTGTGTGTGTTTGTAACCCAAGCATCTCCAATGGGTTACAGTGAGATTCCGAGAGGGTGAGAAAAACTAATATGTGATTGAAAACTTTCTTTTTATGGTATACAAAATATTTGGATGCAATATCATTCAGTGATACCAGTATCATTTCACTTGTGGGTGAAGTGGCAGCTATATTTTTGGGTGAGCTTTTAGCACTCACTAAATGTCCAAAGTCCTGACAAATTGACCAAGTCCTATTCATAGAACAGGTGAAGCAAAATACAGCAGCAGTGGAAATTCCCTTCACTCCCCTGTCAACGTGCCTTAAACCTGTTCTGGAGGGTCTTTCTCTATGGGTGAGACATATCTTCAAGCCCATTTGATCCTTGGTTTGAGACTTCCAACAAAGGTTCCAGTTTGTATCAGTTGTGAGGATGGATTTTGTGTTGCAGACAGATGTCTATCAGTCACTAAATGTAATTGCTCCACTTGCTTCATGTAGGTCACGGAACAGCTAGCAAATGATGATAACATTGAGCCAAATACAGTTTGAATACTGTTTTGATACTTATTCATTTCCAATCATTTATTTGTTCCTGTATAACATATTTTAACATATTTTTAAAGTATCCCAGTAACTTTTTTTTATTTCTTATAACAGAGGAGGAAGAGGAACAGGTACCCACTGATGGAGGTACATCAGCAGAAGCCATGCAGGTTCCCTTGGAAGAGGAAGGAGAGATGGAAGAGGATGAGGCAGTTAATGATGAAAACTTCTTGAGCAAGAGACCCTTAGAAAGTCCTGAAGCTGAGGAAATGCCTGCTATGAAACGACCAAAACTAGCTATCACTAAAGGGGACACCATTGAAGGAGCATTGGAACCACGTGAACCTCTCAGTTCAATAAACACTCAAAAGGTGCCACCAATGCTTTCTCCAGTTCATGTTCAAGATAGCACAGATTTACCCCCTCCTTCACCAGAACCACCAATGTTGGCTCCCATTGCAAAATCACAGATGCCAGCTCCTAAAACATTAGAATCAAAACCATTTGCACCTAAAACAAAGGCCAAAACTGGTTCTCCAGGACAGAAGACTAAACTGCCTAAAGCTACTCCAGTGCCAGTAGTTATTGGAAGTCCCATACGTTCACCAAAAACTGGATCCAAAGAGAAAAAATCACCAGGTCGTGCCAAAAGTCCAAAAAGTCCTAAAAGTCCAAAGGTTCCAGCTCACGTTTCCCAAGTGGCAGTCAAGCCTGAAACTCCAAGTAGGACCCCTTTGGCTGCATTAAGTGAAAAGATGGGAAAAGAGAACATCCAAGTAAAACAAGGGCAAACACCACCTGAGCCTGGGAAACAAAATAGTGAAAATCCATCTAAGAAAGTGGCAGTGATGGACAAGACCATTGATGATTCAATTGATGCTGTGATTGCCCGTGCATGTGCAGAACGAGAACCTGATCCTTTTGAGTTTTCCTCTGGTTCAGAATCAGAGGGGGAAATTTTTACTAGCCCTAAAAGACTTTCTGTTTCAGAGACTCCAACTCCTAAAGCTTCTGTTTCTGCTAACAGTCTAAATAAGGTAGGAGCCATCCCACTGCCTCCCTCAGGTGGGACTTCAAGCTCAGACATTTCATGGACAATGGATGACTCAATTGATGAGGTCATTCGAAAAGCAAAGATGGGGTCACCTTCTAATCCGCCTCCAAACTTTCCTTATTTCTCCTCTCCTTCTGCTTCACCACCAACACCGGAACCTCTGCTCAAAGTCTATGAGGAGAAAACCAAGCTGGCTTCATCAGTAGAAGTGAAAAAGAAGCTGAAAAAAGAGCTGAAGACAAAAATGAAAAAGAAAGAAAAACAAAAAGACAAAGAGAAAAATAAAGAGAAAAGCAAAGATAAGGATAAAAACAAGGAGAAGGATAAAGACACAGGAACCAAGGAAGCAAAGTTTCAATGGAAAGACCTACTCAAAGATGATGACCTCGATCCCTATAAGTTCAAAATGAAGGACTTTGATGATGTTGATACAAAAATGAAGTTGAAAGATGGCAATACCAAAAAAGAGAGAGAGAAGCATAAAGATAAGAAGAAAGATAAAGAAAAAGGAAAGAAAGATAAAGATAAGAAAGACAAAGAGAAAATTAAAGATAAAGGTAAGGAAGATAAGATAAAGGGTCCCTCAGCACCTCTTGTGTTGCCTCCCAAAGAAATGCCTTTGCCTTTGTTTAGCACCCATACCGCCATGAGACTTCCTACCATGTTGACTTCCTTGTCCACAATGCTTCCCGAAAAACTGTTTGAGGAAAAAGAAAAACCTAAAGAGAAGAAGAAAGACAAAAAAGAGAAGAAGAAAAAGAAGGAAAGGGAGAAGGACAAAGAAAAGGAAAAGAAGGAGAAGGAAAAGGAGAGAAAGGAGAAAGAAAAGAAAGACAGAGAAAAAGAAAAACACAAACATGACAAAGTAAGCTGTTTAGATATTAACAGCATGTTACATGTTAGAAAAATTATTTACGTTTGCTCCCACACTCTCATCACAACATTTTGTTTTCCAGGAAAATTCAATGGAAAAATGCTAATAGATAACCTGGCTTTATTTTATGACAAGTCACCAAAGTTAAAAGTGGGTATGATGTACGTTTCTGGGTTTGTCCAACAGTACTGGACAGAGCCACTGTAGTTTTAGATTTGCCAAATGTTTGTTTGAATTCAGTTTTTCAAAACTGAAGCTTGGGATTGTCTGAGGCCAGTTTACATCTGACCTGAGCTACCAGGGTTCCAACATTGACCAACTGGCCTTTACTGATAAAGGTGACTCCTCTAGGTCAGAATTTAGACAGATTTACAGCACTGTGTAAAGAAGCTTACAATAGTCATTGCTGCACATTTGTTCCATAGATGAATAGACTTCTGATTGTAGGGTCATCAATACAACAGCTTTCTCGTGAGCTCTAAATTCAGTTTTATAAAATTTAACTGTTTTTTGGAGTTAGTAGAATTCCACAGCTTACTGGAAAAATTGGTAGATATAAGGTATAATGATAAGCAGTGTTAGCTTGAATTGTGGATTTAGTCATTACTTACCTATCCAAGCTCTAGTTGTTCTTCTGAAGGCAAAAAATATTTCTAAATAAGCCTCAGGTTCCTTCCTCCTATCTTCTCAATTGTACAGTATGGCCACAAGTTTCTCTGTTAGCAAGACATCAAACGTGTTTCCCCCATTAGAGAAGAAGAACATAAGAATTGCCATACTGGGTCAGACCAAAGGTCTGTTCAGCCCAGTATCCTGTCTGCTGACAGTGGCAAATGCCAGGTGCGCCAGAGGGAGTGCACCTAACAGGTAATGATCAAGTGATCTCTCTCCTGCCATCCATCTCCACCCTCTGACAAACAGAGGCTAGGGACACCACTGATCAAGTACGGTAATTTTTTTTTTTTTCAAAACATAGTCATTATGGCCTAAATATTCAAAAGTGGCCTCATTTTGAGTGTTTTACTTTAGTCAGTAGGGCCTGATTTTCAAAGTGGTTGAGCACCCACAGCTCCTATTGACTTAGGAAAGGCTATAGAATCATAGAAATGCAGGGAACTACTCCATTAAAGCCACTTTCTATCCAGCCCAGCTTTGCGGCAAGTACACGGCCAGTATAAATGCCTGAACTTGGGAGTCCACCATTGCAAGAGATTAGTCTGTTGTCTTCTTTCTAGTGTTTGAGCAATAAATCTTTGCAAAAGTTGGCAAACTTAGCTTCTCAGTTTAGACTCCAAACATTCTGGAGAATTAACTTCCCTCATAGAATCATAGGACTGGAAGGGACCTCGAGAGGTCATCTAGTCCAGTCCCCTGCGTTATGGAGGACTTGATGATGGTCAAGGTTTTGTTCTACCTGCCATATTGATTTATCTGGCTATTGGGCCACTGCAACATACATAGAATACGTTTCATGGTTTCTTTAGTCTGTATGCATTACACCTCTTCCTCTGTAAATCTGGGACATTTTGGCCCCAAAGATTTTAACAACGAGTAAAATGCAGACAAAAAAGATGTTGGCCGTTCTTCACACATTACATGGCCTAATACATAACTATTTTTATGTATTCTGCTTATTTCTGTTCTTAATTTACTTTAGAGCAATAAAATGTATACACAAAGGAGTCTGAACTATTAAAGATTTGTTATAGTCTCAAATATATGTATTTTAAGGAAAGGAGTTCAACAGTAATAAAAACTTGGTCAGATTAAATTGACAAAGCTGCCCATTACCTTGGCAAAAAGTCCCTGTCAAAAGATAAACTTTAAAGCTAGAATGCATGAAAGACTCCCTAGATAGAATTAAAATTTAAACTGATTCTTGATAGATAAGCTTTTTTTAAATCCACCTCTTTGCTGCAAGTCAGGATTTTAAAAATAAATTTCCCCTTTAAATCTCTTGAGCGATTTTCATTTTTTGCAAGGCCGCACTGCTGGTGTCCTGGAAAAATGGAGAGTGAGAGCTTTATCAGTTGGTGCCCTGAGGTATGTGGCAAAGAAGCTAAATCCTTGAAGATTAGCAAAAAAAATGCAGCACATGGCAATAAGGGGCTTATATGACTACTAGTATTAGTTCAGGTGAAAGAAGTATTGCTTATACATAAAACTGGACAAATCCACTGACAATGTATTTTTAGTTAGCTACAAAGGAGTCTTATATTGCTGGACTTTACCTCTTTGGTGATTTGGGAAGCTTAGTAATCCACTGTAAATACTCTTCTGCTGGCCCCAATTCCCAGTATTACTCCAGAATGCTGCTCTTTCATTTTAACCCCTAAAAGCACATGTTTCCTTAATTTAGCTTTTGGATAACACAATGGCTTACTTAACCAGCAGTTGTGCTGTAAGTGCAAATGATCAAGTTACTGCCTGGACACTTAACATTCCATGACGCGTCAATTTAAGAGAAATAAGAATGACCTGAAAGATGAGTGGTGTTCGTAGGAAGTCTCTCCATATTATAAACTTGATTATTTTTTTAAAATGTCAAATGTGTTAGATAATGTAATAAAGGAGTTAGTGAATGTTAGTGTGTTTAGAAAAATAGTGTTAGCACTAGACAATATATGGCAGGGATTAGCATTTCTAATTTAGAGTACTTATGTTTTGTTATAACCAGTTTTTGTTAAGTAAGTGTGATTTCATACCTTAGTTTTGATTTATATGTATACATAAAAATCAAAACTATTTCCTGCAACTGTATGCCAAAATGGTTAGCAGATAAATTCAGGGCAGTCCACAGTATATTGCATATAGGACACACAAAAAGAAGTAGCACGAAGACTTGGCATGCTTAATGATTATTTAGGACTAGATTGTGACTATGTGATCTGCCATGAGCATTGTTATGCTGCCGCTGGAGTAACCCAAAAGGGAGATTGTGATTTAGTTTCCCCACTGCTCCAGGGGGAGTAACCTGCATTGTGTATAGATCCTGCACACTGACAGATCTATGTGGTATGGAGGGGAGCTCTGTGGAGTCTACTTCCCCTCCCCCACAGCTACCTGTGATGCTGGTAGCTGACACAAAGGAATAAGGGACTCTGTATTCCCCATTGTGCTGCCACACAATCCAGGCCATGATTTGGCCCTTATTTATTTGTTACAGTAGCAGCCAGAGACCCCAACCAAGATTTAGACCCTCTTGTGCTGGGTGCTGTGCACATACACAGACAGTCCCTGCCCCAAATAGGTTACACTCTAAGTAGTCAAGACAGACAAATGATAGGCATGGGGAATTGCAATGATTTATACAAGGTCACACAGTAGATCTGTGGCTGAACCAGGAACAGTACCCAAGTCTCTTGAGTCCAGTCCAGTTCCCTGCCCACTGGACCAAATTTCATTTAACGGAGACAGATAGAAAGCAATTAAGAGAGACACAAGGGGGAGAGAGAGAGAGAAAGAGAGAGAGCAAGGCCATTCCACACAGCAGGAACTGCAGAGAAGAAAATGCCTTGTACCAACTTGTGAGGAATGGCAGAAAGGAGATATATAAACAAAGGAGTAGAGAGAAGTCTGTGGTATATAAACAAAGGAGTAGAGAGAAGTCTGAGGTAGAAGCATAAAATCGTAGGATTAGGAGGGACCACAAGGGTCATCTAGTCTGAAGCTAGTCCATGGAGAGTTCTATTGTACAGCATGGTTACCTGTGTAAAAAAATGAAATGTAGAGTCAGATTTTAGTTGGGTTTGTAGTAGCGGGTTTTTTTCATTTGTTTTTGTTTTGGTGGAAGTTGCAGCTTTTTATATACAGTCCAGCTTTCTCAGTCACGCATCTCTGTATCTCTACATATGGAAATACATAATTATTACACCTAATTGCCCTTCCAAGTCCTTCTACTCTGGCCTTTGCCTTTTTCCAACCTGCCCTCTTATCATGTTGACAGTTAGTCCCCTCTTCCCTCCTTAAACCACCTCCTTTAAATCATGCTTCTTCCCTCAAGAATTATCACTTTTTCTTTAAATCAATCCAGCTGGTTGTGCAGTGAATTGTTGTGTGAACTGTTTTTTTCTCATTTAGATTCCAACGCCCCGAATCAACACAGTGCTTAAGCTCATGTTAAAGTGCTTTGTTGAACAGTGATGGATTTAAGCATGCATTTAAAGTGAGAACTCTTCAAGAAAAATCGCAGGAATATTTTATTGTGGGAAGTGTTGGCCAGCCTAAATATAGGGGTTGCTATAGCTCCCACTCTAAAATCTGAGTTGAAAAGCTGATCCTCTGGGGCGCTGAGCACCATTAACTGGTATTGTTTTGGAATTTAGGATGCACAACAGACACTAGTCCTTAGTAACTCAGCCCCATTCTTCACAATATTGCAGAGCATCCTGACTGTGGTCCCAAGGTTGCAAACACTTACGCATGTGCTTAACTTTGCACATGTCATTAATCCTGTTGAAACCATATAATTAAGTGTTTGCAGGTAAGGAGCTTAGGTTTTTTCCCTTCTCGGTGTTCAACGTTTTGATTCTGCAAGGCATCACAATATGTTTGCTTGCTGTATTTGGGAAATATTTGCTTTAATCTAAACTGTGTGAAGTGTGCCCAGATACCAAGATGGATTCGTAATAATTGGGTGTGCCTATTGAGTACAATTAGAATATTTGTACAATGTTAGAGTCTGACTCACAGTTCACATGTGTCATATCATATCAGTCTCCGGGATTGTCTACGGTGCATCATAGTGTGGGCTATGGTATGAATTGCAGTGCGCATCAAAGTGTTACAGTAACTGCCTCATGTGGACACTGCTGGTGCAAACTGAAAGATAACTAGTTGGCATTAATATAGTATAGTTTAAAAGCATTAATGCAAACAAGGTACCTTCCAGTTCACACCAGCAACAGCCAGTTAGATTGCAACACTTTGGTGTGCTCTGCAATTCACACCCCTGTAGTCCATACTGCAGCACAATGCAGACATAACCTCACTGTGTTGAGACCAGCTTAATCTTTTCATAACTCTACAAGAATATTAAAGCAGTAATTAACATACTGCACATACATTTACAAACACAGTGAACTTCCAAGTTGACTTTTCAGTCCATAACTGATTTGTGATGAGATATTGCAGGGATCTCCCAACAAAGTGTCCTTACATGCTGCGGCGTGTAGTATGGGAAAGAGTGATAATCTAAACTTCCTTTTGTCAATTTAACTCATCTCCAGTGTAATTAGTAAAGAAGTGTTAAATCTCTGTTTAGAGAAGTAGCGTATTTATTATTGAATGTATTCCCTTGAACAGATAAAAGTGGAACCCGTTGTTCCAGCTCCATCACCAGTTATTCCCAGGCTGACGCTGAGAGTGGGTGCTGGCCAAGACAAGATGTAAGTACAAAGAAATCGAGTGGAAAGGGGTGCATGCTTATCAGAGATTCATTGCTTACAACTTCTAATAAATCCTGGTTTCATAAAGGAAACTTTAAAAAATATTGGCTGATAAAGGTGTGCATCTGTGAAACCTTCTCCCGATATTACAAAGTATAAATCAAAATACTTGCCATTAAAGAAATCTCACCCAATTTATTTCCTAACCTCTGAATGGAACACCTCAGCATTTCCAAGGAAAGCCCTCTGAATTTCTCCATTATCTGTCCTGCTGCATTCCCCACTAATGTTCTTCTAGGAACATAATCTTAAATCACTGGTCAATTTAGAGTAATGTCCAATCTTCAACAGTAGCCAATGAAAATCTTCATAATCCATACCATACCTCAGGGAGAAATTTCAGAGCCCCAGGCAGTTAGCAGCTTTGTGCATTGAAACATGATGGTTGACATCCCTTTATACATTTTTATCTTAGCTAGTATAAACTGTTGGTAGTGGTTATTCATGTAGGTGTCTAATCCTTTTTAAATCCTGGTTTTGTTCATTAGCTCACTAATTATTATTACTTGTACAGTAATACAAAAGGACCCAATAGTCCTTTTGTGCTGGGTGTTGTACAAACATAAATAAATAAGACAATCCTTGCCCCAAAAAGCATATGATCTAAATAAGGACAAGATGCAACAGGTGGGTGTAGAACACAAGCGGGGAAAGGGGGGGAAACAAGAGGCATCAAGTTCCATAGCTATGTATTGTGTGAAAGTATTTCCTTTAATCAGTTTTCAAAATGTCTTGCCTTTTAGATACACAGATTACTTACATTAAGATATGGTAAATATTCACATCCAACAGATCTTCTTCCTACCATTCATTATTTTATGTACCTCTGACATGTTGCTTCTTCTTTGTATCATTGCCAAACTAGTCTAATCTTTTTTTATCTCTCTTGATGTATGAGCTAAGTTGTATTATTATCAATTATTATTATTACTATTGTATGGCAGTCTTTCCATGCCTCCTGTCATTTTCTTTGTCCTTTACTTGACCTTTTCTGACACATATGATTTCAGATGGGATATCTAGTACTGAACACAGTATTCAATGTGTCATCTTACCTGTCATCCATTTACAAAATGGCATTGTGATGGAGAGGTCTATCTCCGAGATGATTGCTGACTCAGTGGCGTGGGGGAAAGGAACTAAAAAGCTTTGCCATAGTTTGAAAGAATCGATGGATCCTGGAAGCTTGGGTTAGTCAGAGACCTGCAGTCTGGATGCCTTGTTTAGCGAGGGACCTACCCAACTTGAAAGATTTGCTCCAGCCCCGAAAGATTCATTTTAACCTGGGAGCTTACCTGTTGCAGTCTTGAAAGACTGAGTTAAGCCTGACAGTGTTTTCCTCTCAACCAGAAAAGCCTAGACAAAAGCCTGGGCAATTTCCTTATACATATACTAAGTTTAATCAGTCAAGGTTGCTATAGACTGCATGTCCCACCAATGTAAACCACACTAGAGTTTAAGTAAAAAATAATTTAGCATTGCATCTGCATTCCACTCACTATTATCCCTTTTCAGTGTCGTCAATCTCCCTTCCACAGTACACATGTAAACTCTTTGGGGCATGGGACTGTCTTTTGTTATATATTCTTCCACATTTTAACACAGTGAAGCCCCAGTCCATGATTGGGGCTTCAAGGAGTAACTCCAATACAAATAATATCACTTCCCTCCACCTGAATAACAATATTTAACCTTAATTCAGACCATGTTTTTAGTTCTATGTTCAGTCACCTAGTAGCAGAGATTGGACCTGTGGATCTAAAGCCATGAGTCTCTACTGCCTGAGCTAAAACACTCTGCTCTGTTAGCTCAAAGGCTGTAACAGGCACATCAACCTCTATGTACTCCAGCAACCATGAGCCACACTGTGGAAGGGACTTATTTCAGGTTGAGAAGGGGAATTGGTGAGTGATAAGTAGACGAGGTCTTGAATTATTTTAACTGCTCACTATCTCGGTTTTTACAGTTTATATTGCTGAGATATATATGCAGTTTAGCACTGTTAACAGTTGGTGTGTGTTTAAGGGAGTTTTATATAAAATACTGTCTTGAAGGGGTGTAATTTCAGAAAGAGATAGGGCCATAAAGAAATAAGGTGTATGAAGTATGCCACTGGACATGTTGGGTTTTATTGAGATTTTTTTTTTTTAAATAATGATGCCTATTTGAGGTCTATGCACCTCAAAGTAGTTAATCACCATTAAATTAAACCTCAGCAGCATTCCACAGGTACTTGGCTAGCCAGCCAGCCAGCCAACGATCCCTTTCAGCGTCTCAGAAGAATACTCTCCACTTTCTCCAAAGACCCCAACCACCAAATGTGGGCTATTGTGGAACAAGGGGAAGCATGTTCCATAGTCTTGGAGGCCCCCACAGAGAATACCCTGCCATCCACCCCTTCTTTTATAACAAGGGGATGCCTCTTCAGCACCTTTGTTGACCGCATCTTTGACAGTATGTCGCAGGGAGAGAGGCGGTCCCTCAGGTGAGCAGTCCTAGGCATTAACCAACATCCTTAAAGTCTGTCCAGAGGCCAATGAGCAGCCAGTACAAATCCTGGCGCACTGGTACTGTTTGTTCCCAGCAAGAAGCAGTAAGATGCTATGTTCATTCTGAGACTGAAGGTGCAGAAGGTATAGGCCTGTGGAAGGTGGCACACTAAAACCAGTCCCATCTTAATCCCATCCCGGAGCTCACACACTGAGTGCATGTCTACCCGAATGTTTACAGCATAGTAAGCTGGGGTGTAAATCTACAGCACTCCAGTGAGTTGCTCACTAACTGTCCATGTGAACCCTGCTGATGCACATGCGCACTAGGGAACATTTAGTGCACAACAGCAGTGTCCACATGGGTAGTTAGCTGGAGCTAACTGTAGATTTACACCAGCTTGCCGCACAGTAAGTGTTCATGTAGACATGCCCTGAGTGGAGGCAGCGCAATATTAGTCCCAACTGAGGGTGAGGGGGTGAGGCCAGGCTCTAATGTGAAGAGAGCTTCTGGCATGGCTGCTGAGTCAACTGCTGGAATGGAAACTCCATGCACAGAACAAGTACAACAAGACAGCAGCAGTGCAAGCTTTCACTCATGTGCCTTAATCCTGATTTAGAGGCACTACCTGTATGGGTGAGAAGTTAGCTCATTCTCTCTACCTCTTCAGTCCTTAGTCTCTGCTGAGATTGACAGTCAAGGTGCAAGTCAGAGTTAATTGTGACAGTGAATTTTAATTCTTTATATTTCTGTGAATGCTAATATTGGCTGGTCCTAGATATAAAGTGATCTCTGCATTTCATGTTTTCCCTACATAAGCATATGTTGTCAATCCCAAGAATATGGGTCTTCATAGTGTCCTAAATAAGTATAGTGTATAAAGTCAGAGTAGTAGAAATTAAAATGTAGCCATCACTGAAGGATAAATAGAACAGAAGGAAAGACTGCTACACATTAGGTTTTTGCAAGTGCTTTAACTGCACAATAAAACAAGTGGAAAGTAGATTATAATCAAAACATTTCCATTTTAGTAGTAAACAATTACAGCAATACTTGCATGGATGCCACATTAAAAGAAATTTAGTGGATTCCATTCTAATGCAATTAGAGCTAATTTTGTTCTTTAAATGAATAAAAGGTCAGCTAGTAAATCTAGTTTATCTTGAGTACAGACTTCAATAAATTGTTTTATTTAATTTGCTGTAAAAGATCTTATCCTTAATGGGCCTAGGTCTTATTAGTTTGCTTGGGTTTTAAAATATTTATGACCACCTTTTAGAGATGATTTGAATGATAAGTTGGAAAGTTGTTGTTGTTGTTTTCCTGCAGTCTTATCAAGGCATAAGATCGCTAATTGACTCAGTGTAGGAAGGCATGTAAGATTAGTCATGTAGAGAAAGCTGGTGTGGACCCTTCCTGAATTTAAATCTCCTGTAATTAGCTGTTTTGTTGAATCATCATGTGGTGGCTTGTTTGTCCATTGTCCAGTTATTTTTTCCCAAAACATAATCATATTTCACACCTATGGTGTTTAAGAACGCTAATCTACTGATAATGCATTGGCATGCCATTTACTGATGCAACGGACATGAACTTCAAATTTACTGTGTACTGTAATTCCTGATATTTGTGATAAATTCATTTTATATTTACAGCCAAATAAAAAAAACAAAAATACCAAAATCTAGCTTCAGTGCAGGGCCACAGAAACAATGTACCACTGATTTTTTCAGGGCTTCTGTGATTTAGAAGTAAGGCATATATTTTTGTGAAATCACGTCTTTAATCTGTATCTTAAAATGTCAGGCTTCTTACTCCAGGCTTACAGTATTGTATTTTAGCTCTACTTTCAATAGGGGACCTTGATGCTAGTAGTGAGTGGAGGATAGCTGTTTTAGCACTGATTTAACTTGTAATTTGATTTGCCCAGTCTAATTAAATTGCCATTTATCTTGAATTTTTTGAAGTGGGTGGATGTGACTTTTTTTTTAGAATATAAATGTGTGTGTATATCATCTAAGGGTATTATTTATTGAACTAAAATCTTAAAAGAATTGATGGATGGAAAGAGGAAATTTTTGTTCCTAGTATTTCGTTGACTTCACTGAAGTTTCATCCCAAATACTGTGGGAGAGACATTCAGTGACCTAGCTAAAATGTGTTGGTGGCCTCATTCCACTGCTTAGCATAGTGGATAAATGTCCATAACACCAAAACCACTACAATAGTTGGCACTGATTGATACCCCTGGTAGGAAATCTGAATAGAGGCTAAGGACTGAATGGCAGTAGACACTGAATTATCCATTCACCACTAGATGTAATCTCTCTACGGAGCAGTGGTGACCTAGAAGCACGCTGGTGGAACAAAGAGGGAAAGCCTGTATTCATATTTTCGAGTCTGTTACTGTTCGGTTTCCATAGCTGTCAGTCCAACACCATCCATGAGAAGCTCACATAACACACTCACGTTTATGTAAACTGGCACAAATGGTATCTGCCTGAAAAGGCATAGGAATGAGATAGCATGGATGGAAAAACATTCTGGTGAGGAACTACAAGGATCAACAAGTGGAAACCTACTGTGGCTACCTGCAGCACATCTAGATTATTGCAGAAATTATTTTTAAGCAAAGATAGAGGGTTTTTTTTCCTGTATACCTATTTACTTGTAAATTATTTAAAGTACATATGTAATAGCATATTAATACCGCACTAGAATACCCTCATGTTATATATTTATGTAGCTTTTGTATTTTCATATGACTTCATCTTTTGTCACACAGCATACAGACAAGTACCAAAATTACCAAAAATGGGGTGTATACAATTAGGCTCCTAAGTGTAAGCCTGACTTACAAAACAGCTGAGCTCACAGGAACTCCCAGTGAAGTCAAAATCTCTAGGAAAAGTTGCACAAAAAGTAGCAGAATTGAGAGAAATCAGAGAACCAAAATAGAAACCTAGAAATAAGGCTACAGATGTTTTCCCCTCTTGCCTGCATTGGAAGTTCTTGACAACAGGGACTGTCTCAGCGTAATGCCTTGCTCATTGGGCCCTGATCTCAGTTGACGCTTCTAGTTTCTACTGTAATACAAACTTTTTTTTAAATGTGAGGTGCTCAAACATTACAGCGATGGGAGTTGTACAAGTACCTATATATACATAGGAGTTTGCCACAGACTGCAGTGAGCCTACAATTTGCCCCATACAATTTTGTACAATACTTACAATTTTTACATGGTATCTTCTTTAATGGAAATTTGTAGGCTGTTTAAGGATGGTGGTTCTCCTTTTAATGATAAATAAGTAAGCCATTGTGAAGGAACTTTTGAACTTGGTATGCCATTTAGTGGCAAGTTATTCAGACGTTGATAATTTAGATTACTGGCTTCATAGTGTTTGCCCACAATAGCTGAATAATAGGGATCATTAAACTCCCTGTGTAGGTATATCCAAATTGTGTTTGCCTTTAACCTTGGCTCTCTGTGTGGCTGGGGAGGGAAGGATTGGCTCTTTATTGACTTGTCAAGCTGTAGGTTTGCATTACAGGCCAAGCAGCTCATGACCCATTCCATTTATTTCACTGTTTTGTGGTGGGGAAACAGGTAAAGGAATCCTGCTGGAAGCCCCTCCTTCTGCACGTTTTTATGAATGAGTCCAGTGTTTGTAGCAGTTAAGGCACCATGACCAAATCCTCCAAAAGATGTAATGCAAGCAGCATGGGGCTATTGTGGGACACAGCTGTGGGCGGTGTTAGTTACCCTGTGAGACATTGCTTATTCAACAGAAAGCTCTGGAGGAGAACTTATGGTGGAATTAAATAGGAGGGAAAAAGTGATACTTCAGGGAGAAAAATGTAGAAGGGTAAACCACTGTTTGGAAAATCAGACAATAGAGTCCTGGCAGTGAATGTCTATGTTTATTACAGTACTAATGGGTATCCCAGTTATTTTACAATGTATCACTTAGCAGTGAAAGGCTAAATGTTAACAGTGTGATACTAGAATTAACGCTTTGTGTTGCTCAATCAACTTGTTCTACAAAACCAGAAAGAACATATACTGGTTAAATCAATTCCTGATATAATTAATGGACCACCTAAGAGAGAGGAGGTAGAGAAGTGAAAAACAATCTGATTTCCAGCCAAGTAATAAGTGTAATGTAGGATTTAGGAACTCCAGTGAACTTTACAGTTTTGCTAAGGGTCTGTCTACACTACGGAGACTATACCGGCATAGCTATATCACCGTAGCTATGCAGGCATATCCCCATAGCTTACATTGACAGAAGGAGGTATTCCATCTGTTTAGGAACACCAATTCCCCAAATGACAGTAGCTACATCGGCAGAAACATTTTTCACACCCCTTCTAACTTTTAAGAGTAGACCAAGCCTAACTATTTATGTGTGTTCTTCCATGGAATCGCTACATTTAAATTATAAAAAAGAGCTGGAGGACTTCTCCAGTGAGCTAATGCCTTTTTAAATACCAAATGGGTGTGCTCTTTATTGAAGACATTGTCTAGGGTGCGGTTCATATACTCAAAGGAACATTTGGCAAAGGGATAATATATTTGGCCCCAGTCCTGCACTCAAACTCCCATCCGTGGACCCTGGCATCCATATAGAGTCCAGTTGATTTTGTTCTGGCTCCACAAGGGTTTACCTAATTGTAGGATTGGGGCCTTTGTGTGCAAGTATCTATGTTTCTGAAGGTAATAAGACCCCAGTGCCAGAATGGGTAGAACATTGTTTTTTCCAGTGTGCTTTTAAGCTGACCTAGAATTTTTTTCCCTTGAGCGTGAGAGTTAGTTCAAACCTCAAGCTTAGTCCTAGCCTCTCCTTTAATTACAGAAGCCACCCCACCAATTATTCACCATGGTTTTGGTAGTTGGAAGGTTCATGCAAAATTATTTTCAGTTTGCACTTGGATCACACTCAGTGATGATTCCAAATGTGAATCCATAAAAGTGTTTGAGTCATTAAAAAACAAACCACTTACTGTATGTGAGATTTTTTGATTTTGCTGTTTGTTGCGCAAGAGTTTAAAATGTGTGTGTTGTGTACCTCAATTAAAAAGGGGAAAAAAAACTTCGGGCAGATTTAGGCGCATATCTGCTTCAGCAGCATTGCATGTGGAAATGTGCATACGCAATCTCCCTTTCTGGCAAAACAGAAACTGATCAAATGTATACAACAGAATTGAAGGCAGGTGCTTCTTCATTACACACACACAAAAAAGGCTTGGCTTTACTACAAAATTGATGCGAAAGAAAAGAACTTCGATATCTCAGTTTTTCTCTTAAAGATACCTTTTGTTGTTGTTGTTGTTACCAAAGTCTCACTTGTTTCAAAATGAAATTAAAACAAAAATAAGTAGCTTGCATAGAGGCAAAGATTTGAGGTGGTATTATTATTATTTAGTGCCTAGGAACCCAGACATGGTCCAGGGCCATTGTGTTAGGCACTGTGCAAACACAGAACAAAAAGGTGATCCCTGCTCCAAAAAGTTTGCAGTCTAAGTAAAGTTGTTAGGCAAGTGGTTCATCTGGGAGCTCAGTATATCATCGGGCAGAAAATCAGGGTTTCGGACAGACCACATCACTCAGTTTTTGCATAGGTGGGAGCCAGTGACAAGGTGGAAATAATATTCATTATTCAAGAGGAGGCCTTTCTGCACCCTGGTCTACATTCCAGACTTATGTCCATATAACTATGTCGCTCAGGCATGCAGAAAATCCATACTCCGAGCAACGCAGTTCTATCAACTTAAGCCCTGGTGTAGACCGCGCTATGTTTACAGGAGAGCATCTCTCGTTGACATAGCTACCGCCTCTCGGGAAGATGGACTATCTAGGCCAGCAGGAGAAGCTCTCCCAGTGACATACGTAGCATCTTCACTAAACACTACAGCAGCGCAGCTGCACTGTAAAGGTAGACAAGCCCTGCACTGCAGTAGGATCACTTTTTGATAGCTGTGGGTACTTAAAGCCCTATCTTGATTCCCACTATAGATGGTGGAGCAGAACTGTTCCCATCCACAAACTTGTAAGATGTTCATCAGCATAGTATCTGGGCATATTTGCTAAAATAAGGGAAAGAAATAGGGATTGGAGTCAGCTGACTTGGGCTCGCAGAGCTTGGGCTACGGAGCTGTTTAGTTGCAGTGTAGAGCCGCACCTTGCGGGGTCCCAAACGTCTGCACCACAATTGAACAGCCTTGTAGTCTGAGCCCCACGAGCCCAAGTCAGCTGATCCAGTCCAGCCGCGGGTGTTTAATTGCAGTGTAGAGATACACGGAGAGAATAGACAAGTGGAACTATTTGCTTATTTGAAAACACTTTTATTCTACAGTTTTTTGTGTCCAAGCTCTCAAAATATAGATGTACATTTCTCTAGGAAGGAACTTTGTTAGATGTATCTATATATGGGATACTATACAGGTATAGTAAAAGTGGCCCAACTTTCCCTTATAGGCAAGACCTTATGTTCCTAAGTCACTTTGAAAATGGGACTTAAGTTTCTAAGTTGCTAATATTTTTGAAAATATTACCCATAGTTTAGACCGGGCTTTTGAGGGGACAGCATGTTTGAAACCGTACCCTCTATAAAAACAAAGACCATCAGACTGTGATTTCTGACTAGACTATTATACCTCTCAGTACAATGACATTTTTTGTGATTGGTACTTGGAGCAATCTGTGGTTCAAATCATACTTTTAAAAGCCATTTCCTTTTGGTTTGCCCTGTGTTTATACTAATCAGTCAATGGATCTTTCACCTGTAAGGAACAGATTGAAATCAAATCAATTACTTCTAGAGATAGGAAATTATTTCACACCTTTGAGTTTTACTCTGCTCCAGATGCAGCATGTTATAACTCGTGATAGTTAGAGCCAATTATAACCTGACCAACCTGCCTTGGCATTAAAAAGCCTGGTAGAACTTGCTCTGCATTTGCAAGATCAGCACTTTGATTCTGTGCGCGTGTCTGGTTTGGGAAGTTTAGTTTTGTGATCTGAATGCAGTGATCAGTCCAAAGCAATGATCAAAGTGGGGATTGACCAATCTACCTTTATAAAAGGATTCCACTGTATATTTTAAGTACATTATAGTATTAGAGTTATAAATACGTATATTCCATTCCATTATAAATGCATTATGATATTTTGTAAGAAATATATTTCCTGTTAGCATAAAAGAGAGTTGAAAGGCTATTTAAACTTGCAGTAAAACCAGCTGTACTACAGAGTCTCTACAATAATTCTGCTTTCTTTGGGGAAGGGAGTGGTAATAGTTTTTATTTTATATTTATGTGGTTGATGTAGACTCCCATTACCACATCTAGTCAAAGGGTTTTCTCACACTTTTTAATTCTGGGGCAGCTATTTGCATAAGACCTTTAACAATTGATATTTATCTTTCAATATAGAAAATAATTGTGATGACATGTTGCCAGGAGAGCAGCCCACAGAGAAACATAACTCTGATCTCAAGGCTCTAGGCATTTTTTGTTCACTTGGCTGATGTTAGTTTTTGTCTGAGTCCCGCTAAGAATCATTTAAGTCATTTAATCCTGCCCCAGTTTTCTGGGAGTAAGTGAAACTAAGGATACATTTTAGTTTACTAAGTCCTACTTTATTTGGAATTATGTGGTAAACATGTTAAAGTGAAATATTATCTTCTTCCAAATTATGATGGCCTAATGTGTGATCTAGTGTCTAAGAGCACAAAACTGACTACCAGGAGGACTGGCTTTGATTCCGGCCTGTGCCGCTAATTTGCTGTGTGACTCTAGGCAAACCTCTTCCTCACTGTTAAAATGGGGCTGATAATTCTTTCCCTCATTTATAAAGTGTTTTGAGATCTTTGTGTTCATGTTTCTATATAAGTCTGAAGTAATATTAATTATTAGGTCCTGGGGCTGCCATTTTACCCTGGGTCCTCCCTACCTACATATTGCCACTTATGCAGCCCCTGTCTTCATATAGGAGGACAAGGATCTCCACCCTCTCTGAAATTACCTCATGATCTCTTCAAGTGGCATAAGCCTAAATGATTAATTTCTCTTCTGCCTCTGAACTTCATTAGCCCAAGGGAGTGGTAAGCCCTAGTGTGCTTCAGAATGCAGCTCTCCTTTGTAATACCTGAGCACTTGTGCCAAGACAAATAGGCCAGTCTTGTACTATGTACATGTTCTAATGGCACACTTCAAACAAAGAAGTAAATTGATTAATATTTGGCACTCATCAGTGAATATTTTAAGTTGTGTTGGTTTGTTCCTCACATACCCATGTACTGAGTTTCTGCAGTATTATTATTACGTAGTTTTGTTATAGTCGTTCCTACAGCCCCATTCAGAGTCATGGCCTGGCTTTGTGTACACTAGGGAAATACATTGTTTGGAAACATGTGAGCTAACACAGTGTTAAGTAAGGCTGACCATAACCAGCTCATGCATTTATTAAAAGTTGCTAAACTCTGTCTGTGCTAGGTGCAAAGCTGTGTTCATGTTAGCTCACACATTTTCAAATGCAACCGATTTTCTTGTCTGGACTAGCCATAGGCTGAGGCCAAAGACAGAACTTTCTCCAGGGGTGGTATGAGATTGTGGAATGAACTCCCCCAAGACCTAAGAACCATCACAACAACCTCGCCACTTTCCACTCCAAGTGTAGGTGAATTTCTTTGACCTTGCCTTCTCTAATATAAACACATAGCAACAGATATATTTATAATAATAATAAAAACCTTATCAAAATAAGACGCTCCACTGTATGTGCTTCTCCCTTAAGGGAGCGATGAGAGAACAAACAACACAGGCCAGATATGCAGTCACACTGCTAACGCACTCCTGGAAGAGTCTTAGATACTATGTTGATGAGCCTCATATAAAAACTTATATAGAACAGATGAGAGCAAAGGTGGTGCCCTGAAGGGCTTATAATAGGACCGTAAAAAAAGACCTACAAAAGGAAGGATAAAGATGTTCCACTGGACTATCCAAAGGACTTTTGCTTGTGCCAATAATTTATCTTCCGCGTTGGTTTGCCTTTTGTCTCTCGTCTCATATTTATTATTGTCAGGTTGTTTACATCGGAAATGCAGTCATGAGGCTGAAGCTGTAAACAGTATTACTGATGCTGGAGGAATTAATCCCACGTCATTACCCCATTGCTAGTTTTCTAATGTTTCTCCTCTTTGATTGTCTTCTTTT
This sequence comes from Caretta caretta, assembly GCF_965140235.1. Classification (NCBI taxonomy): domain Eukaryota; kingdom Metazoa; phylum Chordata; order Testudines; family Cheloniidae; genus Caretta; species Caretta caretta. Next base: position 343,203,838 of record NC_134206.1, on the reverse strand, counting down.
TATTGCCTCTCACGTTTAGGCCTTGACAGGCAGAAATAGAATCACAGAATATTAGGGTTGGAAGAGACCTCAGGAGGTCATCTAGTCCAACCCCCTACTCAAAGCAGGTTCAATACCAACTAAATCATCCCAGCCACGGCTTTGTCAAGCCTGACCTTAAAAACCTCTAAGGATGGAAATTCCACCACCTCCCTAGGGAACCCATTCCAGTGCTTCACTGCCCTCCTAGTGAAATAGTGTTTCCTAATATCCAATCTAGACCTCCCCCACTGCAACTTGAGACCCTTACTCCTTGTTCTGTCCTCTGCCACCACTGAGAACAGCCTCTTTGGAACCCTCCTTCAGGTAGTTGAAGGCTGCTATCAAATCCCCCTCACTCTTCTCTTCTGCAGACTAAATAACCCCAGTTCCCTCAGACTCTCCTCGTAAGTCATGTGCCCCAGCCCCCTAATCATTTTTGTTGCCCTTCGCTGGACTCTCTCCAATTTATCCACATCCTTCTTGAAGTGTGGGGCCCAAAACTGGACACAGTACTCCAGATGAGGCCTCACCAATGTCGAATAGAGGGGAACGATCACGTCCCTCGATCTGCTCGCTATGCCCCTACTTATACATCCCAAAATGCCATTGGCCTTCTTGGCAACAAGGGCACACTGCTGACTCATATCAAGCTTCTGGTCCTCTGTAATTCCCCAGGTCCGTTTCTGCAGAACTGCTGCTTAGCCAGTCAGTCCCCAGCCTGTAGCGGTGCATGGGATTCTTCCTTCTTAAGTGCAGGACTCTGCACTTGTCCTTGTTGAACCTTGTTGAATGGTAATATAGTTGGTATGGTGATTAATTATATCAAAACTTGTTTTGTGAGCTATATATATTTTTACTATGATTCTTGTCATGGTCCTAAGTTAGGAGTGCAAATAGGCTATCTCAATAGAAGTACAATACATCTTTTTATTTTAATACCTCAGCATAGCATTAAATATTTTACAGTTTCAAATCTTTTGTACAATTTAACTTAGATTATGTGCTGAATGCAGACATGGCCCCAGTCCTAGCCACACTGCATTTTGAGTATCACAGGAGAATAGCTGCAGTGTACTCTTCGGGCATTCTTGTCAACAGGAATCAGTTGTGACATTAAAGAATGCTTTATCCCCTTTTAATGAAAATCTTTAAGTGTAGGATGGTAAGTATTTTTTAACAACTTATTTCCTAGAAAGAGATATTTTCTTGCTACTTTTTGTCTCTGTTTGTGCTGGTGATCAGGTGATGATCTATCATAATTTTCTATCACTATTACTGTGGAAATTATAGCGGGAGTTGCTCCCCCGGATGAGTCTGAGGCTCTACTCAGCTCTGACTTGTCTGCATTTTTGTTGAACTTGTAAGTCCGTTGATGTCAATGACAAAACTCCCCTTGACTTTCAATAGGGCCAGAATTTCACCCTTTGTCTCTTGTCTCCAGCCACTGCCCTGCTCTGATTCTGCTTCCCTTTACGTGACCCTCTTGTATTCACTCACAAGCGTCTCCATTCCATTTTCCTTGCTTCCACCTATACCTGAAATGCTCACCTTGATCCTGTATGCCATGTGACTTCCTTTATTCAAAACCTACTTCTTTGCACAGTCTCTCCAACAGTGGCCCACATTCCCAAACTAACTTGGCAAAGTAAAAATTAATTAAATGTTCCAACAAGATGTGCCCTTGTGAAAACAAGCAGCCTTGTAACCCTTTTTTGCGTGAACCATCCCCTCCCTTTCATTATACCATCTTTCTGTTTCAACATTACTTTGTTTCTAACGTAGGTTGTAAGATTCTTACAGCAGCAACCTTGTCTTTAGTCTTTCTGTAAAGTGCTGTGCACTCCAAGTTTTACTTAATAATAATCAGATTATCTACTCCATCCTCCTGCCTCTGCATGATTGTTGTCTAGTGTATATTTATTAGAGCCACATCCTGTCTACTACTTCAACTACTAAAGAAGGTAGCAGTTAATGCTAGCTGCTAATAATATTGTGTGTCTCTCATTTGTTTATCTTGACTAAAACCACCACTCAGTCTATAAACATTTGAAGAAAGAAGTAACAAATTTTCAAATATTTGTAGAACCTCTAAGGTAGACTCCTAGAGAGTGGTATTGCCCCCTCAGCTTGAAGATTAAAATCAGTGCTGCCCACAGCTGAGTAACTTTCCTTTCTAATATTTCCCACTAACTGGGAATCTCAATTTCTGTAGCGAGTTTAGTTTCTGTAAAGCCATAGAGAGTATTTATATACAGTGAGCTATAGAGCAGTGTGGCTGTGTCAGGCACTGGAGTTCAATTTGTAATGGCTGTCTATTTCAACCTGTTTGATAGGGAGCAATGTGCAATGAAAACTGTTCTAAAGCTGTGTGGAAGCAACCTTTTTGCTTTCTGAAAGGCAAAGTGAATTGTCCATTTTGTATTTTCTTATATTTAGCCAATAACATTTTACTGTTTTACAACAACTCTTCTGTGTCTGTCTTTTTGTCTGGCAGAGTCATCAGCAAAGTGGTGTCAGCCCCAGAGGCTAAACCATCTACTCCTGTAAGTCGGCCCAAAACACCACCACCCGTGCCATCCCCAGTACCAGCTCCTGTCCTGGTGACCCCTCCTCCTGCTCCAGCTCCTCCTCCTCCACAAGCTACCATCTCGCCTGCTCTAATTCCACCATCTTCTCCTGCGGTCTCTGCGGCAGGAGGCTCCAAAGCGCCAGTCAGAAGTGTGGTGACAGAGACTGTCAGTACCTACGTGGTATGTGATATACTTCAGTGTGTGTCTTAATGCTATTGAGATCAATCTTTTGAGAATTCTTCTTCACGGTGACTTCTCATTTTCAAAGTAAAGGTGCCGTGCCAATACAGTGTCATGTGTTAGTCACATGTATGCAGCCCCTTCTCTACATGCACCTATTTTCAGGGGTTGATAACTTATTCAAAAAATTGCTTGTACATAAATGTCTTATGCTTATTCTCAGCCAACGGTTGTCTTTCTTCTGGAAAGTCTACTACAGTTCCATTTGGGTGTTTTCTAGTTGTCTGAGCATGAATATTTTTCTCCTTGAGATCTTTCAGATTCTTTTGTAATGCTTGCCATAGATGTAGCCTTCAGTGAGGAAAAGAACCCCTCACATAGGAAAAGTTTAGAATTAGCACTCAGCAGTAATTTCCAATTTGTGCAGTACACTATTATTTACTAATTTTTTTTATCAGTGTACCAAGGTTGCAGATACTTGTGCAACTCTGAAGCACTGCACGCTTCCTGCATACAGCTTGTAGCCAATCCAGCATGTGCTGTGAGCTTGCCATATCTCAGGTGGGGTTAAAGCTTGGATGTGCCTTAGAGTGTTCCCATTACAATCAGAAAAATGTTAATAATTGGCAACTGCTTAAGAACATTTTACTAGATGTTCAAAAGCCACCATCAAGAAAGAATGTTAAAAAACTAGCCTGGCTTAGGGGGTAGTGAAATCAGATATTAAAAAATATTTATATAACAAATGGAAGAAATGAAGTTGATAGTAATGAATATAAATCAGAAGCTAGGAATTGTAGAAAATTGATAAGGGAAGCAAAAGGACTCAAGGAAAAAACTATGGCCAGGAACAAAAGAAATCCTAACAATGGTAATGGTCCATTAATAGATGGAAATGGCAGAATTGTAAATAATAATGCAGAAAAGGCAGAGGTGTTCAATAAATATTTCTGTTCTCTGTTTGGGAAAAGCCAGATAGTGTAGTCATATCAGATGATCAAATACTTTCCATTGCAACAGTAACTAAGGAGGATGTTAAACAGAGCTACTAAAGTTAAATATTTTGAAATCAGCAGGTCCAGATAACTTGTATTCAAGAATTTTAAAGAGTTGGCCAAGGAGCCATTACTGTTAATGTTGATTTTCAGTAAGTCGTGGAACACTGGGGAAATTCCAGAAGACTGTAAGAAGCAAAATAATGGAACAGCTGATACATGACTCAGTTTAATAAAGAAGTAAAAAAGGATGAGGATAGTATGATTAATGCCAGTCAACATACGCTTGTGGGAAATGGATCTTGTCAAACTAATTTGATATCTTTTATGATGAGATTACAGACTTGGTTGATAAAGGTAATAGTTCTGATGTAACATACACAGACTTCTGTATGGCGTTTGACTTGGTACTGCATGACATTTTGATTAAGAAACTAAAACAATGCAAAATGACACACATTAAATGGATTCAAAAATAGCTAATTGATAGGTCTCAAAATGTAATTGTAAACAGAGAATCATTAAGTGGGCATGTTTCTAGTGGGGTCCCACAGGGATCGGTTCTTGGCTACTGCAGTGGTTTTCAAACTGCAGGTCGCAACCCAGTACTTGGTTGCGGAATGTAAGGCACTAGGTCGCGGTGGCTCTGGTCGGCACCGCTGACTGGTCATTAAAAGTCCCATTGGTGGTGCTGCCCGGCTAAGGCAGGCTAGTCCCTAGCTGCTCTGACACCGCACTGCGCCCCGGAAGCAGCCAGCAGCAGGTCCGGCTCCTAGGCGGGGGGGCCATGGGGCTCTGGCCAATGAAAGCTGTGGGTAGGGGGTGGTGCTTGCAGCCAAGAGCCACGTGGAGCCGCTGGCGCGCCTCCGCCTAGGAGCCGGACCTGCTGCTGGCTGCTTCTGGGGTGCAGTGCTGTCCGTGGTGCCAGAACAGGCAGGAAGTCTGCCTTAGCACCCCTGCTGCGCCGCTGACCGGGAGCTGCCTGAGGTAAGCCCGTGCCCCAGTCCTCTGCCCCAGCCCAGAGCCTCCCCAAACCCAGAGTCCCCTCCTCCACCCCAAACCCCTCATCCCTGGCGCCACCCCAGAACCTGCATCCCCCAGCCCAGAGCCCTGACCCCCCTCCTACACCCCAACCCCCTGCCCCAGCCATAAGCCCGCCCCATACCGTGAACCCCTTATTCCTGGCCCCACCCTGCAGCCCTCACCCCTTCACCCCAACCCTCTGCCCTAGCCCTAAGCCCTTCCCACACCCCAAACCCCTCATCCCCAGCTCCACCGGGTCACGGGCATCAACAATTTTCTTCGACTGGGTCCCCAGAAAAAAGGTTTGAAAACCACTGCACTGCTGATCACTTTTATGAATGACCGGGAAGAAAACATAAAATCATTACTAATAAAATTTGCAGATGAGACAGACTGGGGGAGTTATAAATAATGAAGAGGACAGGTTACTGATACTGCGTGATCTGGATCACATAGTAAGCTGGACACAAGCAAGCAAGCAATACGTGTTTTAATACAGCCAAATATAAAGTCATATATCTAGGAACAAAGAGTGTAGGTCAAACTTACATGATGGAGGACTCTATCGTGGGAAGCAGTGACTCTGAGAAGGACTTGGAGTCATGGTGAATAATCAGCTGAACATAAGAACCCAGTGCAATGCTGTGGCTAAAAGAGCTAAAGTGATCCTTGAATGTATAAATGGGAATATCAGGTAGGAGTAGGGAAATTATATTACCTCTGTATTAGGCTACTGGAATAGCGTGTCCAGTTCTGGTGTCCACAGTTCAAGAAAGATGTTGATAATTGGCGAGGGTTCAGAGAAGAGCCAGGAGAATGATTAAAGGATTAGACAACAAACTTTATAGTGCAAGACTCAAGGGGATTAATCTGTTCAGTTTAACAAAGAGGAGGTTGATCACAATCTATAAGTACCTATATGGACATGATAATAGAGGACTCTTCAATGTAGCAGACAAAAATATGACAAGATCCAGTGGATAGAGGTTGACGATAGACAAATTCAGACTAGAAATAAGGTACAAATTATCAACAGTGCGAGTATTTAACCATTGGAATAATTTATCAACGGTTGTGGTGCTTTCTCCATCACTGGCAATTTTTAAATCAAGATTGGATGTTTTCCTAAAAGGTGTGCCCTAGTTCAACCAGAAATTAAATCAGAGAAATCTTATGGCCTGTATTATACAGGAGGTCAGACTAGGTGATTGCAGTGGTGATTCATATAAGAAAACAGTGAACTTCCCAGATTAGACACCTACAAAAAATTAGTGCCTATCTTGGAAGGGCAGTGCTAATTTTGCTAGGCATTTTATTGCCAAGACTGGTCAAAACAGGTTATAATTGGTTGTAATCTTCACTACCGTAGATCGTAGCATTGTTTGTTTGCAGCCGAGTGACAGTGTGTGATTCTTTCTTAGCTTTGATTCCTTCAGAGAAAATATTTTGTGTGATCCTAACATCCAAAAGTCCAAACTGTCAGTTTACATGAGGAGCAAACATTTTTGCACAAACACGAAATGACTTTGCAGAGTAAGATTTGATACGTAGATCTGAATGATCATTACAATCCAAGATCATTCAAACCAAATTCCATCTCCCTGTCAAGGTAGAATAGTGCCCTGCATCATATTTTCCTGTGCTTATTGCAATCTAGTTTTGAATGAAAAAAACTACAGGCCTTTCCAAGAAGCTAAGAGATGTCAGTCATGAATTATAAACTGAATGCAGTCCTTGTGCATTTTCACTGATTTCCTTGGATGGTGATCGACAGACCAAAATGTGTTTAGTTTTTCTTTTTAATACCCTTTATTGTTTTTAACCTTACTTTTAATGTCATCCTTATAAGCCTCTCACAGGTAGCAAGAAAAGTTATTCTCTGTACTATACAGGATATATGACCATGTGTTCTAGGAAATATTGAAAGGAAAATACATGAAATCCTGTTCTAAATACTTTTAAGTCACAGAAGTGGTTAAATCAGTGTAGATCCTCTGACAGTTGTGAACGTTTAGATTTTACCAAACAATACAAAAGACCTGTTTAATGAAACAATCTTGAAATTTAAAAATTGTAATGTGGTTTAAACTGGAAATAATACCCCCCCAAAATCCATCATAAGGTATTGAATGAGATGAATTTAGTAAACAATTGCTTAATATTGTAAATGATCTGCCTCTCTCATTGCATTTACCCTTTAGTAAATTGTACTGTGACATCAATGTCATAAAAGGAATGGAAAGTTACTCAGTAACAACTTTTTTATATCCTTGATCTTATCAGGTAGTTGAGTTTGGCTAATAAGTAATAAGGCAATATATGCACGTTGCACTGTATTTATTACATACATGTAAGACTATTATCTTATGCAAGGGGCTACCATTGTTCTATCCATAAGCAGTGTAAAATTAAAAAAGAAATCAGTCCCCAGATCACTGGGAGGGTATCAGCAGCTAAGAATCTGTACTGTTAAACCATGGTGATTGCTATTCTCTTGGGTCAAGTGGTTTAACTGGCTTTACTGGTTTACAGAGCAGTGTAAAACAGTGTTTGTTTTTACCATCTGAATCCAGTATAGCAAAATCAATTAGAATGGTATTGCCAAGCACTTGTGGTTAGAGTATTCTTAGGTATACTTTCCAGGAGCAGAGTGAACATTAGATAGCTTTGACTGATAAACAGGAAATGTAAGTTTGAGAAAATCAGGTATGTTTGCTTACTTGACATTAAAAAGAATCAACTTTTTCTTCCCTTTTTATACCAGATCCGAGATGAATGGGGTAACCAGATCTGGATCTGTCCTGGCTGCAACAAAGCTGATGATGGCAGTCCAATGATAGGCTGTGATGACTGTGATGATTGGTATCACTGGTAGGTTGTTGTAACCTCTTCTTCTGTGCCATTTTTTCACACCTTGCTGCTGTCCTAGAAACCATGTGGTTATTCACAAAAAGCTAGAATACTATTTGGACAGTTCCTTTTTATTTAAACTAGTAATTCGGAAGATTTTACTTTTATCTTTGTTACTTTGGAAGTTTGCAAAAGTAAATTTTAAGTTGCAAGGGTGCCCATGTTTCTTCGTTTGTTTCCATTAGAACTTATAGGAAAATATTCTGCTAAAACCAATAATAATAGTTTTGAAACTATTATTATATCAGATACTGGTACGTACTCTAAGAACAACAGGACTTAAACACCATGAACATAGCTATAAAGTTTCAAGTTATGGGCTCATTATATGAAAAAACAAAAAAACATTTTGAAGCACATTCTCTTTTTTAGAAAAAGTGAATCACTTTCTAGGTATTTTTTTTCAGACAGCTAAACAAAATCGAAGGGCTTTTCCACAAATAATTTTAAATGATGATGTGGCATTGTTTTAAATCTGGGGTATTACACCCAAAAGCAGTAGACTTCTCATATTATTTTACAAAAAAAAAACCCATTTCTTATATAAGTGGCAGTCTAAGAAATTCATTGTTTCAAAACAAGAGGGTTTAAATTTCCAATCTGAGGGGTTTGGGACTAAAAAATTTAGTCAGATTCTGTTTCCCCTCTGAAAAGTTCATCCTGTTTGGATAAGAAAGAAAAGTAACACATTGATTTACTGAGACCTTGTGGGTTTTTTGTCAAATTTATAGGCTTTGTGTTGGAATTACGGCTGCACCCCCAGAAGAAATGCAATGGTTCTGTTCTAAGTGTGCCAGCAAAAAGAAAGATAAAAAACATAAGAAGCGGAAGCACAGAGCCCACTGAAGTCTTCGCGGTGGATTTAAGTCGTACAGTCACTTCAGCACTGACTCCGTGGCAGACGGCTCCGTTGTGCTTCTGCCTCATCATCCGTCATCAGGTTTTATGGATTGACTCCTGAATGAATCAGGAACAAAAATACACTGTCCATTCTGGACTGTTGTTTTTTCCAAACTATGTGGGCCCCAGTGGTTTAGATTTTATTATGTTCTGTCACTGGCTTTCACTTACTGAAGGAAACTCACATAGAGTGATACCGAGGGTTAAATAGTTAACAATATAGCTCCTGCTCTTGCAGATCAGCAGCAACAATGACAAATATTGTAAATAAAGATATCTCCTCTGTCCTTTTTGATTTGTTTTTATTCTCTCCTAAGCCTTTTCATTAAGGTGTTAAAAGAGAGGACAAACATGTAAATTGCAGTAACTGTAATCTAAGGAGACCTACTGGAATGATTTCTGTAGTCAGAATACAGTTTTCAAAGCTCTATCCCTGCATAGCCAGATAAGCATAACATGAAGATAAAAAAAGTGGGCTGGTAAATATTTTTGTGATAAGAATATATGAAGCTTTTTTCCTTGATTTTTAGTACTAACATAAAATAAACATGTTCAAGCTTTTGTGAAATATCTTCTATTTTTTAAAAGAAAGTTTCTATTGTGTCAGGGGTTTTTTTTTCTTCCATGTGAATTGTTTTCAGTGGACCTGTAATATATTTTATACTTTTTGTTTTTAGTCATTGTCAGTGTACCTTTTCATTGCTTGTATATTTCATCAGCGTGTAAAAACACTTCTCATTAAAAGATGTTCTCTCGTGTAAATACCTGATATTTATAAAGTTTGGGTTTTTGTTTTTTTAAGGTTTATCGGTTTGGGGTTTTTTGAGTGTCTAATCCTAGCAGGTATGAAAATTCTGTATGATTTATGGCCATTTCTGTGGCTTTAAAGGATTGTGATAGACCCACCCCAAAAGGAGCTTTCCGGGTGGCCCACTAATGAAACCAACCAACATTCTGCTTAAAGCCCTGATTAAGGAAGGTACTTAAGGATACGTGTAACTCTATGGCCTCGTCTACACTGGGGGGTGGGAGGGTGAATCGACCTAAGATACGCAACTTCAGCTACGAGAATAGCATAGCTGAAGTCGACATATCTTAGGTCGACTTTCCTCACGGCGCGGGGTCGACTGCCGCCGCTCCCCCGTTGACTCCGCTTCCGCCTTTCGCCGTGGTGGAGTACAGGAATCGACGACAGAGCGATCGGGGTAGTGTAGACGTACCCTAAGAAGGGAGTAATCCCAGTGCATGAAATGGGACTGTTCTTATGCATAGTGAGACAGGTACTGAAGTGCCTTTCTCAATCGGGACCTAAGGCAATGGGCTCTAGCAGTTTTAATGGTAACAACTGAGTTTTAATTTGTAGCTGGAGCTGATCCTTTTATTTGCAAGTGTTCGTGTGTTTGTCAAAATGATTGCGCTTGCATTTAGAAAAAGGAAGTGTCGTTCGTATTCCATAAAGACTAGAAAGCGTACTATGCCATTTTGTGTTTGTTGTGATGTTTTCTTTTAGTGTATCTTTTAATCAGTATTACCTTGCAAAGACAAATAAAGTATGCTATGGAAATGTATGTTTTATTCTCCATTTTAAACAAAGGAATAATTCTCTAGAATGCCACAAAAATGTGACAGTATTAGATATTTTAGTACAGTGTGTCTGAGAGGTAAATCAAGTATATAGCATTAGATTTTAAGTATCATGCCTTACGTTTCAAAAGCTATAGGGTAAATCCAGCCTTCATTATTTAATTTTGGGGTGCTCCTACTTTGAACTGTACAGTAATAAGCATCTTGAGTTTTAGAATGCAAACATTTAACCTGTTGCACAGATATTACGAATTACTTTTTTAAAATGCCATCTAAATTGATATTAATGAGAATGAATTAGTCATGTTTTTTAAAACATCTTGTCTAGTTAAAGAAATTAGGTTTTCCTGATATGACTGTTAAATTGCAAATCAGTGGAGATATGGATGAAATTGGTTTATTAAAAGTGCACTGTTACCTTCTTTGTTCAATGCCACCTCATTTATATTCTATCCCTAATTACCAGTCAACACATTAGCCAAGACTGTTCTTGGTTTTAATTTCTAATTTTGAATGATTTGACGTTTTAAAACTTATCCTTGTTTTTTCTGTATCATAGGTACACACAAAATATACTGTCTTTGGTCCTCTTTGCTTTGGTTGCACAATAAAGAACTTAGCTTTTGGTAACTTGTTTATCAATTTCCCCCTGTGTTCAGTGAATCAGAACTTCCCACATTTAAACGATTAAATTATGCAACTGAGATACAAATGGAAAAGTCTCACATTTGCCACTTCTGCATTTCAGGAATTTGTGTGTTTGTCCTTTGCTATTTCAGGGTTGTTTTCCTAAACTCAATTCATTTTTTTATAAATTATCTTTGCAGTAACATCACCAAAGAATGATTATCAGAAGGCTTGAATGGCTCATGGGATTGGGAAGGGGAGATGAAGCCTTTCACCAGGTCACAAGGTTGAATCCAGCCTTGGACAGTAGAAATGAACAGCCTGATTCTCCTTTCACTTGCACTGGAATAGATCAGAAGTCAAGGGTATTAGTACTGGGTGTAAAAGAATAATCAGGGTCCAAAAGTGGCTACCATCTGACTGCTGTTGAGTGGCCATTTTAAAATTACCTACATTAGCATTTTGTAGTCCACCCCTCAGTTGATTATTTTAATTCCTTCCATGTAAGAGATTCACAATAGCAAGGTTTCAAATAGACCTCATGGAATTTCTAGCTATTATCCCTTTTCAGGTTATAGAAACTCTGATGGTGTGAGGTTAGTTATTTTTTTTAGTTGGGTGTTTGATCTGTATGTTTGCTTGGGAGTCTTTTCTGCTGTGTTTTGTGGTTTGATTTTTTATTTTTATTTTTTTGGTGGTTTTGGGGCTTTCAATTTTATTTCTTTTGATGGAGCGGTGTCCATGTGGTGAATGTCATGCCTGTTACGTTGGCAAGGCTTTATCAAAGAGGAAAGTTTGCTGGTCTTTGTCTTTACAGGACAAGTTTCTGTCTTGTAAATTAGACTGTTCAGAGTACAATAATAAACATAGCCAAAGGTTTGGGAAGTAAAGACCTATGAGGAAAGAACTAATTTTCAATAAATAAAGAAGAGAGAGATAACTCTACATATATGTAAAAAACAAGATGGGATATTATTTTTAATCAGTAAATCAGAACAAGTAGTAGATTTAAGCCACTGCAAGGGATACTAATAGTAAAATTAAGGAAAACTTTATAAAAGTTAGGTAGTAGGAAAAAACCTATTGAATCTCACTATCAATACTGGGCCAGGTGCTAATATGGTGTAAATCTGCACAGCTCCACTTAAGTCAGGGAGCCTGTTTCATTTTACAGCAGCTCCAAACCTGCCCTTTTGTGTTTTAAAGACGCACATTTTGGATCTCTAACTGAATGAAGTCAAACTTAAATGTTTCAGGTGTGTAGTGTGTTCATCAGTAACGTAGGATGTGCCTGAAAGCTAGTGCAGAATCCTAAAAAACTAGCTCCCAGTGTGTTTGTAATTAACCAAACTCGTTACCTGTATAATCACATTTTGCACCCAGAAAAATCTGTGACCTAGTAGCAAGATCTTATGGAAAAACCTGTATGAAGAAAATGTCTTGCCTAGCAATTTTATTGAAGGGGATTTATGGAGATGTTCTTTTACCCAGATAATCTAACTTCAGAAGTATATGTAGCACGCAAAGCATAATTTCCATGGTTGACAAGGTGTTTCTCTTCCGAAGGTGTCTGCAGTTAAGTACAGTGAGGATCTTTATGCTCCTCAGCTGATTTGCGATTCCCAATGTCCTGGAAGGAGAAAAAAAATTGAGGGTATCAGAGCCTGTGACTTTGTCCTGGGCTTTCCAGAGATAAAATATCATGCATTACTTCACTCTATCGCCTAAACCTTCTTTGTTCTCCTTTCAATAGGACGATTAAACAAAGACCTACTAACCAAATTAAAGTATAAAATGAACACTGATATATGGAAACCTTGCCAGAAAGAATGTTAATGAATGAAGTTCTCTAAAGGCATGCTGGCTAAGTTTTCAATACAAATGGTTTTATGCCCAATCTCTTTAGTTCATAGCAGTTTTCTTTAGAAATTTGTCTCAAAGTACCTGAGTTTCCTTGACTGTAGAATGAATTAGATAATGTTCTGAATAAAGTCTCTCATCACAATCGTGTCAGTCATTCTATTTAGGAAACTCTCTCTCTCTTCTTTTGGAATCTTGGATCAGCTGTAACCTAAAAAGTATAAAGCATCTATTAATCCATGTGTGGAGTACAGCAGAGGATGCTGTAATGGGAGATTTAAGACAGCCAAACAGCTTGTACCTGATGGATGTAAGCAGAGGCATTTAATTTAAATATGAAATATTTCAACTGGCTGTTCGGCTCTTTCACTTGGGACAAGCCAAGGTGCAGCTGTGATTCTTCATAGAACTGTCCCTGGGATGCAGTGTTTGGGCCAGATCCGCAGTTGGTGTAAATTGACATAGATCCGTTGGAGTCCATAGAGCTATATTTGTTTACACCTGCTGAGGACTGGGCTTTTTGTACATGAAGATGATTACTTTTACAATTACTTTAAATCCCCCAGGATTCATTTTGCTTTTCCTAGAACATTGATTTTTAAGCCTGGTAATATGGAGTTCTATGGTCCCCGGAAATGTATGTAAAATATTATTTCATTTTTGTCATGGCTGATGCATAAACACAAGACTACAGTGGGCACAGAGATATTGTGGATTTGTACCTGTGTTTGTACCTGATACAAATAATGATTGTGCTCAGGGATGTTAGCAGTGAAGCATTGCTCAAGAGTTAATGGGATGTCAAAATTTTGCCCACCGTACAGGCTTTGTAAAACAAAGCTATTGGGAAAATGTAAGCAGAAAATTTTCCATGATACTTTTAAAAATTCAGATTGAAAGTTGTTACTGATGAGTAAAGATTTCCCTGCTGTGTTGTCAGTTGAAGCATTTCCCAGTGTTGTGCTATTATGTGGAAACGTGAAAGCAAACTCAGCAGAAACTGACTCGAAGAAAAAAAAATAAAAAATTAAAATGAACAAGCCTATTGTGTTGCCTAAACTGGGGGAAGGCTACAAAAAATAACCAGTATGACTAGTGAAAATTGAATTTGATTTTTAAACTTCAGTTCTAATAATCTAAAATGTGTGGGGATTTGTTTTATGAAATAAAAACCGTTGCCTGGCAATGTCCCTTTAAAATGTAGTTTTGACAGCATATCAGATCAAGATGTGTTCAGCCTCAATCGTTGTTTACTGTTCTTGCAGCGAGATGTGTGATGGCATGTCATTGGACCACTGCACTGTTGTAATCTGAGCACTCCCGCAGTGCTGGTAGTGGATTGGTGCAAGAGGTCTTGGATACACCACTCTTAACCGCAGTGGCTCTGCTAATAAGGAAACTAAACTGATTCCTGGGAGCGGATGTGTTGCCAGGGTCATCCTGCCCTATGTTCAGGGCCAATCACTATTTGTTTTATTAAACTCTTAGGTTTTCCAGTTCAATGTCTGCATTATCTGGGGGAGCCAAATAACGCAGAGGCAGCACCACAATATTTCCTGATACGAGAGCTGGAAAGAAAACAGCAGTGGGAAGGGGGTTGCACAAAATTATTTCCATTTTTTAATCCAAATTTATTTTTCAGTCTTTTACTGACAAGCTCTGTCTTAATAGTAAATGTGGTAACTGCTGGTGACTGTTCTCTTTTAGTAGTGACTACAGAGGAGGAAGGATAGCACTCAGCAAATCTGACTTCATCCTTGCCTCTGTTACAGATTTACAGGAAACCGTGGTACTTAATATCTCCGTTCCCCAGTTTCCCCATCTATAGAATGGGGATGTCATGGAGCCCACTAGGCTAGGGTGCTTCCTCCTGGCGGGTCTGGGGATTAGCTCCTTCCAGAGGTGCTGTGCCGTCCTCTGGCAGTCTCTCCACCCATCTTTGCAACTTCAGGAGCTCCTTAGCAGCTTGACCCTCCGGCCAGGTCACTGTGCATCCTCCTCTTCTGGGGTAACAAAGCCTTTTGGGGCAAACTGTCCCAGGTAGTCTGCTCTCTGCCCGGTCTATGTCACTTCCTCCATGACTGGTGGGGAACCTGGGCCCGCCTCTACTTCAGGTTCCAGCTCAGGGACCCTCTCAGCAGCAGACAAGATCTGCTCTATTCTGTAACTTGCTGCTTTTCCCATGAGCCTTTTTGGCTCTCTCCTTTCTCTGTGTTTGCCAGCCCGAAATACCTCTTCCCCGGAGTAACTGTAAACTACCCTCTGTAGTCCCAAAAACACCCGTTTTCTCAGGTAGTGACTGCAGACTCCTTCCCTGCAGCCCGTAGATGCTCTCAGCTTCTGGACTTTATACAGTTCCCTCCTGTTCCCATCCAGCTGAACCTCATCTAATTAATCCCTGCTCCTTGGCTCTTCCTCCAGGTGCAGCCTGGGCAGTTAATTGACCCACCTGGCCACCTTAACCCCTTCAGGCCTTGTGTGGGGTGGACACCACATCACAGCGGATAACACTTCCTTTCCCCCACTCTGTGATTTGTCTATTAAGATTATAAACTTCTCAGGGCTGGGGACTGGCTCTTACTATGTGTTTGTACAGTGCCTTGCTCATTCAAGCCCTGATCTCAAATTTGGGATGGATGCCCAAAGCCTCCTTTGGGTATAATATTTGGTTATATATGCCCATCCCTCCTGGCCTCCACATTGTGTGACTGTTAGGAACTCTCCAGGCTTTAGAACTGTCTCTCTGAACCGGCTCAACAGTGGGTGCACCTACCTTTGTTAGTTCCATTTTCACTGCTGATGGTAGCGGAAACCACTTACACTGCTGGTGAGCCACAGTGAATCCTGTGTCTCTTCAGATTATACCTGGACATCTTCCACCATATTTCCTCAGGATTTGTATCCATCAGTCCTGCTGCTTCAGAACTGTTTATTCAGATACTTTGTGTGGAATGAGGCAGGTAGGACTAAGCTCCACAATGAGATCTTATTTTTGTTGGTGATTCTTTTATCTTCCACCGCTGGTTTTTTTTGTTTGTTTGTTTGTTTGTTTGTTTTTTGAGGCATGTCTGAGAAGCCGCTCGTTGCCTTCAGTTGCTTCTGTGAGGTCTGTCAGAATATATCCCTCACAGATGAGCATGATCCCTGCCTTTTGTGGCTCTGCTGGCTGTGTAATCTACGAGATAGCACTTTGAGTTGCTAGGTACTTAGGTGAGAGCATAGTAAAAACAGCCAATGGTCCCCTGAAGCTTCTACTAAGCCTAATGCCAAGTCAACCCAGAAGATCTCAATGGACAAGTCTTTGCTTCAGCATCCAGCAACCCAGCTGGGCATTGACTATGGTAGGACTCGCTGCTCCATTTCAGGCCGACTCCTGCTATGTTTGAATTGTGACATGTCAAGGCTGGCACCCGTCCTCCTGGATGCTGTTGTCTCAAAATCAGCTTTCCTTCTTTCTAGGTTGATCATGAGCTTACTAAAACGAATTTGCCAGACTCAGCATGTTTCAGTCATTCGTCACTGAATGTTGGGCTTACTGGCCTCCTTATTGTTTGATATCCATAACGCTCCTTAGGAGACATTTGCGGAGCCCAGCCACAGTCCACTCAGATTCGTGAGCTATGTCTGCTGATGGACTCCCATAAAGAAGCTCTCACTCAGTGGACAATTTACAATGTAGAAAGGTTCTAACTTCTAGTGACCATAGCCACATCCTGCCTAGGATGGAGAAGCCCACGAATGACTTCCACATTTTCAGTGTGATCATGACATTGAACCAGCCCCTCCACCCAGGCAATAATTGTGGTCTCCGCTGTCCATTCCTCCTTCTCAGTTACTTTCTTCCCTGCTGCTTGGTTTTCAGGGAAATACCCTCCTCAAATCAATTCCCAAAGCCATGGCTGTCCTTCCAATCACTTCTGATTACTCAAGTCTGCCATGATGCCCATGGTAAACTACCCAATGACTATGGACAAGGCCTGTTTTAGATCCATCAAAATCTCTTGTTAGTTTGTTTGGGGTCACAGAAGATGGGCCAACAGCTAACAGACCCTGTGGATCGGAGATTGCTGAAGCAAATCATTCCCAAGTGTTGTTCCCCTTCAACTGTCTAAGTTGCAGATATAGGACCTGATTCTCTTCAGAAGAGCTTCACAACTCCAGCTCAAGTGGATGCCCCAGCACCTCTGAAAATGTGGCTCTTAATTCATCAGACTTAATATAGGTTCTATTTTATTTTTTTGCTGCCTGTGTTTGAGGGCAGGGCAGGTTCATGAGGGGCTTTTTGTGTTTCAAATCCCCCTTTTCAAGTCCAGAAGCTCCTTGTGTTATAGAGTATCATTGTGGTTTATCTAAGCTACTGAGGCCTCTTTCAAAGCCATTTGATTCCTGTCAGCTCAGGTTTCTTGCATGCAAAATTTTTCTTTCCAGTGTCTGTGGCTTCTATTTGTAGAGCAAGGAAACCTCATGGTCTAGTGACTGATCTATCCTCCACTACATTTTGCAAGGATAAGATGACACTATGGACTCGGACAAGATTCCTTCCCAATGTGATGACAGAGCTCCACTTTAATGACTTCATCATCCTGCCAAATTTTTCCCACACCTGAATGCCCTTCATTGCAAGACCTTGATTTGCAAGTTTGAGGCTATCAAAGGTCCCCAGGCTTTTATCTACAGCTGGCTGCAGATCTTGATGTCCATCCAACTTTTCATTTCACTTGACATTGGTACAACAGGTCTGTCTTTACCAGAGCTGTGGTTAAATGGCTGGCTGATTGCATTATTTCTCTTTGGTCTCTCTGCAGCTTTTGGATTGTGTATGTTGGTTGTGAAGTTACACACTTACAGAGTGTTATTGCTTGGAATTCTGGCATGAATCCAGATTTGGCTTCATATGTTGCACAAGCTGTTTGAGTTGTGTGCTCGTAACTTTTTCTCTCCCTAGCTATTTTAATTTTCTGGGATGACTGTCTGCTATGATGTGTCCTTATCATTATCAAAACTTTATTTCTTTGCTGCTGCTGTGAGAGATTGCCAGTAGCACGTTTACTAGTCTGAGACCTGCAGGTTTCCTTTGTGTGAAACACAACTGACTACGATTAGTCATCTTCTGGAGAGACACCTTCAGAGCTTTTCAGTTTCCTGGAGTGGGCTCTATGATGAGTCATGCCTTTTTGAAGAAAAGGACATTACTTATCTGCTATCATACTGCATCCCACACCCAGTTATCTCCACAGAACTGGGGCTCCATTGAGTAATTCTTTATGCTTGCTACCAACTTATTCCAACAAATCAAGGTTAAGGGCAGTGAGAGCTGCTATATCCTCAGCAAGGCAAGGATCTGCTGCCACCATCTGTGTTAGTTTAATGGCTTAAGAACGCTAAAGCTATGATAGTTCTCATCAGTTCCAGCTGTAGAGAGCATGGGACTCCATTACAGTTGCTTGCTTTATATGACCAAGGACTAATTTGTTTAATACTTGTATTACAAATGGAGAAAACAAGGCAGAAGTGGTAACGTGATTTGTCCCAGGTAACAAAGTCAAGACTACAATTCAGAGCTTCTGATTTCCAGACTGGTCGCTAAGCTAACCAGATTATTCTAGCCCTGGGAAAGCTTTAGGTCAAAATAGTGGCCTTGTGTTTGCAGTTCAACCACATCCAAAATCATAATAAATCTCTGAAATGTTAACCATCCAAAACCTGGGTTCTGCTTTTTTGGCCCTTCATATCCGTATTTGCAGTTAACCACTGCTTTAGTTGTGATGTCGGTTGCTGATTTTAATGGTATGTTCCTGCTTGGTAAATCCGGTGTTACCTATGTAGGCATCTTCTTATTAACTGAACATCAAGGTCTCAGCTTTATCAGTGCAGCCCTCAGGAATCCCTTCAAGGATCCATCCAAAGCTCTGTGACACAGTGAGATGTCATCACTAGAACTTCCCCAGATGGCCAGATTGTATGCAGGACTTGCCAACATACAGAGTTGTGCTGGCTTACTTTAAGATGTGATTCAGGTTAATTTAAGTTGACTGGAGCAGATTTAAAATAAACCACTCAAATCAAAATAAGGGCCCACACGGGGGGTTGAGTCAAATTAACTAAAACCATTGCAAGTTTGTGGGTGGGCAAAGCCTCAATCTAATGATTCACATGGAGGTGCAGACTCCCTGATTAGCTGCTACCAACCTCTGCTGGAAGTGATGCCATTCAATAGCCATACAATTAAGTAGCATTTCAGTGTTTGTGGTCCCAGATCATATTAAACTGATTTTTAAAAGTACATTTGATTTTTCCCTCCATTTTTTTCCCATCAGGACACGGGTAAAGATCGTTTGGCTGCATTTCCACTTTTCATGTCCATATCTACCATGTTTGGATTTCTTTTCTAAGTCTCACCTTAACTCTAAATTTCCTCAGGTTTATAATACATGTTTATGGGAAAATTGCAACATTCCTGATTTTTTTACCCTTAAATTACTTATATTTACATTCAACCTGAACTCCAGTTTAATGTATTCCCAGACCAAAAATATGTTAAATTAATATAATTATATTTAATAGCTTTTGGAAGTAAAGGTATCATTTTAATTTGAGTTCTGGCCACCATTATTATACACAGACACACACGGCTGTATTCAGTTTGTCTCTTTAATCTCTGCCCAGAGATGAGTTTTTAAGCGCCATCAAAATTCCTTTAATTGTTTTTGTGTCATATGCCTTGAACAAAATTTCCCTGAAATCAGAATCATTGTGCTTGTATGAACAATAGCTGAATTGATTGTGACCCGTGATTTGTTTTGTAGCTCTCAATGAGAGCTAATGAACAAGCCCAGTTAGAACAAGACAAATTCACTTGTTTTGATGTTTGTTCACGCAGACCCAGTGGTTAGAGTTACATTTACATTTCACTAGCAGCCTCAGCCTGACTCTCGCTTTGTGGATGATTGTTCAGTAACAAAATGGCCATGTTCTGGAGCATTGAAAGTCAACCAACGAGCAGCGACAGCCAAGACAGCCAAACCTTGCACCAAATTTTAGTGTGATAAAACCATAATCCTGTTTGAGTGGCTGCTGCTTCCTGCTCCCTCTCTCACAAAGGTCCCATGCTCTAGCAAGATTTATTTTCAAAAATACAGTAACACTATCACCATCCTGCCTGAGAACGTCTGAGCAGCCTCCCCCTCTCTCCCAGGGTTGGCCATGGCCAACCAACATGTTGTAAAAGTGTTAATTCCGTTAGGTGCTAATGGATCATCTGGTGTTATAGTGGATCACAAATCGAATGTGTCGCCAATGTGATGCAGTTGTGAAAAAGGCTACTATAATTCTGGGGTGCATTAAGAGGAACGTTGTATGCAAGACATGGGAGGTAACTGTCCCTTGGCCTCAGCTGGCATATCGTGTCCAGTGCTTGGCGCCCCACTTTAAGAAGCACCTGGACAAACTGGAGAGAGTCCAGAGGAGAGCAACAAAAATGGTAAAAGATTTAAAAACCTGACCTATGAGAAAAGGTCAAAAAGTTGGGTATGCTTAGTATTGAGAAAAGCTGACTGATTGGGGACATAAGTCTTCAAATATGTTAAGGCCTGTTATAAAGAGGACAATGATCAATTGTTCTCCATGTCCACTGAAGGTAGGACAAGAAATAATGGGCTTAATCTGCAGCAAGGGAGATTTAGGTTAGACATGAGGGGAAACGGTCTAACTATGAGAGAAGTTAAGCACTGGACTAGGCTTCCAAGAAAGATTGGGAGGTCTAGATAGTATTCAGTCCTGCCTTGAGTGCAGGGGGCTGGACTAGAAGACCTCTGGAGGTCCCCTCCAGCCCTACAATTCTATGATTGTGGAATCCCCATCATTGGAGGATTTTAAGAATGGGTTAGACGGGTTAGACCTGTCAGGGATGGTCTAGGTTTACTGGGTCCTGCCTCAGCGCACAAGGTTGGACTAAATGACTTCTCAAGGTCCCTTCCAGCCCTATATTTCTATGATTAGATGTTAAAAAGCTCTCAATTAAAATGTTAGCTAGTGAGGTTTTTTAAAAAGCAACACTTAGTCTTGACAAGGCCAAGTGGAGGTAATGGGAGGAGGGAGCCTTTGTAGAATGACAATAGCAGCCAAGACAAGGCTCTAGAACCTGCTTGGACCTTTCAGAAATGGGGTGAGATCCTCTGCTGAGCTTTTAGAGGCTGGGCCAGAGTGGGTGTAGGCACAGAGCAGCTCCTAAGCTGATCCCCTCCAACAGGCCTTAGAGGAGGGGGGAGGGACAGTAAGTGGCCAAATAGGCAGCAGTACCTGTGGGTCAGGGACTGCTTGCAGGACCCAGTGAATGACCTGCAAAGATTCTCGGCCCCACTGGATTAAAGTATCATCAAGCCAAATCGTTCCAGGTCACGGAATTTACAAGGTTCATGACTCACCCCCCTCTTCCTGATTTTATTTTGAAAGTAAATTCCCTGGTGGGGAGAGGAGGAATCAAACACTCCGAGGTGAAGAAATGCAGAGTTGAAAGGTCAACCTTAATTTTTCCCTCGAGTGCTTTAGCCTATGAAATCTTTCTCGTTATTGCGTCTTGGCAGTGCAAGAGAGATTAGGATTTTTGTTTTCTATGCTTTAAAATACAGTAGGGCATATACAGTCCTCAAGCTTGGTTGGGTTTTTAAAAAGTCTCCATGAGATCTATAAAACAAACCAAGATTTGAGAAGGGTGGAGGGGAAAAGACCAGTTCAGTTGTTTTCAGGTTTTGAGTTTAAATTTGAATGGCCCAGAGTCTGGATTAATATGTGATCTCCTCCTTTAATCTCTCCAGTATGAGACAGGCCGGAGACTGAAATAATCTTAAATTTAAGGCCCTGATTACGGTACGGGGACTGTAATGGCACAGCTATGACACTGCAGCTATTGCAGCATAACCCCATAATGTAGACACAGTCTGCAGTGACCGAAGGAGTTTTTCCACCAATGTAGGAACTCCACCCCCACCCTCCCACGTGATGGTAGCTAGGTCAATGGAAGCATTCTGCCATCCACCTCGCTGAGTCTACACGGGGGATTAGTTCAGCTAGCTATGGCACTCAGGGGTGTGGATTTTTCACATCCTGAGGGCCATAGTTATGTCGACCGAAATTTGAAGTGTCCAGCGGGCCACAGATAGCCCAGAGATTTAAGGCATCAATACAAGAGGCAGGTTTGTTCTCAGTCCTACAACCGACTTCTAAGTGGAGCTGGTCAGAAGATGAGGACATTCTTCCACAATTATGTTCTGACCAGCTGATCAGAAAATATTCCATTTCTTTTCTTTTCTTTTTCTTTTCTTTTCTTTTTTTTAAATCTGAGTTTAGAAATTTCCCTGCTTCTTTAGCTCCAAATTTTCCAACCAACTCCACTTCAGAGAACTTGTTTTCTCAACGCCGGTGTTTGCATGAATCCTATTTTACTTTTGCATAGAAGCATATGTGTGTGTGTAAAAAATATACACCCAGACTCAAGATGTAAAATACTCTGATATAACACCTTTCATCCAGGTGGATCCCAATGTGAGATCTTTATCATTATTACACACTGAATGAGCTTTGCCTAACTGGCTTGAGGGGTTGGCAGAGTGTTTTATGTTTAATGCTTTGGCTATATATGAAGAGGAATGCTTCAATAATGAGGTGAGAGCTGACAGGGTGCATCTTCCCTTCAGCATCTCCTTGGGGAGAGGGGAGCAGTGATAACCCCTGTGCTTAAAGCAAACAATTCAGAACCCAAGGGTTTGGGTGTCTTTGCTGTCATTTTCTGCCCTTTTCTCTCCCCCTGAGAGACTTGGCCCTTCACTCCTCCGTAAAAAGAAAAAAAATAGACTAACAACTGGTGTAAAAACCCTAAAGGACCCAGTTCATCTTAGGGTGAAGCCTCTTTTACATGAAATGTGGAAATCTTAACTTTCGCCTCTGCCAGTAATTCAACAGCTGGAATGTAAAGTCAGCTCATGCCACCCCTTCTCTTGCAAACAGAGCAAAGGAACACATGGGAGGTAGCCACACTTTTTTGCCACCTGAAAAAAAAGAAAGAGTCCCATAATCAAAGTGGGTTTCCCTCTAGCAGAGTCTGTTGGCAGCCAGGCCAAACACTGACACAGCCAACCCTATGGTACTTAAGTAGAAGCCGCTCACAAATCCAATGTCCTGCTCCAACTTTCTCATGATGCAACCCTGGGTACCCAAATAGGAGGGGGCTGCCTAGACTTATGGGGGGCTGGCTAACTAGGGTCTGTCTTAAACCGCGAAACTGATAAAATGAAATTACTGATCACCTCCAACCTTGGTCCTGGAAAACAAAGATGATGAAAGCACATTTTAATCCGGGCTGTTTGCCACTACTTATTTTCCCCTGTATTCTATTTGGTAAATCTCCTGTCATTCTCTGCCTGGGAATTTGCTAGCTCCTGGCTTTCTAGGACCTTTAATATCCCTCCTGATGGCAGTTGGTGTGGAGAGTAAGTATGAGTGCCCTGGATGGAGTGAACTTTCCCCTTCCACTCATTCAACAGATCTAACATAAACACATAAAATAAGTGAAAATGACTGATTTGTTTCAAAAGATCCCATTGTCGTGAATGTCATAATTACAGCCCCCTGCAACACATGAAAGGAGTTTTGTTGCTTCATAGCCTGACTTCGGAAGCTTGCTGTGTTTGCAATCTTGGGGGCTCAGGACAGGTCTTTTCTGGGCATGCCTCCCCCTGCTGGTCGCTTGTAATCAGCTTTTTTTTCCCCCTCCCTGTTTAGTCCCAATCAAGTCAGAAAACAGCTGCTTATTTACCCTGTAGAAAGGAGATGGTGGAAGTGTTTGAAGGTAAAACAGACACAGTCAGAAAAACCTGCAACTCCCCAGCCTTGCACTGGAAATGAGTCAGAGAACAATTTGACCCTTTAAATAATAACACTCATTTGGTAACAGGTCCCATACAACAGATCTGGCAATTAGCAAATTGTGGTTTGAGAAATAATAAGCACCCTAGCTAAAGAAAATCGGAGAAGGGAGTTTCAGCTATTCATTGACTCAGCTTTCTCCCTTTAGGGGGAAACATTAATGTTTAGACTTGTCTGCCTGCAAGGAGGTAAACGATCTTCTTCCTTGCTTCTGTGTGTTTGGGGAGACACTTTCTCTAGTTTAAAGTTTTACATTACTTCTCCTGGTGTATTAGCAGAGAGTCATTTATAAAAGGCAGGGAAATATTTGTGACAGGTTCCCCCCCCCCCACACACACACACAGACAAACACACACCAGTAACAATTGCATTATTAAAGTCTTAGGCTATAAATGGATAAATATGCCATATGTATAGTATATTTGAAATGCAGTTGTGTATATTACATATAAAATGTGTATGTATGTAAAATCTTTATAAGATCAGTATGGGTGTAGAAACTTTGGGTTGTTATATAGAAAATCACAAGCCTTCAATACAAGGAATCAAAAATTCCCCCCCAATCCCAAGTACTAAAAGGTCAGTTCTCTGACTCGACACTGTTATTTATTATTTGTATTACAGTAGCACCAATCAGGATCTGGGGTATTATTTATCGCATTTAGTGCTTGCCATCAGTCATGAAAACTTAACAAAGACGCTATTGGGTTTATCTATAGGCAGCTAAACAAACGTATCTTGCTCTTCCGTTATCTTCTTGTTAACAAAACACTATCAGGATGTTCTAAACATCAGCATTTACTGCACAAGAGCCCTTTATCTAGGATGATATATAGAGAACCCATCAATTAGTGCAAGGGGTTTGTAGATACCTGCCATATATTCTCTCCAAACCACCAGGAGCTTCCCTGGCTTATTTCACGAATGATATCACTGCATTTTACGGGCCTCAGCTATTGGTGTTTGGAGCTAGAAGATCCTGTTTTAATCATAATAAATAATGTAAGGAATGATGGATACTTGTTAATAAAAACCCAAACTGAGAAAATGTTCCCAGCTTTGAAGTAGTAGCCCAAGTAAGCGTGTACTGGAGTGCAGGCTTGTTCTGAGTCCTGGGACAGAGTAACGCACGAGTGTTACGAGGCGAGGACCGAATTGGCACATGAGGACACTTACTAAGGAGTAGACCCCTCACACCTGGAAATCTCAAGTCATCATGCAGCATGGTACAGCAGAGTTGGCACCCAAAGTGAAATACCAGCCCCAGGGAGGTCAATGTGAATTTTGCTATTGACTTTCATAGGGCCTGGATTTTACCCTCCCCCCCCCCCACCACCACCACCTTCCCTGTCTTCCCTCTGGTGGGCCCTGTAGCTACAAGGTTCTTGCCACCTGGGATTTCTCCCCTAGCACAGTCGCCTCCCCTAGATTTAGAAGGGGCAACTTTCATTCTTTGTTTTCCCCCCACCTGCTCATGCTATCTTTATTCCCAGCTCTCCGTGACTCCAGTGCTACCTTGCTCTAGGCTATCCGGTGACCGTGCTCCACCACCAGGAAACTTTCTCTTTTCAATGGCTCAAGATCTTAGGAGGAACTTTCCCCCCTTCCCCCTTTGGAGCCTCGATCTCTGCACGCCTGACATGACCCTACTGGGCAATCAAGCCGGAGGGAGAGGGAGTCAGGCCCCAGATTTTGTTTTCGAGCCTGGAGACGTCGCTGTGGGGCTACAGCCGGACTCTCCAGGGGACGGCTGCATTGTCCCAGCTGTTCTATGCAGAGGCATCATTTTCAGACCATTTTTACTAGCCAGAGAAGCAGCACAACTCCCCAGGATGGCCTCCACAGTTTAAAATAACAGGCTTCCCCCCTCCCGTCCCCCCACATTGCCAGCAGCGACTCTCACTTCACTCGTGTCACCGCAGCCCGAGAGGGGCTGAGAGGCCCACTCTTGAACAGCAGCATCTCGAACCGTGGGAAGCTGCTTTTCCAGACAACTGGATCAATCACAGCGCAGGAACCCTCTGACCCCAAGCTGCAAATCAGGCTGCCAGGTCCCACATATAAAATGGATCAACCTGCTCCCCCACTCCAGAAGAAGGTGGGGGGGGGGAATCCTAAATTAGCCTTAGTGGAATGGAAATTCTTCAGGTACACAGCAAATCTTAAGGTTTAATCCAAGCTTCTGTTTGTCTCTGGGATTTCTTTACGCCAGGGCACGAATTAGATCTTGCAGAACAGACTTTCCTTTGCAAATAAATATATTGCCTGGTTAAAACCTGTTTCACCTCACTCTTGAAGTGACTCTCCTCTGCAACACCTGGATTCAGGAAAGTACTTTAAGCACTTACTTAACGTGAAGTGAAATGGGACGTAAGCGCGTGCTTAAAGTTAAGCACGTTATTTTAGTGCTTTGCTGAGTCAGGGCCTACGGTGGCAGCAGGGAAAGCAGACTTTGCTGTTATAAGACTGTTGATTTTCTGACTAAAAAGTCAAAAGCAAACTAAAAACAAGAAGAGGAAAAAGAAATGGGGTCGGGTTTCGTGGTTGGCATGTAAGCAAAATGTATTATGAGTTATCCTTTTTGTTTTACTATTTCATTCTGTTTACAAACCAAACCAGTTGGAAGCAGACAGCCCTTGATGATCGTGATCCTCAAGTCGTTTGGGTTTAGGATTTGGGTTCAGCGTATGTGCTGGATAACTCAGACACTGCTTTCCAAACCATATGGGTGTCTTCCTGGGAGCTGCTCCCACTAGAATGTGATGTTACAGGCCATATTTGACTCTCGCCAAAGACGATGAAAAAACCCATGGGAACAGGGCCCACCTCTCTGATGACATGTGGGCCTTGGATCAGCAAGTTGTAATACATGAGTGGGCCCACATGCTTCGGTATCAGAGTCAAAGATACCTAATGATATTTGAAGAGTCAGGGGAGGTGGCTACAACCAAATGCAAACACTTGGAAGAACGTACCTGTCTACCTTTGCCTTTCTGATCATTATGAATAGACAAATTAGACAAATAGACAAATAGACAAATTAACTAATCCCGCCGGCCCTTCAAGCCGCCATTAATTGGCCGCTTTCTCACAGGAAGCCCAGCAGAGACTGGGAGGAGAGGATAGTGACCATTCACAGCAGCCCAGGGAACGTGATCTAACTGCACGGGGTGCCACGGAAGAAAATGCAGAGGTGTTTGTATGAGAAGTTGAAGAACAGGCCCATGAGAGTGTCACCATTGCTGGAGAGTAGGCGGGACAAGGCAAGTGGGGCCAAACTGTGCAGGGCTTTGAAGGTGAGGACAAAAATCTCAGTCTGGATGTGTTGACACCTTGTGACCTTGGGGGAGTTTTGCCTTCCTCTGCAGGATGGGGTGTGGGCCACTTACTGGGATCCGCTGGGTATGTCTCCCGTAACCAATTTCCTTGTTGTTGAGGGGCCCTCAGACACTTGTGCACCTTGGTCCTGCCTATTCACTGCCTGCGGCAAACAATAGCTTAGACTCTTGTGGGCTGTAATGCTTTGGTCTCATTTTGTTGCATTTGGGTTTAGGGGATCTGAGGGAGTGTTGGTGGCCTGTGCTAGACAGGAGGTCAGATTAGATGATCTGGTCATTCCTTCTGGCTTGTGAAACCAGGGCAGCTGGCGGAGGGATTAGAATAGGGGAGTGGTGTGGTCAAAGTGATGGGCCAGGCAGATGGCCTTAGTAGCTGTGTAGTGTAGGAAGCTGAGTGGGAGTGGGGCCTTGTGGGAGGGAGGTGCAGGAATCAGAATGAGAGAGGAGAAGGTCCTAGACCGGTATTGTGGCCATCTGGACAGAAAGAAGAGGAGTTATTTTAGGAATTCAGCGGGGAGTGCAAATGGGGCGCATGTTCTTCCTATTCAGTGCGTGATGTCTGAGAACTCTCTGCAGTTGCACATCCTCACACTTACGTCCTGCCTTTGAACAGGTGGCTCATTTCAAGGTAGCTATTGGAATGACCATGTTGTCTTCCTAAGCCACTAAAAGTGTCCGTGGATTATTTCAAGGATGGCGCTACATAGAAAACTACTGAAGCCAGTGAAGAGCTCTTTGTTCTGGGGGGGAAAAGTCATGAGATGGATAAAATCTTTGCAGGTCTAACTTTATAATAATCTTAAAAGAGAGCCAGAGAGAGGTGGTGTGTACCTGCCATCTGAGGCCTTACGGTCACTGATATGTAAAGCTGATGGCCAGTGGTGAGAGAAATCAGCCTGACATTTTAGAGGTTGGTCTCTGTTGATAAACCTTGATGACTATCCAGTGAAATAAAGGAGGCAGAGGTGAAGACACCACATCAGGTGCATAGGGATGCAGAAGTATGTCTAGCAATTACGAGTGGGCAGAAAACTGTCACCAGCTTGTCTGAACAAAGCCATCAACTTTGTGAACTATAGAAAAATCTGCCTGAATGATACGCTATGGACTATATTACAATTTGCTCCTTCTATTGGCTGAATTTGAGATTAGGGACAAGACTTTCTTGGAAGAAAGTCATAAAAATGATGACATTATATGTGTACATAAAACCACCACTTCCACACTTCCAAACTAGGGTTTTCAATAGCATCCCTTCCTGTTGGCAGCCTGGGCAAGTGGCTCGGGCAGCTAGCTTGAGACTCAAGATCTAGGGTCTAGGCCCTACTGCTTTGGTAACTCTCCGTCCCTCTGTTTCCCCATCTGGGAAATAGGACTAATAATTTTAACTTGCCTTTACTTAAAAAACAACAACGAGGAGTCCGGTGGCACCTTAAAGACTAACAGATTTATTTGGGCATAAGCTTTTGTTGGTAAAAAACCTATTTCTTCAGATGCATGGAGTGAAAATTACAGCTACAGGCATAAATATCCTGGCACATGAAGAGAAGGGAGTTACCTCACAAGTGGAGAACCAGTGATGACAGGGCCAATTCAATCAGGGTGGATGTGGTCCACTCCCAATAATTGATGAGGAGGTATCAATACCAAGGGAGGGAAAATTGCCACCGGACTCCTCGTTGTTTTTGTGGATACAGACTAACACGGCTACCCCTCTGATACTTGCCTTTATTAAGTGCTTTGAGATCTACAGAGTGAAAGGGCTATATAAGAGCTAAATAGCGTCTCTCTACGTCGAACTGAAAGGCCGCAAAGAACTAGCAAGCGATAGAAGAGAATAGTTTGACATATATAAAATGGAAATATCTGAATGCCTTGCTGGACAAAAGTGAAGTGCATCAGCTCCCAGTGGGCCTCTTCCAGGTACTATATTAACATGCTGTTTTATTATAAGCAGGGTAGACTTCAACACTGTTATGCAATTAGTAAGATTGAGAGAAGAATCATCCCCAGCTATTTATATCCCGCTCCAGGAAGCACAGGTATGAGTCCAAGGTGGAATTTGTATTTAATTAAAAGAAAAACATGTTGCAGGAAAGATGATTGTAGAAAGAGCGACAGACAGATAGAGCGAGCTCTTTCTATAATAGATAGGAAGATATTTAACAAACAGATCAACAGAGGTTTGAATCTCCATGTGGTTTTTATATTAACCCTTCACATCCTAGCTCTCCCAGGTGTGTGTGTGGGGAGTGTTTTCGCCAACAGCTATAAAAGTTGCTATTTGAGAGAACAAAAGACAAATAGAAATCATTGATGCAAAACCTACCCATCTAAACATGATCTTTCTGGAGCAGGAACTCGAAGCTCCTGATTTGTATGATATTGCAGTTTGGGTACAATAATATCTGCTACAGTTATTATTAGGGATATGACAATGATTTACCCCTCCCCCCCAAAAAAATGTACATGTGCCGATGAGTGTTAGGGGGGAGGGAAAAAAAGAATAAAAGTTTAATAAACGTGTGCTGGGTTGTGGATGACTTTGTGGCGACCTTTGTTGCAAATGGCCTATGCATGCGGAATAATGGTCTCCTTGCAGAGAGGGAAATGGCTTAGTGCTATCATCGTTGCCTCGGTAACCATCAGAGTCTCCATCTAGCAGAGAGAAATGAGTTATGAAAAGGCTTGAGTGAAGAAGGGATTAACACATGATCCCAGGGACAGCATGTCAATCAAAAGCAGCGGAGAAATTACACTGCTCTATTTGAGAATTTCTCCGGAAACACAACCTTAGTGGAGATATATATATATAGACACACACACGAAAATAATCTACGTAATATATACGTAGCGATAGATTGAAACACGGAAATGTGCATACACACCGATATGTTCACACACATATATACCCACACACACCAGTTTATTAACTCACACACTGCATACACACATGCCTCACAACTTCACACCATATACACAAACCTCACACCTTACTCTCACCCCATACATATAAATGCACACACTTTTGCACGCCTATATATATGCATAGGCATATAAACGCACAAATACACATACACACACACTAGAGAGAAGCATTGTACTCATTATCAGAAAAACCTTGTGCAAATGAAAACAACCAGAAATGCTTCGGTGTGTTTATTTCTTAAATCTTCTAACTGACACACACACGGTCTCTCCTTTCCCTCTCTATTCACGTTCTCACTTCTGCTGCACCTAATGTGTAAACTCCCCTGATTGTGCTTTATCTGGGGAGTCGTCAAGTGCTCATTGCAGCACAAACATGTTAATTCCCTTTTGAGAGTCCAGTAGCGTATATGAAATGAAGTCATTTCTGTGCAGCACCCATAGGAGGCCAATATAAGGAACTGATCCCCTCTACCAACTTATACACGCGAATCGGACCATTTCAATGGCATGACATCTCTTGGATAACCTTGGTGATTTTTGACAAATCTTGGCTCACTTTTCTAATTCTAGTTCACGAAACACAAAAGTTTGGGGCCTGGCCATTAAAAACGTTTTAACAACATTTGGATTGAGATATTGGAAAGCTATCCATAAATTACAAGGCTCTCTGTGTCCATTCACTTTCTTAGGGCGCGTCCTTTCCTGGATCCTGTCTAAGGTTTACATTACCAGGGATCCGTATGGATTTTTCTCCTAACATTGGAAGAAGAAGGTGAGTGGTATAAAGCGTTTCTTTGGAAGGAGGAGTGAGGAATCTGAGCAGAGAAGTTTGAGTGCTGTTCCTTGAACAGCTCAATAGGAAACTTTCTCTTAAATGAAATACATTTTAAAAATCCAGTGATCCTTGTGATAAAAATAAAATCCAGCCAGGCCTCTATATACGGGGAGAGAGTGATTCAAGCCTGCTTTGAGTCTGGAGGATTAGACACTCGCCATGTGGGGGAACAGAAAGTTCACATCTCCGAAGTACCAGTTCAAAACATAAACGCTAACAGAGCTCCCGGCCTACGCTCAGCCCGTATGCACACATCCCACTGCACAACGCACACTCTAGACTCTCCTTCGGTACACACACAGCTCACAGGCTGCACACATCTCAGCCTACTCACAACGCCCAACCCACACTGACCCCTGTGCACACCCCCAATACCGACCCATCCCCCACAAACACCCCAGCGGTTTCCACCTGTTCGCACACACAGATTCATACTCCATCACTGGAACCCCCGTACACCCATCCACACCTCTCTCTCACACACCTGTACAGACAGTAGCCACCCCTCTCTCCCACGCCTTGCCCCTACACATACCCCTCATTCTCACACACACTCACATCCGAACACCCTTGTACAATATACCTGGGCATCTCTCCCGATCCTTCTCCCCCACCTGAAAGCCTCCCTCACACAACACATCTTCCCTACACACTCACACACTATAAAGCTATACATACCCCTCTGCCACATACACACATGTCCTACTGACACACATTACACACTATACCTAACAAGCACACCTGACCCACAAACATGCTCCCTACACACACTCACACATCCTCAGTCGATACATAGACCTCTTTCACACACACTATACGTACTCCTGTATAGCACACCTACCCCATATAACTCACAAACTCCTATATAACACACACAGGCCTTTACAACTCCTGCACACCCCTCTATAACACACACAGCTATGTAACACACACTCCTGTATAGTGCACCCACCTATATGACATACACAGCCTTTATAGCACACCCCCCCACTTATATAACACACATGTACCTGCATAACACACACTAGACATATACACACCCCTAAATACCACACCACACACATCCCTCCAGAACACACCACACATACACACGCTGCACACCCCCTACCACACATATGCACCTGTATAACACACTACACATATACACACACCTATATACCACCCACATACACACACCACACACAGACACCCTCTAAAACACCCCCCCACACATGCACACCTCTATAACACACATGCATCTTAATAACACCCCCTCTATAACACACACTCCACACATATATACATCCAACACATCACACAAACCACTACTCCCACCCCTCTATAACACCCCCCACACTTCTGCAGACCTACCTAACACACCAGGCCTATGCACACCGACAGAGCACCCACCGGCCACATGTGCGCACACCCAAATAACACACCGCACCCACCCTGCACCATCCACACCCATCCCTCCCTAACATGCAGCCACAAAGGACACCCTCCCCCCTACATCACACCCACTCCCACACTGTCTACACCCATCAGTCCCAGCCCTTGGCCCTGGCTGCAGGGGCCCCGGGGGGGGGGGGAGCTCTCCCATCTCCCCTGCCTTTTCAACCAGTTCAGAGGCCAGGAGAGGTTTCCCTGAGCCAGGCCTGGGTTCAGCTGCCCCATGTCTGTCCCTGGTCCTGGGGTCTCCCCGCTTTAGTTCCCCTCCAGCCGGCCCTTTGCTCCCTCCCGCTCCGCCTGGCTGGGTCCCACCCAAGTTTAAAGCCACCCGCCCCGCGCCCGGTTAACCGGATCGCGCTGACCCCTCTGCCACCCGATCCCTGCCTCCTTGACCCGCACTTCGGAGCGCGCAGCGGTAAGGCGGCCGCGGGACGAGCCCGGCCTGAAACCGAAGCCTTGTGAAAGGGGGAGCGAGATCAGGAGAACCTGATAGCTGGAAACTTGGCCTCTCCAAAGGCTCGCCGGACCTTTTAGCCCGGATCAGGCGTCCGTGGAGCGCCAGCTCGTCGCCAGGCAGGGTGTAAACGTTAAATGTTAGCTATTTGTTCCCGAGCTCGGCATGGAAACCCAGCCTCCGCTTCCCCCCCCCGGGCCCGGCTCCCGGCCCCTTCCGCAGGCACTCATTCATGGCGCGGTTTAATAACCCTTCCCGCTAATCACATCCCCGGCCCGAGGACCCCCTGGCCTCCGGCCCCACGGAGCCGGCACCTCTCCAAGTGCCTGCCCCAGGCTTCTGCCTGGCCCTCGTCCGGGCAGCTCGCTCCAGCACCCCCTGTTTGTTTGGGGGATTCGGGGCGCAGTCGCGATCTGCCCGCGGAGGGCAGCTTGGTCCAGGGGTGCGCCCCCCACCCAGGTAAAATCACCTGCTCCCAAACTTTCAGAGGCTGCTCGGACCTCTCGCCCCAGCAACCAGATCCAGTGGGAGAAGGGGTGGGGGTGGGGGGGTGACCCACATGAGGGCGAAATAGATTTGTCGTATGTTCCCCTCCCTCCCGCAAATCCGCTGATGGGACCGGGCCATGCCTCCATTCCCAGGCTCTCCCAGGGCCGCCTTTGCAGGGAAAGGGAAACTGAGGCGCGAGGACTAGATTTGTAGCCATCGCCAACTGCCGTTCTTGTGTCGGATGCACAAATACCTGCCATTTGTTTAACTTGATCAAGCCCCGTGTTATTTGAAAGGGATGGGACCCGACATTTATCTCCTTTGCGCCGCACCTATCGAGTCCTGCTTCTCAAGCCACCTTTGGAAACTGCAATTAGTTAAAAGCTGCGCCCCCCCACGACCCCCCCATCCCCAGCTTGTCTTCCGTCCCCCCCCTGTCCCCCCCAGCTTGCTAGACTTTCATGCGCTGCAGATCAGATGTAAAATACTCTATCGGGATCCTGTAATATTCAAGATCAAAAGTGGCATCAATGGAAGACCAAACGCAAAGAAAACAAAGGGGGAGGCTGGAAGATGTTCATCAACTAATTACAACTGCAAATATTATGCAAATTATTCTTGGCATAGCGGCGGGGAAAGCGAGTTTAAGTGAGGAGATAATGCTCGGGAATTGAATGTTCATCTGGGTATGGGACGTGGTCCAATAAACTCCACTATTCGGTTTCATCTAGGGCAGAACCGGTTTCTAGTATATATATATATATATATATATATATATTCCTATCATACCATCTGCACATTGGGGGCTGGGAAACGATTGATATAACCGAGACCTGAAATCCCTTGACAAACATTGCACGAAATGCCCTGTACAGAAAAAGTAGCGAAACAGAGATTCCCGTTTGAAGGGAGCTAGGAAAACAATACCAGATACAAAACTATGATGATAGATTTCGCAGGTGTATATTCGTTGTGACCCGGTGTAGCGGGCGGAGCCCTGTCCGTCTAAACTCATTAAAGACATACGACCATTTCCCTTAAGGGAGGGGATGGGAAGGGGAAGGGAGTGATCATTCGACCCCGTTTTAGAAGCGTTTCCCCGGGAAAAGGACCGTATTCCGCCGGGGTAATGTTTAGACACCGAAGGGGTCAGAGCAACGCAGGTAAATTTAGACCTAGCCGCAGGAGGCTGAGCACCAAAGCAGCTGTGTTTTCCAAATACTAAAGCTACTGTATAAATCAACTACCCCGGGGTATAAAAAGATGATAAAGGTAGCCACCGAGAAACACCCACCGCATATTAAATGGGCTATGAACGAGGGTAGATTTTTAGACACCATTTTCTCTGATCCGCTCCCACCAATTAAGGTCAAATGATCGTCTATAAGATAAGATAAGATAGATAAGCTATTACCAGCAGGACAGTGGGGTGGGAGGAGGTATTGTTTCATATTCTCTGTGTGTATATAAAGTCTGCTGCAGTTTCCACGGTAAACATCTGATGAAGTGAGCTGTAGCTCACGAAAGCTCATGCTCAAATAAATTGGTTAGTCTCTAAGGTGCCACAAGTACTCCTTTTCTTTTTGCGAATACAGACTAACACGGCTGTTCCTCTGAGATCGTCTAATGTAAGTCTAGCAGCGCAACGTTATCTAGGTGGCCCATTGAGAGTAGTTTGAATGGTGCCTTCGCTAGAACAAAGCCAAATTAAATCGAGATGCACTTTTCTTGTGAGTTCTTATTGCGCTGCGCTCCCCAGCCCCTGGCACAAGGAGGTGAGTTGTGCAGAGAGCAGGAAATCCTATCTGCATCCCATCGTATCCACAGGGAGGGTAAGAGGCAGATATTTGAACGGCGAGTTCTTTACAGAATTAAAACGAGCACATCCAGCTGCAGCAAAATGTCATCAGATCCTGCCCTCTTCTGAAACACACACACACCGAGACACACGCAGAAATTTCAGGTGAACAACACCCCCCTCCCTTAATTTCTGCAATGAGAAACCAACCCAATTAAATGTTCATTTGCGCACAAAGCAACCGGAGGTGTTTCTCCACTTTATGAAAAATGCTTTTTTCCCCTTTGCTTTTTTTTTTTTTTTAACAAGCAAGGCGATTGATAACAGAAATGTCTCATCGATTTTTTTTCTTATGCGCGTGAGAAGGTGGGGGGGGGCGGAGAGAGAATTTAATATTATTGGCGGCTCCCTCTTAAAGAAAGAGATGCAAATTACGTTTTATCTCAACTCGGCTCCGTGCTTTATTCAATGTCTATGATTAATTGTCTCCTTTTTTCATAAAAAACAAACCCTGTAAAATTAGGATCTCGCTGCTTATGAGAAAATAAGGAAGCCCTAGTTGGAGGTCGATTTTGTTAATTTCAGCCTGAAATTGACACACTAATTAAAGCGCAGCGTCCACCCTTCTCCTTCTTCTTCTTCTTTATCAGATCTACCTTATATTTTCCCAATTAAAAACTGTTAAAAAAGGCAGTTGCACTGCCCCCAGGATAAAAAAAAAAGCCCCCTTTTCACAACATTGCCCATCGCTTTCTGCCATCAGATTCATTGTGATGTATTAGATGCAATAAATTATCCCATGTTACAAAACATTGGGAGCTGAAAGGCTGATAATCTGGAAAGCAGAGATAAGGATTCATTATTCCGAATCATTATGAATCCAACGGTGCCTCTGACTTCTTTCTTAATCAGCTCCTCTGATCCTGGATATGTGAGCAGCACAGATAAGGAAAGAGTCATTTATAATTCTGCACCTCGTCTAATATTTTAAAATAAAGTCAGAGGCAAGAAAACGCTATAAAACACAAGCAAGAGGCGAGCTCCGAATGAAAAATCACTTCTGTGTTGTTCTCGCTGCAGTAAGATTTAATTAAAATTCTGCACTTCCACGTGCTTTATATATTTTCTATCTTTTTTTCCCCTTTCTCTTCACGTCTATAATTGATAGGAATTTGCAATCGGGGTTATTTGTTGGACTCAAGTTCTGACTTTACTTCCCAAATCCTTGATTCGGGGTGGAGGGAATGAACTTTGAATTTTCAATTCCAAAGCTTTCCCCTCTTCGCCACCCTCCCCACCATGTCATTAGGTCGATCATATGAATGTACAAAGCTGGAGCGACTGGAAATCGTTTTAAAGGGAATGCAGTTTGCCCGCACAGAGCACAGCATCAAAGCCGAAGCGGCTGGCTTGGAAACATTAGATGAAGCTATTTAGCTTGAAAAATAAAATTCTAATTACGTTTTATATATATATCTATCTCTCTCTCTCTATATATATATAGATAGATATATATAGATATAGATATATATCCATCCGAGGAGGGTATTTCTTTCAGTGGGGCTGTTATTGATTTTTTGGGGCGGGGAGAGCGAGGAAGATCCATTTTAAAAAAGAGCAGGAGAAGGAGCTTGAATGATAGAGAATAAAACATTCCTGCTCTTTGCTAACCACCCCGTTCCTTAGGGCGGTGGGGCTATCGATAACCACACCAGGTAGATGATATTTATGGAGGAACCGCCTGCAAATCTTTCTTTTGCTGGGTCCTGGATAGATGTTGTTTATTTGGGTCCTTGATTTCGATGGCTCCAAATATAAAACGTGCATCTACGCCTGTATGTCAGGCGTGTCTTTGTGTGCGCTGCAAATTTTCACACGCGCTGCAAATTTAGCATCGCTGAAGGCTGGCTGATTTTGAAAATACAAGTCGTATTTTTAAAAACCCTTTGCTATCTGAATATTGCTCTACTGTAGTTTGGGATGGAAACTGCAGGCATCGAGGGCTGAGATATTTATGATAAACCCGGCGTGCCATTTAAAACCTCATTAGTGATGTTTAACCTTTGAAGCGCCAGTCATCATCTCTGGAAATGAATTTAACGGTGTGGGGTTAATCCATGTGTGTGTGCGCGCAAGCGCGCAGGCGCGCGCCCAGCTACCAGTCCCTGCTGCAGAAAAGGGCTTGATACAGGCTGAATCTTGAAACAAAAGAGAAGGTGTCTGGATTGTCTTTCGCAATTTCGCAGGTTGCTCACTTGCCCAGGGGAAGTTGGATCCAGCTAGATCCAATGAAACTCAATATTCCCCCTCCCCCCCCCCCAGTAATATCTGTAATCCTGGATAGACCCACAATACTGCAGCGTCATGTTTATTGCACCTACATATTTCCAAGCAGACAACTTAGTTTGGGATGAGCTTCTGTAGGCACCAGCGTTAATGGCTGAACTTACAACCATTTAACCAACCACAATATAACCCAAATATACCGCAGCTAATAATCCTATTGGTTAATAATGGAGGAAACAATTATTTTAAGATTTTATTCCCACTTCGCTCTTTATTATTATTCCCTGATTTAGCTTAGGCTCTTCCTATAGGCTCAATACAAGCTTTTTTAAACTCGCGCGCCTCGTGGTTTTAACACGATCGTGAATAGCGAGCCCATGTTTGTCTGTATTAACTCTACCTGCTCTCCATCCGTTTCGACGGGATCCGAATTAAAACTGTCGGCGGCATCGCTTGCCTGTTTTTATTTGTATTTAATTGAGAAGCGACTCCCCTCTGCCGTCCTAATTATCTTTAATTTATCGCCTTCAGTGAATATTGATGATTTAACTGGGAATTGGTCCTGCTTCGAGCAGGGGGTTGGACTAGATGACCTTCTGGGGTCCCTTCCAACCCTTATATTCTATGATTCTATGAATGCGTTCGCTAAAGATAGAATTGGGGGAGCGATCAGGTTACTCGTCACCTTACAAAGAGTCACTTTAGAAAGGGAGATCGCAAATTGCCAGAGTCAGCAGAAAAAAATAACCCAGAGCTAGGAGTGGATTTTTTCCCCCCGCAAATGATCAATTTACTCGCTGATTTATTGAGCCTAGTTTCAGCGGGGGTAAAACCAAACCAAACCAAGCCCCCTTCTCTGACTCCCCCCTGCTGGCGTCCAGGCCGGGCACCCTTCGCTTGGCTGATGAGCCAACAGCAGGGCAGGGAAGGTGCATTTTCTGCCCGGTGCCCCAAGGCTTGATCCAAAGCCCGTTGAAATCAATGAGCAGATTGCCACGGGCTATATGCACCAGGGGCCCTGCCATGATGTGATCGCTGCGCGCTATACAGGGGACAAGCTCTCCCTTGTAGGCACCGGGTCATTTAGTGAAGTATAGGAGGAAGAGATGACATCGAAACTCAAGTGGAGGGTCCCCCCCCCCAGCCTTCTATTCTCTGGTACTAAGAGTGAAATATACATCATGGCAAAAAATACAGTCTAGCTGCCCTGGGCTTCCGTTTTAGGGGCAACATTTCCAGGTGATTCCTTAGGAAACGTGTCAGTCCGGCATTCTGTCTTTCTGGACATGCCCGAGGCTTTTCGTCCATGAATAGAGCTCCTTCCACCAACAAAAGAAAAGCATCTCGGGCAGGGGTTTAGCTCTCTGCTGTACGAATACTCTGACGGGAGAATTAACCTTCCTTTCGGTCCTATGCCGCTGCCCTGCCCGATCAGTTGCATCAGGGAGCAGAAATCGGTGGCTTGATTTTAGTTTGGTTTATTCCCTCCTTCCTCCCCCGGCCCCCCAAAGTGAGGTTTGGACGGTAGCGCCATAAAAAGTGCCCAAGGAAAATGGCCCGGTGGTCTCCGTTCTCAGTCCGATTTGGACCCTCACTTCAGTCTCGATTTAAACTACGCCCCAGCTACGCGATCGAAAGCGTTACAGCTGGATCGCCCGGGCAGACCCGCCGTTTGTCTTCCTGTCACCAAAGCTGTGTACGGACTACCAAGGTGTAAACGATTCTCCCCCCCCCCCCCCCCCCCCAGTTCGGCGAAATAGAAACGATTCTACCCAGGATCTTTCGGGAAGCGCCAGATTGAAACAGACACGTGCTGGTTCCTGACTGTCAGAAGGTTTAGGGTTAACATTAGCACGTTCCGTATCTCCCCGAACTAGGAGGGCATGGAAGTGGGCTCTTGCCGTGGGTTATTGCTGTCCAACAACTGCATCAGTGAAGGAAGATTTCACAGCCAGGCTGCCCCTCTGCGTTAGCTCCTTGCTGCTCTCTGGGCACGGAGAGCCCACGGTTACTTTTGAAATGCGGCCACCGGCTTAGAAGTGGGGTGTTTTCCTAGGCAGGATTCACGCAAAGGGTGCTTTCCCCGCGTCCCCCTTTCAGAGCTGCATTCAGATCAAGAGCTTTTTAATTTCGTTTTGTTTTTGGTCTTGTACGAACTAACTGGCACAAGAACAGAGGTGTATTTAACCACACACACACACACAGTGTTTAAAAATCACCAGCGACGGCATTTGACTGTATCATTCCGGGGAAGGGAAAATAGGTGATTTTTTGCGTCTTTTAAAGCGTACACAGTTTAATTTCCTGGGTGCAGGGCCCGACTCAGAAATTGTCAGCCCTTCTCTGCTGGGGACGGGGCTGAATCCGGCCCTGTTGCGTTTTAGGAAGGTCACCACCGGATTTTTGACGACGGCTGGTGGATCTCACCTCCCGGGAGCAAGAACTTGAGCAAGTCTCTTTCCCGCTGTGAACAGTCTTCACTGCCGGTGGGATCCAGGTCTAATTAAAAATCCGCCATCGTGTGAGTGAGAGTTTTCTCTGCAGAGTTGTGTGTTTGTGACTTTGCCTGAAAGTGTGTGTTTTGTCTTCGGGTCTTTGTGTCTGGGTGGGAGTTGTCTCCACAGAGCTGTGTGTGTGTGGATTTTCTCGGCAGATCTCCATGTATGAGCGTGTTAGAGGGTTTGTGTTTTCTCTCTAGTTCTCTGCGACACAAGAGTTTTCTCTCCAGATCTGTGCGTGTTTATTTGCTCTCCAGACGTTTGACTCACGCGCTAAAGTGCCTCACAAAAGCCAAAAACAAACAAACAAACAAACAAACAACAGGAATCAACGCGGTGTTACCGCTTTTCCTCGAAAGCTTTTGATCTCAATGGAACGAACCCCGGTCGTATTTATACCGACTGTATCCTTAAAACAAAACAAAAGAAAACACCTTTACAGGCGTTATAGGCAACGACCATCGTGCCTGGCACGGGTTACACCCCGTTCCAGTCGACTTCCAGCCCCAGTACCTGCCTCTTCCCCCCACCCTCCCTTCCCCCCGTCCCATGTGATTCGCAGGCTGGGTGTGTAATGGCATGCCCATCATATTTCTCTCACTCTTTCTCTGCCCTTTTCCAACCCGGAAGAGCTCTGATCTTCTAGACAGCCAGGAGGAGGAGAGGAGGAGGTCAGAGATTTGGGTGGGTGTTCGGAGGATGTGGATCACCCACGTTTTACTTCTCGCTGGAAGCTCGAGAGATGCCATCGGCCTCAGCAGCTGCCGGAGCAGTCGAGTCTGTCTGTCATTGCCGCCTTTAGATCGTCAGCAGATCAGGACAAAATAAGAAGCAGCTGCCCAGGTCAGTGAATATTGAGGTTCTCCCCCCTCCTCCCCCCACTCTCACTCTTTCCCGTCTCCACGTGGAGAGAATTAGAAGGGATCTCGGCTCAAAGCGGGCAGCAGACGCTGGCTGAAATGTAACACGACCCCACTCTTATTTGTCTTCACGCTGGAGCTATTTGGATGTTTCTCAGTGACCTTGGGGGAAGACCCAGCTTGCCCGAGAGCTTGTTACCTCTGAAAGCTAGAGCTGAGGGGTGGGGCGTGGGGGGAAAGCATTGGAAGAGGTTGACAACAACTGCTTTGCCTATGGGTGCTGGGTAGCCGGGGACAGGGCTGCTTTCACAGATGGCACCGCACATCTGCGTGTGTAGACGGAGGGGATGAGAGAAGAAGCGTTTAGGCGTGTCTACTGTGTTGTGTATTATAGTTGTGTGGGTAATGATATTAGACGGATATGTCTGCTAGAATGTAATTAATCAACGAGCGAATCGGTGTATACACGCTCTCCCCTAAATATAGATCATTCTTTTTATATCTAATCTCTCCCTCTCTCTTTCTCTCTCACACACTTGCATATATTCGGTAGCAAATACAAGTGCACCTACGTATAAGTGTACCAGGAACAGAAACATATAACCTACCTCTGTCACACATCTGCATGTGCGTGTGCATACAATCCTACACTGCTTTCTACCAGACTGCATCAGAGCACACTTCACCCAGTCACCCAGCAATCTCCTTGGCTGTATTCTGAGCGCAGCGTTGATCCATTTAGAGCCGGCTGTCTATGTAATCTGGTTTCTAAAGAACGGGAAATGGTCTGGCTGGACGTGTCCGGCTGTTTTAAGACAGGTTTCTTGAAGGGACTGGTACCTGTATAATGGAGAATGATGATTTCACTACATCCTAAAGCGTGTCTGGATCCCTCCTACCTCTTCCCCCCCCCAAACTTGCCATCCGCTAGATCATGTAGGGTATTTAAACTAGTAATTGGGTGCCTTGGAAATGTATTTGAGTGTTAAGAAATGAGCATTAGCTGTAATTGAGCTCATTCAAAAATGTCAGCTCCTCTTACCTTCATTTGTCCATAAATAGGAGCGGGAGCATTAGGTGATGGGTTTTACTGTAACCGGATAATTAATACTCATTGGATATACTTGTTTTCTTCATTATTTATGGGCGGCAGTTGTAAAGCTAGGTAGCCCGGGTCTTTTATGTAAGGCTCGTGTCATTTGGTCTGGGGTGTGTGTGTGTGTTTCAAGTTGTAGACCTGTATTTGTGTGTCCCCGAGAGAATGTGAAGTTTGTGTATTTCGAGGTTTATGCCTTTGTGTGTGTGTTGTTAGTTAGGATTTGTGTTAATGTGTTTCACTGCGTTACTTAGTATATTAAGTTTGTTTCCATCCGTGTGTTGTGCGAGCCTGGGCATTGTTAGGTATATTTCCCTCTCTGTGTTGTATGAGTTTGTGGTTAGTGTGTGTTGTCATCTGTGTAGTGTGTGAGCTTGTGTGTCTTTCGGTTCCCATGGGGTTTTCGGTTCCCAGGCTGTGTTAGCTTGCGCTTTAGTGTGTAGTTCAATAGGTGGATTGTGTTAACTTGGGTCAGCTTTGTGTTGTGTTAGCGTGTACGTGCTTGCAGACTGTGTGTTCGTGTTTCAGTCTCCGTGTTAAGTTGTGTGGTAGGGGGACAGAATCGATCCAATTAAAATCAAATGTTCTCAAGAGCCCCTAAAAGGCCCAAAGAGAGCTTAGGAGAGTCGCTGTTTAGCCACCAGTCAGAGATCACTTCGCAGCAATGACCGGCCTCGAAAACTACGGATTTATCTGGCAAACGCCCGCTTCTGTCTGGGAGATTTTAGAGAGGAAAAGCCCTACTGTGAGGGCAGATAATGTGTCTTCAGTCTGACAATCCCCTTTAGATCCAGCGTCCCACCGAACAGGGAAAGCGATGGAATATCACACGACAAAATAGCTGGTGTAAATGTCTCGTTTTCCTTAGATTCCCCTGACTCGATCTACCTTCGTGAGATGGGGGAAATAAAACGATCCATCCGCAGCGAGGTTACATTCAGCGAAGGGCAAATTAAACCAGATTTCGGCTTCTGTTTTCGTGAAAAAAACCATGAACTCATTCGCTGCATCGATGTGTATAATGTATGATGTGTATGCATCGTGTGTCGTGCGGTGTCTGCAGTTTTTTGTATGTCACACGAAAATACACACCCAGGGTACAGAATACATATGCATGAAGGGACAGCGGGATTTATTTTAGGGAATGCATCATTTAGTTTAGGGGATACACACAGATCTTGATTCCCTTCCAGTAGCGAGAATGAGACATTCCTTAAAAGAAGGTCACTTCCATTGTTATTCAGAACGCTCTGCTCAGTAAAGGGAAAAGAGAAATGTTTTCACCCCCACAAGGAAATTTTGCTGTTAATTCATTCACTCCCCCTGCCCTGGCGTCTTCCTTTGGTATATTTTCATTGTGTTTTACTTTGTTACGGGCCTCTGGCCAGAGGCGAGGCTGACAAATGTTTTTTTTTTTAAAGGCTTTAAACCTGGTTATAGCTTCATTCGTAGCCATTTTGTGGGACTCCCCGGGTAAATAAAGTGTCGTTTGGGATTAAAAACCAGCTGGTTTACCAGCTGCCCTCAAGATTCGTTTAAATTCGCCTTTGAATCTACCGGTCAAAATTGTCCCAAGCGATGAAGGATGGATAGGCGCTAAATGCACCCTTACCCACGTAGACTTCCTTTAGGGTGGAGGGGGCAGAGAATATTTTTGGCTGCTTGAAAAGAAGCGAGGAATTCCTACCTAGAGGTGAGCGTTCACTCCTTTCAAGGCGAATGTAGCGGTGGGTTTAAGCAGGACTGGTTTATAAATTAACTTCTTCAACTCTCGGCGTTAAGATCAATCGGATGAGGTGGGGGGGGGGGGGAATAGATTTTTTTTCTACGTCCAAGTGATGATTCGAAGAGAGAAGGTCGCTTTATTTGCCGTAAGACTCTCTGGGACCTGTCCTCAGTGGCAGTGAATTATCTTGCTGTACCCTCGGATTTTTTTCCTCTCTGTCTCCAGACATCTTTCCAAAATACGGACCGATTCGAGT
Source organism: Caretta caretta (assembly GCF_965140235.1). NCBI lineage: Eukaryota > Metazoa > Chordata > Testudines > Cheloniidae > Caretta > Caretta caretta. The sequence goes on along the minus strand of NC_134206.1, from coordinate 343,160,250 downwards.
TAAATCTCGAAGTAGCTACGTTTGAAAGATGGGGGGTGTTATCTAATATTATTATAATATTTTTGTGTGTATGTGTCTGACGCTGAAGAAAAAATGGAAGTGGAATTTACCAGGTCGAAGCTTGAAACTGACCTGCATGGATAACAAGCCCTGCTCTATGTGGGTGTCATCACCCGGCCTAGAGAGGAGCTGGGGGTACCAATAACCCTGACAGGACAGGACACCTCTTCTTTCCCCGAGCTCCTCTCTCTCTGTCTCTGCTGTGCAGTTTGGGAATGTGCAAGGGGCAGAGAGGGCGCCTCTGGGACTCGCGGAGCCGGTTTTGATCCTTTCTCGGACCTTGTGTCCTGGGGCAGTAGCCCTTCTCCTCAGCTTCAAAGGGGGAGAGGGGGTTCCCCCCCGCAAGAAAAGGCCCAACCTCTCCCCCAATTTTCATTCTTGGAATTTGTTTGCTTAGGGCAGATGAGGGGTTTCCCCCTTTCTCCACCCACCCACCTCTCTAGCTACAATTCGTCTGATTTTTTTTTTGGGGGGGAATTAGGGTAAGAGAGGGGAAGGGGAAAGATCGTTGGAAACGGGGTAATCAGTCGTTGATCTTTTCTCTCTTTCAGTCTGGTGCGTGTCTGCGCCTTTGTGTTTCCTCCTGATTTGCAAAAGAGGGAGAGAGGTGAAATTATTCGAAAAAACCCCATCGGGCTCCTTTCAGAGCCAAGGGCGTGAGGCAGCACCTCAGTGTCCATTAGGGCAGGCTTGCTTTAAAAATAAAATAAAAAAAAATAAAACCAAAGAAAAATCCGAACCGAGCAGCGCTTCCTGCTTGTGGTTCCCTTTTCACGGATAAAGGGGTTGGGGAGAACAGATCGTTTCTGGCTGATTCATTGCAATAGGGGGTGGCGTGTGCTGGGGGGGGGAGCTTTCGCCTCTCTCGTTCTTTGTTTAAACTCAGAACAGTTCTGCAAATCCAGCCTCGTCCCCATCCATCTCCTTCTCACACACCGGGCTTTAGGGGGTCGATTTGTTTGGCTTTAAGCGGTTGTGGCTTCTGTTGTCTTCATCCTAGGGGGTGACAACGCCGAATTGACGTTAGGCTGTTTACACTTCCCCACCCCCGGCGGAGGCTGGAATATGGGGCTCCCCGCTCCCCCCTTTTCCCGCCCCCCCGTCCCCCTTGATGGAGCACAAGTTGTTTTACACGGCAAAAAGTCTTCGGAGCTCTGCCCTGGGCCGTGTCCTTTGCATAACCCTCCGATCGGTAGCCCCAGGCTGTTTAGACAGCTTTACCTGTACTCCTCTCGTCCCCTGTAAAAATCCCAACCCGGCACACGTAATTTAATCCGCTTTCAGTCAACTGTAGTCTAAAGGGGCTGGGGGGGGGGGAGGGGGGCTGCTTCTTCCTTTCCCCGTCCCAAGGAGACGTAGAAATTCGGACCAGGTGCTGGTAATAATGATGGGCACCGAACGAACCCAGCCACAGAGGCTTCGACTGGGAGAGAGACTTTTCGGGAAAGTGCTCCCCAGCTGTTAACGACTGGATCCCACTCCCCTTCTCAGCCAAGCCGTTCACACGGGTACCGGGACTGGCCTGGCTTTGTTCAGCTAGCTCCATGCCCGTTGCAGCGGTCCGGCAACCTTCAGAGACCCCGGGTGGCTTTGGGGCGGGCATCCTCGGTTGGTTGTGGGGTACTAGAGAAACCTTCCCGAGGGGAGTGTAGGGGTTGTGTTTGCCTGTTTTGTGTGTGACGGACCTTTCCCAGCCAGGGAGCCCTTCTTCCCACCCCCACCCCCCAAAAAACTGCCTCCTTCCCTCCTCCCTCCAGTTCCTGCCTGCCCCAAGCCGCTGTGACTTCTGGCTCCTTCTCGCTCTCTCAGCTGGAAAAGATCTACAGACCGCCCTGCATGATCTCAGCGCCACATCCCTCACCTTCAAATCGAATTAACCGCCCCCCCCCGCGCCGCAACCCCTATTGTTTTTTTGCTAATTGCTCCAACAATGGGTCCCTGTTAGAACCGAGCTGTCAATTAAAGCCCCTGCTGGGGTGGGAGGAATTATGTCAAACTACACCGTGCTCAGCTGGACAAGGAGGGGGAAGGAACAGCCCGGGCTGAGCTGAGCCGCCTGTACTGTCCGGATAGACGCGTAGGGAACCCTAACTCTCTTTAGCTCCCCAGGAATTATAAGGCTGATGTTCAGATTCAGGGAGCCACCATCGGTAAATAGATTGCCATGCCATTATCACTGCTGTTATTTTGGTATTTAGGCTGCTCTTAAACTCTATCCCCGGACTGTTTGAGGAGTATTGAGGACTAATGAAGAAATACTTCGCTAGTATTTTCTGCATATTAAGGACCAATACACATGTCATCCGAGGTGTTTGCTTTCAATCCACAAGCCCTAAATCTCCGGGATTCTTTTGATCACATTTTGTCGTCGTCGTCTTCCCCCCCCCCCCCCCCCCCGCCTCAAGAGTTGCACAGAAAATTCGACGTTAAAGAGAAGGCTGACAGATTTGTAACACAAGGGTTGGGGATGCAGGTGGAATTAGTCCAGGGTCCTTTACAAAGCAGAGTTCAGTCGAAGATCTATAGTAGGTAGACTTGTTAGGCCATTCCAGTCCATGCCCTAATCAGTGTCAGATTGTTCCATAAAGTGCATATTTTCAGTTCTACCCTCGTGCCGGATATGATCCATATTTGCCCTAATGCACATATTTATGTTTTTGCAGCAAATTGAAACATTTCTTCTCCTTTTCTCCTCCAAATCACTTATGTAAACAAGTTTAATGATCGCCCAAGGCTCCCAGAAACACAAGTTTTCTTTGCTGGGATTAGCAACTTTAGGATTTCTACATGAATATTCCTTTTTACTGTCTCTCTGCACGCCTGCGAATTTATGTGGGCTTGGCTATAACTCTTTCCAAATACAGTTTTATCTCACCTAACCTGTCACGGCATCGTAACATCTGCGCTTTGAAAACACTGATCTTATTACCATGATCATCTTAATTCACTTTTTTGGGGGGAGGGGTTTTTAAATGTCCAACGCAATCTTCTCTAGAAATCTCCTGTTTCCCTCCGGGGCTTTCGGTCTGTATAAGGGGAGGGGGTCTTCATAAAATGTTCCTTGTCTCATCATGAGACCCACTGCAACGTTGGACAGTCAGAGGGGGGAGAAGGGGCTGCCTTTGAAATGACCCTCTGCCCGCCTCCTCCGCTAAAAAAGAGAATTTCCCTTGAAATTGATGGAGCCCGGCAGGATTCCCCCTCCTATGATCGCTTTAAGCAATACATAATGACATTAAGTAAAAAAGGAACATCCAAGTAGAATCCCTCTTACCTATAGGAGACTGGGGAGAGAGAGACCACGCTTTTTGCAGCATCCACTCTCCGATGGTGAAATTGCCAATGCAGAGAACAGGCTAAGGTGCAGCAAGGGAACCCGAGAGGCCAGCAAATGTTACAGGCTGGGGGTGGGTGGGGGGGAATCCTGCCCATGTGCCCCCTCCATCCCAGTCCGGGGTGGGGGGGGGGGAAGAAGCGGGGATAGAGAGAGAGCAGGAGGAAAAGGGAATCGTGTGGACACACTGACACCGTTACTCTCTATAAGCATTGAAGAGTTGGTCCAAACCTAATGCGTCTCAGATTAATTAGTCCACGGCGCTCCTTGAGCGCCCGGTTCTTGGCGTGTGTGTGTGTAAGCCCCCCTCCAGCCCCGAGAAGCGCCTCTCTCTCTCTCTCTGCAGCCCCTTGCCTGCCTGCCTCTTGCCCTGCTAATGGGCTCCCTGGCACGCTGCATGGCTTCCCCTCGGCAGCATGGCTCTGAGCTCGGCTCCTGACGTCAATGCCCTGTGGCGTCGGCTAGGCTGGCCAGCGAAGGGCAATGCAGAGAGGATCAAAAGAGCAACCTCCCATTTCCCAATTACACACTGTCAATCCAGGAGTCCAAGGGAGGCGGGGGGAGAAGCTGGGAAGCAGACACTGAATACCCCTCCTTGCAGCCCCGGCTCCATTACGCAGAGCATCCCCTTCGAGCGACTCAGCCCCCGGGTGCCTACCTGACTGCTCAGCGCCCTGTGGGCAACAAACAAGCCATGCCAGCGCACCCAGAAATCAAACCTGCTTGCTTGGGCAAAGTGGTAGCACGGTGCTCGGAGCTGTACACTCAGCAGATCCGAATGAGAGCCCGGGAGATGAGCTATTGAGTGATTCGCTCATCTCCTTTTATTGCATTAGTTAAAAGCCCTTGGACTTGTTTATATCCGTGGCCCCCCACCACCTTTTAAATGTCTTGCATCCCCAGAGTTCATGTTCTAACCGGGATGGATAAACCGATATTTATCCGTTTACTCCTGCAAGCACAACAGTTCGGCAGTATGTTTTCTCTGTCTCTACACCTCAGAACTGCCCAACTCAGAAAAGTAACTGAATGTAGGTAGCAATTTATCCGCTAGGAAGAGATCTACAAATTAGAATATATCATTTTTGTAATACAACCAATTCAATTTGCATACGTGCAAACATGTGCATAATAAATGTATTTAACTGTCATGACTATTTCACCATAAAATCTCTCTCTCTCTCTGTCGGCTGTGTGCGCAGCAATTTCCAGTTTGCATAAAAGACTGACTAATTAAAGCTTTGGAGGACTGACATATGCGGAACGATTGTATACCTCTTTTGGTGCTGCTGTGGGCCCAATCAATAAGGTGTTGGCCCGCTGGGACAAGGGCCGAGGCTGAAACCTTTTTCAAAGGACGCCGTTTTCCACTTAGCCCGTAGCGCTGGGGAGTGGACTGCGTCGGTCGCCTTTTGCATTAATTAAACGCTCCTCATTGAAGTGCTGGGGCGTGTACTCAGACAATGGGGCTACATGGCACGATCAATCTGCTGCCCATGTATAGATCCACGTATATATTGTTGCCTGGCACTTTATTTCCCTCACGCCTTTGAAGTCCCCCCGCTCCTTCTCCCCGATCCGTGCACGCTTTAATTTAATTATTTATTTACTGGACACTTTGCTATTTTGCGATCTCCTCCGGGGCAGCCATGCAACTTGTTGCACGTTTGAAAAAGCCAGCGCCTGCCTCTGAACCACTAGGGGACGCACTGGCTCAATAGACCGAACGGCCCTCGCCCGTTCGAAAGCTCCCAGCCAATCAGGACAGGCTTTCACAAGCGCCCTCTTCCTGCTCCTTCCTGATTGGTACACCCCTTGCTCAGAGGAGCCAGTCCCTGGCTGGCTCGTCCCGAGCCCTCTTTCCCCCACTGAGCTGGCTCTGGGCACTCCGTTTGCATGCTCAGGCCACATGGGTCGTAATGGGGCATTAATGTTTTCGTTATTGTTTGTGCCGGCGGTGGAAATGAAAGTGGTCAGATGAGCGCTGAGAAAGCAGGGACTTTCTCTTTCTCGCCGGTGGAGTTTGAGACCCAGAAAGGAGATCGCAGCAGGCACGTTCAGCTGCAACTCTGTAGCTTGGTTTCCCGACCAGAAAACAAACGAACAGAGCCAAAGCAAACAAACAAACAAGAAAACCACAAAAACAAAAAACGAACAAAAAAACCCCAACAGCCCCTCCCCCCAACAACCTCCCCCTTCCCCGCGCCCGCTTCACTATTTTAATGGTACTGTAGGTTAAACCACGTTCTGCTTGAGCTTTGTTTCGTGGATCTCTTTTTCTTCTCAGCTGAATGGAATCGGGTGTAATAAAGGAACAATTCCAAAAGCATGGGTATTTCTGAAATAATGTTTCTTCACGTTGTTCCAGGACGTTGACACATTTCAGGAACAAACACTCTCTCACACACGTTCTAAAGTACAACTGTCCCCCCAGATTAGCCCTACTTGGAATTAACTAATTGACCTGGAAGGGGTAATGCTTTAAAATGATACATTAGTATCTGAGACATGCATCCGATGAAGTGAGCCCTAGCTCACCAAAGCTTATGCTCAAATAAATTGGGTAGTCTCTAAGACGCCACAGGTACTCCTGTTCTTTTTGCGGATACAGATTAACAGGGCTGCTACTCTGAAATTTGACTGTGAATGGCTAGCCAGCTACAAAAGCAGTTTCTCTTCCCTTGGTTTTCACACCTCAACTGCTAGAAGAGGGCCTCAGCCTCCCTGATTGAACTAACCTTGTTATCCCTAGCCTGATTCTTGCTTGCATATTTATACCTGCCGCTGGAAATTTCCACTCCATGCATCCCAGGAAGTGGGTATTCACCCAGGAAAGCTTATGCTCCAACACCTCTGTTAGTCTATAAGGTGCGGCAGGACTCTTTGCCGCTTTGACAAAGAATGTAGAGTTCCCCACCTATCCTTCACCTGCTCTCTGAAACTCTTCCGACAGTGGCCTGAAGTCACCATAGAAAATAACGTCTTGACGGCCGGGTTGTGTCTTCAGTTTCTGTGTCTCTCCGGAACAAAGTAAGTAAGTAAGAGTAGGGCTGGCGCATAGGAATGAAAGAAAATAATAATAATTAATAACATAATATAATGAGACACACGTGCCAATTGGATGCGCCCTCAGTGACATTTCTGTGTAATGCGCATTAGAATAGTCTCCCCCTTAAAAAGTGGTGTTAACGCTTTCTCCGCATTTCCAGCCTAACGAGGCGATGCTTTCAAAGACTTTCCGGTCACGGGGGGGGGAGGAATATTGGGGGCGGGGGGGGGGCGAAAGTAGAACGGAGTAAATCTGGGTTGCCGTTTCCTTGTGTTTCGTGCCCTGTCCCCTCCTTATCCCATGACAGGCTCCTCCCACTCCGGGCTGATGACAGTAGAACCTCCTTAAGTTGCGTCTCGCCACAGCTGTCTGTGAGCATTGAGCCGGCTGGCGCCACCCTGCTCCTTTCAGAAAGAATGCCTTCCCTGTAAAAAAAAAAAAAAAAAAAAAAGAAAGGGGGGGGGAAGGACAGAGAGAGAGAGAGACAGAGAGAGAGAGAGAGAGAGAGCACAATCTGATCTCATCAAGCAGTTTCAACTTCATCTCTCCTGGGTCACATACTCCTTCTCCACCAAGGTTTGTGCTGAATTTCTTTCTTTCTTTCTTTCTTTCTTTCTTTCTTTCTTTCTTTCTTTCTTTCTTTCTTTCTTTCTTTCTTTCTTTCTTTCTATTGCACAATAATGAATAAAAGCCCTGAAAAACGCTTCGGGCTCTCCGAGGCAGCAGTTTGCACCCGCTTCTAAGTAGGCGCATCGCTGGCGAAACTGACCAAACATTTACCAAAAAAAAAAAAAAAAAAAAAAAAAAAAAGAAAGAAGGAAAGAAAGAAAAGAGAGGAAAAGGGCCGCCGCCGCTGCAGGCGCCCCCAGCAACGCCTGCGCCTGTAACTCTGGTCGATTTCATTCCCCCGCTGCACAGAGATCGAAAGAGAAAGAGAGCGTGTGTGTCCTAGTCGGATAGGTGGGTCGAGTGCTTAGGACAATAGGTGGACTTTCAAAGATCGCTGTTTGTGGAGGGGCTTGTTTTCGCTTGCCTAAAAGTCTGGTGATGAAGCCCAGAAGTGCTCAAACACGTTTCGCTCTCTCTCTTGCTCGTTCCCCCTTTCCTCTCTCTCACTGCAGGTGATCAAAGAAGAGAAACCTCTGCAAAGAGCGGAAGATACTGTTGGGATCTCGCTTCTTAGATTTTTTTGTTTGTTTTCCCTACTCTTCTTGTCATCTTTTTGGAATCGCTTATTATTATCATTTTATTTTTATTTTTTTTAAACCCGACAACATCTCTCTGTTATATATCAACCCGCCGCCTACCCTCCCGCGGCAAGCCTGCCCAGTTTGGGGAGGAGGAGGAGAGACAGCCCCGCACCGAGAGAGCGCGATGGAGGTGACTACCGACCAGCCGCGGTGGGTGAGCCACCATCACCCCGCGGTGCTGAATGGGCAGCATCCGGACTCACACCACCCAGGGCTCGGCCATTCCTATATGGATCCAACTCAGTACCCGCTGGCCGAGGAGGTGGATGTACTTTTTAACATCGACGGACAAGGCAATCACGTCCCTTCGTACTATGGCAATTCGGTCCGAGCCACGGTGCAGAGGTACCCGCCGGCCCATCACGGTGAGTTCTCCCCTCCCGGGCCCTGGTGTGGGGCCCCCCGCATGCTGCGCGCAGGTTGGCAGCGGCCAGGCTTTCGTGCCGGAAACAGGACAGCGTTTGTGTGTATCTTCTTATACACCGCTCATTATAAGCAATAGGAGCAGGCAAGCGGTAGCTGTTAGCAACTAACAAGGGCGCCTTGAAGGAAGCCCAGGAATCTGTAACCTGCGCAAATGTCCTCATGTGGCGTAAAACGCGTGCATGGCCTTTTGGTGTGGGCCTGTGACTAGCTATAGAGTATAGATAAATCCTAAGCAGCCGATGTATTCCTCCAGCCAACGAATACAGTACAAACCCCAGCCATCGCTGGCAAAACGATGCCACTACTGAATTTCTGAGTTGGCTTGTCCCAAATAAGCGCTAAAGAAAAAAGTACTGGATGCAAATCTTTCCCACCGCCCCAACAAGTAAACTCCAGGGGGATCTGGTTTTCAGTGTTATTTTGCCTTTCCAGTAGAATTCTTTGTAGCATTATCAGTTACTGTTAGGGGAGGGGGGATGGGTGTGTTCACGGCTGGGATGTTAAATTCACCCTTGATGGGAAAATAATAGATTTGATAGGAAAGCCTGGCTTTCTGGTCTTGTGCCACATTATAGTGTGTTTTATACATTATTGTACGTGTACTTATACATCACGTGTTGCGTTATGATCCATCACATACATGTAATTATGTATGTAGCTATATATAATGGGAATGTAATGGGAATTTACTATCTATATCATAATTCAAACACATAGCCTCACACACAGCTATCCCGAGGAGACACATGTACTGTTTTTACAGGGCCTAAATACGTTTCAAGATGAATCTTTTCCTGCCCCCCCTCCCCCGTTCAAAAAAAATTATTAAAGCGATTCAGCTCGTAGCTCTGGAGTTTTCTTTCGGATTAAAAGGCAAAGCATAACCTTGTAAACCTGGGAGCGATCCCAGTTGTGGCGCACTCTGCAGGAACCCTAGGTCTGAAATAAATTAGAAAAAAACCCCACCCTAAAATAAAACAAAATTGAATGGAAAAGGATAACCGTTTGGGCATCGGCGCTAATCCGGATTCACTGATCAGCGCACAGGACCTCAGCTACTTGTTGAGTGAGCATTGATCGCTGTTCAGTAAATGCACTGTTCCGCTTTTAGACTCTTTAAGATAATTATTGCTAAGGATCAGCAGCTTTTATTCTCTCCCCCTCCCAATTTATCAGCAGAAAGTGGAAATGCGGTCTTTCGGGTGTAGCCCGAATATTATTTACTATGTTACTTCCTGGATAAGATAATGAATGTTGACCCTTCCTGTTCATATAACCCACCTCCCCTTCCTTTAGCACATTGACTTTCAGTATTGTTCACAAATGGCTAACATGATAAGAACCCTGGGACACACGCACAGAGATCATATATATATATATATAGAGAGAGCACATATATCACTCTAGCTAGCGATCTGTGTCTCTAAATATCTGTATCTATTTCGATCTCTGTAACTTTTTATATTTACAATGATCAGGATAGCTAGCTATAGATTTGAATGCCTCCGCAGAGATCAATATATCGTTAGAAATATCACAAGAAGCATAACCTGGCTACTGTCCTGGGGTTCAATATGTTTTCCGTCCTATTTTTAAAAAAAAATAATGTAAATTTCATTAAGCGGTTTTTTTTTTGCAATCACATAAAAGGATAAAATGGTCAAAGGAAACTGCAAAAATCCAGAGTAGCAGCCGTGTTAGTCTGTATCCGCAAAAAGAACAGGAGGACTTGTGGCGCCTTAGAGACTAAACAATTTATTTGAGCATAAGCTTTGGTGAGCTACAGCTCATCTCCCCACTTGTATTTTCCACTGCATGCATCCGATGAAGTGAGCTGTAGCTCAGGAAAGCTTGTGCTCAAATAAATTGGTCAGTCTCTAAGGTGCCACAAGTCCTCCTTTTCTTTTTGCAAAAATCCAGTGCAATGTTAGGAAGCCTAGCTGTATATTTTAAGATAAGGTTTGAACATATCTAATGTAAAGATCTTTTGAGACCACTGACACTTTGTGTGTGTGTGATATTGTCCTTATAAAGCTGTCTGAGTCAAACACACACAAACCCATGTGTGAAAACAGACTAATGGTGAAAAGAAAAAAGGTTATTAACACATCACTGTCTTCTCCTGGCTCTCTTCTTGTGGACAAAATATCTCCGTGCCTCCAGTTCATGGTTACTTAAGTGCAGTGAATGAAGAACCCAATAATAGCTCAGAACTAGCCAGAATGGATTCTCCTCGGAGGGTTTGCAGTTTCATGTGGGATCTTCACTGGCGAGGCCTTGTACGATTGATTGGAGAGGGAAATTTACTAAGGGCTTGACAAATCCGAAGACTTGACTCCCTTTTGCCCTCCAGCCAACCACACCTGAGCACCACTCTGGGCCTCGATCCGGCAATAGCTTTTACTTCTAGGCATAGGGCTGATGCCAAAGGGACTAGCCTGGGGGTTACAGTTAAGCCACAGAGTAAGTTTTTGCGGGATCCGGGCCCTACGCTCAGTTTTGCTCAGGCCCGCAGGTTCATAGCTCTTGGTGCCCTGGCTGCTGCCCTTTTCTCTCCTGGTTTGACCCCCGGGAGCAGAGCACTGTGTGGGCTAAGTTTCTTGAGGTTATCACCAGTAGGGCTTAGGTGGGTGACAAGGAGAGCTAGTTTGGGGGTCCTGCATGTGCTGGCCCATCCCGGAGGGAGTGTAACCTGGCCTGCTTCTGTTCTCTCCTAGCAGGGAGCCAGGTGTGTCGCCCACCGCTTCTCCACGGATCTCTCCCTTGGCTGGACGGGAGCAAAGCCCTGGGGAGCCACCACAGCGCGTCTCCTTGGAACCTGAGTCCCTTCTCCAAGACCTCCATCCATCACAGCTCCCCGGGACCCCTCTCCGTCTACCCGCCGGCTTCCTCCTCCACTTTATCCGCCGGCCACTCCAGCCCGCACCTTTTCACCTTCCCTCCGACTCCTCCCAAAGATGTCTCCCCGGATCCCTCCATCTCCACCCCGGGATCCACCGGCTCCAACCGGCAGGACGAGAAGGAATGCATCAAGTACCAGGTGTCCCTGGCGGACACCATGAAGCTGGAGTCCTCTCATTCCCGCAGCAGCATGGCATCGCTAGGCGGGGCCTCCTCTTCCGCTCACCACCCCATCACCACCTACCCGCCCTACGTCCCAGAATATAGCTCTGGACTCTTCCCTCCGAGCAGCCTCCTAGGGGGGTCGCCTACGGGGTTTGGGTGCAAATCGAGACCAAAAGCGCGCTCCAGTACAGGTAGGGTTCTTGGGTTATTAACCCCTGGGATAGGGAGGGGAAATTAGGAGAGGCCCTGAACCTACCTGATCAAGGATCAGCCCTGTAGGCAGGCCTACAGACACGCTCCTTCTCTAAAGCTCAGACCCTGGAGAAGGTGTTTTCAATTTTGGGACATATTATATTGGCCTCCCTGCGGGCCAGATCAGCCCCCCCTCCCATCACAAGCAACACTGAGGGGGGTGGGAGTGGGAAGCCATGTGCAACAGGACTTTGTAAGAAACCAAAGGGGTGTGTGTGTGTGAACGGGGGTGGGGGAAAAGGACGTCCCAGCTGCCCTGCCACACAGTCAGGGTAAAGGCTGTAAAAAGTCCCAGCCGAAGTTTGCATCCCCAGATTAATTCTAGGGCAGCGAATCCGCCTACCAGTTTGTCGACATGAATCTTGGGGGATGCCCCGGTCCCAAGGAAGAGAACCTGAAGGAATTGTACCAGTCCCTTTTGCAGCCCCCAATCCACCCCAAAGCTGCTAAAACCAGGGCCTCTGTAACTGGTGTGCTTGAAGCGGCGGGGATAACAGGGGACTTCAGCTTTATTTTTTTCTCCCGGGGAGCTGTCACAGAACCCAGCACCCTCAGGAAATCGACGTGTACCTATCGGTTCAGTGACTTACTGGGCAAAGAGGCAAACAAACCAGCTAGGATTTATCCACCCCCAAGAGCCCGCTTCCCGGTCTCGCTCCCCCAGCCCAGAAGCCAGTTTGCAGCAGCGTTGGGAAAGCATTCTGCAAAGAGAGTTTTGTTTAGGCTGTCCGGCTGGGGGGTCTCACTCCCAAAGATTTCACGAGCTGGACTTTTAAAACCAATATATCCCATGCTCTCTCCCTCTGTGTGCAGCAGGGCACGATTAGTCAAAACTCCCTCCACTCCCCCTTCCGTGGAGGCTGCCTGGCATGAACGCGATCGGTTTTCAGGGTTTTTCCAGGGTGACATTTACTCTGACTGTCTGGGCAGGGACTGTCTCTATTTAGCTGATATGTTCGAGCTAATCCAATTATTTTCAGACTGCTGCACGCGACAGTTGCATTGTTTATCCAACGCCAGGAACTTTAATAGGGTCCGGATGCGGTTAGAAGTGACAAAAAACCCCAGACCTGCATGTTCTGTACATGAAAGCAGACGGGGGTGTGTGTGTGAGAGAGAGAGAGAGATGGAGTGAAACAAAAGAGAGGGAAAGAGAATAGAACAGCAAGAGGAACTTACTAGTGATGTCCAGTGTTAAGGGGAACAAACTGATCAGTGTATCAAGGGGGAAGGAAAACGAATGGACTGTGTGGGGAACCAAGTCCGGGGCATTTTTGTCTTGATTTTAGACAGCCCATGCGCCTCCTGCCTTTTCTGAAAGGCGAGCTCCCAGCCCTAAAACCCGGACCGGCAGGTTAGGAAAGAGGGTGTCCAGTAGATGGTGGAGAGGTGGCGTTTGCAGCAGCAGCCGTGCCCCAAACAGCCTGCCCGGTGTGTGCGCCCGGCCAGTCATTTTCAAAGCTCCCCAAAGTGTTGTTGGCTTGTTTGTTTTTGTTTTCCTGCTGCCACTCTCTGTTACTTCTAGAAAGACAGCTGCGGTCTGCATCACCAAAAGCAGCGCTGGCTTTGTGGTGGGGTTGCCATTTCAACCTCAGCTAGCTGGGAAGCCGGGGAGGTGGGTGGGCAAAGGGACTGGAGGTGTCGCAGGTGAAGGAGGGAGAAACGGCTGCTACCTTTGTGGGGTTTTGCTGTTTGCAAATGCTCTACAACAGGCAGACCAGGCGGCCGCGTTTTGGAAAAACGGTTGAAGTTTGTGGTTAGGGTGCGGATGCCTCTTTCTTTCTTTCTTTCTTTCTTTCTTTCTTTCTTTCTTTCTTTCTTTCTTTCTTTCTTTCTTTCTTTCTTTCTTTCTTCTTTAATGCACGGATTGTAATGGGCCCCAAAGGCACGGTGCGAATCAAATAAACCGGCAGCATCTCCCCGCTGCGCCAGCGGCCCCCAGCCCAGCCTGGCTGCTCAGCGGAGGCTGGGAGTGAGTGTCCTTAGAGCAGCGTGTTAGGGAGGGAGAGGGGAGCTCTTTGCATGGGGCTGTTGCCATGTTTAAGGCTGTCGCGCTGTGGTTCTCGTCACCCGGCTGCCTACACAGAGCGAGCCACCCGCCTGGCTCCCGCAGGCCCCGCTTCCAACCCCCCCCCCCCCCCCCCCCCCGCAGCGGGGCCTCTCCGCCAGCAAACCGCGGAGCGCAACGGCTGGGACCGGGCATGGGCCCGCGGGCTCGAGCCACGCTCGGATTGTTTGTCTGGAACGTGGCGACAGGGCCCTCGAACGCGGTGTAGCCAGGCACGAGTTAATTCCCCCGGGGCGTGTTAGGTGCGGCTAGATTGGAACAGGAGCGCCCTGGCTGGGGGCTTGCCTGAGCTGAGCTCTCGGTCAGACTCATCCCGTTGCAGTGCATAGGACTAGTCACATATGCAAATACTATGGGGACCGGCCGCCCTTTTCCGGGGGGCAGAACCCCCTTCACACACACCAAGGGCGGGCTGGCTCCTGCCCCTTTCTGGGTCTGTTGTTCGGATGGCAGGATCGGACCCCTCCTTTATGATGAACCCGAAGCGTTTTCGTTTTGAAATCGAAGGCTTATTAAAGCAGGCCGGGGCTCAGCTTGCAAGCAGCTGGGAGGTTTATAAACGAGCTCTTCTTTTCTTTCAAAGAAGGAAGGGAAATGAATTGTTTCCCTGCGGGAGGATGGGTCCTGTACTGGTAGGGGCTGGGTTGGTTCAACAAAGCACTGTAGCACAAAAACCACTCCTGTGACTGTAGCAAGAACCCATATATTTCTTGTTCCCAAATGCCTAAAAGTAAGCTTTGGGCCATAACGCTTCTATGTGCAGCGATCAGCTTTGATCCTCCTAGTGTTTGCTCCCTGAGTACATTTATTAGTTTGTAGGTGATCATCTTTAACCAAACTAATAAGCATAAGCACCAGGATATTTTATTATTGAAAGCTCTGGGGATGTGCAGCTAGATTTAAAAATGGTTTGCCTGAACCAAAGCCTACTGTTTGTTGTCACAATTTCAGCCTGTCTTTAGCTCGGTGGGGAAAAAGGACGCAATGCAGACTGTAGGCCAGGGCAACGGTAAAGGTACTGCCTATTTAGGTTAAACAATTGGCAATAATACAGGATCAAACTTAAAATAGTAGACAGCCGACAACCTCTTTTCCTTCCCCGCTTCAGAAAGAAAGGAATTGGAAAGCAGGTTGATAAGAAGGAGAAAAAACAAAATATTTTAGATCCACAGCACTGGCCCCATATGTGTGTCGCAGAGTCCCTTAAGTATCTCTGTTGGAAGACTTAATTAAAAGCCTCATCAACAGATGAGAGTGACAATGCACCTGTGTGGGTGAGGCACCAAATCTGAGTTTGTTTTCGGTTTGTTTTCCACCAGTCGAGTGAAATACTCTCCCTGTTAATTGAATACACCAGAAATCGACCAAATCTCTCCCTTCGCTGAACCGGTTGCTGATGCTTTTGCTTTGCTGCCTGACTTAATAGAAAACACAGCCCTCTAGGAACTCTTCATAGGCAGCGCAAGGGCTGGGCTAGGGCTTTCATTCAGACTTTAAAGATCGATTGGTGGTGTCAAGCCAAATCGATGCGATTTGGCTGGTGCCCTAACTCATTGGATGATACCAAAGACTTCTGACCTGCCCGCTGAGGCAAGGGAGTTAGGAATTCTATGGAGCCTTTATTCAGAGTAGCACTTTGCGGGCAGGACTAGCTTCATTAACTTCAATGGAACCACTCCCTAAGTAAGGGCTGCTACTGTGAGTAAGGGTTCCAGGCTGGGCCCCCTGTGGCTTGATCGCCTGTGGATATTAGTGTGTGTCCTTACGGGTGGGAGAAGCAGTCCCATGTAACTCATTGCAGCTGGTGCTAGCCAGTCCTGCAGGATCAGGCCGCAATGTATTTCCCTTGCTAACTGTAATGCTCTCTGCACAGGCTCGTGTACAGTTTCCCGCAGCTCAGAGGAAACGAGCCAGGGACTGAGCCTGCCTCCACTGATGGGGAGGGTGGGGAAGGATCGGGCCCCTAAAGCTTTGGGGTTGTAGTTTGTTTGGGCACCAGAACGACAACATGTGTGTGAACTAATGAACAAGCAGCCCTGCCCATGAGCTGGCTTTGCAGAGGGCTTGGGGGGAAGGCGACGCTTGGGGGAGAGGGGGCTGAGCCAGATCGAAGGCCTTTCACACTTGTCCCCCACCCCTCCCCCTTTGCTTTCCATAAGTGAACTGTGTGCCCTCTTGTTTCCAGAAGGCAGGGAGTGTGTAAATTGTGGCGCTACCTCAACCCCCCTGTGGAGGAGAGATGGCACCGGGCATTATCTGTGTAACGCCTGTGGACTCTATCACAAAATGAACGGGCAGAACCGGCCCCTGATTAAGCCCAAGAGAAGGCTGGTAAGTCCCCCCTTTCCAGAGCGTCGAGCCAGACAGCACTAACTTTCTGTCGTTGTTGTGCTTGATTTCCTCAGCCCAGGATGGCGAGCTTTCTGCAGGGAAAGGGCAGGAGAGCCCACAGACATGTCAGTCTGTACTGAAGAGGGGTTTTAAAGTACGAGCTATAGAGAGACTCTCAGCCCATCCCCCACATTACACTGTGCCTGCCAAGTTACGTACCTTTTTTTTTTTTTTTTTTTAATATTTGTGCCTTTACAAATCTCTATCTGTAGGAATTACTTTAAGGGATGCTGAATTTCTTACAAGGGTCTTGGGTGGGGAAGAGCGGCTGGAGGGGAAGTGTGGCAGAGCACAAGGTCTGAGAGGCCTCACCTTGAAAGAGGGAGATTTTGAAACCCGTTTTTTTTTTTTTTTTTTTAAATTTGAAACCATCATGGGGGGGCGAGCGGGGGGAATTTGTGCGTGTCTTTCTCCTCCACCCACGCGGGATTACAGGGACAGCTGGGTTTTAAAGGAACACAGGGACTTATCCTTTCCTTCCCTCCCTTTCTGACCTCAAAAGAGTGTCCAAGTTTATTTATTGCGGTATTTAGGATGGAGCATGTCACTCACTATGGTCAATTTACGCTGATTGGACAAGAGATCGCCTTGGTAATTGGCCCTGATAGATCATAGATTCATAGAGTCTAAGGCCAGAGGGGACCACAGTGATCATCTAGTCTGACCTCCTGGAAAACACAGGCCAGTGAACATCCCCAAAAGAAGTCCCGGGGCAAATCTTATAGAAAAAACATCTGCTCTTGATTTAAAAATTGTCAGTGATGGAGAATCCACCACAAGAATTAGGCCCCAATCCTGCAAAAAACTGCACCCATGCTTAAATTTGGGCCCCATCCTCCAGCACCCTTGCATAGTCATTTGCATCAGTGCAATGTAGGTGTAAAATGCTACTGTTCCGGTCCGGTAGGAGGTTTACACCCACGGGTGTAAATGAGGATGCAGGGTATAGGGCAGTAGCATATCAGAACCTGTGAGTAATCACATTGGAGTGAATGGTGTGTGTAAAGTTAAGCATGTACCTCAGCCCCCTCAGAGGAGCACCTAAATAAATGCCTCATTACACTAAATAATGGTTTCAGGTTTTGTAACTGTAATACACATCCTATGTTTAGCATCCCCAATGATCTATTTGTGAATTTCCCATGGAGCCACAAAAAGTCTGGAAGGCATGGCTAATGTACTTAGCAAATAATCATGCAAGCAACAAGGGGGTGGGGGGTAAGTGGGACAAAATTATGTTCCCTCCCTGAGAAGTGAGTGCATGTTTAGAATAAAGGAACATTTAGTCTCATTATTATTATTAAAAATGCTGACAGTATGCTGGCTGCTGTTCAAAACACAGAGGAAAGTGTGATTCCTGCCCCATGGTACTTAACAACAGAGTTAACAGACA
This sequence comes from Caretta caretta, assembly GCF_965140235.1. NCBI lineage: Eukaryota > Metazoa > Chordata > Testudines > Cheloniidae > Caretta > Caretta caretta. The sequence goes on along the minus strand of NC_134206.1, from coordinate 343,142,961 downwards.
GAATAATATAACTCCCCTTAAAGCCCAGATCCTGCAAATCATGCTTAACTTTATGCACAGTAAGTAAGCCAATAGGTCTTTGCAGGGCATGTGCGTAGTTTTGCTCAAGTGACTAGTCCCATTGATTCCAGTGGGATTACTCACATGAGTAGAGATACGCATGCACCTAAGACCCCAGCCCTGCAAATGCTAAGGCCTTGTCTACACTTACCGGGGGTTCGATGTGCGGCGATCGATGCATCCGGGTCAATTTAGAAGGTCTAGTGAAGACCTGCTAAATCGACCGCAGATCGCTCTCCCGTCGACTCCAGTACTCCACCTGAACGAGAAATGCAAGGGGAGTCGACGGGAGAGCGTCTCCAGTCGACATCGTGTAGGGTGGACCCCGCGGTGAGTAGATCTAAGTACGTCAACTTCAGCTACTTTACTCACAGAGCTGAAGTTGCGTAACTTAGCTCGATCTCCCCCCCGCCCCAGCCCCCGTAGTGTAGACAAGGCCTGAGGCGCTTGCTTAACTTTATGCCTGTGACTCGTCCCATTGCAGTGAATAGGACTATTCACATACGCAACTGCTATGTGTTTTTTGGGATCAAGTTCTACATGGCCAGAGGAAAGATAACACTGCAAGGAGAAATGCAGTTGTCTTCGACTGGACATGTAGGTTTGGAGACAGAGGGGTAAGTTCCCCGGTCCGTGCTCCTCTCCCTGGCAAACGCTGCACAGTACGGGCAATAGTGCACCACTACTTCCAATGAACTTTTCCCTTAAAAGAAACTGTTGGTCCAACTTAGCGGAGTCTCACCCCTCCTGCCCTTATTAGAAAAAGGGAAAAACTTTCCAGGGAGGGAAGTGCTTGTGGGCTTTTGATTCTGGGAAGCTCTAGCCTCCACGCCCCTCCCCCTCTCCATTCCCCTGTCTTAAACACACACACATTTTTCTGTCTTTATTATTTTTTTTTTCTTTCTCTCTTCATGTGTAAAGCTAACTTCCTAGGAAAAAGCTGCCGGATATCTGAGCACTGGAGATAGCTCATAAACAACAGCTCTGCTTCCACAACCCAAACACTAAGAAGTTTGAATGTATTAGAAGGAGAAGGGGGTTGAAAAGACCCAAAACAAACCCCCAGGCAGCTGAAAGGTGTTCTCTCAAAGCAAGTGTGATTGCACCATCAAAGAATGCTCTGAATCACCCCAAACCTGCACTTACAAATATATATATATACATATATATATATATCCTGTGTTGTGCCCTTAAAATGAAGTAACGCCTTCCCCGCACCCCTCCAAAAAAGAAAAAGTCCCTGCAGTTTGAACACGGTCTGTACTAACTGGTGACATATAAATGTTAGATTTCTAGATTTTTGCCTTTCCCTTTTCTATATAAACTGAACAAAGCAAGCGCTCTGCCTCCATTTGATACCACATTGCTTTTGCCAAATTTCCCCAAGAAGGCAGATGTCAACAGAGCTGTGACTTATATTTGCATTTCGTTATGTATTAAAAACTGGCATCTGTGTCTCAACTTGATCTGTTCTAACTTTCAAAAGGAGAGTGAGAGAGACAGCCTGGGTGTGTGGTTAAGGCACAGGATCTAGGATGTATTTCTCTCTCTCCCGCAAGCTTCCTGTATGACCTTGGGCTAGTTTCAGAGGGTCTGATCTACAGCCCATTGAAGCCAAAGATAGGACACCCCCACCCAGCTCTGACTAAAATCAATGCAGACTTCATTTATAAGAGTTGGATAAGACTAATAACCCGTGGGGGTCGTAGCACCTAAAAACAGATCTCCTTAGTTTGAGGGTAGCTGAGAAGCTTGATTCACTAGAGAATGGAAAACGCTTTGAGATCCTCCACCAGAAGAGGCTCTATAAGTGCAAAGTATTGTTGTTGTGCATTATGCCAGGGAGGATTTGTATCTGCAGGACATTACATGGTAATCTCACACTCCAGTTGTAATATGTACAATTAATTTTGGGCTTCCTCATTTCCATTGAAATCAGTGGGAGTTTTCTCATTGACATCAACGGGAGTAGGAGAAGACCCTTACTTCTATTGTTTTTTACTGTTTCTTTTCAGAAAGTGATAATTGTGCAAGAATAATGCTTTTTTTTTTGCCCTTAAATTACATTTATCATGAGGATTTTTGTGTCAAGTGGAATGACTGATTGTGAATATCAGTGGCACAGGGCACAAAACCGCAAAATGTCTCCAAGGGAGACGTTTCCTCTTGCGTGGGCTGAGTCAAATATCACTGGTTTTAGAAATCCCCAGAGGCCCAATACTTCACGCCTGACGTGGGTAAAACTCCCACTGAAAGTCTAGAGCCTGGTGCTGCTCCTGCTCCACTCATGGAACGGCCATTGGAGTGAATGAGAAACGAACCTATGCAGAAACTGAAGCATCAGTTTTCGACTCTGATCCTACAAATGTTGACACACACGCTTAACTTGAATTGATTTCAGTGGGGTTCCTCATATGCTTGAAGTTAAGCTAGTTTCCGTATCTGCAGGACTGAGGCTTTAGATTTGCCCGAGAGAGGACTGCAGGATCAGAAATCAACACATGCACACACACAGTTTTCCCTTTACCTAGCAAGTATGTGTCTGCCGTTCATATTTTTGTAAATCTGAGTAGACTCGCTTCAGAACATGCAGACCCCTATCATAATTTTTTAAACAATTTGGAGTGTTAACATTTAACTTCTTTGCAATTTTTGCATTGAAAAATCCATTATGATGGGCTAAAAAGAATTGCCAAATTTAGAAAATAATCCTAGGCCTTGTCTATGCTTATTGGGGGTTCGACATGCCGCAATCAATGCATCGGTGGTTGATTTAGCGAGTCTAGTGAAGGCCCGCTAAATCGACCACAGATCGCTCTCCCGTCGACTCCTGTACTCCACCTGAATGATGTCTCCAGTCGACATTGCGTAGGGTGGACCCCGCGGTGACTAGATCTAAGTACATCGACTTCAGCTATGTTATTCACGTAGCTGAAGTTGCGTAACTTACATCAATCTCCCCCCTTTAGAGTACACAAGATCCTAGACTGCAACTGATTGTTTACTTCACATGTTACGTAACATACTACTACTCTGCATGGGCTCCCCCGTTTAAAGTGTGCCAGTCAGATCTTTTAATTAATCTTCGTTTTCCTTAATGAGATCAGAACAAAACTACCCTTTCCTTCATCATGATCACTAGCCGTATTTGCATCCCACCTTGGCTTCACTCTTTTTTTGTTATTTTGGTGGCCTGGACTAGGCAGAAAATGTAGTGTTTGCAGGTTAGTTTTAGCACATTTAGAGCCCAATCCACAGCCCACTGAAGCCAACTGGAATCTTTTCAGTGTTTTGGGATGAGGTCCTTAGAGCTTGATTCTTTAGTCTGTGGGAGTTTCCATTGAGCAAAATCTAGGTTCAGGACCTCAAGACTCCTTGAAGTTAATAGGACCAGGATTTCACCCACAGTGTTTTTCCAGTTATAGCCCATCACATGCAGACTAACAGTTAAAACCAAATTCAATGGCTTGAACTACAGACAAATTGCTGCACATCTTGCCTATTTTGTATACACAACTAGGAGCTGATCCTTGCACTGCTTACATACCCTAAACTCCCATTGACCCAGATCGTGGCAGCCCCTTTGTATTCGATCATGGTGAGTGTTCTAAGCAGGTTATTATGTGTGTATGTATTTACTTTATATTTCACACTTCTTTTGTCTAAATAATGAAAATCCTAACCAACCAATAAACAAAGGACATGTAATGCCCAATAAAACAGCCCATTCCCCCCTGGCTTCGACTCCCCACACTACATTTAATTATTATTTAGGTTGTAACATGACCTACCTAAAGCCAGGAAATTCACAGTTAAAGTGAACACTACCCCTAATGTCCACGTTTGTGTTTTAGATTTGTTGTACAGCGTCCAGAGACTTAGTGGTTTTTGAATGTTGTACGTGCTGCAATAGGCAGCTGGAGTAGGTAGTGGGGTAAATGGTTAGATTAGTGGCACAAAGAAGCTGAGCGGTGCCTAGCTCCAGCAAATCACTTAAGCACACGCTTAACTTTCAGTTCATGAGCAGTCCCTTTGAAGTCAATGAATAGGTGTGGAATCAGAGCCCAATAACCATTTAATGTTCATGAGGGGCAGACAGGACTTTGGCTTTAAAGATCTTATTTGAAAGCCTAACACATGACAAAGTGCAAGGAGCTCAGTTTATCCATCACAGACGGATAGAGTGGAGTAAAACTGTAAAAGTTGTGAGTGTTAATGATAACATATGTATAAAAGAGGGAGTACATTCCCAACTGTACTGCTAAATTCTTATTTTACTGGTAATGAAAATGGTTCTTTTTTCCCCCTTTTCTTATATGGCTTCTATAAAACCGTGAAGTCTTATTTCAGATCTATAAATACTCAAATAAACTGAAAGGTTTGGCTTAAAATGATGTGATTGATAAGTCAGCTGCTGCCACCCTTAGCTGCAATATTAGTTACAAGCTGGGGCCTGTGCATCAATGTGAGTGAAGTCTACAGGACTGAGCCTTATTTGGGGTCTGATCCTGCTTTCTTTGCACATCCAAAACGCCCAGTGATGTCCGAGTTTTGAATACGCTTTAGGGCCTGATCCAATACCCACTGAAGTCAACGCAAGACTTTCCGTTGACTTCAGTGGTTGTTAGTTTGGGCCCTGAATGCAGAATCAGACCCATGGGCGCCTGAAAGTTTTAAAATGGGAAAGCCTGATGGCATTTAAGTAATGTATTCCCCTCTGAAACATGATCTGCCAGAGCTGCTGGTTTGGATGGTTTCTTCTGGAGGTTTGGCACTTACCTTAGGCCTCCGGTGCCATTCCTATATAATTTGGGATGAATGCATCTTGGGGATTTTCAGAATTACTATTTGTTCTCACAAGTCATTTAGCAATGTGCAGTAGTTTTGTCCAGTTTCTGTTTGTTGGCTCAGTGGTTTTGCTGATTGAATCTTTTTAATATGGGCGCTTTTTTTTCTCCCACCCTACCTCAGTCTGCAGCAAGACGGGCGGGCACATCCTGTGCAAACTGTCAGACCACCACCACCACTCTGTGGAGGAGAAATGCCAATGGTGATCCCGTCTGTAATGCCTGCGGGCTTTATTACAAGCTGCACAATGTAAGTGTAACTGTAACTCTCGTAAGGAAGCTTCTGTTTCAGCCATGTACATTCAAAATTCTCCCGAACTTAAAGGGCCCCAATCCTGAGAGCTTCTGAACACCCACTTGGGACCTGCCGGGATCAGACCACGAGCCAGAATGAGGAAACGCTCCCCGTCCCCTTAATGATTTTGATTAAAACAGAATTGATGTAATAAAACCTGGTTTGAAGCGTTATAAGACAGGACCACAGATCAGTAACGATATATCTTTACCATGTGCAAGCCAAGAAAGGAGGAGTTTATCCACAGAGAGTGATATTATCTACTTTGTGTTGGACTCTGCACCCTGGAAAAGACAACGTGCCATGTTGCAAACTGATACGCTTTAGATGCTAAGGCCGGTTCCTTGAGAAAATATGAGCTCCGGAAAAAAATAACACACCAGCCATTATTTCTTTTACCCCTCCTTGCTTCATTCTCCCCAACCGCCCCCACTCAAAAAGGTAGCTGTAATTGCCAGGGATGGCACATGCAATTCCTAAAATGAAGAGGATTTGATTTAGTTAGTGGGATGAAGAGTCTGCTAAACCTGTGCTGTGAATTTTAAAGCACTACTTGTGAAAGGGAAGGGAAGGGGAAATGAAATGAAATGTCTGGTAGATTTAATCTAATAGCTCCATGCAAAGCCAGCTCACCTAAACCAGTGACACATGCCCTAAGGAAAGAGCTAAAGGGATCTGGAAAGAGTTATACCAATTATTATTATTATTATTATTATTATTATTATTATTATTATATATTAATAATAATAATAATAGACTCTTAAGAGTCACACTGTTACATTCATTCCATACATGGCATAATAATCATAATGATAATTAATAACAACAACATAAGAAAGAGGGCAAAGACTTACAATTGCTTTGCTTTGATGTCACTTTTTTTGGCGTGGTTGTTTGCTTTATGTTTCATTTAGAAACACTGAGCTGGGCCATCAGTTCCATTTCATCTTCACGCTGTTTTGTCTCTAGGGATGAGAGAACCAGTTTGGCTAAAATAAAAAGTGACCAAAATCTTTGCCCAAGCCTAGCCATGCATCCCTTATTGAGTACGGAACAACGTTTGGTTAACTTTCCCCATTAGTTTTCATTTTCGGTCACAAGGAGTCAACTAAGGGCACCACCCTCTTCCTATTGAAGTCACTGAGAAAGAGGCGATTGCCTCCAATGGCAGCTGGCTCCAGAAATCTGGAGTGGAAGCACTGACCTGTCCCATGGTATTTCCAGTCCAAGAGGGACCAGAAAGTAGCAGGGATCTCAGGAAAGAACTTGTTCTTGCAAAATTTCCAGTTCTGTCCCGTGTATCTGAACACTCGGGTTCCTATCCAAACCTGTCTGGCTTTTGCAGGTTCACCCACCCATTCATTTTTTTATGACTATGTATCCTGTGTGTTGTGGACCTGATCCAGACCCCTTCCCTCCCCCAGATCCAAATTTTGGGGAAGTCCAGATTCAGCTGTGAAATTTGTGACATGGGGCACACCGCTCATGCCGAGCAGATTAGAACCACTTTCACATTCTTTAAAAAATATCTTCAGCTGGTGACAACAACAACCCAGGTGGTGGGTGTAGTAAGTACATGGGCCAGATTCTGGTACTCAAGTCGAGTGGCATCTTGCTCTGAGTGGATCCATTAGCTTAAATGGGACCGCTGGTGGAGTAAGATACTGATCAGCAAGAGTTTCAAAATCTGGCCCTTAATGAATAAGATCCTCTTTCCTAGTGGATGATGTCCAGTTGCAGCTCTGTCTTTAGCCCTGATGGGAGAGGGAAGGTAGCAACTCCCAGCACTGCTTTTCACTTGAAAATACCACCTCCCCTCCAGATCTAAAGATCTTTGACTGCGAGGTGGAAGATCAAGGTTTTATTTATTAACACCTTTCTCCTGCCCAGTCAATGTAAGAGCCTCTGACTGCAAAGGCCCTAGCGTGTTGTAGAGGTTAGGGAGATAGGCAAATACCAACAAAGAAAACAAACCAGAAGGAACATACCTGGGAGAAGGCAGGCTGTGAAAGCAGATACCTGGGAGTGTGGAGAGGGAGAGGGCAGGAAGGCAGCATCCCGTGTGGTGACTGGTTTCCATGATGTGCTGTAAAGCATTGGGAGTTTTGTTGAGTCGCCTTCATGTGGAGGCCACTTCCTTTGCTGTCTTTCTGGGAGGCAGGATCAATAAGATTGTGTTAACTGTCTTGTGAATAGCATCAGACTAATCCTTCAGTCAATGCTTTGCTACCAAGGGGGCCGGTTATGGCAGGTGGACAGGCTTCCTCTAGAGGCCAATATATTTACAAGAAAGAGTAGAGATCCTCAGGTGCTGAAAAGGGACATCACTGAAGTTGATGGAGGAACACCAGTTTACACAGGCCATGTGCATTTTCTAGTGAGCAGTGGGACAGAAGTCTGTACGTCTCCGGGTCTCGTCAGATAAGTCCATTCTTAACTGGTGCTAAGAGTCTCTAGTAAGCTGTGGTGATCAATAGCAATTTAAGGCCTCCTGTCCCTCCAAAGAAGCATTCAACATCTTTTAGTATGGGCACTGTGAGGAATAGTTACTGAATATAATGGATCAAATATATGAAATACGTTTTTGATTGTTCTTGCATTTTCGTGTTTTTATTAATGAGTTTTATTCAAACCTTTAAACGGTTATGTCTTTTTAGAGCCCACTCCTGCAACTGATCTGTAGGGAAAACTCCCAGTGAGACCAATTCTATGGCTGAAATGACAGCAGGGCTGGGTTCTGGCTAATACAGCAAGGGAATAATATTGTCACTATTCCCTGACCCTCCCTGTTATGTTAATCTATTTTTAGTATTCCACTAGATTCCTGCCGGTAAAGCAAACCCAGTTGCCTGGAGGATATTAGTAATAATAGTCTTGGGACTCATTCCTGCTTCTATTGAAGTCACTGGCAAGTGTCCTTTTGATTTTAATAGGACCCATTAACAATCGTATTAATAATGACTAATATTTCACATTTATAGGGCGCCTTCTAGGATCCTCAAGTGCTTTCTCAGATACAGGGACTCCTGGCGACTAATTGAACATTATAATGACTAAATCTGCTGCAGACACAGAGCACCATTGAGGTCAATGGCAAAAATCCCGCTGTCTTTAGTCCGAGCAAGATCAGACCTATAATATATAAGACTACCCAGAGGCGATGCTGGGGGGAGTGGGCAGGGAAGGTGAGCGTGCAGAGTCGCTTTCCCCCCTCCCCCCTCAGATTTGCTGCTTGGCTTGTACTGAGCATGCTCACACAGACTGAGCATGCTCAGTAACAGTGCTGAAGCCGGCTGCCCACAGTTTGCCCCCCCACTATCGTCAGGCACGGGTCATCTCTGACTATCCCATCTAGTTGATGTGTTGAATTTGGGGCTTTTGAGGCTGATCTTGCTGCATTGAACTTACATGCAATATTCCCTAGAAGTAGGATCAGGCCCGATTGACTTCAAAGGGAGTGGAGGATGCTCAGCATCTTGCATCTCACAGGATCGGGCTCACAACGCTCAAGTGTGCACCCTTTGAAATGTGTGAGCTGCCACTGACTTCAATAGGTGCAAGTTCTGACCCTTATTTTGCAATAGCTGGAAGCTACAGGGCAGCGGAGCGGTGTGTCCCAAGAACAGTATAGTCTGTATGCTGCATACAGTAAAGCAGAGAATGTATTTCCTTGCAGGATTGCCCATAATTAATGGAATCCATCTGAAATGAATGATTTTCATATACAAGTGTGTGGCCCATTTCTATTATGATTCTACTCTAAATAATCTCTTATTTAGCATGGGTTTAGCATTTTTACTGCAGAGATAATTTTGCCAAAAAGGGAGCCGTGTCTTAACCTCTGGACCGCATGTTTATGTGCAGTGGAAACAGAAAAGATCCCTGGGTTCAGTTCCTATGGCGAGCTTTTAATTATACTGTGACTACATTTTAAAGTCAGTGGAAAACCAAAATCTCTTTTTATCCTGCCCTTGGGATCACACCAAAATTCAGCCTCAGGTCTCCCCTGCCAGATCACCATGGGCACCTGTGTATAACACTTGCACCCGGCGCATACTGCATGTGATCTTGCTGTGCGGAACTCACGAGCACTCACTCTGCTCGGAGAAATGGGGCCACATAATCCCCCACCCAGTGCTGGTGGAAGGTGCAGAATTGACCACCCTGACGGCAGTGGTCTGTGTAGCTACCGAACACGCATGGTGTGGTCAGGAATGGTGCAAACTGTCCCCAATACCCTTCAAACTGGAGTGTCCTTAGAACTAACTCGGTAGCTCACGTTCTGGGCTCGTTCAGTCCCAGGCCTCTCCATTTTCAATTGGCAGCCTCATTAGCAATCTAATGGGAATACTTCTCTGCTAGGAACTGGGGTGACACCACTGACTCATTTAAAATAGGCCATCAAATAGACTTGGATGATAGCAACTTTTGATTACTACTGGCCTGGGCTGGATTTGAGCCAGAATTCCACAGGTGAAAAGCTTAATCTCTCAGGGGTTCCAGTCCTCTGAGTTACTGGCTTCCTGTCTGATCTGGCTTCAGATCCCCCTCTAGAGAATGGAGATAATACTTGCCCTACCTGAGTGGGCTATTGCATACATTAATTAATAACTCATATGCTATGGTGGAGAGCACCATGCAATAGCCTACAAACAAGAAGGTAAATTTTCCTGTAGTCATAAATAATGGTCACAATGGTGCAGGAATGATGTTTTTACACTTTTATTTATCATCATTTACTAGAGATGAGAGAATAATTTGCAGGGGATAATTTATCAGATATATTTAGCCTCTTTCCCCACTTGCACGATATCTACCAGCTTATTGTGATTCCCTCAAATATATTGTTAATACTAATATTCAAAATGATCTGGTTAATATTTTGGCGAACTCTCTGGATGGAGCATAGTTTGCTGTGGGTGAAATTCATCCCTGTGCAGAGAAGTCAGCAAAAGGCCTTTGCATCACTTAAGTCCCAGCTAAGCCCTTAAGCCGTAAGTGGGACTTAAGTGGGACATGTGTCTGATACTAGCCTCTGAATACAGATGAATTTCAGCCTGTGAGAATTAGATATTCAGCATTTCCTACCTGAGCTTAGTTGTGGTTGGTTCGATAAGTCACATGGTATTGATTCTCTTCCCTGATTGGATGTGTGAATTTCGCTGCTGGTGCAAATATTCATGCATGAGAATGTAATGTTTGGGTTTTCTGCAAATATTTGTGTGTGTGCATTTTAAATTTGCTTCCTGCCAGTACAACTCAGAGCAAGCAAATGTCTGCAGAAAAGGAACACACACAAAAAGGACTAACCATGTCCAAAGCAAATTTATTAAAAAAAAAATACCAATAATACTTTTTGCTCACGTTTTGCAGTATTTTTCCAGTTCTATGATGGTGACAAGAGTATTTTGGGTCCTTTGCAGATGAGACTGAGATTTAACTATTTCACTGGGTATTAGCTTTCATGATTTTAAACTTGCCTTAACGAGAGGCCTTGAGGGTTGAGATAGTGCCTTTAAGGAATATATGAGATGATATTCACTAGCTTGTTTTGCAGATGCACTCCAGTTACCTAGTGTCGTGGAACATGGTAACCTAACCCTTTTGGTCACTGGAAGTTACATACATTAGTCTGGGCAACCATGAAAACCTACCAGCTTTTTTTTCCACATGCTCCCAAAAGACTCGTTCGGATCTGGAATTTGGTTGGCCGTTTCCAAGGTCTTAATGATGTGTTGGTGATGAGTTCCATGGTGATCTGGGGAGGAGGGACAGCAGCAAAAAAGACAATAAAAAAATAATTGATTTTTGTTTAGATTAACAGACCCCTGACTATGAAGAAAGAAGGAATTCAGACCAGAAACCGAAAAATGTCTAGCAAATCCAAAAAGTGCAAAAAGGTCCACGACAGCCTGGAAGATTTCCCCAAGAGCAGTTCCTTTAACCCCGCCGCCCTCTCCAGACACATGTCCTCCATCAGCCACATTTCACCTTTTAGTCACTCTAGCCACATGCTGACTACGCCGACACCGATGCACCCGCCATCCAGCCTCTCTTTCGGACCTCATCATCCTTCCAGCATGGTCACTGCCATGGGTTAGAGACAGACTCCCCTGCTGAATGCTTACAGTCTCAAAATGAGATTTACTTTATATACTTGCATTTTTGCAGGCGTGCAGTTATCCATTTGAAGCCCGAAACAAATGGATAAAAATTAAAAAAAAAAAAAGTTATTTGAAGGCATAAAAGAAAAAAAAAAGGAAAAAAAAAGTGATGTTTGCCACTTTTTAAAGGAACTCACTATGGTGTCTGTATTCTCAACCTCTGAATCTGGACTCCATCTGTGAATAAGCCATTCAGACTCATATTCCCTATTTAACAGGGTCTCTAGTGCTGTGAAAAAAAAAAGCTGAACATTGCATATAACTTATATTGTAAGGAATACTGTACATTTGAGGAAGACTTTATTGCATCTGGGTAAGCTGTAAAGACAGGCATGAAGGACTCAGAGGAAATTTTTTTTAAAGGCGGATGGGGAGGAGAATAAAAATGCCGACTGAGAAGAACCAGGTCTAATGAACGAATGGACAAACCGCCAGTCGTGTCTTCTCTCTCTCTCTCTCTCTCTCTCTCTGGCTGGCTCAAGTTGTTTGATGCATTAAGTAATTAACTAACTAAAAGCTGTAGGCAGATCATTCATTCAAGGCACTGGGCCTTTTACAGAGGAAGTAATAATGGTTTTGGGGCAATCAGTGTTAACATACAGATATTGCCAGCGAGGGTTTTCAGATAGCCATTCTTCAGGCCTATATGCATTGTGAACAAGTTCCTGTAATTGTTGTTTGTATGTATAATTCAAAGCACCAAATTAAGAAAGATGTAGATTTATTTCATCCTATTATACAGACTGAATGGTTGTATAAATTTATTTACTGCTAGTGTTAAGACCTGTTTTTTTTTTTTTTTTGGTTTTGTTTTGTTTTTCATATTTTTTCCCTCTTTTTTTTTTTTTGGAGAATAAACTAGATTAAATTCTGTTGACTTACAGGCGTTTTGTGCTTGGCGGTGTGTGGAGGGGGGATTCTTTTCATTTTTGTTTTGATGATATTTATTAAATAGCTTTCCTGGGTATGGGCGACGTGTATCTTTTTCAGCTCCTTTCGACAGCCAGTGCAATGTTTGCGGTGGTTTAAAAATAAAATAAAATAAATGAAGTGCATGTTAGTGTGACCCACTGTTCAGTGTCTGTTACAGATCCCCTCATTTGCAAAGCATCTGAATCTGCTGCAGCTCCCAGCTAGGTGAATCATTCCTTTCACTCGTGCTCTAGAAGCTTATGCTGCCGAGATTGCAGGTTCAAGCCCCTGTGCTAACCATGATAACAAATGTACAGTTAGGAATTTAGTGGGGAGGTTTTCAAAGATACCACTAGCAGAGAGGTACCTAACTCTGCTTTTAGGCCTTTAAAAAAAAAGGCCTCGAGACCTTTGGAAAGAATCCTGTATGGTGATAAACTTTCCTCATGTTTTGTACGAGTGATTGCTGCCCTAAACCACCTCTTTATGCAGCGAGACATTTTTTACAGTCTAAAGTCCAGATCCTAGAATGAGCTCTATGCAAACGGAGCCTGCTGAGCCTAGAGAAGTGGATGGAGCTTACTGCAGAAGCAGGAATCTAACAGCATATAATGGATGATGATGAAATCTATATTTCCAACCCTTAGCCACTGTTCCCTCTAAGCTGTGTGCGTGTGCGCACGCACACAGATCCTAAACCCCGCGCACACGGCAAAACACCGCGCACACAACAATTTGCACAGAAGCACAACAATTTGCACAGAAGAAATTTTTTGCGCACACGGCCTGTCAAAAAGTATGTTGCCTGTAGCCATCAGAAATCATGGGCCAGGCCCCCCAAATTCAGGAGATTAACTTTAAAATATTGAGATTTAAAATAAATCACTACATTTGGGGAGTCTTTTAACTTGCTTTCTGGTGTTTGAGTCTTTAGGGTTCACGTTTTCCTAGTGTTTCTCCACAGTCATGGGGGCAAGAAACTTTAAAAAGAAAGTTGAAATTCTTACATAATTACATGACTCCAGGAAGTGGGGCTTTTAAGAAAAGCACCGAACATCATGAGTCTTGTGAGACAATCACAAGGGTTGGCAACACTGTCAGGCTTGTTGACCTCATAGTTGTCATTAAACAAAAATAATATTCAACTCTCAACAAAGATGACCTACAAAGTAATTATTATGCTCTGAGGGTGGCAACATCTGAGGCCAATGAAACAGCTGAATTCCTTTTACCTACAAAATGGAGGCCCCATCTCGCAGCCACTTACGTGAATACTGCTTACTCATTCAAGTAGTCCCATTGGGCCAAAATGTGCTCTCAGTGATACTAGTCTGAAAGATTTACGCCAATTTACATGAGATCAGAATTAAACCCATTGGGCTTGCTTCATCTTTGCTCTGAATTGTGTGTAGCCATTTACTCCAATGCAAAGTGGCTATAAAATACCATTCTGATCTGGTAATAGTTCATGCATGTGTTGCACGGGTACATGACTATACAAGGTACAGGGCAACAGGTGCAAGTTCATTGACTGCAATAGGTTTACTCACATGAGTAGGAATTTCTCATGTGAGCAAAGCGTTGCAGGATTGGGCCCATGGTTCCTGCTGGTAACTTTCAAGATGAAAATAAAGTGGGCCAAAGAAGACTTTGATTTGTTGTTTTGTCTTTGCTTCAGCTTCTTCCTCCCCTTGCTTCCAAATAAATATAGCCAAAATAAGACTACATCACAAATGAGGAATTAACGGGATGTATATGGCACATACAGTATCAATTTTGTAACACTGGCTGGTTCCTTTTTTATGCTGTTGATAAAGATGTGTAAACATAAAATCAAAACAAATCTATGTTAATCACCTGCTTTCTCAATGAATATTTAAAACATAAAGACTAAATGTTGAAATAAAATGGAGTGGAGGATTACTGTGATGCAAATAGAGATCTCATTGACTCCTAATTAATCATCTGCTAACGATAAAGCTAGTCTCAATTAGTCTGACTAATCAAAGGAAGTCATCATCTTTGGCGATATTAAGCTTGAGATTTTTTTGCCGTTTAAAAAATTCTTAACACTTCCACCTTTCCCTCCTTTGACTCATCAATGGATTGGAGGTAAAGACTAAAGTATTGATTCTGATCTGACTGACACCAGTCTAAATGAGATCAGAACATGGATTTAAGACTATTTCGCTAACGCCTACTCAGTTGGTGTCTTTCCATTGTCTTTAATGGAAGCTGGATTAGGCCTTACGACCAAAAGTCTTTCACGAGGAACAGGGAGAAAAATTGTGCTTGTGACTTGCATCCTGTACCACTTCACTATCTATCTATCTATCTATCTATCTATCTATCTATCTATCTATCTATCTATCTATCTAATGGAACTGTAATAAAACATTGGCTGCAATTCTTTCTTGAACATATTGTCATTTGAGGTCTGATCTCACAAACACTCTTTGCTTGGAACTCCAACTGAAGTCTAGGCTTGAAAGATCGGATGCTTTAGCATTACATGTACCATGTTAAACACATTGGGTATGGGTATAGATAGTGGGTAAAATCCGGACCTCACTGAACTCAATGGGAGTTTTGCCATTGACTCATCAGGGCCAGGATTTTACCCATTATCTTTATTCTGCATGGTGATGAGACGTTCTGTTCTCTAGAATACACATTCGAGAATTTATCCATTTTAGACTTTCTTTTCTATAACACAGGTAAGAAGGCAATACCAAAGCTAGTTTGATACACGAAAACAGGCGAAGGACGGTTAACCAATCTATTGCTACAATATTTCTGAGTAAAACTGATCCCTTCTGAATTTTGAATTGATCCTTGCTTCATTTTTGAAATAACACGGCAGCTCTACCAGATACATGAGAAATCATTTGTATGTGTCAGAGAGTAAAGATACTCTTTCTCCAGTTTACTATTCTCTTTGTAAAAACATGTGGCCTAAGACTCACCATGGAAGGTATTATGGAGGCTCAAATCCCTCAGTCCTTACTCAGACAAAACTCAGGAGCTTTGCATAAGTAATGACTTCTGGGTTTGATCCTACATTAACAGTTTTGCTTTACTTAGGGCTTGGCCCAAAGCCCATTGGTGGCTTTGAGTAATGGTAAATGGTGATAGTATCATCTCCCACAATATCTGCTTTATTGACCCGCTTCTGCTCATATTCAAATCAGTGGCAAAACTTTTGTTGCCTTTAGAGGTGCAGGATTAGTCCACAGATGTGTGTGTGTGTGTGTACGCATGATAAAGCTACGATGCAAGAACAATTTTAAAGATGCAAAGCTAAGTTGGGAAATGCCAGAATTAAGGTTGCAAGCTTAATTTGCTCCCCTTTTGTGTGTGCTTGTGATACAGTCTTTAATTACATGATAAGACAGCTTTTTTCCCCACAAGACCCCATATGCATTCAGTGCACAGAATGGACCCATTCTGGGGATAAATCAGGGTGGTGTAAAGAACAAACCTGTTGTCTGTGGAATCCCGCCTTATTTGTTGCAGATGCTGGAAGGTGTGTGCTATTTGTAGAACTGGAGACAAGCAGGTCGAGGTCCGCCCAATACTAAAGGCCTAACCCCCTCAGCTAAGGGGAGGAGCTGCTAGACCCAGGCTATCACTGATTTCTGGGGACAACAAATGAAAAAACAAGATCGGGAGTGAGGTCAAAGGTTAAAAATGAGGGAGGCAGAGGGGGACACGGAGCAGAGAATCCTGGACGGTGCCCACATCTCCTCAAAGGCATCCAGAGAATCTGTAGGACTCTGCCCAGAGAAGTGAGCAGACAAGGGACCAGAAATAGGCTCCGACCAGCTTCCTCCTCCTAAAGTGATGGATGGCCATCTTGACCTGAGCCAGGAGGAGGCTCCCAGGACTTTGTGGGGCCATGGATGGGGTCTGAATGGATCAGCAGGAGGAAAAGTGCAGTTAGGACCTCAGTAAAACATTCTGGCTGCACTGAATGAGGCAGGGAATTGCAGGCAGCAAAAGGATGGTCTCATGGTTAGGACAGTTGAATGTACCCCTGGAGATTGTACCCCTGCCTCTTGTCACAGAGCTCCTATGTGGTACCAGGCAAGTCATTTCAAGCAGACTTTTCACAGGTGGTCACTAATTGTATGTTCCTCATTTTCTGGATGCCCAACCTGAGACCCTGGGATCTGATCTGCAGAAGTGCTGAGTGCTCACAACTGCACCTGAAGTCAATGGGAGCCGTGCTTTGAACATATAAAGTGCTATGTAATGCTGAATACTCTGTAAAATCAGGTCCTAGGCATCTCAACTTGGACATCCAAAAGTAGTGGATACTTTTGACCTTAAACTCTCTGTGCACCTGCTCCCCATCTGTAAAATGAGGATAATACCATCCCCTCATCTCGCAGGGTGTTAATGTTTGTGAAGCATTCAGATACTATAGTGACAAGTGCCATGGAAACACCCAGGAAGAAATGAATAATTCTATCTTCAGAGCGGGGTTTAAAAAGCATGCAATAAATAAAGGATGGGGCCATACCCTGAATAATGAGGATTAGCAGGAGTGTTGTAAGTAAGACACGAGAAGTAATTCTTCCGCTCTACTCCGTGCTGATTAGGCCTCAACTGGAGTAATGTGTCCAGTTCTGGGTGCCACATTTCAGGAAGAATTTGGACAAATTGGAGAGAGTCTAGAGAAGAGCAACAACAATGATTAAAGGTCTAGAAAACATGACATATGAGAGAAGGTTGACAAAATTGTGTTTGTTTAGTCTGGAAAAGAGAAGAATGAGAGGGGACATAATAGTTTTCAAGTATGTAAAAGGTTGTTACACGGAGGAGGAAGAAAAATTGTTCTCCTTAACCTCTGAGGATAGGACAAGAAGCAATGGGCTTAAATTGCAGCAAGGGAGGTTTAGGTTGGACATTAGGAAAAACTTCCTAACTGTCAGGGTGCTTAAGCACTGGAATAAATTGCCTAGGGAGGTTGTGGAATCTCCATCATTGGGGATTTTTATGAGCAGGTTAGACAAACACCTGTCAGGAATGGTCTAGATAATTAGTCCTGCCAATAGTGCAGGGGCCTGGACTAGATGACCTTTTGAAGTTCCTTCCAGTTCTATGATTCTATGATGCAACAACATATAGAATAACTTCTCATTATACTGAGCCCCTTCCATCCTGTGAACGGAACGAGGCAGGGGGAAAAATAGTATATGATCACGTAATTGAATACTGTATCCTTATGCACGAAGGGGCTGAATTAAGGTTCCACAGGCAACTTTAATTCTGGCATTTCCTATCTGTTGAGTGCTTGACTTTTCAACCTTCATTATGTTATTTATAAGCATTTTTATGTCTTTTATATATATATGGAGAGTGCATCCACCATCAGAGAAGGACGTATTGTGTGTGTGTGTGTGTAAATACACAATGCACATAGAAAAAGTAACTGAGGACCTACTGTCATAGATACATGCTCTCCATGTGTATCAAAACTAGCTGTACACACAAACACACACACAACATATCTATACAACAATAGCCCACATAATTCCATTGCAACTCCATTGAAATGAATAGGACTTCCTGGACACATTTTGGCCCACTCTATATTATATGCATATGCTGTGCTTTTTAAGTTTAAATTTGTTTTGTGGGCTTTGTGCATAGCCTTCAGGATAGCAACTCAACACGGTCAAACTGCTTTCTATAAAATAAGAGTCTCTCACAGGCTTTGGCCTAATGCTTGAGTTGAATATTTTCTGAGGTGCAAAAACATCTGGTCAACTGTTATTGATCCCAGTATTTCACATTTTCACTCTGCCTGTTGTTCTTCTGGGTTGCAGCTGATTCCAGAAGTGCTAAAATACTGCATGAATGCCTGTTCTCCATTGGAAGAAGGAAGCTAGAGAAATATTGTTCTCAGGAGACTTATAGACCAATTTTGATGTTATTTGGGTTAAGTAGCTGAACTGGTAGCTTATTTAAGACAAATCCCAGAACCTTTTTAGTTCATCCATCCCTAATGTTTACCATTAATCTTATGATTGAACTACTTGCTTAACAGTTCCTACATGAGAAGTATTACCATCTTCTCACACTGGTTGGACCCATAACTTGTTCTTTCACTAAGCGCCAAATCATCAGCAGGTGGAACTAACAATAGTTCCATTGACTTCATAGATCACCGAAGTCAATGGACTGATGCCACTTTACATCAGTTGAGGCTTAGACCCTCCATTTCAAATTCTGCTTTCAGGTACACCTTGCCACAACTTCAGGCAATCAAGTGAGGGCTTAGTTTAAGAGCTAAGCATTGCTTACAGATAGTTAAGATGCCAGGAGAGACACATATTAACGGCTGTAAATGCTGTGGTATCTCAGCTATTTTTAGTTCCTCCTTGAGAATGTTTTTTCCTTAGTACAAGGACTGACCACCACCACTTGGCCCCAAACCAGCAACAACCCATTTTAAGGAGCAAAGGTGTCAGTATCTTTCAAAAGTGCAAACACATTGCTAAAGAAGTTAATCCCTTCCTGCATTCAGAAACTATCAAAATGAATTTACTTCCAGAGAAGTCGCTCTGGGGTAGATTTATAGATTTCTTGATAAATTATAAAATATATTTAGCTAGTCTGAGGAAACAATAGTGATTAGGCATGGGTCTGAACCACTGAATTTTGGGTAAACTGGGATATGAATCCAGATCTGAACTTCACAGTTTGGGCCCATCTATAATACGGCCGAAGAGAAATCGCACATTCAATCATTGCTGGACTTTGGTGGTTGGGATCCTTATCTGAACTCTGCAGTTTGGAGTTATCGCTAATAAAAACAATACTTTGTAATTTTGTCTGAAGATCTCAAAACACTGCAAAAACATGAACTAAGCTTCACAACACCATATATATCATGTGATATATCTTTTCACCCACCGTTAGGGTGGAATGCAGAATCTGTAGAGTAATAATTTTGTATAACAGTTTGGGACAAGAAGTGAAGAAGAGAAGGGGTTAATTCAGGTAGACAGGATCTTAACTGGGAATTTGTTCATGACTCTAGGTCTGTGGTTTTCAACCTTTTTTTCATTTGTGGATCCTTAAAAAAATTCAAATAGAGGTGTGGATCCCTTTGGAAATCTTAAACATAGTCCACGATTCCCCAAGTTGAAAACCACTGTTCTGTGGTAATTACAACCTTTCATGGACCCTTTAGACATAGTCTGTGGACCCCCAGAGGTCCACGGACCACAGGTTGAAAAACCACTGCTCAAGGTAGAACCTAAAATGAGGAGAGAAGGTCTTACAAATGATGAATTTCTGAAATGTGCCATGGGATCTTTCATGAACAGTGGCAGCTAGGATGTCTTTATGTATGAAAAATCCTGTAGAACTTAATAAAAAATGGTAACCTTTCCGTAAGATTTTTATACCATATATATATATATTCTTTCATGGGGATATAATTCTCTATAGGATGGTTACTCTGTAAAACTCTAAAGGTGTTCAGAGTAGTTTAAAAAGAAACCATTTTAGTGTCTATAGAACCCTGTTGATTCTATCCTTATTTAGGGACTTTTCCAGATGGGTCATCAGAAATGGGGTGAACATTTTGTTCTCCTGTGAGATTTGAATAGCTATATTTATTTGGGGAACTGGGTCTGCTCTGCATACGTAAGTCTTTCATTTGATATCACAGTGTGAATTGCTGTTATCTTTGCAAGGCAGAGCAGCCCTTTCGCACTGGGCCATGTAAGGGCCAGGTAGAGTCCATTGAGGACACCTGTCTTTATTGTCACTTCTTAAAATACAAAATTGACTTGAATTTTTATCTTTCTAACCTCAGGACTTGAGTTCAGTCTCTCTGCTCTGAGTCACTGTTTCCAGGATTTCCAACTCCCACCCGTTAAACTGAGAACACATAGTACTTACTTGTCTTGCTGACTTTTGCAGCAAGTTTCATATGTCAGTCCTCCATTGTGTAGAGAAATTTGGCTTGAATGGCTTACTGACTGTTCTAAGAGATATAGCAAGTGTCTAGGGTATTTTTGGGTTGGGAGGAGGGGAAGGCAGGGGAGGGAACAATAGGTCTTTAAAGTCCTCCCTTGGGAGTTCCCTGTGACTGAGTGTTCGCTAATAGAGAGCTCGATCTACTAAAGCACTTGAGCACGTGCTTTATTTTAAGCACACGAGTAGTTCCAGAGACTTCAGTGGGACTACTCCCATGCTTACAGTTAAGCATGTGCTTAAGTGCTTTTCTGGATCAGGATCACAGTGTGCACCCACGTCAGACTGGAAGAGGTTAGTTCCCTTAAGTTGTGGGGTTCTTTTGGAATGAGGAGGAAAAACTGAGTGGGAGTTTTGAACTTTCACACATCATGGAGTTTTCTCTACCCCCCCTCGGGTGCTACACACAACCCTCCTCTTCTAATTTAAGATCTATTTAAGATTACTTGCAGCCTAATCATTTGTAATGATGGGTCTCTGAACACCTCTGTCAGGCATTAGCTCAAAACTTTGCATCTCAGGCCTGCGTCTCATTGTTCTTGAAATACATTGCATTGTCTCATTATACATTTCCTTTCGAGAGCTAATACGCCGATTCCTTTGCCTCTGTTCTGATTTCTGGCTGTTAGACACATATATGTTCCTCCCCTCACCCCCACACGCCCTACAGGGTTCTTCTGCAGGAGGAATGGCACGTTAGGAACCTGACCCAATGTCCCATTAAAGTAAATGGAAAGAGTCCACGGGATCACAACCTGGCTGCACTGAATTTAGAACATCTACGTACTGCTGAGTTTGACCAACTCTGTGTCTGAATATGGATTAGAAATATGGGCACATTTGCCTAGCTAAGCATTGTGTGGGCAGCTACCAATAGAAGCTGCCAATAGAAGTTACGCCAATGGATCAAAACCAATATACACTCCTAGGGCAATGGTACTGGTCATAGAATCCTAGGGCTGGATTTTGCCATCAGACACATGAGCCCAACTCCCACTGAGATCGTACTGGTCCTCAGGGTGGAATTAGACCCACAGCAATGTCACAGACCCATAAGGTAATTTATTCCCACTCCCCCTATGACAGCCCAATGCAGGATTCTTTCCTACAGTGCAATTGACGGTGTTTTGTCCAGCCCTGTTTTAAATGTCCCCAAAATGGGGCTTCGACCACCTATCTCTGGAGCCTATGCCCCAGCTGAATGTGTCTCACTGTTAAGATTTTTCCTGTGATATCCAGCCTACATTTTCCCTTGCTCAAATGCTGACTGGCTGACACTGCTCTTTGTATTCAGCTCAACAGCGGCAGCTTCTATCAGTGCGTTCAATAGCAGGAATGGGCTGTTTTCAGAGAAGCTGCATCGGTTCAACCGAGTCTGCTTATGCCGATTCTCCCAAAGCAGCTGCTTCTAAAAAATTCACTGCCTTCTCAGCCTCTGTTGTTCGGGCCAGATCCAAAGCCCATTGAAGTCGGTGCAAAGACTCCCATTCAATTCAAAGGGCTTTAGATCTGACCCTAAGCGAGGGCCAGGCTTTGAATTTCATGTGCTGATAGCCCTTCTTGGTCCTCGGCGGAATGGATGACTTGTCATAGATGATCACTAAATGTCACCACTTGCCTTGCAGCCCTTGACTTTTCTAAAAAGAATCTCATAGAAGGAGCCTGAAGCATGGAACATGATCATGTCCGGACTTCTTCAATGCTCAGGGATTCGGTGCTGGTGGTGGATTGTTTCCCTGAAGTGTTGATAGGATGCATGTTCTGCAACAAATAAAGAGGTGAAAAGAGAAGGGGCCTGCCTGATCCTCCTCTCATGCCATTGTTGTGCCGATTTAATCGCTCTGACTTCAGTGGAGTTACTCTTGAATTGGACTGGTGTGAGATTAGAATCTGGACTAAATCTTTTATGTTTTGGATAGACAAAATAGGCTTAATTCTGCCCGCTGTTACTGTTTTCAACAGAGTGACATGTGTCAGACTGAGGTTGGAACTGAGTCCAAAGAGCCAAGTCGTGTCCTGATTTACACCCACCAAAGTCATAGTCTGCTTCTGCCTTGTTCCAGGGTGAGACACTTAGGGTTCTGAAAAACTGTGTTCTTGGAGGGTCATATGATCGCCTCAACCTGGTTCCAGGATTGGACTCCTGAATCATATGTAAATCCATGGTAGAGATGATGATGATGACTTCCATTATGCCAAGGGCACTTAGCTACAAAGACTGATTACCCATCTCCATTAGCTTTCCAAATGTGTGCACCTTGCTGGCTGGCTCATTTGGTACCACCTCCTCCCCCATCATGTACAGGCCTGTATCCCTATGCAAAGGTAAACACCCAGCTGTTTGAATGCCCATTGTGTGTACTGTAGATCCCATCTGAACATTGCATTCCACCAGGCATTGGTCTGCGTGATGCAAGAATCACCTGTATGTGGATACGTCTGGTCCCAATGTAAGCTTTTACTCCTTCATTCTAAATTGTACAGTCTGAGTCTATATTATCTATCCTTAAAGCCGATGTTACTTAATATTATGTTGAAGGCAGAGGTTAGGGACTCATTTCAGCAGAGGTGAGGCTTTTCTTTAGGTCCCCTTTGACCAATGGGTGGAGTGACAGCCCCGTTACTTTCCCCAAAGTTTAGGAGCAGCTGGGAGATGAGAGGTGGAAAATGTTTAAAGAGGCCTTAACCTGGTCTCCATGTGTGACTCTCAGTGTGTCTAGCAGGGATAAATTCTACCACCTGGGCTGGAAACTGCTCACACACCGGGCTGCGTCAGTGCAATGTTGCACAGAGGTAGGCCACAGTTTGAAAACTGGGCCTGATAAGGCGGTCACTTCTCAAGTGCCAGGTCTCCTTCCTATCCTCAGTCCATGTCCAGTTTATAGGGCCTGACGGAGCTCCCATTAAAGCCAATGGAAAGACTCCCATTGGTCACAGGGCGAGTTGGATCAGGCCCCTAGTCTGTAGATGATTTTGTCGGCCATCTACCCCATTGCCAGGTTTATCTTATGCACTAGATCTGCAGGCAAGTCTGTTGGTGAATCTGCTCATCTCAGGGAGCTCCTCTTTCTCTGGGATGAAGTACAGCTGGCAAAGGGGGAGGGAGGAGTCACTTGACCTTTGCTCTCTTAAAAGGCTATTCCTTACAATTCAGTTGCAGCAGACTCCCAGAGTCCTGACTCTTCAAGTCTGAACTTCCCCATCTTTACTGACACCAAGTCATTTTGACATGCTTCTTGGTTAGCCCTTTCCCTTTACGATCAAAGAATTTACATGATTAAACTTTTGTGCTGGATGTGGTTTCAAAAGCCTTTCTGGAATCAGCAGCAGTTGTAGGCTCAAATTATTTTAATATTTATCTAATCTAGTATTGATGTGGCTAATTAAAGGGTACTCAGATGCTATGATGATGTTAAATGCCTTAGAAATGTCCATAAACAATTTCATTATTTGCCTCTCATTCTGACATTGTACCACACAAAGGAGTCTTAGGTGTAGTTAAAGCAAGTGACTGGAGGACTCCCGGGTTCTATTCCCTCCTCTGCCACTGATTCACAGTGCAATCGCAGTCTTTTAGGTTCAGATTTTCAGAAGTGGCCTCTACTTCTGGGCATCTCCCTTTTTTGGTTGCCCAGTTTGGTCTTAGAAACCTGATTTGGGGAGGGCTGAAAATAGATGTAAGGACTTAACTTCAGGCACCCAGGTTTTTTTAAATTTTTGGGCTTAATATTTTTGCGCATCAATTTCCCCATTTGAAAAACGAGGATAATAAGACGATGCACGTTTGCAAAGCCCTACAGAGGAAAAACATTATAGATGTGCCAAATATTAAAGATTATGATTATTAATAATAGCATGTCAGGGTGGCAAGTTGTAATGCATTGGAAGCTTCAGAACTACAGGCATAGGAATACAATAATTGCCACAGTAGTATAGACCAATGGTCCATCTACTCTGGTGTCTGATCTGTGCCAGTGGAATACAGCTACTTCAGAGTCCTGCTTAAATACCTCTTAATGCACCTAGACAATATTGCAAGACTGCATGGTGGTGGGGGAAAAATATGTGTCTTGAATCCAGATGGGAACTCAATTTATGGGAGGGTGGTTTCTGAAGACAAAGGATTGATAGCCCTTCTAAATCACGTACACAAGGTGCTTGCCTATAAATACAGCTCCAGCAAACACAATGAGTCACTTCCTTTGCTGATATTGTGAAGATGGAAATGAAGAATGTGTAAGATAATATGGGACATCAACGATGGTGTTGCGATTAAAGGCGCAGGGTTGGGCGTCAACTGATGTGAGTTTTATTCTAGTCATGGAAATGGGTTTCTTCTGTGCTTAAAGCAAGAGGGGAAGATTTTCAAAATTGCTCAGCTTTGGCCTAACTCTGCTTGCCTGGAAATCAATAGTAAAGCTCTCCTTCGGTAGGCCAACACTGAGTGCCTTCGAAAATCCCATCCTTAAACACTCCGTGCCTCAGTTTACTTCAGCTGTTAATCAGGGATGATGATAGAGGTGTCAAGAGGTTAAATTAATATGTAGCTGTAAAGGGAAAGGCCCCAGGAACATGCCCAGTATCAAGAAAGCTTTATTTTTTTTGGTGAATGGAACAGTGACATTTTGACCACCACCCAGGAAGGAGACTTCACATTCCTGATCAATCAGTGACGAACTATAATAATAACAGTGTAAAACAGCATGCGCACCCCGAGTAAAGAGTTGGTCTCGACTGGTCGCATAAATCTAAAGGGCTCCAGCTACATAGTTATCAATTAAGCTGTCAAGTAATAATTACACCACTTTCCACTAGATTTTTAGCATGTAGAACTATCATGCCAAAATAGCCTTAGCGGGGAATTAAACTGGTGGTCAACTGGCTAGGGCTAATAGAAGATTTATCCAATGGGTATTCTATTCTATGCTAGTTCTTACATCTTGCCCAGCTGTGTGATAGCTGAGTGTATTCTCTGGGGCCATGGGGAGTATTTATGACCTAGTTGGAAAAGATTTATGATCATCAGTAACCTTTGCAGCTATGCAAAATGAAGACAATGCTACTCAAACCTCATGCTTCAGGGTTTTGTCTACCTGTTGGTGCTAGGAAGCAACACTAATATTAAATCAATACTGGATGTCTTTCTAAGAGAGATGCTCTAATTAAACTACAAGCTATTGGGCTCAATGGTGGAATCACCGGCTAAAAATTTATGCTCTGATGCGGGGGGTCAGACTAGATGATCAAAATGGCTCTTTTTGGCATTAAGATCTGTGAATGTTGCACATTTGTAAATTATGCATTTTTGTTTGTTGGTTCTGAGTTTTTTTGTTGGGGTGGCTGTAACAATGATATATTAGCTTATTTGGAAGCATTGGGTACTGGTGAGACTTGGAAACAGGATGCTCAACTTGATGGATCAAAGGTTTGATCTATCATGACAAGTACTTCTTTGGTTCCTGTGTGGTCTAAGTGTGGAGCTGTGTTTTAGTGTAAAACCCTTATTCCAGTACTACATTTGCATCTAATACACTTCTAAGCATAGTATCATCAAGCTATTGTGAGGCTTACCTCATTAATGTTTGTAAAGCCATCTGAGCTCCTTGGCTTTAAGGTACTGTGTAAATTGAATAGAATAAATAAATAAATAACAACCCTACTACTACTAATTCTAATAGCTCTACTGATTCATAGATTCCAGTGCCAGAAATAGGGGCCCTACCAAATTCACGGTCCATTTTGGTCAATTTTTCGGTCATAGGGTTTTAAAAATTGTAAATTTCCCGATTTCAGCTATTTAAAACTGAAATTTCATGGAGCTGTAATTGTAAGGGTCCTGACCCAAAAAGGAGGGGTGTGTGTGTGGGTTGCAAGGTTATTGTAGGGGGGATTGAGGTACTGTTACTATTACTTCTGCGAGGCTGCTGGCTGGAGAGCAGCAGCTGCTGGCCGGGAGCCCAGCTCTGAAGGCAGAGTCGCTGCCAGCAAGAGCGCAGAAGGAAGGATGGCAGGGTATGGTGTTGCCACCCTTACTTCTGCGCTGCTGCCTGCAGAGCTGGGCCCTCAGTCAGCAGCTGTCACTCTCCAGCCGCCCAGCTCTGAAGGCAGTTGCGCAGAAGTAAAGGTGACAATACCGTGACTGCCCTAAAATAACTTTGCGACCCCCCCTGCAACTCCCTTTGGGGTCAGGACCCCCAGTTTGAGAAACGCTGGTCTCCCCCGTGAAATCTGTATAGTATAGGGTAAAAGCACAGAAAAGAACACATTTTATGGGGGGAGACCAGATTTCACAGTCCGTGATGTGTTCTTCATGGCCGTGAATTTGGTAGGGCCCTAGCCAGAAGGGACCACTGTGATCATCTAGTCTGTCCCCAAAATAATTCCTAGGGCAGATCTTTTAGAAAATACACTGTCTGTGATGGCGAATCCCCCATGACACTTGGCAAATTATTCCAATGCTAACAGAGGCTG
Source organism: Caretta caretta (assembly GCF_965140235.1). Lineage (NCBI taxonomy): Eukaryota > Metazoa > Chordata > Testudines > Cheloniidae > Caretta > Caretta caretta. Next base: position 343,116,217 of record NC_134206.1, on the reverse strand, counting down.
TGTGGTCTCGCGGGTAGGGCAGTTGTTGGAGAGTCAGGAGACCTGATTTCTAATCCTGGCTGAGCCAGAGAGCTCCAGCTATTCACTTCACCTTTGGCTGCCTTGTCTACTGAGACTGTGAATTCTCCATGGCTGAGAGAGTCTCTTAGCATGTGTTTGTGCTGCCCATAATACAAGGTGAACCTGATCTTTTTGGGGCTCCTCTAATTATTAATAATAATCTTCACCATTCATGAACTCCTTTAAAATTGGACAATCATTTCCACACAAAGACCACGGAAAATACTCACTCCTTCCTTCCCCCACAAAAAAAATCTTTTCACCCCCTGGAGCAGGCCTCCAAAAACCTGCTGAAGGTTGAAAACGCCCCCCTCCTTCCACATCTGTGACTGGTTCTGCCGAAGCACTCCGCGTGACCTTTCTTTCAAATGTGGACGGGAGCCGCTGAGCACTCGAGCAGATATTGGATGACTCTGTGAGAGCTGTTGAAAGACAGGGGTGATAAATGGTGTTCGAACTGCGTTTCTCCTCGCCTTCAGGCCGAATTTGAGACTCTCAGGTACGTCGGCCTGGAGAGTGATTCGTAGGGCCTACCACGGGCACACGTACACAGGCTTCCTCCTCAGCAGAAAGCTGACACTTCCAGCACACTGACCTCAGGACTGTAAGTGTTTAAAATGTTCCAGCACACAGAGAGAAAAAAACCACAATTCGACTTTACTTCCCTGTATTTAACACCTGAGACAGACAGGGCAACATGCGTGAAAAATAAGTGCGGGTTTAAAAATAGAGGTGGGGGAAAAAAGATCTGTGACTCCACCCAGTCAAATTCTGGCTATGTGGAACTAGCCATAAAACCCAATCCCCCCACTATCTGGGGGCACTAGTACACTTCAGAATCGTCCTACAAATATTTCTGTCTGAGATCAACCCTACATTCCTTGGGCGTTCTCGTCCTGCTCAGGGTATGAGGAAGGCCTTGGTGATGTAACTGTACCAGTAATCCCTCCTAGTGGCAAAAGAGTGCTTTTGTTGGTTCAGTTTATGCTGGTTCCAATGAACAAAACAAACTCTCCCGGCAAAAGGAATGTTTTGTTGGTGTAACTGCAGGTAGATTAGGGCTCTTGTTGGCATAGCTACGTTGGTTAGCAGCTTGATTTTTTTTTTCATGCTCCTCACTGACATAACTATGCAGGCCAAATTTTTGTGTAGACCAGGTCTTATATACATGGGAAGCTGAGCATAGGCAGGAGCTTAGCTGTCATGCTAATATAAATAAACAGATAGGAACTAAATATAAAATACATAGATCAATTGATAGATATACAGAAAGAACAGGAGGACTTGTGGCACCTTAGAGACTAACAAATTTATTAGAGCATAAGCTTTCGTGAGCTGTAGCTGCAGCTGTAGACTCACGAAAGCTTATGCTCTAATAAATTTGTTAGTCTCTAAGGTGCCACAAGTCCTCCTTTTCTTTTTGTGGATACAGGCTAACATGGCTGCTACTCTGAAACTAGATATACAGATGCACTGATAAGGTGGTCAGGGTGGCTGCATATGTGTACATGCAGAAATATGTGGGCCATGTCTCCTGGCCTGTTGGCCATGCTCCATTATGTCCCTCCCAATATGAAATATACTGTAGCATTTTACTAAAATAGCCCCAAACTCTATGACAATAATACATAGCCCTTTTCACCTATAGAGCTCAATACACTTTACAAAGGAGGTCAGTATCAATATGTCCATTTTACAGATGGGGCAGACTGAGGTACAGGGAAGTGATGTGACTTGCCAAAAGGTCACCCAGCAAACCAAGGGCAGAGCTGGGAATAAACCCCAGGTCTCGCATGCCCCTGTCCAGTGCTCTATTCACTGTTGTAATGTGCTGTGTTTTGGAGCACTCTTGTGAATTTCTGTAGTGCTTTGTTTGGTGAGTGGTGCGCAAGGGACATTATGGTGGTCCTGTGAGGAGGTCTTTCTGTGAGTGACAGAAGGTGGTATCCAGGTGTCCAGCATCGTCTGTGGCTGGCCCTGCTTTTACTGGTATGTAGCCATTGGCAGCAATAGGTAGAATTTGACCCTAAAGCTCCAAAGGGAAGCTTAAAATAAATGTTACACATAGTTTATTTTTTCTTTACTAAGGGACAAAGTCAAAACACTGACTTCAGTGATATCCTACCTGGCAGAACATCCAAATAACCCCTGTGAGGTGCAGAGGCTGGATGGCTTAGATAACTGGCCAAAGGCTATAAAGTCTCTTACCTAGTGGTTCCCAAACTTTTTCATGCCATGAGCCCCTCTTGGGGCTCCCCTCTGTTAACACGACTCTCCTGGTACCTCGTATGCAGGTTGGCACTGCGCAAATGAACACTCCATCTTAACAGTCTTCTTTGAAACCTGTGGGTGAGTAGGTAGGCCCAGATTAACCAAGTGCACTTGCAGAGGGCTCCCCCTCTCACAGGGGCCCCCCAACCACCAGACCAAAAGAAAGGGATGGGCCACTGGTGTCCCAGAGTCTACATCCAGCCTGCCAGATCATTTTATCTGGCCTGCCACCCTGCATGCTGAGACCCCCACCACTTCCTGATCTCATGGCACTGCTCCTGTGTCCTCCACGTGGGGTTTGTGACCTGCTGCTGGCCACTGAAGGAGTGCGGCCGAGGCTGTGAGAGGATTCTGTTCCTCCGCTAGCAGATGGTGCGGCCTAGCTGCGCTGAGACCTGCTTGGGAACCACTCCTGGGGTCCCTGATTTAAATCCAGCCTATGGTAACAAACAACCAATATTGCTTCTCATCTAGTTGTTGTTCTGAGGCCTATGTGAAATCGGCATTGGTGGTCTCTCTCTGGAGGACTCATCATAAAAAACTCTCTACCGCAGATATGTTGCAAAGCTATAGCAGCTTTCATCTGGAAGTCGCAAAGCACATTAATGAACTAAGGTGTTAATATTAGTTAAGCATGACAACATCACTTGGAGGTAGGTAGGTGTTATCTTCAAATGGGCAAATTTAGGCAGAGGGAGATTATGGCCCAGGTTCTCAACGGTATTTAGGTGCCTAACACCTACTGAAGTCAAAGGAAGTTCAAAGCTTAAATACCTTTGAGGGTTTGGGCTTAGGTGTTTTGCGCAAGGTTGTACAGTAGCAGAGGTGGGGATAAAACGCAGAACTCCTAGTCAGCACTGCTTCCCAGATACTAATTTCTGACAAGCTCAGAAAAAGGTCAAAGATCGAAAGGGCATGGGGACTTGGTGCTATCTCACCCCTAGAGGATTGAAACGCATTGGCAGGACAGTATGGGGAAATTTGCAGTGATGCTGCGTTTGCTTTGACTAAGTAGAATCATACTTAGGATACGGGGGGAGGGATAGCTCAGTGGTTTGAGCATTGGCCTGCTAAACCCAGGGTTGTGAGTTCAATCCTTGAGGTGGCCATTTAGGGATCCAGGGCAAACATTGGGGACTGGTCCTGCTTTGAGCAGGGGGTTGGACTAGATGACCTCCTGAGGTCCCTTCCAACTCTGATATTCTATGATTCATAGAATCATAGAACTGGAAGGAACCTTCAGAGGTCTTCTGGTCCAGTCCCCTGCACTCAAGGCAGAACTAAGCATTATCAAGCTGATCCTTGACAGGTGTTTGTCTAATCTGCTCTTAAACCCCCCACCCTCATGATGGAGATTCCACAACCTTCCTAGGCAATTTGTTCCAGTGCTTAGGAAGTTTTTCCTAATGTCCAACTTAAACCTCCCTTGCTGCAATTTAAGTCTATTGCTTCTCATCCTACTCTCAGAGGTTAACAAGAACAATTTTTCTCCATCCTCCTTGTAACAACCTTTTATGTAGTTGAAAACTGTTATGATGTCCCTTCTCAGTCTTCTCTTCTCCAGACTAAACAAACCCAGTTTTTTCAGTCTTTCCTCATAGGTCAGGTTTTCTAGACCTTTAATCATTTTTGTTGCTCTCCTCTGGATGTCCTCCAATTTGTCCACATTTTTTCCTGAAATGTGGTGCCCAGAACTGGACACAATACTCCAACTGAGGCCTAATCAGCGTGGAGTACAGCGGAAGAATTACTTCTCGTGTTTTCCTTACAACGCTCCTGCTAATACATTCCAGAATGATGTCTGCTTTTTTTGCAACAGCGTTACACTGTTGACTCATATTTAGCTTGTGATCCACTATGACCCCCAGATCCCATTCCACAGTACTCCTTCCTAGGCAGTCATTTCCCATTTTGTATGCGTGCAATTGCTTGTTTCTTCCTCAGTGGAGTACTTTGCATTTGTCTTTATTGACAAATTCTAGCTGGCTCCAGTCTCCAAGGTTGTCAAGCTAGGCTCTTTCATAAGGGGTATGCATCCACAGACACAAAAGATCACTGCCAAGAAAGAAGAATGATCTTGGATATGCAAAAAGAACCAAACCAAAGTTTTGCTTCCCCCCCTCCTTTCCTTGAACCAAAACTACTTTGAGGTTTTGTAAAGTATATTAACGTTTTCATTTTCACTCCTCCCACACAAGCATTTCCTGCTTCCAGCTAGGACAGCAAGCAGGAAGTGCAGAAATACCGCAAGGACAGCCTGGCCTAGTAAGGTTTCCCACACACTTTTGCAGACTCCAGAATATTTGGAGCTGGAGATAAGGTCTTGAGAAGTGTCTGAACTAGAGATGAGGCTTGACCTATGGCCCTTGATCCAAATGCTCCTGAACTTTAAGGGCGTTAGAAATCTGAACCCAGGTCTGGATCCAAATTTTGCAAATGACTCTTATCTCTATAAGAAGCCAAAATAAAATCTTTGCTCCTAACCCACCCAAAATGAAATCTGGAGCCACATCTGCAGCTGAATTTTGAAGCTTGAGCCCTCTCTAACTTGAATGTTCAGGTACTTCTCTGAACCTAAGTGAGCTGGCAAACACTCTGCTCTCATTGAAATCAATGAGAGTTTTACCACTCACTTTAATTAGACCAGGATCAGACCCATAAACTGGGACTGGAGGGGGAGGAGAAATCAAATAAAGCAATATATTTACCAGGAGCGTGACAGCCACCTATTTGCACTGTTTCTCCTCCGAAACTCTATGCCTCCTATAAAGCTGTCTTTGTTAAAAATGATGTTGGCATATGGTGTTGGCTTTACAAAAAGGCACTTTGACACGGATTTAGTGCAGCACAGAAGCACGGTATAGTTGCTTTAAATAAAAATCAAGGATAGACAAACCTCCCAAGAGTCTCAAGGTTTAAACAAATTACATGAAGTATTTCCCAGGTTAAGTTGGCAAGGGTGTTCTTGGATCCAGAAGAGTGACCATGAGTTAGCTGTGTTCACACCATCTGGGGTATTGTAAGAAGCTTTTTTATGAAGCTGTTTGCCAAAACTGAAGTGCTAAATTGAAATGTGTTGACAGAAGGAATCTTACTGCTTATTTATTATTTAAATACATCTTGAGTCATGGTATGATATGACTGAGGTAAGTCATAATTCGCTTACCTTCCTTCCTCTATGGATACTTGCATTGATTCCCAGCCAATCCTTCCAGATGTAGTTCTAGGGACTGATCCTGAGGGCTCTCGGCTCCTATTGACTTGAATTGAGTTAAGGGTTCTCAGCCTCTGGCAGGATTGGGCCCTTACCGACATAAATTCCTGTAACCATTAGGGAGTCCACAATGCAGTCAAGCTACTTCACTTTATTTAAAGACAGGCAGTTTTAAGTTTTAGATTTAAGATGGAGCGAGATAAGTTTATAAATAGGATTATGTGATGGGGTTGCCTACGCTAGCTGCACTGGATGACCCAGGAGGTCCCTTACAGTCTGATGTCCTGTGTTCCACCTTGAACGTGTGATGTGTCCGATCTGGCATGCACTCAGCCAAATGCACCTTGTTGTAAATCCTTCATTCCAGGGTGTGTCTATCTATTTACCTGTCGACTTAGTGACTATCCCTACAGTAGTGTCTGATAGAGTGTTCAGCTCTCCTGGTGTTGGTACATTTAAAATCCTTAGATACATACTTGTAAATAAGTGAACCCCTAATTTAGCAATGTGGAAATGAACTGAATACAAAGGAGTCACCTGTAAGTTGATTTCCCTGTAACATCCGGCAGACATCCCCTCTCTATCTCTTACCAGGACTTTGGAACAAACATAAGAAGCTGCCTCGGACAGTCCGCTCCAGGTTTGACATTGAACTCAGTGCATACTGAGACTTTAGTCAGGGCTGTCAGAATACTGAAGCTGGGAAGAGGCATCAAGAAGGCACCTAATTCTGTATATTACTACCTGGTCTCAGTGCCTTGATTTCAGGAGTTCGGAGTAACTGTCCACAACCGCTCTCCTCCTCCTACTCTGCTCTGACTTCCTTGCTGCCTTGAGTCATCACTGTTTCTTCTCCTCCTCATATTGTTTCTCTCTTGCTCAGTTGCTCAGCCCTGGACCACCAGCTCTTCTGTTGGTGCTGTAAATGAGTTACTGTAATTGGTATAAGTATCAGGGAGTAGCCATGTTAGTCTGTATCCACAACAACAACAAGTGGGGTTTTTACCCACGAAAGCGTATGCTCAAATAAATCTGTTAGTCTTTAAGGTGCCACTGGACTCCTTGTTGTTTTTATAATTGGTATACTAGACTGACCCACAAAAAAGCAGGCTTTGTGGCATATGCATCTGTAATTGAAAGGAAATGCTGTCATTCTCCTTTCTACATACAGCACCTTTAAACTTCAGAGACATCTTGTCTCTCTTTAGAGAAAACTGTGAAGCAGCTGCTATTTTGTGTTTCAGAGCAGATGCAGATTGTTAAGGGCTGAGTCACTGTGTGCTCTCTCTTCTATGTCACAAAGACTTTATATATGTTCTTTCTTTCTTTGTTGTTTTCCTTATCCTGAAACAAAAGTCATCTGAAAAAGCCATGCTTTGATCTCCATATGTAGTAAAACATACACATATTTGATATACATGTGGCTTACTGGCCAGTACATACATATAGTAACTTCAAAAGCTTGCAGCAAATAACGAAAACCCAGTCCAATAGGAAAAGTATTGCACATTAGCTAGTGGAGACAGAGGAAAAGTTTCAATGTACACAAGGAAATTGGATCTCTTATTTACATAAGATGACACTGTGCTAATTTGCTAAGTGAACAGAACTACGAGAAACAAAAACACCCCTTAAAGTGTGCCACTGAATGCAGCTTTCTGCTACTGGAGAAACCAGTAAGCAGCATGGGTCTGATCCAGAAGTCCTCTCCTTTCAGACCTTGCTCAGGCAAAATACCTATTGGCATCAGTTGGAGTTTGTCTTGATGAAACGAGGGCTTATCTGTGCCATTCAGGCACGACTTTGCATTTGGGAGATTGCGTGGAGCCACCTTGTCCCAGGGGATGCTCCAGATGGGTCTGTGCATCTGGGAAGCACCATAGGGTCCAAGGAGAACCCTCTACACCATCTACTAGGATGGCCCAGCATCCTTCACAGTCTGTGTTTGGCTTGCTTTCCTGGTGGGTGCACAGACCAGGGTGGGTGGGGTCATGGCCCCATCTCCTCCCCTCTCCCTTTGTGGTGGCTATTGGAAAACATTTAAGTCAAAAAGTAAAAGGAAGTGGGCTGGGGGCCTCCCTCCAGCTTCAGCGAGCAGTGTTCCACCCAGAGGCACAGACTTCCTCCGTTTCTGGGGGGTGCTCCACCCCTGCTCCACCCCTGGCCCTGCCTCCACTCCAGACCTTCCCCCAAGCCCCTGCCCTGACTCTTCCCGCCCCCTCCCTGCCTCTTCCTGCCCCCGCTCCTTCCCTTCCTGAACAGCTGATGGCGGAGGGCAGGAGGCGCTGGGAGGGAGGGGGAGGAGCTGATCGGCAGGGCTGCTGGAGGGAGGGAGGCGCTGGAGGGGAGGGGAAAGGCTGCCGGTGGGTGCTGGGCACCCACTGTTTTTTCCCCCTGGGTGCTCCCCCCCATGGAGTTGGCACCTATGGTTCCTCCACAGCTCCGCCTTCTGCTTCAGTCCACTTTAACCACTGGTTTGGCAGAACTTCATTTGCTCTCAGGCAGCGGTTTAGGGGTGAAGGGCTCCTGGAAGAGGGAATTCTGACTCACCTGGGCAAGAGACAGTCACACTTCAGAAAAGCACGGCTGCCCTCAGCAGCAAACAGGGACTTGGGTTTGGCTGGTTTCAGAGGGGTAGCTGTGTTAGTTTGTAACAACAAAAACAACGAGGAGTCCTTGTGGCACCTTAGAGACTAACACATTTATTTGGGCATAAGCTTTCATGGGCTAGAACCCACTTCATCAGATGCATGGAGTGGAAAACACAGGAGCACGTATAAATACATGAAAAGATGTGAGTTGTCTTATCAAGTATGAGGCCAGTCTAAAGAGACAATTCACTTGTGACAGGGTGAACTGTCACATGGGGAGAAAAAGAAACAAAACAATCAACCCCCCGAGCAGCTGTCTCCAATTAAATACTCCTCTCAGAGGCATGCTGGGATTGGGAAGGACTTGGGGTCTACATAGGCCAGACCCAGCTCTTTCCAGAGAAAGAGGAGGTGAGGCAAAACCCAAGAATACCGATAAGGTGAAGGAATGCCAAGGGGAAAACCAGCCCCAGAAAGGGGTAGGAGGAAAGAAGCAATCACCTTGTGGAAAAATGGTACTGAGTTTGTGGAGAACTGGGCACAGGTTGCTTGCCTGCTTGCCTAACAAACTTTGAAATTGCCTGAAAGATAAGAGAACCTGTGGGGGAAACAGGACTAAAGACTTTGGGAGTAGATGAGTAAATTCTGATCCACTGCTCTTATAAGTACTCCTACATTTTCTCTAGAACCCTTCCCTCCCCTCCACCTGCACCCCACTCTTTCTGTGGTGGTCAGGGCTTCCTGGACCACCAGACAATGGCTTGGTGACATGTAGAGCTGTGGGATTTGGGCCACAGTTGGAAGGCCAAGCCACCAGAGTGACTGTTTGTTAAACTCTCTGGGGCTGGTGAGAATCCACCACAATGCACATCCATCCATCTAGCTAGCTAGCTAATCAGCTGAGTGGATTTTCTAGGTGGAGTATGTAGCTGGACTACCCAGGATCAGATGTGGGATAAAATGTGCATTTTGCTAAAGCATTTGCTTCCCCGCCCCACTCCCCTGAAGAACTGGCTATTTTCTCCACAAATGTGATTTATTTAGCTACCAATATGGCGTGATCTCAGAGCAAGAACAAAAATAATAATTTCTCTACATGAAAAAGCTCTAAAACAATAAATGCCAAGAGCACGCCAAGATGAAAGTCCCAAAGTGGTTGCTCTGACAGAGGGGAAGCTGCTTGATGGGGAAGCGCAATAATATTTGCCTTGCCTTAAGACTCTGAATCCTGTTCTGTTAAAGCATTTCCCCCTGAGCTGTACCAGCATAAGGGCACCATATTAAATCTTTGATAGCCCACAGCCACACTAGCAGGCGTGTGATGGGTTGGGACAGTAGAACTTTACATTTGTCTTCCTTAATAAACTTGATTGTATTTTAACAGTCAAGTTAGATGACAGTGACGACAAGCCAATGTTACAATGGGAGAGGCCAGGGGAATAGCTGGGGAGCGACAAGGCCTTCTCATTCTCTACATGCAAACCAACCAAAAATGGAGACTTTGTGAGCAGAGTATACCACTGTTGCTTCTTTTCTTTGGCTTGCTGGCTTCTGGCCTCTGGCTAAGTGATGCCACCATATATGATAGATATTAGTCATGAGAGAGACAGGGTGGGTAAGGTAATATTGTTTACTGGACCAGCTTCTGTTGGTGGAAGGTACAAGCTTTCAAACTCCAAGGAGTTCTTCAGGTCTTTAGTCATGTTGCTTATGGCACAACTGGAAGGTGCTCACGTACCAAGGTGATCAGTGCCATATAAGAACCTATATAGAGTAGAGCAGAAGTGGATGTGATGTGTTGTCTGGTGTCTTGCTACAAAAACAATGGAGGCTCATGGTAACCTCTAAATCATCAACTACATGTGAGTTACATGGCAAACCCCCACGTCTCCTCTGGGGCAAACATTCACAATCTGTTATGGAAAGCTGAGCAAGACCCTTCCCTGTTGGACTGCACACACCTGCCCTGCCAACAATCTGTATGGTGAAAATGTACAGTCATTGAGAAGGTTAATGAGCCCCAAACACTCGGCTGATATATTTCATCTGCTGGGCAGGCTGCTCAGCCATTGGCAATTGCTAGACTGCCAACCGCCCAATCACCATTTGGGATACGCAGTGAGGACTAATTTGACCTTGGCTCTCTTTACAGGGCTGATCTGAACTGTTGCCTGATTACTCTGCAGAAGGGGACTATACAAATTCTTCTTGTGTACAGTGCTGTGTGGGTCCACTCCCAAACCTCTCTTTTCTTCTTATGTGGCATCTCCATTAGTGGAGGTTTGCAACTATGGTAGCCCATTCTCTATGGTCCTCTGCTAATCTCTTAGAGGATGAATAGTTTTTTAAATCCACCCAGGATCCATCAAAGATCTTCTTTGCCTGTCATTTGTTCTTCTTCTGTCAACCTTCCCTTCCAGTGCCAGTCAACATGCATTTCCCACTGAACCTCTTAAAATGTATTCTGCAAATCAAATCTTTCTTTTCATACAATCTCTAATAGTGTTTGTTGATTTCCAATAATTTCCAATACTTTTTAGTTGGTCACATGATCTAGCCATGATATTTTCAGAAATCTTCTGTAACACCATAATTCAAAGGACTGTAGTTTCTTTATAATTTATTGTTTAAATGTCCATATTTCCAGACCTAATTTAACACAGACCAAATGTAAGCTTTTACAAAGTCAAATTTAGTCTTCAGATTTATTTCCCTTCTCATAATATGTTTATTCTTCCAGAATGTGTCTCTCACTCTTGCTATTCTGGTGCTGACTTCAGTATCCTATCTTCCATCTTCTATAATGATGCTTCCAAAGTAGCAATAATTTCTTACTTGCTGTATGGGTGTGTCATTCGTTTGAATCTTGCATGTTTTCCCAGAATCCTTGCATCCTACCGTAGTTTTGTCTTGTCCACATTCAACTCTAGACCATAGTCCTCATCATATTCATATATAATCTCCACTAACTTCATCAGACCTTCTTCTGAATCAGCCAACAGCACTGTGTTATCTGCCCAGAGAACGTTATTCACCCATTTTCCATTCATCTTAATACCTTCTTTTGTTTCTTTGATTAATTTAATCACTCGCTATAAATGTTGAATAAAATTGGTGACATCATACAACCGGGTCTCATTCTTCTCTTGATCTCTATTCGATTTTCCTTTTAATCTCCCATTATAAACCTCTCATAAGTGTATGTAAATGATTCATTATCATATGCAGATGAATTCACAACCATGTTCTGACCTCTCACAAAGACGTGTTCGTAGAGCATGCATCTTTTCCATTTCCATAGGCAGTGTTTTCCACCTCAGGATTATATGTGTCCAATATGCTATGTCTACCGCTGAGGGAAAGTAGCCTATTCAATTGTTTGTTTCTTTACATAGATGAGATGACACTGCATTGCTCTCATCACCTTGATGTTGAGATAAGCCTTGAAGCAGTCAGGATAAGCAGACTGATTGATGTCAGTGTGTTACACCTTTCGAAAAGACGAGCAGTGCCTAAATACCCAGTGCTCTGGTGACCCTGACAGGGACTCAGAGGGTGTGACTTTTGTATGATATCTCCTCCGGCTCCCCAATTAGCTCACCAAAGAAGTCCTTGATGGCCTATACCTCTGGATAACCTATGCCTCATGGAATGTCCTTGGTCCATGGACCCTGTTTGATGTGATCTGGATGATTTCTTAATCTTGATTCAGGGCCAGTTTTGCCCTCCTCCTTTTTGGCATTTATCTTGTGATGTACCTCCCTCACACAGTTGTTAAGCAGCACCTGTCCCCCTGAATTGCAATACTCTTGCTGCACCCCCCTCAAATATCCTCTGTCTGCCCCGTCCTGTTCTCTGCATCTCTCTTGCCCTCTGCTTTGCCCCCCCGCCCAACACTTTAGCCACTGCTTGCTCCTACTGGCTGACTGAATCTCTGTCCCACCTATACTTTCTTGTATGTTTAGGTGTTTAGAGTAGGATTCCTGGGGGTGTGGCCAGCTCAACCAATGCATAGCCAGCTCAGTCGCTTCCTTGCTTAGTTGCACTCTGATATGGCTAAGGCAGAAGCACCCCTTTGAGCATGCAGGAACCAGTGAGTGCTCATAGAGCATACAGCCCCCTAACCATGCCCTTGCTGTGCCCATTTGGAGAACTCAATATCCAGAATGCATAGGAGGCTTGGACGTGATACACATCTGCTCTGAAAATTCCATGAAAACCCAGCCCACACTGAGGCCTTCTTGAGGCATTCAAGAAAAGAACTCCAGAAGTCTGCAAGCCATTGAATAGATCTGATTATGGCATAGATCAAATTTTGAAGGCTTGATTAATCCAAAATGTTTGCTCCAGGTATGGCAGGAACAGAGGGTGTCATACAGGCTTCTCTGACTTGGCACCCACTGATTTGTAGGGATTTTTGAGCTCCCAGTTTTGCTAAATTGCTGCCACAAAACTTGGAATGTTGCCTCTCACTCATGCCCATCCTGTCTCCTCCCACAGTTGTCTGGAACACACATAAAGACAGCTCAGACAAGAGCAGTTATGACAACCATCATCTTTGCTGATACATGGGACTGAACCAGGGGGACCTTCAGCATGAGAAGCATCTGCTTCTTCACCTTCTTGAACTAAAGCTGTATAAGTAAGGCTGTCAAGAGTCATAGCTTCTGCAGCCTGCGCCCAGGGGTGCCTCTAACACTCAGAGTTACACAACAGTAAGATGGGATTGGAGGGAATGACTTATCAGGAAAGATGAAAAAGAGCTAAATACATCTAGCTTGGCCAAGACACAACTGATGGTAGGGAGAGACATGATAATAATCTACAGATATTTGACTCTGTAAATAGCAAGGAGAAGGGATTATTTAGGGTGGCACAAAGTATAAAACCAGGAGTAAAGGGATACCACACACCCTTGCCATGGTGATGGGTACAAAGTAGGGTTGATCAGGCAAAATTAAGGCCAAGATTAAACAATATATCAGCAAAATCTTCCTACCAGTGAGACCTACTGGGCTGAGAAAAAAATCTTTGCAGGGAAGTTTTGGAAACACAACCACTTGGCATATTTGAAACAGGAGTGGACAGTATACTAGGAAGTGTACTGCAGTGAACAATCCTACATTGGCAGGGTGATGGACTAGTTCAGAGGTTCTCATGCAGAGGTATTCCAGGGGATACATGAACTCATCTAGATATTTGCCTAGTTTTACAACAGGGTACATAAAAATCACTAGCTAAGTCAGTTCAAACTAAAATTTCATACAGACAATGACATGTTTATACTGCTCTATATACTATACACTGAAATGTAAGTACAATATTTATATTATTTTATAATTATATGGTAAAAATGAGAAAATAAGCAATTTTTCAGTAATAGTATGATTTTGTAAACAAATAGTTTAAGTGAGGTGAAACCTAGAGGTATGCCAGACAAATCGGACTCCTGAAAGGGGTATAGTAGTCTGGAAACTTGAGAGCCACCGGACTAGTTCACCTAAAAGGTCTTTTCCCATCTCAAAGGCCTTGTCTACACTACGGGGGTAAGTCGATCTAAGTTATGCAACTCCAGCTATGTGAATAACGTAGCTGGAGTCGACGTAGCTTAGGTCGACTTACTGGGGTGTCTAAACCACGTTATGTCAACGAGAGACGCTCTCCAGTCGACTTCCCTTTCTCTTCTCATTCCGGTGGAGTACCGGAGTTGACAGGAGAGTGATCTGCGGTCGATTTAGTAGGCCTTCTTTAGACCCGCTAAATCGACCCCCAGTGCATCGATCGCCACAGCGTCGATACCTGGTAAGTGTATATATGCCCTAAGATTATTTGATTCATCTGATCATGTTCCCGTTCTCATGGACAATAGATCTAGGAGGCCACCTAATCCAACCCCCAGCCAGGGTGGGACTCCATACTATTCTCTGATGGCACCACTCGCAACAAAAGCCAGAATGGAGGCTGTTGTTTCATGATCATTTCCCCCTTTTAAAATCTGAAGTAAACCCTCTCTGCAACTACAGAGCTGAAATCATAGGAGGAAGAGTCAGGGCCTGTTCCTGGCTTCAGTCACAATGGGGTGAGTAGGAATTCCTCTGCAGGCTGAGGGGAATAGGTAGCCTTCGGAATACAGGGTTCACTGTTGCTTAGTCAACGTCTGTAACGTGGGATGTCTAATTCCAAACATCCTGGGCCTGATTTGTAGGCATAGGATAGTTCCACTGATTTGCATGGTTGCTTTCCTACCTCGTTTTTTGAACATGAAAAGTAGGAGTGCAGATCTTGCAGATAGATTATAATAAGAAGTGATAGGAGCTTGTGTCAGCTTGTAGAGGGTTTATGTGTGGAAAGCAGGCAGGCAGGCCCGACTCTAGGCACCAGCAAAGCAAGCACAAGCTTGGGGAGGCACGATTCCAGGGGGGGCATTCGAGCCGCCCTTTTTTTTTTTGTTTTGCTTGAGCAGTTGCGCTCTCGGAGCTTGGGGCGGCAAATGTTTTGCTTGGGGCAGCAAAAAACCTAGAGCCGGCCCTGCTGGCAGGGGCTGGAGGGAAGAGTTGGTTGCCCAGGGAAGACGTAATTAACACATGGTAAAAATGTAGAGTCCTGATTCAGGGAAATACAAGAAATCACTGCTTTAGTGCATTGCCTAGCAGTACCCAGGCACTCCTTCACGTCACACCCAGAGAAACTCTCACTTTCATGCAACCCACCACAAATATATTATTATACAGTGAACAAAGAACAACAAGTGCAAAGCTTTGTTCTCAGAGTACTCTTTTATTATAGGTACCTAAGTGTTCAGCTACTACAGTGATGAGTGTGGTATAATTATCTGGATAGTTAGATTCATCTGCAAATGCATGGCTAGCTCATATTAATATAGTTTTGCAACCACTCCTGTGAGGAAAATGGGTTGAAACCCATTTTATGGATCGATTACAAAAAAGTGAGGCAGAAACAGGTTATGTGACTTGTTCAAAGTCAAACTGCAGATTGGTGTGGCAGAGCTTGGATAAAAAGCCGGAAGCACGGGCCTCCACTTCCTTTCTCTAAGCACCCATCCTGCTCTTCACCCCGTGAAAAGAGTCTATAAACCCATATTGTTCCGTGTTTGTACAGCTCCCAGCACAGTGGAGTCCTGGTTTAGGGCGGGGGCTCTGAAGCACAACTGCAATACAGAATTGTTATTATTTAACAATATTCACTTACTGCAACTGGCAATACATGGATTTGTCTGTACCTGTGAGATCAGATCCACTATATTTATCACAGTAGTACCTAGACACCCCAGTCAAGGATAAGAGCCAATGTAAGGGAAAAGTCCTTGTCCTAAAAAGTTCACAATTTAAGGGTCCTGCAGGGTGACCCACACCGACCTCTCCAAGTTGAATGGCATGCCTTGTGGGACTAAAGGTCCAGCCGCATGCATTGGATTACAGGAGCAAGGCCTGAATTAACAACAACGCACAAGAGGTGGATGAAACACATAAACAAGTCAGGGGTGGGAGGAGGAGGTAGGAGCAATGTGTTGTGGTTAGTGTGCCTTTTCTCATTGAATAACAGCAGGTGAAACCTGCCCAGCTAGATGATACATGAGTCTTTATGTGCCCCCAGAACTGCAGTGTAATTCCCAGGGGTGCTTGAAAAACCTTGCAATGTTTTGTTAGAATTTACTCTGCAATCGACATGAATTTTTTATGCACTGAAACTCCTCTTCACCTCCCTCTTTACCATTTTGAATTTTTTTTTTAAATGGGGTGTGTTGATTCTGTCCTTTTATTTATTTATTTTTGGTTGCTTGGTAAGTACCTGTAATAGTTCTCATTCTGCCTTGACAGATTGTCCCTACTTACAGTCGTTCCATAGGTGGGGAGGACCGCCCACCAGAGGATCATGTGGAATATTTTAACATAAAGATTTTTTTTAATAGGCTTCAGTTTTATTCCCAGGAAATCTTTTTTTTGTGACTATCGCTGTATCTCCATAAGGGATTCCCTCTTCCTTAGACTGCGAGATGTCCGAAGAATCACACAGTGTGAGAGGGCGTTTTAGTTTGTTTTTTTGGAGGTGCTTTCCAGCAAAATACCTTTTCACGCCCTTTGTGATAGGCAAAAAGGTTTGGCAATCTGGTTCCACGCCCTGACCTATTTAGCAGAGAGTCAAGTCGGGTGAGGAAAATTGTACTGGCCCTATTTTTATTGCAGTTGGCTCCTTTGGAGAAATGGAAAGGCAAATAAATGTGGATTATTAAACCTGACCTGAGCAGGCCCCTCAAATAATCCTTGTGTAATCCACACACCTTCTGGGTGCGCTGTTCTGTCCCATCTAGTGGCACCAAGACCACTTAGAGAGAGAGATAAAATGAGTCTGCTCTACAGATTTAGCTAACAGGCAGTTAGCTTTTAGCTCATGCAGTAGAGGCTCATGCACTAAGCTCCAGAGGTTCCCTGGTTCGGTCCTGCCCGCTGACGACCGGGGTCTGTTAGTGTTACACTTGCATGGTGGCAGAGGAAGCCAATGTGGTTTTGGTCAGACAGGTTCAAGGTATGGTGCCTGATTCTTCACTGCTTTTCTCCTTCTGTGGTCATTTTTACTTGTGCAAGATGAATGCAGATCAGGATGGTAGTGTTTTACACTCACTTGTGTAAAAGACTATGCCAGGTGTGAGGTGGACACTCATGGACACTCTAGATTTCCCCCCCCTCCTTCCAATTCCTTGGAGAGGGAGTTCCAGAGACTGGTAACAAAAGGGGGGGGGAAAACTATTAGTTTATTGTTAGAAGTTAATCCAAACAAGAGGTGAATTACATAGACACTTCCCCAGAACAAACAGGCATGTAGCCACAAGAGAATTCCTGGGACATATGCTGGTTGGTCTTCCACCTAAGACAAACACGTCTGAAATCTCTTGATTCCATGCACGAGTGCTACTGTGGTCATATGCACAGTGCTTGCCTAACACATCTCTCACGGCGGGTCAAATCTGCTTGCAGGTTGCTTAATACTGTTGCTCATTATTAATACAGCTTTGTAGGTGTGTCAGGTCTTTTACAAGCAAATTATGTGACAGGCCCCTGCCCCGAGGAGTTTGGAGTTTAAATGAGACAAACCCAGCAAGAAAAAAGGACAAACAATGGGAGGACAAGGGTTACACAAGTGAAAGATCATGAGATGTCATGAGATGTTATGAAGGCACGTTGGACCAAATCCTAAAGACCAATTTTTGCCATAGTTCCCCAGGATGAGTTGCCTCTCCTTCTGCAAACCAGTAATCCCATTTATTTCATCCAATGTGTTTGTATGGGCCACAGAGCTGTATTGATAAATCATCTTCATCATCACCTTATGTCATAAATATAAAGGGAAGGGTAAACCCCTTTGAAATCCCTCCTGGCCAGGGGAAAGCTCCTCTCACCTGTAAAGGGTTAAGAAGCTAAAGGTAACCTCGCTGGCACCTGACCAAAATGACCAATGAGGAGACAAGATACTTTCAAAAGCTGGGAGGAGGGAGAGAAACAAAGGGTCTGTGTCTGTCTATATGCTGCTTTTGCCAGGGACAGAACAGGAATGGAGTCTTAGAACTTTTAGTAAGTAATCTAGCTAGGTATGTGTTAGATTATGATTTCTTTAAATGGCTGAGAAAAGAATTGTGCTGAATAGAATAACTATTTCTGTCTATGTATCTTTTTTGTAACTTAAGGTTTTGCCTAGAGGGGTTCTCTATGTTTTTGAATCTAATTACCCTGTAAGATATCTACCATCCTGATTTTACAGGGGGGATTTCTTTATTTCTATTTACTTCTATTTTTTATTAAAAGTCTTCTTGTAAAAAACTGAATGCTTTTTCATTGTTCTCAGATCCAAGGGTTTGGGTCTGTGGTCACCTATGCAAATTGGTGAGGCTTTTTATCCAACATTTCCCAGGAAAGGGGGGGTGCAAGTGTTGGGAGGATTGTTCATTGTTTTTAAGATCCAAGGGTCTGGGTCTGTAGTCACCTAGGCAAATTGGTGAGGCTTTTTACCAAACCTTGTCCAGGAAGTGGGGTGCAAGGTTTTGGGAAGTATTTTGGGGGGAAGGACGCGTCCAAACAGCTCTTCCCCAGTAACCAGTATTAGATTGGTGGTGGTAGCGGCCAGTCCAAGGACAACGGGTGTAATATTTTGTACCTTGGGGAAGTTTTGACCTAAGCTGGTAAAGATACGCTTAGGAGGTTTTTCATGCAGGTCCCCACATCTGTACCCTAGAGTTCAGAGTGGGGGAGGAACCTTGACATGGTGGCACAGTGGTGGGATTAACCTGAAATCATTTTGAGATCCAGTTGAGATTTTTTGAACTAGAAATACAGATTTTAAAAAGGAAATTTTTTTTTCCTTTGGAAAGGAAGTCCAGAAAGCAGTTGAAACTGAAAGCTGAAACTGTGGCCAAGCAGAGACAAAAGGGGATTATCTTTGTGAATTGCAGGTTTTCTTTGCCTGGAGGCAGGGTACTTAACTCCTGCAGGGAAATTCACAGTCTTCCAACCCAGAGTTTTTTTTTTTTCTTTTCTTCCTAAAAGTAAATAGGGGGTGTGTGTTCTACCCATTTGCTTTTTCTTTGGGCTGGGTAAGCAGGTTTCCAAGTAGTTGGAGGTTTTTTGCTTTAATTTGGGCCCAGAGCAGAGACAAGGGAATTGTCTTTTTCTGTAGGCTGACAATCACTATCAGAGAATAGGTATTCTATTCCAGCACAGCAAAATTTTACAGCCAAGTTTTGTTTGTTTATTTCTAAACCTCGGGTGTAAAGTTAGTTAAAAACAGAGAGGTTAGAATGGCAAAATCCGCGGCTCGACTACAGCTCGAATTAGCCAAATTTCAGGCTGAGGAAAGACAAAGGGAACATGAAAGACAGATAGAACTCATGCGGCTGAAGAAGGAACAAGAAAGGGAGGCAGCGAGAGAAGCAGAACAACACCAAGCGGCTGCTCACAGGAGAGCTATGGAAGCGAGGGACAAAGAACTGGAGAAGAAGGAAAAAGAGAGGAAGTATGTGGAGGAGATGGAGAAGATAAAGGCTCAGCAGAATATCCCAACAAACCCTAGTAATCCTTCTCCAAGTACCACTTCCCATCCCAGAAAGTTCCCCACCTACAAGGCAGGCGATGATACTGAGGCCTTCCTAGAAAACTTCGAAAGGGCCTGCCTTGGGTACAACATCTCTACTGACCAATACATGGTAGAGCTGAGGCCGCAGCTCAGTGGACCCTTAGCTGAGGTGGCAGCTGAAATGCCTAAAGAACACATGAACAAGTATGAACTGTTTAAATCCAAGGCGAGAGTCAGAATGGGGATAACACCCGAGCAGTCTCGTCGGAGGTTCAGAGCCCTAAGGTGGAAACCAGACATGTCATTTACCCAACATGCCTACCACATTGTGAAACATTGGGATGCCTGGATATCAGGAGCAAGTGTTGAATCTCCAGTAAATTTGCCCTTCCTAATGCAAATGGAACAATTCTTAGAGGGTGTTCCTGAGGAAATAGAAAGATACATCCTAGATGGGAAACCCAAAACTGTAATTGAGGCAGGAGAGATTGGAGCCAGATGGGTGGAGGTGGCAGAGAAGAAGAAAACTGGTCGCAGTTGGAGCGGAGACCAGAAGGGACCACCCCAGACCACACCCTATTACCGGGGGCCGCCCAAAGCCCCACCTACCTCCCAAAGAACCCTCCAGACCCCTTATCGTCCCACCACCCCGTTCTCCAGCAACCCTCCTCGCCCCAGTGACCCGTCAGCTGGACGATGTTTTAAGTGTAACGAGCTGGGGCATGTAAAGGCCAACTGCCCCAAGAACCCCAACAGATTACAGTTCATTGCACTGGAATCACACCAGAGGTCCACAGGCCCAGATACCTCCCAGATACCCTTGGAGCGGAGGGAAACTGTGAGTGTGGGCGGGAAGAAGGTCACCGCGTGGAGGGACACCGGAGCACAAGTGTCAGCTATCCATGCTTCCTTAGTGGACCCCAATTTAATCAACCCAGAGATCCAAGTGACGATTCAACCCTTCAAGTCCAACTCTTTCGATTTGCCTACAGCCAAGTTGCCTGTCCAGTACAAGGGCTGGTCAGGAATGTGGACTTTTGCAGTCTATGATGATTATCCCATCCCCATGCTGTTGGGGGAAGACTTGGCCAATCATGTGAAGCAGGCCAAGAGGGTGGGAATGGTCACCCGCAGCCAGGCTAAACAAGCCGTAAGGCCTAGCTCTGTTCCGGAAACTTCTATCAGGACCCAGTCAGAGGTGATGGACCCGGACCCCAGGCCAATGTCTGCAACAGCAGTAGTGGATCCAGTCCCAGAGACCCAGACGGAACCAGTCCTAGAACCGGAACCAGCTGAACAACCAACACCAGACCCCGTGTCAGCACTGAATCCAGTACTTGCAACCTCAACACCAGAGGGCCGCACTGAACCTGAACTGGCAGCAGCCGATAACCCTACACAAGAGGCTCAGCCGGAGCCTGAATCCCAACATAGTGCACCAGCGGAGAGCGGTTCACAGTCAACAGAAACAGCTCCATCCCCTATATCGCTTCCAGAGGGACCAAGCCTAGGTCCACAATCCAATGAGGAACTGATGTCCCCAGCATCAAGGGAACAGTTCCAGACCGAACAGGAAGCAAATGAAAGCCTCCAGAGAGCTTGGACGGCGGCACGGAGCAACCCACCGCCTCTCAGCTCTTCTAATCGATCCAGGTTTGTTGTAGAAAGAGGACTTTTATACAAGGAAACTCTTTCTGGTGGACACCAGGAAGACTGGCATCCTCAGAGACAGTTGGTAGTTCCAACTAAATACCGGGCCAAGCTCTTGAGCTTAGCCCATGATCACCCTAGTGGCCATGCTGGGGTGAACAGGACCAAAGACCGTTTGGGGGGGTCATTCCACTGGGAGGGAATGGGCAAGGATGTTTCTACCTATGTCCAGTCTTGTGAGGTGTGCCAAAGAGTGGGAAAACCCCAAGACCAGGTCAAAGCCCCTCTCCAGCCACTCCCCATCATTGAAGTTCCATTTCAGCGAGTAGCTGTGGATATTCTGGGTCCTTTTCCGAAAAAGACACCCAGAGGGAAGCAGTACATACTGACTTTCATGGATTTTGCCACCCGATGGCCGGAAGCAGTAGCTCTAAGCAACACCAGGGCTAAAAGTGTGTGCCAGGCACTAGCAGACATTTTTGCCAGGGTAGGTTGGCCCTCCGACATCCTCACAGATGCAGGGACTAATTTCCTGGCAGGAACTATGAAAAACCTTTGGGAAGCTCATGGGGTAAATCACTTGGTTGCCACTCCTTACCATCATCAAACAAATGGCATGGTGGAGAAGTTTAATGGAACTTTGGGGGCCATGATACGTAAATTCGTAAATGAGCACTCCAATGATTGGGACCTAGTGTTGCAGCAGTTGCTCTTTGCCTACAGAGCTGTACCACATCCCAGTTTAGGGTTTTCCCCATTTGAACTTGTATATGGCCGTGAGGTTAAGGGGCCATTGCAGTTGGTGAAGCAGCAATGGGAGGGATTTACACCTTCTCCAGGAACTAATATTCTGGACTTTGTAACCAACCTACAAAACACCCTCCGAACCTCTTTAGCCCTTGCTAAAGAAAACTTACAGGATGCTCAAAAAGAGCAAAAAGCCTGGTATGATAAACATGCCAGAGAGCGTTCCTTCAAAGTAGGGGACCAGGTCATGGTCTTAAAGGCGCTCCAGGCCCATAAAATGGAAGCATCGTGGGAAGGGCCATTCATGGTCCAGGAGCGCCTGGGAGCTGTTAATTATCTCATAGCATTCCCCACCTCCAACCGAAAGCCTAAGGTGTACCATATTAATTCTCTAAAGCCCTTTTATTCCAGAGAATTAAAGGTTTGTCAGTTTACAGCCCAGGGAGGAGACGACGCTGAGTGGCCCAAAGGTGTCTACTACGAAGGGAAATGTGGTGGTGGTGTGGAAGAGGTGAACCTCTCCATGACCCTTGGGCGTATGCAGCGACAGCAGATCCAGGAGCTGTGCACTAGCTACGTGCCAACGTTCTCAGCCACCCCAGGACTGACTGAACGGGCATACCACTCCATTGACACAGGTAATGCTCACCCAATTAGGGTCCAACCTTACCGGGTGTCTCCTCAAGCTAAAACCGCTATAGAACGGGAGATCCAGGATATGTTACAGATGGGTGTAATCCGCCCCTCTGAAAGTGCATGGGCATCTCCAGTGGTTCTAGTTCCCAAACCAGATGGGGAAATACGTTTTTGCGTGGACTACCGTAAGCTAAATGCTGTAACTCACCCAGACAACTATCCAATGCCACGCACAGATGAACTATTAGAGAAACTGGGACGGGCCCAGTTCATCTCTACCTTGGACTTAACCAAGGGGTACTGGCAGGTACCGCTAGATGAATCGGCCAAGGAAAGGTCAGCCTTCATCACACATCTCGGGCTGTATGAATTTAATGTACTCCCTTTCGGGCTGCGAAATGCACCCGCCACTTTCCAAAGACTTGTAGATGGTCTCCTAGCGGGATTAGGAGAATATGCAGTCGCCTACCTTGACGATGTGGCCATATTTTCGGATTCCTGGGCAGACCACCTGGAACATCTACAAAAAGTCCTTGAGCGCATAAGGGAGGCAGGACTAACTGTTAAGGCTAAGAAGTGTCAAATAGGCCTAAACAGAGTGACTTACCTTGGACACCAGGTGGGTCAAGGAACTATCAGCCCCCTACAGGCCAAAGTGGATGCTATCCAAAAGTGGCCTGTCCCAAAGTCAAAGAAACAGGTTCAATCCTTCTTAGGCTTGGCTGGTTATTACAGACGATTTGTACCGCACTACAGCCAAATCGCTGCCCCACTGACAGACCTAACCAAAAAGAAACAGCCAAATGCTGTTCAGTGGACCGGAAAGTGTCAGAAGTCCTTTAACAAGCTTAAAGTGACACTCATGTCTGACCCTGTACTAAGGGCCCCAGACTTTGACAAACCGTTCCTAGTAACCACAGATGCGTCCGAGCGTGGTGTGGGAGCAGTTTTAATGCAGAAAGGACCTGATCAAGAATTCCACCCTGTAGTGTTTCTCAGCAAAAAACTGTCTGAGAGGGAAAGCAACTGGTCAGTCACTGAAAAAGAATGTTACGCCATTGTCTACGCTCTGGAAAAGCTACGCCCATATGTTTGGGGACGGCGTTTCCACCTGCAAACCGACCATGCTGCACTGAAGTGGCTTCACACCGTCAAGGAAACTAACAAAAAACTTCTTCGGTGGAGTTTAGCTCTCCAAGATTTTGATTTCGACATCCAACACATCTCAGGAGCTTCTAACAAAGTGGCTGATGCACTCTCCCGTGAAAGTTTCCCAGAATCAACTGGTTAAAATCGTCCTTGAGATGTGGAAAATATTGTTAGTCTTTATGTACTTGGTAGTATATTTAGAGATGCATGTGTCTTATTAACTCTGTTTTTCCTAGAGCTCCAGGAAGAAATCCCAGACAGTGTTTCACCCTAGCTGAGATTTGGGGGGCGTGTCATAAATATAAAGGGAAGGGTAAACCCCTTTGAAATCCCTCCTGGCCAGGGGAAAGCTCCTCTCACCTGTAAAGGGTTAAGAAGCTAAAGGTAACCTCGCTGGCACCTGACCAAAATGACCAATGAGGAGACAAGATACTTTCAAAAGCTGGGAGGAGGGAGAGAAACAAAGGGTCTGTGTCTGTCTGTATGCTGCTTTTGCCAGGGACAGAACAGGAATGGAGTCTTAGAACTTTTAGTAAGTAATCTAGCTAGGTATGTGTTAGATTATGATTTCTTTAAATGGCTGAGAAAAGAATTGTGCTGAATAGAATAACTATTTCTGTCTATGTATCTTTTTTGTAACTTAAGGTTTTGCCTAGAGGGGTTCTCTATGTTTTTGAATCTAATTACCCTGTAAGATATCTACCATCCTGATTTTACAGGGGGGATTTCTTTATTTCTATTTACTTCTATTTTTTATTAAAAGTCTTCTTGTAAAAAACTGAATGCTTTTTCATTGTTCTCAGATCCAAGGGTTTGGGTCTGTGGTCACCTATGCAAATTGGTGAGGCTTTTTATCCAACATTTCCCAGGAAAGGGGGGTGCAAGTGTTGGGAGGATTGTTCATTGTTTTTAAGATCCAAGGGTCTGGGTCTGTAGTCACCTAGGCAAATTGGTGAGGCTTTTTACCAAACCTTGTCCAGGAAGTGGGGTGCAAGGTTTTGGGAAGTATTTTGGGGGGAAGGACGCGTCCAAACAGCTCTTCCCCAGTAACCAGTATTAGATTGGTGGTGGTAGCGGCCAGTCCAAGGACAACGGGTGTAATATTTTGTACCTTGGGGAAGTTTTGACCTAAGCTGGTAAAGATAAGCTTAGGAGGTTTTTCATGCAGGTCCCCACATCTGTACCCTAGAGTTCAGAGTGGGGGAGGAACCTTGACACCTTATAAGAAGATTTAACCCAAATCAGTAGGGCTGCTCATGGAGCAAGGCATTACTCAGCTGATTTAAGGGATGCAGACCTGGGCTTCCAGTCTTTATCTAGGCAAAATTCCTGCTGAAGTCAACGTAAGAATCACCATACTGGGTCAGACCAGTGGTCCATCTAGCCCAGTATCCTGTCTTCCCGCAGTGGCCGGAGTCAGATGCTTCAAGAGGGAATGAACAGAACTGGGCAATTAATGAGTGATCTATCCCCTATTGTCCAATCCTGCTAGCAGTCAGAGGTTTGGAGACACTGAGAGCATGGGGTTGCACCCCTGATCATCTTGGCTAATAGTCATTGAAGGACCTAACCTCCATGAACTTATCTAATTCTTTTTTGAACCCAGTTATACTTTTGGCCTTCACAACATCCCCTAGCAACAAGTTCTACAGGCTGACTGTGCATTGCGTGAAGAAATAATTCCTTTTGTTCAAAACCTACTAATTTCATTGGGTGACCCCAGGTTTGTGTGTTATGTGAAGGGGTAAACAGTACTTCCTTATTTACTTTCTCCACACCAGTCGTGATTTTATAGACCTCTGTCATATCCCCCCTTAGTCGTCTCTTTTCCAAGCTCAACAGTCCCAGTCTTTTAAATCTCTCCTCATACAGAAGCAGTTCCATACCCCTAATCATTTTTGTTGCCCTTCTCTGTCCCTTTTCCAATTCTAATATCTCTTTTTTGAGATGGTGCAACCGTAACTGCACACAGTATTCAAGGTGTGGGAGCATCAATCATTTATACAGCAGCATATTTTCTGCCTTATGATCTATCCCTTTCCTAATGGTTCCCAACATTCAGTTAGCTTTTTTTGACTGCTGCTGCACGTTCAGTGGATGTTAAATAGGAACTTTGCTTCATTAGGGATTGAGTGAAGACTGAGTAAGGAATTCAGGCCTGGAATCCTTGTTAGTTCCTCTTTGGGGTCACAGGTGTTCAGTCACCAGGCACCTCAAATGGGTGGCCTCAGAATATTTCAAGTGTGGGAGCCCCTTACTGAGAGAAGCCTACCATGGTGGTGCCACACTGGATCACTCAAGCTGCTTGGTATGCCAATGCCAAAACACGAGAGCCTCAACAACTATTTCCATGATTACATGGAGCCCCTGGGCTCTTGTTGATGGCAAAATGACAGGTAACACTATATATTATTCTGGGTTCCTGGCAGAAATGGGCCAACACTGTGAAGTTCAAGTCCAGATCCAGATCTGAACTCCCCTAACATTCAAAGTGTTTGAATACAGGGTTTTGGTTAACTCCCCTCTCTAGCTCCAGAGAACTCCAGTCATTTGAGACATGAGTCTCAAATGGGTAGACCATACAACAAACATGCATTGTGAGAATACAAACTTGTGACAAAAATGGCGTTGGAGACAAGATCCATCCCATTGTCAGCTCAAGTGGATGGAGCCCATACATAACTGTTGCACTTGCTTCAAGAGGTAGGCACATAGCTGCAGACAGATACCACATCTCAGTAATGTGCATGGTGCTTGATGTTCCTTATGTGGATGAAAGCCAAAGAGGAGGCTTTGCATATAGTGACTGTTCATGGGAAAAACAAACCCTGACTGTAAGGGAAAGAGGCTGGCACAGGTAAAAGCTGAGAAGGTAAATCAGCTAGTTCTTATCCTTAGGTAAGGTGCAGCTTCTTAGTCCATAGAGAGGTATGTATTGGAAAAGCTGGTTGCAGCCATCATGATCCAGAGCCTGGCAATGCCTGTTTGCAGAGTGCTGGCATAGAATAAGCAAGACCACATGAGAGTACAAAGTATGATGATGGCCCCCGGAGTGCTTCTGGCCTACATGGGATGGAGATCTCCTCCACTGTGCTTTGATCATCTACTGCATATTCATTACCATCAATAGTGTGCTATGATGGTGGCCCAGCTACTGTATGTGGCCTTGTAGAGGGTGGTGTGACTTTGTACTCTGCTCTTGGAAGCTCTTGGCCAATTTCAGCCCATCAATATGTGGGACCAATGTCCTAAACTAATCTAAAGGGAGAGTTTGTTTAGTGGGAAACAAGATAGCCCGGTGGCTAGAGCAGGGGACTTGAAATCAAGATTTCTGGGTGCTATTGCAGCTCCATTGCTGACTTATGTGTCCGTGGCCAAGTGCTTCTATGCCTCAGTTTGCCAATCAGGAGACACTAGAGAAGAGAACAAGCATGTTGGGCTGGATCAATGGTTCTGAACTTTTTCCATACCGTGAGCCCTTATTGAGAGAAAAAAATTCACGACTCCCTTCCCATAGCTCTGCAAGCCTACTCCCATTTAATCAGAAGAAAGGGAAAATGGTTGTGACCCACTTGGACCTGATCACAAACCCTCTGGGAGTTGGTGCCCCCATGCTGAGAACCCACAGTTTAGATCTTCAGCGGGTAGAAGTCAGCATTGCTCCATTGTGATCAATGGAGTTATGCCAGTTTACACCAGATGAAGACAGGCCTTGATTGTATACGATTTTCCAGTCAGAAGTTTCTTTTAAGTCAAAGCTTTTTAGCAACTCATGCTAGGCTAATCTAAAATCTAGTGCATAAGGAAAATGCTACAGAATTAGTAACTTGGTTAAAACAACACTGAGTCTGAGGATGCACTTTTGAGCATTACAAGAAATCCACTCCATCCAAAGCGCATATGTTTCTTTCCTTCCCTCTGGACAGCTCTTGTTTCAGGGAAAGGTGTTTGTCTTCTAAATCCCCTTTCACGTGTCTGCACCCTCAACCCAGTTGTCTAGCAGTTTCAAGCACACTGGCTCTAAGCATGGTTGTTTGCTTTTGAAACCAGTTTGGAAGTTCCTTTTATTTTTAAACTATTGGTTGTTGTTACAGGCGTAGACATATACAAATACAACAAAGGAGTCAAAAGCTGGGGAGCCAGAGCATGCAAATCTGTCGACATGCTATTGAATTCACTTATTGTTACAAGTGAAACACCAGCACAGCGTGTCTAGGGAGAAGGAGGAAGTATGAAGTGCTAAAATGACAGCCTTTAAGTAATTTTGACAAGGCTGGACAGACAGGCTGTTCCATTTTGGAAATATTGACTTTCTCCTTTTCTCTTTCTCATTTCTTCTTTTAATTCTTCAGGAAGGGAGCTCCAGAAACTGGTAACAAGAGACTTGCACATTGCAGGCCAGAACCTTGCATGGTGCAAATCAATGCAACCACATTGACTTTATGCTGATTCATATCATACACAAACAGGTTCATTGTTATGGTCCGTCCCCCCCACACCATCCCCCCCAACATACAGCAGAAGGTGTGCTTTCTGTTCCTTTTTCCTTTTGGGTAGAGCCGGGTGATCATTTTTAAATTCTGCCCTTGAGGGGTGTGCAGAAAAAAGGTGTGGAACTGATTGGAGGAGAGATGCATCTTGTTCAAACTAAAAGCTAAAATATATTCCAAATGAGAAATCATTAGCATTTTCATTAAATGGCAGAGTGTGACTTACATTTACCCCAGGCAACTTTGGTTGTAGGATGGCAAGTTACTGGGAATTTTCCGACAGTTCTTATTGATTTAGATGTAGTGGTTCCATTTTTTTTTGCAACCTCCATCTCATGCGAGAGAACCCCAAACCGAACCAAACTAAATCAAACAACACGTCCAGCACATACCCTGGAAGGAAAGCTGCGGTGTAATATGAATTGTTACAAAGCGCAATGACTCACCAGTTTTCCGAAAGGTAATAGCTTAAATAAAAGAAGAAAAACTAGGCATGCGGCAGGACAACCCCACTTGGGCAGTCTGACGACATGAGGCCTTGATCCCAGCCTCATCGCCATGCATGGAAATTCCCAGTGTAAGTTCTGCGCATGGCTGGTGGAACTGGTTGTCAGTGCAGTTTGGTGTTTGCATATTGCAGGTGTTTGAATAGAGGAGGGCCTAAATCCCTCTTGAAAATGAGATTTAGGCTCCTACGTCAGCTAGGCGTTGTGACACTGAGCACAGCAATACTGAAATAGCTTTCAAAATCAGCACGTCAGTCACTTGGCGTTGGTTACCCTATTCTGAATTTGGCATGCTGTGCTTAGGTTGGCAGATTTTATCCACTTCAGAAATGTTCAGACGGGATCAAAAACAGACACTAATGTAAACAAGGATGGAAGAGAGCTGAGCTGCGTCAGGTATTTACAAAGAATGGGCTGGATCCAGCTGTCCATATTCAAGCAAAATTCCATTCATGGGACCCGGTCCTCAGTCAGGAGGGCAAGTTCAGGCACAATGATCTCTAATGATGTTATAATTGTTTTGATCATTTTCCAAATGTTATTGAAAGTGTTACACAATGAACATTTGCTCTAGTGATGAAGCATGTATGGCAAGCTGACTCAGCAGTGCAGTGACAGAGATGGATTAGATATCTAGATGTGGGACTTTGCTGTCTTGGCTGGTGGAGAAGACGTGCGTTGCAGACAGACCGGTAGGCTTCCAGTGTTTACCTATGCTTATCTACAGCACAAATTATAATAGATAACTTAGTGCTGCTTCCTGAAGTGATAGGTCAGGGGACCTGAAAAGTAACTGTATTAGCAGACTCTACCTCTCCAACTGAGTTGCCTCTGATCTCCCCAAGCCTGGTCCTGAACTCCTAAATCCAGGTCTCTAGTATGATGATGCTTCATCTGCCCTTGCACAGCCACGAATAATGAATTATTGATAAAATGGCCCTCATGCAAACCTTTTAAAATGAATTTGCATACATGCAAAGCACTTAAAACTTCATCAGAGGCTAACGATAATATAGACACCATATACAATTATCCAGAAGGATCCCAAAACATTCATGAGTACTCACCAGGTAGGTACTTCTGAAATGGACCAGAAATAGGACCTTTGAATGCAGACACTTGTGGAGTGGACCGTGGAGGTCATTTTGTATCCTCAGACATGACAGACCCCAGGAAGTGAAGAGTGCAACAACTTTCCTCACTGAAACTACAAGGAGAATTTAGGTAGGTCAGAGTGTAAAGTACCCAAGCTGGAATTTGGCCAGGAAATATGGCAACTCTTGTGCAAAATGCTCTAAGATGGTTTAATGGGCAAGACTGATCAGGGGGCCTGGTTTATACTAGCAAATATTAGGCCTAGACAACTATTTGGAATTACTATTACTGCTATTTCAACACAGAGCAAGAAACAACTCACTCATGACATGAAATTCACAGGTTAATAGGCCACATGATCCTATGCAGAGTTGTTAGCTACTGCAAGTGAAAATGGGAATAGTCCTCCTCAATACTGTTGTAAATATTTTAACCAAATATTCAAGGGTACATATGGTGACTGTAGGATATAATAGCCAGAGAGATCTATAAAAACAATATGATCACCATAGGCCTGGCACACTGAAGCCAATGGGAATTTTTCCATTGATGCCACAGGGCATTGGATCAATTCCTAGGCTGAATGGCAGCAATGGCTTTCATAGTTGACCATTCTATATATTCTTACAAGCTTTAGAAAACAAAATTTCTCACTAAGAGCCCAGTCTTGTGTCTCTCAGCATATGGAGTTCCCACTGGGGTAAAAAGCAATTTTACATATGGGGCATTTACAGTATCGAGTTCTAAGACTTGATCCCTGGACTCATAAGAACATAAGAACGGCCATACTGGGTCAGACCAATGGTCCATCTAGCCCAGTATCCTGTCTGCTGACAGTGGCCAGTGTCAGGCGCTTTAAAGAGAATTAACAGAACAGAGGAATTATCAAGTGATCCATCCCCTGTTGTCCAGTCCCAGCTTCTTGCAGTCAGAGGTTTAGGGAAACCCCAGAGCATTAGGTTGCATCCCTGACCATCTTGGTTAATAGCCATTGATGGACCTGTGCCCCATGAATGTATCTAATTTTTTTTAAACCTAGTTATACTTTTGGCCTTCACAACATCCCCTGGCAACAAGTTCCACAGATTGACTGTGCATTGTGTACAGAAGTACTTCCTTCTGTGAGTTTTAAACCTGCTGCCTATTAATTTCATTGGGTGACCCCTAGTTCCTCTGTTATGTGAGGGGGTAAATAGCACTTCCTTTTTCATTTGCTCCACACCAGCCATGATTTTATAGACTCCTATCAGATCCCCCCTTTGTCATCTCTTGTCTAAGCTGAACAGTCCCACTCTTATTAATCTCTCCTCAGATGGAAGCTGGTCCATACTCCTAATCATTTTTGTTGCCCTTCTCTGTACTGTTTCCAACTCAAACATATCTCAGAAACACGAGTAGAGAACGTGTTAAAAA
Source organism: Caretta caretta (assembly GCF_965140235.1). NCBI lineage: Eukaryota > Metazoa > Chordata > Testudines > Cheloniidae > Caretta > Caretta caretta. The sequence goes on along the minus strand of NC_134206.1, from coordinate 343,085,313 downwards.
TATTTAGCTAGCAAGCTAGATCCCTGTGCTTTCATTTTTCTGTAAGTCCAGTATAGCTCAGCCTCTTTGCAAAACTTGTCTTTGCTTGTGTGGCTGATGTGCTAAATCTTTTCCTTGCTATATTTCCATTTCCCTCACTGTACTAGTCTAGGATTTTTCTCAGTTACAAAATAATAATAATACTAATAAACAACAACAACCAGGCACGCAGAATCAGACAGCTGCATCAGGTGGTCATTGCATCAAATACTGCTGCTAGGTTAATAAAGAGACTGAATAATATGCTCATTAATAACAAGAACAGGAGGACTTGTGGCACCTTAGAGACTAACAAATTTATTTGAGCATAAGCTTTCGTGAGCTACAGCTCACTTCATCGGATGCATTCAGTGGAAAATACAATGGGGAGATTTATATACACGGAGAACATGAAACAATGGGTGTTACCATACATACTGTAACGAGAGTGATCACTTAAGGTGAGCTATTACCATCAGGAGAGTGGCAGGGGTGAGGGGGAACCTTTTGTAGTGATAATCAAGGTGGGCCATTTCCAGCAGTTGACAAGAATGTCTGAGGAACGGTGGGGGATGGTGGGGGGGGAAATAAACATGGGGAAATAGTTTTATTTTGTGTAATGACCCATCCACTCCCAATCTTTATTCAAGCCTAAGTTAATTGTATCCAGTTTGCAAATTAATTCCAATTCAGCAGTCTCTCTTTGGAGTCTGTTTTTGAAGTTTCTTTGTTGAAGAATTGCAACTTTAAGTCTGTAATTGAGTGTCCAGGGAGGTTGAAGTGTTCTCCGACTGGTTTTTGAATGTTATAATTCTTGACATCTGATTTGTGTCCATTTATTCTTTTACGGTGACCATGGCAGAGGGGCATTGCTGGCGCATGATGGCATATATCACATTGGTAGATGGGCAGGTGAACGAGCCTGTGTGCTCATTAATGGTACTTGTAGCTAATGAATGGTAAGATAATGGAAATCAAATATGTTTTAGGGTGTAATCAGGTCCCCTTTCAGGGGATGGGATGGAATTTCTCCCTACATACAGCATCACACAAGTGACTAGGTGTGTGTTGAGGTGTGTTGGCTTCCCAAGACTGAGCCTAGGAGGAGATAAACAGGACTAGCATAGCAGAGGTAAGAGCAGGGAATCAGGTCAGAAATGGGCAGGGAAAGAGGATGGAGGAAGTCAGGGTTGTGGGGAAAAGAGGCAGTAGACGATGAGGCCAGCAGGCAGGTGAAGAGGATGCCAAGTGGTGAGGGAACAGGGAGCACTGGCAGAGGTTTGGGGCAGCAGGAAGAATTGCTGGGGACTTTGGAGGAAGGGTGAGGAATGTAGTTGGAAAAGCAATGGGAGCCAAGCAGACTTGGGGACCAGATAGACCAAGGTGGACCTGAGGAGGAGCCATGCTGGCCCATCATGAGAACTCACAGTGCCTGCCAGTCTGCCTGGCGAGGAGCTGCATTGCTGTCCAACCGTGCTTCAGAAGCAGTGGGCTAGCTGGAGGCGGACGTATGCCGAGGAGCTATTGGACCCCCGCAGCAGGTTGAAGAGGAGCTCTTGCAGCACCCTTATAACATCAAAGGGTGTGCAGAACTTCAGTGTTTTGAAGTAGGAGCAGACCTGACATGCCACTGGCAGGGTGTCCCAGGGACACATGAGAGGTCCAGTCATAGAGTCATAGAAGTCAGATAGAAAAGATCTATTAGGTCATCTAGTCCATTTCTGAGCTCCAACTGCGTTTAATATTTTATCCCGACCAGTTTCAAAGCCCCAAGCCAGGGGCTTTCACCGTTAGGATGGATGTTCCTTGCTTCCCTGCAGTTGAAAGTATCACCTGCATGATGCTCTTAACTTCGATCGGCTAGGGGAAGAGGGGTTTAAGACTTAAAATCTGATTGTGTACAGATTTACAGCTCTGCCACCAGGCTAACCCTAACTCTGTCCTTAACATCTCAAGCATCTGGCTTCTCAGTTTTACGTATGTGCCTAAGTCCAAAGAAGTTAGTTGCACTCCCTTTAATTAAAAAAACAAAACAAAACAAATCCGAGCCTAATCAGTGCTAACAGACTTGGGTAAACCGGGCTGAATGACAAGAGTTTTCTAGAGGAATTTGTTCTGTGCTTAAGTTAACTTTAAATGCTTTTTTTGGTTGCCAGATGATTTAATACCGGATGAGCCAATGAAAGACAAAGCACTTCAGATGTGCTAAAATTACTTTCAAAGTTCTTCATAGAATATGTTTTGCTGAGACAACACCAGTTTAGAGGCTTCAGTGGGATTAGTAGTAAGCAAAGTTTTATTTTTAATATATATATCTATGGAGATTGACAGCCCATCTTTATTCCCTTTGATTCTCCCCTGCCCCAAGTTTAGGATTCTTTAATAATAATTTAAAAAACCAACAACCCCCCGCTCTTCCCAGCTTCTGTCAAACTCTCTATTTCTGCTCTCCTCCCTTTTATGAATGCAGATCGCACTCCTCCATCTTTCTTGTTTTCACTTCTGCCTTGCAGGAGGATTCTTCAACGCAACACTAGCGTCTTTGGTTCCAATCACTGCATGCGACTAATTTTTATTGCTCTCTTTCCCTCTCTCTCTATCAGTTTCATGTCCCTCATTTTGGACTGGACACCGGGGGCAATATGCTGCCCTCCAAATATGTGACTTGCACTGATTTCCAGAGGCACGCACACATCCGCTGAGAGAATTTGGCGCGAGTTGTTTTTCAGCAGGATGTGGAATGTCGGCTGAGATTTTGCGGTGTGTCCCTTTCTTCTCAAGCTATTGCTGACATGGATGGGATAGGAGAATGCCCCCATCCATTTGATTTGTGATGACTGAAATCCTTTCTTCTGTTTCCCACCCAAAGGAGCGATATTTGCTAGTTATCCTAGGGACATTGGGCTTGATCCTCTATTGCCCTGCGTCTTGTGCTGTCATTTACACCATGCAATGTAAGTGCAATGTAGGTGTAAAATGCTGCCACAGCAGTTAACTCCTACCTTCACTCTGCAGCGGTGTAAATGACTCCTCAAAGTGCAGAATACATAAGATCCAAGGAAGTGCACGTATAGCATTGGTCAGGACACTATGATCATAGAATATCAGGGTTGGAAGGGACCTCAGGAGGTCATCTAGTCCAACCCACAGCTCAAAGCAGGACCAATCCCCAATTTTTGCCCCAGATCCCTAAATGGCCCCCTCAAGGATTGAACTCATAACCCTGGATTTAGGAGGCCAATTCTCAAACCACTGAGCTATCCCTCCCCCCTCATCCCTTGGCCTGTGCCTCTTCCTGCAGCCCCCATTGGCCTGGAACGGCAAACCGTGACCAGTGGGAGCTGCGATCGGCTGAATCTGCAGACGCTGCAGATAAACAAACCGTCTCGGCCTGCCAGCGGATTTCCCTGATGGGATGCATGCCAAAGGTTGCCGATCCCTGATCTAGACTCTCTAGCTGGGGCTGTGACAGACTCACGTCCTCTGTGGATTGGGCTCAGAGAAGGATACTGAACACACTCTGACACATGGGTTACATTAGCACATCCCTAAGTGCCTTTGAGTTATATGTTCTCTGTAGTTTGTTCTCTTGGCAATGTTGTGGAGTCAAAGTAGCTATGGGAGTGTGAGCTGGATTCCATTCCACCTCACGCGTTGTCAACAAAACAATCAGCCAGCTTCCAGCTGCAGAATCCTTGTTACCGGTCAGGAGGATGTGGGGGTCAGAAAGAGCATAGCTCTGCTTTCATGAGACTGGGCTGGCAGTTAAAGTAAGCGACGCAAATGGAATTTGATGTGTAACGTATTGACAGAATGAATATAGCATTATTGCCACAGACAGTAAACCACTTACATTATTTTTAACTATAACACTTGAGGCAAAAATCTCAGATGCTCACCACCTCTGAAAACCAGGTCTTTTATTTAGGTGCCTACCGTTGGCAAACCAAATTTGGAAATTTTGCCCAGAGTGTCTCTGTGCCTCAGTTTCCCCAGCTGTAGAACAGCAATAACGACAACCCCAGAGGATTTTGTGACACACTTTCATGGAAGGGGCTCCAGAAATGAAAGGTATAATTAACATTATTTATAGAGACCAATGTTTTTAAAAAAATAGGAGCCTTAATTTAGGCTGCTAAATCCATGTTGAGACAACTGAATCAGTGGTCTGATGTTCCAGTTGGTCTGAAGTCAATGGGAAGTGTTGGGTGCTCACCAGTTTTGGAAATCAGAGCATTCATTGAAGTGGCTCAGCCGGCCGGCACGGTGGAGCATCCTTTAAAGTGTGTGTGTGTGTGTGTGTTGCAGGGCTGGCATAGATTTCCCTCCCTATTCCCAGCTCAATCCTCCTCTTCCCTGGTCTGGAGCCCTGCCACACCCACCAGCAGCCTGACCAGCCTGGTCCATGAGCCCCTACTTCCACCCCCTCCAAATTTGAGTGAGTGGCATTGAGATCTCGCACTTGGGAGCATAGTGCTATTCCGGTTTGGCCTCAGTACAGATTTAGGGCCCAGATCTTCAATGATATTTAGGTGCCTAAGTCCCATGGGGGATGGGTGCCTCAATACCTTTGAAGATCTGTGCCTAGATGCCCTGGTTTAGGATATGGATTTAGGAGCCTAACTTTAGGCTTCTACTTCTGAAAGATCCAGGGGTTTAAACTCATTTAAAAACCATTAATTTATTTAATTATTTTACCTTCAACAAGTTCACTTTGCTCATCTTCATTTCTGGAGCACTGTGTAGGTTTTACCCTTTCTGTTCTGCCCAACCTCCCCTGTAGCTCTCCCTAGCTTTCTGTAATACTTTTGTGGTCACTTACTCAGATCCTTCAGTGGTGAAATGGGTCTCAAGAGAGGAAAACTCTATTAAGTAGCCAGTGAAAAGTATTAAATGCTACCGCGGAGTCAGTGTTTTTAGTGGAAACAATGTGTTTTGATGACCTACCTTGAGGCTGCTTTGAGATGGGTGTGATGACACCATCCTGACCTTGTGGAGAATAGCTTCCATTCCTCTCTGGTGTTCTCCACTCCACTGAATGAAAGGTGGCCATCATGTTCTCAGCAGCTGATTGTGCTCATGTAAATAAGAATTTGTACATGATTCTGGCATGTTCTTTTAACGTAAAATGGCAGCGTCAGAGACTGACATATTTGGATCCCTCAGCACTTTGAAATACGTCAGCAGTTAGCTGGCTGGATCAAATAATGGGTCGTCTTTTTATACTGTGTTTGTACAGAGCCTAGCATAATAGGGTCCTGATCCATGGCCACTATGGTAATATGTTGTCCCTTTTTGCTACAAGCAGCTAGTCAAAATTTGGAGCCCGGTGGGTGTTCCCTTTGGGAGTCAAAATCAGCAATGGTCAGGTATTTCTTCGATGCAATTTTGTTTATTTATGAAGAATGTACAAAGTCCTGCGTTTCCTGCAGAAGGAATCAAATTGCAAGAAACACCTTCCTTTGCTCAATAGCACTCCATTCAGTCTGCACACCTGACCCCCCCACACCCCTCCCTATGCTTCTTCCAGGGCCAGCCATGTCCTTTGTTTAGCTGCTTCATCAGACTGCCTCTCTTACTCCATCTGTTCTTGTCAGACCACAGTTTCTGGGAGATCTCTCTCTCGCTTCCAGCCCACACCTACTCAAAACAATACTCAGCCAAAAGCTCCTGGGCGGGTTCACACAGACACTTTTTTGTCTTAGGTGGGGCTTTTGCTTCCAATTCTGTTAATTGAAGGGTGGTTCACACCCATCAATCTCAATGGGGTTTTAGCCCACTCCCTGACTAGATTTTCCCCGGGTCATAACAATAATAATACTACTGTTCAGACAATGGGACCCCCATTTTGATTACATCCTCCACAACACAAGTGCGCTTATAATTTAGAGCCACAAACACTTTTTCTTCTGCAAAATGTTTGCCTTTTGCATTGTGAGCAGTTTCATGGCCCTCAGAGGTAGATAAATGGCAAAATGTTACAATACAGCTACTGAAATGAAACAAAAGTTCAACTTTCAGTTTTTGAACGTTGACTTTGAAAAACATCTTTGGCTTAGTAGAGGCCAATTTCCCCTCAGATATAAGCTAATTTTCACTGAATATGAATGTGTGTTTCTTGTTAGTAGTAGTATCCCCATAGCATCTGGAGAGTCCTGTCAAAATCAGGGTCCCACTTAGGGTACGTCTTCACTGCAGCGTTAGCTTGGAGGATCGGCATCCAGGTCTGAGAGCCCAGGTTAGCTGAGCCTGGGTGTGAGCAGCCAGACTGCAAAGCTACACTCGAGTCACTGGTACACATCCCATGGCTCTTTGTGCGGCAGTAAGCTGAGCCGCTCTATGATTCCTTCCCTGTGAATTGTGGGAGAATTTATCTGTCCTTCTGGGCACACCGCAGGAATTGTGAGAAGGCCCTGGAGAACTCTCAGCACTTGAGTGATCTAGCCCGTGTCCTCCCTGCAAATTGAGTGAGTTACCAGCCTGAGTGAAAGGGAAACTGGGGTTCTAATCCATGCCCCCAGCCGGGTCACAGCCTGAAAACACCACCAATCTCAGGTGAGGGGTTTGTGTGTGTGGCAACACCTGAGTAAGAGTCTAGGCTAACTCCGCAATGAAGACATACCTTTAGGGCTTCTCTTCACCCCAGAGTTAACTCGGGTTATAACTCGAGTATTGCCCCTGTTCCCGTTCGCACACAAACACCTTTAATTTGAGTGTGGTGGTGCTTTCACCCTTCTGTGCAGATCGAGCGTTATTTTGCAGTGTGGCTGCTCTCCCTCAAGCTAGGCTAAGTCAAGAGGAGTTGACTTGAGTGTAGATAATGTGAGTTAATTTTGTAGTGAAGACACAGCCATAGTGAGAGATAGACCTGAACGGACTCAAGTGTGGTCTACATCTAAATATTAGATCCACCTGGCTACATTGCTCAGGGCTGTGAAAAATTTCACATCCCGTGCAATATAGTTAGATTGACCTTAACTCCCATTGTAGATGCAACTAGGTCAATGGAAGAATTCTTCCGTCAACCTACATGGATGGAAAAACTCCTTCCATAGATGAAGAACAGCAGTGCAGCTGCAGCACTGAGCAGCTGTAGTGTGGACAAAATGTGTGTATGAGGGGAGAAGGAAATATTATCCCCATTTTACAGGCATGGGGAGATTAAGTGACTTGCCTGAGGTCATAAAGGAAGCCTGTGGCAGAACCCCAGGTCTCCTGAGTACCAGGCCAGCTCTTAATCAAGAGCTCTTAAGTAGGCCATATAATTGCAGCGTGACTTCATCATATATACTCTGAAGTAATATATACCAACTCAACTTAATTACTATACAAACGAACAACAGCGTAAATCACAAGCAGAGTCCCATTAAAAGTAATCAAAGCTTGGGTGGGAGAGAAAATGAAAGGTGGTGATTGAACTCCGAAGGAAAATACGTTCTTGTTTGGACATAATTGTTTTCTCGACAAAGCCCAACGGTGTTCTCTCTTTCTCATTTCTCAACCTTTCGCCGATAAGTGAAACTAGTTTAGACCTATCTTAAGAGCAAATGTTCTCTAAGCTATGTTCATTCCTTATATTTTTGTACGTTAATCATTAAATATAATTAATTAAAGCATCTTGTAATTAACTTGGACAGAATAATTATACAAGGGAATGAGTTTGTAACCACACCACATTTAAAATTAAAATAAAACTCTGAATAAAGGACTAACTGCGGCATGGAATTAGATGAGTAACAAGGCTCGATTTGCTCCCCTGGAGCTGTGGTACACACTCACAGGTGTTCATGTGGGTGCACGCACACACTTTGAGCTGTGCCAGACCCCTTCATGGCTTAGCTGAGGAGGCTGGGAGTCCCAAATGCTTTTGTACGCCCCTGATAAATGGGGCTGCTGGAGCCCAGTATGACCTCCTCCCAGAATAAATTAAGAGCAGCCTCAGGGCTGTTCTAGCACACACCGATTCATAATTGCCCTTGAAGGGCTGTTATGCTGGCTGGAGATTGTGCAGGGGGAAGGTTGTGAAGGAGTCTGACCAAAATTCAGGAAATAGGGGGGGGCCTGGAAAAATACATTTTTCAGTGAAAAAACAATTTTTTGTTTTTGGTATAGGATGTGATGATGGTCTCTCTAGAGGCAGCACTCTTCTCTTCATACCGGTTCTGGTCAAATATCCGAGACTGATTCTTGTCTTAGGCCAAGTAGAGGAGTAAGGTAAATTTACCTCATCTTACCAGGCAATCACTCCCGCCAAAAGTTAAACAATACAATACAATAAAAGCTTTGGAATCCAGCATGTTGGGGGAATGGTGGGTGCCGGTAAGTAAAAAATTCTGGTTAACTAAGAGGGAGGGAGTTTGGGTGAGGGAGGGGGCTCAGGGCAGGGAGTTGGGGTGCGGAGGAGGTGCAGGGTGCTGGCTCTGGGCAATGCTTACCTCAGGTGGCTCCCCGCGTGCGGCGACATGTCCCTGCTGCTCCTAGGTGGAAGCACGGCTAGGCGGTTCTGTGTGCAGGCGCCACACCCGTGGCTCCAATTGGCTGTGGTTCCCAGCCAATGGGAGCGGTGGAGCCAGTGCTTAGGGCAGGGCAGAGTGGGGTGGGGCAGCGTGCAGAGCTGCCTAGCTGTGCCTCTGCCTAGGAGCAGCAGCGACATGTTGCCACTCGTGGGGAGCCACCTGAGGTGAGTGCCACCCAGATCTGTCACCTCACACTCCATCCCGTGCCCCAACCCACTGCCCTGAGTTCCCTTCCGCACCCAGAGTCCCTCCGCACCCAGAGCCCACGCCCCACACCCCCTCCTGCACTCCGAACCCCTCGTGGCCGTTCCTCTGCTTAGGAGCAGCAGGGACATGTCGCCGCTTCTGGGGAGCCACGTGGAGCCAGGAAGAGAGTCTGCTGGCCCCGCACCAACCAGACTATAAACTGGACTTTCAAAGAAGATCAGAAATGCCGGTTTATAGAGCTTTCCGGTTGGTAAAGTGCCGGATAACCCAGCTTTTACTGTATTTACCAAGGGTTCTGCCACTTTTACTCCTGCTGAGTAGTACCTTACCCAGCAAGCAGCAAAACCCCATGGAAATCACTCTCCTATGGCTACATTGAGTCTGCAGGGTTAGCAGTAATGGTAACCATAAGCACGTGTAAAACAGGGGGACTATTGGCATGAATGAGTCTATTCAGGTAGTAAGGTACTACCTGATGGGAGTAAGGGTGAGAGAATGGGGCCCCCAGGTTTTGATCCATCACCCCCAGAAGTCCATGAGTATCTTTCCTGGACTTCAGTGTGCTTGGATCACTTCTGGAGGTAGTGTGGAAGAAGGAAAAGAATCCAGCTTGCTCTCTCTTGGATGTGCTGATCCTGCAAGGCTGATGGCAATAAAATCTTGTTGTTAATTAATAAAGCTGGCAACTATAACTCTGGCCACCAGGGAGGCATTGTGGGCTAGTCGAGTGGTTCTCAAACATTTGTCAATGTTATGGCATCTCAGTAAATAGTCTGAGGTGGAGGCCCTGGGGTGGTTTCAGTCGGGTCCTGCCCCCTGGAGGTTGAGTCCTGCCTGGCACTCACCCCACAGTGGTGGCTCCTGCAGCTCCTGTGCTGTGGGGCTGGCTGGGCTTGAGTCTCTGCTCTGGGTGTTGAAACCTCCAGGTTTGCAGCACGGCTCAGGCTTGAGTAGAGTTGACTGAAGCTGTGACCTGGCTCATGGGCTTGCAGTGCAACTCACCCAAATGTGGCCTACCCAGACTCCTCTCATCATGAGCTCTAGGCCAAACCTGAGTGCTGCTGGCACCCCATAAATTGCAGTGCCTGGGGCAGGGAGGTGAGCCCAGCCAGCCCCAAGGGACAAGAGCCACACGAGCTGCCATGTGACCCTTTGAAACATTCTGGCGACCCAGTTTTGGGGACAGATCCAGGGTTGAACCATGGTCGAGTGGATCCGGCAGTGGCTTGGGGCACAAGCGATTGAGGTTCTGTTGGTAGCTGCACACAGACCTGCCGTGAAAACATGGGGAAGCCACTTCAGCTGTATTTCTCCCACCGTCAGTCTGTCATGTCTATTTCAATGGTAAACTCCTTGTGGGGTAGCCATTGTACTATGGGTTTGTACAGCACCAGGACGAACAGGACACTTGAGGCACCAGTGCAATGCAAGTAAAGAACAAGCTAAGTAAGCAGCTGCTGGTTTTCTCCGAGTCTCTTTTTTTGGGTAGAGCTGCACTTTAAATGTTAGCGGGAGGCTGCTCTAAGCAGTCAAGATTAATTAATCACTCGGAGTTCATTCAATTTTATTTTTCAGTCCATTCGGCTTGCAGAAGGAATGTCCAAGGTTTTCTTTTTTTCCAAATTCAATTTCCACCCTTCGCAGACAGACAATACTTTTGCTTTGTTATTCTTCGTCACCGTGGCACAGACTTTTAAACATTTCCTCTTCACATTTTTGTGGTCAGTTTTCAAGTGGATGGAGGGGGCGGGGAGGAGAGGATGCAACAGAAGCTGGTGCAATGAAAGATGGGATTGTTTGATAGCCAAGCCACCTGGCTACTCTGATTCCAGTGAGTGGAGACAGATAATAGGGCACCTCAATGAGACATGCTCCTTTTTTCCCTGGGGGTCACAAGCTGGGAGACTAAAGGACATTGAAATGTGACCTTAGTTATATTTCTCTATTCATCAGGGAATATCCACATTGTCCTTTTTTACGGCCCAACTAAGCGCTAATACCGTTTGGCTCCTCACTCAGGCAGGTTATTGAGAGTTTGCCTGACTAGGGTCTAATCCTAGACATTTCTGTGCATGAAGTAGCTTCAAGATCTTTTGTCCCTCAGGCTCCAGAATACTCATCCCTGGGCAAATGGACAAACACCTACCGATTCTGCAAGGTTGCTTTTTCTGAAGTCAATGGCAAAACTCCCACTGACTACTGGATTAGGCACCATGGCCCTGAGCCCATAATGTGATGCAAGTGGAGAGTCTCCTTTCATCCAGGTGGCGCTTCCCTGGAGAGAGTGGGAAATGTGGACTTAGGCGACTGTGCGCACACATCCTGTGGCAGGACTGGGGCCTACTATTGAAAAGCACTTTGGGCTCCTTTTGAGTAAATGATGTTATACAAATATTGCCCCCCCACCCCCGAATCATTAAAAGCATGGTCAGCTCCTTTCCACAAAAACATATCCCACCCTCTTTACAATATCTCATACCTTTAAAACATGAATTCTTATAAATACTTAGCATTTGCATTGCAGTAGCACCTAGGGGCCAACCAGGTCAGATCCCTATTGTGCTAGATGCTGTATGAATATATAGAAATGAAATAGTTAAGGGATCCAACTAGTTCCTTAGTATAATCCTCCATTATTCACTATGGGCTTGATCCTTTCTCATTATAGTCAATGGGAGATTGTACTGGATCAGGCCCTACTCCCCTACCAGATCTGTGTGTGCATGGGAGTGCAGGGGATTTTTGAAAATCAGGGGTCCTCATGAGAAACTAGCTTCAAAATTAACCAGGGAGCAACTATTGCCTCACTATTATAAAGTTTGGGGCCTGATACTGATCTCCCCCCTTTGGAAATCAAGATGAACTAGTGTGAACTCAATGGAGTTACACCAGTGCATGTGAGATCAGAATCAGGCCCGTTCTTAGTTAAAATGAATGCAAAGTTTAAGAAAACACATGCAAATGTAATGCACAGAGACACCATATGGCCAGACCTGGGAGCAGGGAAGTAACTCTCTAATGGTATGTTTTTTGCAGGCTCTATTAGGAAAGATACACACCTATTTTTAAAATGCAGGTTAGCAGCAGCTTCCATTTTGGGAAGGGTCTCTTTTGGCATAGTCTAGTCTTTGGTTTAGCACACAGGAGGCCAATAAGAATCTCCAACGCAAGTAACTGCTTGACTTACAGTACGAGCTCAACTTAAAATATATATACTGACAGGAGATGGTGAGAAGTATTTTTCCTGTGAATTACAGAAGAGCCAGTTACATATTTATTTTCCTTTTTGTGTTTCGCAGCTGAAATTCTATGGATATTTTCAGAAATTAATCTCACATTAGGGCATAGCCTGGAAAATGAAGTTTATGGACGTGACTGTCATACACTACCGCAAATGAAAATCTGTCCCCCTAACATCTAAATTAGGATGAAATTGATCAAACTTTTGAGTATGAAATTGACTCCAGGTTAGCTTTAAAAATACCTGTCCTCAGCTAGGATCTGATCCAAAACCTGTTGATGTCAATGGGACTTTTGCTGCTGACTTAATGGGAGATTTGCCTGAGTAAAGACTCTATTGGGCCCAACTGAGTGCCTGAGGTGTGACTGCCTACTGTATCAATCACAAAGTAACCCATAATCATTTCTATAGGGGCTTGTATCTTTTGACACACCAGGCCAGTGGGGTTAAAGGGACTGGCTTTTGGAATGGAAGCGCTTCTGAACATGGAGGGGGTTCTTTGACCCAGAGTACCTAACAATCCGCAATGATTATTCATTCCTTTCACTTTCTCAGTGCCTTTTCACCTGAGTATCTCAAAGCACTTTACAAATATTAAGTGGGGGATTTCTGAAAGCACCCAGCAGTGGCTTAACTCTGCTCCCACTGAAGTTAAAGTGAGTTTTACCATTGCCTTCAATGAGAGATATGTCAGTACCAAGCCGTTCTGAGGGGGAAAAAATCACACTGAAAGGTCTAGATTGTGCCCTTGTTTTACTCAACTGAGCAGAGGAGTCAAGGGAAGTATGAATTCCCCCCAACCCTTCAATCCTTCCAAAACCCTCACTCTGGCTACTAGACCTTGCATAAGAGTCTGGAGAAGTTCTCAGCCCAGTAGAGAATTTACGTGACTTAGCTAAGGTCACACAATGCACCAGTGGGAGGACTGACAACATAGCATACGAGTTCTGACTAGCAGCTCTAACCACTAGACCCCTTTGCCTCTCTCCCTCTACCCCACTGGCTGTGAGATCACGGGAGTTAAATGAACACAGGACATGTTTTAGGATTCCCTTGTGTCTCTCTGTATGAACAAAGCAGGACAGCAGCATCCTGGCAAGTCGTGTCTCTTCCTGGGACGGGATCAAGTGGCCAGAGTTTAACACTTTTGCTTGGAAATTTGAACCATAATGCTCAGCTCATTGGCACCATGACTTGCATCTCAGGGCTTCTGGGAGTGGCGAACTGAGCCCTCTGTTTATTAACCAAGCCCCTGGCAATAGCGAATAGCAACGGAGGGCCTTTTCAGAGCTGATGAACACTCCCACTTTCAGCTCGAGTCAATATGAGCTGCATGAGCTCAGCACCTCTGAAAAATCAAACCTCTAGAGCCTGGGGGAAGGGATTGCTCGGTGGTTTGAGCATTGGCCTGCTAAACCTAGGATTGTGAGTTCAATCCTTGAGGGGGCCATTTGGGGATCTGGGGCAAAAATTAGGGGTTTGTCCTGCTTTGAGCAGGGGATGAGGTCCCTTCCAACCGTGATATTCTATGATCAAAAGCTCGCTGTCATCAACTGGAACCCTTTTACGAAAGGCTTGTCTACACAGGATGTTCGTGTGTGCCAAGCCAGGATGTGAATCTACAGTGCGCTAGCTTGCCGTGCAGTAACGTCCTGGGTGGACCCCGCTAGGGCGCACTAAAAGTTCCATAGTGTGCTTTGCCATACTCACGTCTCAAACAGCGGTTTGCTGTCGATTCACACCCTGGCTTGCCGTACACTAGCAGCCCAGGTTTAGTCCCATAGGTCCCGAAACTTCACTTCGTGTAGTCACTTACACCAGTGCAAAGTAGGTGTCACACACTCCCGAGTCAGAACAACGGCAGTTTACACCCACGGTGCACCGTGTAAATGGCTACCCTAAGCAGTGCAGAATCAGATCCTCTTATTGTGTTATGCTTAAACAGCTGCATAGTAGGGCTGTGATATTGACAACATGCTGTCTAGTATGTATCAGACTGATGCAGGAGACACAAATGACATTTCCAAACTACATGCTGAAACAGAAGTGAAACAAAAAATGTCCTACTTGTTCCTCAGTGATATGGGATAGATCCTCAGCTGGTGCATATGGGTGCAGTATTTACATCAGCTGATGACCTGATCCATAATCTTTCACGGAGCCGCTAATTAGTTTATATTACTCTGTATATTGTGGAGGGAGCAGGTCTACTTACAACTTTCTGTAATCAAAGAAAGACCTCAGACGAGCGGAAGGTTGAAGCGTTTGGTTCTGGCATTTCACTATATTCCAGTGTCCAGGATCTTCTGTGTTCAGGAGGACACAGCAGATTAAGCTAACACTATGGGGGTAAATATGGCTTTCTCGTGGGATTGTAAATCAGGGCAGTACTTAGCTCTTCATGCTACCAGGCAGGTCTATAAAACGAGTAAAGACAGACTTAGTAAGCCAGTCTTACATTGGACAGGCAAAACAGGACACATACAACTAAAATAAGACCCACATATGGGCATAAACCAGGGGCGAAGCATTCTTCCTAAAAGTGGGTCGGGGGCATGAGGCCCTGCCCCCTGCATGACCCCGCTTCTGCCCCTCTTCTTCCCCCCGAGGCCCCACCCCTGGTCAAGCTGGAAGCCAGAGCTGGGTTGGGGAGCCTGGGCCCCTTCACCTGCCTATGTTGGGGCGATGGGGACTGAGAGCAGCCCCTGGCTCATGTCCTTGTCCCCGGATCCCCTGCCCAGGGCAGGTGGAGGGTCTGTGGCTCCCCACAGCGACCCTCATGGCTCTTACCCTGATCTGGCTCTGGCTTCTGGCCTGGCCTGGGAGTGGGGCCTCGGGGGCTGAAGAGCCACAACCGGGCCCTGGTAAGAGCCGCCCAGGCAGCTGTGGGGTGCTGTGGACCCTCCATCTTCCCTGGGTCAGGGACACAGGGGGTGGTGACATGGGCCGGGGGCTGCTCTCAGGGCCCCCACGCTGGGCAGGTGGAGGATTGGCGGCTCCTCACAGCTGCCCGGGTTCCCCAGGCTGCTCTTACCCAGGCTGGGCTCCAGCTCCCGGCCTGGCCGGGGGACAGGGCCTTGCGGGGGGAGGCAGGGGGCCAGGCCGGTAGCGAAAGTGGGAGGGCCATCACCCCTTGGACCCCTCCGTTCCAGTGCCCCTAGCATAAGCGTAGAAAGAACATTGGCAAGAGGTATGAATAGGGGAACCCCAGCCAGACCCTAGGGCAGACACAGACATAACCAGAGCACTGTGCTATGTAATGACATTGTCCTTGCGGTGTGTAGACACACTGCTTTTTAATGACAGCTTCCTTGGGAGAAATCTCCCCATCTCCTTGATGTCTGCAGTACTCACCCCGACCAACATTTGTGCTGCCCCAGACTGGAATCATTGCTCTTACAGCCGTGTGTCCAGTTTTCATGGAATCATAGAAGACTGGAAGGGACCTTGAGAGATCATCTAGTCCAGGGCAGGATGAAGCTGTTACGAAACTGCCCACACCTGTGTCACTTTGAGTCTTTGAGTCAGCCTTGCAGCTAACGTCTGCCGGAAGAAGACACAACACAGGATGGCAAATCATTTCTGAGTGCTTTGACTCATCTAAATTCTCCTGCCGTTTAACTCATCCATTGCCGATTTGGTAGCGGCAGGTCTTAGGAAGGCCACTGTCCTCTCCCCTTCAGAAGAACATGCTGATGTTGCCTGTGAAAATAACCACCAATGATTTTATTCATTTTGTCATATTGAGAGAGCAGCCATTGAATATTTCCTCAGCCCTCTGTGGCCCCATTTAGGGTAGGTGTACAAGGGCACCGAGACCTAGATCACCTGCGGACTAGTCAGTGACCACAATATCCCATTCAGTTTCATTTGGCTGAGGCAAGTTTGGGCTGCTCTAATTCCCATCTACCATTCACAGGCCCGGGGTTGGCAGAGAGATGGGCAAATCAATGGGTTATATTGTTTTTTCATAACCTTGTCGTAACGATCTTGGGGTTCATTAAATATCAAATCAGTGAATGAGAAAGGAATAAAACTTTAATAAAAGAAACTGGGGAGCATCTCTGGTGAACTGCTGCACACAGCCATGCGGTGTTCCCAACCCCTGCCTTCAGGGCACATCTCCAAACTCTTATGTTCATAATACTGTTCCTTATGAGGGAGCGTCTCTAAATTATAATCTTCTACAAACATATCTCAACACTTGTCACTTGGGTTTCATTTTGAAAAGCTAGAATTGAACCCAAAGGGTGTTGAGATCAACGTCCTGTTTTATTGAAACATCCCAAAACTCAGGGGAAGGAGGGAGTGTTGCATAAATGATTCCAGTTGTGACCATCTCTGTTTCAGATTGGCAAAGGCCACTTTGGCTTCATGTCATTAAAAACACATGGCCCAATTCAGCAACATACTTGAGCATGTGCCGAACTACAAGCACGTGAGTCGTGCCGTTGATTTAGAGTCAGTGGGAATATTCATGTATGTTAGGGCAGTATTTAAATACCTTGTTGAATCAGAGCCCTAGGTATGTCTACACTACCGTGGTAAAACGACCTACGCTATGCAACTCCAGCTACATGAATAGTGTAGCTGGATTCGACATACCTTAGGTCGAGTTACCGCGGGGTCTACACTACTCTTCTCCTCTGGGGTAGAGTACAGGGATCAACTGGAGAGTGATCTGCAGTCGATTTGGAAGGTCTTTTCTAGGCCCGCTAAATCGACCACCGGTAGATCGATCTCAGAGCGTCGATCCCAGCTCTAGTGTAGACCTGCCCCTAGAGAGTAGCACTGAGCAGGGTCTTAAGTGCCCAGTGCTGCAGCCCTTACTTTGACATCAATTCAATGGGATGTTGGCTGAAAGCCTGATCAAATGCCTACTGAAGTCAATGGAAAGACTCCTGTTTACTCCAGTAGGCTTTGGTTTAGGCACTGAATAAGGGTGGCATGGCTGGATCAGCCATTATTCCTTCCACCTGGGTGTCTCAAGTGAGTGTCTTGTTGCTGGCACCTAAGTCAGGATTTAAAAAAAACAAGGGGATCGACAGTGAGGTGCCTAAATCCATATTTACTTAATAATGCCAGATTTTCAGAAGTCCTCAGTATTATTCTCCATGAGAGCTTCTTGGTGCTGAGCACTTCTAAAAATCTTCTAAAAATAGATAAACGGACTGATTTTCAAAAACGGAGCATCCAGCAGCTCCCACAGAAATCACCTAAGTCTTGGATGAGTTGAATTTTCTAGGGAGAGCCTGAGAGTCCATATTCTCCTCTCAGCCTACCACCTACACCAGTGGTTCTCAAAGCCGGTCTGCCGCTTGTTCAGGGAAAGCCACTGGTGGGCCGGGCTGGTTTGTTTACCTGCAGCATCCGCAGGTTCGGCCGATCACGGCTCCCACTGTCCGAGGTTCGCCACTCCACGTCAACAGGGGCTGCGGGAAGGGCAGCCAGCACATCCCTCGGCCCGCGCTGCTTCCCGCAGCCCCCATTGGCCTGGAGTGGTGAACCGCGACCAGTGGGAGCCACGATCGGCCAAACCTGCGGACGAGGCAGATAAACAAACTGTCCCAGCCTGCCAGGGGCTTTCCCTGAACAAGCGGCGGACTGGCTTTGAGAACCACTGACCTACATTTTAAAATCACTGAGTGCTGGCTGAGCTGTGCTCCCATTGAAGTCAATGGCAAAACGCCCACTGACTTCCGTGGGTGCAGAGTTAGACCAGCGCTAAATTCTTGTGGTAATCACACCCTGGGAACGTAACATTAGGCACCCATTTCTGAAGATCTTCTCCTGAATCTTTTCTACTGATAGACCACAGACGAAACACCCCACCACTGTTCAGGAATGGCAGGAATTTAAAACTGATAAAAATACAAAACCCAGATGCTAAGTGGAGATGCAGCATATGGTGCATATAAATGGAAGTCTGTTGGCGATCTTCTCACAAGGCGAGTACTATGGATTGTGGTTTTGTGGGCAATGACTGTGCCATGCTCACCATTACTATTTGATCTGCCCCCTGTAACAAGATTACTTTCTTCAACATGGTCCTTTCTTTGCTTAATTGGGAACACACTGCATTCTTTGTCTGTGCGGTTCAGAAGATGTCACTTCAGTTAAACTCCTCCGATGCAGTGAGATGTTCTGCATCCAGACAGTTTCCCCTTGGATGGAATGTAACAGAGGAGAAATCAGTTTAAATGTAATAATTCCCTTTTGAACCATTTGGTAACAATAATTTATTCCTGAGTCGAGACTGTATTGGCCAAAATCTGCCATAGAATCATAGAAGTGCAGGACTAGAAGGGACCTCAATAGGTCATCTAGTCCACTCCCCTGCACTCAAGTCAGGACTAGAAAATAACTAGACCATTCCTGGACAGATGTTTGTCTAACCTGTTCTTAAAAATCCCCAATGATGGAGAT
Source organism: Caretta caretta (assembly GCF_965140235.1). Classification (NCBI taxonomy): domain Eukaryota; kingdom Metazoa; phylum Chordata; order Testudines; family Cheloniidae; genus Caretta; species Caretta caretta. The sequence continues at coordinate 343,066,905 of NC_134206.1, read as the reverse complement.
TCCACAACCTCCCGAGGCAATTTATTCCAGTGCTTAACCACCCTGACAGTTAGGAAGTTTTTCCTAGTGTCCAACATAAACAGCCCTTGCTGCAATTTAAGCCCATTGCTTCTTGTCCTGTCCTCAGAGGTTAAGGAAAGCAATTTTTCACCCTCCTGCTTGTAACAACTTTTTGTTAACTTTTTTTAACTGCCAACAATTAGACCCAGGAAATCCCCTGGCAGCCAATGAAATAGCAGAGGTGGAGACAGGGTCAGAGCACGATTGGGCTCTACCTTATTACTGACAGTGATAAACTCAAGCTATACAATTTAAATCAGGATCTAGAGTTCAAACACTCTAAAATTTGACCTTGGGATTTTGGTTCAGCCTTTTACGTGGATCTGGGCCATTTGCACTGTGTGGATAATTGCACTCTTTGGATACTCAGTGCTGGAATTGTGAATTGTGAACTGTGAATTCACCTCCCCTCAAAAGCGAATGGCCAGACTGTGACTTGCCCTAACATGACCTTATCCCACATGACCAGGTGGAGGCTCCTTGCATTCCAAATCAAGGGTCAGGGGAGAACAAAGGCTGCATCCCTGACACTCCCTTCCCTGCAAGCAGGTGGAAGGGGAGGGCAGAGAAAAGGGTGGGAAGTTGTCTAAGCAAAGGCTCCACCCCCACCCTTCTCACAATGAGGCAGGGAACAAGGTGCCGGGTGCAGTAAAAGACTTCCCCTCTGAAGCAAAGAGAGAGTATGGTAGGAATTGTGATTCTCTAAGAGACAATTTCTTCTCAGAGCTTCTCCTGAACAGGAACAACTTTGCACTTTCCCATGCTCAGGGCTGGGCCTTGCGGCTCCAACTGGCTCTAGGAAATTTTCCAGTCGAGGATTTTGCTTTGGGCTCATCTCTAGCTTTTGATGAGAGCAGGTTTTTATGACTGGGTTGTAAACATCATTAAAGAAAGTTTACACAAGTGCTGCCAATTAAACCTTAAGAGCTGGGTCCCAGTCCCATTGAAGTCAGTTGGAAAACTCCCATTAGCTTCTATAGATTTGTATGAGAATGGACATCTAGGAAGAGGTTAAGGTGGGATTTGAAATGGTGATTGATGCGCTGGGGAAGGCCAGGAGTTCAAGGCTCAAGTGGGGGTGCAGAAAAAGTCTGATTGTCTACACTAAGGCCTCCTTCCATCACCCTCCTCCTGGAAGGATAAAGGGTGCCCTAAAATAACTGAGAATCAAGCCCTTTAGGCTTAAAAAACAAAATTCTCAGATGATGTAAATTGACGTAGCACCAATGGAGATGTGAGGATTTACACCAGCTGAAGATCTGGCTCTAAAATCATGAACATTTGTGCAGCAATTCAATGCTTTCCCTCCGTTTGTTAAATGGTTATTAGTTAGTGTTTACACAGAGCTTTGGGCGTACACTGCTCTAAACAAATACTAAGTGATGTTATCAAATCAGCATGGAGACTCTTTCAAATAATATTTTACTATTGACAGTTGGACGTGGTGTGAATGAGGCATAACAGATCAGAACCCAGGCCCTTGCATTTTGGAGGTCTGAGCTGTCCCACAAGTGACATATTTTAAGGGAAATAGCTAAATAGCTATTAGAGGGAGTGTAATGGGTGGACACTCATCACTTCAGCGCCTCCGAGCAGCTGGGTATGGTACAGCAGTCCTTTTCTCACCCCTAGAGGCCCCTGCAGGTCGACCTTGGTGGGTTTTCCATGGCTTGGCGTTCCAGCCAAGTCACAAGGTCCAAATGAATCTCTTTGGGGGTCGTCAAGAGTTCAACAAATTTGTAGTCCCATTACCCTCTCTAGGGTCTTCAGCTCTGGCTCTAGGCCCTTTAAATTCACCCCCTTTGTTCAGGCTCTCAAACAAGCTCTGTCTTCTTCTTGGGGCTTATGCCACTGTGGTCAGTAAGGGAACCCAGGCCTGCACACTACCTCAGATTCCAGCCCAGGGACCCTAAGAACAGCAGCTACGCACTGCTTGATTTCAGTTCACTGTTGCTTCTTCCCTGGGCTTCTTCCTACCTGGCCCCATGTAGCTTCACCCTTATCTCAGGGTTAAGGATCTTAGGTCCTCCCTCCCTCTCTCTCTCTCTCTCTCTCCAGGCAATCCCAGCTTAAGCAAACACAGCCAGAGCCAAACTCTGGTTATCCCTCAAGCACTTTTGGCAAGAGACGAGCCCCCTTCCTCACCCCCTCTGGTCCCAGACAGGAAGTGACCTGCTAAGACCCTGCAGCTCCTTTTATCTGAGCCTGCTGGGCTCTGATTGGTTGCTTCCATAAGGCCTCTCAGGCCTGGATGACCTCCCTTCACTGCTTCTTTTTTCTGTCACTATGCTGGTTCCTGGGGTCAGGGTGTAGCAGGACTGTGGAGCCTGCTGTAGGGAACAGCAAAGGCCAGGCACGCCCCGTCACAGGGCAATGTAAACCCTACACTCCTTAAACAGAGCTCACAAGCGGTTGGTATAATACATTGACAGGTTTCAGAGTAGCAGCCGTGTTAGTCTGTATTTGCAAAAAGAAAAGGAGGACTTGTGGCATCTTAGAGACTAACCAATTTATTTGAGCATAAGCTTTCGTGAGCTACATCCGATGAAGTGAGCTGTAGCTCACGAAAGCTTATGCTCAAATAAATAGGTTAGTCTCTAAGGTGCCACAAGTCCTCCTTTTCTTTTTGTATAATACACTGTTTCACTTTTGGTTGGCCTGTAGTTTTACAATCTGCTTCTCTAAGTAGGGTGTTGCAGGTAGCTGCACAGACCTTGGAGGGGACAAGGGAGCAGAATGGTCAGAGCCTAGATTTCCCTCTGCTCCCCTTTTTGCTCAGGGAATGAGTAAGTTAATTTACCCCCTCTCCACAGAGCACCTTACTGTCCTCCTTGTCCCTTACCGGAGACTCTGGCCAGTGGGGCAAAGGTAGAGCTCCTCACACTTGCTGCCTCTTCTTGTCCATTTGATCAGCCATGTAGCCCTTGTTACAGGTGAGCGACATGGGCGACTGCCCAGGGCCCCATAGTCAGGGGGCACCATTCGAGTGCAGCAAGCTGGTAGGCCTGGGCTGTCAGAGCAGGAGAAAGTGCATGGAAGCCCAGGGCTGGAGCTCCTGGCCAACCAGCCGGGGGCTGGTAATACTGCCAGGAGCCGCTAGCCTGATTGGGAGGTGCAGGCAGCAGGGCTCACCCTGCAGAGCCAATGGACCAGGTCCTGGGTCCCCCCCTTCCTGCAGGCACGGGGCGGTGGTTGCCCCCAGTTCTCCTCTTGCTAGGTGGTGAGGGGGTGTATGGACGGGGAAGCCCCTGGGCTCAGAAACTCCTCCCTGTGCAGCCTGGCTGGGCTCCAGGGTCAGGAGGTGGTCTTTGCGCCCTGCACCCCAAGCTGCTGTTCTCAAACTCAAAGGAAGGGCGCCAAAATACAAGTTCACCCAGGGCACCATTTTCCCTAAGGCTGGACCTGTTACCTATTCCTATGCATAGCTGAGTCAGGGCTGTGACAATTTAGCCTTGTATAAGCAAGAATGCCACCACCAGCAGTAGGCTCAGAAATGCCAGGCTTTATTTTCAAAGACAACTCAGAGTTTATTTATTCAAGGAAACACTTCTTATCTTTTAATTCCCAGACTGTGTGTAGGATACACTGTGAGTGACTTCCATTGGAGACAAGAGCAGCAACACTGCTACTGTCTTGGCAAGTGTGGAAGGCTCTTTTTGGCTCTCCTGGTAGCAATGGTGACAAAGGGCCACAGGAATCTTGATTCCCAACCTCCAGAGAGAAAGTCCGGCTATCTGATGGGTTAGTTGCTTGACTGTTAGTATCCTGTTACATGGTACTAGGTGTTTGGGATGCAGTCTTCTTTCACACTTGGTTGATCTGAGCTGGAAGAGCCAACAAACTCTTCATTTTCCACGCAAAGGGAGAATATCTCCCATGGGGCTGCACAGTTGTAGCCAACAGCAGAATGGAGCCTTCTGAAGTGCAGATCTACTCTGAAAGGTGACTTTTTAAAAACAGCTTGATGGGATCCCATTTTATTGTCTCCCAATGTCTCAGGATTAAAACTGCTCAATATCAAGGCGATTTTTCTAAATACTTGACTGGTAGACTCAGATTGGAATCTGAAAATCAAGCTGGGTTCTTTCTGGTTCAGACGTCACTAAAAGTGGAGTTCTGCAACTGGAATTTAGTTATCAATTCTGTTGATGATACATGAGGTAGAATAGAATCCAACTCATTCTGCTGAGTTTTATTGGGTCTTCAGAGTTAATAAAAAATATTTTATTCAGTGAAGCAGGCAGAAAAAGACAATGACCACACATCTGCAACAGGTTTACTGAATAAAGGAGTGTTTTTTCAGAGCAGATCTACACAATAATTAAGTCTCTGTGAAAAATATTATGAAAGAATATTTCCAGTTTCATTTGGTGGCTCCCAAATTTAATTTTTATGAACTTTTTGAAGAATAAAGAAATTGCATTTAAATATATTAAATTGCTTAACAACCCACTGGTGCCAGCCTTCCTCACACTGAATAGCATCTTATTACTAAAGCAGCTGGAAAACAGAACTCCCTTCCTGTGAAAAGTTTCACCATTTTGGCCAAAAAAAAAAAAAAATAATGTCACCCCAAGGCGGGATGAAAAGTCAAAAGTGTGAAAATTTTCAGGGGAAGGAATTTCCAGAAAATTCCATTTCAAGGAGACTCAAAACACTTGGTAGCTGCCTGCCTGGAAGGATCTTGCCAATGTCAAGTTCCACCTGCATGCAGACTGCCAGAGGCTGTGTGATCTGCCTCCTCCGTAGCCTGGCTCTCAGAGAGGCAGAAGCAGCTGGGCAGCTGGGAAGGTGGAGTGCCAGGGCACTCAGCCTCCAGTAGCCCTCCTGGAAAACTCTTGTCCGGCTGTCAGGTGAAATTGACAAGACGCGTCATTTCAATTTTCCTGACAGGAAATTCAATTTTTTTGGCAAGGCTGAAATTTTCCCGTGGAAAATTTTGATTTGCGAAAAGGCTCAGGTTTTCCAAAGTGGTCAGGCTGCTGAGAACCCTGAATGAGGCCAAGGACATAAAGTTACATGGCGAGGTGGCATCTACCAGCTTTGATCCTTGAGAAAGTAGGTATGTCTGCCTCACCTGGGAGGCCCCCTGATGATTATGCATGACTAATTTTAAAGAGACGGTCCCACAATATACTACAAAGAGGGCATTTCCCATCAGAAAATCAATTCCAACAGAAAATTCCTAACAGCTCTACTGATTACGCACACATGCACACACAGACACATTGATTCCAAGGGGATGAGACATGTAGTAAGATACTGCTCAGTGTGAGTCAAGGTGGCAGAATCAAGCCCTCTGAATGAATAATGATTCAGGGGCTGTAGCAGCATTTGTCTGTGTTAGTGGGAAATTAGACTCAGAAAGTATGCATGAGTTCCTTGGCTCTTTTGGGGTCTTATTCTGCTCCCAATAGGCCTTATCCAGCTACCCCTGGAACTCAGTGCGACTCTTTCCATTGACTTTAAGGAGAGTTGGATTGGACTGTAAATCAATACCTTTATTCTTTGAAATGCTTTGCAATGCAACTGTCTGTGCTAGGCACAGATGCAAAATGTACTCGGCAGGTCTATTCCAGCTCTCGCTGAAGTCAATAGGAGTTTTGCCATTAATGTCAATAGTTGTCTGTACCTTGATTATTAAATAACCCAGTCTGTTTTTCAGGGAAAGTTCAGTTCAAGCAACTTTGTCATTGCACGTATCAGAGGGAAAGGGGCTGGTTGTGACTAAAGAGGGCTACATTCCGAAATCAGTAAGTATTAAAAAGCGTGATTTGACTTTGTGTCTACATAAATCAGTATTTCAGTTTCTCATTTGGTAGTCACTGAAATGAAAACATAATCTGAGTTAATTGCTCTTCCCCAAGGTGTCTTGTTGCGCCATGTTTTATAAAATTAAAGCCTGTTAAATACACACGAAGAAACATCATTTCGATGCAGAACATAAACTACCAGCACCTTTAATTCTGCTGTCATGTATGGTTGATTAACCTGGTACTACAAGAGCCTTGGGCAGAGCTTCTGTGCTGTTAGAAAACATATTTCTACTTAAGAGAATTTAGACAACAAAGGGATCCTACACGTTTCACACTGTTGGAGGCTAGACAGGCTTTCTGGATCTCTGAGTCCTCTCGTGAAGCCTACTAAGACCTGGAAAGTAATAATAGCAATAGTAATAATAATACAGCATCCTTCATCCAACCTAATTATAGTTTCTTTCATTCCAAACATTCCCACAGCAATTAAAAAACTATTAATCAAGTGCTGGATCCCTTATTCCAGCACAATTCCCATGGACTTCAATGAGTTGGCCAAGACAGGGTACTGGGCTAGATGGACCTTTGGTCTGACCCAGTATGGCCATTCTTAGGTTTTTACGAGTCAGGAGTGAAGACTAGGAGACTGATTGGGGAGGAGAAGACATGTTCATATGCCGGTGAGATTTAGCTATGGAAAGGTCAGTGTGCTGCTGTTGTCCTTTGCAGAGAAATTGCAGCTCATCTATCCCCAGGAATTCCCTGAGGGCAGCAATACTGAGACTCAGGGACTTTCTGAGCAATTCAGATGCACAGATGTTGTTTGGCTGCAGCACGCACAAGAGCCAAAATGGATCTAAGAGGTTCAGCTTTCATAGAATCATAGAAGATGAGGATTGGAAGAGATCTCAGGAGGTCATCTAGTCCAACCCCCCTGCTCAAAGCAGGACCAACACCAAATAAATCATCCCAGCCAGGGTTTTGTCAAGCTGGGCCTTAAAAACCTCTAAGGATGGGAATTCCACCACCTCCCTAGGGAACCCATTCCAGTGCTTCACCACACTCCTAGTGAAATAGTGTTTCCTAATATTCAAACTAGACTTCCCCCACTGCCACTTGAGACCATTGTTTCTTGTTCTCTCATCTGCCACCGCTGAGAACAGCCGAGCTCCATCCTCTTTGGAACCCCCTTCATGTATTTGAAGGCTGCTATCAAATCCCCCCTCACTCTTCTCTTCTGCAGACTAAATAAACCCAGTTCCCTCAGCCTCTCCTCGTAAGTCATGTGCCCCAGCCCCCTAATCATTTTCATTGCCCTCCGCTGAACCTCTCCAATTTGTCCACATCCTTTCTGTAGTGGGGGGCCCAAAACTGGATGCAATACTCTAGATATGGCCTCACCAGTGCCGAATAGATGGGAATAATCACTTCCCTTGGCCTGCTGGCAATGCTCCTACTAATGCAGCCCAATATACCATTGGCCTTCTTGGCAACAAGGGCACACTGCTGACTCATATCCAGCTTCTCCTCCACTGTAATCCCCAGGTCCTTTTCTGCAGAACTGCCGCTTAGCCAGTCAGTCCCCAGCCTGTAGCAGTGAATGGGATTCTTCCTTTCTAAGTGCAGGACTCTGCACTTGTCTTTGTTGAATCTCATCAGATTTCTTTTGACCCAATCCTCCAGTTTTTCTAGATCACTCTGGACCCTATCCCTACCCTCCAGCATATCTACCTCTCCCCCCAGCTTAGTGACATCCTCAAACTTGCTGAGGGTTCAGTCCATCCCATCATCCAGATCATTAATGAAGTTGTTGAACAAAACTGGCCTCAGGACTGACCCCTGGGGCAATCCGCTTGATACTGGCTGCCAACTAGACACTGAGCCATTGATCACTACCCGTTGAGCCCAACTATGAGCTGGCTATGGGGTAGTTGAGGGAAATGAGGTCACCCGAGTGGTAAAAAGCAAATGCAGTAGAAAGACCCTTCCATCACTGTGACGCTCTGTACCTCGGGGGAACACCCTACACTTCCATGTTCATCTTTATAAAATGATTGTGTGGTATCCAATGAAAAGTTTGTCATTTTGGGCGTCTTCAAAAGGCTCATGATGCACTGAGCATTGTTGTTATGGTGATGTTATAGTAATTGTTACAGTAATGTTATAGTAATGTTATAGGTTATAATTTCATGTATGTAGTTATGAGGCTGAAAATGTATCCTCATGGATTAAAATAAGCGCAGGCAAAAACTCTCCAAGAGTAGAGAGGCAGTTCACACCTCATTGGGGCAGGTATTGGACAAACCCAGCCCAGCCTCAGAGCAACAAAAGAATCTGTTAGACTCTCGAGGGAGTCACCCACCTTCCTTTGTCAGTTTGGAACTGTAATGAGGTAATGCTCACCTGACTCTGAAGGGGGAGGGGGCAAAGCCAAGAGGGAAGAAAGAACATGATAAAAGGGAGAGACATTTGCCATGCTCTCTCTTGATTCCACCTACATCTAGAGACACCACACCAAGTGACTGAAGTGCTGATCAAAGGGGAGAGCCTGGCTGAAGAGCACCCAGCCAGCCTGTGGTGAGAAGCATCTAAATTTGTAAGGGCATTGAAAGTGTTAAGATCAGCTTAGAATGCGTTTTGCTTTTATTTCATTTGACCAAATCTGACTTGTTATGTTTTGACTTATAATCACTTAAAATCTATCTTTATAGTTAATAAATCTGTTTGTTTATTCTACCTGGAGCAGAGCTTTTGGTTTGAAGCATGTCAGAGACTCCCCTTGGTGCAAGCCTGGTGCATATCAATTTCTTTGTTAAATTGATAAACTCATATAAGCTTGCAGCATCCAGAGGGCATAACTGGACACTGCAAGATGGAGGTTCCTAGGATTGTCTCTGGGACCAGAGGTATTGGCTCGTGTCATTCGGTTGCACAATCCAAGGAGCAGCTTACATGCCAGAGGCTGTGCGTGAACAGCCCGGGAGTGGGGGTTCTCACAGCAGAGCAGGGAAAGGTTGGCTCCCAGAGGCGAGGATTGGAGTGACCTAGTAGATCACTGGTCCAGATAACACCAGAGGGGAACGTCACAATCACATAACCAGTTAGGATTCTGTGAGCTACCTTGTAAGGAGGGGAGAAGAGTCCCTTAGGAACACAGGAAGCAACAGAGTGCAGATGTGGAGAGCACATCCGCAGCTACCAGCTTGACCAGAAGTTGCACAGTAGCATGTAGGAAGACCAGGCAGACTGTTCAGGCAGTTTGCTGCAGTGTAACTGCATGGTGAGGCGTGCCCTAGATAGAGCAGGGGTGCCTAGTGCAGGGCCATGTTGGCACTGTGCCAGGTGCCCAGGGGCTGTGCTTTGACTAAAATGGAGCAAATTGAATCTTCCCTAATAATTTAAATGAGTTTGTGGCCCACAGACACTGCAGGTTTTATCATGCATTGCTCCAGTGAATTAAAAGCTTGATCCAAAGTCAACAAGAAGACGCCCATTGACTTCAGTGGGCTTTGGATCAAGCCCTAACTGTGTAATTGTTGTGTCCTTTGGCTTTCCCAGGGCTGGCTGGCTCAGCAGAAGAGGGGCAGAAGGGGACAGTTCAGGAGCTTTAGTCTTGTGGAGCTCCTAAACTCTGCAGGGTTGAGTGTTCCCACAGAGCTCCTAACTTTTGCAATGGTGCACCTCTGCTCCTGGAGTGCTTTGGAGCGCCAGTGGATTGAAGCTCCATGGTATCCTTCTCTCCTGAGCAGTCAGCCTTGGGAAGCCAGCTTGGGCAGCTGTCATCATGGATAGTTCTCTGAAAATATCCATCAATGTGCAGCAGCAGTGAAAAAAGCTAACAGAATGTTGGGAACCATTAGGAAAGGGATAGATAATAAGACAGAAAATATTATAATGCCACTGTACACATTCATGGTACACCCACATCTTTAATATTGCACTCTGTAGTATTCTGGTCACCCCATCTCAAAAAACAAAACAAAACCAGAATTGAAAAAGGTACAGTGAAGGGAAACAAAAATGTTTAGGGGTATAGAACAGCTTCCGTATGATGAGAGATTAAAAAGACTGGGATGGTTCTGCTCGGAAAAGAGACTATTAAGGGGGATATGAGAGAGGTCTATACAATTATGAATGGTATGGAGAAAGTGAATAGGCAAGTTTTATTTACCCTTTCACATAACACATGATGTGGTATACTCAATGGTATTCATAGGCAGCAGGTTTAAAACAAACATAAGGAAGTACTTTTCACACAACACACAATCAACCTGTGGAACTCATTGCCAGGGGATGTTGTGAAATCCAAAAGTATAACTGGATTAAAAAAAAGAATTAGATAGGTTCCTGGAGGACAGGTCCATCAATGGCTATTAGACAAGATGGTCAGGGATGCAACCCCATGCTTTGGGTGTCCCTGAATCTCTGACTGCTAGAAGCTGGGCCTGGATGAGAGTGGGTGGATGACTCAATAAATTGCCCGGGTTCTTTTCACTCCCTCTGAAACATCTGGCACTGGCCACTGTTGGAAGACAGGATACTGGACTAGATGGACCATCGATCTGACTCAGTATGGCCATTCTTATGTTCTTATGGAGTTCTCCACTTATCTGAAACCTTAATTGGATGATGGTTCTGATTACACCCCAACGGTCTGTTCCAAAGCTTACTGATGTCAAGGGGACTCTTTCTATAGACTTCATTGGGCTTCGGATTAGGCTCCACTGTATTGAAAATCATCACAAGCACTTCTTTAGGCCTGTCTGAAACCCTGCTTTGCACACTCAACTTATAGTCAACTCATTTAATGAACTAGGCATGACTAGAATTAATGAGCGAATTGCTGAAAAGTTGTAGGACCCAGTCACAGGGGTGCAACTCCCATTAGCTTCAGTGGGAGTCACTCCATTGTAACCAGGAGGAAAATTCTCCCTGGTGTCAGATTTCCCCAAGAAATCAGAGACAAAGCAGATTTTCTTATCTCTTCTGATCACAAAGTTACCACCACTAGGGAGGCGCAGGTTGCCTTGGATAACTAGGAGGGATAGACTTAGACTATGTCTACATTACAGACCTTACTGCGGCACAGCTGCACTGCTGCCACCATGCCACCGGAAGGTCTCCCGTCTAGACGCACTATGTCAATGGGAGAGAGCTCGCCTGTCGGCATAATTAAATCACCCCCAATACGCAGCGGTAGCTATTTTGGCAGGAGGGCATCTCCCACCAGCCTAGCGCTGGCCACTTCGGTGTTTCTGTTGGTGCAACTTATGTTGGTCCGGGGTGTGCTTTTTCACGCCCTTGACTGCCCAAAGTTTTACTGACAAAAGTACTAGTGTAGACAGAGCCATATCCTTTTCTGAATGGACTTCCAAATCCAACTAGGACTAGAGAATAAAGGGAGTCTCCTGAACTCTACCGTTACTTATAAATAAATCCCTGCTCCATCTTCAGGCCCAGGGGCCAGTCAGTAACATGCTGTAGCTGAAACACAGCCTAGACCTGGGTAGAGAAATCCCATTATACTCAACTCCAGTGGAACATGGAGGGCCAAATGCTACCATCAGTCACTCTGGATTTACACCTTACACCATAACCTTTTAAATATACAGGGATGGAGTCTCCACTGCTCCCAGTATCCTTGGGAGGGCTTAGGTCACAAAGGCACTTGCGGCAGCTCCCTGGCTCTGGGACCAATTCTATATTGACTATGGTGCAGTTCAGAGCAGCCTCGGGCATGCTGAGCTGAGAATCTCTTGCCCAGTTTGAATGTCCTACATGTATCAATAGTCATTCTGAGGCCCTTTAATGCTTTCCATCTTCAAAGTGCTCTACAAACATTAACTAATTAACCTCCACACCACCTCTGTGTGCTCAGGATGGATAGCTATTGTTCCCATTTTACAGATAGTGAAGCTGTGACTGAGGAGTTTACTAAGTCAAAACCAGAAACAGGCTTTATGTTGGACCCAGGATTAGAACTGAGAAACTCTTGGCTCCTAGTCCTGTGCTCAGGCCCTTTGATCACATCTCTCTTTAAACATTTTCATGAGGGCCCAGTGTATTCAGTGTACTAATATGCAGTTATTTTTACTAGTAAAACAGAATGCCATATACTTAGGTTCCCAGGCCAAATTATCTTTTGGTATAACTCCATTGACCTTAATAAAGTTAACCAGTCGATTGTTTGGCCCAAATAGTTTTCATTCTGTGGGGAGACCTCCCCCCGCCCGTATAATTTTAATGCTGGGCTAGACTCATTGGAATGTTTCAGTATTTTCTTCATGCACGAGAAGGCATAAGGAGATGTAGCTGCTTGTATTATATGAGAAGCCATGCGGGTTCACCCTGAGGTAAACATTTCAATTATTTTTGCCACTCTTGCCTGGATCTAGTATTACAGTTGCACCTACTTCCAGTTCAGCATGCTGTGACAAGTTACATTATTTCTTTATTAAGTGGAAGGATTTTGATGTTGTTATTGGTGATCCCATCTTGAAGAGGGCATGTGTATCCTGCACAGCCTAACCAGGAATCCCACAGGAATGGCAATTTCTGAATGCTAGGAAAATCAGCCATAGATAGGTGATTAACTGTAATAATGAACAACTATTGAGTTTAAGCTTGTTGAGTGACAAATGTCCAAACCCTTTGTATACTGATTGTCATAGGGTTGGAAAAGCCTGATGGTGCTTTAGTGTTTACTCATGGGATGCCTTTGTAAGTGCTTATTAGGTGCCATTGGAAAGACAACTGGTGACTGAAACATATACAGTAGAACCCCTTTTTATGAACTAACTGGGGAATGAGGAGTTCATAAAATCACAAAGTTCATATAACTGAACTCTCAAAATCACAGTAAGTCTGGTGCAGAAGTAGTAGTAAGGTGCACCTCACTGCTTTCTTCTTGTCCTTCAAACCAGTGACTTCCAGTGCACTGAAGGCATTGGAATGCGAAGGGACGTTGACTTGTTCTTCATCCACATGAATTTTGTTGTGTGTGTTGTTTTTCAGTTCCCCCCATTGGGAATATAACAGGTCGTTCATAAGACTGGTGTTCATAAAATCAAGGTTCTACTGTAGATGCTCATTATCTGTCTAAGGTAGAGATGATCAAAATTTGGAATCTTCCATCTTGCAGAAAATGTCACCTTCTTTTTTCATCCCAAAATGGAATGAAAAGCTGAAATTTTTCCACAAAATAGAAATTCAAAAATATTTCAATTTGGAAATATTGAAATGTTTCATTTTGATATTTTCGATACATTTTGAGATTCATTTCAATTTGGTACTGCTCAGTCTGTGCAATATTAGTTCCAAGTAAATTATTCTAAGGCCACCATGCGCACAAGGAGTGACTTTACTATAAAGTAATAGCTGGGGTTACTGTTTCCATTTCTGGGCCAGGTTCTTCTGCTGCTGCAAAAGACCTTACTGCCTGAGTAGCTCCACTGAGCTCAGTGGGACTATTTGTAGCATGAGCTACTACTCAATACGTCAGAAGGTGCAGAATTATCTGGCCCTTTCTGACATTTTATGCAATGGATCAGATCACAAGGCCCAGGGTGAAGTGTGTGAGGGCTGGGTACACAACACAGTCAGTGGCAGGGGTCCAGTTGTGGAACCAATGCCCAGAGGAGATCAGGTGAATCCAGAGTCCGAGCATCTTAGAATCATAGAATCATAGGGTTAAAAGGGACCGCAAGAGTCATCTAGTCTAACCCCTGGCTAAGGTGAAGGATTTGTTGTGGCTAACCTACCCAAGACAGAGGGCTATCTTTAGGAAATACTGCAAAATCTTCCTCTTCAGAAAGGTCTTTCTTCCATAAAAATGTCACTCACAGACTGACACTACCTTCTACCCCTAACACCTACCAACTTCCTCCACCCCCAAAAAAGGAAAGTTAATAAAATTCCCCTAAATCTTATCCCAAGGAGAGATTTTATCCTTAAAAGGGAGAAGTGCCAGAGACTCCATCAAATCCACTAGGGACTTTGGTATTGCTATTGATGTTACACAGAAGCTACTTAGATACTAAAAATGGTGATGGGCGGCAGTATAAAAGCCAAAGATAGATTGAGAGTGGGGAGGTTTGACTATATTATCCATATTGGAAGAAAGCAAGATGCCCAAATATAATACTGAGTGTGTTCTCCAGGTTCAGCTGCATGCTGAAAGAATGAGAAGGGGCAGAAATGCTATGACATTTCATGCACTTTTGCCTGCTCGCTTTTATAGTTAGAGAACTCTGTAAACAGGTCCAGGACATGCAGGAGCTGGGAGAAGTGATTTGTATGAGGACTACACTGTACACAAGCTTTCTGGACTGGGTGATGCACTGGGATGTTATTTATGGCCGAGGGAATGAAAGGTCGTATGAGCAGAAGGTAAAGTAGGGAGCATCTTTGATGGGTGTCATTCTAGGCCCAATGGGAAGACTGGTTTAGCAATTATAGAGCTGTCATTTTAACTTAAAATATTTTAAGCCAATGGATGAAGGCTCCTACCCTCCTTCACATTTTCAAAAATGACATAATAAAATTGATGACATAAAACCAGGTAAGCTGTTATCATGACATTTTCTTTACAATCAGTACAAAGGAAAACAAAAGAATCTAAACCTTAAAATACTTTAAAAGAGGCTCAGGGTGAAATCTTGGCTCCATGGAAAACAATAGCAAAACCCCCATTGACTTCAGTGGTAGGGCCGGAATTTTGCTCTAAGTGCCTGATTGTGCTCTGGCTTTCACAAATATTACACAGGTGTAACTCTATTGGCTTCAGTGAAGGGACACTGATTTACACTATTGTGAAAGAGGTTTGAAGTCCTTAAAACTAAACAGATTTCAGCATATTAATTTTTCTGTTTCCTTCATTGGTTTTCTATCTTGATTCCAGAATGAAGGCAGGATGTTCAATATACTTCCACATCCATAACTTTCTCCTGCGATACACAGAAGTGATAAGAGTATTTCATTCTCCATTATCTTCTACTAGGGCCCATTATTGCTCAGTAGTCAAAGAGGGACATGAAATATCCCAGTTTAGTGGCTGGTGACTTCTTTTTTTTTTTCACCATTTGTTAGAGGAGATGACTATCCCAGTATCTTGAAAACCCCTTGAAGGCCTTTTTACATTGCCAGAGCAATGTAAAGGGAGCTTAGTGTAAATAACAATCAGGCCTAAAGACTGTGGCAGAGGTAGCCAGAAACTCTAAAGCCAGTTCTGTGCCTTCCCTTTGAGAAGCATCCAGCTCCAGCAGGGAGTCAACCGAATAACTTCTCTCTGTGCTATTGGTTGGAGGGGATCATAAAAACAGTAAAAGGTTAATTACACTCATTGAAGGAGTTGTGCTGTTTCAGCTTATGTATTGTCTGGGGGATATGTATATTTTGGCAGACATCAGGTGAACATTAATACCGAAAGTTGGCTGACATCAGGTCAACAGTAATGCTAACTATTACCCAGTCTTTCCTTAAATATTGACATTAGAGCTTCCAAATTCACTTTGGATCTCAAGCAACACAAAGTTTTATGGGTGCTTGGATCTGGGAGTTTGGTCCAGCCCTGTGACAGATCTGACAATTTCCTGCAATATCTTTGGGAGATTTTACTGAGTTCAGTTTATGTATCATTGCAGGCCAGGGATTGTATGTAATTCCATAGAGGATGGTGACCACAGCCCTCCAGGAACTAAGGTTGGACCCCACCCCTCCCGGATGCCACCTGATATGCTGGGGTCCCACTGGCTCTTCCCATTCCACCAGTCTGGGTTTCCTCTCCCTGTTCCGCTGTGCCAGGCCCTCAAGCCTTCTCCAGCACACATACACAGGTAGGGATACACCCAGCTGCAAATGGACACAGAGACACTGAGATCAGCCTGTTGTGGGAGGAATCAGCTCAGAGATTGCCCAGCACTCACGTGCACACCTCGTTCGGGGTATAAGCCCAAAATTATATTGTCTTGCACTGTATAGAAAGATCTGCAGAGCACAAGCTCATAAAAATTTGCTCTCTCCCTCAATGTGAATAGAGATATGCACAGCTTCTTGCCCCCCACCCCCCAGATATGAATTGCACAAACTGGGTTATGTTATAAACATGAAATAAGTTTATTAACTACAAAAGGTAAATTTTAAGTGATTATAATGGATAGCAAACAGAACAAAGCGGATTACTGAGCAAATAACACAGAACAGGCAATTAAGCTTAATACACTAAAGAAACAGGTTACACATAGTAATTTCTCACCCTAAATGTTGTTTAGGCAGGTTGTAGAGTTTCTACAGCTCAGAGTGCAACTTATGTCTCTTTACAGGCTAGACTCCTGTTCTCAGCCTGGACTCAGCCCATGCCTTCCCCTAGGTTAGTTCCTTGGTTTCTTCAGGAGCTTCCTTCTCGGGTGGGAAGGCAAATGGAGAGCCCAGATTGCCTTGCTTTCCTGCCTTAAATAGAATTTAGATAAGGCGGGAAGCCTTTGTTTCCAGTGGAAAAGTACCAGCAATGTTCAAGGTGGTATTTTGTACCAGGTGACATTATCACATGACCTTGCAATGTTAGGGCAACCAAGGTTTATTTGCAAGGTCCACAGGAAGGAACTCCTGGGAAGATGGGAAATCCACATCTTCGAAGATGCATTGTCTTTTCCTAATGGCCCATTAAGGCTGATTGCTTACTGTCTGGTGGGCATTTTCCAAGCACATACCCACACAGTTGTAATTGTTACATAGACAATATTCCTAACTTTAGATGCAGAAATGATAGATGCATACAGATTGGATAAACACATACAGTAGATCATAATCTTTTCAATGATACCTCACATGACACATCTTTCATAAAACATATCTTAGTTATGCCATATTCATATCATAACAATATGTCTATGAAGAAAATGGGGTGTAATGTCCCAGGGGTGATTAGACAAATTCACTCAGGTACCACCTCTTGTAGAGACTTGCCTATACTAGCTCAAACTGGATTCTCCAGAGGCCAACAGACAAAGAAAGGGATTGGGATAAATAGCCTGTGTTTAAACTGACTCATGGCCTTTTTTCTGACACAGCCAATGGACAGGACCTTCTGTCCAAAGGGAGGACCCCAATCCTTAGGGAAGGGTTGGGAGGACTGACATCAAACAGAGCCCTTGTGGGGATGGGATGGGGGAATGATCTCTGGCAAGCTTATTAGCGCGTGTGTTGGTTATTTTGTTGTTTTAAATATTTTTTCTCTCTAATGCTTTTACCGTAAGGATAAATGTGCTTACCAAGAAAAAGCTGTGCAGTAACTTAAAACCAGGGGCAATTACTGTGTTCGTGGCCTTCAAAGAGAAAGCAAAGCAGAGATGCTGGCCTGTTTAGGCAGTCTGGCTTGCTGCGGATATCACAGTGCACCCACAGAGCTCTGCAGCCTGGAAAAAGCTCAGTTAGGAGATAAAGAGACGCATGCAGGGATAGCTCCGTGGTTTGAGCATTGGCATGCTAAACCCAGGGTTGTGAGTTCAATCCTTGAGGGGGCCATTTAGGGATCTGGGGCAAAAATTGGGGATTGGTCCTGCTTTGAGCAGGGGCTTGGACTAGATGACCTCCTGAGGTTCCTTCCAACCCTGACAGTCTATGATTCTATGTCTCCGCTCAAGGGGTGTGATGACTGGGGAGCTGGAAGCCGAAGGATAAATCCCCTTGGTGGACCATGGTGGAGGAATACAGATGCAGTTGCCCTAAACTGTGATGTTCCACAGAAAGAAGGATCTGGCAGTCTTTTTAGGAAACAAATAGTGAAAAGAGAGGCAGGAGCAGGAATTAGAGACCATAAGAACATAAGAACGGCCATATTGGGTCAGACCAAAGGTCCATCTAGCCCAGTAGCCTGTCTTCCGACAGTAGCCAATGCCAGGTGCCCCAGAGGGAATGAACAGAACAGGTAATCATCAAGTGATCCATCCCCTGTCATACATTCCCAGCTTCTGGCTCGCCCATTTCCACCACTGAAGGAAGAAACAGCAGCTGTTAAAATTGCATTGGCAGCAAGAATTCTCTCCTGCTGACCTGAAGAACTCAGAGGTGGTGAGCCAGGCTGCACTCAGATGATCTAAGACAGGCTGGGGTACCCACTCTAGAGAGAGCATGAAGGGGACCGTCTGGTGCCCAGACTGTTCAGCAAAGGTAATGGTGATGGTGAGAGGTCCAGAGAGGTGGGTTCATCTGCAATACCTTGTACTCATTTAGGCATTTTTCTAAAAAAACCCACCAAATTCCCATCCCTAGTAAAACTGGGCACAGCTCCACCAATAGTAGCAATGAGGAGAGCGCTAGCTTAGAGAGGCTTTTGGTGGCTGTAACCATTTTAAGCACCAGAGTCCTGATCCTCAAAGGTATTTAGAAGCCTAACTCCCATTCATTTCAAATGGGAATAGGGCACCTAAATATGTTCGAGGATCCGGGCTTAGTCATATTATACTGCCCAGAGCAGGCCTAGACAACAGGGTTCTTAATAACAGAGTTGTGACTACAGACCTTTTGTCTATTCTAGAACTTCCACCATTACTACTACAGTATTTTCAAATAAAGGCTAAGTGGAGACTAGGCTGAGTTGACTTGGAAAAAAGATGGCTTTTCTCTTTCCACAGCACATTTGCAATCACATTTTTGCATTTGAAAAGTCTTTTGTTTCCTTTGAACTTCCCTTATATGGACCTTTATGTCACCACTGCCTTGAGAGAGTGGCTTTCGTGGCGCTGTTTCAAAACCCAGTCACCCCTGTCAGTCAGTCGTTGCGTTAATAACAAAACAAGGACTGTTAAAGGTGCACCAAGCCGAAGGAGAACTGGAATTACAAGAGAACAACTTCTTGATGTGCCCAAGGGGAAAGCTGAATAAACAAGGGCTTCAAGCTGGTTCAAAAATGTGTCAAAATGACATCTGCAAAATGTAATAATGGCTTAATAGAAACTCAGACCGTACATTGTCCAGTAAAATGAGAGCATAAATGTTAGGAAAATCTTTCTACTCCTAATAAGTTCCTTTGGAATCCATTATTTAACTTGGATTTCATTGGATGGATGACAGGGCTTTGTTTAATGTTGACAGCCCATTTCCCTAATTATTTCAGTTTATCTTTTTTATTTTCTCAAAATGTTTGTACCATGATGGCATTTAGACTTTCTCAGATATCTTTTCTGGTTTCACTGTGAGATGGAGACAAATCCTTCAACCAGTGGAAATCTGTGCAGCTCCATGCACTTTGATAGATGCCAATTTACACCAGATTAGGATCTGATTTTGGCTCAGTCTCACTCACACTTATTTTTCAACTTTTATTTCTTTTCGTCTCCTTATTTGCAGCACTGCAGAAGGGTCACTGATCATGTCTCATGATTTATAAGACATGGTCCCATTTGAACAGTACCTGCCGTTAGGACTCGATAGTTGAAAAATCTGTATTTTTTTTTAAAGTAAAGCATTGAAATAAAAAACAAAACCAAAGCCAAGTCCAATTTTTGTACAAGACTTTTCATAGGCTGTTGCTTCAAAAAATCTATCAGATATATTTTAT
Source organism: Caretta caretta (assembly GCF_965140235.1). Lineage (NCBI taxonomy): Eukaryota > Metazoa > Chordata > Testudines > Cheloniidae > Caretta > Caretta caretta. The sequence continues at coordinate 343,047,534 of NC_134206.1, read as the reverse complement.
GTTTTCGCAGCTGTATGGCTCTAGTTGAACCTTAGGTCCATTTATTGGAATTTCTGACTGAACTTTTGTTTTTATAGGTGTGTACATTTGTTATCAAAGATATTTTGGCATTTTAGCCAAAGACTTCAATTTTGTCGACTTTATTTGAAAATGTAACTCACTTTTTTGTGGGTGTTCAGAAAAAGCCTTTACTTGACAGGTGCCCCGGTCCCTACAGTAAGTCTTTCAGCAAATTTATTTTACTAAGAGGTTGTTTGGGTTAGAAAATAATAACACAACAAGCTAAATTCTGCTCTTGGTTATGCTGGTGTAATTCTGGAGTAAATCCATGGAAGCCAAGGCAATGTTTCTGCATTTGCATCTGTATAAATGAAAGCAGAATATGATTTCTAGCTGGAAACCAGATTTTCTCTTCTGTTTTGGCAAGATCAGTGGCACTATCTAGTTGCAAAGGTAAGTCTTTTCTGTTTTTCACAGAACTACTTATTTTTGCTTCAAAACTGTTTCATTTTCCTCTCTTGCAATGGATAACCTTGGTTACAAACTAAAACCATGCAAATTAATGGCTAAACAATAGCTTTTGTGCAGTAAGAGCTCAGTGTTACACTTAAGGAAAGCATGATCTGTCTATATTCACTGGAAATGCTAGAGACCTTGAATACTTCAATTACAATACCTAGAATACTTTAATTACAACAGGTCCCTGCTAAGGCCTTGGGGAAAGGAAAAGTGCCTCAGATGAGTGTGAGAGAGGCTTCCACTCCAGTCTGTCAGCTGCCACTCAACTTTATGATGGAAATTTACGAGTCCAGTTGAAAGGGTGGGTTCAGTGCCTGCAGGGTGGGTGGGTGGGTGGTGGGAGGAGGGGTGAAGGTTGTTGGGTCAAGTACTGAAAAGCTTACTTGTCATTACTGAAATAATGTATAACTGTTTCTGTCATTTTTGGGTTTCTGGTGTGGATTCCCAGGCACTGGAGCCTGAGTAGGTTTGAATAGGCTGCTTTCCTGCCTGCCAGTGCTTTAGTCTGGAGCAAGAGTTCAGTGGATTCATGGAGAAATAGATACATATATGTAAATAACTGGGCAGGTGCTAATAAAAATTCCTCTTGAATTCTAACATAGGAGGTTTCCTGCCACTTACGTGAAGGTGAGCTTTGCTATTGACTTCACTGGGGGCAGGACTTGAGTTCCAATTTTCCAAGAGGTTCTGTGTACAGTGGGCCGTTCCTGTTTTATCTGTACTCTCAGCTGCATGTGTCCATCCCCCAGACCTGCAGGTGCAATGGGAGTTGGAATGCTGAGGAATATGCTGACTTGCTGTTTTGTTGTGCTTTGCATTGACAAGGGAAATTGGTTGAGTTTGGATACCTGAAGGAATAGACTTCAAGGCCAGAAGGGCCCACCGTAATTATGTAGTCTGACCTCCTGAATAACTCAGGCCACAGAATTTCATCTTCCAAGCCCATAACCTCTTGTTGAGCTGGAGCATGTTCCTTAGAAAGACATCTCGTCTTAGGCTGGGTTTAGCTAACCTGTGCTACCTAAACCCAAGCTAGCCTCCAAGCCATCAAACAAGACTGAGATAAGCACCTAGCGAGGTTGAACAGCAGCCCATCAGAATTCTGACACCACATTTCCTAGTTCAGATAAAGCCTTAATGAAGCCTCCTAGAGTTTGTACATACCATTTCTCCTTCTCCTCTTTCTGGATGCAAGAATTTCAAATAAACACATCTGAAATAGAAGAAAAGAGGGTAGTTCAAAAAAAGAGAAAAAAAGAGAGCAAGCAACAAGAAGTGGGAAGACAGAAAAGAAAAAAGTAGAGATTCTTTTCTTTTCCATATTCACCCTATTATTCACCAGCTTTTTTCCTCTGTCATTCCCCCACTTCCTTTTCATCTTCCCTTGCCTCCCTGCCTCCTTCTCTCTCCTATTCCTCCACCTTCATTTTTTTCACGTTCCATCTCTTCATCACTGAAGGGATTTCCTCTCACAAAAACTTTTGGGAATGAAGTGTCTGCAGAGATCGGCCAACTAGCAGCCTGTTCTAACAATCAGGCCACTGGGAGGCTAGTGGGAACTTTGGCTGGGTGGGATTGGGCCCCACTGGCTGGGTGTAATCTGCAGTAGCATGCACAGAGGATTTTCCTGCTGCCCGAGTGGAAGTGGAGAGGAGATGCTGCTTCTATGGCATTGTACGTCCAACTCCATTACTCACCGCAGAAGCCTTTCTACTGGGGTTCCCATGGAAGGATGACAACTGGAGTTTGAAGGCAATGGAACTACACACGTGAGTAAGGACTGGCTGTGTGAGTCAGGGTTGCCAGATCAGGCCTGCTTCTGCATCACATCTGGCCCCAAGTGGACAAATACGATCAGACCCAAAAATGTATATGGATGATGGAGAGGCCTTTATAGTCCAGATGTTCAGTTCTGCCGAGCCTTGTTCAAGTAAGTAGTCCGTACACAGACACAATATAACAAACAGGGCAACTCACCTGAGCGAGGGCTGCTTGTCCGAATAAGGCTGTGAAGGATCAAGCCGTGGGAGAGTGAGGCGAATTGGCCAGTTGAACACTTTGTGCCCCTGCTTTAATGTTCACCCCTCTGGATGGACAAATGTTTCCTTGGTTCTCCAGTTACTTTCTCTCCTTTCAGTGTCTGCGCTGCCCTCCTCACCCATCTCAGTTATGCCACAACTGACAGTGTAGCTGGTTTCTGATAAGTCAAGGCTCGACACAACCCAAAATATATATTGGTGGATAATAAATTAAGTCCTGAATGAACACCCATCTTGCAGTGGCTGGGGACCAGGTGGGCATTTGAAATGTGGAATGTGAATTCAAAGGATGCCAGGGCTGGAATGTACAGGCTCCTGGAGTACATTATATGTAAACATTTGATTCATTAACACTTTTCTAAATGTTAAAAGTGGTTCATAAACTAATTGGTAGCCAGGAAAAATGAGCAGCAATGAGGTCATTGCAGTTGGAATGGGCTCATTGTAATGCTAACTGTCAAAACTTTTTGATGTATGTTTCTGTCTCTTTGAAAGAAGGTCCTCCAGGCTCAGGGTACTCTGGCTTGATTGCCTTTGGCAGGGTGGGGAGAGCAGGGGGTTTAGAAAGTCAGTGATTTAAAAAGTCAGGACCAGATACTCCACTCAGGGGGAATGGTAAGGAGGCCTGGTCACCACTCCCTGATCCTGTGGGCTGGTTGGTCTATGCTGGCCCCAGATTTGACATGAGGTGGCTCTAGCTCAGGCCACCAGCATAAGGTCCTGTAGGGTCCATACACCAGCTGAAGATTAGCATAGCAGAGACCTAACACAACCCTTTCCCGCTCCATTGTGCTCCCTAAACTGGAAGAGGGAGTGGCCCTGGTGAAGGAATTGGCTCTGCCAGCTGTGTGCTAGTGAGGAGTCTTCTTCCTTCAGGGAAATTCCTTGCTGGCTAGCTATGGCCAGATTCCATCCAGCTTTGTCCCACCTGAGTGGCACGAAGGGGAGGCTCATAGATGAGAATCTGGCCTCAGAGCTTGCCATCCTAAGTTTATGGACTCCGTTCTGGCTTTTACCATACAGTCTGCATTGCAAGGGGCAGGAAGTGGGGGGATATGGAGATACTATAGGGGAGCACACCCTAGTGTAAAAGCCGTGCTACATTTGGAGAAGGTGCAGTGAACATTTCAAAGAGAGTTCACACAGCTCATCACACAGCCTTAAGCCTAGAATGGAGATATAACTAAGCCTCTGGTTGCTTCCCCATTGGAAATTCCTGCAGACTGTATTGCAATCCATTACCTTGCAACCCTTCTGCCCGTCAGAATTGGCAGCAACAAGGGCCAGGTTCAATATCTAGGGGATCCATTCCAATAACACAATGCAAAACCGGCTCGAGCCCCCACCCAGTGACCTGGGACAAATATATACCACACCCGCTGGGTGCCTCCAAGAGGCAATACTTCCCCTCTCGCAAGCACAGAGTCTGAGTGTGGCAAAAAGCCTTTTAATAACAGAGAGAAACAATGTGGCATTATATTGGGGAAACACCACCAACAGGATTCACAACACAACCCACGAGCAAAAACCCACCCCAAGCAAATTGGGTCATGTCCTTTCCCTTTGGTTCTTGAGTCCAGCAACCCGAAATCACCCAAAATCCCAAAAGTCCAATGACCCAAAAGTCTCTGTCCCTGGTCAGGGCAGCCCCAGAGTTCGAAAATTTATCTGGAGAGCTTTACCTCCCAACCTGGGTGGAGATCTTGGGGGGGAGAGGAAGAGGGGTAAGGGGCACCTTACATGATCTGAAGCTGACTGCCCCGCAGCTCCATAGGGTTCCACTCTGCTCCGCTCCACCAGCTCCGCACCCCACAAGCAGCTCCCGCTGTCCCATGCACTGCTCTGCATCCCACAAGCAGCTCCACAATATATCTTCAGGCTCCCCCTCTACTTAACACAACACTCAGTGATTTCAGCTCTTAGTCAGTTCAGCTTTTTGGTGAATTCAGCTTGTAGTAGGGGAGCCTCAGTGCTGGTGCACCATTAGCCCAAAGTGAGCTCAGCAGCCTGTAACTAGACTCCTAATGGAATCAAAATTAGCTCTGATATTCCACAGTGGAGAAAGGAGGAAGTGCAATTAGCATGTAAGGCCCTCACCAAGGGGCCCATACCACCAAGCATTAATACTTGTCCCCAACCTCTCTCAATTCACAGAGTTTTGGAACCCATGACCCTTGCCTAGTGAGTGCTACTTAGTTGGTGGTGAGTCCCTCCATCATAACAAAAGGCCAAGTACAGTTCCAAGCACAGTTCCCATAATCAGGGTAGTAACAATTTATTCTTCCTGCCCCAATAACAGAGACACTGGGGATCCCACAGCAGCCAAAGTGACCATATGGGCAGCTTTGGCCTCATTCTAGGCGGGGTGGGTGTGCCTATGCAAATGAGATTGGCCCCTGAAGTTTTTTTCCACAACTTGCCACACCTCACCACCAGGTGTCAGGGTGGAGCTCATCCTGACTCTGCTTACAACCTGATTTCTACTGGGTCTCCATTGGTCTCTAAGTCTCCCACTTAGCAAGGTACCTAAGCATATGCCTGACTTTAAACATGTGAGTAATCCCACTAAAGTCAGTAGCCTTCAATAGTCAACGGCCCAGTTATGCTCTTCCAAACTCAGGTTGGTCAAATTTTGGTTGGTCAGGTTAGTCAGGCTGAAAATTTTGCATTGGAATCTGATCTCAGATTTGGAGTTGCTAGTAGCCAAGTTAATGTTTGTTTGGGGATTTTTGCTGCATGGATAGGACGGAGAAGTATTTTGGGTCCCACAAAAAGCCCTGAGGATCATCCCTCTTTTTTAACCACCCAATACCACTGCTCTTCTACTGAATTGGGACTGGCTGGCACTCTCTTGGGGATCTGAGTGCAGTTCCCCTACTGGCCCGATGTGTAGCTGCTAAGTGCAGCAAGATGCTGGTCCGCCCATTTGTTTGGTTTAAAAAAAAAATCCTACCCTTTTAAAGAGATTTTTGATGATCTTGATGGTGGTGGAGACAAGTAGCATCCAAAAACAGTCTAAAAAGTGGCTAAAGACTATTAAAGACATTTAAAGGCCATACCTACTTGAGTGCTAAGTCAAAAGTATTTGAGTGAATGCCTATATGATTGTGAATGATAAGATTGCTCTCTACAGATACAGCAGGGGGCGAACACCTAGGAGGGAGAAGAGCTATTTAAACTAACGGACAGTGTTGGCACAAGAACAAATGGGGAAAAACTGTTTGTGAATAAATTCAGGCTGTAAACTGGAAGAAGATTTCTAACCATAAGAGGAGTGAGGTTCTGGAATTACCTCCCAAGAGGAGCAGTGGGGACAAACAATCTAACTAGTTTTAAGATGGATCTTGATAAATTTATGAATTGGATTATGTAATGAGGTTGCCTGAGAGAGCAGGAGACTAGCCTTGATGTCCCAGGAGGTTTCTTCCAGTTCTATGTTCCTCCAGACATTTAAAATCAGCCGTTCTTTGCTCTTCATCTCAAACCTCTATCTGGATTAGTGAAGGTCAGTCCTTATTTGGTGCATGGACCTTGTTGTTGGAACTTTCACCTAGTATATGTCCATTAGGGTCCCTCCATTGATGTGTTCAGGCCTTTCAATTTTAGTTGGCTGATATGGCCTTCCCTTTCCCTTTTTCATTTTGTCTTAACAGCTGATTTGTTCAATCACTGTCTCAGGTGTTAGATAAGCTTTTTTTTCCATTTGTGCAGTGAATCTGATTCTTGGAGAGGATGCTGAAGAAGAATGCTGAAATAAAATTCAGATAAAAGTCTCCCTCAATAGTTAGCTTTTTTCCTTATCTTTGCTGCCGATAGCATTATTAGGCATTACAACGGAGGAACAATTGCAAATCTAATGACTTGTCACCATTCATACTCTTTGTTTCCCTTTGGCATTTCAGTCTGCTTGGAGGGTAAAATAAATGATTGAGTTTACTTTCTGTTTATTCAGTTCCCCTTCTCATGCACCAATTCTCCCAGTACTTTTCCACAATGGAGTTGCTCTGGATTTATACTGCTGTAACTTTGAGCAGAATTTGGCCCTAAGGCATAAAACCTTCTCCAAAGGATTGTCTACACAATGAAATTGCCTGGAATAAGCTACTCTACAATAGCTGTTCCAGAATAACTCCCCCTAGCTCCCTGTGTTGACTCTGTATTCTGGAATAAAACTTACTATATTAAAGTGACTTTTTTTCCAGAACAGTGTCCACATGAGGAGCTATTCTGGCCTAATTCCCTGTGTATTTTTTCCAGAACAGTGTCCACATGAGGAGCTATTCTGGCCTAATTCCCTGTGTAGACAAGCCCCAAGACAACTGTGTAGTAGTAAAAACAAACAAACAAACAAACATAATTTGGGATCTGCAGTTTCTAAAATATGTGACATATGCTTGTCTAGGGTTCTGGGTATAGGATCCATGGAATAAAGGGAATACAAATTAAAGCAATCTGGGGCCCTAAGCTCAACCCACATGGGGTCTTCCCTGGGCCCACCTCCATGCCACAGCCCGATGACATTGTAGTTGCATGTGACTCCAGGAACTGCATCCTAGGCGTGGACCTACAGTGCCTCTGTCTTACCCTGACTGTGATGGAATAATGGAAGGGTAAATGAGAGACAGTTCAGATGCTTTTTAGTGCAGGGATCTAATACATTGTAGGCAAATTTTGGTCTTAGACATGGAAAAGATTTTACAATCTGATTTTATAAACAGAAGTATAATGTTGGCCTTCAATGAACTCTTTTGCTCTATACAAATGGCTTATAGTCCACTAACTGCATGGTTTGTGCTGCTTCTGTCAACACCAGTTAATCAGAGAATTATGGATGTTAGAACATGAAAAGATCTGGTGCCAGTAGCTTGACTACACCACCCCCACTTTACCACTGAATTTTCTTTTTTGCCAGCCAGGGGATGAAAACACAGAAGCGATGAACTTTGTTTCCCCTCCCATGTGTAGCCTCTACTAATATTAATGGAAGTTATATACCAAAGTCAGACTAGACCCCAATGAGGTGCTCATGGAACTGCACCTCTTTCTGTAAACGCTTTTTAGGCAGGCACTGTCCCAGCTGGGGGTTAAGTGGCTATTTTAGTGAATGTCTGAAGTTTATGAAAGAAGAAGCAGAACTAAAGGTACTTGTGTGGGAAATCACTCTGTGTGCTGGTATTCCGAAAAGTAACTCTGTGGGATTTCATATTAATTCCCACTCAATGGCTTCCATAGCAAGTCAGCTCTGTTTGCAAGACCCTACCTGCTTTTTTCTACACAGCAAACTCAACCTTATGTCTGAAAGAGAAGCTGCATTCTTGGCTCATCACTAGAGATGAGCCAGAACCAAAACCGCTAGTTCCAGACAATCCTGCAGTTCTTTCTTTCTTTCTTTCTTTCTTTCTTTCTTTCTTTCTTTCTTTCTTTCTTTCTTTCTTTCTTTCTTTCTTTCTTTCTTTCTTTCTTTCTTTCTTTCTTTCTGTCAGAGTTCATCATCTTAGTAACTGAGCACCAGTTTAGATCTAGACGTGAGCTCTGCACTCATTTTTATTACAGGCTGAACCAAAACTGTGGATTTAAACACCCCCAAAACTGTGGAAACTTCATCTCTCGCCATCCCTGGTAATACAAGCTCTGCAGCTGGGATTTAGTTGCAGACGTGTAAGGCAGAATGGAACCTAACTCATGCTCTTGTCACTGTGAGGCTAAGAATAGTAAAAAGGTTTTTGTCGACACAGTAAACAGATATGACTCAAAGACAGCTAGAAACCAGATCTGTTGAGTAAGAAGGTGCCGTTTTCACATCGCCACATTGAAGCAGGGCCAAGGAGGGTGAGGTAAAATCTTTTATTGGACCAACTTTTGTTGGTGAGAGAGACAAGCTTTCCAGCTTACACAGAGCTCTGCTTCAGGTCTAGGAAACGTTGGTCCAATAAAAGACATTGCCTCCCCTCCCCTTGTCTGTCTAGTGTCCCGGGACTGACGTAGCTACAACTACATTGCATGCTTTGGAGCAGATTCATTTTCAGTCACTTTGTAGCCAGGAAGCTGCAGAGGTCCTTTGGGCTTCTGCAAGTCATCAAATATTTCATGTCACTTTTTCATCGGTATGAGTGGCACAGAAATCAGCACTGGAGATTAAGAAGTGTTTGTTTGTTCAGATACTCATCGATTCCTTTCACCACAGATCTTATATTGGTAGATCTCAGGGTTCTTTGGGGACTGAGATAGATCATAAGGCTAGCTAGATGAACTCGTAAGGCAGGAAATGGTTATTTGTCCTGGGATTTCTCTTCTGAAGGTATGAATGTCACCACTTCCTGTTTGTTTTCTTAAACTTAGCAGTTAAACCATTTCTTACTCAGAGCTAAAAAAGATAAAAGTTTCTTGTTCCCTATTTTTGCTAGAAAATAATCAGATTACCGCACACTGCAAACCTTTCCTAGAGCGTTATGGATTACATATAAATAGGCAGACAGTGACATTGTACAAAAATAGATATATAGGTAGATCTATTTAAAAATCAGTTGTAGGTACTTATATGGGTGTTATTACGGTATCTGAGCACCTCACAATCCTTTATGCATGTAGCATTCCAATGCCCTTCTGAATTAGAAAAGTACTACTATACCAATTTTACAGAAGGGAAGCTGAGGCACAGAGGAACTAGGAGATTTGTCTGAGGTCTGTGGCCAGAGGCAGATTAGGGGTTTGTGGGGCCCTGGACCAGAGCAAGTGCCCCCCGCACTTCCACCTACAGTCCACCCCGCCCCCCTCGGTGCTCCTGCTGGGGAAATGGGGTTGGGGCGAAGGGGCTTGCCCCGCTCTGCCTGCTAGGCATGCTTGTTCACTAGAAAACCACTGGGCTTAATCATTCTGTTTACTCAGGCAAAACTTCTATTGACATCAATGGGAGTTTCTGCCTGGTTAAAGAAGTATAAGATTGGGAATATTTTGATCAGCTTTTTACATGAAAACACCAATGGACAGCAGTGGCTTTTGGGAAGTCCACAAAGAGAGATAAAACATAGAGCTCACCCCATCCCACCAAAAAGAAAAGGAGTACTTGTGGCACCTTAGAGACTAACCAATTTATTTGAGCATGAGCTTTCGTGAGCTACAGCTCACTTCATCGGAGCTTATGCTCAAATAAATTGGTTAGTCTATAAGGTGCCACAAGTACTCCTTTTCTTTTTGCGAATACAGACTAACACGGCTGTTACTCTGAAACCCATCCCACCAGTTGCATTAATATTTTAAAATCCCCTCTACTTTCTTCTCTAAGGGTCTGAGCCTCAGGTCGCTGCAGACTTCACTGGGCTTTAAATCTAGCCCCAAAGGAGAACTGCAGAGGGGTTTCTCCTGCTTTGAGTATACTTTTCTATTGATTAACCTTTGAGATGTGGCCGAAACACACCCCCAGTCCTGAACACCTTCAGACGTGGGAAAAGTTGAATCTCGATCTGAGATTCGTACCAGGGGCCCCTCTGCAGCTCATCTTTGTGCACTTTTGCCTGATGCCTTTATGGTTGTGTATACCAAACCTAAAACCACAAAGGTATCTTGTGGGCAGACACCACCCTTCCCCCAAACAAGAAGTGAATCTTGACTATACCTCCTATTATTATGATTTGTATTTACAGTAGTGCCTAGAGGCCTTGGCCAAGACTGAGGCCCCAATGTGTCCTAGAAACGGTACAGACGTATAGTAAGAGTCAGCCCCCGCCTACAATCTAAGAGGTCAATTCTCCTCTTGCTCAGGATTATCCGGCTGTATCTCACATAATCATTTCCCTGCCCCTGTGGGGCCCCAGGCCCTGGTGCACCTTGGTCCATAGGCACCAACTCCGTGGGTTCACCGGGGCTGGAGCACCCGGGGAAGAAATAGTGGGTGCTCACTGGCGGCCCTGCCGATCAGCTCCTCCCCCTCTCCCTAGTGCCTCCCACCCACCGACGGGCCCTGCTGATCAGCTCCTCCCCCTCCCTCCCAGCACTTACCACCCACCACGATCAGCTATTCAGCAACGTGCAGGAGGCGCTGGGGGGAGGGGGTGGAATGGGGCGGGAAGAGGTGGAGCAGGGGCAGGAAGAGGCAGAGTGGGGTCAGGGCCTTGGGGGAAGTGATGGAGTAGGGGTCGGGGTCTGGGGCAGAGCGGGTTCGAGCTCCCCTGTGGACATGAGGAAGCCTTGGTCCACCTATTTCTCTGCCTGTGGCACATAATAATCTGTGGGGGCTGTAATAATTTGCTCTAATTTTGGTTGCTGGGTTTAGTGTGTGGGTTCTGGGTGGTGCTGGTGGCCTGTGATGTACAGGTCAATCTCGATGATCTGGTGGTCTCTTCTGGCATTAAACTCTACTACTCTTACTCTGGTATAAATCAGGAATAAATCCAAAGAAGCCAATGAAGTTACACCAGTGTAAAACCAGAGCCCATACGAGAAGAATCAGACCTTAAATAGACAAGATGGAGAAATGAGGCACAGAGAGATGGAGGGTATCTCTACCCTGCATCTGGGAGCAGCCCAGGTAGACAGACTTGCATTAGCCTCCTGGTCCAGGTGGACCGACTTGCATTAGCTCGCCCTGCTAAAAATACCAGTGTGGACGTTGCAGCTCGAGCTAGCAGCCTTAGTCCAAGCCTGCCCCACCCTGTGGGTCCAAGCTTGGGTGGGGAGCCCAAGCCACTGCCGATGGCGCAACATCCACACGGCTATTTTTAGGGTGCTTGCTCAAGCGATGCTCACGTGAGTCTGTCTCCCCGGCTTCGAGGCTCGCTCTCAGCTGCCATGTAGACATACCCTCAGTGACTTTCCCATGGAGACACAGGGAATTTATGGCCGAGCAGGGCATAGAGTCCCAGTCCAGTGCCTTTACCTTAAGACCCCCTCTCCTTGTTGAACAAGCCTTGTGGAATGTCCCCAGAGGACTTCCTGACTCCATTTGCCAGCTTGGGTTTTTTTCTCATTGGACTTTTTTCCCTCTCTCCTCCCACCTTTTCTGGCCCAGGCTCTTCTAAGCAGAATACAAACCCAGCAGCACTCATGGTAAATCCACAAGGTCTGCATAAGTGTGAAATGAATTCTCCCATCCTCAGCTGCCACAAGCACATCTGGTTTCCAGCACTGATTTCATGGACAATCTGGAGAGATTCCCCCCCTGCCCGACAAATAAACACAAAGTTCAAGAGACCAATTTTCTCGGCAATTTTCAGCTTGCTTTCATGCCCTTCCCGATACGCAGACCACTCAGCTAATAGTTTCACGCTGTCAGTTTCACACTCCGGGCCTAAACCTGGGACACACCATACTGTAGAAGCAGGACCAGAAAGAACAGATGTGCCACTTATTATTACTCCTCCCAGGAAGAATGTTGTTTTTTTTTAAATAAAAACCATTATGTAGGAGGAAGCGGCATGTTTCTCTCTTTGCTCATATTTACACTACCTTTTTGTGAGTCTTCAATAGGGCCCATTCTTCCCCTCACATCCTGGCCTCCATCCTCAAGACTTCAAACTCTAGTAAAATAACTTGGCCCAGCAAAGCTGGGAGGGTACCTCTCTTTGGAATCTATAAACATTATTCCTTCTCCAGCTACAACATGGCACTTTGAGAGTGGATTAAAATTAAATATGGATCTAAATGTCACAGGAGTATACGTAATGCATTCAGAAGAGATCAAAAGGTCATCCTTTCAATAGGCAATTCAGAATCTGTGACTTCTTAATTGCACAAGCTGCCCCAGTTCAGAGTCTTTACAATGAGCACTTTATACAATGAACCGCTGCTTCATTTTGTGTAGCGCCTTTCATATAAAAGTAGATCCTGCGTTCCCATTCAAGCCTACCAAAAGCTTTCTCCATCTCAAAGGCTTTTTATAGTTCCTGGAGATCCAGGTTGCCCAGGCTGCAGCTGCCCCCATGAATCTGTTTTACTAGATCTGACTGGACTAGTTGTACTAATTGTAATGCCATCATTCTTGTCCCTTCCAATACGGTCTTCAGGACTAGGTTACTTCAGTTTTATATCAGTGTAACTCCACTGAACTTGGTTTCATCCCCCAGGCAGTTGGTGAATCAGGACCTTCCCCTCCCCCCCAACTGTCTGGATTTACTCTCTGCCTGAGGTTATCTTTCAGTTCCTTTTTGTACACTTTCTGAATCCTCTTTGAATTCTTTTAGGGATGCTTCTATCCTGTCTTTTAATTCCTTTTGACCAGCTTTGAGGGCCTCCTGACTAGCTTTGATTTCTGTTATCATTGCACCAATATTCTTAATCTGTGTTCAAGTAGGAAAAGCAGCTTTTAATTCCTTTCTCTGGGGAAAAAACAAACCCTTTCCTCATTCGTGACTTCAATTTTCCTGGGATCCAAGTGACCGAAGAAGAGACAGGCTTCTAGATTGTGTTGATTCTTCACTGGGAGAAGAAGGAGCCAACAGAGGACGATGACAGTAATATCTAGCTCTGATAAAGCACTTTTCATCAGCAGATCTCAAGAGGCTTTACAATGGAGGTCAATATTCCTTTACAGAGGGGAAACTGAGGCACAGAGCAATGAAGTGATTTGCCTGAGGTTCCCTACAGGGGTGTTATTTGCTATAGGGTAAGAGGAGCAGTTGTTCCCTCCCAGACCTGGGTTTTCCCTCCCCTTTCATAGATCTATATGTCTTCTACTTTTTGTCCCTCACCCATTACTTTAAAGTAAGTTATATAATCGCACAGAATGATCCACATGCTGACACAACTTTGCTCCCCACCCTCCATTTTCTAAAATGAAACCACTGGCCACCTACAGAACCTGTAATAGAATGTGGGTCTCTGGCGTCCTCAGTCAGTGCTCTCTCCACTAGGTAATACTACCTTCCTAACACTGACTTTCTTGTTTCAACATCGCAGAACATATGAGCTGTCATACCGGGTCAGGCTAGTGGTCCAAGGAATTCAGTATCCCATCACCGACAAAGGCCAGTACCAGCTGCTTCAGAGGAAGGTAAAAAAAAGCTACCCCCTGTGTTCAGATTCTCCAGCCAAACTACTTCTCTCGCTTGGCTTCCTGCGCCAATGTTCAGTCTCTGCTTACTGTTCAGTTGTCTACCCTGCCCCAAGCACATCACCAGTCCTGCTGTCTCTGTCCCAAATGATATTATGTGCCATACAGCCAGGTAGCAGGCTCCGTATGGGCCACTTGTTTGAATTAAATGAAGCCACTGCATTTGAAAAAAAACATTTTTGCATTTACAGCAGTATGACTTAGCTCTCATATAGTATTTTTCAGCAGTGGATCGTAAAGCACTTCACAGTCTTTAATGTATTTTTTCTCACCACACCCCTCTGAGCTAGGAAAGGATTAGTATCAACCCAGTTTTACAGAAGGACCTGAGGCACGGGGAGCCTCAGTGACTTTGCCTAAGGTCATACAGAAATCCTGTGACAGAGCGGGGAATTGAACCCAAGCCTCTAAGATTAGGGCCCTTAGCACTGGGGCCAATCTTCTGCTACTCTGTGAGACTAAAAGAACCTTTACATACTTGGGGTGAGTGTGGCTGTAGCACCTGATCCCACATCAGATAGGTGATTTCAGTAAGTTGTCACCGTTTCATTTTCTCAGCATCTTTGCCACAGACTCGTAGATTCAGATTTGAAGGTGTCCAGGGACCATTCTGATCCCTTAGGCTCATCTCCTGCATAACACAACCCCTGGAATTTCACCCCGTTATTCCTGAATCAAGCCCATAACTCATAATTGTCCAAAATCACGTTCGCACATTCGGCTGTGTATTCCAGAGTTTCTTTTTAGAGATAGTCCAGACCAGGGCTCCAGATGTGATCTTCATGTAAGCCCTGTGGCCTGAAGCTCTTCTCACTGTTGGTGAGTAGGGAGAAGAGAGGCCCAGAGCTGCTTGGCAACTCCAGATGGTCAGGGGCTCCACTGAGGAGGGAAAACTCTCTACCAGCATGTCTCAGAGAACAAGGGGAATGACTGAATGGGCCCAGCCTCATTTGCATTTCAGTTATGCCACAGTTTGGGGGCATTTTGATTAAAATACAATTAAGTTTTGAGTTTGGTGGCAACCAAATGCTTTTGACCCTGTTAAGAAACAAAAAGACACGAGAGCAGCACCAAATATACCTGCAGTGAGGGGTTACCCTCACTGAGACCATAGTGAGGCAAAGATAGGTAATGGAGCTTGACAAGGGCTGAAGAGAGGCAGAGGGCTTCTACCTTGTGCTGGCAGTAAGGACTATGTTAAGGGTCTGTAGACCACTGACTTCCCTCCAAAAACTTAGTACAGCGGCAACTTAAAGGGAATGGATAAGTTTGAGGTGGTGTACTGGAGCTGAGGCTGGTAGAGGTTCTGAGGTAGTGTGGGCTGAAGCTACAGAGATGAGCAGTCTACATGAGGGACTCTGGTGCAGGTCTCTCTACCCAGCAATCAAAGCTGAAGTCACTTTAGTTGGGTCAGGTGGTAGAGCCCCCAGATTAGCCCAGACAGCACTTCCTTTGGGGCTGGAGACTGACCCACCAGAGTCCCTGAACTCCACCAGCCCTGGACAATAAACTGTGAAGGAGGAACCGAGGTGGAGGGAAGTGGCTAAAACACATTAGTCACTCACAACTGCAAAAGGAGGACTGAGGATGGGACTATGGTTAAAACACACAGGAGAAGGGTGTGGTGGAGTGGGAGTTTTATAATAATGTATATTCATTTACTAATTGTGGTCTTTCCCAAGTTCATTCTCCCCTCTTTCCCCTACTAAAATTTTCTTTGTTTTAACTCAGTGCTTGCACTTGGGAAAGTATTACCCGTCAAGGGTGGCTGGGGTGGTGTATATAGTGTCCCAGATTTCTGGATGGGGGCTCAAGCTGGAGTATTTAAGTTTTCAGAATGAACTACTAGAGAATTGAACCTGACCCTATTTGCTGTCCAGAACATCTGGCAGAAAGACTACATTTGCAAGAGACCAGCTCCAGAGCTGAATCAAAACGCTACAACTCAAGCATCTCTCTCTAACATGCATAACCAGAATGCCAAATCCAAATCCCTTTGACGTTTGTGACATGGCTGATTTATATTCAGATCTGAATCCAGACCCGTCATCCAGTTTTGTAACTTGGGCCCATCTCTAATTCTTTTATCTGAAGAGCTTGCTCAGCATGCCCACATCCTGCCATGGCATGTCTGCCGTGGGACAGGAAGGAAGGCAGGCCAGGAGGAGATGTGTGCAGAACTACATCAAAAAGAGTTGAATCCTAAACCTTTTCACACATGGAAAGGAGCCTCCTTGTCTCCAGAACTTTCATGGATTTCTTCCAGCCTATCTCAGGAGCATTCTCTCACTCTGTTCCCCTCCTTCTCTCTTCCACTCACCAGCACTGACCTCCTCTCTTTCCCTTCACATGATCTTGCCAATGTCAGCATGAGGGTCTTCTCTGTAGCTTTTATATCTCTGGATCATTGACTTTCCAGCTCATTTCAAATCTTGGCTGGGCAGGCATGTCTTTTCACCCTGGTCTATAGAGCTGTTCATTTCACTCCCCTCGTATTATTACGCCCAACTTGATGATCACTTTAGATAAGCTATTACCAGCAGGACAGTGGGGTGAGAGGAGGTATTGTTTTATGATCTCTGTGTGTATATAAAGTCTGCAGCATGTTTCCACGGTATGCATCCGATGAAGTGAGCTGTAGCTCACGAAAGCTCATGCTCAAATAAATTGGTTAGTCTCTAAGGTGCCACAAGTACTCCTTTTCTTTTTGCGAATACAGACTAACACGGCTGTTACTCTGAAACCTGTCATTTTGTTAGGGAATAGGGCTCTGTGAGTGCAATATTTAACTCTCATTTCAGTACTGGCTCACCCTGAGTAACACTTTGGCACTTCATGGTAGGCTCCCGTTGAGTGATCTTGACAGAGAGGAGGGAGTTCTAAACACCATATCCAGGCTACTGGGTGTTTCTCACATGGGAAAGCATAAAGACTTTACTCACATTATGGTAGCCTGTGCCAATAAATGCACAAGTCCTCAATGGAAAGCCTATAAAGCCCTGCCACAAGGAGACTGATCAAGAGACCTCACAGTGCCACATAGTCAAAAAGGAGTCACGTGCCAGAAGGAATGACTGGAAACTTGCCTCCATCCACTATCGCTTGAACAGAATCCTTGCAGAGGACAAAACTTATTTTAACAAAATAACTTTTTCTTATTCTCCTTAGAAGATCAAGAGGTGACTTTATCATAGCGTATAAAGACCTTCACTGGGAAAAAAATATTGGGTACTAAAGGGATCTTAAATCTAATGGAAAAAAAGGCATAACAAGAACCAATGGCTGGAAGCTGAAGCCAGAAAAGTTCAAATTAGAAATAAGGCACATATTTTTTAACAGTGAGGAGGATTAATCATTGGAACAAACTACCAAGGGAAATGGTGGATTCTCCATCGCTTGATGTCTTCACATTAAGACTGGATGCCTTTCTGGAAGAGTTGCTTTAGCCAAACACAAGTTTTTGGGGTCAGTACGGGGTAGATGGGTGAAATTCTATGGCCTGTATTATATGGGAGGTCAGACCAGATGATCTCAAGGTCACTTCTGGCCTTCAGATCTACAGATCTATGGCAGCACAGACCCATGCTCTCCATTTGTGCTACCTCTGCTGAGTGTGTAGTTGAGTACCAGAAAACAAGCAAAATGTTAGGATTCATCAGGATTGGGACAGAAAAGAGTATCATCCCAGGCAAAACCGGGGGGAGGGCTAGCTCAGTGGTTTGAGCACTGGCCTACTAAACCCAGGGTTGCGAGTTCAGTCCTTGAGGTGGGCCTGGTCCTTGAGGTGGGGATTGGCCCTGCTTTGAGCAGGGGGTTGGACTAGATGACCTCCTGAGGTCCCTTCCAACCCTGATATTCTAGGATATTCTAGGCTATTATACTGCTGTTATATAAAGCAATAGTAAGCCCTCACTTGGAATACTACAATCAACCTGTCTCCGAAAGGACAGCAGAAATAAAAGGTGTTTAGAGGGAAGAGATGAAAATGACTAAAGGGGTGGGAAGGCTTCCATTTGAAGAAAGTTGGAAAAGCTCAGGACTGTTTAATTCAGAAAGGACACAAGAAAGAAAGGTTTCAGAGTAACAGTCGTGTTAGTCTGTATTTGCAAAAAGAAAAGGAGTACTTGTGGCACCTTAGAGACTAACCAATTTATTTGAGCATAAGCTTTCGTGAGCTACAGCTCACTTCATCGGATGCATACTGTGGAAAGTGTAGAAGATCTTTTCATATACACACAAAGCATGAAAAAATACCTCCTCCCACCCCACTCTCCTGCTGGTAATAGCTTATCTAAAGTGATCACTCTCCTTACAATGTGTATGATAATCAAGGTGGGCCATTTCCAGCACAAATCCAGGGTTTAACAAGAACGTCTGAGGGGGAGGGGAGTAGGAATAAACAAGGGGAAATAGGTTACCTTGCATAATGACTTAGCCACTCCCAGTCTCTATTCAAGCCTAAGTTAATTGTGTCCAATTTGCAAATGAATTCCAATTCAACAGTTTCTTGCTGGAGTCTGGATTTGAAGTTTTTTGGTTGTAATATAGAAACTTTCATGTCTGTAATCGCGTGACCAGAGAGATTGAAGTGTTCTCCGACTGGCTTATGAACGTTATAATTCTTGACATCTGATTTGTGTCCATTTATTCTTTTACGTAGAGACTGTCCAGTTTGCCCAATGTACATGGCAGAGGGGCATTGCTGGCACATGATGGCATATATCACATTGGTGGATGTGCAGGTGAACAAGCCTCTGATAGTGTGGCTGATGTGATTAGGCCCTGTGATGGTGACCCCTGAAAGAAAGGATGTGATAAAATTATGCAAAACTATGAATGGTGTAGAAAAAGTAGATTGGGTGCACCTATTTACCTTCTCTTATAGCACAAGAACAAGTGGCCTTTCAGTGAAAATAGAGAAGTAGCTAATTTAAAACAGATAAAAGGGAAAACTTGTTATGCAAAACACAGTTAGCCCCTGGAACTCATTGCCACAAGATACCAATGCGACAGTCTCAAGGTTATGCCTACGTCTCCAGTCTGATTTTGTGAAAACTGTCTTGTGTTTCAGCCTCCAGACTGACTGTGTGCTTCACTATACGCTGCCATGTTGGACTGCATCGTCTCACTTGTGTTAGGCAGTGGCTGGTGCTCCAGGGCTAGTCTACCCTGGCAATGTTAGGGGTGAGCCCTGGCAGAGTGCTGGGAGAACCACCTCCACGAAGGGCCTATCCGCCAGCACCGAGAGCGCGGCTCCCAGCGCTGGTGCACTGTCTACCCTGGCACTTTACAGCGCTGAAACTTGCTGCGCTCAGTTTTTTCACATCCCGGAGCGAGAAAGTTGCAGCGCTATAAAGTGCCAGGGTAGACAAGCCCCTAAGCACCAGCCACTGCCTGACACACGCGAGACGGTGCAATCCGACATGGCAGTTACAGTGTATATTGAAGCACACAGTCAAGGGGATGACTGGAACGAGAGGGCCCTCAAAGGCCATCAGCAACTGAACAGCCTTGCGTGTTGTCTTTTAATGACCCTCTGCCCAGTACAATACTCCTGTGGTTGCAGCATGGAACTTCCTCAACAGAAGGACAGAAAGAGAAGGGTTTACAGAATGCTTTTTAAAAGGAGATAGGCTTTCTAAGGCTTAGTCTGCACTACAGAGGATGTCATAGTTATCTCAGTTAAGCACATGACAAATCACACCGCTAGCTGACAGAGCTATGCTGCCAAAACCCTGGTGTAGACACAACTGTGCAGACAGAGTGTTTCCGTTGGCATAGCTAATGTTGTTTGGGGAGGTTTGTGTAGCTACGCCGTCAGAAGAACTCCTTCTGTTGGCTTATACCAGGGATCGGCAACCTTTGGCATGCGGCCCCTCAGGGAAATCTGCTGGCAGGCCGGGACCGTTTGTTTACCTGCAGCGGGCCGATCGCAGCTCCCACTAGTGGCGGTTCGCCATTCCAGGCCAATGGGGGTTGCAGGAATCGGAGGCCAGCACATCCCTTGACCCATGCCGCTTCCTGCAGCCCCCATTGGCCTGGAACAGCAAACTGTGGCCAGTGGGAGCTGCGATCGGCCGAACCTGCAGATGCTGCAGGTAAACAAACAGTCCCAGCCCACCAGTGGATTGCCCTGACGGGCCACGTGCCAAAGGTTGCCGATCCCTGGCTTATACGATAACTCAATTAGGAGGCCCTGTTAGGAAGCTCAGCTGACATAGCTGTACTGGCAAAGACTCTGTAGAGTAGACAAGCCCTAAGCCAGGGAGAAACATACCACCAGAAAGAGAAGACGGAGCAAGTGGAATGGAGAACAGGGCTGTGTGAAGGGGGGGTTCAAATAGTTCCAATGGAACCAGAGGCCTGGGCCCATAAAAGGCCCTGATGTATTTTCCCCCCATCATGGGGCCCTAGCCTTGTCCAATTAAAGCCCTAAATGGACTGTTTGGATCTCCAATTAATGCTTTCTAGATTTCATTGATATTCATATGAAAACAGGGAAGGGCGGCCTGTAATTACAGATGTTATTTTAGAGATGCTGAAAAAAATACAGTTTAGATATGGCTGATTTCAGGGGACAAATCTATGGCAATGGAGCTAACAGCATCCAAAGATGTTGAAAGTCAAGTTCAGCAGATGAATCAGTATGCATTTTTCGTCCCAGGTGCTGCCCACTTACCGAATCTTGTTGGAGAAGCTTCTGCAATGGTTGTTTCCTGAGTTGATCTATTTTTTGGAATTGTTCAAAGATTGTATACCCTGATCTCCACTTCTGCTAGTCATTAGGATGTGTTGAAAAAGCATGGTAGCATCACATTAAAATGCCAAAAGCATGACAAGTTGGTCAGCAGGGGTAGAGGCAATCCATTCACTTGGAAACCAGCTTGAGGGTGATATTGATGTGCTAGGCAAGATCAAAGCTTCACACAGTCCTGTGCCAGAACTGAAGTCTGATAGCTTGCAAATGAACATTTCATTTCTTGTTTTGGCCAAGGTGTGGCTTGCTATCTTTTCAAAACTTAATGTTGTGAGCAAAAAATGGCAGCGTCTGGATCTTGACATTCCAACGGCTTGTGGTTCAGTTGGGGGTCTTTGAGATGCTTTATCAGAATTATAGTCTTCTGGGTTCATTGCATTTAAGGAAGCTGCTGCTTCATGGGCTGAAATGTCAGGAATACCCATGCAATACAAAGAGAAACCATCTTGAAGAAGGTAAAGTAATGCCAGGCAAATTTGCAAAGGTTGGAGAGTCATCAAATCCCCCCTTTTGAATGCAAGGTTTTCAGCCTCATCTTCGACACAATAGTAACATAACTGGATGATAGGTTGTGTAAGTATGACGGAGTAGGAGAAAATTATGCTTTTTTGACAGGCAAGAAACTGAAAAGTATCAGCCGCAAAGACCTAAAGAGACATGTTGGAAATTTAGCAAGCAGCCATTAAACTCTGGCAGTTTTGAGAATGACCTTAAGGTCTTTGCTAGTTTTTGCAAGTACATCTTTAAGGATGCCTTGGAAACAAAGATGCCCATTGAGCTCCTTACTTACATTCACAAAAGATCTTTAGATGTGACTTTCCTTAACGCAGAAACAGCATGGTGTATTTTTTTTCTGTCTTCCTGTAACCTTGGCTGCTAATGAAAGTTTCAGCAAGTTAAAATTAATCAAGACCTATCTAACAATGTCCACAGGGCAGAAAAGGTTAAGCGATCTGGCTGTTATTTCTACAGAGGACTCGGAAGCAAGGTGGATAGGCTTGGATGAGCTAATTAATGAGATTGCTTCAAAGAAGGCCAGGAAGGTCCCTTTGTAAAAAGTACTTGGTAATGATTGCAATTTGTTTGTTTGTTTTTGTTTTTGGCCAGGGTTGGGAGGGCCCTGGATATGAGTCATCCAGCGGGGCCCAGAACACTCTTGCATGGCACTGGGGAGTGGGGGCGACATACTGACCAAAACCCCAAAGACTTCCACGAGTAGTAATGTCTTTGAAGGAGGGAATTGTCAGCAGGATTTTGTTGTTTTCCCCCTAAATCTGTACATCTCTTAAGCTTCCTAAGAAAGAGACAAGGTGTTTGAGGTAATATCTTCTATTGGACCAACTTCTGCTGGTGAGAGAGACCAGCTGTTTCACTTAGAGAAGTTGGTCCAATAAAAGTTATTATCTCACCCACCTTGTCTCTCTCATATCCTGGGACCAACATGGCTACAACGGCACTGCAAACACGGTTCCTAAGAGTGACGTGTGTTTAAGATGTTCCTTTGCAAAGCGTGTATTCCTTGCTTTAACTCTCATGTGGTCCCCAAAGAGTTAAACTATTTGCCGGATTGCCCACGCATGCAGAGCTCTGGGGAGACTTTTGGGGAGACCCGGTGTTTCATGTTCTGTGTGTGTATAAATCTCCTCACTGTATTTTCCACTGAATGCATCCGATGAAGTGAGCTGTAGCTCACGAAAGCTTATGCTCAAATAAATTGGTTAGTCTCTAGGGTGCCACAAGTACTCCTTTTGTTTTTGCGAATACAGACTAACACGGTTGCTACTCTGAAACCTGTTCTGGAGAGAGTGGTGTTTAAGTACCAGGGAGACTGAAGAGTCAGCACTGTGCCCAGAAGAGATAGTGGCTGGACAGTGGGTTCCAATATTTGGAGTGGGGGTGCACCCTGAGAGTGTATCTAGGGACCCCAAGATTGGGGCAGTGGCTGGAGTCCATTGAAGCTCCAGAAGCTTAGCAAACCTGCGGGTATCCAGAAGAGAGAGGCTTGGATTCCCTTCCCAGCAGTCCAAGGAGGTGGCCAGGAGGAGGCGCTCACTAGGATCTGTGAGCAAGGACTGTAACAATCATTCAGACCAAAAGTGGGATTTTCAGAAGTGCCCAGGGGCCTAACTTCTATTCATTCCAATGGCAATTAGGTGCCTAGGCGCTTTTGAAAGTCACACTAGGTGTATGTCTTCATCTTTAGATGCTGCAATATCTCTGAAAATCTTGCCCTTAGAACTTAGCAGTGTTAAAATAAAGCCCTGGAGACGTATATGTTTAATGAAAACATTCACAGTCACAATAGATGAACAGGAGGAAAAAAATGGAAGGGATGTAAAACCTCATAGGCATGAGCCAAATTCTGAGGGGGCAAAAAGAAACTTCCCCTATGGACAAGTTAAGCACCCACCTTAAGGTTCCTTTCACCTTCCTCTGAAGCATCTGGTGTGGGCTGTTGTCTGAGAGAGGATGCTGGAAGAGATGCACCAGTGGTCTTAACCAGTAATGCAACTCCTATGTTTCTTTATAGCCTATTCTGGGCATCTTTTTATTACCCTTCTCACCTTTGGCCTAGCTACTTGCATCTGCTTCCTCTTCCCCAAAAGCAGAGCATTTCTTGTGTTCTGTACTCTTCAATCAGCACTTATGCCCCATTGTGAGAAGCAATCGATTCCAAGGGAGAGTTGTATTTAAATAAAAAGCAATACAGAGAAGAAACAAATAAAAAGCAAAGCACTGGACTATGATCTTGGCTAGTTGCAGCCTAGAAAGGTCACTACAGTGGTCTATGAGACATAAATTACACAGATGGTAGCTGTAGCCTAATAAGTTGGTGGCAGTTCTTATTTCATAGTCCATAGTCTGTTGTGTTCAGTGGGCTCTCAAAGGCCTAGGTACTGTGTTTTCCTAGTTTTCCCTTTTCTCTTCTGTCTCATGTGGTTAGAGCACATTTGTGAAATTTTTCCACAAAACATTTTTGGTGGAAGAAATGCCAATTTGTCAAAATTGAAACTGTACACAAAACAGGTTTGGCTTCAGCAAAACTCCTGATTCGAAAAAGTATTGGGGGAAAAAGTTTGAAATTTTTGACATTTTCTAAATGAAAAATTCTGCCTGTCCATTTTGAAATGACTTTGTTTCAAAATGTAAGCCAGTTAAACTAAAAATAAGGCAAGGGGAAGAAGAAAAAAAGGTTGAAATTGAAATTAAATGTTTTAGTCAAGCCAAACTGAAAAAAAATGTCAGTTTTTCCATTTGCCAATATTAGAGATTTCAACTTTTCATCTTATTTGAGATGAGAAAAAATGCTGAATTCTTGAAAAGAGCTGCAGAACAGGAAATTGTTTCCTCCTCAGTTCTACTCTTTCACAACCTTCAGAGTCAGTGTTTCTTTCCCAGCATACATGCAGGATACTTTTTGCAGAAGGAGCTCCATTGTTCTCATGAAAATCAGGTTTCAGACTTTTCATTAGCCATGACTTCCTCCTCAGCACAAAACTGCACTTCCAGCAGTACATCATTACCATTGTGTGGGTCAATGCAGAAAATAATTCAGTGAGGTAAACCTCTTTTGATACACAAGGCCAGACCTTAAACCAGCTCCAAAAGGGCTGATGAGGATTCCCTGTGCTGGCATAAAGTTGGCTATGTTGACTCTATGCCAGCCTCTACTGGACCCTTCCTGTGCAGGGGGCATGTTGAGTCCAGTTGTAGGTGGGAAGGAAAGTAACAGGAACTGGAGGTGCTTGTCAGAGGCAGGAAGACGCAGAGCCAGAGTATGATAAACTCCATCCCACCATTCCTCAGCTGTCAGAATCCTCAGAATAATCTCTATGGGACTTTTTTTTAGCTCATGCAAGTTAAAGGAGGCATTTGGCTGCTTTGACTTGTACCTGGAGCTGGTTCAGTCTCCTGGTCGGCACATGATTGCGGGAGGTGTAAAGGTGGTTTTGGCCAAGGATTGTACTCACATCCTCACCACAAGAACTGTGGGGGCAATAGAACTGCTGGTGGGATTTAATACCACATAAAGGGTGTGGCTGGATGAGGTCGGGGCCTGGCAAGGGTCTCATCCTCTAAGCATCAGCTGATAGCTTGCACTGCATGACCCTGGGTTGACTGTACCGTCTGGATGATTCTTCTGGCCTCCGAACATGCACGGAGGATGCCATTCTGTAAAGCAAAATGGCATCTGCCATACAGCGTGACCTTGCATGCCCTGTCACATCGTTGAGAAGGATGCCATTTTGCAAGTGTAGAATTGAATGCATGACTAAAAAATGTCGCGGCACATCGCTGACAAATAAATCCATTCCAATCAACAGGAGAGTGTGTGTAGGAAGGTTCTATTCAATGTGAGAAAGGACAACACAACTGGGACATTATAAATGGCTTGGATTTAATAAGACAGCTATTATGTGTGACTTTCCTTCGAATGACTACAAACATAAATGCTGAGGTTTACCAGCATTGAAATAAAATGAGTGCATAACGCAGAGGTGTCAAACCTCAACCAACTTTATTCTCAGTGTTGAATAGGAGCATAGTCAAATGACGGGAGGGCCAAAAGTACTATTACCTCTTGGAAGAATTCTTGGAAGATACTTAATTGACAAGACAATGTCACACTTGTACAACAGCTTTCCTTCATGTTTCTTCCTCTCCCCAACTCCCCATGCCCCTTTTCTTCTTTCTTTGATTCTTTATGGTGTTGGAAGGTTGGAAGGGATGGGGGAAGGATATGAATGCACATCATAGATGATCAAGTCTGTAAAATATAACTTCGTTCTCTGGTCACTTCTACTTATCTAGGTACTTATATGGCCCTCATCACCATGCTATCTGAGCAACTCACCATTGTTAATACTATCCCCATTTTACAGATAGGAAACTGAGGCTTTGAGGGCTACATCCACAAAGGGAGTGAGGCACCTAAGACCAAAATTTAGATTCCCCCAAATCTGTGTTCAGCTGCTGCCTAATCCTGTAGGTGCTTAAAACCCCCTTGGTGCCTAAGTTCCTGCAGATAAAGACCCCTAGGTGTCTAAATTTCTGCTGGTGCGTGTGCAAACAGCCACCTATGTCCTGAGCTCATGCCTCAGTCCCAGTGGGATTCTCAAATGAGGCGTTCTCCCCACCTATCTCATCTATGGGCCCAATCTAGTAGGCATATCCTGAGATTGCCTAATCCTGAATGAAACAGCCAGAGGAGAAGGACGTGCCCCTCTCCTCTCCTCCCTTTCTGTGCTGTAACCTTTAGCACATCAGCCACACCATCAGGGGCTCATTCACCTGCACATCTACCAATGAGATATATGCCATCATGGGCCAGCAATGCCCCTCTGCCATGTACATTGGCCAAACAGACAATCTCTATGCAAAAGAATAAATGGACACAAATCAGACATCAAGAATTATAACATTCAAAAACCAGTAGGAGAGCACTTCAATCTCCCTGGACACTCAATAATAGACTTAAAAGTGGCCATTCTTCAACAAAAAACCTTCAAAAACAGACTCCAATGAGAAACTGCTGAACTGGAATTAATTTTCAAACTGGACACCATCAAATTAGGCCTGAATAAAGACCGGGAGTGGATGGGTGACTATAAAAACAAATTTCCCTCCGCTGATACTCACACCTTCTTGTCAACCGTTTGAAATGGGCCACCTTAATTGCATTGGCCTCATTAGCACTACAAAAGTGATTTCCCCCTCCCTTGGTATTCAGCCCTTCTTGTCAACTGTTGAGAATAGGCCACTTCCACCTTAATTGAATTGGCTCGTTAGCACTGACCCCCCCACTTGGTAAGGCAACTCCTGTCTTTTCATGTGCTGTGTATTTATACCTGCCTACTGTATTTTCCACTCCATGCATCTGATAAAGTGGGTTTTAGCCCATGAAAGCTTATGCCCAAATAAATTTGTTAGTGTCTAAGATGCCACAAGGACTCCTAGTGGTTCTGGCACTCATCCAGTCTGCGGTTCAATACCTCTCCTCTGCCATTTAAACCTGGGTCCCCCAAGTGCCCTAGCCACTGGGCCATCGGGTATTCTGGGGTGGGTTGCTGTCAGTATCCCCTGGTGGCACAGTTAATCTATAATTAAATATGCATTGGAGAATGGGAGACCAGCACCACATTTCAGTTAGCATCTTGACCACTGGGCTAAAAGTTATAAGTGGGGGAGGGGCACTAAGACCTGCAACCATGGTGTTTTGCACGAGAAAGGCCTTAGATCCCTGACTCCAGGAGAGGGTTCCAGGCAGGAGTGGCAGAAGGTCCCTAAAAGTGTGTGTGTGTTGGGGCAGCAGTGCCCAAACCATGCCCCTTCCCCCTGAGCCCCTGCCTCCAAGCTGCCCCTCCCCCCAAGGCTCCGTTCCTGCACCACCTCTTCCCTCCAAGGCCCCCCTTTTCTCCCCCTCACTTGTCCTTATGGCTGGTAAAAAGTGGGAGGCCCATGGCCCCCAGACCGCCCCCCGGTTCCGGCTCCCCTGTGTGTAGACCTGCCCTTAGTCAACAGACGAGCTCCTATTGAATGGGCTTTGGGTCAGACTCTATGTGGGTTTTATAGAATTGCATAAAAGTGGAGAAGGTAGGGGCACTATGGAGCAGTTTGTTCATTCGCTAGAACCAGAACGGGGAATTATATTGGTAGGGTCAGAACCTCAGCTGGTGTAATTGATGGAACTTCATTGAAGTCAACGGTGCTATGCCAAATCATACCCGCTAAGGAGCTGCCCCTTAGTTTAGGTAGATATTGGAAGTGTGTTATTGATGATTTATTGAGCACTGACAGTCTTCTCTGCCATAATCCAGTGCATTAGATGCTGTCACTTACCCAGATGGACAGATAGGTGGAGACAGATGTAACCCAGTGTATGCAGTGTATGCTACAGATCCCCCTCTGTGCCCAATCCAGTGATGGTAGGAATCTGGTTCATCTTCAGGTACGGAGGTTTAGCAGCTCATGCTAATAGCTTTGGAGGTCCCTGTTTCAATCTCTGGTGCGTTGGCCAAGATGGCACCTTGTTACACACACAATGCCAAGTTTTGGCTAAGCATGCCTCAAGATCTAAACTTTGCAGCTCAGGCCCATCTCTAAGCTACGTGGTCCATCTCCCAAGCAGATTGCAATCTAAACGTCCACACAACTCAGTACAGATGCATGACATGCCGGGTGGACAGATGAAGGTCCAAGTTAAGGCCGGTGTGAAGTTTGTTGTCATGGATTTTTCCATCATTATTATTGCTCTTATTTTAAATGTCACTTGTTTTCATGGCTTTGAGGAAGAATTGATTAACCATTTGAATGATTCTTGGAGGAGAGTGACAGAGAGAGGACTAGCTGCGAAAGGGTAAAGGAGTGAGTTCCCCCCACCCTGCTGCCAACTTTAATGTTGGTGAAAAGTGCCAGAATGAAATTCCTGGAAACTGATGTCCTCGTTTGGGTCAAATCCCAAGCCCATTAAAGTCTGTGACAAACTCTCGCGGACATCAATGGGATTAAGTTTTGGTCATTTCGGCACAAACAGGATTAGTGTGGAAATTCAGCAGCATAATCATTCCTACACTGCTCCAGCGGTCTGAGTAGGCCAGACCATCTCCAGGGATGTTCACTTTCCAGGCAAAATTTCAGTCCTTGGCACATTTGCGGATTGTACTGTAGGTGCTTTTTAACGATACAAACATCTGCCCACTAGGAAGTGTGCTGAGACAACCAAATGTACTTTGTCTCCTCTACTGATTTGCTGTCAGATGCAGGGTTAAGAACTCACCAGGCTAAGTGCTCTGAAATTTGATGGTATTTTTGCAGTTGAGCCCTCCCCTCAGACATGCATGCTCTGCATTTACTGTCCTCTCCTGTCCCTCAGAGACCATAGCTGCTGCATAACGCTGCAGGGAAGAGAACAGGAATGACTGACAACAGATTTAGTAGATAAGGTACAGGCCAGAGGAGGCTGCAGGAAACCTGCCCCCAGGAGGTAAGTGGCAGCTTAAAAGCAAGGGAGGATGGGAAGAGCAAAGCCAGGTTAAACCATAGAATATAAGGGTTAGAAGGGACCTCAGGAGGTCATCTAATCCAACCCCCTGCTCAAAAGCAGGACCAATCCCCAATTTTTGCCCCAGATCCTTAAACAGCCCCCTCAAGGATTAAGCTCACAACCCTGGGTTTAGCAATTAATGCTCAAACCACTAAGCTATCCCTCCCTCCCAGCTCATGTCTATTTAGTTTACAGCATTTAAAGTTTAAACCCTGCTGCCCCAGCTAATCTATCATCTCACTTGTCATGCAACTATTTATTTTATACTTGGGTAATATTATGTTAGAGTACAGCATATGTGTAAGCACATACACACACATTAGATAGCTAGTTTGTAAATTCTTCAGGGTGAGAACCTTATCTTGGATTGGGTCTTGATCCTGCAAACATTTATGCACATGCTTAACTGTAAGCATGTGAGTAATCCCACTGACTCAATTTGGGCTACTCATGAGCTTAATATTAAACGCACGCGTAGGTTTTTGCAGGTTGGGGCCCCTTTGGGCCCCATAACTGAAATTAATGGAAAGCCTCCCAATCACTTTCGTGGGCTTTGGCTCAGGCACTGGGTTTGTAAAGTGCCATGCACACCTATGGCACTGTAGACATAATAAACAATAATAACAATAATTACATTCACAGGCAGATTTTCATTATGCAATGTGCCCATTTGCACACATAGAAAGTACTCACGGATGCCAATTGCATATTTTATGCGTACACAGAGGTTTGAAAAATCTGTCCCCGTGGTGGACTTCATCTGTGCTTATTTATTCCTCTGTAGGTTTGTCCAAATATATAAATATGCGCTAGGAAGTCATATGTAAGTTTGGACATATGCACCATGTTGTACACATGCCAACTTTCCGCAAGGATTTCAGGCAGCGGTGAAGGTAAGTTGAGTGAAAATGTTTCTGTGAATGTTCAAAGCAGGGAAAGTTTGAATCTTGTACAATACAATTAAAATGTGTATTTTAGTGATAACTGAATCAGACATAAACACAAAGAAAATATGAGAGAAGAAAGAACTAAAAAATTACGCACTGTCGACATGCTCTGAATTAATTTGCTAGGTAGAAACCATGATGTTGATGGAGATATCATATCTGGAGCTAGCGCTACAGCGAGCAGAAGAACCTCTAATACTGTGTCAAGACGAAGGACTTTGACACGGTTTGAAAGCAAGAGTGATACATTAGAGTAGAAAAATAACAGTTTGCATTATAGGGTCCAATGGAAATAATTTATGCTGCAGGCTTTTTTGTTCTAGTGATGATTATTTTATGAGGACTGGGTTTTGATTTCTCAACTTAGACGGGCTGCTCGCAAACAGTACTTTCTGGGGATTAGCAATTGATCTTTCCATTTCTCAGCTTCCTTGCTTTCTTTTATAACTTCTGCTTCCCAATTTTTGTATGTACTCTGTAATCAAATGCAGAAAGACTTCTGCTAAAACAATAAGCCACCAGCAGACAGATACATTTCTTCCCCCACCTAATCTTTTCTTTGGCTGGCTGTGATCGGAAGACCAAGGAAAACAGAAACACAGTTTGCCATTTTCTCCTGTTTTCCCACTGGAATGATCAGGGAATTCCCCCTACTGGGTGTGTTCAGACCACAGAAATACAGGGTCTACTCACACTTTGTCACAGGATACTTTCCTGAGCTGGGCTTTGGCCTTTAGTGAATATTATACAACAGGCATAGCCAACATACAGCCCCGGGACAAATGGGAGCTGTGGAGCTATATTTGGAGACGTAGCCCCATGAAGACTGAAGATCTCAGTGTGTATTGCTCCATCTTGATCTGAGCAGCTGAGCTGAGACAGAGCATTTCCTAGTGGGAACTTCAATCTCCATGACTTCAAAGTGCAGGCCAGCCACAGGATGCTCCATTTGTTTCCAACTTAAGCATCCAGGAGGTTCCTGACAAGTGATCAATGGTTCTTTTAATTGGGCAGAATTTGGATGCTCCGATGTCCCACAACCAGTGAGTAACCAGTCAGTCAGCGGTGAGCTGTGATTGCCACTCTTGACTGCCTAATAATGGTTCACACACTATTATTTTTGTTGCTCCAGCTCTCCCACCCCAACCCACATGGTCTGTCTTGTCTTTTAGACTGTAATCTCTTTGGGGCAGGGACTACCATTTATGAGGTTTGTACAGTGCTGAACTCAGTGGAGTTCTGAGCTGGTTGACCTCTAGGAGCTATCACAATATCAATATTAGATTATCACAATCATCTGGAAAGTTTTTTTTAACCTTTATTACTAGAGCTGGTCAAATACTGCAAAACAGTGCCCATGAACATCTTGAATAGCTGTTTGGTTCGATCTCATTCATAGGACTTATTGTTCAATATGCGTAAAGAGGCTCTTGTTAACACAAATGTTTGGGGATTGGCTAGTCCATATCTGAGCGCTCATATCCAAACACGAACAAGAGGATTCATGCATGAACAAGAGCATTTGCCATTCATTATTTGTTATTCATCACTCATCATTTGATCATTCTCTTTTTAAAAATGGCTAGTCATCCAATCAGAGGGCAGAAAAAACACCAACTGACTTAGGCTAGGTCTACACTAGAAGAGGTTTGCGAGTATAGTTAGACTGGTCCACCTGTATCAGTGCATCTCCTAGTGTGGGCACATCTTAGAAGAGCTTTGGCTGTTATACTGGTTTACCAAGGAAAATAAACTCCGGTGGTAAAAGAACTTTTATGCCAGTGTAACCCTGTCTACATGAAGGGTTTTTGGCAGTATAGAAATATCAAAGAAAATCACACCTCTAACCACTTGCACCTTTATTTGCAACAGTTTCTAGTGTACACTTGGGCTTAGATAACCAATCACTCACCATGAAGAGCAAATAGTCCAAGTGAATAGGCCACAAACAACCAACAGGTTGAAATTTATTCACATAAACTATAGGGCAAACACTTGTGACTTCTGGGTACGTTTGCAGAAATCAGGACTGATTATAGAAAGTAGTTGTTGGAAAATTGAGTAATATTATAATTAGTAGTATATTTGAATAGATTTAAATTAAAAATATGCCTATCCAAGACGCTAAGTGCCTTAACTCATCATTAATAATACAGTCAAATGACATGACTATTATCGGTTTATTTACTGTAGCACCTAGAGCTCCCAAATGAGATCTTCTTTATTGCTGTACATACATGCAATGTCCCTAGCTGTATTTTTTTTTTACCTAGTCCTCCATGTAGTTCAAAGCCAATCTTGCTTGTTGAATTTCAGCTGTGAGACAATTCGCTGCTAAGTGTCAGTAATCTCTGCCCCCCGCTGTTCAGTGATAGTCCTGTCGTACTGTTTATTGTTGCCCATACCTTCACGACAGCCCGGCATGCTTTGCATCCTGGAAAGGTATTTTTTGTTCCAAACCTATATTTCATGGAAACATATGAAGAAACATGCGGAAGCACCTGTGGGTCAGGAAAGTCATAGTTTTTGAAGTTTCAGACAATGAATGCGTGGAATGAATGTCTTGGTGCTTTACCCGCCTTCGAGATGACTCAGAAAAGAAACTCAGAAAGATTCATAGTTTCCAAGGCTTGAAGGAACCAGTGTAATCATCTTGTCTGATCTCTAGGATAACACAGACCATAAGACTTCCCTGATATAATTCTTGTCTGAACTAGAGCAGTGGTTCCCAAAATGGAGTCTGCAGATGCCTAGACTCTATTCCGTGACACAGGTCCAGAACATGCCAGAATAGTGTTCTGGCACTTTTGCCTCATGGAGGATACACTTTTTGTTCTCAAAATGGTGTCCTGCACATAGTGTGACCTTCAGGGTGACCATATTTTCCCAACGGGAACATGGGATACTGTGTGAGGCTAGTCCAAACCCGAATCCTCCCACTGTGCGGGGCTGGCCCAAGCCGCTCTCCTGAGTCCTGTCCCCACTCCCCATGTGGAACTGGCTTGAGCTGCTTGCCCAAGTCCTGCCTGTACCCCCACACAAGGCTGTGGCTGGCGTCGCTGCTCACCCAAGCCCTGCCTTCCCCCTGAGCAAGGGTGGGACTGGCCTCACTGCTTGCCTGTGCCCTGCCTGTCCCCCACACGAGGCTGGCATCGCCACTCACCTTCCTTCCCCCCGTACATTCCTTCGCACCCCATTTTTGCCAAAAAAGTCAGGATGGCTCGGACAGGGCTTAAAAAAGGGACTGTCCTGGCTAAAATGGGACGTATGGTTCCCCTAGTGACCTTGCATGAGCCATGAAGTACTGGTGAAGCACTTGAATGGGTTACCTAGGGAGATGGCGGAATCTCCTTCCTTAGAGCTTTTTAAGATCAGGCTTGACAAAGCCCTGGCTGGGATGATTTAGTTGGGGATTGGTCTTGCTTTGAGCAGGGGGTTGAACTAGATGACCTCCTGAGGTCCCTTCCAACCCTGATATTCTATGATTCTATGAGCGGCCATGTTGGCAGGGGCATTCCCATGCTGTTGGGGGCATTCTGGTAGTACCAGAAATGAAAAGGGTTCAGGCCATCTAATCAGATGCCAAAGGGATACCTGGGGAAAAAATTTTGGGAACCACAGACACAGAGCAAATTTTTGAGTTCAAAGAGATGGTGGTTGGAAGAATACCACCACCTCTTTTTCCTAATTTGACACTATCCTGATTATATTTTGGGAAATCCTGGTTGGCCAGCTAGATCAAAATGTTCAACTGGTCTCCTTTCCTTTATTCCATTTCTCCTTCTTACAGCCTCTTTAATCCTTCTTACATCTATCCTTTCTCCCACCCTTGTCTCTTCCCCTTCGCCTCCTACTTCCATCAATCTCATTCCTCCTTTCCCTTCTCCTACTCCTTCTCCCTCCACTCCTCTTTCTTCTGCCCAGGTGTGTGAGAATGCTCCCTGCATTCATCATGGCTGTGACTCCCTGCAGCTCCCAAATCTGAATCTGGTAAGGTCCCAGTCCCAGCTGTCTTGGCAGGTAAGCAAAAGGTGGCAACTTGGAGTAGGAAGCTGGCATCCTGTCTGCTACTTGCATGCCAATGGCCCATCATCCAGAGCTCTATGGCACCTTTAGGGAGGTTTTCCACAGAGTCTGTTATTTAAAAATAAAAGAGGCAGAAGTGTGCAGCAAGCGATTCCACTTGGAGAGGTAGGTGCAGCTCATTGAATCTTGTCTTCCTCTCTTGCCTCCCCCATACTGAGTGACTGTACCAGCCATACACACACCAGGTAGAGGAGAGTTTACTGGTCTCCAGCACTAATACAAAATGCTCCTTTGGAGGGACAAAGGGAGAGACGTTTTCCTAGAACTGCTAGTGTCTAGGTAAAGACTGTTGTTCTCTTGGCCATTCAGTTGAAACCGGGTAGTTCCTATAGGAAGGGTAGCAGTGCGTCCCATGTCAAACACTTGGCTACTGCTGAGACATTACAGGGGTGATAAATACCCCCTACGGTACATTTCAGAGTGTCTCAAAGACCTTTGTTAAGAGTACTTGTTTAGGTGTCACAGCAACTCCTGTGGGGTGGGTATTATTCCATTCTTAGACTGCAATATCATCCCCTTAGCTTTATTGCACCAAGGAGAGGACAGGCTAAATGCAATGGGGGAGGTGTGGAGAAGACCTTCAAGCAGCAGTAGATCTTGTGGAAACCCATCTGCACAAACCTCTGAGCTATGGCAGAAGGATCACAGTGACATTAATCTCAGTGCCACATGCCCACTGCAAGATTGGTTCTTCCAAGATGATGCCTATTCCATACTATGTGGGGTGGCACTAGAGATATGATTTGCCCTGACTTATCTTGTATGTTTGCGGCTGGCCACCTCAGTGCCCTGAATGCTTCCTGTAAGTTGCTGTGCTCGAGAAGTGAATGGGAGTTTAGGGTACTCAGCACCTTGTAGAAGGTGCTCAAAGCCCTGGGCCACATCTTTAGTTGGTGTAAATCTGAACCAAAGGAGCTATGTAGATTTGCCTCAGTCCCTTTGTCTGCATGGGCTCTTAAGCTGCACTAAAGAAGATAAAAGGCCTTTCTCTGAGGAGAAGGCTGTGGAAAGGAGTGGTGGGTGGTCTTGAAGGTTGGTATTTTATGAGCTGGGCTTGACCTTTTCTCTGGTATGAATTTGTGTAGTTTAGAAGGCAGCAAAACATGGACCCGACACTGTCAACACATAGAATCTTCCTCTTTGGGGCTTTCCATCCAGCGCACAGATTGTCCTTTGGGTTATGAGGTTCTACCTCACACAATTCTCCCTGCAGTTTAGCACAGGGCAGTGGTTCTCAACCAGGGTTACGCATACCCCTAGGGGCACGCAGTGGTCTTCCAGGGGGTAGGTACATCAACTCATCTAGATTTTTGCCTCGTATTACAACTGGCTACATAAAAAGCTCCAGCAAAGTCAGTACAAACTAAAATTTCATACAGACAATGACCTGTTTATACAGTTCTGCATACTACATACTGAAATGTAAGTACAATATTTATATTCCAATCAATTTATTTTATAATTATATGATAAAAATTAGAAAGTAAGCAACTTTTCAGTAATAGTGCGTTGGGACAGTTTTGTATATTTATGTCTGGTTTTGTAGGCAAGTAGTTTTTAAGTGAGGTGAAACTTGGAGTAGGCAGGACAAATCAGACCCCTGAAAGGGGTACAGTTGTCAGGAAAGGTTGAGAAGCACTGGCATAGGATATAGCATTATCTTCATTTGGGTACAGCACAATCTTTACGTAATGGCTTAAAATAGTATGGTAGCATTACTGTTGGCAGCTAAAAAGTAGCTCACCCCGATGGGGAAGCTGAAGTTTAACAATGGGTGAAATGATCCTTATAATTAGCTTACAAGTTATCACCATAAGCCTGAGCAGGGGGCAGCGTGCTGTCATCCATGCCCTGCCTCATCCAGCTTGAAGGATCTGCCCTGCATGCTGCCTGGAGGATATTCATTGCTGCGGAGGGGGCGGGCAAATTTGCCCTGACATGAGGGACTGTTTCCAGGATCTTTAAGTCAAACATCACCTGAATTCTTCCCCACACTGGATTTACCCCTCCTCTACAAGAGTAGCCAGGTTCTGGTTTGGCCCTAGTTCAGAAAGATGTCCTGACTTGTGTCCCACCCCATAACCATGAGGAATCACCAGGGTTATCATAGAATCATAGAATCATAGAATATCAGGGTTGGAAGGGACCCCTGAAGGTCATCTAGTCCAACCCCCTGCTCGAAGCAGGACCAATTCCCAGTTAAAAAACTGGTTCAGGATGTCCCAGCCCCTCAGATCCATCCTAACATACACCTGGCCTCTCCCAGGATCGATCTGGAGAAGCCATCATGGGGAGAAAGAAAGGAACGTGCCACTTCTGTGTAGACACTTTGCCCTGGCTACTCTTCTCGTCACTGCTGCAGTGGTGAATTCTCCACAGCCCAGCGAGGTGTAAGAAACAAGGGAAGGGTGGCCCCTACAGGAAGTAACATCATGAAAAGACTCAGGCTTCAGTTTCATCCCCTCTTGTTAGTGCCTTTGTTAGATTCGATTCTGAATGTGGTTTTTCTGAGCTGATTGTTTTTCATTCTTTGTGCTTTACCACCCTGGCAGTGTGAGGGACCAATAAGATGCCAGGCGTGAAGGTCAGCACTGGAAGCCTAACGAGAAGTGAATCTTGAGGAAGATTTTGAAGGAGGAATGTAAGGTTGCCTGAAGCAAAGGATCAGCCCAGGACTGGCCCTAGGTGTTTTGTCATCCAGGGTGGAAAATATTTTTGGTGCCCTGCGAATGGCCAAGCAAAAAATGGAACGACACAATCTGCCCTCTCCCCCCAGATGTTGGCACGGATGTTGATTTGGCAACTCTAGAAATTGGCACCCTGATTGCCTGATCCTAAGGGTGGCCCCGATCAGGCCAAGTAGGAGGGCAGTGGACTGGGAATCTGGAGATGTGGGCTCTATTCCTGGCTCTGCCACTGACCTTCAGCATGACCTTAGTCAAGTCGCTTCTTCTCTCTGTGCCTCTGTTTCCCCTCCTACCCTTTGGCTGTCTGTGTGCTTAGGCTATACACTCGCTAGGGAAAGGACTGTCTCTTATGTGTATGCACTGCACGTAGCACAATAAGGCCCCAGTCTCAGCTGGGTCCTCTAAGTCCTAACATAATACAATAAATAGTGTTAATCTACAAACCTAACTTAAGTAACATTGCAATTAAGCTAATGAGAAATCCAATTTTTTTTAAAAAGGAGTGAAACATATTTTTCTTTTCGTTAAAAAAGATAAGACCCTTATCACTGCTTCAATCTTTCCAGGCAAACACACGGACAAAATGTCAGGCCCAGGCAAACCTATAATTAAGGCCAAATACAACTGCTAATAAAGGCTGAAAAAACTCGACTGAGTTTACTTACATCACCCCCGCTAGGAGCTTTCCATCAAAATCTTTTATCTGCCTTTGCAAATGCCACTTTGACATTATTTCCACTGAATAAATCAAATGTGGACGTTGCACACTCTGTCCTTGTTGCCGAGAAGATGTTCCCGCTTCAGAAATAAAGATTTTTTTGTTGTCATCACAGCCTCTCTGACTCACAAAGTGCAGGGAGCTTTTAGAAAGAAAGAATGGGGAAAAAAATGGAGCGGGGAGAGAGGAGAGGGAGAGAGAGAAAACGTGAGCCAGAGATTGTGGCAAGCTTTACAAATTGGCATAGCTTTATCGACAGCATTTCATGGTTTTCTGGAACTCTTTCAAAGGAAACTTGCCTTTGTGTGCGACAGCTTAAGCTTTAGTAATATTTAAAGCTATATTTAAAAAGTTTAGGAAAATTACTTTTGAGTTCCTCTGTCTCTTAACATCGTGGTGGCCAGCGTTTACTCTGCCTTGCTGTTATTTCCCCCCATCAACGTTCTGTGCTTCTCCAGTCCTCTTCGATCTTCCACAGCAGGCCCGCTGCCCGACACCCTTTGGCTGGGGTTGCTGGAGAAGAGATTGGAGTGGCTTCTCTTGTGACAGATGAGGCCCACTCTTCAGTTTCAATGGGAACTGCTCTTGGAGGCGCCTTGTTCCAGCCTGTTCTTTTCTTCTCCTTTAACAGAATGAATGTCTGTCCCTTGGACCAATGTGAGCATGTCTGACTTAGGTCATGTTTAAAAGTGCAGGCAAGGTCTGACACCTTTAGCATGTCAGCTGATTGAGGTCAAGCCTAGAGAGCAGCCTAGAGTGGACAATGACCACCTAACGTTTTTAAAGGGGTTAATTCCTGTCTACACTAGTATTTAGTTAGTGTCATAGCTAAAACGTGCTAACTAACATTGTGTTAAACTTGCCCTTCTTTCCTAGTCTAGACATGGCCATGATTATCATGTTTATGCTCCTTTCTTGCTTGAAACTTAACGGAAGGGTCCAAATCCTCAACTGGGGTAAATCAACATGCTTACATTGACTTCAATACAGGAGAAACATCAATGACTTTTTGGACTAGATGACCTCCTGAGGTCCCTTCCAACCCTGATATTCTATGACTTTGTTGACTTCATAGGAACTATGTCAATTTTTGCTAGCTGAGGTTCCTTATCTTATATCAGTGCTTTCTCTGATCCTAAGACTAAAAGCTTTTGGGGAAGATGGTGTCAGAAAGCATTAGTATCCCTCAAAAATGTGTATTGAATTATATACAGTTAAAATACATGTGCCTTGTAAACTACTGGTACATATAGTGCAGGGGTCGGCAACCTTTCACAAGTGGTGTGCCACGTCTTCATTTATTCACTCTAATTTAAGGTTTTGCATGCCAGTAATACATTTTAACGTACTAACATCCATAAGTCTATAATATAAAACTAAACTATTGTTGTATGTAAAGTAAATAAGGTTTTAAAAATGTTTAAGAAGCTTCATTTAAAATTACATTAAAATGCAGAGCCCCCCTGGACCGGTGGCCAGGACCCGGGCAGTGTGAGTGCCCCTGAAAATCAGCTCACGTGGCCCAGGTTGCCGACCCCGGATATACTGCATAGTCTATGTCTATAGCATGACAATGATACAATACAATAATATCTGTATTGTGCTTTAACTTATTAATCATCACAATGCTCCAGGGGTGCTGGAACAATTTGTGTAGTGGGGGTGCTGAGAGCCATTGAACCAAACTGTAAACTCTCTATATAATGGAAACCACTTCAAGCCAGGGGGTGCAGCAGCAGTCCCCGCACCCTTACTTCCAACACCTATGTAATGCTCCATGGGCAGCTCTTACCACTGCCTGGGTCCAGCTTCTAGCCTGGCTGGGGGCGGGGCCTCGGGGGAAGAGGAGGAGTAGGGGGTGGGGAGAAGCACGGGCAGGGCCTCGGGGCCTCCCCACTTCTACCACTTCTAACAGAAGTTGGTCCAATAAAAGGAATTACCTCACCCACCTTGCCTTTCTGTTAGAGTGGTGGAAATCCTGAGTAATTGCCCTGAGCAAACTGGTTGCCCATTTTGACTTTACTCTGCTGAGTTCCGTGGTGTTACTCAGAATGTACATCGCTGTACCTGAGAGCAGAATCTGGCCCAAATCCCTACCTGGAATGTATAAGAATCAATGTGACAGGCTGCAGTGACTTAAAAACACATACAGTGTGAATTTTTAAAAGGCAAATCAGCATTCCCCTTAGCCACCACCACCATAGTCTTTGGGGTAGATACGTATGTAGGTGATTTATAAAAAAGATCATTATTTACCCAGCAAACTGTGGCAACTCCTTCAGAAGCTGACATGCTTGACCGACTTAATACATATTTAGTGTGTGCTGAGTAAAAGTGGGCACCGTGATGCAAAGCAACAACATCTCAGCATTAGATACCTCCCAGGAGATGGGGGGCGGGAGGGTCTCCATATGCCAAATTAAACAATATTGTGGATGAGTCACTTGCCATATTCCTTTTCTTCTTCTTCTTTTTAATCCAAACCATTTGAACTCAACAAGAGCCAAAAAATAAAATAAAATTTGAAATAAAAGCATCTTCATCCAGGTGACAGCTTTGCATTAAAAATTGTAGATGTCTTTTAAAAGAATATATTGATCATGAATGGCGTTTGAAGGAGGGGCTGGAGAAAATACAATTCCACAACTAATGCCTTCGTGTAGCAAATTTGAGCCTGGAATAAATCCTTGCACCCAAATTCTAAACCGTCTAGAGGCAAAAAATCCCTCCGCTGACCCAACGTTAAACTGCAGTGCAGCTCCTGGCAGTGACAACCAATGTAATATTGCACCTACTGCTTAGCAAGAGGGGTCTGAGACTTGCTTCTTTTTGATTGTTCCTTAGTTAGGATGAATCCAGATTAAAAGCTAACGTCTTTCAGACTTTGCTTCGTCTGGAGCCTGTGTCTTACTCCGGCTTTGTTGTGCAGTGAGGTAGAGTGTAATTTTCTGACTCTTCCCAACCCCTTACCTTGAGACAATAATCCACTCTGTCTCCTCTTAATTAAAGTAAATAGCTCAGGCTCACAATAGGAGTTCAGAAAGGCCTTTAGTCTCCTCATTCCCTAAGTGCAAGGAGTGAATTGATGATAATGGTGTTTACATTAGAAAGCCCACACTACCTTTCCCTCCCCTCCCCCCCCCTCCTTTTCTCTTCTTAAATTTTCCTCCTCTCATGAATATCAAATGGCCACGATACTTCCATTGTGGCTGGTGGCTCTTACTGTGCGTGGTATGGCTCCAAAATACTTAACAAGCTAATGGAGTGATTGCGCTGATTTGCATGCCAGTATTTTGCGTCACCACACGTGATACACGCACACACACAAGGCCCAGTGGAATGTTTCTTTTTCTTCTTAGCTCCATTGTCTTGGGATACAGCGTTCACAGTTACAGGCCTGAAGGCAGGACTTGGAGCTTTCGGTTGGGTGGAATTTTAAGGGTGAACGGGCAAGGTCACTTATATGGCAGTTTAAGTAAAAATGAAAATATAGGGTAATGTGGAATGCCTGATGCAGCAAATAGAGGTGTAAGTCAAAACTGCATGGACCTGAACTGATGTGTAAAACAGCACATGCGGTTCATATGCCCAGACAGAACGCCTCATATACATATGTTACATGTGAGTGCAGACTGTGATACACGAAAAGAGTAAATTTCACAGTAAATTATACAAATCTCGTGTCAAACGTACACTAACATACTGCTTCTACAACATTCACACACACACACAGCAACACAGCAGGTCGTTCCTGTGCTCTGAGCGAGACAGGGGTCTTGTGATCATGTAATTGAAGACTGTATCATACTGCATATACACAAGGGGGACGAATTAAGGTTGCACAGGCCACAGGCGACAACTTTCTAATGTGCCGGGGGTGGGGGGGGGGGTGGTCGATCCCTGGCTCTGCCCCAGGCCCCGCCCCCACTCCGTCCCTTCCTCCAAGGCCCCGCCCCACCACTTCCCACCCCTGCCCTGCCTCTTCCTGCCCCTTCCCCTCAGCCCGCCATGCCCTCGCTCCTCCCCCACCCTCCCCAAGCCTCTTGCATGCCGTGAAACAGCTGATTGCGGCCGGTGGGAGGCGCGGGGAAGGACGCGGAGGCGCTGATCAGCTGGGCCTGCTGGCAGGTGGGCATCACTGGGAGGCAGAGGGGGAGCTGGTAGGGGGGCTGCCGGTGGATGCTCAACACCCACCATTTTGCCCCATGGCTGCTCCAGCCCCAGAGCACCCACGGAGTCGGCGCCCCTATGGCACAGGCAACCTTAATTCTGGCATGTCCTAAGTTTTCAGTGCTTGACTTTGCAACCCTAACAACGTTCTTTTAACTTAGGATTTCTTTAGGGGGGAGGAGTGTGCTCCTCCTCCCCCCCCCCCCAAATATATATATTTCTATGTGTGGTAATTTAATGGTAAATGTTGTTACATGGGCACTGGAATGGCACTCAGAGTTCAGTTCCTGGCTGTGCCACAGACTTCCTGTTTGACTTTGGGCAAGTCACCTAATATCTCTGTAACTAAGTTCCCAGCAGTAACATGGAGATAATAATATTTCATTTCTCCCATTCCTTATTTTATCAGTTTAGCTCGTAAGTACTTAAGTGCAGGCTACCACTTAGAATATGTTTTCACAGCACCTAGCACAATGGGCCCTGGTCTTAATCAAGTCCTGTAGATGATATTGTAATAACAACAATACCCATTTTGGTTATTTTACTGTTCATTATTTATGAAGTGCCAATACATTGTACAAGATGTAAATAAATACATGCTCCTTTCCCTGAGGAATTTGTAACCTAAAAGGCAGATCAAGCACAAAGAAGGTGGTCCTTGGCGGATGGTGATTGTTTGCTTGAAGAAGGTTTTTGTTTGCTTATCTATGAAATGGGAGTGTTGATGACATGGTGTTGACATGGTTCATTGTTTGTCGTCCTTGCGGAATAAGTAGGTTGTCAGGCAGGAGGGAGCCTGGCAAACTGGGGTGTCTTATGGGGCTTATACTGCAGCCCGTCACCATAGTATCAGAGCATCAGGATAGAGATTTTTTTTCCTGGGATATGGGAAGTGTGGAAGAAGGCTCAAAGACAAGACCCAACTACCCCTCCTCCCACTGGAAAAAGACTGGTGCCACTGGCAGGGTTTGCGCTTCACAGTAGGGGAGCTGATACCCTTTTGCGAAGGACAGCCCCTGCCAGCCCTGCTTCGCACCTGCCCGAGGCTTGCAGTTTTGAGGGGGGGAGGGGGCAATGCGGCCCCCTGCCTCCCAAACTACACTCATGTTAAAAGTTAGGCGGGCATGGCCCTTCCTGCCCCCCAGTTCCAGCACCCCTGTGGAAGGTATTGTCACAGCCATGTCATAAGCGGCTGGACCGAATAGTCAGAACCAGAGTCTGCAGTCGTGAGACAGGAGTCAAGAGTTAGGATACCAGAAGCTGGAGACAACTGGAGATCAGAACCACATGGCAGGAACCAGAGTCAGGCTGGAGTAGGATACCAGAGGGTCAGAGGCAGGAGCCAAACTGGAGGTCAGGAGCCACAGATCAGATGCTAGGAGTCAGGTCGGGACTGGATGGCAGGAAATCAAGCTGGAGGAGGCAGGGTGGAGCCCAATCGCTCACACAGCTTCCTCTTCCAGATGCTGACTTAAGCAGGGCCAGTGGGCTGATCAACCAGCCACTTTGGCACTCTGCCCATCAGACCTCAGGGGCAGAGGCTTACCCTGGGGCTGGGCTGCATGGGTCCCAGGTAAGCCATTGTCAGCGCGTGCCAGGTTGAGGGTTGGAGTGTAGCTGCTCCTATTAGGCCTGGGTTTGAGATCCATGGGTCATGACAAGTACAAGCCTTCAAGCTTCACAATGAAGCTCAAAAGCTTGTGCCTTCTACTAACAATCATTGGTCCAATAAAAGATATTACCTCATATCCTGGGACCTATGCAGCTACAACAATATTGCAGACCACTCATGCTGGCAGCAGGACGTGGCTCTTAGATTCCTTTTCTGGTTTTGCATTTAACTAACTCACCAACTATCTACATCTACATCTCCAAGAACTAATTAATTTCTGATGAAGTGAGCTGTAGCTCATGAAAGCTTATGCTCAAATAAATTGGTTAGTCTCTAAGGTGCCACAAGTACTCCTTTTCTTTTTGCGAATACAGACTAACACGGCTGTTACTCTGAAACCTTAATTTAAATGCAGCCCTCTCAATATTCCTGTGAGAGAGAGAGAGACCCAAACACGTCTGAACTCTGGGGAAATTCATATCCATACTAAGAAAAGGAGTACTTGTGGCACCTTAGAGACTAACCAATTTATTTGAGCATGTGACCTGAACTGTGCAGCACCTCCGGATCAGCCCTGCTGCAGGCTTCCTGCATAACACTGAAAACAGGGAGAAAGAAAGCGTAAGGCTGATGCTCAGCTGTTGAGCTATCAGGTATTGCCCTGTCACACCTGGCCACAATGGGCTTGGCTAACGAACTAATTTCGGGCTTAGCTCTGTGCTTGAGCTGGATTAAAGCAAGCTCTTTGTATCTATTGGTTTGTTATGATCATATTATTTTACTACAGTGAATATACTTAATTGTATTATTAATGGTGTGCTCAGGTGCCTAGAGATTTGAAAGATCAGTTGAATGATCTATCAGCTGAAGTGTG
Source organism: Caretta caretta (assembly GCF_965140235.1). Taxonomy (NCBI): domain Eukaryota; kingdom Metazoa; phylum Chordata; order Testudines; family Cheloniidae; genus Caretta; species Caretta caretta. Next base: position 343,004,037 of record NC_134206.1, on the reverse strand, counting down.
TTTTGGTTTGGGGGAAGGAAATGTGCTGATGTGTTAATTGATTTATACTGGTTGACTCCTATTGTATTCTGGGCCAGATTTTCAGCTGGTGAAAATTAGGGTGACCAGATAGCAAGTGTAAAAGATCGGGGGGGTGGGGGGGGGTGGGGTTGTGAGGTAATAGGTGCCTATATTAGAAAAAGCCCCCAAAATTGTGACTGTCCCTATAAAATTGGGACATCTGGTCGCCCTAGTCAAAATTGACATCAGTGGAGCCTTGGTGATGTGGCAACTCCATTTTGGCAACACCCCGGGCTTTGTGTATCCTTTTACATGGGGATTTAAGATCAAAATTTAAATAAATGAAAATTAATTCTAAAGGATAAAGTACTTTCCACTGTTTCACATATTTAAGGTTCTCTGTCGTGTTCATTGGGCGTGAAATTCCACTTTGATTCGCTCCTACCAGCTGTTCAGGAACAAGGGCTGCGGCCTTGAATAAGTTTCATGTTCTCATTACAGGGGCATCAAAAACTTACTAATAACAGGTCAGGTTTAATTGAGTACAGAAACAAGAAGCTGAATGAAGGGTGGCCAGCTGCTTGTTCCTAGCCCTATGGTCAGAGTTTAGGGATCTCATTAAAGCTTTTACAACCATTTGAAACAATATTTTCATTCTTGCTACAGAGTCCTTATGTGGCAGCTTAACAGAATATTGGGCAGTGTCCTGGGGTAGACAGAACTACTTTAGTTTAACTTTTCTTTTTTTATGTTTTAACATCTTTATTACGTGTTAAAGATATTCAAAGCAAGAAATGAAATCTAGAACACTTAGGGTCACATTCTTTCCTGGCATAATTGGAGCTAGAGAAGGGAGCTAGGAATCAATAGGGAATGTGGTGCTCTGGACAGTGTACTGGATGGGAACTCAGGAGACCAGGATTCTATTCACCACTCTGAGCCTCTGTTTTACCGCCTATGCTTTGTCTGTTTAGACTGTGATCTCTGTAGGCCAGGGACTTTCTCTTACTATGTTTGTGTACAGCAGCCACCACAATGAGTCCCTGATATCAGCTGGGGCCTCTAGGTGTAATATATTTAATAATAATCATGACTTATGAGTCTATCCCAGTTCTGTGGTGAATGGTGAATGCCTAAAGTGAAGGCCTGGTGCAAGTCAGTGGAGTTAGATCAGCAGAGGATTTGGACACTCATCTCTACTCAATAACAGATCACACCAATGTACTCTTTAATACCTGTTTAATACTTTGCCCTTCCATAGTACCTATCACGAGGGGATCTCGGAATGTTTAATCACGCGAGGTGGGTAGGGATTATCCTCTCCCCATTCTACACAACAAGCTCAAAGTGAAGCACCCGAGAGTTAAAGGCTAACCTTTGTCAAAGATGGGTGCCTAAAGTTTGTCTCCATCCTATGTCGATACTTATTTATGTAAATAAACAGTCTGATTTGCTCAGCACCTACAGCTCCAAGTGACGTCACCTTTAGGAACAAGAGGGTTGCAGCCCCTCTGAAAAGCAGCCCATTACATGGTATGATTAAATGTGGGTTTAAGTTCAACACTCACCTTTACAAATTTTGGACTAACTGGCTTGAACAAGGGCACATGGATGGCCAGTGTTAGAGAGCTGGGAACAGGCTTGGGAGTCATGATGCCTAATTTTCCACTTTAGGGTCAGATTCTGGCCAACCCATGGGTGAGTGTACAAAGCGGCAGGGAGAATCAGGAAGCTAGGCCATGTTCCTGAATGGGATCTGGCCTTGTTGCCTACTATTAGCCCCATCGGCATTAGGGGCCACATTCAGCTCTGAGGCAGTCCCGTTAGCATTTAAATAGAGAGGAATTTGGCCCTAGCTGTCTAGGGGCTGGGAAGGAATAGAACTCCTCTAAACCAAACAGTAGAGGTGGCTTTTTCTTCTTCACGGGGGAAGTGACCCAATGATCCAGTCCTCAGCGATTATTCACTCTTAACTCAGGAGAACTATAAGGATCGTTTTCCTGAGCTGAAGCTGGGCAAAGAGGACCTCAGGAATTGGTCCTGTCTCAGCTAGTATTAGAGTAAAGATTAACAAAGGCACAAAAGAACCTCATAGTTACTTTGATCACAACTGCCTCTAAATTATTCCTTCAGCCCCAGAAAGGTCCCTCCCCAATCAGTTGGACATCAGGCGTTGGATAGAGCTCATCCTTATGACTTCCAGCATGAATATTTACATCAAAGCACAATGGGCCATACTCATCCCTGGCACAATGACACTGTCTTTGGCTATGTTACGCCAGGGATGAATTTGGCCCGAATGCTTGTAATCCTTCCTTAGTAAGTGGGAGCCTGCAAAGAACTTCCCCCCTCATCCAAAGGGGCTAACAGAATAGTATGTGCTTTATGCGTGCCAGGGAAAGCAATGCAATCTAGCGGTGGATGGCGAGATTCTGCTGTGGATCCTGGGGGCAGATGCCACATGGCCTGTAGGAGCCCCCTTCTCCTGGGACTCCCTTAGAGTCCATGCTGGAGCAGTAGCTGATCACCCCTTGTTTCAAGCCAGCCAGGAATCTGGGCAGCCCAACTCCTAGGGATCCACGTCCCTGGCTGGTCAGCCCCCTGGGCTGGCCAAGTCCCTGGCTGGTCAGCCCCCTGGGCTCTCAGGATCCCTGGTTGTCAGGCAGCCCAGGAATCCAGGCAGTTGGGGAGCAAGGCAGCCAGCCTGCCCATCCCCCTGGTTTGCAGCAGGGGAGCTCAGGCAGCGATCAAGCTGAAAACTTCTGTTTTGGTTCTCCTGAAATGGATATTTTCTCCTCTTTCCTTCCTGTGAAAAAAAATCAAGATTTTTTTTCATTCTGATTTGGAGTGAATTTTTTTTTTAAATATTGAAATATATTTGGGGGATGGAAAATCTCATTTCTACACAGCTGTAGAATTCACATGATCTTTTCTAAAGTGACAAATGTTAGTCCTATGAGCCAGGACTCTGGAGATCTGGGTTCAAATCCTGCCTTTCCTGCAGATTTCCTATGTGTCCTTGGGCAAATCAGTTAATCTCCCTGTACCACAGTTCCCCATCTGTAAAGTGAAGATAACAATATTTTCTTACTCCCACCCTTTGTCTAGTTAGATGATAGCTTTTTGTGGCAGGGATGTACAGCACCTAGCGCAATCTCAGGGGTGCTATCATAATAAATAGATCTCGACTGGGACTTTCAGGCACTGCCATGATAAATAGTAATGTAATTATTATTGTGGTTGTTCTGGGTACATTTCATACTTGTTTCACTTATTCTAGAAAGAGTAACAAATTTATGATCCTTTTGTTCTTCTTTATACACCATTGAACAATCACTCCATTTAGATCAGAGAACTCTTACTGTATCTAAGAGAAGTCTGAGGAGTTTATTCAGGACTGACTCACACAGAAGTCTCTTTCATACCATACCCCCTTTGACTGACTACTTGTGCATTTCCTTATTTGTTTTCCTTTGGGGAAGCCTTTAACTACAACCTTTCCCAAACTTTTGTTTGCCTCTGGAAAGTCATAGAAAACTAGTGACAGCATTGATCATGCAGCAGCTATCTCGCCCCCCAACCTACGTTAGTTTGGAGGGCATCAGTTCACTTGAGGTATCCCGTGAAAAGGGGAAGCAGTAGGTATTGTACCACATGCTAAAGGTTAGAGCCAACCCATGCTGGGAAAGGTTGCTTATGAGATCCATTGGATTTGTTCTGTTTGCAGTGCTATATGTAACCTTGACATGCAATTAGCAAAGTAAAATATTCATTATTGCCTGACTGTCAGCTGAAGACAATTTCAATTATTCTGGCATTTCAATGGATGATGAAGAAGCCCTTTAGGCTGGCTCATGAGATTAGACTTAAAGGCTCTGTAAATTCAGGAAGTTGCAATCAGTACATTATCTGGCAGGCAGCTGTGGAATATACTATTGCAGGGAAGGGGAAGGAAAAAAAGACAAATTGCTATATTGAGGTTGTGGTTTTTGATATATCAATTTACAGCTTTAACATATTCATTTGTGAAATAATTATTTTCGGTTTCTTAAATCACCTTTAACTGCACAGACATGAAGTTTCCAAATTCTATAACTTTAAAGCTCAGTGTTTCTTTTGTCTAGTGCCTAATTTTGGCGAGGGGACCCCAAAAATATACTCCCAACAGAAGAACGAATCTTTCTAAAAGTTATTCAAATATTGTAATATATGGTTGTTAATCAGAAAATTCCATTAGCACAAAATATTAATACTATCCCACCAGGATGTGATCTGCGCCTCTTTTCACTAGATGCATGCCAATGTGGTAATTAGTGGTATTATTTACCACTCTAGTCTGATATGTAATAATCATAATAATTAATTAATTTTTAACTTCCTATCTTGCATTTATAGAGCATTCCTCTGAAAGGATCCCAAATAGCTGTAACAAACTTTGCAAACAGCAGCATGGACTCAGTTCTGCTTTCCCATTTATCTGAGCCTTCCTCTCCAAGACAGGACCACACACAAATACCCTGAGAAAGATGACACAGGGCGGTTGAGAAGGATAGACTTGTGGTTAAGGCAATAACCTGAGACTCAGTAGGTCTGGGTGAAATTCCCAGGGGGAAATTCTGTGCTGCACCTCAAAGAGGAGAGAACTCACAGCTTAGGAGAGAGGTCAGGGCTTAAGTGGCATTAAGCCACCTTTGTGCCATTCCACTCCTGGGCTATTTTGTGTCTTCCAATGTAATTTAGATAGTCTTGGGGTCTGTCTGAGTTATGGCAACCTCCCTGGGATGTCCTATGGATTGCAGTGCTGCCTGGAATTTCAGCAATGCTTTGAGCTGTGGCCATGCCCATCCTGCCACTAGCAAGGTTGGCCTGTCCCTGGCACCAAGACTTGCAAGGGTCTCCTCTGAAGATAGCCTTGCTGTCTTCCGTAGTGCCTGTTCCAGGGGAATCCTGACCTGGCATGATATGGGGTATTTAGGGCTCCTTTATGATGCTCTGGACCCTTTACACATCTCTATTACAAAATTCTTGATCCCGGGCAAGAGATTTAATCTTTGGGTCTCAATTCCCAAACTGTAAAATGGGTATAATAATATTTCTTTCCCCCACCATCTGGGTGTCTTCTTTATTTAGACTGTATGTTCTTCAGGGCAGGGACTGTCACTCATCATGTGTATGTATGTCACCAAGCATAGTGGGGCTCTAGTCTTGGTTGGGCCTCTGTGTGCTAAATCCTGAATTCCATTGGCTCTACTTGGAGTTGTACCTACCAAACTCCCTCTGGAGAAGTTTTGCACTGCTAGTTCCCATTGCTAGCAATGGGATTTTAGGATGTGCAAGGAATGCAGGCCTCAATATGCACCAAATTCCTGCTTCTAATCAGTCTCAGACATAAGCATATTACTCCAGCTAGCAACAGTCTGTAGAGGGGCATGTGCATGGGGGCCATAGACAGGTCAGGGAACATATGAGAATTAAAATGTTGGTAGAGCTGGTGTGGAAATGGTGAGGAAAAATGTCAATAATTTCATTGTTTGGTAAAGGGTCAAGATTTTTTGACCATCTCTTTATCTGGATCAATACCCCTCTAATTCCTTGGCAGTACCCAATAATGTCCTGCAGAACAGGCTCTCTATGGGTTTTTGTGGGGAGCTACACAAGCATATCCCATTTCTTCCCTACACTCCCACTGCTGCTTGTGGGGTTCAACAGTAAGTGCTTATGCACCTGCCAGCATTTGTCCCTATATCGAAGCCATTGGTAAAGAAGCTTGGACTCTGGTCCAGGATATATTATCACTGCCCAACTTCCTTATCACTTTTTATTTGTTTTAACCAGCCTGATTCTGATCTCATTTACCCCAACACAACTCCATTGGCTTCAGTGAAGTTACTTTGAATTTACAGTGCCAAAAATGAGAGCAGAATCAAGAAGGTTGTAGCTTTTTGACCAGTTGTGATACCTACCTGGCCTAATAATATGGTGTGGTTAGGCCCACTGAAGTCAATGGGACTCTTTCCATTTTCTGTTTGCCAGAAGCTGTGAATGGGGGGACAGGGGATGGATCACTTGATGATGACCTGTTCTGTTCATTCCCTCTGAAGCACCCGGCACTGGCCACTGTCAGAAGACAGGACACTGGGCTAGATGGACCTTTGATCTGACCCAATAGGGCCGTTCTGATGTTCTTATTGTCTTCAGTAGGTTTGGGGTCAGGCTTTAAATGGTGGAATGAAAAGGCCAGAATTTTCAAAAGTGACTAGCAATTAAGGGTTCCCCAACTTTTTGTGAGGGGTGTTTCAACCTGCGGTGCCTCAAATGCTGAGCATCCCCCTTCTGAAAACCAGACCCCTTTAAGAGGTCTCAAGTCGGAAGCACCCAGAATGACAAGTTACTTTTGAGAATCTTGGCAAAAGACCCCTATATTTAGTATACCCTCAGCATTTAGGATATGTGTATAGTGTATGGTATCCTTTTTCAGGTGGGATTTTGATCTATATTTTAATATATCAAGTTTTTAAAGTTAGACACAATGTTTTGTGTTACTGATTCCCTTGAAATATTTAAAATACCCTTCTTTCTAGCTTGGTTCTCAAAGCCGTAAAGAGATCCTTAAAAAAAATCTCTAGCAATTTACCCCACAGTTATGTATCTTTCTGCTTTTGAGAACATTTAATTAAAATGAGATGAGAGCTCTGTACCCTTAGAACTAGTGTTGTGTTTTTCCCCCATTGCAGATCTACATAATTCAAAACAAGGAAATGTTAGCAGGTAAAACTCCAGGGTAAAAACCTTTGCTATTCGAAATATTTGCATTTATCTGCTGTAAAGCAGATATGCACATTTTTATACTTCCTCATTCTTGGTTTGTTAAAAAGATCTTTGAAATTCAACAGCTTCTGTGCAAATGGTATTGGGGTTTCTTTCCCCCTGGTTCACAGGATTTCACTTTTATATGGTGGGTTAAAACCAAAATCTGGATCCCTGAACACTGGTGGTCATTAAAATTTGAATGTAAGTCTGGATCTGAAATTTGCCAATGGCTTCTGTCATAAACAGAAAGGGAAGGGTAACCACCTTTCTGTATACAGTGCTATAAAATCCCTCCTGGCCAGAGGCAAAATCCTTTTACCTGTAACGGGTTAAGAAGCTCAGATAACCTGGCTGGTGCCTGACCCAAAATGACCAATGCAGGACAAGATACTTTCAAAACTGGAGGGGGCAGAAAAGGCTTTTGTCTGTCTGTGTGCTACCTTTGCCGGAACAGATCAAGGATGCAAGCCTTCCAACTCCTGTAAAGTTAGTAAGTAATCTAGCTAGAAAATGTGTTAGGTTTTCTTTGTTTTGGCTTGTGAAATTTGCTGTGCTGGAGGAAATGTGTATTCTTGTTTTTGTGTCTTTTTGTAACTTAAGGTTTCACCTAGAGGGATTCTCTATATTTTGAATCTGACTGCCTGTAAGATTATCTTCCATTCTGATCTTACAGAGTTGTTCTCTTATATTTTTTTGTTCTTCTAATAAAGTTCTGTTTTTTTAAGAATCTGATTGGGTTTTTTGGGTCTTAAAAATCCAAGGCTGGTTTGTGCTCATCTTGTTTATTCTCAAGCCTCCCCAGGAAAGGGGGTATAAGGGCTTGGGAGGATATTTTGGGGAAATAGGAACTCCAAGTAGTCCTTTCCCTATTCTTTGTCTAAATCACTTGGTGGTGGCAGCATACTGTTCAAGGACAAGGCAAAATTTGTGCCTTGGGAAAGTTTTTAACCTAAACTGGTAAAAATAAGCGTAGGGGGTCTTTTATGCGGGTCCCCACATCTGTACCCTAGAGTTCAGAGTGGGGAGGGAACCTTGACAGCTTCTATCATTATGCCAGGTTTCAGAGTAGCAGCCGTGTTAGTCTCTATCTGCAAAAAGAACGGGAGGACTTGTGGCACCGTAACAAATTTATAAATTTATTAGTCTCTAAGGTGCCACAAGTCCTCCTGTTCTTTCTATTATTATGGTGGATCAATCCCCTTGGATCTGAACATGCCTCCACTGCAACTGATGGCTGTATTTGAAATGTAAACCTAGATCTGCATCTGAAATTTCCCAAAAGTCCTTATCTTGATAAAAGACTGAACCAAACCCTCCAGATCTAAATACTCCTGAATTAAAGAGTATTCAAAATCCTGATCCAGACTGGGATTTTGCCATTTAAATCTACCACTACTTTTGTCCATATTGTGTGCTGACTGACTCAGCTTTATCACGATCTTCCTTAAATTATCCTGTTTTAAATGATTGATCAGCAATGCTAGTTAACTAGTAAAGTGTCCCCTGAGGCCTTTTCGAGAAGGCGTTTATCAGTCAATAAGAGTGAATTCAAATTCCTCTCTCCCCCCCCCCGCCCATGTTTACAAAACTGAATGATCCACCAGGGACAATTTCTTGTCTTTCACAATATCAGGGTAATGCCCTTCATTACAAACACTGGAGTTTGACTCCAGATCTTTATAGTACATTGCACTGATATATTTTCTCATGGGAAAGATTGGGCTAGTACAGGCAAGCATCTGCTATTCTTAAGTGAACCGATTTAAGGCTGGGGAATTTGAAAAGACACCAGAATAGAGTTTTAATGCTTCACAAGATAATACAAAGTGACAGTTTTCAAAAGACTTGTTAAAAAATTACTGTTATTTTGAAGGCTTGGGGAACTCATTCCAGAATTTGACAATAGATGGATGGCTAACCATATTAATCCAACTTAGACCCCCCACCCCCTTCTTCTTTTTAGACTGGTTTCACTGAACCAGTTAAATTGCAAAAGCTTACTTCAATATGGCTAATGCTCCAAACCAATGTTTGAATTTTATACTAATTAGGGCCAATCCACTGACATTTTTTTCTATAATGCAAAGACTTGTGCCAGCAGTAACTCAGTGAAATTTAACATAAAAGCAAGATAAAACAATTAAAGTGGCAGAATATTTGATTAAGTAGCTCATGGATTTATAGTCGAGTAAATTGAAATTGAAGGGCTAGTGAACATTTTTTCTTAAATGGCAACCCTATTTTATGTTCATTTTCAGAGACTCGGGGTTCTTTGTGCTTTTGTGATTAAAAATACCAGTTTAGGGGTAGAAAATTCTGGGATTTATTGCTCTTGTCTTTTTTTCAGAGTTTTTTTTTTCTTTATACAGCAAAATATGAAGGTTCCATTGGAAAGTCATATTGAGTAAATATATGGCTATCCAACCAGGAGACGTTTGACATCACTTAAACAGCATTAATCCTGACAGATGCAAAAAATCCAAACACACACATTTTTGTTTTGGTGACAGAGATTAAATCCTTCCTTGGGGATTTAAGGGCTGGAAATAGAGTAGCATGATAAGGGAGTGTGACGGGTTGTAGCTGGCATTCCTAGAGAACAAGGGGTTAAGTCCAGATCAGTTTCCATCTCCCCATATAGAGCTGCTTAGGCAAATTAGTAGCAATTTCATGGCTACTTGGGAGACAGAAAAGAAGACAATTCTACACAGTAGTACTGGAGTAGAATCTGAAATGGAGGAGTCTTTGTGACTGATATATTTATTTTACTTCTTCTTCTTAACATGCTCCCTTGAGGAAAAGACTTCGCTGACTGTGACCACATGTTTCCTCTGCTGAGGCATTCCACCAAATAACACAGCCCTGTCCTGTACTCTTTGCACGCCCAACATTCCTGTTTGAAGCCATGAGCTAAATTCTGAAGCCAATGGGAATTTGGGCTAAGCTGTGTGAGGAATGCGGTGTCGGCCTTTAGGATGTTGCATCAGACACAACGACGTTACAGAATAAAACTACAATAATAACACCCAGCTCTTCTATAGTGCTTTTCATCAGTAGATATCAAAGTGCCTTACAAAGCAGGTCAGTATTATTATCCCTGTTTTGCTGATGGGGAAACTGAGGTACCAGCATGACTTGTTCAAGGTCACCCAGTAGCAGAGCCAGAGATAGAAAACAGGACTTCTGAAACCCAGGCTGCTACTCCAGCCACTAGGCCACACTGACTCAGGTGTGTTTTATATCCCACTTCTTGCTTTGGCACTGACCATACTATATATTGAGGTCCTGATCCTAAAGCCCTCATGTAGGCATAGTTCCCATTGCAGTTCTGTTTGGGTAAAAATATCAGCAGCTTGTCTTTAGTGTGTTAATACTGCAACATTAATCCATACCCTACAAGCAGATAGTCATAATACTCTGTCTCAGTTATTTATATGGCCTCCTTAGTGTACAAGCTGAGCCCTTCACAATCTTTTAAAATGTATATAGCCATGCAGCAATGACCCTTTGAGGTAGGGAAATGTTATTATCCCCATTTTGCAAATGGACAGCCAAGGTTCAGAGAGAGTAGGTGTCTTGCCTGAGGACCCTCAGGAAAGCTGTGGCAGAGCTAGGAATCGGATGCACATCTACCCAGTCCCAAATCTAGTGCTTTAACCACAAGGCCATCCGTCTCCACTGGGTTAGGGGCATTCAGCATCATGAAAGACCAGGCCTCATGTGAGTATGTTATACATGGCTGTTGTTACACCTGAAAAAAGCTCCCAAGGCCCTCTGGGATATGTACATTGAAATAACATATGTAGCTCCATATAAGGAAAGATACTGTCTTTGCAACAACTCACAAGAATTAATGTTGTGATGAAATATACAACCATCTCTCAGACTGTACAGCTTGGCCATTTATTCATAACATCTGGATCTAAATCCTGGAAATTCAACAGTGTTCAGATTTAGTTTTCCAGGGTGGCTCGCTATAGAGACGGAACCAAATTAAGACATTTCGACCTGGGACTGGATGTGAACTTCCCAAACTTCAAGACTGGCGCAGAAGGGGAGTTGTTTAGTTCTGAGGTTCCAGTCTGGGCTCAGCACTCATTATCATGACCAGATTCTGATCACTTTCCTCTGCATTAGAGGCACCTCACTCATTGATTTAGGTGAGTCTACTCATGGCCCCACCCCTGAGACACCCCTTTCATCCCCTTCCCACCCCTTACTTACCCCCAGTACCAGGGCTTGTGAAAGGTCCTCCGAAGGCAGCCTAACAGCTGTCTTCTGCAGTGCCTGTACTGGGGAATCCTTCGCCGATTGATGGTGGGCTTTTAGGGACCTTTATGCTGCTCTGGCCTTTTATGTGGTGGAAAGGGGCTGAAGTAATGATAACTAAAGAGGTTTAAAAGGATAATTATCTGTCTATTTGAGAGACAAGGTGGGGGAGGTAATATCTTTTACTGCGCCAACTTCTGTTGGTGAAAGAGACAAGCTTTCGACCTTACACAGAGCTTTTCTTCAGGTCTGGGCTATCTATCTATTTATCTATCTAATCACACACGGTAGTTTAAAAAAGTAAATAGCTGCAGTAATATAGACCAAAATGGATAAAATGCCTTAGAACAGATCACAGTGGTAGGAATTTGACATTATTCCAAATAGATAAAAATGTGTTTTTCTGAAAGAAATAAAGAAAATAAGCACCCTGATTAATTAGTATAAGCTGGGGAAAGGGTTTTTGTTGTTGTTGTTTGAAAGAGCATTCATGCTTTCCAGGGAAAGTAGTTGGTAAAGGCAAAGGCGTGAGACAATGCTCCATGTATAAACCAACTTGGTTTTAGTCAGACCCTGCAAGCGATGATATCAGCTTCCCTTTTTTGTCAGCGTTCCTTTTGCTGCCAAGCATCCTCACCATGGAGTTGGGGACTCTAAGCCATCTGTTCAGCCTTTTAGAGGCCTGCTTTTCAATAGCGGGACTAGGCTCTGTGACATTTCTTCCCACTGGTACCTTTACTCGGGACATCTGCTTGAAGGTCAGTCGAAACAAAAGTGCAGCCCCGCAGACGGCAAGCAAAATGGTGCCGGGGGCAGGGATGGAAGAAGGGGAAAGGGCCAGAAGAACATGACATAATCTGCACCAAAATCCTGGCCTTTTATATAAATTACCATTGGCCCTCATCCTCCTAATGCCCGTTTTAATGCATTTCACAGTGGTGAAATGTGTGGAGACTACATGTCTTGGTTTCATTATTGGCAACCCCTGTCAACACGAATTAGTCTCTCCTAATGAAAATGTCTTAAAAAGGATGAGATTTTAAAAAAATAATGTTGGGGCTCTTTTTATTTGCTTTCTGAGCCTTTAGGAATCACTTGCTTCATATTTTCAGGCTTTTCTCTGAAACTATGGTGGTTAGAAACTTTATTTTTGCAGTGAAATTGGAGATTCTCACATAAACACATGACTCCAAGAGCTAAAACTTAAAAAAGACACAAAGGGGTTGTCTACAGGGCCCCCTAGTTTGGATTACAGGGCTGTGAATTGCATCCTGCACCCATGTGTTGTGCTGTATCTCTCCCAAGTGGCTGCTGCTAGCGCAAACCAAAAGGTGCCTCGCTTGAGTTACATATTCCTCTTCAAACTATAACTATGTTATCGTTAACTAGGGACCTGTAAGTTTGTGTCATGGCATCCGTAATGCCAACAGACCCGGTCGTCGTTGGGATCGAACCAGGGAACCTCTGGCGCTTAATGCATGTGCCTCTACTGTATGAGCTAAAAGGCTCTTACCTAAGGCTGCAGACCAGACTCATTTAACTCTAAGTGGTCTCAATGCCACAGAATGCCCAGGAGGTGTATGGATTACATACTTCTCCTAGCTGAGGAAGCACATCCGGAGTTTCAGAGACTTCCCAGTTGAAATACCGGACAAGCCTCCACTTGTAATGCCGACAGACCCTGGTTGGCAGTGGATGGGATCGAACTGGGGACCTCTGGAGCTTAATGCCTGAGCCACTACAGCGTGAGCTAAAAGTCAACTGCCTGGTAGCTAAGGCTGTAGAGCAGTCTCACTAACTTTCTCTGGCTAAGTGATCTTGGTGCCACTAGATAGGACAGAACACCACACCCAGAAGGTGTGTGGGTTACACATCCACATGGGAGAGCTACAGCACAGCACTTTGGTGTGCACTACGGTTCACACCCTTTTAGTCTGAACTACAGGGCCAAGTAGACAAGCCCCAAATATCACAACACAAAGCATGAGAGCAGGAAACACTGCAGTTTGGGCAGCATAATGAAAACTTTAGTTCTAGTAAGCCTAATAAGGCCCTGAGCTTGGAAGGTGCTGAGTACCTCCCGAGTCTGAGAATTAAGGATGCTCAGCACTTCCCAGGATCAGGCCCTGAATGTCCATTATACTCAAACTGAAAAGAATCTGGTCATGGAACTCAAATGCAGGTGGGGCAGTTAGAGATCTGAGCTCTGTCAAGGGCGTCCTATATCTAGTCACTCAGGGTCATAGTTTGATACCCACATTGATCCCAGGTTATGGGACTCTGGTCCATAACTGCTCTGTGCCTCAGTTTTCCCTTCTATAAAATGAGGATACAATACAGCAGCCACTTGGGAGATAAAGTCACTAATTTCTGTAGAGCTCTTTGTGATTGTTGGATGGAAGGAACAATAGAAATGCAAATGTGAGTATCATTCTTTGGACACAGGCTACTTGTTCAGACCTTATGAATCAGTATGATTCCTTTCTATTGCAAATAAGTGTTGTAGTTTGTGTGATTGAAATAACAGACTATATATATATAAAGAGAGAGAGAGAGAGAGAAGCCCTGTTATTATATATAAGTTACATAAGCATACATTATTTTATTTTTAGCCATAAAAGTAACTGGTGCAAGCCTATGGTTTAGTACATAACTGGGATGATAATACTTAGACCTTGCTACATTGGGGGAATTATAATTCCCTTTTACAGTCATGGCTAGGAAATGATTATTGCAATGGTAACAAGTTTCCGGACCTGAACTCCCCAGCCAAGGTGCAGGGGGATGGAGAAGCCAGGAAAGGATCTGTGGAAGCTGGATTTCAGTGCAGCCTTGAAGTATTTAATCAAATGCAAGTAGCTGGAGTGCAGTGGTAGTTATCACTGACAAGGCATTACTTATGGGGGAAGCCCGAAGATATGATTTTTAACTTCTATGCGTCAATGGGTAGTGGAGCTGTAGCAGTATTTTTGGAAGGAGAGGTTAAAACAGGGTGAGACTCTTGGACTTAAACAGAAAATATAAGCCACATGCGGAAGAGTTTGGTGTGATTGCCTGATTTGAAAGCTGGGGTTTCACTGCAGTAATTTTGTAGGACTCATTTGAAAGAATGAGGTGAATCAGATATTGGTTTGTCCGTGCTGGCTATTTGCATCTTCCTGATGATGGTAGCACTTGCTAGTAAGGCAGTTTTGATAGTGAGGTTAGCTGTAGTAGCTCTTCTGTAAACGCACTACCTTGGAATTATCTTCTCTAAGCAATCAAAAACTGAACAGCATCAGGCTACTCTGTTACTTGGATGGGAGACTCTAAGGAAATATACTTAGCGTGCTTCAAGAAGTGGTATTGGTTATTGATCCCATGGGGGCATGTTGTCTCTCTGAAGACTTATCTATGTAGGAAAGGTTTTTTGGTATAACCTGAGGTGTGAATTTAAACGGATTGTCATACTGGTCTAGCTCCTTGGAGAGACATTCTCATTCCAATATGAGTGACATTTTTCAGTTTAACTTATGTCACTTGCGAAGCAGTTTAAGCTCTTCTGGAATTCCTGTTCTGGAGTAAGAGTGTACACATGCAGGTTACACCGATATAATAATTAGAGTGTCAAACTATGACTTGTCAAACTTTCCCATGTCGACATAGCCAACGTCATTGCTGCACCAATGTCCCAGCATAGTACTGAGGATATTGTTCTCTTGTAGATAGAGTGTAATACTGAAGTCCTCACCACTTTTAGGCAATAAGCCCCAAGCCTTTCAACCTGGTCTCTATTCAAAACCTATTTGTGCTTGATGTCAAGGAGTACATGGACTCTGCCTAGGTTTATCCTGTTGTTTGTGTGCATGAGTTACAGTGCATTCAGGTTATGAAAATCTAGTCCCTTTGGTATGAGAGCTAATGCTGGTGACCTGGCCAAGATTCAAATGTTGAGTGATTACATTCTGCCTAAGTCTCTTCTGACCTTTCAGCGGCGGGTGGTGTTCTTCCTCACTGCCTGTCCTGAACTGCTGCTGTGCACTATAGGGTCTTGGACCATGACCAGGATTCCTAGGCAGTACAATAATACAAATAATGAATGCTAGTGATAATCATAATCATAATATTAAAGCGTGTTCAACTCTAGAGGTATCACGTACTGTAGTACATGAAGTTACTGACTCCTCGTGAATATGAAAGGGGACAAGGAGTGGGAGATTGTTCCAAATGCAGGGGCAACATGATGGAAAGTGGGAAGCTGTAAGATGGAGAGAGAGAGAGAGAGATTAGGGAGGAGCCCTCAGAAGAAAAAGGGAGAGTTGCAGGAAATGACAGCAGAGATATAGTTGGGTGTGAATTTATGAAGTCCCTTGAAGGAGCTTGAATGGTGACCTTGGCGTTGTGATGTCACGGTGTTACATCACTAAACGATAATGTTGCATCTTGGCATGGCCTCGAGACGGAATAATTTGGAGAAAACTCCCTGAAGGGAACCCCACTGAGTTTTTCTTCCCATCCCCCGTCCCCAAGAGCCTGATTCTGTAGACATTTCAATGGGAGGGGAGAATGGGCCTTCAGTTTTCATGTGTATTAAAAACTAGCTTTTCTTAGATAGTGGATTTTTGCCATTACTGACACACATGCCACTTAGACAACTCCTTCCTCCCCCGAAAGAACAACAATAACTAAAGAAAAAAGGAAAAAAACCAAGCCCAACCAAGTCACATATTGGATGAAGTTCACAGAACAAAACCATTCTCTTCTTCCAATGACGAATCCATGACATAGACACACACATCTGCTGGCTCCCAGGCCTCTGGTTTTAACCACGAGGTAGTATTTCCTGTCAGCATACTATCCCGACACAATGCTTGTCCTGTCATATGTTACTATCAATCAGTTTTATGAAACTGCATGAAAGGAAAAGGATTAACTCTCTTTAAAAGCATCCCTCATGCCTAGCAAAGTAGTTCTACTTTATGGGGTATAACATACGTTTTCTAATTGTCTTTGTTTGAATATTATTCAGTTGCTTTTAAAATAACGCATTTTGGGAAGCACATGCTGAAATTTGAATACGTCCTAAATCCTGTGTACTGGACTTGTACTATACTGTAAAAAATACACGAAAAGCAGTTTATTTCACCAGTTTAAGGATTGATCTTGCAAAAAAAAATTTATGCCGCTGAGTAACGATACTCGTGTGAGTAGTCCCACTGAGGGTGTTCAGATTGCTGTGTGAAGAATGTTCCCCACCAATGTATGTCTTTGCAATACTGGACCCATTGAAAAGAACTGGAAAACTATCATGTAACTAGTGATGTTACGGGCATGTTAGTTACTGGGGCAGATTCTCAGCTCTTCTCCACTCCCTCTTCACCACAGAGCAGAGACTGGCTACAAACATCTAGCTGGGGATGCCCTCAGCATGGCACAGTTGAGCTGGCCTTTGTGCCATCCTTCCTGCAGCCCCTGGCATGGGGTGTGGACACGTTGGGGGCAACAAGGGGTGGAGGCTGGGGATGGCGGCAGTGTGATCCATGCTTGCAGTTCACAGCGGGCAGATGGTCCCTTGGGAACTAATTCCAGTTGGCTCATGTCAGGTCAGCACCCAGGCAGCTTAGACCTGAGTCTTGAGGCAGGGCCAGACAGAGAATCAGGGAGTCATAACCAGTTCCCTGACACTCCCTTCCACAAGCTACAAAGAATCAGCTCTTAGCTCTGTTTTTATGCTGGCATTATTAAACAGAAGAGATATGGATGAATTATGTTAACTTACAAATGATGTATCTAAGTGAAACACATGGATCACATATGCACACGGGTCCAGATCCACAAAGGTATTTAGGCTCCTAACTGTCATTGAAATCAGGCTAAATACCTTTCAGGATCTGGGCCACATACCCCGTAGTTATCTAAAGGGATGCACCTGCTAATGCTAGAGCTGAATTGGGTCCTCTCTCTCAGTGGCTCTGTCTCTCTGGGGCAAATTCAACCTTGGAATAAAACAGATACAGTAGTGCCAGATCCTCTGCTGATGATTTCCATGGATTTCAATGGCAATTGTGATTTACACCAATGGAGAATCTGGCCCAAAATTTATATTGGAGTCAGTGGAATCTGCCCAGGTCTGAAGGTGGCCTTTTGTCTTTCAAAAATTGGCTACAAACTGGAAATCCAAGTCAGTGTTTAGATGATACTGTAGGACTCCAGAGTTTGTCATGAACTTGTAAGGTGAAAATAAAACCACATTTGTTGACAGTAAATGAGGTAATATTTACATAATACAATCCTACCTGTTTCCTTGTAAAGAGATCAATGGTTGTTTCTTTTGCAATACACATCGGTACTGTATATTCTAGCAGGGACAATAATATGTGAAATGGAACATTTATTCAGGCATATAATTATTTCTATTTTTTTCCATTTGATCTCTATTACCTAGTAATTTATTAGCAGTGGACAAAGTATATGGCAACATAGAAGAACAAAAGCAGCCCCTTGTTATAATTGTCTTTCAAAAAGAGCTTGGTTATTAATATAATTATTAACAAAATGGTAGCGCTCATGGGCCCTTTCCAAGATCAGGGCCCCACTGCGCTAAGTGATGTAGGTACTCAGAGTAAAAGATGATCCGTACCCAAAAGAATTTACAATCTAAATAGACAAGATGTCAAAGGGTGGGGGGGAAACAGAGCTGAAGTGATTTGCCCAAGGTCACCCAGCAGATCAGTAGTAAAGCAGGCAATATGACCCAGGTGTCCTGTATTCTAGCCCACTCTCCTATCTCTTCGACCACTCTGACTTTTGGTATTTATTTATTAGTATCCTGTCAAGCACTAAGGCCTAATCCAAGCCCCCGGGAGTCAACGGAAGTATTTCCAGTGATTTCAAAGGGCCCGGGTCAGGCTCTGAATGAGGATGAGTCAGTTTTCAGCAAATATATACCAGCCGGGCAATTTCTGTTATTGTAAGACACAGGCCATCAGGGAACCTGTCCTCCATTTCTCTGATCTCTCTTTCCCTGGTGGTTACAATCAATCAATCATCATCATCATCTTATTTTTATATAGCACCTTGCATGGCAATTGTATCTGAAAATGCTTATTAGAGTGCCAGAAATAAATATAGATAATAATAATAATAATAATAATTGAGGAGACTCCCTACAGCATTTTAAGATACATTCTGTATAGAGGGTGCAATATAAAAGTAAGATATGATTAAGATTATGATGATATAATAAATCCTTTTACCTTGTATATCTCCAAAGCACTCTGTGAGCAGTCACTATCTAGAAAAAATATGTGTCTATTTCTCCTGTAAAAGGATGTCTTGAATACAGCAAACCTCACGGTCAATCAGACAAGTTCCCCCTCTAGCCCCACCAGCTGCCTGTGCAGTCCCCGCTCCCTCCTCAATGCTGTGTAAAAATGGGCTCTGTGTCAACTGGATTCCTCCCTCCACCCACCCCAGAGGTGACTGCCTTTCAATGGAGGGTGACACACAAATGTGGAGTGTTTTTCAAAGCCCTGGTTAGAACAGGAACGCTGCTATTTGCACCAGTGCAGCTCACCCCTCGAAACCAGGGTTTGCTGTCCCAGCGCTAATAGTGGCTTATAGCAATTTATCCCATCTACGCTCAAGGTTGGGACTAGTAGCTGGCTGCCAGTGCTTGGAATCAGGAAAAATCCCCCGTGTAGATAGCGCGTAAGGGACAAAGTCTGGTGTTCAGTTCCCCATTCTCTCACCCAACAAACTGATTTTAATGCCTGAGGCTACCGGTGAGGACATAGCGATTGTTGCATTGGCCTGATAGGTGACTGCATGACCAATATCTCTAACCCACTGCTTTGTAAAGTCCTTTGAGATTCACAATGGACAAATCTCAAAGAACCTGGAGGCTCAGTGCAGCAACTGTTGAGAAGACGAGGCTGGTCCAGTGGTGAGGATGCTGGTCTGCTATTTAGGAGACCTGCATCTGATACTCTCTTCCCCCCACAGACTTTCTGTGTGATCTTAGGTAGTTACTTCATGCCTCAGTTCCCCATATATAAAATGAGGATATTGCACTGCCTACCTCCCAGGGGTGTTGTGAGGAATAATTCATTAAAGACTGTGAGGTGCTGAGATCCTATGGTAATTGGGATCAAAGAAGTACCTAAGGTAGGTAATAATAACAACTAACTCTTGCACAGCACTTTCCCTCAGTAGATCAAGTGCTTTACAAAGGAGATAAGTGTCATTATCCTTATTTCACAAGGGGGGAAACTGAGGCACAGAGATGAAGTGGTTTGCTCAAGGTCACCCACCCGAGGAACCAGGAATGGAACCCAGATCTCTTAAGTTCAGGGCCTAAGACCACATTCATTTCATAAGACCACACCACCTTTGCCTTGAATTTTGGAAGATTATCCACTCTCTTCTTCTGTTAAGAGATGTCACACAGTCAGATTTTCCCCACAGTGTGTCAAGTCATTCTTGATGTAGGCAGAAGACAATCTGCCTTGCAAATGGAATCAGGGAATGCAGAGCTGCATCCATAGATGTTAGAGGTGGAAAATGCCCATCTATTAAGTCATCTGATCCATCCTGTTAGACCACTGCAGAAAAACATCCTTCACAGTAGCCAGCACAATGCTGTGCCAACCCCATGTGATGAGTTCATGTCAGTTCTGATTTTATAGTGATTCATTCACTCATGCCTATTTTGGATATATAGGAATGAAATATGCAACACATGACCCAAGTCAATTTCATTCTCTGTACAACTGAAAAAATCCATTAGATCTTGCCTCATTGCCTCCTGTTTGGTGTAGAGTAAGTTTCACAAGTTATGTCTGTCTGTCTCCTTTCTCTGCACACCCTATCACATTTAGAACTAGGTACAAGCAGGGAAGTTCAGATCTGTTCCAAACTTTCCCCATGTTCAGGGGTGTTTGGATATAGAAGGTTCCAGTTTGGACCCATCTCTAATCATGATCTTTTTATGGCTTGTGTTATACAGGAGGTGAGACTAGATGATCATTATGGCTCCCTCTGGCCTTGGAATTTGTGAAGATATGAATGATCATTCATTGCATTGAATTGCTGTAAAATATTTTTTAGTATCGAAGAGTTGTGCCAGTGTGGTCTAGGGGGTAGGACACTGATTAGTAGGCACAGGGCCTGGGTTCAGTTCTCTTCTTTGCCATTAACCTGGTGCATGACTTAGGGCTTATCTACACTTAAAACACTGTTGTTGTATAGATGCTATCTACACCACCAGGAGAGATGCTCCCTTGGGCATAGTTAATCCACCTCCCTGAGAAACAGTAGCTAGGTCAATGGAAGAATTCCTCTGTTGTCCGAGTAATGTCTACACGGAGACGTGGGTCAGTTTAATTACACCACTCAGGGATGTATATTTTCCATACCCCTGACCGACGTAGTTAAACCAACTTAACTTTCTAGTGTAGACCAGGCCTTAGGCTCAGTGTTGCAACACCCAACTTTTTGGCTCCCTGCTGTCAAGTGGCATTCACATTCCTGAGTTAGGCTTCTTATCCAGTGCATGGGGAGAGTTAGGCTACTAAAAAAGAGATTCACAGAAGCCAATATATTGAGTGGGGAACCACCTTAGCTAGCCAGTAGGAAATGCCGAGGAGAGAGGTTAACCCCCACCGCTATGTGCCTATTCTGAGGTTCTGAGAATCTAAAATTTGGGCGTAAGTGCCTTAAGTGGCAGTAAGTTCCCTCTGTGAATCCCACTCTTCACCTCTCTGTGCCTCTGTTTATCTTCTCCACTCTTTGTCTGTCTTGCCTGTTTAGATCGTAAGTTTTTAGGGGCAGGGACTATCACTCACTATGTGATTGTCCAGCACCTAAAACTATGGGTCCTGTGATTGTACAGCACCTAACACTATGGGTTTATTTCTATTAAATAATATGTATAATTATTATTTGCACTACAGTAGTAGTGCCCAAAGGGCACTACTGTAGTGCAAATAATAATTATACATATTATTTTAATAGAAATGTATTAATAAATAGCGATTCAGCCAATAAATATAATTTAATGTGGATTACTGTATTATTAATTTATTGCTACTTAAAGCCTTTTCAGTGCTTGAGAATTTTGTTTTGGTTAGATCATAGGGTGCAGTAACATGTAGAATCTCAGCAGGAATTTGCTACCTGATCTGCACTCATTAGTGTCTTTAAAGAATAAAATTGTTCATGCCTCCATCTGCCTGACAAATTGTATCAACTTTCATCAGACTTCTTTTGCATCCAGTATGAATGGCTCCAAAACAAAGCGTGTGGCATATGAGTTATGTAAAAATCTTCCCAGATGTTTCTGAAGCCCTGGTATGAGTGAGTGTGATCTTTGATCTTCTGAAATTAATGTGATTTACAATGAGTGGCAAACTTTGTGCCTTTCCTAACTTCCTCATTGTTTGCCCATGCTTTGGAGTTGAGCCAGCCAGATACACAGCACGCAGACAGGGATCCTTGCACGTGTCTCCTCGAGGTTTGGAAAGTGCAAATAGCAACTCAGGTCAAAGACAGTCAATGTCTTCAAGCACTGGGAAATTTCCAGGAGAGGTTCCCTATATTTAAGTGATTCTGTACAGTGAGAGAATGCAGAAAGAAGCCCCTCTATCCCTTAGCTTGCAAGGCTGAGTTACATAAACACTTGGCCCTGATCCTGCACATGCTTAGCTTTAGTCACATGAGTAGCAACATTGGCTTCAGTGGGACTATTCAGGAAAGTAAAGTTAAGCATGTGAATAAGTGTTTGCAGGATCAAGCTCTGAGGGTATTTCTACACAGCAAAGAAAAACCGGAAGCTGGCCCCTGCCAGCCAACCTGGGCTCCCAGGGCTCAGGCTGTGGGGCTGTTTCATGGCTGGGTATACTTCTTGGCTCTGGCTGGAGCCTGAGCTCTGGGACCCTCCTGCCCCACAGGGTCCTAGAGCCCAGGCTCCAGCCTAAGCCCGGAGTCTGCAGAGCAAGGAAACAGCC
Organism: Caretta caretta; assembly: GCF_965140235.1. Lineage (NCBI taxonomy): Eukaryota > Metazoa > Chordata > Testudines > Cheloniidae > Caretta > Caretta caretta. Next base: position 342,981,973 of record NC_134206.1, on the reverse strand, counting down.
CCACAGCTCGAGCCCCACGACCTAAGTGGGCTAGCACATGCCAGCTATGGGTATCTTGTTGCTGTGTTGACATACACTGACACTGTGAGATAAATGCTCAAGTAGGGCCTGAGTGTGCTGCAGAGCCAGTGCGTTTTGCACTCCATGGAGCAGTGAGCGGTATGCCTTGTATTACTCAGCAGTTGATTAAGGCTTGCCATGGCTGGGCTCTGCAAGAAGGTCTGTGGGCTCCTCGTCGGCTAAAAGGATGGTGAGGTGAGGTCTCTCCAGGGCAGAGAATGTAATTTCCTGAGTATCTGTACAGCACTGAGCACAATGGACCCTATGGATGGATGAGGGACCTCAGGTGCCCCTGAAAAAAATCATCATAATAATAATTAATAATTTTTTTTGCTTATGTTTAAACACTTGATTCTGATTTCTGTTAATGCATCCCCAAGTCATAAGTATTTTCCCAATCATCATTAATAATAACAACAATAAGAGTAATTGTTAATACCTAGCTCTTATGTGAACAAATTTCAGCCTAAAGGTTTTTCACTCTGGTTGGGATTTTCCAAAGCATCTAAGCGACTTAGGAGCTCATGTCCAATTGAAACTCAATGGGACTTGTGCTCCTCAGTCACTTGGGTGCTTTGTAAAATAGGCAACGGAGTGTGTTATTGGTTAGGCAATAGTCAACTACATTTAAGTAGGAAAATTGCTTTTCTGCAAACAAGCACGCCCCTGCTTCGGTCTTCCACTGAACCACTAACTGTTTCTTGTTTGTATGCTGTACAGTTAGTCAGAACATTATCAGGAAACAAAACATGTCAGAGTGTTACTTATTTGTCATTTGCCACTGGTACCTACACCCTCAAGTCAACCTTGTTTAGGAATAGTGTTGCACCCCACCGGTATCAAGGAGCCTTTTTTGGGGCATTCTGCTATCTTATTGCCTTGGTTCACTGTACACATGAATTCTTAGACGCAGATTAGAGGACTGTTTCAAAGGCTACACAGATTGCCTTCTAAGGGGGGAGGGAATAGTGTTGTCACAGACTGCATGAGCTGTTCTGCAAAGCCGGCCGTGTTTTCAACCTCGTCGGCTTTACAAGGCTAAAGATCAGAGAGACATTCAGCTTGGCAAGCAGCTGGACATGTCAGCCGCAGTGGGTGCCATGGGCAGTAAAACGGCACCACCCAGGACTGAAGATTGAACATCTGTGGCTGTACAGCGCACTGCCATTCAGGGTCTAAATGGCCGGGCGGAGATTTGTGTGTGTGTGTGTGTTCTCCTTATCAAAGAATGCTCTTGTAATGTGCTTGTGGCTGGGTAAGAGACAGAATCGGTGAATGCAGTTTCGGTTTTTCAAGTGCATGTCTTCCAGCGAGTGATTCATCAGCTGCTGTTACAGAAAAGTATGTTGGGAAGCTTGCAGCTGCGGGCTCGGGCTGCAGTTTCTGTGTCTGTTGCTAGGGCTCCTGCATTAAATATCCCAATTCTCTGCACTCAAACCTAGGAAAAATTGACATTCTGACTTCCCATAAGAGAATGGAATACGTGATTCACAGCCCTTCTTCTGCAACATTAATCAGGCCCTGTTTACATGGAGAGAAGCCAGAAGGGCTAGAGCCAAAGAGGTATGTTCAGAAAGCCAAATGGTGATGTCATTTGTGGCAAAACAGCAACGGCACGCCACTTAACTGGCTTAGATGGTTTGTAGCCCTCAGTGGGAGCAAATCCCAGTGAAGAGATGGAGAAGCACTCGGGGTTTTTTGGCTTTGCTGTCGAGTTACATGGGTTTACTATGGTTTGTTTATCAAATAGCATAACAGAACCATCAGCTGGAACCTAGAGTGTTTAAAGTTAAAGCTAGGCAGTCCATCCATGTGCTATTGCTAGGAAACTGGTGGGGGAGGGAGTTCATAGGTTCTGCGCTTGGGACACAAATCACAACCGTTTCTGTGTAAACTGTGTGAAATCATGTTGGGGGTTTTAGTGATATCATAGAATCACAGAATATCAGGGTTGGAAGGGACCTCAGGAGGTCATCTAGTCCAACTCCCTGCTCAAAGCAGGATCAATCCCCAACTAAATCATCCAGTTATACCCCATTTCTTTGTATAACTGTTATTAGTTATAGTGTGGTAGGACAGAGAGGCTCCAATCAGTATGAGGAACTCATCAGTCTAGCTGTTATACAAACACATAGTAAGAAACATCCCTGCCCCGTGGAGTTTACGATCTAAATAGATAATGGGTTATTATTCCCATTCTACAGAAGGGGAACTGAGGTACACAGAGATTAAGTGACATGCTTAAGTCAAACAGAACATAACTCTCCTGAGTGCTAATGCAGTGTTTTAATCACAATGCATCTACTAGTGCAGGGGTTCTCAAACTTTTTCTTTCTGAGTCCCCCCATCCCGCACAACATACTATAAAAACTCCAGGGCCAAGCAAAGGGGTCTTGGGGCTCCTGGCTTCAGCCACCGGGTGTGTTGTAGGGGGGTTCATGGTTTTAGCCCTACAAGGCTTTGGAATTCAACCACCAGGTGGGGGGCATGGCTCAGGATTTCATCTGTGGAATGGGGGGGCTCAGAGGTCTGGGTGAGAGAGAGGGCTCAAGGCTTCTGCCCCCTGGGGACACCAAGGTTCCGGGCTTTAGATCCATGGGGGATGACAGGATTTGGGGCACCTGGCTTTAGCCCTGCAAGCAGTGATGAGGCTCAGGGTCGGCGCAGCTCTTCTCCTGGCTTCAGCCCTGCGGGGGACACCAGGGTTTGGGGCGCCGGGACTCGGGGCATAGGGCTTTTGTTGTGGGATGCTGGGGCCCCTTGAAACCGGTTCGCAGCCCCTCCCTGGGGGGGGTGCGGACCCCTGGTTGAGAACGACTGTACTAGTGTTCAAGGGAAAATCATCTCCCATTTATATATTCCCTTTTAACCAGCAGCGTCTCAAATCACTTTCCAAATGTAACAAGGGAGTTTTACAAACTGTATCTAAGACTCTGCCCACTGCTGAAATGCAGCCAGCTCTGGGGCTTTACATGGCAGATGTTTAACAAAGCACTGCAACACCGCACAAGAGCAGGAGGAATTTAGGTGGGCAGAACGGAAAGTATCCAGTTGGAATTTACCCTGGACACCAGGACATTCCTACCTTTGCAAAAATCACATAGTACCTGTAGACTGGGATTTTCAAAGGAGACTAAGGCACCCACCTCTCATTGGCAGTCAGTGCAAGGTGGGCCCCTAACTCCATCTCCCATTGACTTTCAGTGGAAGACGGCCTCCTAACTCTCTCAGGACAGTTGAGAATCCCAGCCTTAACAGCCTTAGAGGGTGCTAACCTTGGTTCCGCTTTTAATCTGAATGACAGAACCTCTAGTGGCAGGGCCCCCCCATACACCATGTTGTGCCATTGGTTCTACGCTGGCAGAGGGGAGAGTGCCACCCCTTGAGTCATGAATGCTGTCACCTGTGCCAGTACCTTGGAGATCTCTCCTAACTGACTTTAAAGTGAGTCCTGCCCCTTGAGCGGAAGGCAGCAAGAAGATGAGGAATTGGAGAAAAATAACGTAAGTATCCTGGCACTGTATATTTTCGGAATGAGAAATGTGTTCTACCGGGAAACTGACTTGAGAACCAAAGTGGTCTCGCTAAGCAGTGGCAGATTAATTTTGATTTGGAAAAGTAAAGGGCCCATGGTAGCGCTCCCCTCTGGCTAACCCAGACCTGCTCTCTAGTTTCGTGGTCTAGTCGGGGCTGCAGAGTCAGTGCCGTTGGCACCTGGTGACAGAAGGGGTGGTATGCTTTGCATTACTCAGCAGTTGATTATAGTTTGCCATTGCTGGGCTTTGAAAGACCCGTGAGCTCCTCTTCAGATGGGAGGATGCCGAGTGAGGTTTCATTGGGGGTGGAACATAGGGCAGAAATGAGGGAAAGAAGGAAAAGAATTAGAATTGTGTAGATGCAAAGTAAATGTCTCAGAGAGGGAAAGGAAATCCAATCTAGTACTTGCAGTAGGGAACTGAGAGTCAGGATACCTGGGTTTTATTCCCAGCTTTGCCACTGTGTGACTTTAGCCTCATTATTTACCCTCCCCGGGCCTCAGCTTTCCAACATGTTCATGGGTGCAATAATAACCTGGACAATGTGAGGTTAACTAACAGGAGTGAAACACTTCGAGTTCGTGGATGAAGGGCACTAAGCCCAAAATGCCATTCCTGTTCGGGATTCCCCCCAGCTGGTGTAAATCAGCAAAGATTCTATTTTACTTTAGCGAAACCACAGCAGCTGAAGATCCGGCTTCACTATTTTCTACTCTGTCAACACGCTGCCCATTCGACGTCAGCAACATCAACTCCCCCGTTACCAACATTTAATAAGTTTGTTGAGGAAGTTCCTGTTCTTGTCTTTTGTTATAGTCAGTGTTGTTATTAATACAAACAATAATTCAAAGAATTGCAGCTCGCACTGGAGGAGTAGAGAACCTTCCTGCTTAGACACAGCTCCGAAGGGGATTGTTTACTTAGCTTGACTGTCCTTTTATTGTTAAGAAGGGGAAATGATGGTAGTGTTTGTATAAGAAGGAGACTTTAAATTATCCCACAGGATCTCCTCAAAGGGACAGGAGAACGGCATGTGTGTTTTAAATTAAACCTCCGTAAGAGTCGCTTTTCACCCTATTAATGAGGCCCTTTGGTATTGATGGAGACGTCAGAATGCTAGTGGGGTGCTCTGTCTGGATCAGGTGAGGAATACTCCTGTATTTAGGCTCATGCTCAATTGCTTAATCGGTGAACAGCTGACTGGGGGATGGGAGCCACCAGACTGCCAATGACAAAGCCTGGACATGTCTTTCTAAAAGATATGCTCTAGCCCAACCAGAAGCTGTAGTCAGATACAGAAATGGCCAGACAGAATTCTATGGCCTGCATTATGTGGCAGGTCAAACTAGATGACCGTAATGGCCCCTCCTAGGCTTAGCAGTTATAAATCTCTGAACCGGAGGCTGTTCCACTTGACCGTTCTTCACCCTCATTATGGAAAAGATTTAAATAAAAATGATCTGTGGGCCTCCACCACAGCGTGCAAGTGATCTATTAGGGAAAAAATACTGGTTCCCCCTGAAATCAACAGGACTTAGTCATTTAACACCAATGGGACCAGGAATTGGCTGTTAGTGACTCTTAATGGTTGGTAGACCTGGGTGGATGCTACAGAAAGTACTTGTGCTCATTCATGAGAATTAAAGCAGTGAATTCAGTGCAATGGTATTTGTAATCCCCCTTTTCCCCCCCAGCGTTCACAGACATTCAGGCAGGTGTGACTGTGTTCACACAATTATTATTAATAATTATTATTCACATTACTGTAGCACCTAGAGGCCTCAGCTGAGAGCAGGGTCCCCATTGTGTCAGGCGGTGTACTGACACAAAGTAAGAAACAGACCCTGCCCTGCAGAATTTCCAGTCTAAAGAGACAAGATAGTGAGATTAAGGGACTTGCCCAATATCACACAGGAAGTCTGTAGCAGGATATGAAAGTAGAGTTCCTGAGTCACTTAACCACAAGACCATCCTTTGGAGAAGTGATGAATTTGGAGAGTGAACATGATTAATATGTGGGGTAAATGTTTGATGGAAATGGCTTTAATATTCATGTTTGCATTCAGATATGGACATCCCTGCCCCAATGCACCTATCTGCAAGTGTACATGTATTTGTGCCTGAAAATACTGTACCATATTTACAGACATCCACTTAGGGAGGAAAAACAACCACTTGGGTGAATGAATAATGAATGAATGCTCATTGTAGATGGTTCTAGTGTGATCCATCCTACTTCAGAAAGAAGACAAAGAAGCAGAAGCAGAAGCAGAAGATGGTCAGGGATAATAAGGGAACAGAGGAGGTGCAGAATTCTCAAGATTAATTGTTCATCGCAAATAGACTGACCAACTCTAATAATTTGCCTGAAAGCATATCGTCCCACCCCCAACCCCCATTAGTGCTCCATCCTCTCTCTTCACATCATCTCCATGGCTGCAGGAGTTAGGACAGGCTGTGGGAAAGGAAACATTTAATTATCTATGATCTTCTACAGAATGAGGGTGCTCCAGAAGCATTTAGTCAGTGCCACTGGACGGTAACAATTATGTTGGTGCACTAAAGCGGTAGAGAGACAGTACGTGAGGTAAAAGCTCACTCGTCCATTAGGATGAATCTGGAGTCACAGCAGCGCTTCTGAGAAGCCTGGATTCTCTCAGTTCGTGTGTGTATGAGTTAACAGTCTGTGGCAAAAGAACTGCCGTCACCTTGTAAACTTCCAGCTCTAACCCTCAAACAACACCAAGCTTATGTGCAGCTGTGCATATTTCCTGTAACCACTCCACAAATCCATGGAGTTCATAGTCTCCTGAAGTCTGAGGCATATGGAGGTATACGTCTCGCAGAATCATCATCCTAGGCATCTAGACCTCCAAATTGTCTTGGAATAATACTACAGTTTTACTTCAGAAAGGCCAGATTCACTCCTACTTTATGCCAGTTTTGTCCCAGAGAGTTGCCTCATGAAGGATCAAAGCCAGCTAGAAGAAACCAGGAAATAACACCGTGGACATTCGGGGCATCAGGACACTGACAGTTCAAGAAAGATGCAGACTGTGCAAATTCTTGGCCATGCTCTGAAGGCAAAGACTGTTGTTGAACCAACCGAGCCCTTCTTGGCACCACACATGACACAAACCAGACTCCAGCTCCTCGATACCAATAAGAGTTCCACTTTGGGATGGAGGTGGCCTGCATTCCACCTTAATCCTAAAAATAATGTTGCCACAAGACACTAGACCAAGGGTGGGCAAACTTTTTGGCCTGAGGGCCCCATGGGGTTTTGGAAATTGTATGGAGGGCCGGTTAGGGGAGGCTGTGCCTCCCCAAACAGCGAGGCGTGGCCCGGCCCCTGCCCCCAATCGCCCCGCCCCTGCTTCTTGCCCCCTGACACTCCTCCCCTGGGACTCCTGCCCCATCCAACCCTCCCTGTTCCCTGATGGACCCCCCCCGGGACCCCTGCCCCATCCACCGCCCACCACTCCCTGTCCCCTGACAGCCCCTGGAACCCCCACCCCTGAGTGCCCTCTGCTGCCCCATCCAACCCCTCCTCTCATTGCTGACTGCCCCCCTGGGACCCCTGCCCCATCCAACCACCCCTTCTCCCTGACTGCACCTGGAACCCCTGCCCCTGACTGTCCCCCGCCACCCCATCCAACTCCCCCTCCTTCCTGACTGCCCCCCCCCGGAACCCCTGCCCACATTCAACTCCCCCGTTCCCTGCCCTCTGACCACCCCGACCCCTGTCCACACCCCCGCCCCCTGACCACCCCCTCGAACTCCCCTGCCCTCTATCCAATCCCCCCTTACCCCTGCCTGAAGCACCGGTGGCTGGCAGAGCTACAGCCGTGCCGCCCGGCTGGAGCCAGCCATGCCACTGTGCAGCGCAGAGCACCGGGCAGGCCGGGCTCTGCAGATGCGCGGCCCTAGGAGCTCGCAGCCCCGCTGCCCAGAGCATTGCGCTGGTGGTACAGTGAGCTGAGGCTGTGGGGGAGGGGCCGGGGTAGCCTCCCGGGCCAGGATCTCAGGGGCCGGGCAGGAGGGTCCCATGGGCTGGATGTGGCCCACGGGCTGTGGTTTGCCCACCTCTGGACTGGAATGTGCTCAAACAACTCCTAATCGTGGGTGGAGCATCCCATGCCTCGATGATCAGATGAATATAATCCCAGCATCTTCAGGTATTTATGACCTTCACTGGGCTAATAAAATGTAGAGAACACAAGGGGAGATGAGCTGGGCCAAAACTAGACCAGCCACATCATTCAATTAGGTCTCAGTAATGGATATGATCGCCAGCTGATCTCCCCCAAAACAATAATTCCAGGAAAGAGACCTTTTTCATCTGGGCTTCATTGCTGCAGCTTGCTTAGGTCGACCTGTTGAGCTAAATCACAGCAAAGGGGAATCCTGACCAATTGTCTTTTTGGTTGCTGTCACTGGTCACCCACTCCCCTACTGTCATGTTCTCCCATTATCAGGATAGACGCCCCCCCACATGTTTTCTCCCTCCTCAAGGCATCAGGGCACACGGACAACTGCCAGCACCTCACCTGCATCCTCTCAGCCACCTCCAAGTGGAACCCATCAAAGGGACAGATCTCTCAGGGCTGCAGCCATCTCTAGCCCCCTCCAGGGATGAACATAAGATCTCTCTATTCATGGGAAAATGGAGCCCTCCCTGATCCCCTCTCCACACACAACTTCATGCTACCTTTGCTATACCACCCTCCCTGAACCAGCCATTTCCAAGACAAGGGACAAGTAGGCTGGGTCTCATCCAAAAGACACGTTGGCTGACAGAACTGGGGGTTGCAAAAGGCGCACTGGGGCTGCTAAGAGATGTAGTTACCCAACCTAGCCTTATGTGGTGATGGCAGAGTCAGGGTTGACAAATGGATGGGGTGAAAGTCCTGCACTCCTCAGCATCTTCACACAACATCTGTTGGCCTGAGAGAGAGCATCACTGGTAGTCATGTCCCCTTGAAACATCCTGAGCAATTCTTCTGCTTCTTTGGTGCTACACCCTACAAATACTCATAGACTGTGAGCCTATGCAGAAGCGATCTAAGCAAGCAAATGGTAGGTGGTGGCTTTTATTTAGTGAACTTTTGGGATTTAATGGGTATCAGACATTCTCTTTGAAGTTGATTTTGGGGGGTTTTACAATATTATATGAGAATTACTACAATTTATCTTGGCCCATCTGCCATGTAGACACAAGCAATTACAACAATTGCTATCAAGCTTTCAAAGAAAAAACAAATACTTGACAAGTTTTTCTTTTTTTTTTAATATATCTTTCTCTAGCCAAATGGCTCTGTCTTTCTTGTCAAATATGGTTTATTCACTTTTTGGTTAATGGTCCGATTATTTTCTTTTTGGGAAAGCCAATAAAATTGTTTCCCCATTGTTTCTGTCAACATTAGATCTTCCATTTCTGTACATAGTTGGATTTCATAACATATTAAATGACAGCAGGTCAAATCCTAAGGTCTTTACTCGCTCTTGGAACTGGCTGAATGACACTAGCAGAGGTTCACAAATATTTTCATTCATGATAATGGTGGGTTTGCTCTTTTGTTATTCATGGACTCCCACTGGGCCAGATTCTGATATCTCTACTCAGCTTGAGAGGTTCTCAAGTGGCCTCTTTATCATAAATGGGATTTAGAACCAGATGTTCCTCGGTACTTAGGCACCCAATGCCCACTGATTTCACCTAACTCCCTTTGAGGATCTGTGGCTTGCTCATGGAGTAAACTACTCCTAAACATGGGTGAGGGTGGCAGAACCTTTCTCATTCGTAATTGTTCGTGAGTTTTCAGACAGTTGTCCTGGTTAGTCATGCAAATATTTGCAAATGCCAGAAGTTCACTAAATGAATACTCAGTTGGAAAATGTATGTGTCCATTTGTCATGCTGTTTAAAAAAGATTCAGCCGCCCAGTGATAGGTGCGTGTGTTTGCCGCTTTGGCAGGTGCACCCCGACTAACCTTATTCTAGCTGGCACCGCTAAAAATAGCAGTGAAAATGCATCAGCCCAAACCCCCTGCGTGGACCAGGAATGTGAGTACCGGTGAAGGGTTCCTGGTGCTGCCATGTGCTGTGCTGCCATGCATGTCTTCACTGCTATTCTTAGCTGCGCTAGCTAGACTAAAGCGAGCGTGACTGGGTATGCCTACAGGCTGCGGTCGCACCTCCGAGTGCAGGGCAGACATGCCCCAGAGCGGAAGCAATGCCACAGGGCATAGGTGACCGTTCACACGCTGCCAATAAAAAAACGGCGAATAGTCAAAGTGACCAGTTTGCAGACAAGCCCATGGGCTGAAAATCGTTACCACTTAGGAACCCTAGAATCGACGGGTCAGATCGGGATTGGCTTGGGAACGATTTGCAAAGAGAAAGGAAAGAAGGCCCAAACTTATTGTGTAAATTGTTTGTAACAATATTGCAACAGGCTGGGTTCAGTCCTTAATCGGCAGAAACTACAGCAGCCTCACACGCATGTTGAACATGAGGGATGACCGAATAGAAACTTGCACCACACTTGCCCTCAGGACAGGGGGCAATTACCCGATACAAACCTCTGGGATCTCCAGATATTGCCCTTCTAAGGGCCTGATTCACAGAGATGCACTTATACCCACTTATACTCTTCCTGGAATCAGTGGGAGTTGCACGTGCTTAGCTCTTTTCAGGATGATTATTATTTGCGTTATAATAGCAGCTAGACACCCCAACTGAGATCAGGCCCCCATGGTGCTAGGTGCTGTACATACACATAGTCTGAGCCGGTCCCTGACCCAAAGATCTTACAATCTAAATAGACAAGAAATGCAGGGCAGGAAGAGAACACACCTATAGCTTCATTTTGTAAGTGGGGAACTGAAACAAAAGTCATGAAGGTCGATGGAGCTAGGAACTGGACCCAGATCTTCTGAGTTCTACACCACTCCTTTAACCAAAAGACCAGTGGGGAGCTGGAGCTGGTTCGCACTGGTTCGCGCGAACCGGTTGTTAAATTTTGCAGCCGGTTTAGAACCGGATGTTAAAGGGGTTAGGCAAACTCTGGCCTGCGGGCCACATGTGGCCCCCAGGACCGTCCTGTCCGTCCCTCCTGAGCTCTCGGCTGGGGAGGCTCCCCTGAGAATTTCTACTCACCCGGCGGCCCTGCGGTCTTTCGGCGGCACTTCGGCGGCGGGTCCTTCAGTCGCTCCGGGTCTTCGGTGGCACTTTGGCGGGGGGTCATTCACTCGCTCCGGGTCTTCACCGGCACTTTGGCAGCAGGCCCTTCAGTGCCGTTGAAGATCTAGAGTGACTGAAGGACGTGCCGCCGAAGTGCTGCCGAAGACCCAGAGTGACTGAAGGAACCGGTTCTTCAGCTTCTGGCAGCTCATCACTGCATAAGGCCACCCTCTCTTTTTGGCCAAATGAGGATTAGACTCTATATGAAGATCTAAGACCAGTGGGGGATGGGGGTGAGGAATCCTTGCCACCTAGTTAAAAAAGTCTTTTGAAAAAAGCTGTTATTTTTATTCATGTTAAAAAAACATTTCCCAAAGTCCACATGTATTGTTATGTCTCTCAGATGCATTACATCACACGAGCCTTCTGAAAGGTGTCCAAATCCTGCATTAAAGCCCTTGTGGGAAAAGTAGAAAAAATAAATGGCTGATGTTAAATGGCATTTGGAAAACGGTATGAAATATATTGCCTCGATGCTGTGAAAATGTAACCTACTAATGGATGCTTCAGTTGTGAGTTAAGGGTTATGCTACCTCATTAAACTCCATTCTGAAGCTGGACAAACTCACATATACACCCTTCCTTCCCCGCGGCTAGTCTGCCAGGGAAGAATGGTACACCATATGTTAGCTGCATTATATGTTGCTAAAAGTGTAATGGGAGGATGTGGCTTTACACTAATTTTGGGTGGACTTTGTCACAGGCATATTTCAGATATGGGCCTGGATAGCTACATAAGAATTCTTTTTATATAGATTCTCCTTCCACCATTGTCACCATAGTAGTCGAGTGCCTTCCAGTAGTGGCATGTGCAGTTCATTCTCTCTCTCATCCTCGCCCCAGGGAGAGAATTGTGTGTGCAGTGGAGTGGTTCGTTATGGTAGGGTTTTTGTTTGGGTTGGTTTGTTTGTGTTTTAAATATGCACACTGTTCTGTATTTAGGTCAGAGAAGACTGGTCAAAGAAATGTACCTTGCACTTGGAGTGGAAGGAGGTTAGGTTTGCAATGGTCCTTAGTTCTCAGGGAAGTTAATTCCATACCAACCCCCAAGAAAGCTCCATTTCCAGCCCAGATGAGTTTTACTCTTATGATAGAAAGTTGCATTCTGGCTGGGGGGTGGAGTTGTCAACCACGGTCTTCATCCCAGGCCTTTAGATGATCTTTTAGATATTGTAGGCCAAGGCCACAGAGGGAACATCTCCACAGCAAAAAAGAAAACAAAACAAAAGAAAAATCCCAGTAGTGAGTCTGGGTCTACAGAAACCTTCTCCCCAGGCTTCATAGCCTGAGCTTCAACCTGAGCTGGAACGTCTACATGGCTGCTTTTAGCACCATAGTGTGAGCCCGAGTCAGACTTGCTGCTTTGGTTTTTTTCTTTTTTAGCTGTACAGACCTACCCCATGTGTCTTGAAGATAAGGATTTTGACCTTGAAATTGACCTGATATTCCCCTGGAAGCCAGTGGAGAGTGGAGGACAGGTCTGCTAAGGAGACACACTGCAGCATTCTGTACAATAACAGACTATGTACCTTTCCAGAGTAATCTACCAAAAGATGCATCTTCCACCAGTGGAGAATGTGAACTGCTTGTGTAACACTGACAGAGCCTGGTTGTCAGCTAGCAGGATCAAAACTGGGGCCTCTAGATCTTAGTGCATGAGCCTCTACCGCATGAGCTAAAAGCCACCCGCCTCTTAGCTAAGACTGTAGAGCAGACTCATTTTAATTCTCTCTAAGTGGTCTTGGTGCCACTAGATGGGACAGAACACCACACCCAGAAGGTGTGTGGGTTACACGTGCATTAGCAGGGAGTGAATATTAGAATTATCCTGCCACAAACTACCACTGTGGATGTTTCTGATGCGCGAAAAGTTACTGCATCTTCAACAACCTGCCCTTGCAGTGACAACCCATCCTCTTAAAAAGGTTGTGAGAAGAAGGACGGATGTGTGACATCTACACTCCTGGGGTCAGTAGATCTGTTTGGTTTTTTCCTGCCAGCATAGTTCTTGTGTGGGTAAATCACTTATCTCTCTATGCCCTAGGCCGCACAGAGGATTTTTGGGGGCCAGGGCAAAATCTGAAATGGAGGCTGTCCACCTTCCAAAAGAATTACCACAGCAATGAAAGAGACCCGGGGAGTGTTGGAGAGTGAGCCCGCCTCACACTCATCCCACAACAGTGGTTTCTGTCCCGCGGGGCTGGGCCCAGCTCCCTGCTCTGGGTGAATCGGCACACAGGATTGCAGCACCACTTGGGTTTGGCCCGTCCACCACTCACTCAAATTCCATGGGTTTGGAGGCTCTCTCAAACAGGGTTCCTGTGGGGTCTACCCACAATGGCACTGTCTATGCCTCAGTTTCCCCATCAGTGACAGTGGGATAATGATACCCAACTACTACACAGAGTTGGTGTGAGTGTTCATTTTGTCATGTTTGCTTCCTGCAAACAGAGATCCTCAGATAACCGGTGCAAATTATAATTTTATTTCTGGCTTGCACTCTTGCAGTCTCATAAAAATCCTTTGTTAATTGGTTCTATGGTTCCTTTCTTGCTAGTTACTGATAAAAAAAGAAAACACAGGTCAGAAATACAGCTATAATCTTGGAACACACGCATCCTGTGATGCAATTCAGTATAAATGAAAAGACACATCATCAACTAAGACATACATGGTACCACATAAATAAACCCGCATAAACAGAATTTCAACATGACAAAAACACAAGGGTAGCTAATTCTTTCCTGGATTACACCTATGCAAAACCAATGACTTTGGGCATTACAAATGAATCCTTTATCTTCTGAGCAGGTACCAGATAAAGATGATATGGAAGAAAGCTCCATATCTCTTCTAGTAACTTTCTGGAACCTGACAATAACCAATCCACATAAGATTATAAGACTTTCAATCCTGGATCAGATTTGTACATTTACAGATAAAGAACACATGACACAAAGACCATAAATAAGAAGTTGCCAGTTTTCCCCATAGTTATCTCTAGCAAACATTCCAGTTTTCATGTTTGTTTTGCTGCACAAAAACAATCCATAAAAGGCACCCAGGATGGTCTTCTCCTTTTATTCTGGCATTACACCTGTGTAACTCCATTGACATCAGTGGACTTACTCCTGATTTACCCCATGGCTAGTGAGAAGAGAATTGGGCAGACTTGTTTGTCTTGTGAGATTAAACCTGCACAGATTTGTTGCGATATGCAAAGTCCCAGGCCAGTTGAGCATGGAAGGCAAGTCAGAATTTTTAATATATGAACATGTTTGATCTGGATATAATGCTGGGAACCTTGTGGGATTTCCATCACTTCCTTTATTAAGGCAGGGTAGAAATACCACAAGATTCATTTTTCTCCTGGTATTTCCTTTCTTTTGCCAGGACTAGAAATGGAAGTGCAGAGATGTGCAAAAATTAAGTTTCATACTTCAAAAAACAAACAGTTTGGGTTGGGTCTGAACTTTTGACAAAGGTTCAGGATGTTTTTTCATTGAGACATACGTGTTCCCTCTTGCCTACCGAAACCTTTGGACAAGATTTTTGGGAAGGAGGGTGTTTGGTGTGTTGTGGGAGGAGTAACTGCTTTATGTTGGGAGTGCAATCAAAGTCACAACAAAGACGACCCCTACCATCATATTTTAACGGGCCTCCATGTTAGTCATCCCTAGCATGGACTGCTACACCCTCCTCTCTTCTGGCTTCCTTGCATCTCATCTCTCTGCCCAAAACACTGCTACTAAAATCGCCTTCCTCACCTTCCTCACCTGTTGCTCACAGCAATACATTCTTCAAGTCCCTTCACTGGCTTCCTCTCTTTTTTCATATAGTTCAAGGTCCTCCACATCCGCTTCAAGGCTCCCACCAACCCTGCTTGTGATGCTTGTGATGGTATCTCTCATGTCCTGTGGGGCCCTGAATCCTCTCCCGTTTGTCTTCTACTCCATATGCCAGTCCCTCCACTTGGCTTTGCTTCCTTCTTCTTCTGCACTGGAGGCCTGATCCAAATCCTACTGAAGTCAGTGGAAAATCCCACTGATTTCAGTGGGCTTTGGATCAGGTCCAGAAGACTTCCTTCTTCCAATCCCCTCTTTAATGCCCTCCACCCTCATTACAACCCATTTTTTGATGCCGATCTACTTTACATTGCTTTCTGCTTCCAATTTTGCATCCGGTCATTTATAATTTGTATTGCATTTGCTTAGGCCAGGCTGTGAACTCCTCAGGGAGAGGAAAATGTAATGCTCATAATGAGGCCTCACCTGGAGTATTGTGTCCAGTTCTGGGTGCCACATTTCAGAAAAGATGTGGACAAATTGGAGAAAGTCCAGAGATGAGCAAAAAATGATTAAAGGACTAGAAAACATGACCTATGAGGGAAGATTGAAAAAATTGGGTTTGTTTAGTCTGGAGAAGAGAAGACTGAGAGGGGACATGATAACAGTTTTCAAGTACATAAAAGGTTGTTACAAGGAGGAGGGAGAAAAATTGTTCTTCTTAACCTCTGAGAATAGGCTAAGAAACAAGGGGCTTAAACTGGAGCAAGGGCAGTTTAGGTTGGACATTAGGAAAAACTGCCTAACTGTCAGGGTGGTTAAGCCCTTGAATAATTTGCCTAGGGAGGTTGTGGAATCTCCATCATTGAGTGTTTTTAAGAGCAGGTTAGACAAACACCTGTCAGGGATGGTCTAGATAATACTTAGTCCAGCTATGAGTGCAGGGGACTGGACTAGATGACCTCTTGAGATCCCTTCTAGTCCTATGAATCTATGATTCTTTGATCTATGCTACAAAGCTGAAAAAGTCCCACACTCTTTAATATCCAAGGAACATGATCCACGTTGGCAGCTTCTCGTGCGGTGGATCCTGAAAAGGTTCGGAGGTTTGGGTGAGGCCTCAGAAACGTGGAGGCTTATCCAGAATGTCTGAACATCCTGGGTCTGCCAGTGGGGCTGGAAATTTCTTTACAACTGGCTATGTAGCAAAACGTCTGGTGTTTCCTATTTCCACCGAGGCTGGAGATGCTGAGAGAACAACCTCTGTTCTCAGAATCTTAATGCTCCAGTTCCTAGATGGAACCAGAGTGAAGGAAAACCTCAATAAGCCCCTCAAGCTTCCCCATCTCTCCCCCATCCCTGGGAACAGTCTCCATCCCAATTAACTCCTCTTATCTGCCTCTTCTTTCCTATGTCTCTGAAATCCACAGCTCCACCCCATTCCATACCCCACCTCCTGCTGCTCTCCCAGGCTTTCAGAACCATGCCTCCACCCTCCCCAGTTGCTGCTGCTTCTCTCCCAGACCCCAAGAACCATGGATCCAACCCATTATGCTTCTCCCAGCTGCCGCTGTTCTCCCACACCCTCGAGAACCACGGAGGCAACTCAATTATCCTTTCTCCACCTGCAGCTTCTTTCCCACACCCCTGAGAGTGATGGCATGAACCCAAACATCCCCTCCCATCTGTGGCTTCTCTCCCAGGCCCCCGAGGACCATGGCTCCAGCCCAATCATCCCCTCCCAGCTACTGCTTCTCTCCCAAGCCCTCCAGCACCATGATTCCACCTCAGTCATCCTCTTGCTCATCTTCCAGACTCCTGAGAAACACGGCTCCAGCATAATCACTCCACTCCCCTATGCTGACATTATTTCCCAGCCCAATCTCCCTCCCAAATGCCCCTTTCCTCTTGGCCCCTGGAAAATCCTCTCTGAACCCAGCTTCCCTCTCAGGTATTGCTTCTTTCTTGGCCCCCAAGAATTGCTTCATGAATTCTTGTGTAACATCTGTGCTTGCTGCTTTGTATTGTATGCATGAGTGGTGGTTTGCGGTGCACGCCTGTGTGTTTCCATTATTCTGGATGGGTTGCCTGGGGGATGAATGCTTTGGGTGTTTAAATAATACATTATTGAGATGCCCCGTTTTTTTTTCTTTAAAGACAAGGACTTCGGAGGCCATAAAGAAATGATGTAATTATATTTAATTTTAGTATAGCTGGTATTGTTAGCACTTAGATGAGGGACTGGGAGCCAGGATTTTTGGGTTCTACTCCCAATTGCCTCATGGTGTGACGTAGGGCAAAACGTAAAGGAGTACTTGTGGCACCTTAGAGACTAACCAATTTATTTGAGCATGAGCTTTCGTGAGCTACAGCTCACTTCATCAGTGAGCTGTAGCTCACGAAAGCTCATGCTCAAATAAATTGGTTAGTCTCTAAGGTGCCACAAGTACTCCTTTTCTTTTTGCAAATACAGACTAACACGGCTGTTCCTCTGAAACAGGGCAAAACGTGTCACCTTTCTGCAACTCAGTTTACTGCTCTGTAAACCAGGGGCAGTGGAAATGAGGGGACAAGGGAACTAGTGGAAATATTGTGGGGGCTCCACATGTGTGTGGGGAAGGGGACAGAGGAAAGGGCGGGACCCAGAGGGGCCGGAGCAGCTGTTGCAGGGCCCAGGATTGGGCTGAGAAGCAGGGAGGAGAACGTGGAGGTGCTGGAATGGGCCTGGGAGTAGTTAGGAACCCCTGTGAACTTCCTTCCTACCCTGGAGCCAGCTGCATTTCTCTCCACCCCCATTACTGTCCCCCACCCCAATTATTGAGGTACAGACAGTCTCTGTGCCTCCCTCCACTTCCCCCGTTTACAGGGAGCTCCCCTCCCCCCACTGTTCCTTCCTCACAGAAACACTGGAGAGGTTGAATTTCAAAATGGGTGGAGAGCCTTGCAAGGCAGGCTCTGCATACTGCATGGTTCTTTATTGGGTCTGTCAGCCTTTAAAGGCAAAGAATATGGTGAGGGTACTTAGCTTAGGGTGTCATAAACAGTTATGTGATGGGGGTGTCACTACCCCCTTCCCATATTGCTAAATGGAAAGGCATCCTGGTTAGACAGGAGGAGGGATCCAGGTGGGCTCATGGTATAAAAAAGGGGACCGTGGTACTAGAAAAATCTGAGAGCCACTGAAAAAGAGGAAAATCTTGTGAGGATGTATCTTTGTATGCTGTGTTCCGAAACTAAGAGCATTACCTTGGATTTACCTCCCAGTATAAATTTATGGGACACTGGGCAGGGTACATCAGTTCTCTGACGCGATACAAGGAGTCCCCTTTCTATGCACAGGGTCATGCACAGGGTCAGAGTTAGGGGTCAGGAAGGAATCTTCCTCCAGGTCAGATGGGTGGAGACCATGGGAGGTTCTCACCTTCCTCTGCAGTAAGGAGCATGGGTCACCTGCTAGGATCATCGGGGCATCTCACCTAATCATCTCTGCCTGCACCTCAGGCATTGGTGACACTCCGTCTCTCCTGTTGTCTGCCTGTGGCACATGACAGTTTACAGAGGAACAGCCGTGTTAGTCTGTATTCGCAAAAAGAAAAGGAGTACTTGTGGCACCTTAGATACTAACCAATTTATTTGAGCATGAGCTTTCGTGAGCTACAGCTCACTGCAATGCTTTGGTTTAACTAAAGGCATTGGGCTTGACATAGGGGTACCTGGGTGAGATTTAATGGCCTTCAACTTACAGGGGGTCAGACTAGATGAACTAACGGTCCCTTCTGGCCTTGAGCTCCCTGAAACTCTGAAAGATGTCTCACTTGCAATGTTTATCCCAGAGCTGTTCCCTGGATTGCTGTTCAGAACACGTGAGTCACTTTGAAGGTCAAGTGAGGGATATACTGAATATCAAACAAGAATTTTCTATTTGTTTATCTCGTAAACACATTGCAGTCAAGTTAAAACAGCAGAGCAAGACGTTTCACACATTTAGCTTCTAAACTGCGTAACCGGGCCGGATTCTCAGCTAGTGGAAAGCAGCATCAGTCTGTCGAAGTCAGTTATGTGTAAGGTGACCAGATGTCCCGATTTTATAGGGATAGTCACGATATTTGGGGCTTTTTCTTATATAGGCTCCTATTACCCCTCCCACCCCCGTTCCGATTTTTCACACTTGGTATCTGGTCCCGATTTTATAGGGACAGTCACGATATTTGGGGCTTTTTCTTATATAGGCTCCTATTACCCCTCCCACCCCCGTTCCGATTTTTCACACTTGGTATCTGGTCCCCCTAGTTACGTGCCACGTGAAACACCCTTGCACGACATATTTTTTCATGGTGGAAACTTTTAATGGAGATGCTGCTGCTACTAATGTCATCCCATCGTCTGCAAAATCTCTGGTTGCTGCTAATCCTTGCACCATTTTATTTCTGGGCACCCAGCTAGTGCTATCACTAAGGGTACGTCGACACTGCAATCCTGGGGTGAGATTGCGGCTTGTGTAGGTGTGCCTGAGCTAACTTTAATCTAGTTAGTTTGGGTACGGGAGCAGTAAAGCTGCAGCAGCATGGGTTTCTGTACGGGCTAGGGCCTTGAGTGATTACCCAGAGCTTCACTGCTCCAGTACCCAAACTATGTAGATCAAAGCTAGCTCAGGCACATCTAAACGAGCTAATCACCCTGTGATTGCAGTGTAGAGATACCCTAAATCTTAGGGTCTTTTCATCTACCTGCTTTTGGCATCAGCCAAGCTGGCCAGTTAGGGTGTGTCAACATGGCAATAAAAAACCTGAGGCACTGAATCTGAGAGTTCAGAGTCCCGGTGGTCAGCTGATTCAGACTCACAGGGCTCTCGGGCTGCAGGGCAATGCAGACATTCGAGCCTGGGCTGTAGCCCTGGCTCTCAGACCCTACCCCAATGTGGGGTCTCAGCACCCAGACTCCAGCCCAAACTACCTACACTGCAATTTTACAGCCCCTCAGCCTGAGTCCCGGGAGCCCAAGTCATTTGCCCTGGGCCAGCCACAGCTGTACCGTGGGGCTTTTATTGCAGTGTAGATGTACCCTTAAAAATCCAAGAATCAGCATATCGTATAAAATGGTCTTTTGGGGCTATGGGGTTACATTTATGGTATTCCATACAGGAATGATCATGGGCAAAATTCAACCAGGTAATGTCCATTGCCTCCGTAGGGTTCTGCAGAGCAGTGGGTTGGGATGATAATGTTTACTCAGTGTATTCTGATAAAGTCCCCTAATTTGAGCCCTTCCTTTTTAATTTTACTGATCAACACTGGTTTTGTGTTTAACTCAGCTGAGACTAGTGTTCTTTCTTTCTTTTCCCCCTCTTTCGCTTTTTCTTCTTTCTTTAAAGGGAGGGGTTTAGTGCTGTTACTTAATGAATGAACAAACAAACTAGGATAGGCCTTTTCAGTTTTTTGGTCATGATCTAGTTCACTAACACACAGACTTCCTTTTCTAAGGTACGTACATTGCCCACAGTGCATGGACATGAGTCAATAAAAGAAACAATTCTTGGAGGCTGTTATTCAGTTTCTGTGCAGGCAGGATATAGCAGCTCAAGGCCTTACAAGATGCTGTCATCCTAGGCAGGGTTCAGTTACTATTGGTGTGTCATGTCAGTTCAATAGGAGAGGTCGCTAAATAATAATAATAATACGATCTAAACAGAGTTCTGCAGCATCTTTTGAATTTCAAGATTTCTGTGAAAATCCTCATCGTGATATCAAATGTCAACAAAAACCAAGAAAACAATTTGACTGGATTTTTCTATCTTCCCTCCATTTTGAACCAACTATACAGCGGGCCAATATCCTCTGAGTTTTGAAAGTTCAACAAAAATGTGAATATTTATGAAAAAACAGGGGAGGGGAGAATTGAAAAACACACATATTTTCCTCCCTCTTCAACCAGCCCTAAATCTGAACATGAGCCTGCTGGACCCATGTTATTAATCTATCAGACCAAAGACTCCTGACTAGAAGATGACTGGTTGAAAGGCTGCATTTTGGCATAAGAAAAAAACTTACGGTTAACTTCTGGAAAAGTAACTGGGAAGTTCATTTTTGCCCCACAATACAAAGTGTGATGAATGTGTTATGTAAAAATCAAAATTACTGATCAACTAAAAAGAATGTGAAACTATTGAAATAACCAAGAGAATGCCACACTCTGCAGGATGGTTGCTGGATTTTCTGACACAGGCAAAGTAATCAGAGCTTCCTCCTGGTACAGTGAGCAGAAAACAGAGCAGCTGCACCTTGCTTCATCTCTTTGAAGCTTCTGACAGGAAGCAGCCTTGATGCAAAACAGGGGCCTGATCCTTCCATTGCTTGAAGTCCATGGGATCTCAGAGTGCTTAGGACCTTGCAGGAGGCGCCTACAGCCTGTCCTGATCACTACTTAACTGGGTTGTCATGAGTGATGAAATAGACACATAGCTGTAGCCCCACCCTCATCCTTCCATATCAGGGATCTGACTCCGCCCCCGAGGTACAATCTGCTCTGGAGCTCCCCTTCTGGTGGGGTGGATTCACTTTACTCCCAATATACTAGACCAGTGGCACAATGGCATTTAGGTGCCTAACTCCTATTGAAATCAGTGGGAGTCAGGTGCTCACCTATTTTTGAGGATCTGGGTCAATTTACCTTTTAATACTCCTCAGGGCTTTGAAACGGCACATGTCTTTGCAGCAGCAGTAGCCACACCATTAATAACACCAAGCGACAGCTTCATGTCAGAGAAGCATTTACATATGTTTGGTGAGATGTGAAATCCAGGAGAGCGAAGTGACTTCACAGGCACGGGAAGGGTCTCTCTTTTAGGGCTGCGGAAGCTGTGTTTACTTGGGAATAAAACCAGCAGCACACAAACATACACACAGTGTAACTCTTTTTTTTGTGTGTGCTCAATGTGCATGTTGTGGAAAATGTATGTCTCTGCGGGTATGGTGACATGCAAATGTGTATGTGGGTGTAAAAAAAAAAAAAAAAAAAGGACGGGAGAAGAAGGTGTGAAGCATATGTACTCAGAGAGCCCGAAAGCCACACTCACAGGCTTCTATTTATAGCACCCTCGTGGTGAAATAGAGAAACCAACCTGCTGCTTCTACCTGCCGTTCCCAACTGAAGTTTGACAAGAACGGATAAGACCTTCTGTAGGGTCTCTTTGTAGTTTTAACTGACAAAAAAAGAAAAAAAGAAAGAAGTGATGAGTTAGCTGTTTCCCCTGCGACCCTCTTCACCAGGTGAGGAAGTCAACTGTTCTAGCCGAGGAACGGAACAAGGTGACATTCTTTCAAAGTCTGGAAATGTGCCCCTCCGCCCCCCTTTCAGAGGATGATTTAAAAAAATATGAGTGGCTGATTTGAACCAAAAGCCCACACACCGGCTCTGCACCCACATTCAAAGCCCGAAACCTATTGCTATAATCTGAACACCCAGGACAAATGAACATTTGGATTTGCTCAGATTATTCCAGGCTGGTTCACCCCATTACAGAGATAATACATTCAGCGGCAGAGTTCGGATCTGAAGGTTTGGTTCATCCCTTCAATTATTTTTATGCCGATAGATTTGCTCTTGTGTGCCCTCAACCTGCTTCCAGTGGTTTCTTCTCATAGCAGATGATGCGTCTATTCTCTTACTTAGCTCTGACTGTTCCAAATCTTGGCTGTGGTGCAGTACATTTAGATTGAAACTCTCTCCTTTCTTGAATATGGCCAGTATGGCATCTCTATTGGTCCAATACTAAACCAAAGCATTCAGTCAGTCTGATAATGAAGAAGATAGGTACCTTACTTCTCACCTTTCTCTCCATCTCTAACGCTTCTTCTACCTTGACTTCTGGATGTGTTATGCCACATGGTCTTTGTCACAAGGTGACACTGGCCCTTTAAGAGAGCAAGGACCAGTGCATGGGTGACTGGTCCTTTTTTAGTTTTCTTTCAACTTCTAAGACTGTGAAAAATGGCCCCCCAGGAGCCTTTAAAACCCCAGATCATACAATAAAGACAAATCCAGCAGCCAAACCTCACTGTGTCACAGAGGAAACCAGACAGACCTTGACAACAAAAAAGACAGAACGTGCTCCCACCTTACACTCACCAAAAGCCCCCCCCAGAAAAACTAGGCTTTGCAACAGGCAGGGTAGATCAACAGATACAGGCTATTGCGGACCCTGAGGCATGTCAGGCAGTGACAAAGGGTGTGGGAGCGACAGATAGTGACATAGATTCGCTTTGCGCTTTATGACACAGATGAAGCGGGCTCATTATTTGTATTACAGTAGCACCTAGAGGTCTCAAGGAGGCTGGGGGTCCCATTGTGCTAATGCTGGACTCATAGGTAGTGAAACATAGTCCCTGCCCCAAAGAGCTTGCAATGTAATAGACTGGAGAGACGACAAGCGGGGAAGTGTCTTGCCCAAGAACATACAGCAGGCCAGTGGCAGAGCAGCAGAAATAGACTCCTTTTCTCCTGCCTGCCAGACCAGTGTCCTGTCTACTAGGCCACGCTGCTTCCGAGGAAAGTGCCCTACGGGCACGTCCACACCTGAATGTTGAGTCCTAGTTTCACACAGGTTGATTAGCACGCCTGTAAAATTCTAGGGTAGGCACCACCCAGATGTTTGTTCCAGGACCCAAAGGGTATGTCTACACAGCACTTTGGAGGGAGCCAGATGGAGCCTCCCAGCTCTGGTGGATTCTTCATCAGTAGCAGTTTTTAAATGGATTGCATGTTTTTCTAAAAAAAAAAATGCTCTGAGAATTACTTTGGGGAAGTTCTATGGCCTGTGTAGTACAGGAGGTCAGACTAGATGACCACAGTGGTCTCTTCTGACCTTGGAATCTATGAAGCCACGAACTCGGAATTCTAAAGGTCAACAGACTGGGGCTAGTGGGGCTTGCACTAGATCTGTACAGATAGTGTTTTGAAGTTGTGGGTTGGGCTGAAGCTTGGACTCTGAAGCCTAAGAGGGGCAGCCTAAACTTCAGAGACCCAGCTGTGACTTCCGAGCTCTGCCAACAGATTCAGGAGAGCGGGATTCACGCTCACGCTAAAAATAGAACCCTAGCGTGAATCCCACTCTCCTGAATCTGTTGACCCAGGTTGGGACGCTCGCTCCCATCCACTCCAAAATGCTGTGTAGACACACCCCAACATTTCTTCCTAACCTGGGGGTAAGCACAACTCTGCATTCGAATTTACATTTGGGTCAGTTAACACCTGTTAAAACACCACTAAGGGAAAGCCTACCCTGCAGGCTTGCTGCATATTCTGCCACAGCTTGTGGCCCAGCTCCCCCTACCATCCGCATTCAGAGCTCTTACCGGTGTGTCTGGGGTGTGTGTATTGAACCTGAGCTGGCATGTTCACTTAGGGGTGACGGGCAGAGCATATGGAGCTGTGACCTACCCCCTGTCCCGCCCCTTTGCAGTGTGCATGCAGCAAAATCAAGGGCACCTGGCCTTGGGTTAGATAGCCCACCAGTGCCAGCCCCACCATTTCCTTTATGTTCCAGCCCACTCACACCCCACTTGCCACACACCCTCAGGCTTGCCCTCACTAGAGATCTGATCTCTAGTTAATCAATTGCCAGTTAACTAGAGGTGGTTAACATCTTTGGAAATGTTAGTGTGCAGACTCCCCAAATGATTTTTCCAGGCTATAAACAGTTAGATTGATCCCTAGGGTACATCCGCAATGTTTGTAGCTTGGAGCAAATGTGTGTGTGTGTGTGTGTGTGTGTGGCGGGGTAGGGTGGGGGCGGGAAGTGGGATGTGTCAGCTACTTCGGGGTAATTGGCAATATGTAAAAGCCTCTAGCCCAGACATACTCCTAAAGAGAGTGCTGTGAACTGCTTCATTCTCTCTAACAGGAGGACCCAGAAGAAACAGCAGCTGTTCTGTATTCTTCAGGTACGTTTGGACTCTTCCCCCCACCCCCCATACAAAAAGCCGCCCCCATCCCCCATCTTGTGCTAGATTGAGCTGAGTCTGAGTGAAAGCTAGGGCTGGCAAGTCTCCAGGCGAGTGCAGAGGGTAAGCTCAAAAGCAGGAAGCTGTGGCAAAGCTGAGTCGCTAAAAAGCTACTGGAGCTAATATTCTGTGGTCATGAGGATAGGCAGCAGTATCTGAGTAGTGATGGGAAGACTCAGAAGCATCTTCAAAACAGGTTTGAAAAAATACTGCTGATCTTTGCACTTCGTCTGGGCTCTTTGTGCAGCACACTTAACGCTCAAATCGTTTAGCCTGATTTTTGCATGGAGGGCCTGGCTGGCCGCAGACGCTGCATCTTTAGCTCGGGAAGGCTCAGCAAATGTCGCGTGGCCTGGACCCTGCCTGCCCTGCAGCGTGCACTTTGAAGGTGAAGTGACGTTTGGCGACGGAGCGCTGGCTTGCCAGGCAGTGCCTGTGGGGGTGTCTTGGCCAAGGCACCTATTTTGCATAGACAATCTATTTTTCTCCCCCATTCATGGTGATGCTCAAAGCCAGCCCCACTGGCAGGTATTGTTTTTTCCTCTTTAGAAGCATAAAGGAAGTGATTGTCGTGCTAGTACAAAACTCCAGGTGGCCAGCACGGCACAGAACCTCCATTGCTTTAGGAGACTCAGATGAGTTTACTTGTTTGATCTGGAGTGAGCAGGACTGAAGCCGAGTGAATAAGATCTCCAAATGCCTGGTGACCTGTATGAGATGGGGGAACAATCCTGTACCAGCAGGGAGATGAACTAGATGAGCTAATAGGGCCTTTCCTCCTCTCTAGCTTCTACGAAATGAGTTGGGGGAGGGTGGGGATCATCTTGCTCTAGTCCCTAAGATCTGCTCCCATGGAGGAAAATGGAAAGTCTCCTGTTACTCCCTGGGAACTGGATGGGGTCCCTCCTGGGGAGCTGTCTGCATCACAAAACTGCCACCATGGTTAGTACTTATTGGTACCCTACTGGACAGTTTCCATAGACAGGGCCTGGAAAATGCTGGATGATGCCAGATGTCTCTCTCTATGGGTGGGGTGGTCAGAAGGAGCCTTCTCCACCTCGATCCCCCTGTTTAAGAGCAGGGCAGCATCACAGCTCCTGTGCTTCAGGAAGCACGGAGACCACTCCCTCCTACCTGAAAACACTTAGCTGGGAGCTGGGAGGGATGGGGAGGCCACGGTTCCACTTCTCTGGCCTATGAGGTCTGGCTGGGTGGGTGCACCGGGGATGGCAGACAGCCTGCACACCCCTCCATGTGCTGGAGAGCTTTAGGAGGAGCCTACTCAGCAATGGGACAGCCGTGCACAGCCTCCAACATGAGGCAGAACGTAAACGATGCGACCTGGCTCCAAAGATTTTGCAAACATCCCATGGGGTCGTGCTCCAGTTTTTGCTCTGTGTTGTTCTCTGGTGGGGGGCAGGAGCTGGGATGAGAGCGTGGGAAGGTGCCCATTGAAGGTGTCCCCTTTTTTTTACCCTTGGGGAGTATTCGACATGGCTTAAATCTCCTCCAAGTTGCCCCAGGAGTAAAGTAAAGATGGAATCCCCTGCACTGGCCTGAGAGATGGCTTGGAAAGAGAAAAGGAGGGGGAAAAAAAAAAGCCAGCCCACACAGAAGAGAAAACAGGAAAGGGAGAGAGCAAAACATCCTGTAGATGCCATTTGCTCGAGCTGGGGGAGTCTGTGCCATTTGCCTTTCCAGAGCCCCTCGTTTTCCTAGCCACTTGAGAATCGATTCTCTGTTTTAGGTCTCCCGAGAGATGTCATATTAGCAGCCCTAATTCCCTGCTTATCATAGAGTTGGTGTAAGCTGAGCAGGTGTCAGGCACTCTGTCTTGCCAATATAGGCCTCTTCTAGGGTGAGAGGGCAGCTCGTCCCCCAACATTTAATTCTTGGTGTGTGTGCTGGGATGAACAACAAGGATTTCAATTACTGACACTGGTGGCCGTGGGTTTGTTATGTGGACGCCTTTCCTCTAGGAACTGGACAGAGTCTCCTAGCTGAGCCCAGTGCCCCAGGTTATGGCCACCACTTTTGTGTGGTCTTCTTGGAATGGATGTGATTTCCTCCTGAGCCTATAAATGTCACTCCTTAATCAGTTCCAGAGGGAAAATCCCCTTCATGGTGAGCTAAGCACATTCCCCCTCTCTTAACAGTGCAGATCACTCTGCTACTGAGCCAGTGGGGCTAATCTATTCTCCTGCCTTTCACTTTGGAGAGTGTCTAAATGGATCTCTTGAAATAGATCCAGGATTCTTCTGCCAAGGAAGGAGTGTCGTCTAGTGGTTAGAGCAGGACCCTGCACACGAGGTCCACAGGTTTTGTTCTTATTGGGTATGGCTAGGAGGGGAGGACTCAGCCAGACATTCTTATCAAACATTTGTCAGAAATCTTGCATCAGCAGAGGGTCAAATTCCAAAAAAGTGGGGTGGGGGGAAATCTATTCCAGAGAATTCTACTTGTGATTTGTGGAACTGAGACAAAAGAGCAAACAGCTGCTTTTAAAAAGATACTTTAATTTCATCATTTAATACTGTGGCAGGTAATAATACTTTCCCCTTCTCTAGCACACTTCAACCCCAGTGACAGCCCTGTTTTGAGGGAGTTTTCCTCTTGTGTCATTGATGGGGAAACTGAGGCATACAGCTGTTAGTCACTTGTGGGTGGCTGTGTAACAAGTCAGTGTTAAAACCTGGAATAGTAACCATGAGTTTTTTCTCGCAGTGGCTTGCTATAGCTACTAGATCTACCTTTCTGGCTAGATTACAAGCACATAATACTCTGGTATGTCAATATTAGAGGGGTTAGCATCAGCAGCTTTATGTTCAGCTAACACAGCCAGCACCAGCATTATTTAGAGTGGGGGAAGGGAAAATGGTCTGACCCCCAGATGGGACGGAGAACTTCCATAACATAGACTGTCTGTCTCTGACCCCGGTGGCACCACCGAATCGGATACTTAAATAGCTGTTCAGACAATATCACTCATCATAGCCTTTTAAAGACTTTTTTTTTTGTTTGCCCAGCGCCTTGTCTTCTCCAGTTTTTTAGAGTACAGGACTCCTCAGCATTATTTCTGAATCAGCCACTGACTGGCTAAGTAATTTCACCTCCCTATGCCTCAGTTTACCCCATTTTAACAGGGATTAATAGTACGTTCCTTACAAGGGTGTTAGCAGGCTTAATTAATTTTTATAAAGTGCTTTGAGCTCCTTGGTTGCTAGGAGCTAAAGAAATGCAAAATATCTTATGTTTTTATCTTGGAATTGATCTTAGCAATGTTTGTATGCAACTTTGTATTAAAAGTGCAAAAAATCTTGCACTCACTCTGAGAGTCTATTATTCCCTGGGGCTGGTCCGTATTCCAATTCAGGAAATAACGTTTTGCCTGCATAGTTCTTGCTTCCCTTTCAGCTGGATTTGGCATGCTGCTTCTTTTGAAATGCTGCATAGTATTGCTTGTGTGCTGTTAAACCGCTGCTGCGCTCTACCCCAGAGGCAGCTGCACTTTGTTGCTAGAAGATGTGAGTCAAGCAGACAGAGCTAGCTAGATCGCCAAATAGCTAGAATTATAAATAGAACACGTGATGGCGAGGTGTGAGTTTGGGATGGCTGCCTCACTTCCTACCATACAAGGCAGAGTGAAAGAAAGAACAAAATCTGTGAAGAACTGAAAAGGCGTGCTCAGGAATGACCTCTGAAGCTAACTCACTAACTAATTTAAAGCATCTTTACCAAGTAATCTAACACATTTAAAGTGTGTTTACCAAGTAGTCTAGCAAATGAGAATGGCAAGGGCAAAATCTACCATTGATATCAGAGCTGCACAGCTATTACTGAAGGCCAGATCCTCAGCTGGTGTAAAGCAGCATAGCCCAATTAGAGTCACTGTAGCAGTGGTTCTCAGACTTTTGTATTGGTGACCCCTTTCACATAGCAAGCCTCTGAGTGGGACCCCCTTATAAATGTAAAACACTTTTAAATATATTTAACACCGTTATAACTGCTGGAGGCAAAGCGGAGTTTGGGGTGGAGGTTGACAGCTTGTGACCCCCCATGTAATGACCTCATGACCCCTTGAGGGGTCTCAACCCCCAGTCTGAGAACCCCTGCACTATAGCATTCATGTTCCAACAGAGTATTCTACTATTCAGAATGGACTTTGGCTCTTCTGCGTCCAATATGAAATGAGTTTATGGGGTAAAATTCTTCCCCTGTTGAAATCAATGGGAGTTTTGCCCTTGATTTCAATGGGGCCAGGGTCTTAGTCTCATTCCTGGTGGCGAGTATCCACATCATAGTACGCAACGCCACACTTCCTTCCCACTAACTGACATCTGTGATGGCAGTCTCAGTGGAGAGGCAAAAGGGAATGAAGTATCCTTTCAGATACCTGCACAGCTGAGGCCGGAGAGGTGTCCTTTGTGCTCCTTGGTCCTGGGGCTGCTGTATGGGCCAGTTCCCTGGATTCGGTTAGACCATCCTGAAGGCATGAACTGAATCAGTTTCCAACAGCAACCAGGGATTAATGTCAGCACCCCCCTGGCCAGCCCCCCACACCCATCGACAGAGAGGTGAGAGGGTGGGGATGGCACAGGCGTTTCCACAGTGGCTGTATGTCACCCAAGGATCCCTCCATATAGGGGAAATCCCCTGGAGTCAGATGTGCTGGGCTGAGGACTGTCTTGCTCCAGCAGAGCAAAGCACAGTGACTAGAACAGGGGTGGCCAACCTGTGGCTCCGGAGTCACAATCGGCTCTTCAGAAGTTAATATGCGGCTCCTTGTATAGGCCCCGACTCTGGGGCTGGAGCTACAGACGCCAACTTTCCAATGTGCTGGGTGCTCACTGCTCAACCCCGGCTCTGCTACAGGCCCTGCCCCCACTGCACCCCTTCCCACCCCCTCCCCTGAGCCTGCCGTGCCGTCACTCCTCCCCCTTTTCCCCCCAGAGCCTCCTGCACGCCACAAAACAGCTGATCGGGAGGTGCGGGGATGGAGGGGGAGGTGCTGATTGGTGGAGCTGCCAGTGAGGGGGAGGCGCTGGGAGCAGGGAAGGGGGAGCTGATGTGGGGGCTGCTGATGTGTTACTGTGGCTCTTTGGCAATGTACATTGGTAAATTCTGGCTCCTTCTCAGGCTCAGGTTGGCCACCCCTGGACTAGAATATGACTCATTACAAGGCCCTGGGAGTCTTCCCATTTACAGGACCTTTGGCTTCTGGACTCACACCACTAGCCTGGTCATTTTTATTCTCAGCACATTGCAATAATTAATCAGATTATATATATATATATATATATATAGGAAGACCACAACTTATTAACAGTTAACCCTGATTATATAACTCCCAGATCTCTGCAAGGTATTTGGTTTTTGTTTTTTTTTCCATAGAGGAAGTAAAAGTGAGTAGCCCATACTGGGTGACAATAGCCTTGCTTCCCAGCCAGAGTGAATAGCTCATATTGTAACTCGAACATTTCCTCCTCGCCAGGCCCTCTTATAAAACAGGCCACAAGGGAAGGGCAAAAAGGACATTTAGAGGAACGCAAAACTGGAAAAACAACCATTGATGCAATGGGCCTCCTAAACTAAACACAAGCTGGGCACTGTTGTAGGCATTTTAATAATAATTTTGAAAAAATGTACCATGCCTAGGCTTTTGGCTGGGTCCTGCACATTGAAAGAAAAGTTCAAACAATTCAGTGATCTGTCACTAGGATATATTTGTCTTTAAATAGGATTTGTCTGTCATCTCTGTTCCCTTGACTTCCCCTTAGAGAAAAATACCAAGAAGATGGTGCATTACAGGCAAGGATCTGTGATGTATTTGATGATATATATAAAACATAATACAATGGACACCTGCACTTCATGGTGATAGGTGCAGTAGAAATGGGATAGCGAGATTATTATTTGTACGCATAGCCCTCCAGAGCCTAACTGAGATTGGCCAGCTGCTGTACAACACATTGTGAGTCCCACAGAGCTTATAATTGACATAGACAAGGTGGACAAAGGACGGAGGTAGAGTTGCCAACTTTGTAATATTGAAAAGCCAGACACTCCAGCAGGAGTACTGGAATCTTCCCTGCCCCACCCTTTCTCCCCTAACACTCACCCTGCGCTGCCCCTTCCCCCAGGCCTCACCCCTGCCCTGCCTCTTTCCCCGAGGCCCAGCTCCTGCCCTCCCGTTTCCCTCTGAGGCCCCGCCCCCCATTCTCTCCTCTTTCCCCCTCCCTCCGCTGCTCACTGCTTTTCCCCTCCCAGGCCGCCTCTCGGTAGGTCAGGAGGGACTCGTCTGCAGACCTGGAGCTGGGAGCTGCAATTGCCTGATGCACGTAGGAGGTGGCCCTGGCCGAGTAGGGGCTGGCGTGGGTGATGACTCGATGCCTCCCCGCCTACAATAACTGGACTTCGGGTGTCCGGTCAGTAGGTATATATATAGGAAGACCACAACTTATTAACAGTTAACCCTGATTATATAACTCCCAGATATCTGCAAGGTATTTGGTTTTTGTTTTTTTTCCACCCTTTTCGACTGGACTTTCCGATTGAAAACCAGGCACCTGGCCACCCTGGAGAAGAAAGGATTATTATCACCATTTTACAGATGAGTGACTGAGGCTCAGAGCGATTAAGGCCCTGATCCTGCAAACACTTATGCTCCTGCCTCATGTTGCCCACACTGGGGTAAAGTAAAGCAGGTGCATAAGCCTTTGCAGGATCAGGATTTAAGATGATAGGGAAATCTGAGGGAATTGAACCTTGAGTCCCAATGTATTCTCTTAATTACGAAGCCACCCTTCCTCTCCCAGCTTACGATATAAAGATATTTCTCATGAAGTTGATTTTATAAACACACATACATCTCTAAAACACAGTATAACTGGCAGCTGGATGCCATGTTGATAGATGCATTAGAAATCTGATAAAGTAATTATTGAGGTGAACCAATTTGGATACAGAAACCCGACCTCTTCTCCCCCTCCTCCCCAACCCCCAAAACAACCCCACCTTCCCTAGAGCTTGCATCTCATGACAGGGCCTATTTTCAGGAGCTTTGCAACCCAGCTTTGCAGATCTAAAGAGGAGTCGTGTGACATTCATCTGGAGGAAAGTAATATAAATTGTTAAATCTTTTGTGCAGTTGTTATGCTCTGCAATAATTGATATATGTACCTGAATGTAGTACTAGATTGACATTTCTAGAAATGGATGCCCTATCTCCACAGTACCTTTAGCTTTGATCTAGAAAAATCTTAGATTCATGGATTTTTTTAAGGCCAAAAGTGTCCATTATGATAATCTACTCTGACCGCCTGCGTAACACAGACTACAGAAACTTCACCCAGTTATTTCTGCATCAAGCCCATAACCTCTGTTTGATCTAGAGCATCTCTTTCAGAAAGACATCCAGTCCCAATTTAAAGACTTCAGGTGATGTCTATCATGTCCCTAGGTACATTTTTTCCAGTGGTTAATTACCCTCACTGTTAAATATTTGTATCTCCTGTCTAGTCTAAATTTATGTAGCTTGAGGTCCCAGCCACTGGATCTTGTTATGTCTTTTCCTGCTAGATTCAACAGCCGCTTACTGTCCGAAATCTCTTGACCATGTAGATACATGTAGACTGTTTTCAAGTCATTTCTTACCTTCTCTTAGATAAACTCAGTTGCTTCAGCTTCTTTAATCTCACTCTGTGGCATGTTTTCCAGATGTCTAATCATTCTTGCAGCTCTTTTTTGAACCCTTTCCAATTTTTCAACAACCATCTTTAAGGTAGTACAAATTCTATTGCCTTTAATCACTGGTCTCTCTGACAACTGAGCAGTATGGCCCAGGCTTTAGTGCGGTGCATACTTACCCTCAGAGTACTAAACTAACAAACAACTGGACTATGGTTTTTAAAACATGTTTTGGATTGCAAATACTATTTAATAGGGCCCAGGATAAAATAATCATGCCCAAATTTTTAAAAGGAGTTCTAGTCTTACTGGCTCTTTCTTTCTTTTCTTTTTGCAGTCAACGGGAGGCACTAATTGTTGCAGGCACAATTGATAATATAGTTATGGCAAGGCACTGTTATGCATTGTCTTCTAAGTTTTTCTTCTTGGTGTGTGAGCAAGAAGACGTACTCTATTAGCGTTAGTTTTGGGTTTTGCATGGTCTTTTTTTTTTTTTTATAAAGGCAGCTTTGGGAGAGAGGGAACAGTACAAACAGCAGGAGAACCATGGGCTCTTGAGGCTGTTGTTCCTTGGGAACTGAGCCTTGGAGTTGGGCTGAGATCCCTGGAAAAAGGGAATGCCCTGTATGCTATTTGACCATCTTATTTCAGGACTGGTGTATGTGTGTAAATAAAGCAAGTTACACTCAGAATATTCCCATACTCCATACCACTGACTTTCCCTTGTCTGGGAAGCCAACCTGCAAGGACCTGAACATCTGCTACTGCTCAGCGGAGGAATGACCGGGATCAGAATGGGACACTGGAAGCAGAAGAAAGGGCAACAATATTTAGGTATTTACCTACCTGATGTCCCCCCACTAATCAGGTGCTTAGACAGGTGTTAGGATCAGATCATGTCTGGTGCTGTGCATGCTGGGTTGGTGATAAACACCATTAGCTGCCTTCAAAGACATTAGAGGTGGGCTTTTGAAGAGCATTCACCATTGGCCTGTTGCAATCAATAGGAGGTGAGTCCAGTAAGAGCAGAGTAAGGCCAATGTTGAGCACTTTTGAAAATCCCACCCTTAGGTGCTGAGAGTACTCAGCACCTTGCAGTATTGAAGCCTTAGATTCCATCATTGCTGCTCAGAATTACTTGCACCTTGAAAGCTGGGCCTCTAATGACAGCAGGTGCGTAGTTGCAGGCCCACCATTAGAGGCTCTTGTTGAAAATGTGGCCCTACAGAATTAGTAATAAATCTGTCATGCTTACAGCAATATTTATTGCTTTTTTAAATGACGAAACCACACTTTTTAGAATGTAGCATTTTATAATAGGTTCTTAACTTTGCAACACAATAAAAAAGTCCAGCTACAGCTTTAAACTAGCACTTTAAACAATACATGCAGAGTGGACATGAATCACCAGCTGGCCATTCATTTGACAGATCCTCTTTATCACAAACCACAAACCACTTTCCTTACATGTGGAAGCAATTCTGATTTTTTCCTAGGGGAAAATATATTTCTAAAGATCTTTATATATCTTTCTACTCCCTTAGAAAAATGCTTAGCTCAAGTAGCGAGAGAGTAGAGCTGGTTGGGAATTTTATGACAAAACATTTTTTCGCTGGAAAAGGCCAATTTGTCAAAACTAAAAATGTTTGTAGCAATATATTGGTTTTGACAAAAACAATTCTCAGCTCTGGGATGGACTTTCTGGGGAGACAGAGGAGCCCAGTGGTTGGGACATTCACCTGGGCCCCCCTATTAGAGGCAGGTGCCCTAAGGATTGAGTTTTTGGTTATTACAAAGTTTGTATATGCAGTGGTGGATTACGGCATGGGCCCCGGCCAATTTGGAACCCCCAGAAAAATCACCCAGAAAAATCACAGAAAAATCATAGCCCCAGGCCTGGAGGAGGCACAGAGCTTCTCCGGTCTCAGGGCTGCAGCAGGGGGAGAAAAGGGGGGAGGGGTGGAAAGAAGCCAGCAAGGGGAGGGAGGGGCGGAACAAGGTGGGGCCGTGGGCCTGGCTGCAGACTGAAGGGGCGGAAAGGGGGTGGGGCCACAGGCAGAAGGGGTGGGGCGGGGCCACAGTTCCAGTGCCAGGGCCCCCACACTTGATCTGGCCCAGGGCCCCAGGAGACTTGATCTGCCTCTGAAGGGTTTGTCTATCTATCCTTTTTTTTCCTCCCTGCAAAACATGTCAAAATATTTTGATTTTCTTCCAATGTGGAATGGAAACAAATGTCGAAACCTGAACGTTTTTCACAAAACAGAATTCTTGCTTTCTGGCCAGCCCTACTAGAGACTCCTATTGCTGCAAGATTGGTGGTAGCAGCTGAAGCCAAATGAATGTGAAAGGCCTGTTTCAATGTCTATTGAAAGTCTCCCATTGACTTCTGAGCTGAATGTTGGATCAGGCTGATAGTCTCCAAAGATGGGTCAGATTATCTACTCCCTGAGAAAAAAAATACAGTCTGGGAGAAGAGCAAAAAATAAAAAAATTAAGGGTATGGAACAACTTCTATATGAAGAGAGATTAAGAAGACTGGGACAACTTAAAAAAGAGATGACTAAGGGGGGATATGAGAGAGGTCTATAAAATCATGACTGGTGTGAAGAAAGTGAATAGGGAGGTGTTGTTTACTCCCTCACATACCACAAGAACCAGGGGTCACCCAATGAAATTAATAGGCAGCAGTTTGAAACTAACATAAGGAAGTATTTGTTCACACAATGCACCTGTTGCTAGGGGATGTTGTGGAAGCCAAAAATATATGTAGGTTTAAAAAAGAGTTAGATAAGTTTATGGAGGTTAGGTCCATCAATGTCTATTAGCCACGATGGCCAGGGACACAACGCCATGCTCTGGGTATCCCTAAACCTCTGACTGCCAGAAGCTGGAACTGGACAGCCAGGGATGGATCGCTCATAATTGCCCTGTTCTGTTCATTCCCTCTGAAGCATCTGGCACCGGCCCCTGTTGTAATACAGGGAACTGGGCTAGATAGACCGTTGGTCTGACCCAGTAAGGCCATTTTTATGTTATGGTCTTATGAATTTTCTCTTTGCCTTCACACTATCTCTGCCCTTGGTCTAGCTTGCTGGCAACACAGCTCCATTGGCGGCTGTAAGTTCTTTGAGGCAGGGTGTCTCTGAATTTTGCATCATGTATTGTAGCAAAAACAATGTCATCTTTTAACATATAGTCATAATTAAAAATAACAATGACGCAGGCTTCTATTGGCTTAGTTATGGCCTGATATAAAGTCCACTGGAGTCAATGGAAAGACGCTTGATTGACTTTGGTGAGCACTAGATCAAGCCCTTGTTGGAGAGGTCAGAAAATGCTCTGTGAATGGTATACGAATGGTAATCTCAGTAGGCTCACATGTGTAGTTTGCATAAGTGCCTACAAGTGAGAGTGTGTAACTGTTCGTTTTGTGTCTCGCATAGAACTGTGCGAATTGTAAGGCTCGGGTCCTGCAAAGACTTAGGCACCTGCTTGACTTTATACACACGAATAGTCCCACTGAAGTCATCCTACTGCTATTCTGGTGCCTGAAATTAAGCATTTGCCCAAGTCTTTGTAGAACTGGGGCCCAAACACTTCACAAATACACCATATTTAATAATCACAATAGAAGTTGAACCAGAAAAGAACATGAAAAATTGAAGCCCCCAGGGTTTCCCCCCCAAGTATTGGGCCCCTCAAACTAGAGGGATAGAATTAAAATGCCTCCTCTGGGCCAACCATGAGACCTACAAAAAACACAACAACAACTTGGCTGCTGGTGTGCTGAGACTATTGCCTACCATGCTGACCAATACTGTCTCACCGTGTCCTCAGACTCCCCCATCTGTCTGTCTCCATCTATTGTCTCTTGTCTTATACTTAGACTGTAAGCTCTTTGGGTAAGGGGCTGTCTTTTTGTTCTGTGTTTGTGCAGCACCTAACACAACGGAGGCCTGGTCTCTGACTGGGGCTTCTAAGTGCTATGATGCTACTGATATCAAAGGAGTCAAAGAACTAGCTGTTGAGATCAGAATTAGGCCCACAGCGAATAGCCCTTACTGTGAATTTCTCACTTCCTGGAGACATTACACATGGAATCACTATGGCTGCAGTTCACTGCTGCCCAGATGGTTAGCACAGTGGCTAAAGTCTTGTCTACACACAGTAGTTATACCCATTTAATTAAGCAGAAATGTATCCAATTAGTGCTGTTCCCTTGTGTGAGCATTCTTAAATCACTTTCAGGGCAACTTTATATTGATTAGGGCTGGTTGGAAAAATTTCCATGAAAATATTTTTGTTTTTTTGTACAAAAAAAAAGAAGACTTTTTCTGAATGAAAATTTTCCATTTTTGGGGGTGAAAGGCTGCACATTGTTACCAAAAAGTGAAATTTTGGGAAGGGGGTTGTTTTTCATAGACAAGTAAGCAGTATTTTTTGTGAAAATTTAAGACAAAAAAGTTTTTGTTTCTTTCAAAACGTTTAACAGAAACCAACTCAATTTAGCTTCAGTCAGTAAGGAATCAGTGGCAGCACTGATTCAACGACATCATTTTCTAAACTGATTTAGTTAAATTCACACAAATTTTGTGCGTAGACGAGACCTGGCCACCACATTGGGCTTACATGGTCTGTAGGCTTTGTGTCCCTCTCAGCACAGGAGTTAATGTCTCTCTGAATGATCATGAGAGGCCAAGGAAGAATATGGTAAACTTTCCCTTAATGCTTGCAAATGGGGGTTTAGCAGGGCACGGTGGGTCTGCAACCACAGAAGTATCAGTGTGTCAAAGAGCAAAACAACAGTTGAATCTACAGTGGTCTAACTCTACTGTTAATTTTGGGAGCCCTTAGGAGTCCTCCAAGACTACATTAGTTGTAATAGTTTTGTCTTTGTATCCTGATGCTGTGTAGTGCTGATTCCCCTCCAGGCTTCAGCCAGCTTAGTGGGTGTTATAGGCAACATGTTAGACTTTTAGAAGGAGACTTAGTTAGGAAGAAGAATGGTTTAGTGAACAGAGGCTCTGCCCTCAGCCTTGCACACTGTGGGTTCTATGCCCCTGCTTCTGAGTGAGCTGCTATGAGTCACTTTCCTTGTCAGTGCCTCAGTTTGTCTATCTGTAAAAGGGGAGTAATGGTACCGTCTCACAGTGCTTTGAGATCTACTGATGAAAAGCACTATATAAGAGCTCAGTGGCATTACTAGTTAGAATATGGCAGTTAATATGTTCTAACGATACACGTTTGAAAAATCTTAGTCAAATCAAAGCCCCAGTGTATGCACAGTTTAACACCTTTACAATCATGCCAGCTGGTCGTGTTGTAACTTAAACTCATCCCTGAGGTTTGTCAAGACTAGGAAAAGTGGTCAAGAGTAGCAAGCATGCTTTGGCTAACCGTGACCTGTCTCCTAGTCTGGATGCAGGGTAACACCCTTTACCTCAGTTTAGCTGGAGAGATCAACCCTAGGCTCATAGATGAGATGGCACTATCTTTCTAGTCTGTAATAAGTCTGTAATAATTGTGAAGTGCCTACCACTGTGATATCTAAAGATGTTGGTAGCTACATTTCTGTGGTTTAGCCAGGAGGCTGAGAACTTCCCTCTCTGCATAGACCTCCCCTCAGTTACTCAAGCCTTTGTTGCTTCCAGGATAGGGTTACTGATATACTGTCCCTTGAAAAGCACCTGGAAGGCTCAGAACACGAGAGCTCTCTTTCCGAGGCAGTTGGTTTGATGTGAGCATGTTACATGTGTGGTTCAACCCCATACTACACTGACAACTTATTTGGTCCTTGGTGCAACTGAAGATGCTAATGATAACCTCTAATGCATTATGTGGCCTGGGACCCCTGTCAGTCCAAGTTGCAAAACAGGGTGAGTTTTCTGTGAAAAATTAGCTGAAACATTTGTCCAATTAGTTTTGTCAAAAAGTTTCAAAATGTATAATTGTTCAACCCGCCCTAGAGCCAAGTCTTCAAGACAATGTCTCCTTCCTGACGCCATCTTGACAGCTGAGCTCTGCTGCGGCATCTTGGCTGTTGGAGTCCTCTGTCTTCAGCCTCTCACCTTGGGAAACTGCTTCCCATCCAAACCCAAATGTGGCGAACTTGAGGCACTCAGCCAAGCTTCTGGCCAAACATCATTTTGTTTTGGTTACATTTTTTTTGTTCTGGATGATTGAACATTGTTAGCCAGCTGAGATTCCATTAAGGGCAAGACTTTTTGAATGAATTTTGGCAATCTGTTCTTTTAATAATTATTGTAGAGCATTCAGGTACTTTGGCAATCGGCTTCTAAGAATAATATACATATATTAATACCACACCTTACTTCAAAGTGGGCCTGATCTGGCCAGATTCATAGATATTTAGGTCAGAAGGGACCATTATGATCATCTAGTCTGACCTCCTGCACAATGCAGGCCACAGAATTTCACCCACCACTCCTACAAAAAAAAACAAAAACCCTCACACCTATATCTGTGCTATTGAAGTCCTCAAATCGTAGTTTAAAGACTTCAAGGAGCAGAGAATTCTCCAGCAAGTGACCCGTGCCTCATGCTACAGAGGAAGGCAAAATACCGGGCACCACCTGAGAGCAGCTGAATACCCTCACTGAAATCAATGAAGGCTGAGGATGGTCATCAGGAGGTGCTTAGCACCAGTAATTAGAATGAACCTGGGCCTTCCATCCATAGTAAGTGTTTGCAGGGAGGTTTGAGGAAGGTAGGGAAAGGGGCTGTTCCTGGCCAGTTAGGTCAGGATAGTTCCCTGCTAGAATTTTCACTCTTGGGTAAAGAGATCCTGAAATGTATTTCAAATCCCATTTTTTCCGCTCTGTGCTCCAACCCTCCACTCAGCCAGTCATTGGATTTCCCAGCTGCTCTACTAAAAATAAATTGATGAAAACGAAAACTTTCTCTTGGCAGACTTTTTCACAAGTGTCTAATGCTGTCCCATCCCGATGTACTTAATGAGGAATAGTATGAGTGTAGCCAGCTACGTGCTAGGTTTTTTTTTTTTTTAACTTTTGTCAAGGGGAGGGCTGTATGATAGCATATTATTTACATTACAGCATGATTCAGTTGCCAGAGCAGAAAATCAGCCCATTGTTCATGGACTGTGCAGGGATTGAACATTAAAAA
The DNA here is from genome assembly GCF_965140235.1 of Caretta caretta. Taxonomy (NCBI): domain Eukaryota; kingdom Metazoa; phylum Chordata; order Testudines; family Cheloniidae; genus Caretta; species Caretta caretta. The sequence goes on along the minus strand of NC_134206.1, from coordinate 342,942,517 downwards.
GTAGATTTCCTTGCTTGAAAATCTTAAGCGCCCCCCTGCATCCCTTCTCTTGGCACTGTTTCAGTTGCAGGGTTGCATCTGAAACCTTGATTTCAGAAGGCATCCAAATCTTTGCCCAGACTGGATACACATGAAGGTCATCTTTGTTGTTTCCTAAAGAGTGAGTCTTTCTGCCTTATCAATTTAATATGATGTGTGGGTTTTTTTTTTTAAATACTGTTTTGTACACATACATGGAGAAAACATAAAACACCAAGGGCCAATGGTTTTACATCACCTGAGGATCATAGATACAATTTTCAGAAATGCCCAAGTCTCATTTTCAAAAAGTGACTTAAGACTCTTGAAAATGTTATCTGTGTTCTGAAAACACAACCCATGGGACAACTCTTTCCCTCTTCATCTAAAAGAGAAGTTCTTCTCTCAGCATGACATTTTATAAAGCAAACATATGTGCAAGACAGTTTGAAAAACTTCCCAGGAAAATATATTTTGTGATTATATACCACATCCATGAATATATCAGCAACTCCAGGGTGTCCTTTTAGGCATCACGTGAGCAAGGTACTTAAGTATAGACCAGATTTACAAAGATATTTAGGCACCTAAAGATGCAGATAGATCCCTAATGGGAATCACAAAAGCACCTAATGGAGTTAGGTGCCTAACTCAATGGATCTCAATGTCTTAGGCTTTTTTAGCACAGAGTAGCTGTGTGAACAATTTTTAGCTGATCTGTATCAGCACTCACGACTCACCACCTGCCTAACCATTATCAGATGGCGGTTTTTCATAGACTGTACAGCAGAGGTGAGTTTCGAGGAGGGACTGGAAGAAGGACTAAATGGTGGCTTTAGGAGTTTAAGAATGTTGTTATTAATTATTGTATCTAGATAACATCCCATTAAATGCAACGTTAGACTGTTTGCTGTGTTTTCTTGTGGTAGTACCAGTCTGTTTGCTGAAACCTACAACTGGTCAGAACCTAGAATTCCCCTTCCGAGGGAAATTCCAATATTTTTATTTATTTATTGTTCTAAATGAGGAAGAGAAAATTTTCAAATTCTGAAATTTTGTTCAGAGAAAAATTTAAATGACATATTGTCTTAACTGTATCCACTCTACTTTCATGTAATGTTATCATTCAGAATATATTAAAGTCAAAATATTTCAACTATAATATAATACAATACAATGTAGCAAAAGTCAAAATGATAAAATCTAAGTGAAACATTTTGACTTTAACAACATGGTTCTACCGTATCAAAATTAATTGTTTCAAAAATTTTGATATCTTCCTGCAGAACATTTCAAAGTTGTCAAATCTGCATTTTCCAACAGAAAACCAGCACCAGAACATTTTCAACCAGCACCACTGAAAACATTTAGCTTGATTATCGTTTGGCTTACACCTATGTAAATTAGGAATAACTCCAGCAAGGCAATGGAGATCTACTTGTGTAACTGAGAAATGGGTGCTCCTGGCAGAGATATGTTTTAGACGTATCTACCAGGTAAGGTTCATTTGCAATTTTCCAAGAGTTGGAGGATACACTTCCCCTTCCCTTACTAGAATAATTATTTTATGCCTTAGTTTATGAGCTGTTTGTTCCCTCCCCATCCCGTAACACTGCTTTCAAAGGATATGTCAGATAGATCGTCATTCAATGTCATTCAATTTGATCATTGACTTCTCGATTGGTTGTTTCTTCCAAGCACACATCAACTTGTTCTCATGACTGAATTGTTTCGGGTGCCTAAATATTCACTAGTGCATGCTGTAAACAGGAATGAGTGCATTTCAAGTGGGTGAGAAGGATTGTTTTACTGGATCGGGACTCAGGAGTTCTGGATCCAATTGCTGGCTCTCTAATTGACTTCTTGAGTAACTGTGAAAAAGTCACTTAACATTTGTCTACACTCAAGCTGGAAGGTGTAAATTCCACCTCAAGGAGACATACCCATGTCAGTTCCGATTGAGCTAGCATGCTAAAAATAGATGTGTGGTGGTGGCGGTGTGAGGGGAGAGCTGCCCCCAAGTTAATCCCCTTAGAGACTATCAGTACATACTCACGTCAGCTAGTACTTCCTGTCACTCCCATTGCTGTGGCTACACTTCTGTTTCAATCAGAGTGTGAATAGCCGTGCTGCACTGTCACTCTCCCATATGGACTCTGCAGGTATGAACTAAAAGGTTTCTACTTCGCATTAACGTAGTCCTGTTTGAAAAGGAATATGCTAAAGTGAACTAGGAACCTTTTAGTTCATGCCCACAGCATCCATAGAATCACAGGATCATAGAAGTGTAGGACTGGAAGGTCTCAACAGGTCATCTAGTCCAGTCCTTTTAATTGAGGCAGGACTAAGTATTATCTCTGTCAGGTGTTTGTTTAACCTGTTGTTAAAAACCTCCTGTGATGGAGATTTCACAACCTCTTTGGGTAATTTGTTCCAGTGCTTAACTACTCTTACAGTTAGGAAGTTTTTCCTAATGTATAACCTTAGTCTCCCTTGCTGCGATTTAATTCCATTGCTTCTTATTCTGTCCTCAGTGGCTAAGGAGAACAATTGATTACCCTCCTCTTTATAACAACCTTTTATATAGTTGAGGACTGTTATGTCTCCTCTCAGTCTTCTCTTCTCCAGACTAATCAATCCTTCCTCGTAGGTCATGCTTTTTAGAACTTTAACCATTTTTGTTACTTTCTTCTGGACTATCTCCTCATGATACTCCAGTTGAGGCCTTATCAATACTGAGTATAGTAGAAGAATTACTTCTCATGTTTTGCTTACAACACTCCTGCTAATACATCCCAGAATGTTGTTCAGATTTTTTGAAAGAGTATGACATTGTTAACTCATATTTAGTTTATGATTCACTAGAACCCCCAGATCCTTTTCTGCAGTACTCCTTCCTAGGCAGTCATTTCCCATTTTGTATTTGTGCAATTTGTTATTCCTTCCTAAGTGTCATACTTTGCATGTGTCCTTATTGAATTTCATTCTATTTGTTGCAGATCATTTCTCCAGTTTGTCAGGATCATTTTGAATTCTAGCCCTGTCTTCCAAAGTGCTGGCAAACCCTCTCAGCTTGGTATTATCCACAGACATTATAAATGCACTCTCTATGCCATTATCCAAATCCTTTATGAAGATATTGAATAGAACTGGATCCAGGACAAATCCCCGGGGGACCCCACTCAATTTGCTCTCCTAGATTGACTGTGAATCATTGATAACCATTCTTTCAGTATGCTTTTCTAACCGGTTATGCCTCCACCTTAGAGGAGGTTCAGCTAGGCTACATTTCTCTAGTTTGTTTATGAGGTCGTGTGAAATTGTATCAGAAACCTTACTAAAATCAAGATACAGCACATCAACCACTTCCCCCTATCAACAAGGCTTGTTTCTCTGTCAGAGAAGGATATTAGATTTGTTTGATATGATTTATTCTTGAAAAATCCACGTTGACTGTTATTTTTCATCTTATTTTCTTCTAGGTGCTTACAAATTGATTGTTTACCTTCAGAACCTGGAAAGATTATGGGGCAAATGAACTGACTGGTCCAAGGGTGAAAGGAAGGCGGTACAGGCCGGTATGGTGTACCGGTAAATAGTAGCCGCCAGTACCGGCCCGTACCGCTGGCTTTAAAGGGCTGCCGCGGCAGCGCTTTTAAGGACACTGCTGCAGCGCTTTAATGTCATTGCCCCTTTTGCCCCCCTCCAGCCACTGTCGCGGGGGTGGGGCAAAAGAAGTAGCCACCCTGGGGCTGTGATTTAAAAGGGCCTGTGGCTCTGGCCGTCACTGCCGTTACCACATCAGCAGTGGCCGGAGCCCCAGGCTCTTTAAATCGCCGTTGGAGCCTCAGGTGGAGCGGGCCAGGCAGCGCAGATGGGCTGGCTGGGGGACACTGACCCCAGCCTTACCCGTTTCGTCTGAGGCCCCACCCCTTCTGGAGGGGGGCAGAGCTGGCCCTGTAGCGGTAAGAGCTCCATTTTACTTTCACCCCTGGACTGGTCTATAATTCCCTGGATTGTTCTTATTCCCCTTTTTATAGAGGAGTACTATATTTGCCCTTTCCCAGTGCTCTGGGATCTCTTCCATCCTCCACAAGTTCTCAAAGATAATTGCTAATGGCTCAGAGATCTCTGCAGCCAGTTCTTTTAGTATTCTAGGATGTGTATCATCAGGCCCTGCTGACTTGAAGACATCTAACTTGTCTAAGTAATCCCTTAACTTGTTCTTTTTCTATTTTAGCTTCAGATCGTGCCCCATTTACACTGATGTTCACTATGTTAGTCATCCAGGGTATGTCTACACAGCAAAGAAAAACTCACGGCTGGCCTGTGCCAGCTGGCTGGGGCTCAGGTTGAGGGGCTGTTTCATTGCTGTGTAGTCTTCGGGCTCAGGCTGCAGCCCAAGCTCTGGGACTCTCCCACCGCACAAGGTCCTAGAGCCTGGGCTCCAGCTTGAGCCTGGAAGTCTACACAGCAATGAAACAGCCCCGCAGCCCGAGACCCATGAGCCCCAGTGGGCTGGCAGGGGCCAACCTCGGGTGTCTAGTTGCTGTGTAGAGATTCCCCCCATCACTGCTAACTTTTTTGGTGAAAACTGAAACAAAAAAGGCATTTAACTCTTTGTCCATTGCTGTGTTTTCTTTTATTGTCTTCCCCCCGTCATTGAGTAATGGGCCTACCCTGTCCTTGATCTTCCTCTTGGTTCTAATGTATTTGTAAAATATTTTCTTGTTACCCTTTATGTCCCTAGCTAATTTAATCTTATTTTGTGCCGTGGCCTTTCTAATTTTGTCCCTGTGTGTTTGTGGTGGTTGGTTTTTTTTTTTTTTTTATATTCATCCTTTGTAATTTGATATAGTTTCCATTCTTTGTGTGACTCTTCTCTGAGGTTCAGGTCATTGAAGATTTCCTGGGTAAGCCAGAGTGGTCTCTTGCCAGACTTCCTATTTTTCCTACGAGTTAGGATAATTTGCTCTTGTGCCCTTAATAATGTCTCTTTAAAAAACCTCTCAGCTCTCCTGAACTCTTTTTCCCCCTAGACTTCCTTCCCAGGGGAACTTATCTATCAATTCTCTAAGTTTGTTAAAGTCTGCCTTCCTGAAGTGCATTGTCTTTATTGTGCTGTTTTCCCTAATACCACTGCTTAAAATCATGAACTCTATCATTTCATGATCACTTTCACTCAAGCTGCTATCTACCTTCAAATTCTCAACCAGTTCCTCCCTCTTTGTAAGAATCAAATCTAGAACAGCCTCCCCCTAGTTGCTTTCTTCACGTTCTGAAATAAAAAATTGTCTCCAATGCATTCCAAGAACTTGTTGGATAATCTGTGCCCTGCTGTACTATTTTCCCAACAGATGTCTGGGTAGTTGAAGTCTCCCATTATCACCAAGTCCTGTGCTTTGGATGATTGTATTAGTTGTTTAAAAAAAGGCCTCATCCACCTCATCTGGCTGGTTAGATGGTCTATGGCAGGGATTGGCAACCTTTGGCATGCGGCCCGTCAGGGAAAGCCCCTGGTGGGCCGGGCTGGTTTGTTTACCTGCAGCGTCCGCAGGTTCGGCCGATCGCAGCTCTCACTGGCCACGGTTCGCCGTTCCAGGCCAATGGGGGCTGCGGGGAGCGGCGGCCTGCACATCCCTCGGCCCGTGCTGCTTCCCGCAGCCCCCATTGGCCTGGAACAGCAAACCGTGGCCAGTGAGAGCTGCGATTGGCCAAACCCTGTGGATGCTCCAGGTAAACAAACCTTCCTGGTCCACCAGTGGATTGCCCTGATGGGCCGCGTGCCAAAAGTTGCCAATCCCTGGTCTATAGTAACCCCCTCTCATGACATCTCCCTTGTTTTTTACCCCTTTTATGTTTACCAGAGACTTTCAACAGGTCTGCCTCCCACTTCCATCATAGGCTAAGTGCAAGTGTATACATTGTTGATACACAAGGCAACACCTCCTCCCTTTTCCCCCTGACTGTTACCCCTGAACCAGTTGTACCCTTCTATACCAATATTCCAGTCATATGAATTATCCCACCAAGTTTCTATGATGCCAATTATGTTGTAATTGTTGTTATTCACTAGTATTTCTAATGCTTCCTGTTCATGCCATGCACTTCTTGCATTAGTGTACAGACATCTAAGATGTTCATTAGATTTCCCCTCTATATTCCCTCTTGTCTCTACTTGGTCCCTACTGTGATTGCCCATGTTCCCCCAGATTCCAACCCTTCAACCAGCTCTCCATGTTCTGGGTTTTCCTGTGGGCTTTTGTCTCCTGCCCACATCAAACCTAGTTTAAAGCCCACCTCACTAGGCTTGCCAGTCTGTATTCAAAGATACTCTTCACTTTCCTTGATAAGTGAACCCCATCTCTGCTCAGCAGTCTTTCTTCTCGGAATTGCATCCCATGGTTGAGGAAGCCAAAGCCCATCCATGCAGCCATGCATTCACCTCCAGCATGTGTCTGTATCTGCCTGGGCACCCACCCTTTACCCGAAAGATCGATGAGAAAAACACCTCCACCCCCAATCCTTCGCCCTTGCTCCCCATGACCTGTAGTCACTTCTGATCTGCACATGCATGAGCACTATGGGATACTAGTCAGCAGGCTGGAGGATCCTCAGCAATGCTTCTAGAATGTATCTGTTATAGGCCCCTGGCAGGCTGCACACCTGAGCCCGGGATGTCAGGTCAGGCCTGCAGATGGGTGTCTCCATCCCCCTTAGAAGGGAGTTGCTGACAACCACCACCCTTCACTTCCTCTTGGGAGTGGTGACCATGATCCTCCTTCTTAGGGGTACCTGGCTTCTCCTCCTCTACCTTATTTTTTTGCGGGGAGGATTCCTCATCCCTCATTGCCATGGCAGCATACTTTTTTTATCCCTATGGATGGTGGGTTGGGAACAGGGGTGGAACAGTGCCTGCTGCCAGAAGTAACCAGAAGCCAGTTTCCTCCCTGTGAAGGTGCTGTTTCCTTCTCCCATGGTGGTGCTATGTTGTCGTCTCAGCTGGGTTGCTTCCTCAACCCTAGAGGTCTCTCCATATGCATATGTTGAAGGACTTCCTCGTGGATGCTCCTCAGCCTAGCCACCTCCTCCTGTAGCTCTTCTGCCTGCTTCCTGAGTGATTCTACCAGTGGACACCTCTCACAATGGATAGTCTCCCCAGGCTGGTTTCTCTGACAAGGAAATGCAGGTCACAGTCTTTGCAAATCCACACCAGGACCGGGTTAGAGGCATCCATGGTCAGGGTCTCTGTCAGACACAAGTGCAAATGGAGGGGCTAGGAGCAGTGCTGGCATTAGCGAGGTGTCCTCTCTGATCCATGCTGATTTTATTCTTTCTCCCACCTACAAACTGCCCTGTTTGCTGCCCTCTGTTCGCTAGTTCGCCTTGGTCACTTAGTATCTGGCTTTTAAGCCCTTTGCTCCTAGGTCAGCCCTGCCCCCTCGTTAACACACAGGGTGCACAAGGATCAAAGAACAGGAGGCTAGAGCATTGCTAGTCCCCACTCAGCTAGCAGCTAGGAGCCTCTGTCCCCCACTCCCACACAGTCCCCAAACACACAGTCCCTAATAGACCACACTATAAACTTTAAGCAAGCCAAAATAAAAGCCAAACAGACAAACAAGCTCGCCCACTCACACCAAGCCTGAGTGCTTGCTTCTTTTTCAGCAGGGGCTCTCCTTCTCAAATGCCTCTGTTTGCAGCCCTCTGTTCACTAGCCCACCTGGGGGAGTTACATTGCAGCCATTTGGTGCACACTGCTATTCCTGCTCCTGTAGTCTCAACTGCGGGGCAGTGTAGACATGCCCTTAATCTCTCTCTGTCTCAGTTCCCCCATCTGTAAAATATGGGAAAATAATATTTCCTTTCCCCCACACCTTTGTCTTATCTATTTTGTTTGTATTCTCTTTGGAGTCAGGGCTGTCTCATTCTGTGGTGGTGGCTGTCTAGTGCATAGCATGTTGGGGTCTCTAGTTGCTACTATTATACAAGTAATAAAAGTAAACTCCTAAGGGGGCAGAGATATTTAATGGAACCACTTCCCTTTGGCTAATCAGATTCATGCCAATTGGCCATATCGATCAGCCAGCTGCAAGGACTTCCAAGGTCACTTGTCATTGGCCATGCCTAGATGGGGAGAGGTATTGATTTTTACTGACAGATCCTCCCAAAGTGGATGAGGTAATATCTTTTACTGCATCAACTTCTGTTGGTGAGAGAGATGAGCTTTGTAAGCTTGAAAGCTCCTCTTGAAGTTTGGGAAAGGTACTCAGAGTGTCACAGCTAAATATAAGGTGGAACAGGTTGTTTAGTATAAGTAGTTAACACATACTTCAAGGAGTCATTCAAGATGTAGTAGCCAGTTAACATCTCTTCTGTCATGGGGGAAAAGAGCGGGAGAATCTGGGGGGTGGAGTTTAGTGGGTTATAGATTGTTGTAATAAACCATGTCTCTGTTCAGTCTGGGACTTTTAGTGACATTACAATCAGCTTGAACAGTGGAACCCTATAGACAACTATCTACAAGAATCCCATGGATCACCACACTTACTTTCACAGATCCACTAATCACCCTAACAATCTCAAGGCATCTGTTATCTACAGCCAGGCACACAGATACCACAGAATACGCTCTGAGAAAAAAAGTCTTAAAACTGCCTTCACCAAACAAGGACACTCCATCAAAGAAGTAGATTGCATCATGGAATGGGCCACCCAAATACCTTGAGAGAACCTGCTTCAATATGGAAATAACCCTCTGACTGCACACAGCTTGTTGTCACCTGTCACCCCACACCGGAACCCATAAGGGGCACCATTAAACAATTACAACCCATATTTGATGGGGATCATATCCTGAAAGAAATTTTTCCTAAGCCCCCTCTTCTGGCCTTCAACCAACTCCTCCAGCCTTGCCAAGCTCATCATCAGAAGCAAGCTCCCCACAGACCAGGACACACCAACTCAAAGCATCACCAGACCCTGCCAGAACAACAGATGTAAAACCTGCAGACATATTTCCACGGCGACTATGATCAATACCCCCCACAACACACCTGTCAAGATGTATGGGTCCTACATGTGCCTATCACAACATGGTGTACCTCATCTAGTGCACTAAATGACCCAATAACAACTATGTGGATGAACAAGACAATCACTTCTCTCTTGAATGAATTCACACAGAAAGACAAAAAACAAAACCACCATGTCACCTGTGGGTGAACACTGTTTGCAAAGGATCACTCTGTATCTGACCTCTCAGTCCTCGCCCTCAAAGGAAACCTGCACAACACTTTCAAAAGATAGGAACTTAAATTCACAACTTTGTTAGACACTAAAAATCATGGACTGAACAGAGACACTGGATTTATGGCTTAGTACAACAATCTATAACCCACTAAACTCCCCTCCTCCTCCTCCCCCCCAGCTTTTATGCCCCTTTTCTCCTTTCCCCCCTGTGACTGGATGGATGTTAACAAGCCACTTCACCTTGAATGGTCCCTTGAAATACATGTTAACTCCTTATGCTAAACAATCTGTTCCACCTTGTATTTAGCTGTGATGCTCTGTGATGCAATTAGTGCCAGCTGACTCAGACTCATGGGGCTCGGGCTAAAAGGCCGTTTAATTGGGCTATAGATGTTTGGACTCAGGCTGCCACCTGAAGTCTGGAACCCTCCCAGCTCGCAGGGTCCTACAACCTGGGCTCCAGCCTAAGCCTGAATGTCTACACCGCAGTTAAACAGCCCCTTAGCCTGAGACCCACGAGCCTGAGTCAGCTGGCCTGGGTTTTTAATTGCAGTGTAGACATAGCCTCCATGTACCTTTCCCAGACCTGAAGAAGAACTCTGTGTAAGCTTGAATACTTGTCTCTCTCATCAACAGAAGTAGGTCCAATAAAAGATATTACCTCACCCACCTTGTTTCTCTAATACCCTGGCACCAATTTCGCTACAACAACACTGCATAGATCCTCCCAAACTCATTCCAACTTTAAAAGTGATGATCATTTGGAAATGGGGAAAAATGTCAATCGTTTTCCAGCAAGTCAGGTGAGCAGAGTGTCTTGCTATGGAGACTTGTTGGGCCTTGCAAAGTATCCATCCTTGACAGTGGGAGGGAAGGAGGCGGAGAATGGGGTAAGGAAATGCTTTAAAAAACAAAACAAAACAAAGGTGTCCACTTCAGATGAGTGTTTGTTTTCTAGAGTGCTTGATAATGTTAGCCTGTAAATAACCCCCCACTGCGCTCTGAAATTAGCACCTCTCTGAGGTGAATAGTGTGTGGGTGGTAAATTTCATGCGGTTGTTGTCCTTGTTATTGTTTAGTTAGAGACAGGAGGGGTGAACAAGGCAGGCAAACTGGCTTACAATGTGCCATGTATGCAACAGTAGTGGAAAGGCTTGGAAGCTTTCAACTGAACATGTGGACTTCTGGAAAAAAGAGAGAGAGAAAAGATGATGTGAAGCCTCTTGTGAGACATGCAATTCCTTTGCTCCCCTGCTTTTCCAGGTCTTCTTTTCCATTTCCATTTCTGTTTTTTTTCCCCCTGTTTTCTTTTAAGTCCCAGCATAACCCCATCACTGACAATGGAGGATACGGCATGTCCAACTCTCCATCTTACAGCTCCTTGTCTACATTCAGAAGGAAGCTGTGCCTGAAAGGGGTTAAAATGCACTCAGACAAGTGCTCGGATGCTTTGGTGATGGCGGGCAGTGGGGAGACTAGAGAGATATATACATAACTCCTGATGAATCATGTTCAACCAATATCTCCAAACTGTATAAATCAATGTCCATGGCTGGCCAAACCATGTTTGAAAATGATCAGTGAGGAGCCTTGGAGCCGATTTATACAGCACTGTTATCCATCTCTGGGCCCATGTTAGCACGCTACCTGGTACCGTCCATACTGGTTAGGTCAAACCAAATTATAACACAGGCAGGGGACTACGGTCTTGTGACATAGTGCCTGAGCATGGTGAATTCTGCTAAGTAGATGACCCATATTTGGACTGTGTTTTAACACACTTTCAAATATGAATCTGCTCTGAAGGGAGGTAGCTCCTAAAACTTTCTCTGCAATTCTTTGTAAAATTAAGATACAAGTTCCCCATAATTTGACTGGCTGTCTGCCTCACAAAACAAAATGAAACAAAAAGCCATTTCAGTACAGTTAGAGAAGGATGGTCCAGTGAGTGATTAGGACACTTGCTTAGGACTTGGGAAAACTTGGATTAAATTCCCTGCTTTGCCACACACTTTCTGTTTGACCTCGGGACAGTCACTTAGCTTCTCTGTACCTCAGTTCTTCATCTGCAAAGTAGGGATGATAGCACTTCCCTCCCTTATAGAAATGTTGTCAGGATAAATACATTTAATATTGTGACGTGCTCAGAGACTATGACATTGGGAAGGAATGCAGAATAGGGGACTGTATGGAAAGCAGTGACTCTGAAGAGGATTTTAGGTGTCATAATGGACAAGCAACTGAACTCGAACTCCCAGTCTGTGATGCTATGTGGCAAAAAAGGACTAATGTGATCTTTGGCTATATAAACAGATGAGTAGAAGTAGGAGGTGATTTGACCGCTACAGACAGCATTATACAGTTCTGGTGGCCATATTTTAAAAAGGATGTTGAAAAATTAGAGCGGGCGAAGAAAAAAATCCCCCCAGATTATTGGGGGGCCGGAGAAAATATTTTGCACTGAGGGACTTAATGAGCTCTATCCATTTAATGTATCAGAATGAAGACTGGGCGGTGAGTTGCTTACAGTGTAAGTACCTTCAAGGGGAAAAGTAGCAGGTACTAAAGTGTTCTTTAACCAACAAATTCACATTAGAAATTAAGCACAAGTTTTTAACAGTGAGAGTGATTAACCATTGGGACAAACTGCCAAGGGAAGTAGTGGATTCTCCATCTCTTGATGCCTTCAGATCAAAACTGGCTGACTTTCTAGAAGATAGAAACACAAGTTATTGGGCTCAATACAGGAGTAACAGTGTGAAATTTAAGGGTCGGTGATATACAGGAGGTCAGACAAGATGATCTGAATGGTCCCTCTGGCCTTAAGCTTTGTAAATGTGTGAAGTACTTAAGATAAACCCTTATCAGACGGCCCAGAAATTGACTAGATCATGGAGGCTGAAGTATCTCCAAGTCTCCAGTCCCAAAGACAATATTCCCAGGTCAAGGTTGAGGCAGATTGAGAGGGGAGCGATGGGGTAGCCTTCCTTTCCATTGCTTATGCTTTAGTTTGTTGAACAAACGAAGTATTTGAGTACCCAGGAATGTCAACATGGCACCTTTTTGCCAGCACTACATTCACATTAAATTATTATTTTGGCTTAAAACAGAGAACTGTATCTGTCCAAGGAAGCTCAGAGAGAGACATTAACCATACAGTACATGGGAGACCTTGGGAAATTACATTTGCAGACAATTAAAGGTCACATTGTTTAGCTAAGTCATAATCCATCACAATGAAGAAGGCATTGATTACTACTCTGGACCGCATTCATTTTTAATTCCATTAGTGGAATAAATGACAGTTTCTGTATTTGCCTCTTTTCTTGATACATAGCAATGAGAAGGGCAAATTACCTCAGAATTCAGAATAGCTGAACAGATAAGCCCCTTTCTGTGCTCTTGGGTAAGAAAACCTACAAAGCTTTAACTAGGCAATAAACATCCTAGCAATCTCCTGAAATGATACGTTAATAGACTATAATAGAGTTATGATCAGCCGATCATTTTGGGAATGTTTATGAAAGCGTAACTATAGTGATACCAGTCCAATTACAGTTTACCCATCACCATGCATGCATGCAGTGAACTGGTGTGTGGTTTAGTGGTTAAAATAGGGAACAGGTAGTACAGTGCTGTTTAGTGATAGAGCACTGGACTGGGTTCTGTTCCTAACTCAGCCACTGGCCTTCTGAGTGACTTTGGGCATGTCATGTCACTGCTCTGTGCCTCAGTTTCTCCAGCTGCAAAACAAGGATGATACTGAACGTCTTGATAAAGCGCTTTGAGATCTACTAATGAAAAGTGCTAGGTATTATTATGAGCATGTTACTTAGGGACTGATTTACAAAGGTATTTAGACACTTAGTGGGATTTAAAAAGATGCCAAGTAGGCAATTGAGTTTCCATGGAAGCCAGGTGCCTAACTCACTCAGGTGCTTTTGTGAATCCCACTAGGCCACCTAGTTGCATCTTTACGTAAGCAGAGTCAGGATGAGCTCTACCCTGACATCTGGTGGCGAGTCATGGTGGGTTGTGGAAAAGAACTTCAGGGGCTGATCTCATTTGCATAGGCACACCCACCCCGCCTCGATGGTCACTTTGGCTGCTGTAGGAGCCCCAGTTTCTCTGTTATTGGGGCAGGAATAAACTGTTATTATCCTGATTGTGTGAATCAAGGACAGTGAAACTGTACTTGGCCTTTTGTTATGATGGAGGGACTCACCATCAACTAAGTAGCGCTCGCTAGGCAAGGGTCATGGGTTCCAAAACCCAATGAATAGAGAAAGGCTGGGGAGAGGTATTAATATCTGGTGGTATGGGCCTCCTGGTAAGGGTCTTGTGTGCTAATTGTACTTTCTCCTCTCTCCACTGTAGAATATCAGAGCTAATTTTGATTCTGTTAAAAGTTTAGTTATAGGCTGCTGAGCTGAATTCACTTTGGGCTAATGGTGCACTAACACTGAGACTCCCCTACTACAAGTGAAATTGTAAAAGAGCTAAACTTACTAAGAGCTGAAATCACTGAGTGTTGTGTTAAGTAGTGGGGGAGTCTGAAGATATATTGCGGAGCAGTTCACGGGACGGCTGGCAGAGCAGAGCAGTTCGCGGGAGAGCTAATGGAGCGGAGCGGAGAGGAGAGGTGGGGTGATTGGCTTTGGACCACATAAGGTGCCCCCTTAATGCGCCCCCCCCATCTCCACCCAGGTTGGGAGGTAAAGCTCTGCAGATAAACTTTCGAACTCTGGGGCTGCACTGACCAGGGACAGAGACTTTTGGGTTGTTGGACTTTTGGGACTTTGGGTGATTTTTGGTTGCTGGACTCAAGAACCAAAGGGAAAGGACATGCCCCAATTTGCTTGTGGTGGGTTTTTTGCTCATAGGTTGTGTTATGAAGCCTGTTGGTGGAGTTTCCCCAACATAATGCCACATTGTTCCTCTCTGTTATTAAAAGGCTTTTGCTACACTCAGACTCTGTGCTTGCGAGAGGAGAAGTATTGCCTCTTGGAGGCGCCCAGCGGGGGTGGTATATAGTTGTCCCAGGTCACTGGGTCGGGGCTTGAGCCAGTTGTGTATTGGAATGGAACCCCTAGATACTGAACCTGGCCCTTGTTGCTGCCAACTCTGACGGGCAGAAGGGTTACATTTTGATGCCTAGAAAACTTGGTAAATCTGCCCCTCTGGCTCAAATGCTGCGATTTTCAAAGCTGTTTATGGGTTTGGATGCCCAGTCCCCTTTTAGAATGAATGCGAACTGGCCATCTAAATACAGTAGATAGGTAACTTTGAAAATACCACCCTCAATTTTCAAATATGGGCACCTATAACCATATTTAGGTACCCAAATTAAAGTGGACTCTTTTCAGAGGTTCTGAGAATCCACAACGCTCACTGGAGTCATAGAGGAATTACGTGCCCTCAGCAATTCTGAAAACCAAGGCACTGATTTAGGTGTCTGAATATGACCTTAGAGGCTTAACTTTATGCCCCTACCCATGAAGCTTTTAGCCTTAGCCTCGCAGTGCCTCAGTTTACCTATCTGAAATTCATAGATGCTAAGGCCACATCTAACACAGGCCAAACAATTTCCACAATTTCAATTATGTTTTTCCCTGTAATGTATGTGACCACTACAACAATACCTAGCAGGTTGCATCAGTAGATGGCAAAGTGCTTTTCAAAGGAAGTCAGTATCATTACCTCCATTTTACAGATGGGGAAACTGAGGCACAGACTTGGAAAGTAATTTGCCCAAAGACACCCACCAGGCTAAGTCTTCTGAAGCCCAGGCCGATGCACTGTCCACTAGGCCACGTTGCTTTTGTCATTGCTTCTTGCTAACTTCTGGAAAAGCTAGAGTGTATAGTTTAGAAAGCCAATAAATCTCAATTAAAAAAGGGAGATGCAGATATAATACTGAGCCACTTCACAGAGGGTTATGAGGCTTAATTCATTATTACTCGTATTATTTGTGTAGCAGAAGCATTTAGGAGCCCCAGTCAGGACCAGAACCCCATTGTGCTAAGTGCTGCACAGAGAACAAAAGGATTGTTCTGCTCTCAAAAATTTACAATCTGAGCCATTAACATTTGTAAAGCACTTAATGATCCTTGGATGCATAAAGTATTATTAGCCAAAAGGCAGAGCCACAGTTATTACCACTGTCTCCAATATATGGGCTGGTTTGATTTGGGAGGATTTAACCAAACAGCTCTTATTGTAAAGAAAGAAAGTTGTCATCAAAACTGATTGAATTATATATTGGCTATGTAATGTTGTAATGGCTGTCAGAGATAAACATATGGGTGGCTTATCTAGCTTCCTAATCTCCTTCAAGGTGCAATGCAGTCATTCATTTTGTTAACTCTCTCTTTGTATTTAAACCCAGAACAGACCACAAACTGAAAAATACACATTCAGTCTATTTCTGCTTTCTATTGGTCTGTTTGTGGGAGTAATTGTTTTAAACTCAGTGACCACAAATGAGCCTATGTTTGTATAAAACTTCCTGAGAAGGCACAAAAAGGACCCATCATACTTTGCTAATGGGCTGACAATGCCTGTTGCTGCACAGGCTGTGTTAGGGCCCAAGCCAGCCACAATGCTCTGGGTGGACTTCTGCAGACTCAAAATGGACTAGGCCCTACCCTATCTCTTCCTCTCCCTTAATCCTCTGGGCAGCCAAGTAAAGCCCTCCCTGACTGAGCCAGGGCTGCTCTTGTTGCTAGGGTAGGAGTCAATAGCCCCAGCATGTGGGTCACTGGGGAGGGAGAAGAGAGGGGCAGATGTCTTGTTCCTGCCCTCCCTCCTAGGAGTAAGCAACCCCCCTAAAATGGGTTGAATAAACATCTTCCCTTTTCAGAGCAAGGGGAGGATTACTTCTGAGGCACAATTCTTTCCCAAAGTGCTCCTGCTATGGAGTGATATGAGGTACTTACATATCCCTCATAGTAGCTGAGCACCTCACAATCTTTAATGGATTTATCCTCACATTACACCTCTGAGGCAAGGAAGTGCTGTTAACCCCATTTTGCAGATAAGGTAAATGGCTTACTCGGCGTCATCCAGGAAGCCTGTTGCAGAGCAGGAAGACGAACTCAGGTCTTTCAAGAGCTAAGCTAGTACCCTAACCCCTGGGCAGCCTTCCCCTGTGCCCAGACACCCTACATACCACTCCTGACTCTGGGCTGATCCCAGTGTAGCTCATCATCTCTCAGGATGCACTCAGCAACATAGTAGGGTCAAGCCCTCATTTGTACTCTGTCTGTAACCTTCCTCATAGGCTCATTAAAATGCAGCAGTCATCAAACACGCAAGAATGGATGCCTGACCAATATAAGCTTCAGTTAATGGTTATTCCGTTCAGATAATCTGGGGCCCCAATAAAGGGCTGGGATTTGGCCAACACAGAAAAACGTACATCTCTGCCCTGCAATGGAAGTCAGGGCCCTGTCCTGCTCCTGTTAACGTCAAAAAACATTTTGCCACTAACTTCAGTAAGCATGGGATGGAACCTTCTATCCCTTAGCCCAGGGTCAGCCCTAGGTGTTTTGCTTCCCGGGACGAAAAATGTTTTCCGTGACCCCCCTGCCTCCAAAAGTCCTTAAAAAAAGACCTTGTCCAAGGTCCCTGAGGAAGAAAGGTCTTTTTGTGGCAGAGCTGAGATGTAACCTTATGGCTCCTGAGTTCCAACCCAGTGATTAATCACAAGGCCATCCTCCCTCACTGATTAGAAAAGTTTAATAACTGTGGCCCTAAAAATGTTTAGGGCCTCCCAAACCTCATCTGTGTAACCCATCACCGTGTGTCTGCTACAGCAGCATTTGTATAGGGATGGCTAGTTAGTACAAACTGTAGTAGCTTATGGTATTACCTCTGCAGGGTCCTAGTTCAAGCTCTGACCTAGTTCAAGTCATCCTATCAGCACTATGGCGCCCCCTACCTTTTAACACCAGTTCTGATGAACAGGTGTTAGGTGCTCAGCAATGAGGGCTTCCAGGATCCCAGCCTCCACCGCAACTTGCTAGGTGGGCAGCCTTGGAGTCAGGGCTCCCAGAAATTCTGTCCTCCCTGATTCGGGGGCAGGTTCTCGTTCAAAACTCTTTTGGAGCCCAGGCTGCCAGGGTTTGGGGTAGTCTTGGAAACATTTTGAAAGTTGACACAAAATGTCATTTTGACCGTTCTGCAATTTTTTTTTTTTTAATTCCTGTTCCGCAGGGCATTTCAAATGTTCATTTTGTGTTCCATTTTGGAACAAATTCTATTTACATTTCAGAATTTCCTGCAGAAAGGGAATTCCAGTTTCTAGCCAGCTCTATACATCAGTCTCCCCTCCCCAGACTTGATAAGGGTTTTTCCATTTTTATTTCATGATGTTTGCACTTTGAGGCCTCCTTTGGCAACAGCTTATGAAATATTTATGGGCAAAGAGGACATACTTTTTTAATTCTACAAAAAAAATCTGTAGCTCTTGAATGGAAGGTGACATAGAGAAATGAATATTGCAATTGGACCGATAGCTATGTCCCTTAAATTAATATTGAATAATTGAAAATGATAATTTGCAAGTGAAATTTCCTGGATGGTTAGACATGGTGAAGGTATTATTGTTATATTGTTAAATGTAAATAAGTTGCTGCACAACTGCTAATAGCTATTCACGTTAAAGTAATGGTAAAGGTAATCAAATCTCAGGCTTCAGGGCATAAAATGATTATCTGAGGTGGTCAGGAAGTAATTTTGTCCCTCCTCACAAGCCAGTGTAAGTCACTGCACAGTTAGCTAGGTGCATTATGGAGTTTATGGGCTAGATCCTGTAACTTGGAGTAACACTGAGTTACACCAGCTGAGAGTCTCCATCTATGGTGCCCACATTTTGAAAAAGGGTGCAGAAAAGAGTTGCAAAAATGATTTGAGGGCTGAAGAACATGCCTTCAAGAGAGCCCAATCTGTTTAATTCTTCAGAAAGAAGACTGAGAGGTGATTGGGCCACAGTGGATAGGTACCTTCGCAGGACAAAAATATGGGGTACTAAAGGATTTTTTAATCTAGTGGAGAAAGGCATGATGAGAACTAAGTTGGAAGTTAAAACCAGACAGACTAAAAGTAGAAATAAGGCACCCATTTTAAACAGGGATTAACTACAGGAACAAATTAGAAGACTGGGACTGTTCATCTTGGAAAAGAGATGATTAAGGGGCGATATGGGAGAGGTTGATACAATAATCAATGATGTGGAGAAAGTAAATAAGGAAGTGTTTTAATACCTCTTCACATAACACAAGAACAGGGGGTTACCTGATTAAATTATTAGGCAGCAGGTTTAAAATAAACCTAAGGAAGTATTTCTTCATTGCTAGGGGATGTTGTGAAGGCCAAAAATATAACTGGGTTCAAAAAAGAATTGGATAAGTTACTTGTGGGTAGGTCCATCGATGGCAATTAGCCAAGATGGTCAGGGATGCAATCCCATGCTCTGTGTCCCTAAACCTCTGATTGTCAGAAGCTGGGATTGGATGACAGGGGATGGATCACTCAGTAATTGCCCTGTTCTGTTCATTCTCTCTGAAGCATCTGGCAGTGGTCACTGGGCTAGATGGACCATTTCTTTGAGCCGGTATGGTCATTCTTATGTTCTTAAACTAGCAAACTAGATCAAGACTGGCTGCATCTCTGGAAGATGCTTTAACCAAACACAAGTTATTGGGCTCAATGCAAGTGTAATTGGGTAAAATTCTATGGCCTGTGTCATACAGGAGGTCTGGCTAGATGATCTAATGGTCCCCCTTGGCCTTAACATCTATTAATCTGAAGCTCTGCCTTCTGGCCACAGCTGGTCTGAGTACTAGACTAGCTGGTTTGAACCAGTCTTATCTCATCACTGTCATTCCTTACAAAAACGATATAAATTTTTCTCAGCTACTTCACAGCTATCTCGTTGGGATTGTTCAATTTGTTCTTAAGGCTTAAGGACATGTTTAAACTGCATTTCTGAACTGGCAGCCTTAATCATCAAAGTGCAGTGAGAATGTAATTGTCCCAATGCAACAAGTGAGCTCTTGGACCTGCATCACCTTAGGCTTCGACGTTGTTAGTTTATACAAACTAAGATGCTTGACAGGGAGATGTCCAGTAAAAATATATGTCATTGGAGTTGATGTGTATTGAGACAACATATATATCTTTTAAGAGATTGCGTTGGATTTAAAAGTAAATAAATGAATGAAATTAAGTAGAAAGGTACACGAGAGAGATAAAATAGGCAGGTGCTCAGGCACTACAGAGGTGGCTGCCAGAATAAGATCTTAGGGAGAGAGAGACAGGAAAGATGAAAGAGGAATACACGTCTGTATTAGGTTGAGATGAATGTGCAACACAGGTGCATCTCTCCCTAAGCCGCTCATCCCCTCCGACTTGTCCATCTCTTAAATACGGCATCCTAAATACTGCCGAAAGTATTTTCTGCGTATAGTTGCCAAGGTACTAAAGATTCAAGTACATCTGGTTTTCTAAACCCTGGGATTACTTTGTCAAGCTTCTTTTCGATGTCACACCATGGAAATCACTTCTGCTGAATCACATCTATCCTTCTGTAGATTTTAAGGAATACCGAGAAAAAGGGACATATCGTGCCAATGCCTGCCTGCCCCGAGTGGGACAAGACACAAGGAACACTTAACACCTGAACTCCAGTCGTGCTAGCTTCCTGCTCACTTTTGGGACAATGCAGGGTATTGGTGGGAATCTTTAAATGGTTGAATCTGGGACCCATCTAGCTGAAAGGCCTCCTCTCCCCCTAATATCCTGATCACAGCAGGTAAGCTCAGCTGCATGACTGTTCCTGGTACTATCAATATGCAATTAAGCTGTGGAACTCATTGCCACATGAAGTCACTGAGGCCAAGAAATTAACAAGATTCAAAAATGTATTGGCTATCTATAGGGATCTGAAGAATACCTGGAGTTATAATTCATGACCGTAATATTTTGGAAGGGCTATTAAACCTTGTGCTTCAGGGCTTAAGCCAAACTCTATTAAGAGACTATGATGAGACCTACGTGGGAGACAGTTTATTCCACCTTTGCCTGCTGAGGGTTATTATGCCATCCTCGGAAGCATCTGGCCACTACCAGAGAAAGGATACTGGATTAGATGGACCTTGAGCCTGAGCCAGTCTGGCCAATCTTGTGGCCCTATGATGCACCTAAAAAGCTAGGAAAAAACTCCCTGGAGCTGAGTTCTCCTGGGAGAGAACCCCTGCCACTGGAGTTCAGTTCCCATGGCCAGCTGACAGAGCCTCACCATGCTGAGTGTCAGGGCACTGCGACAGATGTTTATTTAGCTGGAATTCTGATTGACAGATTTGCGTGGAGATGGATATAAGGCACTATAGAAACGCTAAGGATTATTATTGTCATGGCTTGTTTTGGGGTTTGGTTTCCTAGTTTTGTGGGATACATGGTCTGAACATCAGGCTCCATCATACCTGCTAAATAGCATCCAGTGTTGTGGTGGCTGGGGGGGAGGGTCCAGAGGGTGGACTAGGAGACAGGATTGCCCAATGGTTAGCGTGGTAAACTAGGATTCTGAAGACCGGGGTTGAATCCCCTGCTCTGCTGCAAACCTTCAGTGTGACCTTGGGCAAGTCACAACACCTCTTTGCCTGAGGTCCCTATCAGTAAAATGGTGGAAGTACTTTCCTATCTCACAATGATTGTGAGGGACTCGGATACCCTGGTAATAGGGGCCACAGACGTTCCTAAGAGATCTAGATACATATTGCTGGAAAATGCCCATTGCTGTGTCCCTTAAGGAGGTGCTGCATGCATTGTACATTCGATTACACTTGAAAGTAAGGAAAACACAAGGTTATCAAACCCTGATGCGGTATCATCTCACATCGGGAATAATCTCCCTCTCCTTGTACAGCTGTCTAGGTGCAATATGGAAGAGGTCTTGCTTTTCTTTGAAGTATTTGGTATTAGTCACTATTGGAAACAGAGCAGCAGATTAGAAGGACCTGTTCCAGTGTGTTAGTGTCCATGTATCACAGCCCTCTCCTGGATGGAATTTCAACTTCTTAGCTGTGTGTCATGGATCCTATACTGCTCATGGATATTGGGGATTCCCTATAGCTCAAGTGCTAGGAATCTGTGCTTTCAGAGCAGATGCAGCTGAGTTTTCTTCCCATTGCCACCAGGAAGTTCTGAGTGTCTGTGTGTACAGTATGCTGACAGCCATGAAGGGTGTGGGTGGCCATGGATTTGTTGCACTTTGATGGACCTGTTCTAGCAGGGCAGTTCCTAGTTTAATGTATATCCTGGTTATACCCTCTCTTTCCCCTTGCCCCTTGACAATTTAAAGTTGCAGATTCCATTATTAACCCATTACCAGTAATCTTTGACCCCTCCCTTTCCTTTGCCCCACACATCCAGGCTGTATCCAAATCTTATCACTTCTGCTTCTGGTGTTTCCAAGATCCAGCCTTTTCTCTCTATGCCCAGGGGTCCCCACACCTCGGTCCACTGACCATAAATAAAAATGCAATTCAGCCCTCTCTGCTGAATGAATTTAACATACCTGTCGTCACTTCAGCCTAGTCATGGGTATAGCAAGACTGTCACTTCTTCAGTGGCTGGGATTCACCTGAAAATGTGGTGTTGGTGTAGTGTAGGCAATCCCCTTAGTTATAAACATGTGTGTGTTTTCCTGATTTTTCCTGTCTGCCCGAAGCATACTCTAACTTCTCAATGGGGATGTGTGTCACCCTCCATATATAAAAAGAACAGGAGGACTTGTGACACCTTAGACTAACACATTTATTTGAGCATAAGCTTTCGGGAGATGTGAAAGGTACAGTTCCTTGCTGTATGTTAGTCAGAGATGTTACCAAAGCCCAGAGCTCTGTGACAACAATATAATTTCTGAATCAGACTTAACCTTAGTGGCAGAGGAGCTGTGGGGATCAGCAGAGATTCAGAGACCCAAACAGCAGTCACCATTCACTCTGTTTTTTTCAGACTCCAGGCTGGTCTACACAGGGGAGCAATGAGCGCTGCAGGGGTGTGATTTCTGAAGCAAACTAACATGCTGAGCATGAATTGGTCTGTGCAGACCCTAGCAGGAGGGAACTTTTAGTTTGTTTAAACTTAAAATTCACTAGAGAACTTTTAGTTTGCACCGGCAGGGTCTCCACAGACCAACCAATGTGGCAACATCTTAGTGTGCTTTAGAAATGACTCCTCCCCCACAGTGCACATTGCTGCTTCATGTAAACACGTCCTAAAATGCAAGTTAAGGAAACTCAAAAGAAAGATCCTGACGCCAATACACCTGAGCTGGCTGGCTTCTGCATAAATAGCTAAGGCGTGGATATTTGAAGCCTCATTCGCCTCTCATTGACACAGGTTTACATTAGTGGAATGTAAGCTTTTTATTTTTAAGACCTAAAGCTCTGGATTTGAGCACCCCAAATAAAGGGGGTAGGCTAGGGGAGGAAAATGGTCTGGTGGTTAGAGCTATAGCTTGAGAGTCTAGACATGTGGGTGTAATCCTCTGTTCTGCTACAGATTTCCTGTGTGAGTTTAGGCAAGTCACTGAGGCCAAGATCCTCAAAGGTATTTAGGCTTCTAACTTCCACTTAGCCTTAGTCTCTTAGTCCCTTTGTTGCCCATCTGTAAAATGGAGATAGGAGTACTTCCCTACCTCACAGGGGTATTGTGATACATTAAAGATTCTGTGGTGCTCAGATGCTATTGTAATAGGGACCAGAGAAAAAGAAGTCCAGATCTAGCATTTGTAGCTCAAGAAAATCTATACTTCTAAATAAAGGTGAATATGTGAGAGAGTTTATAGTTAGCTTCATCTGCTGAAATTATGAAAGCTGAGTCCCCCCTCACTTACACAGGGATAAATCAGGAGCAGCACTGATGTCAATGGAGTTACAGCAGTGTCAAACTGGGGTGAGAAGAGAATCAAGCTATATGTAAATTCTTTTCTTGAATAGAAAAATGATTCCACTAAATACAAGGGACCAGATCCTCAGCTGCTGTAAATCGCTCCATTGACTTCAGTGGAGTCATATGGACTTACATGGCCACCAGCTGAGAACTGGGCTCTAATTATGTTGAATGACCACAGGGTATCACTGCAAAGGCTGTTCATTGCATTATCTTGTCATGAAACTGGAATACACTCGAAAAGGGGCAAAATAATGAAAATGAATAGAGCTCAGCTAGCTTGGAGCAGGTTAGGAGACCCAAAGAGAAGACTGAAATTAGGTTTATAAAGCTTGACTTTAGGGTCTGCTTCTAGATGGATTCCACTTGTATAATTCCCACTAATGTGGCCCTGATGCAGTGAGGTACATACCTAACTTTAAGCACGTTAGTCGCCTTGTTGAAAGGACCTTTCTGACTGGGAGTTCTGTGTTAAGAGAGTCTACCCGCTTGGTCTGGGCATCCATTTTGATGAGAAGAGAGCATTCTAGCCTTGGACAAGGTCCTTCACCAAAGGCTCTAAAGCACACTAAACTGTCATGGGATAAGAGAGAAGGTCCTCTCATGGATCAGTTACTGTATTTAGCTGTTACCATTCAAGCAAGAGATCTTGCCGTCATCTTGGTCATGGATAGTTCCCTGAAAACACCTGCTCAATGTGCAGCGACAGTCAAAAAAGCGAACAGAATGCTAGGAACCATTAGGAAAGGGATAGATAATAAAACAGAAAATATCATAATGCCACTATATATATATATCCATGGTACATCCACACCTTGAACACTGATTGCAGTTCTGGTTGCCTCATCTTAAAAAACAAACAAACAAGAAGATAGATTAGAATTGGAAAAGATGCAGAGAAGGGCAACAAAAATGATTAAGAGTACGGAACGGCTTCTGTATGAGAAGAGATTTAAAAGCCTGGGACTTTATCTTTTAAACTAGATGATTAAGGTGGGGTGGGGGGGTTGATAGAGGTCTACACAATCATGAATGATATGGAGAAAGTCAATAAGGAAGTGTTATTTACCCCTTCACGTCACACAAGAACTAGGGTTCTCCCTGTGAAATTTATAGGCAACAGGTTTAAAACAAACAGAAGGAAGTACTTCACACAGTGAATATCCAACCTGTAGAACTTGTCACCATGGTATGTTGTGAAGGCCAGAAATACAACGAGGTTTAAAAAAAGAAGTAGATAAGCTCATGGAGGGTAGGTCCATCAATGGCTATGAGCCAAGAAGATCAGGGATGTAAGCTCATGCTCTGAGTGTCCTTACACCTCCAACTGCCAGAAGCTGGGACTGGATGATTAGGAATGGATCACTCAAAATTGCCCTGTTCTGTTTATTCCCTTTGAAGCATCGGACACTGGCCACTGTCAGAAACTGGATACTTGTTGTCCAACCTACTATGGCCACTTTTATGTTCTTATTCTGGGAAAGGCAATGTAATGTAGACAACACTTCTTGCCATGACTATTGAGTCCAAGACAGACCTTACGGAAGCCCTGTAACATGATATACCCACATTTGTTACTCCCTGATAGATGCGCCAATACCTTGGCACACCCTTCCCTAAGAAGCTGTCCTGCTAGAAGGGAAGAACAGCAAGTTTGGACCTCCAGTGGTTGCCTAGAGAGGCCCCTCATGATCAGCGGCAGATAAAACCAACAAGAGTTGGTCCTTCTGCACTTAGAAGGGCTAGAAGCAGGCACAGACCAATCAGGGCCCAGCATGCCAGATAAAGATGGCTGGCGGTGCCTACTTGGGGACCAATTCTGGGTGAAGCTGGGGTAGGGAAGGAAGACTCTTCTCAGTGGCCTGGTCAGGGGATTAGCCCTGATAATATTCACCTGGGATCTTTGTGGAGAATTATTGATTAACTAGATGAGCCTTGCGGTCCCTCCTAACTCTATGCTTCTAAGTTATGGACTTTAATGCCCAAGTGGCTATTCTGAGTTCAGTGTTCATTTGTTTTTGGTGAGAGGCTGTTTAATTAGTCTGAGGGAACTATAGAGTCCAGTCTGTGTCCAGCAACCTCAGTAAAGAATCACCTTTATGCTAACTACCACCAAATCTCTGCTGTGCAAGTCACTACAAGGATTTCCCATCAGGCTCTCAGCTGTGCTGCAATGCTTTGGCACTTCAAAAGAACAGGGATAATTGGGGATATTTTACTCTGTTGTGCCTTATTAGCATGGCTGCTCTGACCGGTGGGAAATCTTAGCCGTTAACCTAGAATTAAACAAACACAACCCTCCTCAAGGTATATCATTTCTGAGGGGAGGGAAAGGAAGAGGGCAGTTCTTCCACAGTTCTCAGTAGCTGGAATCCAATGGGACTCCTCTGTCAAAGGCACGGAGTACAAGAGCTTAATTTGGACTTGATGGGAACCCAGTTTATGTCCCTGTCGGATAATGTGGCTTGAGGCTATTCCACAATAAAGCACTACATTCAGCCACCAGCCTGATCAGCAGGACCCATCTGCCCTTTCACAGGCAAGCTGGAATTGCTTAACACTGTGGCTCCCCAAACTAATAGAACCTTTCAGCATAGCTTAGGCTATCACTCTACTACCTTGACATCAATTTCTAAAATAAAATGAAAGGCTAATTGGTAAAACCAGTCCCCCCCCGCACCCCCGCCAGATAAATAATGGCCAAATACATTTTCAAATCAAGATTTCAGCCCCAGTATTTGTAATAAACCACCCATAATATCAAGGGTTTGATGTAAACCCACCAAAAAAAAAAAAGACAAAAGGGAAATTCAGAGCAAAGGACGAAAGTTCAGGTAGAACTCACCAAGCCATATTGGCTACTGTTGGTGCAGATTGCTGTGCCGACCTCTGTCCCTCACCTGGAGGTCGGGGGTGGGGACAGGATGTGGTGGGAGTAGCTATTAATCTCCACTGGTGGAGCCTACTGGATGTAGCATATTGCACAGCTCTCTAGATTAGGTATTTATCTGGCCCCATCACAGTAGTAGTTGAGTACCTCACAATCTTTAATGAATTTATCCTCCCAACACCTATGTGAGGAGGGAAGGACTGTTATCCCCATTTTACAGAGGGGAAACTGAGGCACAGAGCAGCTAAGTGACTTGCCCAAGGTCACAGAGGAAGTCTCTGGTGGAGCAGAGAAGGGAAAGCAGCTCTCCTAAGTCCATAAGTGACCAAATGGAAAACAGTACACCGCGTGGGGCTGGCCCTCCTGCTCTCTGCCCTTGCAGGGCCAGCCCTCCCCCTCCCGCTGCCCCTGCACAGGGCTGGCCAAGCTGCTTGCCCATGTCCCCTCTCTGCCCACTGTGCGAGGCTGGGATTGCTGGAACCCTGCCTGCCCCCCACAAGAGGCGGTCGCTGTTTGCTAGAACCCTGCCTGCCCCCCACAAGAGGCGGTCGCTGTTTGCTAGAACCCTGCCTTCTCCCCAGCAGAAGCCCTGCCTCCCCGCCCTCCTGCAAGGGGCTGGCATCGCTGCTCTTCCCCTCCCTCCCCGCACGTTGCTCCGTACCACACTCCACTTTTTTGGCAAAAGGGGGCATTTGTCAAGTCAGCAGGAGTAAACGGGACAAATGCCAATTTTTGCCAAAAAAGTCAGGACGGCTGAGACAGGGCTTAAAAAAGGGACTGTCCTGTCCAAAATGGATGTATGGTCACCCTAGGTGTGGATTAAAAATCTAAAACTGAGGGATTCCCTTTGAGTGTACTGTCCGCTCTGTGCTGTCATCGTCAGTTCCCTTTAAGAAGCCAAAGCAGCAACAGAAGCAGGATTGCTGGTCCCAGCAAGCCTGAAGACTAGGCCTGCAGGCTGTTCCTCAGAAGATACCAATGTTGCGTGGCGGGCAGCCGGGCTACCCCGTGAACACCAAAGATAAGGGAAACAGAGCAGACAGCTGCTCCCCAGAGGCATCAAAAGGGAAGGCTATTGCAGTGCATTCCTCCTCAGAAGTAGCTTAACATAAAAGGATGGATTTAATCCGGCCCCTTGACCAGGGTGTACCTACAGAATCCCAGGCCTATTGATAAAGGGAGGGTCTTCGTGGCTGCTGTGGAAAAGGTCTCTTTGGGGCAGGTGGGGAATGAAAGACAGTCCTAGGCTTATTCTGGTGAAGGAGAGGGAATGGTGAACCTTTAACTGGACACGTGAAGTTGATATCCCTAGTGAACTTCGGACTTGCATTTACTGACCCAAATGGGCTTCACAGACCCTTCATCGTAATGTATTGTATCATTGGCTCCTATAGGAACACAGGACTGGAAGAGACCTCTGAGCTCATCTGTGATTTCACCGGTACTGAAAACTTGGTGGTGGGAGGGAAACAATAAAAGAACAATCACACTTATGCGGCCCTATCCATTTTCAAGGAACTATATTGTTATCATTTCATTATTTTACTTCATTGCAGTCGTGTCTGGGAGCTGCAGTTTTGGACCAGGACCTCATCGTGTTCGGCGCTGTACGGACACAGAATGAAAAGATGGTCCCCGCCCAAAGGAGCTTGCAATCTCAGTACGATACACACATATTTTTAATCCGCATCCGGATGAGGCAGGTGAATGAGCGCTATCCCCATTGACACAGTAGGAGCTTGTGCCACCCAGATGGGCTGATGTATCTTGCCTAAGTCAGTTGGACCAGCAGCTGAGTCAAGACTGACTTGGAAGAGTTCCTAGCTCCGTGCCCTATCCAACTTACCTCTTGATAGAAAATAAAAGGAAACAGGAGGCAGTAGGCAGATAAGAATGCTCTTGGTTGTGATCACGAAATGCTGCATGAACTAACTCGGGACAGGGCAGCTTCATTTAATTAGCCCCCAGGCCAAATCCCCAGGAACTTTGCCCATTACGTCATATGCTGCTGCATATGGAACTTCCTCTACCGCTTGGCTAACACGCAGGAATCTGCTGTTTAGAAAGTCATTTTCCTGTCCAGATAAACAATTCCACCACAATAGCCTAATTCCTGGCACCGAGACCTCATTTAAATGTTGGTCAGTGGAGGCTCACAATTAATGTTTAATTAGTAAACTCATTACAAAGACAGGAAGCCTCAGACTTTCCCTTCATTCTCTTTCAGGCCTCAGAAAGGAAGGACCAGGCCTGTCTTTTGGCTTCTGATTTAGCAGACAGACATTTCTGTCCTCCCTGTTCTGAACATTTGCTTTCCCTTAAGCAGGCAGGCATGACCAGACTATGCTGAATACTCAGATTGAAATCATCTCCTTAACATGGATATTTCTTTCTAAATGAACTTAGTCTTGGTGGAAGGTATCATAGGTGTGGGTCGGGGAGCCGTGATGGAAAGGCTCCGGAGGGCTAGGAGGCCAGCCGAAGTCAGGGTCCTCTTTGTGTATAGGGGATATATGTGGTTCTCGAAGGTTGGAGCTATGAACATCTTATGGGCAGGATCCAACCACCCTCATGAAATTATGAAGAGGAAATCCTGAGAGTTTCAACTGGCAGGGTTTTCATGCTTCTGTACGGAACCTGGAGCACAGGGCACAAATGAGCTGAGACCCACTCTGGTCTATGAAGCAGACTTCTTGGGTATGCTCAGACGATGTCGACACTAAAAGCTGGGGAGGTGATTCCCATATACTCACGGCAGCTCCATGAGAACTAGCCTGAGCATCAGGAGTAGTGTCGCCGTGGTAGCACAACTGAACGCTGCTAAGTCTGAACCCGCCATTTTTAGGTGGGTGTGTGGTCTGCTCTGCTTAGTCATGCCTTCACCGCCTCTGCCTGTGCTCCCAAAACTCTGCTGCTATTTATACTTGCAATAGCTCAATGAGAGTGTGCGTAAACGAGCAGGAGAATCACACCCTTGGTTTGTTGCATAGATATAGCCTAAGTCACATGCTTTATGGGCAGCTAGCTTGCTAGACCACACAATTCCCCTTAGGACACCCCGCACATAGCTCACACCATGAGAAGAAAGTGTCTTGTGGTTAAGTGACTGGACTAGCCAACAACTCAAGAGAATTAGGCTCAAGTCCTGACTCTGTCTCGGATTTCCTACGTGACCCTGTGCATACAATGTAATGTCCTGTGTCTTGGATCCCCATTACTAACATAGGGAAACCAGTACTTTCCTTGTCTTACTTGTCTATTGAAATATTCACCATTTTGAGGAAGCACTATCTCTTCCTCTGTGTTAGAAGACAGCTTAGCAGAATAGGACCCTGGTCTTTGTGAGGGCACATATACACCCCTGTATTGCCAAAGATAATTGTCAACAAAACGCTATGTTTGTATCAGTCAAGCTTGCAACCTTAAAAACATGGCACTCAGAAGTGGAGGGGAAAGATTGGTGCATTCCTTTCTACCTTCCCATTGCATGCAACACTTTCAACATCATACCCAAGGCTCCATAAGCATTTCACTTCCATCTCTACCAGCGGCAGTACATACCCAGCTTCATCAAACTTGCACTCCAGCGCGACACTTGAACGGTGACCTCATCTACATTTCTATCAACAGATCCACAGGTCTGACTGACACACGGTTCATTCATTTGGGGATTTATTTTGCCTTAGCACAGCTGCAATTCTGGTTCAGGCCAGTGGAAAAGGTCACGTTAGAGACCTGGGTGCTAGGCCTGCACTGACCTCGCACAAACTCTTTGCTAACTTATTTAAAAAACAGAGCAAAGGATTCAGTAGCTCTTTCTTTAACGGTCTTCTAGGTGGGGGTTCATGGCTTTAGTTATAGGCAATAATAAGCGGAGTGAATTCCATGGGAATTTAAACAGTACTTAAAGATGAGAGTTGAACACTAGCTCCTATTTTTTAGCCTCCCCAGGGATGGAATGACAGGATTTGCAATGTGGTGGATTTGTCATTAAATTGCAATTCAGCAAGTTTGGCTTGGCACTCATATTTTCCATTGTGGCTAAAAATTCTAAAATACTCTATAGATAAACTCTAGGAATATCTGATATTCTAGGAGTGGGCACATGAGAAGCAGCAGCAACAAACAGGCCCTCCAATGTTTCAGATTTCTTGCTAAAGGGAAGGAAAGAAAAAGGAGAAAAGTCAGGGCAAAAATGGCCCATGGGGTGATTTCTAATTCTTTTTATTCTCTCTGCATCAGTTCACAAGCTCGTGGTCCAGTGACGTCCCTTTTTCGGGTGCTGAAAGGAAGTTTTGGCTACTATGTTTAGCTTTGTCGTGTCTTGTCTCTGTTTGCTCAAGGAACAATTAGGCTATAAACATTTTATTCCTTTATTGTTGATGTCTGAAATCATAATGTCCCCTTTCATTTTGAGATTCTGCTATCTAAGCAGCAGATCTAGCCAGGATTCACTGGTTTCTTTAGTATTACATCTGTAAGGCTTTTTTTTAGAGCTGGAGAGAGCTGACCTGGGACAATTTACGGAAGTGCTTTAGAGAGGTGTTAAAGAAGGTGTATTAGACAAGCCTTCTTTTCTTTGTGTGGCGGGAATGGAAGCCCAAACAGTCTTTTATTTAGGGCTCTGCCATTTCCCTGTGACTTTGGACAAACTACTAAAGCCTCATTTTTCGAGTTAGGCCCCTGCATCCGTATTTAATAGAAGTTGTTGAGATTTTCAAAATGGCAAGTAATATTGTAATATCTGGGGGGAGGGATAGCTCAGTGGTTTGAGCATTGGCCTGCTAAACCCAGGGTTGTGAATTCAATCCTTGAGGGGGCCATTTAGGGATCAGGGCAATAATTGGGGATTGGTCCTGCTTTGAGCAGGGGGTTGGACGAGATGACCTCCTGAGGTCCCTTCCAACCCTGATATTCTATGATTCTATTGTCTTCCTTGCTCCCCCTACAGGGAGAAATAAGTTACTGCAGCTCTTTACAAGATGACATTTACCTCTCACCCAAGGCGTTGATCATTTTCTGCACTCACTCCACCCACTTGGTCATGAGAAGCAGTGGTCCTTAGAAGCCAGCTCTCTTGTGCCCCGACTAGCAATCCGGGCAGGTTGTACAAAGGAGGGCAAGGTATGTTTATTGGCGGGGGGTTGTGGTCCCTTAGGCCCAGATCTACAAAGGGACTTAGGTGTCTAGAAAATCACTGGAACAACACGGGATCCACAAAGCCTGAGTTAGGTTGTTAAGCTCCCAATAAAATGCATAGTGGGGAGGAGAGGCACTAACAATGCGATCCACAAAAGCCAGGCAGGGAGCCACTTAAACTAGCCAATGGGACATGCCAACAAGAGGGGTGTGACCTAGGCAACTATCTCTGCTTGTGAGCCAGAATTAAGAACCCCTCTCTTGGAGTCAGGCAACGTAGGAGCCTGAGTGTTTCCTTGTGAAAATGAGTTTGGCGCCTACCTCAGTCTACGCAAAACAGCTTTTAGCCCACTGGTTAGAGCAGTCACCTGGGAGACCCAGCTCCAGGGTCCCCCTGTGCTGGAAGAAGGGAAGATGTGAACCAGGGTGATCACTCAAAGATCTCTCTGGAACACCTGGCATTGGCCACTGTCAGAAGACAGGATGGTGGGCGAGATGGATCCGGTATGGCCATTCTCCCACACCTCTCAAGACTGTGCACTAACCACTGAGCTATGGGATATTCTAATGTAGGGCAGCCTCAATCTCTGCTGTTGAATCTACTCCACTGTGTATAAACAATGTAAGAGTCATTGGGCCAGAGAGAGCGTGAGAATGGGCCTTACTACCTTGCACAGCTTCATAAGGGCTAGTGACAATGTAGCCCTAAGTGAGAATCTATTGTTTGTGTTGTGGTAGTACCTAAAGGCCCTGATCTAGGCTCAGGGCCTTGTTGTGTTAGGTGCTGCACAAATACAAAATGAAAAGACAGTTCCTTACCCAGGGAGCTTAGATTCTAAAGGCTTGACTCAAAGCTTACAAAAGTCAATAAGAGCCTTTCTTTTGATTTCAGTGGGCCTGCAACAATGATATCTAATTCCTATATTGCACTTTTTGTCCATAGATCTCAAAGTCCTATACAGAGAAGGTAAGTATTAGAGCAGGTCAGGAATTTTGCATAAGAAAACTTCCATGGGAAAATTTAAATTTTGTCAGAAAATTTTGTTTTCCAGTGGAAAACTGTTCCCAACTCTATGGTTTCCAGGCTCCTGGCTCCTTGGCAGCCCTGGCTCCAAGCTGCCTGGCTCCCCAAGTTGCTGGGCAGTTGTTGGGGTTCAGGGACGTTGGGGAGCCTGGGATACATATAGAAAAGATCAGAATAAAATGTCATTTTGACATTTTCAAAACAGAATTTTGGAATTCCCATTCTGTGGGAAATTTCCAAATTTCATTATGTTCCAAATTTATTTTGAAATTTCAAAATTTCCTGCAAAACAGGAATTCCAGTTTCTGGCATGGTCTCGTAAGTATCATGGCCCCCTTTCTACAGATGGGGAAACTGAGCCCCAGAGTATGGAAGTGATTTGTCTGCAGTTTGGCAGGAGGCCAGGAGCAAAGCTGAGAACATATCCTACTTTGCCAGGCCAGTGCTTGATTCACTGGACCACATCATAAGTATATTATAAGAGATGACACATGGCTATAACAGACAGGACAGAGGTGGAGGAGGAGTAAAGCACACAAAATTAATTTTGTGAGAATGTTCTGCTGTGCAGACTGTCTTAGTGAGAATCATTGAGGCTGTGCCTTAAATTTGATCACAGTATTAATATTTTAAAGAGTGCCAACTTCTTCGCGGGGTTTTATTTTAGATTGTTTCACCCGGTATCCCAAGTAAAGGAACATGTCAGAGTGATGGGTACGGATGTTGAGCAAGCAGCTAACAGGCTGAGTACGTAATTTTATAAACTGTAGGGCTCCTTCAATAGCAAACCATGGACCTATCCTTATAAAATAAGCTTTGCAGGTTTAAGCATAAGTTATAGGATGCTTCATTTCCTAATTTTTTATTAAGTTTAAATTCAGGGACAAAAATAAAACCAGCTCAGAGTTCGTGACCTGTTCAGGAATGCAATTATCCCATACACATCACAACCAGGATTTGTTACAAGGTAGAAACATGATCCCTTTTAAAAGTTGCCTCTCTCCAAAGTACCTGAAGATGGCCAAGAACAGCACAATGAAATGGGCAGGTTTGGTTTTAACCCTGCTCCCCTAACCACAGAAAGCCTTAAAAAAAGACCCATCTCCTGTAGTCAAGTTTCATGGCAAACAAGAACTGCCCAGCAGCCCCCTGATTACTTTTATCTCCGTAAATCTACTCCTGTGATAAACCTCTTGTTTCCTATACTTGATTTGCCACTTTGCTAGTCCCGAATCCATCAGATGCATTGTGGCTGGGGCTCACTGTGAACAAACAGAACCTGACAGTTTCCTTCCTTAAAGTAAACAGAACTGGTACTTAGACACAGTTCAAAGACTTTAACACTCCCAGCATGACCATTATTACCCTTTAGGTGGGCAAGTGGAGCTAGTCTTTCCTTCTAGTGAAGGAGCCTTCTCTTATTTCCCCTTCACATTTTACTGGCAGTAAAATACTGTATAATTACCGAGCCTGCTTTTTACAATCCTCTGCTTCCAGGTTTTCCTTGCCAGGTGAAATATCCATTTATACCACCCAGTTCTTTACTTTCGTTCCTCCTTATGAGAAACTTTTTCATGTCATGCCACTCAAAAATCAGGTCAGGGATGCCTTTTACAATACATCTCATATTCCTCTGGGCTACAAGCTTTATGAATTATGCTTATGCCAGCAGATCTCATATAATAATAATAATACTTTGCACATCTATGATGCCTTCGATCCAGGAATCTCACAACGATTTATAATGATGGGAAAATGGGAGCAACAGCACCTACTTCTCTGTGAAATTTAACTCATCGATAGTTGCAAAGCACCTGTGGTTAGATTTTCAAGTGCTCAACACCTGCAAATGAGGCCAAATTTTCCAGAGATCTAAAGTCTCATTTAGACACCTGCATAAGGATCAGATAGATCAGATATTCAAAAGTGCTCAAATCCCAACCGCTCCCATTGTGACACATATGGCCAGATTTCCCAAGCAGCGCAGAACTAGAGTTGGTTGAATTTGATTTCCCCCTTTCCTCCCCCAGGCCTCAAATGCCCCCATGGAAAATGTCAACGTTTCAAAAACAATTTTGTCTGAAAACTAAAAGTTTTCAAGTAGCCCTAGTCAGAGCCCAGTGTGCTGAGCCCTCTGTAAAAATATGGCCAATTACTTTGGTGCCTAGAAATGTAATCCTATAGTGATCCTAAGATGAAAGGCATGAAAAGCATTTATATCCTTTTACATAGCAATCATTTAGGGCTACCCTTCACAAAAACCCTCTAAGGCCAGATCTGTACTACAAACCTTTGCTTAGCATAGCTCTGTCAGTCCAGGGTGAGAAGCGGTGTGATGCTTAACCGACACAGCTGCAAACCCCCCTAGTGTAGATGCAATTATACCAGCAAAACTGTGCTTTTGCCAATATAGCTTATTGGACTCAGGGGTGGAGGGAAGGCTGGAATAAGCCATACTGGGAAACCTGCAGTTTTGTCGATATAAGCAGTGTCCACATTAGGAATGTTTTACCAGTGTAGCATATGGCCTAAGACTGGAAAGTTGTCCTCATCAGCCCCATTTTATAGATCAAGAAACTGAGGCACAGAGAGGGCCAGGAGATTGAATGATGTCACACAGCATTTCTGTGCCAGCAATAGAACCGCGGTCTCCTAACTACCAAGCTTTGTGCTTTTTAACCACCAGACCATGAATCCTGTTTTTTCCCCCCTCTCTCCTTTCATGCCGTTACTCATGCAGGCCTACAGTACGCAAAGGAAAGGCTGAAAGATTAAAGGGAATGCATGGTTGAAATGGAAGCCAGGATGCCTTGTCAATCCGGGGGGCTCTGGAACATTTTTCCATAGAGTAGGCCACCGCCCCCCCCCCCCCCCGACTTGTGATCATGTAACATCCCTCAGGCAAACACAACAACTGCCTAAATAGAAAAGGAACATATTTCCTTAGCCTTTAACTTTTAATGAAGCATAGCAGCTGGAAATAGAATGGATGATCCAGTCCAATGTGCCCTACTGACTCTCCATGGATTACCAAGCAAGTGGTCCATGGGCCATCAGTGATCTTTGGTAACCAGAGATTTAGTGGACAAAGCCACTAGCATATGTGCTGTAAGGAATAATCCTGCACTGTCAGGAAGTTAATAACTAGGCTTTTCCATCTCTAATATCCGTGATCCTGAGTGGCAAAATGAGGAAGAGTCTTTAAACAATCCAATCATATTCTCTGTTGTTTCTCCACTAACTTTGTATAGCACTTCATTAAATATTTCATTGTGATCTAAGTGCCTAGGCACTAGTGAGTCATGCTCACTTTCATATCTAGCTGACCTTCCACCGGAGACTCTGGTTAACGGATCAGAGAGACACGCGTACACACAAAAAAGCTACAGAAAAAGCAGCAAAGCACACGTCTTAGGAGTTGCTCATGCTTTACTCTTACTTCAAGGTGTCTGCAAAACTGTTAAACCACAGTCCTGCCTATTTTACTGGCAGATGGGACTGACCTGAGGCATTGAACCAGATCCTTTTTGCAACTGCTTAGAGTTTAAGAAACACTCTTATGCGCACATGGAGTGTTATTAGCTGAATATTTGTATCTGCTTTCCAGCTAGATACAGAGAATGTGTATCCCAGAAGACACCTGGGCATCGGACTACAAAATTGTGACATTTTTGTGTGTTTATGAAATCTAGTTTATATCATATTTAGAGATGTTTTAAATCAATGCGTTAGAATTTTTTTCTCCCTCAGAGGTCTGTACAGTTGGCCTTCAGGTAACTGACACCTGGCTTCACAAGTGCAGGAATGCAAGAAATAATCCCAATCACTTTTGTTTTAAATACTCTTAAAGTTTCTGCAACCAAGGTGGCAGATTATTATTTGTAGGCAGTAGCATGTAGGAATCCCAGTTATGGACCAGGCCCGCATTTTGCTAGGCGCTGTACAAACACAGAACAAAAAGTCCCTGCTCCAAAGAGTTAACAGTCTAAGAGTATGTCTACACTACGAAATTAGGTCGATATTATAGAAGTCGATTTTTAGAAATTGATTTTATACAGTTGATTGCGTATGTCCACATTAAGCGCATTAAGTCGGTGGAGTGCATCCTCACGACCATGGCTAGCATCGACTTATGGAGTGGTGCACTGTGGGTAGCTATCCCGCAGTCTCCGCCGCCCATTGGAATTCTGGGTTAAGCTCAGCTCCCAATACTTGATGGGGCAAAAACATTGTCGCGGGTGGTTTTGGGTACATGTCGTCAGTCGCCCCTCCCTCCATGAAAGCAATGGCAGACAATCGTTTCATGCCTTTTTTCTGTGTGGACGCCATACTGCTTTCAGCAGATGGTGCAGTAGGACTGCTAACCATCGTCATCCACCACTTCTGCTGCAACTCTGCTCTGCTGCTATTGTCTAAATAGCGAATTTCTCCATGTTGTCTGTCATGGGCTCCCGGGTCCATGTGTTCTTTCTTGGGAAAAGTGCGTGATGCTAACCAAAGTCATCCACCGCTTCCGTTGCAACTCTGCTCTCCTGCTCTCATGAATCCACCTCGCTGGTCCTCTCATCATTCTCTATAAATATCTATTCTCGTGGCATCTATCGTCAGCCACCACTTCCACTGCAGCTGTGCTCTCCTGCAGACACCGCACCATGGCAAGCATGGAGCCCGCTCAGATCACCGTGGCAGTTATGAGCATTGTAAACACCTCATACATTATCCTGCAGTATGTGCAGAACCAGAACCTGCAAAAGCAGACGAGGAGGTGACGGCAGTGTGGTGACGAAAGTGATGAGGACATGGACACAGACTTCTCTCAAAGTACAGGCCCTGGCAGTTTGGACATCCTGGTGGGAATGGGGCAGGCTCATGCCGTGGAACGCCGATTCTGGGCCCGGGAAACAAGGCTGGTGGGACTGCATAGTGTTGCAGGTCTTGGATGATTCCTAGTGGCTGCAAAACTCTTGCATGCGTAAGGGCACTTTCATGGAACTTTGTGACTTGCTTTCCCCTGCCCTGAAGCGCAAGAATACCGAGATGAGAGCAGCCCTCGGAGTTCACAAGTGAGTGGTGATAGCCCTCTGGAAGCTTGCAAGCCAGACAGCTACCAGTCAGTCGGGAATCAATTTGGAGTGGCCAAATCTACTGTGGAGGCTGCTGTGATCCAAGTAACCAATGCAGTCACTGAGCTGCTGCTATCAAGGGTAGTGACTCTGGGAAATGTGCAAGTCATAATGGATGGCTTTGCTGCAGTGGGGTTCCCTAACTGTGGTGGGGCAATAGACAGAATGCATATCCCTATCTTTGGACCAGACCACCTTGGCAGCCAGTACGTAAACCGCAAGGGGTACTTTTCAATGGTGCTGCAAGCACTGGTGGATCACAAGGGACATTTCACTGACATCAATGTGGGATGGCCGGGAAAGGTACATGACACTTGTATCTTCAGGAATTCTGGTCTGTTTGAACAGCTGCAGAAAGGGACTTACTTCCCAGACCAGAAAATAACTGTTGGGGATGTTGAAATGCCTATAGCTTTCCTTGGGGACCCAGCCTACCCCTTAATGCCATGGCTCATGAAGCCGTACACAGACACCTTGGACAGTAGTCAGGAGCTGTTCAACTATAGGCTGAGCAAGTGCAGAATGGTGGTAGAATGTGCATTTGGATGTTTAAAAGCACACTGGCGCAGTTTACTGACTTGGTTAGACCTCAGCAAAACCAATATTCCCATTGTTATTGCTGCTTGCTGCGTGCGCCACAATATCTGTGAGAGTAAGGGGGAGACGTTTATGGTGGGGTGGGAGGTTGAGGCAAATCGCCTGGCCGCTGATTACATGCAGCCAGACACCAGGGCGATTAGAAGAGAACAGCAGGGTGCGCTGTGCATCAGAGAAGCTTTGAAAACCAGTTTCATGACTGGCCAGGCTACGATGTGATAGTTCTGTTTGTTTCTCCTTGATGAAAACCCGCCCCGTTGGTTCATTCTACTTCTCTGTAAGCCAACCACCCTCCCCTCCTTCGATCATTGCTTGCCAAGGCAATAAAGTCATTGTTGTTTCAAAATCATGCATTCTGTATTAATTCCTCACACAAATAGGGGGATAACTGCCAAGGTAGCTCGGGAGGGGTGGGGGAGGAGAGAAGCACCTGGTGGGGTGGTGGATGAGGGAAGGAGGGAAGGACAAGGTCACACTACACTTCAAAACTTATTGAATGCCAGCCTTCTGTTGGTTGGGCAATCCTCTGGGGTGGAGTGCCCGGAGCCACCTCCCCCCCCCCGTGTTCTTGGGTGAGGAGGATATGGAACTTGGGGAGGAGGGCGGGCGGTTACACAGGGGCTGCAGCGGCGGTCTGTGCTCCTTCTGCCTTTCCTGCAGCTGCACCAGATGCTGGAGCATATCAGTTTGATCCCGCAATAGTCTCAGCATTGCATCCTACCTCCTCTCATCATGCTGCCAATACAATACAATCCTCTTGCTCCCACAACCTCTCATCTTGCTCATCCCTCCTGTCCTCGTGTTCATTTTCTGCTTTCCTGGACTCTGCCATTGTTTGCCTCCATGCATTCTGCTGAGCTCTTTCAGTGCGGGAGGAATGCATAAGCTCAGAGAACATTTCATTGCGAGTGCTTTTTTTTTTTTTGCCTTATCATCTGCGCTAGCCTCTGGGATGGAGATGATAGGGGGAGCGTTGAAACATTTGCAGCAGCGGGAGGGAAAAAGGAAGAGCAGTATTTAAAGAGACATATTTTAGAGAACAATGGGTAGACTCTTTCATGGTGAACCAAGCTGCTAACATTACATAGCACATGTGATTTCAGTACAAGGTCGCATTTTGCCTCTTATATTGAGGGCCTGCCGGTTTGGTGTTAGAGATCACACACGCAGAGCCGGGCAACAGATTTCAGCTTACAGGGAGCCATGGTAAGCCACAGTCTTTCAGCTTCTTCAGCCTTCATAACATGTGGGAATTGTTTCAAACAGCAGTGCCCTCCTTTCCCATACCAAGCACCCATTGGGTTGGCCATTTAAAAGGAGGGGCTGTGGTTTTCAGGTTAACGTGCAGCAGAAACCCAACTAGCCCCCCCCTCCCCCTCCAATTCTCTGGGATGATTGCTTCATCCCTCCTCCCACCGCGTGACTAGTATCAGGGAAGATCCCTGCCAGCCAAACATGAACAGCTAGGCACCCTCCCCCCCACCTCCGCGTGGCTAAAAGCGGGGATGATTTCTTTTCAGCCACAGGCAAACTGCTCAGCAGGAACGGCCGCCCCTGAATGTCCCCTTAATAATGTCCCTGGAGGATTTCTGCTCCATCCGCAGACACGTTAACAGACTTTTCCAGTAGCTGAACTGGCTGCGAATGCATCCCAAGTCTTCAGGGCAAATTAATCATTGAACACGCTTGCTTTTAAACCATGTATTATATTTACAAAGGTACACTCACCAGAGGTGGCTTCTCCGGCTTCATGGTCCGGGAGCCTGCCTTGGGCGGGTTGGGAGGGTATTGGCTCCAGGGTAATGAACAGTTCCTGGCTGTCAGGGACAACGGTTTCTCCGCTTGCCTGTTGTGCGCTATCCTCCTCCTCCTCTTCCTCATCCCCAAAATCTTCATCCCTGTTGCGTAAGACTCCCCCCTTGCAGGTGTCCACAGACAGGGGTGGGGTAGTGGTGGTCGTGAGTTCTGATAGCACGGATTCATCTCCCCATACAGCGATCAGATCCAGTACCTCCTGTTCAGTCCATGCTGGAGCTCTTTTGCAATTCTGGGACTGCACGGTCACCTGTGCTGATGAGCTCTGCATGGTCACCTCTGCTGATGAGCTCGCCACCCTGGTTAAACGGGACATGAAATTCAAAAGTTCCTGGTGCTTTTCCTGTGTACCTGGCTAGTGCATCGAAGTTGAAAGTGCTGTCCAGAGCAGTCACAATGGAGCACTCTGGGATAGCTCCCGGAGGCCAATACTGTCTAATTGCGTCCACACTACCCCAAATTTGACCCAGAGATGTCAATTTCAGCACTAATCTCCTTGTCGCGGAGGAGTACAGAAATCGATTTTAAGAGCTCTTTAAGTCAACAAAAATGGCTTTGTCGTGTGGCCGGATGCAGGGTTAAATCGATCTAACGCTGCTAAATTCGACCTCAACTCGTAGTGTAGACCAGGGCTAAGTAAGCAGATGCATTTTCAGTCTGTATTGCAGAACACTGGATGTTTCTCAGTGATATTGAACAGACTGGGATTTAGTCTGTGATTATGAAATTTACCCCTGTGCACAGGAATAGCCCAAAACCTATAAAAGAAAAGTGGCACCTTAGAGACAAACAAATTTATCTGAGCATAAGCTTTTGTGAGCTACAGCTCACTTCATTGGATGCATTCAGTGGAAAATACACTGGGGAGATTTATATACACAGAGAACATGAAACAATGGGTGTTACCATACACACTGTAACGAGAGTGATCAGGTAAGGTGAGCTATTACCAGCAGGAGAGCCGAGGGGGGGCGGGGGGGAGGAAGGGCTCGTTCACCTGCACATCTACCAATATGATATATGCCATCATGTGCCAGCAATGCCCCTCTGCCCCATGTACATTGGTCAAACTGGACAGTCTCTACGTAAAATAATAAATGGACGCAAATCAGACGTCAAGAATTATAACATTCAAAAACCAGTCGGAGAACACTTCAATCTCTCTGGTCACTCGATTACAGACCTAAAAGTTGCAATTCTTCAACAAAAAAACTTCAAAAAAGACTCCAACTAGAGACTGCTGAATTGGAATTAATTTGCAAACTGAATACTGAATTAACTTAGGCTTGAATAAAGACTGGGAGTGGATGGGTCATTACACAAAGTAAAACTATTTCCCGCCGTTTATTCCCCCCCTCCCCCCGTTCCTCACATGTTCTTGTCAACTGCTGGAAATGGCCCACCTTGACTATCACTACAAAAGGCTCCCCCTGCCCCGCCCAGCTCTCCTGCTGGCGATAGCTCACCTTACCTGATCACTCTCATTACAGTGTGTATGGTAACACCCATTGTTTCATGTTCTCTGTGTATATAAATCTCCCTACTGTATTTTCCACTGAATGCATCCGATGAAGTGAGCTGTAGTTCATGAAAGCTTATGCTCAAATAAATTTGTTAGTCTCTAAGGCGCCACAAGTCCTCCTTTTCTTTTTGCGGATACAGACTAACACGGCTGCTACTCTGAAAC
This sequence comes from Caretta caretta, assembly GCF_965140235.1. Taxonomy (NCBI): domain Eukaryota; kingdom Metazoa; phylum Chordata; order Testudines; family Cheloniidae; genus Caretta; species Caretta caretta. Next base: position 342,901,013 of record NC_134206.1, on the reverse strand, counting down.
CCAAAACCTATGTATCACTTAAGTCTCACTTACGCCTACCCTTTGTCTATTTAAGCCCTTATCCTGGAACTGCATCTACATCTATGCAGGGTCGTCCTGCACAGAGCTGCCTCAAGGATCAGCACTTTAGATTGCAAGCTCTTTTGGAGTAGGGACTATCTTTTTGTTCTGTGTTTGTGTGGTGCCTACCACAATGTGGGCCTCGATTGCAAGGACTGTCTCTGACAACGTGTATTGTTGACAGGATCTATCATAGTGGTGGCCTGATCTCATTCATAGCCTCTAGTGATACTGTAATACAAATAACTAATAGAAATAATTATGTAAGGCAGACATGTTATAATAATCTCAAATGTCTGTGGCCACAGCATTTATTGTTCTCTATTTAGCAGCCAGAGGCCTTAGTCAGGGTCAGAGCTCCATTGTATTAGGCACTGTTAAAAGACCCTAGCTGCCCTAGAGACCTTGCAATCTTCAGCCCTGATACTGTAATGGACTGCGTACAGGTAGACTGTGTTGTGGTCATGTGGGGCCTTCTGAGGCCAGGTGGATGAAACAAATGCATGGGAATGCAAGGAGAAGGGCCTAGTAGCTGTCAGAAAAGCATCTTTCTGCTGACTTGCTGTGCGCATAGTTTAGCACATGTTGAGAGATCAACCAACAGGATGATGCATTCACTGATTATTATCCTTACGTTTTCTTTCTCAAGCAAACTGAATGTCCTTGAGGCAGAGGGGGAAGGAATGAAACCAAAGCAGAACAGCCTGGAGGCAACAGATTTTTAAAATGCTGCAAAGCCAGGGAGCTTTCTTCTGCATCTTGACTGATGTGGTGGCCTGCAGTGAAGCAGTGCATGAGTGAGGCAGCATGGTAAATGTCAAGAGAGCGGCACACATGCAATTCATCAGGTGCTAAACAACAAGAGTGAGGACAATAGTGCTGAAAGGCAGTTTTGAGAATGAGGTGTTACTGAACAACCAAGTGCCCCAGCCGCAGCCTGGTGCTATTTAAGGGGTGATGAGGGAGTAGGACGTTGCTTTTAATCTAGACCAGTGGTTCTCAACCTATTTTACCATTATGGGCCGCATACGCCGCTCTCTGTGTGTTATGTGGACTGCTTCCACATAATATATATACTACCTGTATGGCCCTGAGGATGTCACATGGACCCCAGCTGTGTGCTGATTGGGCCATAAGTGGCCCACGGGCTGCAGGTTGAGAACCCCATATCTAGACAGTGTTAATTCTCTTTCAGACTCAGTGCAGAAGAAGACAGTGTTGTGTCATTTAACCTCCTGAGCTTCTTCCTTTCTATGCTAAACATTTCTTCAGGCCTTTGCGGATTTCTTTCTCTGGAATGGTAGATTTGAGGATGTCAGGCTTCTGTCATTTGACACTGGTGGTTGCCATAGCAGTTACTCCTTGTTCCTCCAGTAGCCCAGCAGCAAGTTGCTGACTTTTCCACAAATCCATCAGGCTCACTTGAAGTTGATTTGGTGGATATATCCACTCGGAGCCGAATCCAGTTTTTATCTTTGGTATCAATGTAAATCACACATTGGAAGGGATCATGTGTTTAGCTCATGTGCTGTCTCTTAGAGATAGGATGGAAAGAGCACATTATCAATAGGGGAAGGCTTTGTCAAACATTATCTGTCCTTTCTGCTGTCTTCTGTATGACAATTGCACCAGGCTCAATGCCCCCATGGTATCATTTCACTCCCATCTTTGAGCCTTCTCTCGGACCAGCCCCTAAGCACAGATTGGCTTGCCAGTTCCAGTCCCGGCCCCATATTCTAATGAGCTCTGGTGGGGAATTTTTCAATGAATTGTTTTTTCATCAGAAAAATATTGATTTGCAGAAACCAAAACTTTTCCAGGAAAAGGGTTAATTTCAACAAATTTTCCATTTGGAAACTTTTCAAATAATTATAAAGATTTGAAATTGTCAAAATGAGAAATGTTGTCATTTTCTAGATGAAAGTTTTTCATTTTGAAATGACTTTGTTTTGAAGTTTGTTAATTTATAGTAAAACGTAAAAAAAAGGGTCAAAGCTGAAATGAAATGTTTTGATTGACCTAATATATTTATTTTCATTGGATTTTCAGTTCATCACTTTCTAATTTTTAGTTTTTAATTAAGATTTTGACTTTTCTGCCTGCTTTGGGACAGGATTTTTTTTTTTTTTTCAAATTCTCAAAAATTTTCACGGGATGGGAAGAGTTCCCCTTCCAGCTCTATATTCAAAATCCTTCTAAAGACTTGTTCCTTCTGGGAATCCGTTCCTACAAACAGAAGAAGTAGCAATAATTTAATCAATTAATTATGGCAACACCTTCCTGCAAGTCTCCCAACGTGTCCTGTCTTGTTTGTCTTGCTTTTAGGTGCCTTCAGGCAAGGAGTGTTTTTATGTGTGTATTGTACAGCCCTGAGTGCTTCATCAATACTTACAAAAAAATCCTAACCTCATGAAGATACTAGGAGGGACATGGTTTCTGGTATTTTGTTTTTCCTGCTGTTCTTCAAATAAATCCCATGAGACAATTCTGGCAGCTTACGAATTCTGTGTTTCAATACAGCTTGCATTAACAGCTGGAGCATTAAAAGTAAGTAGAGGTTGTTAATTTTTTTTTTGGCTGTGTTAAATTTTCAAATTTTGAAATTTGAAAAAGAAATTAGGATTTTTTTCCTCATAATTTTTGAGCAACTCTATACCGGAGGTAAAATTTTCACATAGCCCTCAGGCATAGCAAGAACATAGTAACTAGAGCTGACTGAAATTGTTTTGTTAAAATTTCAAATTTGGAAATTTAAAAAAAAAAAAAAAAAAAAAAAGGGAATTCCCTCCCTTGCACTATTTCCCCTCTAGAGAGCTGGGGTTACATTTTCAAAAGGGCTTATGTGCCTAAGTCACTTTGGAAGATGGACACCTTGTCTCCCAAGGCAATTGGGTAGTTTTGAAAATTTGATCCATGGTCAAAAGATTTCAGAAATTCTAAATTTGATAGAAGGAAGGGAAAGCAAACAAGTTTGACAAATATTTTTGTCATTTTTCAAATAAATCAGTTCTAATAATAAATAAGGCAACTATTCGTAAATGGCTACAAAAGGAGGATGTTGGAGTCAGCTAAAGAGTATTAATTGTAAGTGCACTCTGACAGCCCAGTAACTGTGGGAGGAAACTGTAGTGAAAGAGGAGGTCATTTATAAAGGTGATGGAGTCATAACTGTTTACATCAGCTGAGGATCTCACCAAAACAGGGAGGATGATAAAGGTCAGAGAGGAGACACTAATGAAGCTTGAAGATGGAAACAGTAATTTTTCTACTGCGGATAGAAACAGAAAGAGAGAAATGTAAGTGAAGCACATTTTCTCCTGGTTTAGCAGCTCTTCTACACACTCTATTTTAATTGGCAAAGAGTCCTGTGGCACCTTATAGACTAACAGACGTATTGGAGCATGAGCTTTCGTGGGTGAATACCCGCTTCGTCGGATGCATGTAGTGGAAATTCCCAGAGGCAGGTATAAATATGCAAGCAACTTCTATCACACTTGCCAATTCCTGGGCTAACTATTGACCTCTCACTTTGCTCAGGTTAAATCTGTAAGACATACGTGACTAGCTGCAGGTTTATATGCATTCGCTCTCTAACTTTTTGCTTTTCAGGCTGAGGAGGCAGTATTATCGAGGACTGAAGAATAGCTGACTGAGAGTCAGGACTGCTGCGTTCTATCCCCTGATTTACCACTGACTTGCTGAGTAGCCATGGGGGAATTACTAATTCTGAAGATCAGTTTATCTATCGTTAACATGAGAGACGGGCCCCAGTTGAAATCCTGGATATGAACATGGCCAAACATTGGGCTGTGCATAATCCAGATCCAAATGTTGAGGACTGAATATATTTTTACCTAACACGATGTTTACTTGGCTTATGGCGGGAAGGTTGAGTCCTGATTAACCTTTGTAGATTCTGTTTTTTTGGTGGGCTGGGTCAAGCCTTTAGCTTGAGTAATGGATGGCATGTATCTGCTCTGTCCCAGGAGCAATCGTGGGAAGGATTTGTGACTCGGGGAGTCACCGTGCTCCATTGTTTCCCTCTTGCTTGCAGGGGAGAGGAAGTAAGTTACTGCAGTCCTTGGAAGGATGCAATTTACACTTCTCCCTTGCACCTGGCCTGCGGGTGGGAAGTGGAGCCAAGGTTCCACCTACTCCCTGCCCCTCTCCACCCACTTGCTGACCGTGGGAAGCATCTGGTGAACATGCGCCGCCCTGTGCGACAAATCTGGACCCAAGGAGATTGGTTCTCCTCTACTCTGCCACTTGCGTAACCGTTTGCACCTTTTTGATCAGGCCACATTTGCAGCCTAGATGATGACACAAGGTACAAGGCAGTGGAAAATCAGACGCAGGATATAACTAGGCCAAGCATTGAAGTGTGCCTGTGTTAGGCCTTGCTCCCACTTACACCTATGCATGGCTGAGCAAGACAGGAGCACAATCCAGCCCTCTTTTATTACACACTGGTCTGATGGCCCAGTGTCTACATCCCTATTTATTATATTTATATAGCAACACAAGGAGACAGCCCTCAGGGTCATTTTATTGGATCATCGTCCTTTTTAAACCTACGCAGAAGGAGGAGAAAAGCATGTCCTCCCTTCTGTGCATGCCAGGAGTTTTGGCCTGCTCCCCAGGGATTTAAAAAAAAAAAAAAAAAAAGATATAAAATGCACTTCTTTTTTTTGGCTAGCGTTATCATAGAAAAATGCACGGCTGCTTTTTTCCTGGCTGTAGAGGAATTCCTGTGTTGTTATACAGCAGGCTGACGGAGTAAAACTGTACCACTGAGAGCCAGGGTTGTGGTTAATTAGTAGCCCTTTTAGGAAATTATGTTATCATTACCTCATCCTTTCTTAGCCTAGCAGCCTTTCTCCCCCCTTCATCTCCCCCAACAACTTCTCCCGCCCAGGGATATTATTATTTCTAATGACACTATGTCACACGTGCAAATCAAAGCCTCTTAAATACACCTCCACTTATTAGGTCTCCAGAGGTTTTAAATCCCATGTGAGATAATTCTTGGCGTTGGCACTGAAAACAACAGAAAAAAATGCGTTCTGGCTTTGACGGCCAGTTCCATCCCCGTGTCTCCACCAGGAGCGGAGTCTGACACTGGATTGACCTCGGCTTGACACACACCTGTTGACAATGAACACTCTTGGTATTATCCTCCACAATGCTCCACTGTGATAAAGCAAAGGAGAAAACAAACAGTGGAAAGGCCCTCTAGCAGCAAACGACCAGGTCACAACAACAAGCCATGGCAACCTGCATAATAAAAAGGGGAGATAAAATAAAACCACAACACAGAAGAGGAGTTCCTGGCTGCCTGCTCAGAGACAAGAGGCTTGTTATTAATGGTTGCAGTTTTTTCTGTCTTTCATCCTACTCTGCATTTGGTTGGGCTGTGGCTGAATCAAAGAAGTCTTAGAGACTGCAAAGGTCTGTCAGATGCAGGGTAGGATTGTTCTGCACAAAATATTTGTTCACCAGTCTTAATTTTAAATGGGCTTCCCAGGCTTCCATTGAGAGCTAATTCCATGCTATAATAATAGCCATGGAACTAAAGGAAGTTTTGCTTGCTGTTAAGTCCAGATTTTGCTGTGCTTAGCAGTGCTATGATTGCTGCTTATTTAACCCACAGGCAAATGTGGGTTACAGTTCCCCTTCAGCTTGGCCCACTCACTTGGGACTGAACTGGGGACTTCTAGAGCTAAAAGCAAAAGCTACTACAGCTTGAGTTTAATACCCAGAGTACCGTATTTGGGGCTGCAAGACACTCATATCCTCTGCAGATCAGGCAGAGAGGGGGACCTGTAATGTACTTGCCAGTGGGTTACTGGACCAAAGAAGATCATTTCACTGTTACATTGGTGTCTTTCTCTTCCTTCTTCTCCTGTCTGTCTCTCTTTACCTGTTGGTCTCTCATAATATGTTTAGATTGTAAGCTTATTGGGGCAGAGTGTTACCCAGCACAATTTTGGCCCTGATCTTAGACTGTGGCTCCTAGGCACTACAATAATAAATAACATATATTAACCATAATCTCGATATGTAACCTATCATTTATTTCAGCTTCTGTACCAGATGACTGGAGGTTAATTAATGTGACACCAACATGTAAAAAAGACTCCAGAGGCAATCCTGTAAATTGCAGGCCTGTTAGTAAGCCTAACTTCAGTATGAGGCAAATTGGCTGAAACTATAGTAAAGAACAGAATTATCAGACACGCAAATGAACATGATTCGTTGAGGAAAAGTCAGCACGGCTTTTGTAAAGGGAAATCATGCCTCCCCAATCCATTAGAATTCTTTGAGGGGTCCAACAAATGTGTGGACACAGGTGATCCAGTGGATACAGTGTACGTGGATTTTCAGAAAGCCTTTGACAAGGTCCCTCACCAAAGGCTCCTAAGTAAAGTAAGCAGTCATGGGATAAGAGGGAAGGTTCTCTCGTGGATCAGTAACTGGTTAAAAGACAGGAAACAAAGGGTAGGAATAAATGGTCACTTTTCAGAATGGTAATATAGTGATGTCTCCCAGGGGTCTGTACTGGGATTAGTGCTGTTTCACGTATTCATAAATGATCTGGAAAAAGGGGTAAACAGTGAGGTGGCAAAAATTGCAGATGATACAAAACTACTAAAGATAGTTAAGTCCAAAGCAGACTGTGAAGAGTTACAAGGGATCTCACAAAACTGGGTGACTGGGCAACAGGATGGCAGATGAAACTCAGTGTTGATAAATGAAAAGTAATGTGCCTTGGAAAGCATAATCCCGATTCCCAGCTATACAAAATGATGGGATCTAAATTAGCTGTTACCACTCAAGAAAGAGATCTTGGAGTCACTGTGGATAGTTCTCTCCAAACATCCACTCAATGAGCAGCAGCAGAATGTTAGGAACTATTAGGAAAGGGATGGATGAGAAGACAGAAAATATCATAATGCTACTATAAAGCCATGATACACCCACACCAAATTTGCTGTTCTGGTCACCCCATCTCAAAAAAGAGATATTAGAATTGAAAAAAGTACAGAGAAGGGCAACAAAAATGATTAAGGGTATTGAACAGCTTCTGTATGAGGAGAGATTTAAAAGACTGGGACTTTTCAATTTGGAAAAGAGACGACTAAGTGGGGATATAATAGAGGTCTATAAAATTGTGATTGGTGCGGAGAAAGTGGATAAGGAAGTGTTATTTACTCCATATAACAAGAACCTGGGGTCACCCAATTAAATTAATAGGCATCAGGTTTAAAATAAACAAACAAAAGGAAGTACTTCTTCACACAATTCAGTCAACCTGTCAAACTTGTTGCCAGGGGATGTTGTGTAGGTCAAAACTATAACGGGATTCAAAAAAGAATTAGATAAATTCATGGAGGATCGGTTCATAAATGGCTATTTGCCAAGATGGTCAGGGCTGCAACCCCATGCCCTGGGTGTCCCTAAACCTCTGACCGCCAGAAGATAGGCATGGACAACAGGGGGATGGATCACTAATGATTGCGTGTTCTGTTTGTTCTCTCTGAAGCACCTGGCATTGGCCACTGATGGAAGACAGGACACTGTGCTAGATGGACCATTGGTCTGACCCAGTATGGTCGTCCTTCTGTACTTCTGTTCTTATCCCATTACTTTTAGTTATTCCCTGTGGCACCTGCATCTTCCTCCTTAGTGTTAACACCCTTCGCTCATTTGCAAATGGTTGTCAGGTTCCCCATTCAGCCACCTCTTCACCAAGCTGTTTGCATTCAGTTCCTTTTACTAGCTCTACTCATTTTTGGTGCTCTCCACTGAACTCCTTCCAATTCATTGCTATGACACTGGGATGAGATGCCTGGAACTGAGTGCAATATTCCAGGTACGGTCTCATCGTAGCCCATTAGAGAAGGATTTTCACATCCCTGCTCCCTGATGTGCTGCTACTTTGCACACAGCCCAAAATTGCACTAGCTTATTTTTCTGTCATAATGAATTGCCGGGACTAGAGCTGTGTGAATAATAGATTTTTCAGTTGACTGGCAATTACAAAAAAATTAAATAAAAATAATTTTGGGTCAAACTGAAAACATTTGTTTTACATTTGTTGGTGAAACAAAAAGTTAAAAAAATAAAATAAAATAACCAGGGGAAAAGCCTGTTTCCTTTTGACAAAATTGAAAATTCAATTTTGACCCTTTTGAAAACACTCTTATTGTTATTTTAATAAAATGAAAGGAAACGCTGAATTGAAGACTTTTCAAACTGAAACATAGAAACATTGAAGGTTTTGATTTTTTCAGAATTTTTTAAGGGGTTTTTTTGGACTGAAACAATTCAGTGAAACAGAGAAATTTGCGAGACATTTGAGTTGCCAGATCTGCATTTTTCATCCCTCAAAAAGTTTTATCTGAGATTTTGCCTGACGAGAGCCAAAACACATCTACTATCATCTCTCAGGCCATATATAGACTAGGAACATAAGTTGTGTATTAAAATGTAACCTAATTGTAAACCAGACTCTTCACCAGCTGTAGACAGGGCAAGTAATAATTCAAATAACTGTAGCTGGTCATGCTCAACGCTGAGTGGGAGACTACGGTTAACCACAGCCAATTAACATTTTTCAATGTGACTTGGCCAGTCGACTCTAGGTTCTAATTCCTGTTTAAAATCACATTAATTAAAATGTATTGGAACCTATTTTCTTAGGGTATGTCTACACTGTAATCCGAGGTGAGACTAGGGTGGCCAGGTGTCTGGTTTTCAACTGGAATGCCCAGTCAAAAAGGGATACCGGCAGCTGCAGTCGGCGCTGCTGACTGGGCCATTAAAAGTCTGCTTGGCAGCACAGTGGGGGCCCGGGACTAGGGCAGGCTCCCTGGTCTGCTCTAGCTCTGCACAGTTCTTGGAAGCAGCTGCCAGGTCCCTGCAGGCCCTAGGTGGAAGGGTGGCCAGGGAGGCTCCACGGGCTGCCCCCGCCCCAGTGCTGGCTCTACAGCTCCCATTGGCCAGGAACTGCAACCAATGGGAGCTATGGGGGTGGTGCCTGTGTGTGCGAGGGCAGCGCGCGGAGCCTCCCTGGCCACCCCTCCGCTTAGGCGCTGTAGGGACCTGGCAGACACTTCCTGGGAGCTGCAGTAAGTGCCTCTGGGACTCAGCACCCTGAACCCCCTCCTGTACCCCAATCCCCTGCCCCAGCCTGGAGTCCCCAAACTCCCTCCCAGAGCCCACACCCTGCACCTCCCCAACACCCCAATCCCCAGTCCTGAATCCCCTCATCCCCGGCCCCAACCCAGAGCCTGCACCCTCAGCTGGAATCCTCACCCCCACCCCCCCCAAACTCCCTGTCCCAGCCCAGAGTCCTCTCATGCAGTACCACATTGCTCCAGCAGCCTTAGGGAGGGAGGGGGAAAGGCAGGAGCAAATCCCTACTGTAGATGCACTCAAACCACTTTAAACCTTGCTTAAATTGGTTTAATTATGCACAGTAATTTACTGAATTAAGCCAAATCAATGTAAGTCAGGCTTTAGTGTGTTTATAATAAAAGCTTTCTGTGGTCCAACATTCTAATAATGGCAAGCCCTCAGATTCCTTCCATAGCCCTTCATAGTGACATGAGGGCTTCAAATACCTTCAGATTAAGGCATCACAATGCAAAGAACAGATATTGCCCTTTTACTTTTTTTAAGTATTCCACACAGGAAGTTTCTTCTAGGTGCTTTTATCCGTTTAAGGGCTTAGATACAAACAATAGCTGCACTGCAGTATTACCTTATTTCATACTCAGACTGATAATGTCTGGGCAGTCTATAATGCTCTTACTCACTTTGAGGAGCACCTCACCCTTCATATAGCCCCACTGAAATCAACAGGGCTATTTTCTGGTAAAGTATTCCTTGAGGTGAGTTGAGTATCGGAACCTGACGACAGACGATCATTACTTCAAGGTGGCCAACTCTGGCCATTTTGTTGCTAGTCTCACGATATTTGTTGTTTTTTTCTTAAATCCCCAGCTGCTGGAGTCAAGTTATCATGAGAATCTCTGCTTTCACGTAAAATAAAAAGGTAAGTTTCTAACCCTTTGGATTGGAGAGAAAAGTTTGAAAATGTGAACCCTACGTACTCCAACCCCAGACATAGCAATAAAAAGAACCTCAAATGTATTTTTGTTTCATGATTTTTAGCCAATCTCATGATCTTTTAGGGCCTGACTCACTTTTTAAGTGCTTGGGAATACTGTTGTTCCTCACATACTAGCCCCACTCAGGGTACGTCTACACGGCCTGGCTACGGCTGGCCTGGGTCTGCTGACTCGGGCTCGTGGGACTAAAAATGGCAATGTAGACGTTCAGGCTTGGGCTGGACCCGGGCTCTCAGACCTTCCCGGCGTCTCATCCCAGGATCCAGCCCAAGCTCGAGTGTCTAGACTGCAATTTTTAGCCCTGTAGCCCGAGCGCCATAAGCCCGAGTCAGCTGACCCAGGCTCTGAGACTTGGTGCCTTGGGTTTTTTAATCACAGTGTAAACATAGACTAAGAATCCTCTACTCATCTCTTGATTTAGCCTAAGAGCCGGACTCATTGTAACACTTAGGCCTTATCGATCCACAGTTTGAGCACTAATTTTAAACCAGTTTAATTAAATTAGTGGAAAGCCCCCTCTCCTTTAATTCAAAATAAGCGTGTCCACCCTAATAGGTCACCCTGATTGAACTCAATCAACTTCTGAACCAACTGAGTTAAGCCAGTGCTTAGACCAGCCCTTAGGTAGCACTTCATCCCTTTTCAGGGTTGCACTTCCTGCTAGGCTTGGTGGACAAAAGTCTCTTTCCTCCTGCTACCAGTTAATACCTCTGGTGGAGTGTTTAAAAAAAGTGACAACTAAACCAGCTAAAAAAAAAGAAAAAATCAAGAGAGCTGTCAGTCAAGAAAGATATTTACTGAAGCTTCCCATTGACCCATATACACTCTTATCTAGAAACCATTATCTTCTAAGACAATGTTGACTAACAGCTTTACCTTTACTCTTGTTTCTATCTTAAAAGAATAACAAATAAGCTTAATTCTTCACAAGAACTTTAGCAAATGCTTTTTAAGCCTAACACAATGGTAGTTATTTTAAGAAGGATGGCTAAGAACTGCAACACTTTTCTATTTTTCTGTCTTCGTTTTTCATATTGGAGCACTTAATCACAGTTAATCTTTGTGCACAAGGAAGACACATTAACTTTATTTGCACAGGATTGATATAAAATCTCTCCAGTCCTCTGTTCCCTTATTCATTTCCCTGGTAATCCTTACCATTTTAAATAACAGATAAAGGAAACGCTGACGATTCCAAGATAGGTTTCAGAGTAACAGCCGTGTTAGTCTGTATTCGCAAAAAGAAAAGGAGTACTTGTAGCACCTTAGAGACTAACCAATTTATTTGAGCATGAGCTTTCGTGAGCTACAGCTGATAAAGTGAGCTGTAGCTCACGAAAGCTCATGCTCAAATAAATTGGTTAGTCTCTAAGGTGCTACAAGTACTCCTTTTCTGATTCCAAGATAGAATCTATCCTTGCTCAAGTAATTTCAGGGACTAGACTCTGCCAGCAAAGTTATAGCAAACTGGCCAAAGCTGAGCACTTGTAAATCCCATTGAAGGGTTTGGAAGAAAAGGGTCTAGCTTATGTGGATTCATGAACAATAAGGTACCTGGTACACTTAAGACTGGCAGAGTAATGTTTGCAAAGAGGATGGCTACATCTTTCCTTGCACAGCAGTGGTGTTTGGACATGTCTATTCTCCAGAGATAGGCTCATGCTTCCTCTGCATTGCTATTGTGGCAGGAGCTCTTCTGATCGTAGTCTGAGGGCATGTCTACACTTACCAGGGATCGACACTGTGGTGATGGATGCACCAGGGGTCGATTTAGCAGGTCTAGTGAAGAGCCGCTAAATTGACCACAGATCACTCTCCTGTCAACTCCAGTACTCCACCGGAACGAGAAGTGTACGGTAAGTTAATGGGAGAGTGTCTCCTGTCGACTGAGTGCGGTGTAGACACTGCAGTAAGTCAACCGAAGAACGGCTTGCCACATATTTGTTTTCTGTAGCTTTCTTTAATAGAATCTTAGCAATTTTAACTGCCAATTTGGCTTTGCCATTTGACTGGCTGTGGTGTGGTGATGATGTAATATAACTGAATTCCCATTCCTGGGTACATTGTAGAAATTCACTGCAAGAAAACTGTTTTTGTGTGGTAAAAAGGTCCATTTCTCCTTTGCTCCCAAGGCTGTTGGGAAATGCTGAATGTCTCTTTTGGCTGCTTTGCTTGCATTTCTCCACATGTATCCTATCTGCTCACCATGTCTCGGATATCCTTGGTCATGTGTGGCCAGCATACAGTGTGTCTGGCTTTCTGGATAAAGGTTTATATTCCGGAATGACTTTGATGTATTGTTGAGATAGTTTCTGTTCTCAAGGATCTGGAGATAATGATTCGAGTGCCTTTATTTATGATGTTGTCTCGTACTCTCATTTCATCTCAACAATATTCTTGATGGTACTGCTGAGTGGTGGGTGAAATTCTATGGCCTGTGTTGTGCAGGAGGTCAGACTAGATGATCATAAGGGTCCCTTCTGACCTAAATATCTATGAATCGAGGGGGAAATTGATTTCCTGTCCTGTGAACATTTTTGAGATTTCAAAAATATTCCTATTCCTCACTGGATGAAACTGAGATATTTAAATATTTTGACAAAGACTAAGAGATGCTCACCCCAGGATAGCCGATAGTCATATGATTAGGACACTACTGGGATATGGGAGATCCAGGTTCAAGTCCATAGTTTGCTGAATTTCCCAGGGACTTGAATTTAGGTCTCCCACATACTGGGTGTATGCCAAAACCACCAGGCTATTGGCTGTTCTGGGGCAGGGCACTTCCTCTCTCTCATTTTGACCAGAAATTTCACCTTGGCCCTAAGAAACCTTTTTGATGAAAGTTTTGGTGAAACCGATATGTTCCCACAAAAAATTGTTTCATCTAAAAATTGTTTCGTTCCCAACCAGCTCTACTTGAGAGGCGGTATCTAGCCATCCCGACAGAATGAGAGACAATTCTCAATGGCACATCTTTGTCCTTTTATGGTTTGTCCCCTGCCTTGAAACTGGCACATCATTGGCTTGGTTGATGCTTTCTAGCAGGTTGAGGATCTCATATTCTTCGGGTGCCATATTTTCATGCTGCAAGCGTGATCTGGATAGGAAGTCAGCTCTGTACCTCTCAGTCCCTTTCTTGTAGTATACATCTAAACTGTAGCATTGCTATTTCAGTAGCATGCCCTGGAGGCATTCACGTGCCTGCTAGCATGGCGCTTTAAAAGGCTCTCTAGTGGTTTCTGGTCACTTCCTACTTGAACGATTTGTGATCCTTGAACATACTGGTCATGTTTGTCACATGCAAGCGCTATTGAAAGACATTCCTTTCTAATTTGTTCTGTTGGAGATGGAGACATTGATACAAAAGCTACCGGTTGTCCCCTTTGTAGGAGTGATACCCCAAATTCCGTCTCACTGGCGTAACACTTCATGGTTTCCTCTTTTTTCACAGTGTAGTATTTCAGGATGGGATAGTTGGTCCCCAGCTCTTTGATATGTGCATTGATGTAACCAAATCCATGCTGCGTCTTTGTCCAGTAGTCACCTCAGGGATTTGCCACATCAAATAGGTTTGGAAGAAATGTCATCAGATGCTTAACAAATCCCAATACCTGAAATGATTTAATATCTTTAGGGGTGGGCATCTGCTGTATTGCTTTTCCCTTTTGGGGATCAGGTCATAGCCCTAGGGAAGTCAACAAGTGTCCCCTGTATGGCACAGCCATCAATCACAAAATGTTGTTTTTATTTATTTTTAAATTTACTTCCCTGGTGCTTCCTAGCAGACAGACAAGGTGGTGCTGATCATGATCTGCCCTGGCTTCCGCCATACTGTCTCTGCATCCGTACATCAGAATGTCATCAGCTGTGATGCTGATCCCTGCAAGTGCTAGTAATACACCCTGCTGGTTGTGTTGATATTCTTCATTGCAGGTTTGATCCTAAATGGCATCCTCAGCCACCTAACTACCTGCTGTGTCCAGCATGGGGTGAGGTAGCTGCTATCCTTCTCCGGTAGCATTTGCCAATATCTGTCTTTCGCATCGAATACTGAGAATGTTTTTGCTTTTGCCAAGTCAGATTACATTTCTTCGTTATGGGTATTTGGGAATGATCTCCTTTTAGTGCTCAGTTTAAAGCGCTTGGATCTATGCAAATGTGCAGCCTGCCTGGCTTCTCAATGGGTGTCATGCAGCTTATTTGAAATGTGACTTTACCAGTGATGCCTTCTTTCCCCGTTTGCTTTATTGGTCTCTTTATTTTCTCTTTTAATGCAATGGGTACCATGCAAGACAGACCTCCATTGCAGCAGTGATTACTCAGCGCTTCTGAAAATCAGGTTTCAGAGTAACAGCCGTGTTAGTCTGTATTCGCAAAAAGAAAAGGAGTACTTGTGGCACCTTAGAGACTAACCAATTTATTTGAGCATGAGCTTTCGTGAGCTACAGCTCACTTCATCGGATGCATGCCGTGGAAACTGCAGCAGACTTTATTTATACACAGAGAATATGAAAAAATACCTCCTCCCACCCCACTGTCCTGCTGGTAATAGCTTATCTAAAGTGATCATCAGGTGGGCCATTTGTGTATGGGGGTGGGGGGGATGTGAGAGAACCTGGATTTGTGCAGGAAATGGCCCAACTTTATTATCATGCACATTGTGTAAAGAGTTGTCACTTTGGATGGGCTATCACCAGCAGGAGAGTGAATTTGTGTGGGGGGGTGGAGGGTGAGAAAACCTGGATTTGTGCTGGAAATGGCCCACCTGATGATCACTTTAGATAAGCTATTACCAGCAGGACAGTGGGGTGGGAGGAGGTATTTTTTCATATTCTCTGTGTATAAATAAAGTCTGCTGCAGTTTCCACGGCATGCATCCGATGAAGTGAGCTGTAGCTCACGAAAGCTCATGCTCAAATAAAATTGGTTAGTCTCTAAGGTGCCACAAGTACTCCTTTTCTTTTTCTGAAAATCAGGCCACCCCCAAAATTTCAAGCGGGGCAGCCAGAAAATAAGGAACACAGAATTAGTGACCACCTTTGCAAAGTTTGGTTTAAGTGACTTGCTCAGTATCGCATGGGAAATCTGGCAGAGGCAGGAACTGAATCCAGATCTGCAGGGCAGCATTTAATTGCCTTAGCCATGAGACTCTACTTCCTCTTCCTACAGTCTCTGGCCTCATTCACTATATACACCTTTTCCACAGATGTAGCAGAGATTCTACAGACAGCGGCCTCCTTCTCTACACTTCCCTGACCCAGACCAGGTCCATCCTGTGCAAGGAATGAAGCAGGTATAAAGGAGCCTTGTAAATTACAGTTACACCTAAGGCCCCTTTACACTGCCAAGTAGCTTATTCCTGCACGTGAAGGGAAATGAGCTGTGTCAGACTGGGGGCTACTCTGTAATAATTTACAAATATTGTTTGTGACACAGCTATTGGGATGTTCACTGCATGACTGCACCAGGTTAAATCAAGTGTTGAGGGGTAACACGCAGGAAGATGAAACAATGATAGGAGATAGGAAGGCCCATGGCAAAGACTTCAGGGGTTAAGAGACAAATGCCTAGGAAGGTCCTACTTCCTTGGCTCCAGCCAATTAACGCAGCTTGTTTCACCAGTGGCTGGGAATTGGCAGTTCAAGAGAAGTACAAACAGTTAAAAAGTCCAGAGATCAGGGAGCTTTGTGGGAGCTGTTCACAGGAACAGATTGACTCAGCTACCCGCTTGGGGGTCTGAAGAAGCTAGGCCTTCCATGCCAGGATGGTAGGGCTTTAGGCAAGAAAGCTGTGTGTATAGACTGTTGTTTTAAAATCCTGCTTCCCTTATGTTGTGCTTTGTTCCTACTGTTAAAATGAAATGTTACTTTGGGATCAGAAGTTTGATCACTGTAATCACCACTGCTGACAGATGCCCGAAGGGAAGAATTGCAAGTCAGACCTCCTGGGGAAGCACGGCTGCTACGTGGGGTGCTGTAGCCCAGGGCCCGGTCTAAGAGAATCACATGATTCCATCCGAGGGAAGTAAAGGCACAAGGCCTGAGATCTGAAGGGCTGCACTTAGAGAGTCTGGAGACGTAGTCACACGTGCAGCTAGTTCTGTGATTGTGACATAAGCTGTATTAGTATGAAGCCATAAAACTGCATCCACATTAGCTATATCAGCAAAATATCAAACTTCTAGCCAATATAGTTATACCAGAACAAAAGCTGTGCCTAGACCAGGCCTTAATGTAAATGAGAATTAGGCCCTACAAGGCCAAATAGTGCTAGTTCAGTGTTTCAGACACTGAGTGCAGAACACATTTTTTATATGGGTAACTTGTTGGAAAACACCAAGTGGGGGTGTGAGAAATTTAAGTTGATAATCTATTCTCTGCTCTTGGCAGGTTGACAAGAGTACGCTGTAGGCTTTAGGTAACCTGAATACCACTTAGCCTCTCATGCTGTCTATCCTACCTCCCCTCCAAAAAAAGAGAGAAATGAGAAAATGAAAGTTGCTTTCCAGAATGGCTGTGTGTATAAAACAGTCCAGGCAAAGGAAGCTCTTCCGCTCTATACATGTTTACAAACTACCCTGTTACAACCCCACAGTTAGATCACATTTCCATTCTGATGAAGTGGACGTAAAGAGGTTGTTATTGGCACTATAACCAACACTTCAGCCCAATTTCTAGCTCTGTGTCCAAATGGCAGAGCTGTGCATTTCACCTTTTTTTAATGGGATCAGTAAAACAGCCTCTTCGGGGTTCTTCTGATTAGCCAAAGGGTTTTGAGTTAATTACTTATGGTTCTCATCCTACAGTGTTTGAATACTAGCTGGGTTTTGGAAGGGATTCAAAAGGCTGCATGTAAATGAAAACCTCACAGGTTTTGGCAAGTTAGATAGTGGTGGATAGTGGGATTGCTTAATAAAGCAGTTCAGTTCAAAGTAAAGGTAGAGGGAGTGGAAGATCATAGCACAGATGCTAGCCAGGGTATTTCAGTTGTCATTAAAGCATGCCGGTACATGAATTATTGGTAGAATTAGGTATCCAGTGATGCACGAATATGAAGCCAATAGATGTGAAGAGAGGAACCCATCCAACTCCTTAGTAAATGTTAATGCTTTGGCAATTTGTTTAACTTAGTTATTGGAAGTCAGATGAGTTTTATCAGCCCTCCAGTATACTGGCAATGTTTCTGAGAATTTGTCAGCCCTCAGACCTCCGCAAAAAAGAGAAGAGTTTTTTCAGATCATATTCATAGATTCATAGATTCATAGATATTTAGGCCAGAAGGGACCATTATGATCATCTAGTCTGACCTCCTGCACAATGCAGGCCACAGAATTTCACCCACCACTCCTAAAAAAGACCTCACACCTATATCTGTGCTATTGAAGTCCTCAAATTGTAGTTTGAAGACCTCAAGGAGCAGAGAATCCTCCAGCAAGTGACCCGTGCCCCATGCTACAGAGGAAGGCGAAAAACCTCCAGGGCCTTCCAATCTGCCCTGGAGGAAAATTCCTTCCCGACCCCAAATATGGCGATCAGCTAAACCCTGAGCATATGGGCAAGATTCATCAGCCAGATACTACAGAAAATTCTTTCCCGGGTAACTTGGATCTTACCCCATCTAAAAACCCATCACAGGCCATTGGGCCTATTTACCATGAATATTTAATTACCAAAACCATGTTATCCCATCATACCATCTCCTCCATAAACTTATCGAGTTTAATCTTAAAGCAAGATAGATCTTTTGCCCCCACTACTTCCCTCGGAAGGCTATTCCAAAACTTCACTCCTCTGATGGTTAGAAACCTTCGTCTAATTTCTAATCTAAATTTCCTAGTGGCCAGTTTATATCCATTTGTTCTTGTGTCCACATTGGTACTGAGTTTAAATAATTCCTCTCCCTCTCTGGTATTTATCCCTCTGATATATTTATAGAGAGCAATCATATCTCCCCTCAACCTTCTTTTAGTTAGGCTAAACAAGCCAAGCTCCCTGAGTCTCCTTTCATAAGACAAGTTTTCCATTCCTCGGATCATCCCAGTAGCCCTTCTCTGTACCTGTTCCAGTTTGAATTCATCCTTCTTAAACATGGGAGACCAGAACTGCACACAGTATTCCAGGTGAGGTCTCACCAGTGCCTTATATAATGGTACTAAAACCTCCTTATCCCTACTGGAAATACCTCTCCTGATGCATCCCAAGATGACATTAGCTTTTTTCACAGCTATATCACATTGGCAGCTCATAGTCATCCTATGATCAACCAATACTCCAAGGTCCTTTTCCTCCTCCGTTACTTCTAGTTGATGCGTCCCTAGCTTATAACTAAAATTCTTGTTATTAATCCCTAAATGCATGACCTTACACTTCTCACTATTAAATTTCATCCTATTCAGTGCATTTTGTAAGTGAATTTAGTGAGTATGAAAGTGATGGATTAATTGCACTTGAATAAGTCTGGCATACTTGTCCACGCAACTCATTCTTGCCAATGTCCTTCCCTCCCAAACTGCTAGCCCTGAGTGTCTCCGGATCAGAGGGCAAGATTTTCAGTAGTGACTTTGGATGCCTCAGTGTTTGAGATTCCAACTTTAAACGCCTTAAAGGAGCCCCATTTTCAGAGCTCAGGTGCTCAGCAGAATTGAGGCACCCAAATTCACTAGTCACTTTTAAGAATGCTGGCTAGAGGCTGCCAGGTGGTTTTGTGGTGTGGATACATAGAGACCAGAAGTTAGGGAACCAAGTTATGTTTCTCAAGAGCGATAGGGTTGCCAGACATGTTTTGGGGTCAATTTTGCTCTCAGGTGCCGCAGAGGGAAAAATTTGGCCATGTATTTTTAAAACTAGTTGATTGTCTCCATCTAGTTCATAGTGGAGCTATGTCCACATCACAAAGTGCCTGATCCAAAGCAACCTTAATGTGCAGCCTTAATTCAGCCCCCTTTTGCATATGCATACGTGTGTATGGACGATTAGGTGCAAGAACTTTCTCCTATGCATCTCCCCCCCCATCCGTAGTGACCTTCCTGGGTCTCTGTCTTCCTACCTTGCCGACACCTCATCTTATATAAAACCTTAGTTGAAAGTATCTCTTTTCACCTTTGCCTTTACTTTTTAGGCTGAGTCTACATTATGAGCTAGGGCTGTGATTCCCAGCATGTGTACATATAGTCGCACTAGCTGGATGAGAGCTAGTGTGCGTATAAATAGTAGTTTAGCTGAAGTAGCACGGGCAGTAGTGTCATGGCTTAGCCGGGCTGAGTACAAACCTATCTAAAGCCCGTGGGTACATACCTGACCAACTAAGCCACGCAGCCACTGCTCACGTTACGGTGGCTATACGGCTATTTATACCTCCACTAGCGCTCACTGAATATATATAGTATTTAGCACAAGTATATAAGCTGGGAATCTCCCCCCTACCTCATAGTGTACATGTAGTCTTGGTAAAAAATGAAAAACTTAGTTATATTTCCACAGCAGTTCTCTGGAATACATTTTATATGGCATACAGCCCAATTTCTTATAACTTACTGTAAAGTCTTTTACATATAGCTTGTATGAAAGACCTGTGCTGATAACTGGGGCCTGGTAGGCCTACCTCACTTGGGAGCCCCACAGTAGGGAAGCGAATACAAGTTTATAAAGGGGTACAAGAATCTGTTACAATAAACGTTAATGAAGAAAAGCTTCAAAAGGAAGACTAAATTAGTCCAAACAAAAAGGCTCACTAATATAACTCAGGCTGTGAGAAAAACATGTTTGTTTATTAAAGACAAGTGTGGCGCCTGAAACAAATGAACCAAACTTGCTCTGTCAAAAATTAGGCCCAATTGGTAAACAAAATAATGAGGGGATGGCCTCTTCCACCCACCACTCCCTTTTGGGGGCCATACAGTTTTTTCTGGGGGGTGGACAAAGGCAAATGAGAGCACAACATTTCTTGACTGTAAGAAGGGGATGGAGTGAATTTCCCCATTATGGCTACCACCCTCACCATCTCCTGGTACCCTGAGATATACCACAACATCACTGGGCCTTTGTTGTCCAGAGCTTGAGAGATGGCCTGAGAAGACCAGACCAAGAAAGGAACTAAAGTAGATATTGCCACTTCCATTGGCTCTGGCTGAATCACAAACACCACCTGGGATGTGAGACTCTGTCCCGCCTTGTGTCCTTTTCCTTCCCCCCCCATTTCTTCTCTTTCCTAGCCTTGTCCTTTTGCCGTCTGTCAAATAAAAGTCTGGCTTAGCCTGCCGAAGTCACATATTTTGCAACACTGCTGTAAGCCTGTGACCAGAAAGGCAGCTAAAAGCAGTGCCCTAAACAGCCTGATGCTGGTACAGGTTTGCCGGGTCTCAAAATGGCAATAAAACAGCATGCCATGCCTGTGTTTTTCTGGCAGTGAGGTTGCAAGTGAGAGTCAAAGCCAGAAACAGAAGCGGCATTTTTGACCTTTACTATTCTTTTCTCTCCCCTTTTGGGTGTGCTTGTCTTGTGTTCTAGGAAACAGAATAAACTTTAACAACAGCTCCAGTCCTAACTAACTAACTTCTCTTTTCCCTCCCAAAATAGTCTTGATCATCTTTAATACTGTCTACACTATGGGCAAATAGGAGGGTTTTCTTCTAAAAATTTTCTCCGACTAGAAGGAAAAGGAACAAGGGATGTTGATAAAATAAAAGCCTTCCTCAGTACTTCACATTTCAAAATGTTTTAACTGTTTTTTCCTTCTGTTCTGTGTCTTTAATAAAAAGTTAAAGACAATGCAGTAATGTTTGCCTTGGTACAAAAGCAGGCGGAGGTCTCTGTCTACCAAACTCCAAACCTTATTTAACACTGTTTAAATGTTAGACTGGGATCGGCAACCTTTGGCATGCAGCCCATCAGGAAAAATCTACTGGTGGGCCGGGACAGTTTGTTTCCCTGCAGCATCCGTAGGTTTGACCGATTGCAGCTCTCCTGGCCGCGGTTCGCCATTCCAGGCCAATGGGGGCTGCGGGAAGCGGTGTGGGCTGAGGGATGTACTGACAGCTGCCTCCCGCAGCCCACATTGGCCAAGGCTGCTTAAGGCTGTCCTCTCTGGGCCTCTTCCTCTTGTCCACCTCCCCAGGGGGTCATCTTAGGCCAAGGTTTTCCCCTGGTGGGGAAACGCAAACCACAGTATGTAAGAGGGGGTTACCACTGTCTAAGGTCCACTGGATACTTCCCTCTTTGGTTGTCTCAGGGGTGGGTCCTGTTGGGCAGCTGTATCAGAGTCTTAGGCTTCCCTTGGCTCTGCTGGAGCTGTGAGCTGCAAGCCTGCTCACCTCCAGCTCTGCCACCCAAATGAGCTAGTTCCCTGCCTTTTAATTGCTCCAGCAGATGGAACATTTGCTGCAGGAGTGGCGGGGCGGAGCAGGGCTGGTTGAGCCCAAAATAATCCCTCAACCCCTTGTTGCCTCGTGTGGGATTTGTACACCCCAACACACACTCTCCCCCTCAAGATGGAGCCAGGGCAACTGGGGCCATCTGATTGCTCCCCCCTTCACTGGAAAAGT
The DNA here is from genome assembly GCF_965140235.1 of Caretta caretta. NCBI lineage: Eukaryota > Metazoa > Chordata > Testudines > Cheloniidae > Caretta > Caretta caretta. The sequence continues at coordinate 342,879,275 of NC_134206.1, read as the reverse complement.
AGTCAGTGTTTTGGTGGGCTTTCCCGGCTTGGTGCTGAACTTGGAATGTGTAGGGTTGAAATGACAGGTACCAACACATCAGACAGGGATTTGTGTCCTTCATGGTGTTTAGCCATCTTAACAGGGCCTGGTCGGTGACCAGCTTGAATGGGTTTCCCAGGAGATAGTACTGGAGTGAATCTACAGCCCATTTTACTTCCAGGCCCTCCTTCTGTATGACAGAGTAGACCCAATCTTGGGGAACAGTTTGCAGCTCAAATGGAGCATAGGGTGCTCCTCCCGCTTTATTTCCTGTGATAAAACAGCACCCAGTCCCACAATGGAAGCATCTGTCTCCAGAATGAATTCTTTGGAGAAGTCTGGATTGAATAGGACCGGCTCTGTACAGAGGTGTTCTTTCCATTCTCGAAAGGAATTTTCACAGGCCTCGGCCCAGTGCACTTTCTTGGGGATGTTGTTCATAACCGGATCTGTGAGAGGGGCTGTGATCGTCAAGAACCTCAGTACAAACCGGCAGTAGTAGCCAGCGGGTCCCAAAAAACTCCTGACCTGTTTCTTGGTGGTAGGGCACGGGGTGTCCTTGAGGGCCTGGACTTTATCTATAAGGGGCCGGATCTGGCCTTTCCCCAAAATGTAAAAAAGGGAAAGAAGAAACCACCTACCTGGGATACATTTTGCAGGGTTTGCTGTTAGTCCAGCCTGTCGCAGGGAGCAGACCATGGCCACCACTTGTGCCAGACATTCTTCCCATGTTCGGCAGTAGATGACCACATCATCTAAATAGATGGCGGGGTACGAATTATGGGGCTGTAAAACCTGGTCCATCAGGCGTTGGAACGTCTTGGGTGCCCCATGGAGTCCCAAGGGCATAGTTTGAAATTGATAGAGGCCAAATGGAGTAGCAAAGGCGTTTTTTTCTTGCGATTCTGGTGTGAGTGGGATTTGCCAATACTCCTAAGTTAAATCTAAGGCGGTGATATACTGAGCTTCGCCTAGTCAATCTAGCAGTTCATCCACACAGGGAATGGGGTAGGCGTCAAATTTGAAAATTGCCTTGACCTTCCTGAAGTCAATGCAGAACCGGACAGTGCCATCTGGCTTTGGGACTAATATGACAGGGCTTCGCCATTTGCTGCAGGATTCTTCTATGACCCCCAAGCTCCAACATGGTTTGGACTTCCTGTTTTACTGTCTCATGTACTTTCTGGAGAAGTGGCCAGGAGTTTTCCCAGACAATCTGTCCAGGTTCTCGGAGTTTGTCCATCCCAAATCGCCCAGACCAGGTCAAGGACTCCCCGGGGCTGTCTCCCCTACAAGAACTCAAATGAAGAGAAGCCCATAGAGGATTGTGGGACTTCCCGAATGGCAAACAGGAGGGGGCAGAGGAGATCAGTTGATCCCAATGATGCAGGTCTTCTGGCATAAACCTTTTTAGCATCTACTTCAGGATTCAGTTGAAGCATTCAACTAGGCCATCCATTTGTAGCTGATAAACTGAGGTATGGAGGCTCTTTATTTTCAGAAGATCACAGATCTGTTTCATCAAGGAGGACATAAAATTCATGCCTTGGTTGGTGAGTGTTTCCTTGGCAACGCCTACTCAAGCAAAGACTTTCAATAGTTCCATAGCAATAGTCTTTGCATTGGTTTTACATAGTGAGATTGCCTTAGGATAGCGAGTAGCATAATCGACTATCACCAATAGGTGTTTGTATCCAGTGGCACTTTTTCCCAGGGGGCCAACCAGGTCTATACCTGTGCATTCAAAGGCGACATTGACAACCAGGAGAGGGATGAGGGGTACTTTCACCTCATTTTTTAGCCCGACTAGCTGGCATTCCAGGCAGGAGTTGCAGAAGTTTTTAACTTCTTGATCTACGCCAGGCCAGAAGAAGCGGACTAAGATCTGTGCCAAGGTCTTCTCCTGTCCAACGTGGCCTGCAGAGGGGATGGCATGGGCCCGTCACATGACTTCTCATCGATGTGGCCGAGGGCCAAGTAGTTGTGACCGAACTTCCCCATCCGATAGTGTTTTTCCAGCTGATGTAGTTGTTCCTCCTGGAGCTCAAAGTGGAGGTATTGTGCAGCCGAGTGGGGATCTACGACCTCAGGTGGCTCAAGGTTTTGTCTTCCCCCTGGTTCTTCATGAGATCCATCACTTGGGTCAGTAAGTCCCCTTCCTGGAGCACGGTTTGTACCGCCTCCTCCCTGGGGGGGGTGGGGGGAGATCTTCTGACAGCACTGCCTCTTGGCTGGAACCCCCCTCCCCGGGGTCTCACTCCTCACCTACTCAAGCCAGTGTCATGGGACAGGGTTCCCTCTGGTTCCCTCAGGCACCTCCTCCAAGTTCCCATGAGCAGGTCTACTACATCCCCTCAATATGTAGGAGAAGTGTTTCAAATCCTGATCCAAGATAATGGGATAGATTAGGGTTGGGGCTAGCCCTACTACAAGGGGCTTCATGTTCTCCCTCTGTGGTGGCCTCTGCCTGGGCATTGGGATATAGGGTTTAATATCCCCGTGAATGCACAGCAGGAAGAAGGTCTCCTCGGGGGCTTCAGGGTTGGGGATCAAGTAGTCCCGGACCAGGGTTTGCCCACACCCAGGGTCTACTAGACCTATTATCTTGGTCGTATTTATTTGTACAAAGAAAAGGAGTACTTATGGCACCTTAGAGACTAACAAATTTATTTGAGCATAAGCTTTCGTGAGCTACAGCTCACTTCATCAGATGCATTCCATGGAAAATACAGTGGGGAGATTTATATACACAGAGAACATGAAACAACGGGTGTTACCATACACACTGTAAAGAGAGTGATCACTTAAGGTGAGCTATTACCAGCAGGAGAGCAGGTGGGTGGGGGGGTGAACCTTTTGTAGTGATAATCAAGGTGGGACATTTCCAGCAGTTGACAAGAACGTCTGAGGAACGGTGGGGAGTGGGGGATAAACATGGAGAAATAGTTTCACTTTTCTTTTCGCGAATACAGACTAACACAGCTGCTACTCTGAAACCTTTGTACAGGAACTGTTACCTTTGTCAGGGTACGCTTCCAGGCACAGATCTCTGCCATCCATACTTGCCCATAGCTGCACTCCATATAGGGGCATTCTTGATAATGGTGGCCCTGACACCCACAGGAGAAACAGGTCCCCATGGTTAGCCCTGGGGCTGCTGGTTGGGAACTGGGTTTCTGGGGATGTCTTTCCCCAGATGCTTGGCTCCCTTGCCCTTCCTGGCCTTTGGGTGGGGAAGTCCCTTGAGGACCCCAGGTTATATGCTCAGGCTGAGGTTGGAAGGCCTGGGGCTGCTTCAGGCTTGAGGGCTTGCTGGGATCCATCTTTGTGAGCTTCATGGGTACCAGTGGGGCTCCTAGGCTTGGGCTCAGGCCCCCTGCCAGAGAAGCACCAGGGGGACCCCTGGGGCTGCATTAATGCCATGACTTGTTGAACTAACCTTTGTTGCTGTTCCTGGGCCCCTAAGTCCCGAACAGTTGCTGGGCGGCCATTTTCTGCAGGAACTGTTTCTATTGCACTGCCTGCAGTTGCTGTTCGTTCTCAGTCGTCCACTTCAGCAACTGTTCTAACTCCATCTCCACTGGTCATTAGTCCATGTTATTCTAAATCAGGTGGTTTGGCCACCTAGGTCAGTCAGTCTCCCCTTCTCTCATGGGTGGGGCACATGCCCACATTCTCCACCACTTTGTAATGGTTCCCACTTGGGGAGCATGGCCTAGTGGTCACAGCTTCAATCACTTCCTGCCAAGGGGATTGTGGGGAGGGGAGCCCAGGCCCTCCCACTCCAACAGGCTCCAACCTAGGGCCCTTTGGGCTACCAGTTGTCTGGCAACGAAGGCTGCTTAAGGCTGTCCTTCCTGGGCTTCTTCCTCCCCTCCCCCCACGAGTCAGCTGAGTCCAAGGCATTCCCCTAGTGGGGAAACCCAAACCACAATATGTAAAAGGGGTTACCACTGTCCAAGGTCCACAGGGTACTTCCCTCTTTGATTGTCTCCAGGGTGGGCCCCCTCCCAACACCTCAGGGAGGGCCCCGTTGGGCAGCTGTATCAGAGTCTTAGGCTTCCCTCTGCTCTGCTGGAGCTGTGGGCTGTAGGCCTGCTCACCTCTGCTCTGCTACCCAAATGAACTAATTCTTTTCCTTTTAATTGGTCCAGGAGATGGAACATTTGCTGCAGGTGTGGCAGGGTGGGGCAGGACTGGCTAAACCCAAAATAATCCCGCAAACCCTTGTTGCCTAGTGTGGGGTTTGCACACCCCATCACAGGACAAGGAGAAGAACATTTTGCGAGGAATCCTTTTGCTTTGGTTTATTGCAGCTGGGCTCAAGGCCTGCACCAACCCCTCTGCCCCCAGCCATTCCTGTTGTTTTCTTGTCTTACCTGACTAACTTTTAAAAACTTTTAGAAGTTTTTAAGGTCAGGCTTGATAAAGCCCTGGCTGGGATGATTTAATTGGGGATCAGTCCTGCTTTGAGCCGGGGGTTGGACTAGATGACCTCCTGAGGTCCCTTCCAACCCTGATATTCTATGACTAGTCCACAGTTTTGCTAAGTCTCATGGTTTTATTGGGAATCTTGTGATATTTAGTGGTGTACATAAGCCTCCAGCTTCTGGAGGCCTACAATTACATGGCAATCTCATCTTCTTAATTTTAAAATAATAAATGCCTAACTCTTGTCATTGTAAAGAAAAGTCTGAAAATGCGAGCCCTAAAGGTCTGTCACCAGGAGGCAAATAGAAAGACTACACAATGTTTTGTTTTTTAAAATTGCATGACTTTTAAGCTAATTTCATGACTTTGGGGGCCCTGCCTTATGCTTTTTGACTGTTTCCTATTGGCAGTATGGGGCTCGGTGTCATATCTCTGGAATTCTAAAAGCACAATAGAGTTGTGGGTTCTAAGGGGAGAAGGGAGCATTGTGATAACCAAATCTGGGCTCTTGCATGGCACAGGCCATAGGATTTCACTCAGTGATTCCAGCAGTGAAGGGAATTATCTTATCCTAGTAAGTAGGTGGGAAGCTTTCAGCTCAATAACAAGGGGCCTGATTCTCAGTTACTTACTACCTTCTTGCACTTGGGGCAAGGAGAGAGGTTGGTGGAGGAAAGCTCTTTCCATGCCTGCCTGTGGTGTAAATTAAGGCAGCCTTTTGTTTTTTCCTACCCCCACCCCCGCTCCTCAGACATTCTTGTTAAACCCTGGATTTGTGCTGGAAATGGCCCACCTTGATTATCATACACACTGTAAGGAGAGTGATCACTTTCGATAAGCTATTACCAGCAGGAGAGTGGGGTGAGGGGAGAGAAAACCTTTTGAAGTGATAAACACCCATTTTTTCATGGTCTGCGGGTATAAAAAACATCCTCCCTGCATTTTCCACTTTTATGCATCCGATGAAGTGAGCTGAAGCTCATGAAAGCTGATGCTCAAATAAATTGGTTAGTCTCTAAGGTGCCACAAGTCCTCCTGTTCTTTTTGGATCTTATGACTTTCTTCCCGTAGCCCCTATACCTCAGTGAAGAGTTGTAGTTCAGTGCACTCCAGTCACACCCCTAATATGCCCCCAACACCACCTCAGTCCTCTTCCTTCAGGGAGCAGAGCAGGTGCCAATGCCCGCTCTACACAGGCCGGTCTTTTGCACTGCAGGTGTTAATGTCCCTTTGCCTTGCTGGAGGCAGGTGAAAGGAGCCTCAGCCTATCCAACTATCAGGCCTTAGATGTTGATGCATTCCCCTGCTCCCCTCCTCTTCAGTCTTATTCTCTGAAATGCGAAGGAGACGGTTGAGAAAGGCTGGGGTACGATTTCAGGTACCACCAGTAGGATCTGAAATGATTTTCCGTGTAGCAAAACCAAATGCAAAAAAAACCCAATAACAACCCCAAAACCAACAACCGTATTCCGGATTAGCAAAGAAGGGGTTAACCCAGTAGGTATGAAAAAAACCCACATAAGAAATGCACAGCTGCAGCGTCAGTTTTTACTTGGTAATTATCCCCTCCGCGGTCCGAGAAGAAACTAATGAACGGGGGTGGGGGGCAGGGGCTCCTTCTGCGTCTAGGAAGAGTGTGGTGAGGAACTCTGGCAGAGTTAATAAAGGCTGTTGAAGCTTGAGCTTCCGTTGGTGGTTAACCCCGTGACATCTTCAAGCTCCTCTGAAAACAGCACCTGACTGATGCTCTGTGTAATTGTGTGTGATATAACCGTGTTTTATCACATTGGTGAGTTGTAGAGTACGCAGCTGAAAGGGACTGGTTAATCGAGCGGAGGCTGATTCATAACAAGCAGGGTTATGCACCGCTGAATAATTTAGTACTGAAGTGGTGGATGATAATGAGGGGTGGCCATGTCTCGTGAGTAACTGCCAGAGCACGGTGCAAGGGAAGGCACGCTGAGGGGACAGGAAAATGATTGCCTTTGCCTTTTAAATCCTGAGATCTTTGACCTATTTCCTATCAAAAGTGATTTCTGACCAGCAGCGGGGCTTGGATCAAAGGCCTCAAGGCTGGAGCAGCCCAGTGCCCTTGTCCTCCTCTGTTTCGTCGCTGACCTGACATAGATACCTCCACTGTGGCAGCAAAACCGCTTCAGCCAGGCAACATGCATGTCTCCTCAAGCACAGGGCTCCAAGGGGGAAGGCAAGTCCGTCTGCTGACCGCTGCGATGCAGGAGTGAGCTCGGAAGGGTTGGCCACTGCTTCTCAGCACCAATCAATTGAGCCCCAAACACCCTTTTGAGATCCTCAGGTAAAAAAGGGTGAGACTGTGAGCAGCCATGGAGGGTCGAACAAGAAGCTGCCTCCCTTCCCTCGTCCCCTAGCTCCCAGGCCACTTTGGAGAGCACAGGTACTACCTGCTCCTCCTTTCCTCCAAGGAGAAAGACTCTGAGAGCGGGTGGGACAAACAGGAGGCGGGGCCATTGCCCCCCTGTACCAGCCCAGAGAGGGGGCACAGCGCACCAGGGAAGTAATATTTCCAGTGCTCCTGCTGGGATAGGGCAGCTCTCCATTTCCTTCCCACCCTGTAATCCACCACGGTTAAATAACTGGGTTGAGGAGCCTGGAAGATGTAACCTTTTGGCACTGAAACCGCTACCTAATTATGCCCCTAGCCTTCCCATCCCTGTGAAATGAGTCTTATCTGTATTTTATAGATGGGGAAACTGAGGCACAGGGCGGTGGCTTGAACCAAGGGTTTTTTGGTCCTTAGGTTTACGTGGTCTTGCCTCACTGCAGGGGGATGGACTTGATGGCTTCTTGAGGTCCCTTTCAGCCCTGCCATTTCTATGATTCCATGGCCAAGGTCACACAGCAAATCAATGCCACAGCTGGGACTGCAACCCAAGAGACCTGAATCCCAATCCTGTGCTCTAACCACTAGGTCTGCTTCCAATCAGGAGTTTCATTCCTTGTTTCCAGCCTCTTATTTATGTGTAAAGTATTTCACACACCTAGGGCTCGGTATAAATAACAACACGTTAATACTGATTTGGTTCCTCCCTTACATAAGCCAGTCAGTGCCAGCCTCGAGTGCAATCTGCCACCCAAGCACTGATCGGTTGATAAATACAAGGGCTCCTAGGCAGAACTCTGGACCTCCTGCTCAGTTTGCGCTGCTCCTGTCTGTTTTTAGTGGGAAGTGCAAGAAAGGCTTGGCCTAAAACCGCTCCCACTGAAATCAACAGTTGCTGATGCCCCATCAGGCCCTGGCCTGATACCATAGAATAGAATACCATAGAACAGATCTTGAAGGGTGAGCCTGGTATTAATTTCTCCTAAGGCCTTCATCATGGGGCTGCCATCCACCTGCTGACAAAGAGCTCCTCCCCTGCTCCCCTCCCCATCCCCCTGTGCACACTGACCTCTTTTATGCACCTGGGCAAGTCTGATTTCTTCAGGCATTAACTGGTGAATGGTATAGGCCGGGCTTTGGAAATGCACCGCTTGGTGCCAGGTTCCTGCTGTGTTGAACACCTGCATTTTAATGGCATAGAAGGAAAACCAGCACCACAGTAAACCCTGGCTCGAAACTGGCTTCAGTTAGGAAGCCTAATGGCAGGGAAAGTGAACTGAAACAAAACGGGATCTTTACTTAGTTTAGCCTTTCCCCCCTTGCTTTGAAACAGCCTTTGGGGCCTGAGCGTCTTTCATTCCCACATCGCTCAGAATCAGGCCCAAAGCCTCAGTATGGCTAAACTTTCCCAGCTATTCCCCTTAGGACTTCTGGGGAGGGGGAATGAGGCATGTTTCATAGATACCAAGGCCAGAAGGCTCCATTAGATCATCATCTGACCCGCCCCCCCCCTTCCCCATAACACAGGCCAGAGAATGTCGCCCAATTATCCCAGTAACTTGTGTTTGACTAAAGCATATTTTCCAGAAATCCAGCCTGATTCAGCCCTTTATCCCTGTCCTGTCCCTCTGGCTCCTGACTGCCCCTTCCCCACTGACAGTTCCCCAGCCCTCTACAGCATCGCCCCCAAACTTCTTCGTTGGAGCCCCCCCTTACCACTGTCCACACCCCTCCCTCTGAGCCACAGTCGGGATCTGGGGCTGGAAGCGGGGCCATGGTTGGGGCCGGGGCCACAGATGGAGGCAGAGCTGGGGCTGTGGCGGGGCCGGGGCCGGGGCCCGGAGCGGAGCAGAGCTGGGGGCGAAGCGGGGCTGGATGGTGCTCCCACCCCCCCAATTGGGGTTGGTCCGGCCCTTCTGTGCCCCCAATTGTTCCTCTGCACCCCCCTGGGGGAGTGCCCCACAGTTTGCGGACCACTACTCTACAGAGTCTAGGACACAGGGCTATAGTGCTGCAGGAATGGCTTATTCCATGAGGGGAAGGAGCTCATCCACACACAGGAGGCATTCAGCACCATGCATGATCAGCCCCTCTAGCTTGCCACTCAGTGCAAGAAGCTTGGGAGGTTCAACTTTCCTGCGCTGAACCAGTTACACTCAAGGCACAATTATTTTTATACAGTATTTCAGCCTAACACAGTTTAGTGCCTCTTGGCAGATGGAGCACATTGCCGAATCTGCAGGTGTTGGAGGTGAGAGGAGATGCTTCAGACCCATCACACCTACATCTGGTAATAAAAATGTTAATGGATCATTCCAGAAAATCTTTGCAGTTGGTTTATTATAATTTTTCTGTATGTCGTTTTATGCATTCTTGGCAAAACCACAGTCCATTTGTGCCTCATTTGCTCCCCAAGAGAATTTCAAGGTGGGTGACATAACAGCAGTTGTTCTGAATTGAGAGCATATTCTGTGCATAGTTTTCCTAAGCATAAAATGCAGTACTTAAAAGCACAGAGTTTCAGGAGTGATTTGACTGCACAGTACATTAAGCTTTCAACTTTAATAGCCAAAAAACATGACCACGTATGCTATACTGGGGTGTGGCTCTTTAGCCACCTCGATTGACCATTCACATGAAGGGTAGGAGCTTACTACAGCTACCAGCTATGGGGGTTATTCCTTTTGCCCAAGCAATAAAGCACATGCTCTTTGGCCAGAAGGTTGGAGTTCAATTCCCCCTGGTGCCTCAAGTAGTAGACAGTCATTATAGCTAGGAGTCAGAAATCCCAGGTTATTACATTCCAAGAGCAGCTTCTTACTTGCTGTTTGACCATAGGCAAGTCACATAACCCTGTCTGTGCCTTATGTTTGATAATACTTGCCTACCTCACTATGGGGTTGGGAGGTATATAGTGTTTATAACGTTCCTTCAGATACTCTTTCAGAAAGGGACTATTAAATATTGTTACACCTCCGTTACCACTTCTAACGTCATGATTGTCACTATGCGTCGGATATGTGGCAACGGCAAAAGCACAACACGGATCTAGGTGCCTCAGAAACAAAGGCCTTTGCCACTTGAGCTAAAGAAGACTCTCCTTTAGCTGTTTACAATATAGGCATATGAAACACAGATGAGAGAACTGATTCCATCTGGTACAAAACAGTGGCACGTGTGAATGACACCGTTCATTTAAGGATTAGTAGACCTAGGAGAAATATCTCAACAAAGTAATGTGAAAATGCCTTTTCTCTCTGCCATCATTCCTAAAGCAGAGCTCCCAGTGGAAGTTGGCCTGTTTATTCTACAGGTGGACTTTATCCATAGATGAAATGCGTGCAGCATGGATTTAAAATGGAAACACAGGACCATATGAAATCTACACTGAGAAGGAGGCAGGATGGCTTGCAGCGGGCAGTGTGCTTATCTGCCATTTTCCTTTAGACTGCTGCATGTGTGGTAAAACTGAAATGTAGCCGAATGTGTTGTTAAATGTAACTGTGGTTGGTAAGGAGCGAAACCGTGGGCTATAGTACGTTTGATCTGGATAGGCTCCCAGCCCTGATTTGCCTTGTGCCCCATCCGAAATTGATGTAAGTTGTGGCTTCCACTCTCGCTGTGGCCAGGGCGATGCAAAGATCAACAGCCAGTCTGCAGCCCTGTGAGGTGCTTACCTTCCTGGGTTTGATTTTCAACAACAATGGGGCAGCATCTCGCAGTTCCTTAGATGGTTAAAGCCGTTACCATTGTTTGTTCCACCACCTTTCTGATGGCTAACTGGTTTTCTCTCCTTGGGGTGGGTTGCCTTGTTTGTTTTAGCAGACAGATGTCAGTACTCTGTCAGTACTTATGATGAGATTACTGGTTCTGTGGATGAAGGGAAAGCAGTGGATGTATTGTTTCTTGACTTTAGCAAAGCTTTTGACACTGTCTCCCACAGTATTCTTGTCAGCAAGTTAAGGAAGTATGGGCTGGATGAATGCACTACAAGGTGGGTAGAAAGCTGGCTAGATTGTCGGGCTCAACGGGTAGTTATCAATGGCTCCATGTCTAGTTGGCAGCCGGTATCAAGTGGAGTGCCCCAAGGGTCGGTCCTGGGGCCGGTTTTGTTCAATATCTTCATAAATGATCTGGAGGATGGTGTGGATTGCACTCTCAGCAAATTTGCGGATGATACTAAACTGGGAGGAGTGGTAGATACGCTGGAGGGGAGGGATAGGATACAGAAGGACCTAGACAAATTGGAGGATTGGGCCAAAAGAAATCTGATGAGGTTCAATAAAGATAAGTGCAGGGTCCTGCACTTAGGACAGAAGAACCCAATGCACAGCTACAGACTAGGGACCGAATGGCTAGGCAGCAGTTCTGCGGAAAAGGACCTAGGGGTGACAGTGGACGAGAAGCTGGATATGAGTCAGCAGTGTGCCCTTGTTGCCAAGAAGGCCAATGGCATTTTGGGATGTATAAGTAGGGGCATAGCGAGCAGATCGAGGGACGTGATCGTTCCCCTCTATTCGACATTGGTGAGGCCTCATCTGGAGTACTGTGTCCAGTTTTGGGCCCCACACTTCAAGAAGGATGTGGATAAATTGGAGAGAGTCCAGCGAAGGGCAACAAAAATGATTAGGGGTCTGGAACACATGAGTTATGAGGAGAGGCTGAGGGAGCTGGGATTGTTTAGCCTGCAGAAGAGAAGAATGAGGGGGGATTTGATAGCTGCTTTCAACTACCTGAAAGGGGGTTCCAAAGAGGATGGCTCTAGACTGTTCTCAATGGTATCAGATGACAGAACGAGGAGTAATGGTCTCAAGCTGCAGTGGGGGAGGTTTAGATTGGATATTAGGAAAAACTTTTTCACTAAGAGGGTGGTGAAACACTGGAATGCGTTACCTAGGGAGGTGGTAGAATCTCCTTCCTTAGAGGTTTTTAAGGTCAGGCTTGACAAAGCCCTGGCTGGGATGATTTAACTGGGAATTGGTCCTGCTTCGAGCAGGGGGTTGGACTAGATGACCTTCTGGGGTCCCTTCCAACCCTTATATTCTATGATTCTATGATTCTATGATTCTACTCAAATGTAGCTGCTTCTAGCATCCAGTGTGGCAGATCCTTACTCAAGTGACTTGTCCCACGGGAGACAAGTCAACTCAGTAACCTCATGGGAGGCAGTTTGGGCCACAGTCCAATGCATAGGACAAAAATCAGAAGTACCAGGTTCTAATTCTGACTGTGCCATGACTTACTGTATGACAGTGGTCAATTTCCCTTTCTCTGTGCCTCAGTTTCCCCATCTGTAAAACAGGCACAATGACCTAAATCTTGGCCAAGCCAAAAACTGTTATAAAGTGTGATATGCGCTGTTGCAGCTTACCCCATTTTCAAGCAGGGTGCAAATCCTAGAGAGACTAGGAGATTATATTGGCATAGTTGTGTCACTGGCTGAAATTCTTACTCTAGACAAGGTGTACGATGCATCATTATCTGTAACAGGCATGGAGGAAAAATACAGCTGTCTGTATATTGTAGAGAGAGCTGGCCTTAGTGTTTATGTTTTTCATGCATATATTTTTGATCTGCATGGCTTTCCTTTTAGGTGAAAGAAAAACGAGAAAGAACAAGAAAGAAGTCTTCCTGAGAGAGCACAGTGTGTGTGTGCCTTCTCAGGAATGGGCTGTACCATACCTGGGCGCAAAATGACAGCTGCAGGTGTATTGCACAGAAAACGAAACCTTCACAGTTACAGAGCGACACACCTCACTCGTAGGCTTGCTCAGGATGTACGTTGAAGTCTATCCGTTGCGACAAAACACTCTCATTCCCTATTTGTCTTCTCTCCTCTTGTAGGTTTCTCTTATGCCCGATATAAATGGGATCTATGCTGTGTTGTGGCTATTACTTCTCTCTTTTGAGGTTACTGTGGTTTGGGTTGCAGTGCATTCCTTGTGGCTTTTTTTTTTTTTTTTGCGCCATTTCAGATATCCATTTAGTTTTGTGTGTGTGTGTTTAATTTGTAAAATTGTGCCTCTGAGCATTTTTCCTCCCCTCCCCCCTTCTGGAGTGCAGACTTTTTGCTTTTGCCCCTTCCTGCTAGGGTTGTTTATTCCTCTTGGGGCACATTGAATGTCAGACTGGTGGCGTGGAGGCATGGAATTTTTAAAATATGAATTGTGATCTGTTTGTTGCTATGTGACTTTCTAATGCCAAGTACCCCTAGGCAGGTTCAAAAGTGAATTGCATTTTTAGATTTCAGAGTAACAGCCGTGTTAGTCTGTATTCGCAAAAAGAAAATGAGTACTTGTGGCACCTTAGAGACTAACCAATTTATTTGAGCATGAGCTTTCGTGAGCTACAGCTCACTTCATCGGATGCACTGCATCCGATGAAGTGAGCTGTAGCTCACGAAAGCTCATGCTCAAATAAATTGGTTAGTCTCTAAGGTGCCACAAGTACTCATTTTCTTTTTGCATTTTTAGAGACAGCCTCGAGTTTATTATTATTTAGGACTTATTATTCCTCCAGCACCATCAGTGTGTTCATTGCTGTACAGACACAGATGAAGGAAAGGGGCCTGATTCTGCACCGCTTTGCAGATTTTGTAGTCATTTTATACCTGTGTAAAATGGGTGTAAAATAGCCACGTTCTCTAACCCCATGAGTTGTATCATTTAAATTAGATTACACACCTCACGTGAAATCACTGAAATTCTTCCCTGGTCATTGGAAGTGAATGGCATTTTATCCATGACTATTAATATTTTTACGTACTGGTCCTTATTCAGTAGCATTGTGCCTAATGTTAAGCTAATGACCAGTGTCATTGAAGTCAAAGGGAACTGCACGTGTGCTTAAAATTAGGCTGGTGCTTAAGTACCTTGCTGAATTGAGGCCATTATTCGTTATAGAATAATAATCAGCATAGCACTTTAATCATATCTTTCATTCGTAGCTCTCCAAAAGATGCTTAATTTCATTATCAAAACCCGGTCAACTGCCTACCAGAGTAAGCAGAAAAATAAAAGATCTCTAAACCATCACAGGATGTAAAGACACACACTACCTTTATTAAGAAGTGCCAAAGAAACTTGCAACTGACCTTCAGCCTTTATAAGCTGCAAACTTTCTTACACCTCTCAGGCAGTTATATGCAGACTCCACCCAACGTAGATATTAGGTGCTATGATTTTAAAGCAACAGTGCAATGCTTATGACACATTTTTATATCAAAGGTACAAATTTCAAAAATGAGAAGGTAAAAGGAAAAGAAAAAGGAACATACTGTTATAGCATTATTCTCTATCCCTTGATAAGACCTATTTCATTCATTTAAATCATAACTTAACTGAAGAATGACTACCAGTGATAAATTCTCAGGCCTCAGCAAAGAGGGATGATATAAATTTCAACAAAAATATAAAATCATACATTAATATCCTATAATGACACCTAGCTCTCATATAGCACTTTTGATCAGCAGATCTGAAAGCATTGTACAAGGAGGTCGGTATCATTATCCCCACTTTACAGATGGGGAAATTGAGGCACAGAGCAGTGATGTGACTTTCCCAAGGTCACCCAGCAGGCCAGTGGCAGAGGCAGGAATAGAATATAGACCTGGGTGAAATTTTTCACAAAAACTCCCCTCCTCCAAAAGAAAATGCATATTTAGGTTGATCAAAATATTTAATGAATTCATGTCAAAATTACAGAATTGTTTTAGTAAAAAAATCTAGAAAAATCAAAATGTTTTATTTGGGCATTTCTGAAACAAAATGTTTCAATTGTTCAGAGCTGAAATGAGTTTTTGTTTAGACTCTTAGTTGAATTTTATCATTTTAAAGGTAAAAAAAACCCTCCTAATAAATGAAATAAAACAAAATGTTTTGTTCCACTAAAACTATTTTTACTTTTGTGGTTTGGCCAATGAATGGAAAGATCAGTTATTTGCATAGCTAGATCTCCTGATTCCTAGTCAAGTGCTCCATCAATAGGCAACACTGCTTAACATAACATAATATAACTAGGGCTGTCAAGTGATTAAAAAAGTGTATCGCGATTAATCCCACTGTTAAACAATAATAGAATGCTATTTATTTAAATATTTTTGGATGTTTTCTACTTTTCAAATATATTGATTTCAATTACAACACAGAATACAAAATGTAAAGTGCTCGCTTTACATTTATTTTTTAATTACAAGTATTTGCACTGTAAAAAAACAAAAGAAATAGTATTTTCAAATCATTTAATACAAGTGCTGTAGTGCAATCTCTTTATCATGAAAGTTGAATTTACAAACCCTGCATTCAAAAATAAAACAATGTAAAACTTTAGAGCCTACAAGTCCACTCAGTCCTACTTCTTTTTCAGCCAATCGCTCAGGCAAATAAATTTGTTTACATTGCAGGAGATAATGCTGCCCTCTTCTTATTTACAATGTCACCTGAAAGTGAGAACAGGTGTTGTTGCTGGCGTCACAAGATATTTACGGACAGATAAAGATAAAGCCCATGACAGATGCGCTAAAGATTCATATGAAGCTTCATGCTTCAAGCACCATTCCAGAGGACATGTGTCCATGCTGATGACGGGTTCTGCTTGATAACAATCCAAAGCAGTGCAGACCAATGCATGTTCATTTTCATCATCTGAGTCAGAGGCCACCAGTAGAAAACTGATTTTCTTTTTTAGTGGTTTGAGTTCTGTAGTTTCTGCATTGGAGTGTTGCTCTTTTAAAACGTCTGAAAGCATGCTCCACACCCCATCCGTCTCAGATTTTGGAAGGCACTTCAGATTCTTAAACCTTGGGTTGAGTGCTGTAGCTATCTTTAGAAATCTCACATTGGTACCTTCTTTGCGTTTTGTGAAATCTGCAGTGAAAGTGTTCTTAAAATGAACAACATGTGCTGGCTCATCATCTGAGACTGCTATAACATGAAATATATGGCAGAATGTGGGTAAAACAGAGCAGGAGACATCAAATTCTCCCCCAAGGAGTTCAGTCACAAATTTAATTAATGCATTATTTTTCTAACGAGCGTCATCAGCATGGAAGCATGTCCTCTGGAATGGTGGCCGAAGCATGAAGGGGCATACGAATTTTTAGCATATCTGGCATGTAAATACCTTGCAATGCCAACTACAAAAGTGCAATGCGAATGCCCGTTCTCACTTTCTGGTGACATTGTAAATAAGAAGAGGGCAGCATTATCTCCTGTAAATGTAAACAAACTTGTTTGTCTTAGTGATTGGCTGAACAGGAAGTAGGACTGAGTGGACTTGTAGGTTCTGATGTTTTACATTGTTTTGTTTTTGAGTGCAGTTGTGTAACAAAAAAAATCTGCATTTGTAATTTCATTCCACGACAGAGATTGAACTACACTACTTGTATGAGGTGAATTGAGTTAATCGCGTGAGTTAACTGCGATTAATTGATAGCCCTAAACATAACAAACATAACATAACATGAAGAAAAGTAGTACTTGTGGCACTTTAATGGGATGAGTTATTATTTCTGATATTTATGTTATGTTTTAATATGGTGTTATGTTATGTTATGTTTCAGAGTAGCAGCCGTGTTAGTCTGTATTCGCAAAAAGAAAAGGAGGACTTGTGGCACCTTAGAGACTAACCAATTTATTTGAGGATAAGCTTTCGTGAGCTACAGCTCACTTCATCGGATGCATAAAGTGGAAAATACAGTGAGGAGATTTATATACACACAGACCATGCAAAAATGGATGTTTACCATACCCATTGTAAGGAGAGTGATCACTTAAGATGAGCTATTACCAGCAGGAGAGTGGGGTGGGGGAGAGAAAACCTTTTGAAGTGATAATCAAGGTGTTCCATTTTCAAGGTGGGCCATTTCCGGATAATGTCACGGCAAACCTGGTGGCTGAACTTTGTGACTTTGTCCTCACCCATAACTATTTCACATTTGGGGACAATGTATACCTTCCAATCAGCGGCACTGCTATGGGTACCCGCATGGCCTCACAGTATGCCAACATTTTTATGGCTGACTTAGAACAACGCTTCCTCAGCTCTTGTTCCCTAATGCCCCTACTCTACTTGCGCTATATTGATGACATCTTCATCATCTGGACCCATGGAAAAGAAGCCCTTGAGGAATTCCACCATTATTTCAACAATTTCCATCCCACCATCAAACTCAGCCTGGACCAGTCCACACAAGAGATCCACTTCCTGGACACTACAGTGCTAATAAGCGATGGTCACATAAACACCACCCTATATCAGAAACCTGCTGACCGCTATTCCTACCTACATGCCTCCAGCTTTCACCCAGACCACACCACACGATCCATTGTCTACAGCCAAGCTCTACAATACAACCACATTTGCTCCAACCCCTCAGACAAACACCTACAAGATCTCTATCAAGCATTCTTACAACTACAGTACCCACCTGCTGAAGTGAAGAAACAGATTGACAGAGCCAGAAGAGTACCCAGAAGTCACCTACTACAGGACAGGCCCAACAAAGAAAATAACAGAACGCCACTAGCCGTCACCTTCAGCCCCCCAACTAAAACCTCTCCAACGCATTATCAAGGATCTACAACCTATCCTGAAGGACGACCCATCACTCTCACATATCTTGGGAGACAGGCCAGTCCTTACCTACAGACAGCCCCCCAACCTGAAGCAAATACTCACCAGCAACCACACACCACACAACAGAACCACTAACCCAGGAACCTATCCTTGCAACAAAGCCCGTTGCCAACTGTGCCCACATATCTATTCAGGGGACACCATCACAGGGCCTAATAACATCAGCCACACTATCAGAGGCTCGTTCACCTGCACATCTACCAATGTGATATATGCCATCATGTGCCAGCAATGCCCCTCTGCCATGTACATTGGTCAAACTGGACAGTCTCTACGTAAAAGAATAAATGGGCACAAATCAGATGTCAAGAATTATAACATTCATCAACCAGTCGGAGAACACTTCAATCTCTCTGGTCTCTCGATTTCTGATCTAAAAGTGACTATTCTTCAACAAAAAAACTTCGAAAACAGACTCCAATGAGAGACTGCTGAATTGGAATTAATTTGCAAATTGGATACAATTAACTTAGGCTTGAATAGAGACTGGGAGTGGTTGAGTCATTATACAAAGTAAAACTATTTCCCCTTGTTTATTTCTCCCCCGCCCCACTGTTTCTCAGACGTTCTTGTTTACTCCTGGAAATGTACTGGAAATGCCCACCTTGATTATCACTTCAAAAGGTTTTCTCTCCCCTCACCCCACTCTCCTGCTGGTAAAAGCTCATCTTAAGTGATCACTCTCCTTACAATGGGTATGGTAAATATCCATTTTTGCATGGTCTGTGTGTATATAGATCTCCTCACTGTATCTTCCACTTTATGCATCCGATGAAGTGAGCTGTAGCTCACGAAAGCTTATCCTCAAATAAATTGGTTAGTCTCTAAGGTGCCACAAGTCCTCCTTTTCTTTTTGCGAATACAGACTAACACGGCTGCTACTCTGAAACATAACACCATATTAAAATATAACATAAATATCAGAAATAATAACTCATCCCATTAAACAATGCACATGCTACATGAATCACACCATCATAAGAAAGGTATTGTATAAATTCAATTAAATATACAGGTACCAGCATTGCCAACACCAAGTATTCAAAAATCAAGAGCCAGTCACCACGACTAAAATTCATGAGATTTTGTAAGAAAACAAGAAATCTTATTTCCCTTTCAATTTTCTTTTTGGCTTTTTGAACTTTTATGGTTCACATTTTTATGCTTATCTGCAACCAAGCTTTTAAAGAAAAGCTGAGATTCTCATGTAATCACATGATTACAGGAGCTGGGACTTAAAAAACAACCACAAATGTAACAAGATTTGCAATAAAATCACAATAGTTTCCAACACTACAATATGTGAGACTGGCAAGTTTCTCGCAACTCTGGTGCTTATTAAACTGTTGATTTAAAAAACAAAGGGCTAAATTCTTCAGTTCTTGATCATGTAAAATTCCCACTGATGGTGACAGAAATAAAACGTTCCCATACTCATCAAAACATTTCTTTCCACCAACTCTGAGCCAAATTCTGCTTTGTGTTACATCGGTGCACCTCATTGAGTTATGGATCAGACTAAAATTAGGCAGATGCTTAAGTACATTGCTGAATCGGGCTCATCGGGCCAAATTTTCCTCGCTGTTACACCACTGCAAGCCCATGGTTGAAGACTACAAAACCCTCCTGGGGTTGTCCCAGTAGGAGGAGAATATGAGCCAAGCAGTTTAATGGAGAGTCCAATAGAACAGTTATGGTAGTCACACTAGCAGATTGCCCTGCTAATAAGCATTCTAAATGTGGTCGGAAGAAGAAGGCAGTGTGCTGCAATTTCACACTGCTAGGCTCTGAGTAAGTGCGGTGTACCATCACCGATGGAGTCATTTCAATCTTGGCTGGAAAGCCAATGGGAATTACCATTCTGGAACATTTTTCATCCAACAGAGAGCATCCCAGAAGCAACCCGGACGAATGGCAGTGGAGTGTAAAATGAATTGCAAACAACTCTTGCTTTCATGTTGTCTATACAAATGCTCAAGTGATGAGTCGCATGCTATTATTATTAAGCGCTGCTTAGTGATGCCAGCCAGTCTTTCACAGGGATGGTCAGCGGCTCTACCTGTTGCCCATTCAGGCGAAGGAGCTCTGTTTTGATTAAATTTTCTGTCGTGCTAATTATCCTTTATTATTTTGGGGAGGGACACCTCTTGCGAGATGCTAAGTGCCTGCAGCTTCCTTTCACTTCTGAGCCTCCACATTCCTTTAATCAATTGTAGTTAATTCTGATTATTATTGTTTGTTAACCACTCTCAGGTGCTCACCTGGGAGCCGTTCCTTGGATTTAGAAGGATGTCCAGTCCCATGGAAAAGAGAGGGAGGTTCTCAGCCTCTCCCCACTTCAGTAGTAAGAGTCCCAGTTCAACAAAGTGCTTAAGCAAGTGCTAAATTGCAAGCACACACTTAATCCATCCCTATGAAGCAGAGCACGTAAATACGTGCTTAACTCTAAGCAGTGTCTTTAGTGAGACGTAAACAAATGCTTAAGTGCTTTGCAGAAATAGGGTTTTAGCCATATACTGTGCTAATAATAGTAAGGATACCCTGCCTTTCTTTGGAATGCTATTGCGTTTCACATGATGATCTTAAAGCATTGGCGAACATCGAAGAAACAAACGTCAAAACACTCTAGTCAAGCACGTATTAATTATTAGTGATCTGAACTTGCTGAGCCAAACTCTCATCTACCCCAGCATAACCCCACACTTACTCTAGTGATTTCCACACTCAAAAAGCATGGCCTCCAACATGGGGAGATTCTATATGAGACCTCGTCTTGACAGATAAAGATGAACTGACCACAGAACGAAAAATTAATGGTAACTTAAATTTAGGTGATCATGACTTAATCACATTTATAATGCGCACACAGAATAAAGTCCAGACCAGGGCTATCTCTCTCTTGCTTGGTGCTTTAAAAAGGGCCAATTTCGCAAAGCTGAAAACAGCTACAAGTCAGATCAGCTGGGACAAAGAATTTAATCAGAAAAATATTCCTGATAATTGGGAATTGTTGAAGAACACTGTATTAGATGCCGCAAAAGCCATGATCCCACAATCAAGGGAAAAGGGCATATTGGTTAAAAAACCAACCTCATTTGCAACCACAACTATAAAAAATAAAAATCTATAACACATGGACAAAAGGTAAAGTTGACAGTAATGAATATAAATCAGAATCTAGGAACTGCAGAAAATTTATAAGGGAAGCAGAGAGATATGAGGAGAAATCTATGGGAAGCAGATTTAAGAACTATAAGAAGTTTGTAAAGTATAGTCAGTAGCAGAGCCAGGAATGAAATCGAGGTGCTGTGATTCCCCAGCCCCTGCTTTATACACTACACAATATTATTTTAGTGTACATTGTATTTCCATGGACGTTGGAGAAATACAGTATGAGCCCCAACTGTTCCTATTGTGCCTTTAAATGTGCCCAGTATAACCAAGGGAACTTTTTGACATTGAGTGAGACTGAAGAAAAGTGTGTAGTAAAGAGAGATATGAAACTGCCTTCAGCAATTCTTAACCTCAGAAAATGTTATGCTCTTTGTTGTTTAATGCTGGGAAGAACTATGTGACTCTTTTGCGAGGGCTGTTATGTATGTCAATTGTAGTGCAATATATTTTCTACTGAGTTGATCTTGTACTCTGTCCTCAGGTAAAACTTCCTTCCAAGTCCATGGGAGTTTGGCATAACTATGTAAGCCCTATTTGTTTTCAAGTTGTATTCACTTACTTCTCTGATGTAAGTTTTAACGAGCATTAGCCCCACAGATAGCTTACAAAGCTATGGATTACGTTCTGGTTAGTGCATCAGCCGCTCAGTTCTGATAACAGAATCGTTGTTGCTCTGTGTATAACGATAATCATAAAAGGCACGGCATGATTTTTCAGATCTCAGGATGCTCCCTCTAATTAAACTACAACAAGCACATCACCAAAATAACCCTAGAATGTCCAGTACATTTAAAACGAGTAGGGCGCTGTGTATAGAATGAACGCTGATTATCGTGATTTTATTATCGTGGAGATCTTTAGCAAAAGCCCCATTTTCAAGACAAATTAGACAGGACTTTACGGGCCAAATTCATCACTGGTATAAGCAGGTGCTACTGGATGGACTTTGATGTGGCTCTGTGTTCCTGTGTTCTGAATGTCCTCTGTGAGGCTGATTTCATGAATAAATTGCTTAGTCTCTAAGGTGCCACAAGTCCTCCTTTCCTTTTTGCGGAGACAGACTAACACGGCTGCTACTCAGAAACCCATATAAAGTGACATTATTTTCCTTTTAATTTCCCATGGCATTTCTAACCATCTAAAGGGATGTTCGCTGCACAAAAGAGAATGAGCGTGGCATACTACATGGATTCAATCTTACAAAACACTGAGAACCAGTGCTTCAGAGGTATTTAGGACGAATGGGAGTTAGGCACCTAAATACCTTTGATGATCTGGGCCTTTGGGCTTCTGTGAAGTGCTGAACTCTCTGAACTTGATTCATTCAGTGGGAGCTGAAGGTGCTCAGGGATAGAGCTGATAAAAAAGTGACCTTTTTTTTGCAAAATTGTTCACAAAATATTTTTTGCGGGGGGGTGGCGGGTTTTTGTTTTAAAATATGGAAAATTTTGAGCAGCTTTATTACAGGTCAAAAATCTTGGAATAAAATACATTCCTTTTTATTTCATCAAATGTCAACAGCAAATTTGGTCAAAACACTGACATTTGGAAAATTCCAACCAGGTCAACTCAGATCTTGCAGGAGCAAGCCCTGTAATGGGCTGGCTAGGAGAATGTATATAAGGGCTGTGGAGGGGAGTAAAGCAGAGGCTGCAGAAGTCCTAAAGAGTGGGGGCAGAGAGGAAGAAAAGGGAGGCTGGTTGTATGAACATTGCTGATTCAGGGCTGCAAACCTTGCAGGAGTTGTGTGTTGTCTGCAGCTCTAAGGTAGCCAAGCCACATATGCAATATTAATATTAATTAGTGCTTTGCACTTCTACAGTGCCTTTCATCCAAGGATTTCAAAGAACTTTAGAAATATTAATTTGGGCCACAAAATGCCTGCAGTAGATACGATAACCCATGCAGAGGCCAGGACTGCCAGCGTAATAGGTATAAAATCTCCAGTAAGAGTTATCTTATTCTTGAGCAAGATCTCCAATTAACAAACAAGAACAGGCTTCCCTTCAGTATCAGGCACGTCTTATTTTTTATGGGAAAAAAACCTGACCTGGATCTTTCAGCCTTTACTCGGGCAAAACTCCCCTGGACACGAGTGGGAATCTTGGATGTCGCAGCCAAATGAGGTTAATGCAAGTTACAGTCCAGTCCCCGCTCTCTCTTTGATCCTCTGATAATATTGCAGGACTGTGTCACAAATTAATGGCTTTCTTGTGAGGGATTTCCCTGGAACTTTAACCATTGTTTCGTGAAATGGCTTTTCTGTTCTTAATAGACATCACACCAGTAAGATTAAAATTACGAGGACAAAAATAAGTTGGTTAGCACCTTCTTATCTGATGACCTCAAGGCAACCTACAGGCATTAAGTAATTGAGCCTCAGACCACAGTGCCATAAATACCGTTATCCCCATTTTAGAGCTGGCCAAGGGAAGGCACAAAGCTCTGATTCTCAGTTCCTCCCTTCCAGAGCGGAGGACTTTAGGCCACCTTTGTGCTGCCTGTATTCTGGGCCCCTGCTGTAAGCTAGAGTAGCCCCTAGGCTGCTCTAAATTACACGCTGCCACCTCTAGCTCCCTGAGAGCCCTGATAAGCAGACAATAGCTCTTGTGTAGTATGCACTGGCCATACCCCTTCCCTGGCCTGCTTCCCTTCCTTTCCTTCGTGAACCCACAATGCTGGGGCTGCAAGCAGGGCTGAAGTAAGTGCCATTATGCCATATCTGTATCAGCTAGGGAGGCCTTTTGCACAGGGGTGATTCTCAGTGGTCTATTTCCATATTCTTTAAGACCACGTCACACTGCCAGAGCGGTGTAGCTGGGAATTGGGCCCAGAGAGTGACTTGTACAAGATTTCCCCGTGCAACTGCTCTATGAAACTGTTCATGTGAGTAGGGGCTACAGGAACATTGTTGCAAGTGCAGTATGCTATGTAGGGGAAATCTGTGAGCCTGTCTATATGGGCAAATTTACTATGTGGGGGTACATGCTATCAACATGACAATACCTTTCTCATATTAAAGCATATTTTGGTCTTGCCTGTACTGATGGGACCAAGCTGTATTATAATCATGTTGCAGAAGCATTTTCCACAAATGTGGAGCCTAGTGGCTAGAGCACTGGCCTGGGATTCTGACGATCTACCTTCTATTTCCACTGGATTTCTGGGTGACCTCAGGCAAGTCACATCACAGCTCTGTGCCTCAGTTTCCCCATCTGTGAAATGAGGATAATGATATTACTGACCTCCTTTGTAAAGTGCTTTGAAATCCATGGATAAAAAGTGCTCTGTAAGAGTAATTCTTCTTTTTCAAATAGCCATCTTCACATCCAGAATCAAATGCAATAGTATGAAGATCAGAATGCTTCTCAGAACATATGTGCAGGAGCAGTTTAAATTTTCAAAATTTTGTGCAGACATTGACTATAATCAATATGGCAAGTTTATTAAAACAATTAATTGTATTCCATTCTCTGAGTGGGCATCGGTCATCTTAAGATTTTAGGGCATTAAAAATATTCCCTTCATCAAATTGAACTTTACTAATAATATCCACTTCCAAATTCTACTCCGGAACGAGTAGCTTCACTTTAACCATAAGTAAAGAGCTGTTTATGGGAGTAACTTCGTTTACTGCTGGGCCAGCTGTGATAAAAACAAATTCAGAATAATCATATGTGCAGTACAGGAGGCACTTAATTCCCTTCCATGTTTTGTGTGTTACTCTAAGGTCCCAGTCCTGTGGCAAGTTTCTATTAAAATCCATGGGAGTTTTTGTTTGTGGAAGGAACGCGGGATTGGCAAGTAATACATTAGCACGCTGGCCAGCAAATGCACTGTGCTTGCCACAAGGGGCTATTTAGCAGGCCCTAGAATGTTTTGCATTTTCAAACAAAGACAAGCCCAACTGAGGAAACACTTAATGGCGACTGGCAAAAAATACTGAGGTTGTGACTGTTTTTGATTCTTTATGATTATAAAGAGCATCTGAGTGGATTTTGTTTTGCTATTTTAAAGATTTTTCTCCTTTTTCTAAACTTAGAAATTCCAGGAATGCCGGTTCTGTTCTTCCCTGGTTCTAATGACTCACTAAGAAGATGTGATATGCATGGGTGTGTGTTTGTGTGTAATCTTTAACAAAGGCTTCTTTTCTCCATAATGTTTATTAGATATGAGAATTACATGTGCTAATATTATTTCAAAAAAAAAAAAAAAGATTTTTAAACACTTTGGCTAAAAATATCTTCCTTTCTCAATTGCTGAACTTTTGTTTTCTTGACCTACATTTTTAAAAGTGATCAGTGATTACAAGACTCTCCCTTTATGGGTGCTATCTAGAGATACCTTGAAAAACCTTGACTTTCAGATGTGCTGCACATCAACCACTGAAAATCAGTCCCCTCTAAGGTGTCTCAGGCTGGGCATTCAAAACTAGAGGCACCCAAATTCATGAGCCATTGCCAAAAATTTAGTCACTTGATTCTTGTGATATCATCATTTCACTCATTCTCTAGTCAACATTGAGTGTTCCAGGCTAGGCAAGACCTGAATTTCTAATGTAAAACACAAGCAGACAAAAAGCCTTTAAAACAATAATTAACCTTTTTATCCCTTCTTTATTGGTCATAAAGAATCAGAGAAGGGCACAAACCCAATTTTTAAAAACAGGTCACCTTTAAGCTAAATAAACATAAACACAGACAGCTTAGCAGACTCACCAGAGAGCACACAATGAACGGCAGGCAAGAATGAAATCTAGATGTGTTCACTCCCAATCTGCTGCTATCCCCAGTCACCAGCACTGCCTGAGCATTGCACATTTGAGATCTGATTGACACTGATGTAGAAGACCACACAAGGTGTAGGGCAATGAAGAATTAGGGTAAACTTTTCAAAAGCGCTATGTCCACATGGGAAAGTTGCACTGATTTAATTTACATCGGTTGTTAAAACGATATCGTTAAACCCAAATGCAAACCTTCAGGGAGATGTTCTTGGTGCTTTGTCTACACACAAGCACTGTACCACTGTAACAATACTAGTCTAGTTAAAGCAGTTTGGCCAGATCACGAAAGGTATTTAGACACCTAACTCCCATTCAAATCAACGGGATTTAGACTCCTAAATACCTTTGAGGATCTGGGTCTACAGTCTCTTAGTGTGGGTGCAGTTATACTGGTGTAAAGGTGCTTATACCAGGGTAGCTTATTTCCATACATTTAGGCGTTTATAAGGCACAGAGGCGGTGGGGTTGCACCAGTTTAAATTCACACTTTAGATTATATTGTTGAAACTTACCTATGTAGACAAGACCTTAGATTCCTATGGGCCTAAGATACTTTTGAAAATGGGGCTTAGGCTCCCAAACCACTCAGGTGCTTTTGAAAATTGTACCCTTAGATCCAAAGTGGTCTGCACAACAGCATACAGGAAGGGTATGTTTACACGGCACGCTAAGCCAGGGTCTACAGGATCCAGGCTTGTGGACTCCATATTTGCAAGCTTCCACTCAACTGTACATGGCTGTGCTACACACATCCATACTGCACTGCACAGGTTTCCAGTGGCTTGAGCTGCATCCACCTTGAAAACTGACACGGCTTGGACCCAAGTCAAAGCAGAACTTGGGCTCTGACCCGCCACCCTAGCAGGGGCCTAGGACCTGGGTCCTGAATACTTGCTGACCAGAGTCAGACTCATTTGTGTGTGGACGGAACTGGGGGCTTGGGCTGAAACCTGAGTCAGAGCCCAGGCTTAGCGTGCAGTTTAGACACATACCATAAGTCTCCAGCAGAGCCAGATCTCCTCAGTCCCAATCCAGTTCTTCACCCCAAGACCTCTTGTTAACTAAAGAAAGACATTGTATGTTGGAGACCCTAAAAGTAAAATCCAGCCTGTTTATTGGAAGAACTCCAACCAATCAGAATGATAGTTTAAAAATAAACAGATGTATAAAACTAAAAGAAATCTGAATGAGCACAGCAGGCCACAAAACGCTGTTGGAATCCCAGGGTAACATTGCACGGAAAAATCAATTGCATTGTGGGCAAGATTAAGCGCCCATCAGTAAATGCCATATCTTTCACTTTTTATGGTAATTGCCCCAGTGGTCCCCTTAAAGTGGTTCTCAAGTACTTAAAGGGCCTGTTGATAGCATCTTATCAGGTCTCAAAGTGGGTGGTGTCAAAGCACAACTAGGGGCTGTGGCCTATTTTGAGAAAAATGTGGTCTTTAGAATTTGCCATTTAATTTGACAAAGGGTACTTCAGTGTCAAAGGTATCACTTTGTATGTGCTCCCTGCATGTTTCTTTCATCTGAGAGCCCCTAAGCCTTTTGCTGACTATCTTCTCTGTCGTTCAGTTCTATGTGAGGTAGGTTTTCCTCCGCAAAGGTTTTAAGGATTCATTGAAACAAAATGGGCCCTAACTTCACTTGCTACTTATAATAGACTTGTTGGGATCACATGCTCCGTGCTCCAGGGTGTCACTTGACTTCCCACAGGTTACAGCATGAGCTGCAGAGTTTATGCTTCCTCCACCTTAAAAGTGGGAGTTAAATTGGCATAAAACCAGTCACCACAGATGTGAATCAGGCCCAGAGTTGTTACCTTTGGAAGATATTTTGAGTCTGATCCAAAGCTCTTCGAAGTCAATTACTGACTTTAATGGGCTTTTGAATCAAACTGTCAAAGGCAGGCAGCTTGTGAGTACAAAAAAAAATGCCCATGAACACAAATGGGTATTGCATGAACAAAATGCTCTGGGTAGCCCTTGCAAAATGTCCGTGTAAAACACGTAATTCTGTGTGACGTGTGCCTTACACAATTGTATGTCTCTGCATAGACAATGATCTGTTTGCATGTGACTGTGCCAATTTATAATATATCGTTCCGAGTGCACTAAAATTGCATATACAAGATATAGAGTCGTGCAAAATAAAGACGTGCAAAATACTATTGGGTGAATGCCATGTAAACATGTAGATAGACAGAAAAATGGGAGCACGTGGTTTTCAAAATTTGGCCCTTAACATAGAAATCGTACACAACACTTTTGAAGTGCACTTGCTGAAGCCCCCGTGCTGCAAAGATTTATCTAGGTGTGCCAATTTTAAGCATGTGCTTACGTTTTTTGGCGACTGGGGCTTCACTATCTTCTAATCCCCACAGTACATTCCAACCTTGATGCCACTGTTTGGAGATGAAGGAGTTAATGTTTCCAACCAGATAATTAATAAGCACCCCAGGTGTGTGTTATGGGCATAACCTGGAAAATCTTACTCATCTGCGTAATCTTTACTCACATCTAGTGAGGATCAGATGCAATGTTCAGTGGCATATATGTGTTCTCTCACTATAAAACGTTATATCTTGCTTATTATTTAGATTTCCTTAGGCTTCAACTGCATTTTCTAGATTTTACAGAAATGTTCCAGAATTCCCTTCCAAGGTGGCATGTGCTATTTGAAATTATACTAAAAGACATTTCTTTGATGTTGCTTTTCATTCTAAACTTAGCCATCACATGCAGAAGACCCAGTTTTGATTGAATATGGCTTTCTAATTTTTTTTTAAAAAAATATTTTTTTCAAGTAGAGATCTTATTAAAAATTAAATTTTCATTGCCCTGTAATGTATCAGCAAGATTACACAACTGTGATTTACTATTAGGATTGCAAATTAACTTCAAAAGGCAAGAAACGGAAAGTGGTGTCTTATTCTCACATGGCACATTACTGCAGTGAGACGGGATGATGCAGTGATATCGGAAGAGATTTTCCCCTTGAATGAAGAAAAGGATATCAATTCATTTCATACCTATGTATTTATGCATATTTAGGGACATTTTTCCACCTTTTACTATGCAATCATCCAGGATTTATCAGAAGTTATTATTATAATTAATAATATTATCAGCACCAACATCAGTGTGCAGGAGTACTTGCATTTCTATTGCAGTAATACCTCTGTTCGGTTCTGTCCCATTCTATATATGTTCCAATAAGGCTTGATCCTGCAAGGTGCTGAGCATCCCGGCAATCCAGCAATGCACGTAAACTCCAGATGAACTTTAAGCTTGTAAATAGTCCAGCTGAAATCAGGCACATGCTTAATTGCTTTGCTGGATTGCAGCCAGAGTACTCAGCACCAGAGCTGGGTGAATTTTTTGGGGTGAAACTTTTTTCACCCAAAAATGCAGATTTGGGCCAACTGAAACATTTGGTGAATCTGGGTCTATTTTGGCAAATTGTTTCAGTCAAAACAAAAAGCCCACGACATTTCAGAGATGCCGAAACAAACTGTTTCAGCATTTCCAGAATGAAACGGTTCCATTTTGGGGCTAGATTCACAAGGGGATTTAGACGTCATTCACAAAACTGAGGAGAATCTCCCCCTCCCCCCACTTCAAGCCAGTCATCCCCTGTTTAGGGCACTCATCTGGGGTGGGGGAGGCAGAGGTTTGAATCCCCACTCTGGAGCAGACACCTGAATCCAGATTTCCCACATCCCAGGTGAGTGCTCTAGCCACTGGACAATTTGGTGTGAGGGGCCAAAGCACACTTTCTCTAACTTCTTTAATTCATTAAAAATTCCCCCAAACTTCACCATCAGTTCAGAGCGAACTTGAACTTTTGCTACCAGGAAACTGAAAAATCAGTTATTCACACAGCACCATGAATAACTGATCTGCCCAGCACCATGCAGAATCCAACCAGTACTGCCCTCATCACCATTGTTTCTGAGTACCTTCCAAAGATACATCAAAGGGTGGAGACTGGTATCAGTATTGTTTTGTGCCCCCTCTATTCCTCTTCTGTCTTTGGATGGGAAAATTGCGTCTGAATTTAATTTCTTCTCATCAACACCTGATCCAGCACGTGATCCGCTTTAAGGATGGTTTTCATAGTGGTAGCCGTGTTAGTCTGTATCAGCAAAAACAACGAGGAGTCCTTGTGGCACCTTAGAGACTAACACATTTAATTGAGCATAAGCTTAAGGATGGGATTGTTCATGTCCTTAGTGTCAAGCATGTGCTTAAATACTTAGCTGGATGAAAAGTCCTATATACTTCTATTTGTGGAGGCAAGTTTGGAGTAATGCACCTGGCCCCAGGAACAGAAATGGATGATGTTGGAGGAGGTACTGTGGGTCCCACCACCTTGGACCAGCTGCTGAGGAGGTTTTGTCTGCACCATAAGACCCCGATTCAGCAGCCCACTCCAATTCAGCAAAGCACTTAAGCGCAAAGTGTAACTGTAGGCACATGCTTAAGTCTCACTAACTACAAGTGATACATGGGCTTAAGAAGTGCTTTGTGCAGTAGGGACGGGTTTAAGCACATGCGCAAATGCTTTGCTGAACCGGAGCCTAAATGATCCACAATGCAGTAGGCTCTTCCAAACACGGGAGAAGACACAGTCCTTGCCCCAAGAACTTTACAACCTGACTGACGCAAACCAAATAAAGAGTGGGAGAAGCGACTGTAACATACAGGTAGAATAGTCAGGGTGAAGGCTGACTTACGTATTGGGAATTCCACATTTTGTTGTTGTTGCTTCTTTTTGTTGTAAATTGCTATTTATTAAACACCAATATTTGTTTAAAAATAGTGTCCCACACTGGCAATCAGGGCAATATTCAGAATGTCTCTGAAAAACAAGATCCTTTCTCTATTAATGGAAGACAGAATCATTTCTAGCTCAGACGCCTCCAATTCTGTAATTCCCATGTTGGAAGATGTAAATAACCTTCCCATACATTAATGCATCTTTTGCACACTGTTTCTTTAAATGAGCATTTGCAGTACCACAAAGGGAAGGAGGCAAAGGAAACTGTGTGAATTAGTTGCTATTTCATGAACATTGCGCTAGCTACTGCAGGGGAGGATCAGTATTTCTAATGACTGATGGTTAAATATGTGAAAGGGCTTTCTTGCCTCCATTGTGACCTCAGCTGGAGCAAGAAGGGGTTAATTTTTTATGAGCAAAGTTGAAATGCATATATTGAAAGTGATGACACAGAAGAAGCAGGAAAGCTAAATCAAAACAAATGGAATTCTTTTCTTGATGACTTTTGGGTGTTGCTGTTTTTTGTAAGCCACACATACACACGCACACAGACAGAGCCAGCTTTGCTTAAACTATTTTGCCAACCTCCATTTCCCGCCCCCATAACTTCAGAGAAGATCATTTTCGTCCCCTGTACATATTTCTAATGAGTATTTTTGCCCCAGACACAAAGAGTGTTGCATTCAAGAGCTAATACTTTGTCTATTTGTTCCTCTCTTTACCATCCCAGTGATGGAGACAGTCTCTGTCTCACGACAGAGATCTGGAAGCTTGTCATACTTATGTGCCACTGTGGTTCAGAACACTAATGGTACTATCCAACACAATACAAAAGAATTTGCAAAACAGAATCCCTTCTGTAAATACATTATTCCCAGAATGAAAGCAGATTAGTTAAATTGATGAGATGTCATGAAGATAGATAGATAAATAGATCGATCATATCTTTTTTTAAATAATTGTAGCCGTCAAACTTAACATAGTTTGACAGGAGAGTATATTAAAAGCTATTAAAAACAGCTGTTTTGCTGTAGGGAATTTTACTTGTGGGCTGAATGTGAAGAGATGTGTAGGTATTTATTCAGTAATCAATCACAGAGAGAAAAGACCTCGAATTGCAGTTGGAAGTTTTTATTTTTATCCTTTTCCTTACTACTGGTCTTTAAACCTGCTCTGAGGAAAGCTATACATGCCAGGCTGGTGCTCATCAAAAGCAAGCAATCACAGCTAAATCAGCATGCAAAATGCCACTCAACCTTGGGCCTTTATTAAAATTTGCTGGGACTCAATTTGAGATAGTGATCGTTCTTATTAAAAAGCAAAATGTAAGATAGTTTTTTTATATAAATCTCTGGATGGAATGGAATTGTTAATCAGCATAGGCTGATGTGATTTCTCTGTTGCAAATCCTGCCGAGGGCTCAGAAGTGGCACATTACCATAATTCCTAGGCTAGAGCTGGCAGCTTGAAAAAGACCTGCAAGAATCTTTAAAATGCTTAAGCAAAGCTGTAAGTCACAGCAAACAACACACACTGAGCATGGTTACCACAGGTTCTTCACATTATATAACAAAGTTTCTTACTCCGCTCCATTTGACACTACCGCCATTTGCTATTTTGCTGGGTTCTCAGCGTACTTACTTATGTTTCATTAACAAAAAGGATAGAGAAATAAAAAACTTGTAACATATAATTGCCTCCCTGTGAAAAATGACCCATTTCTGCACAACACATCTGCTGTGGTGTGAATTCAATGTACATGATGACTGAAAGCAATTCTGTTTTGATTACTTAAAAGTCTCCCTTATCGTTTTAAAATGATTTTGGTATCATTTTAAAACGACTGGGAAACTGCCCTAAATTGTATTTCATCCCAGAGGTGGCTGCTCTTCAGTGGTGGATCAAAGGACCCATATGAATAGTTTGTATATTAGTTTGTAAAGTGTTGTGGGTACATTTGCGATCACAAGGCACTAAATACAATATACAATATTTTAGTAACACTAATTAATCCAAGTTACCATTACTTTCTACTACAGAAAGTGATGCCTATCACCACCTATATAAAATGAACCGGTTGAATATGCGTTGCGATTCATTATATTAATTCTTCTTCTTCTGATTATGGTTATTTATTATAACATCCAGTGGCTGGAAGTTGAAGCTAGACAAATCGGATGGGAAATAAGGTGTCCATTTTTAATGGTGAAGGTTACTAACCAGTAGAACAACTTACCAAGGGTTGTGGTGGATTTTTAAATCAGGATTGGGTGTTTCTGTAAAAGAGAGGCTCTGGGAATCGTTTGGGAGAAATTCCATGGCCTGTGGTATACAGGAGGGGAGACAAGATGATCACAGTGGTTCCTTCTGACCTTGGAATCTATGAATTATTTATTACATTAGTATTCAATGCCCCAATCATTGTGTTGGGCACTGTACAAATTTATACGAAAGAAGAACAATTATTCCATTTGTTTCATCCCATCTGTAAATATGCACAGCTTGGCTGAAGATGGAATAAAGAACAGTCTAAGTCAATGTGAGACCTCACACTTCCCCCGTATACAGCACGCTCCAGCAGCATTGAAATCGATGGAAGTCTTTCCACTGACTTCAATGGAATGTGGATCAGGCCCTTAGACGGCAGTTTGGTGGCTTTCTTCACTCCAACTGGGGACAAATCCGGAATGAAAAACAGCCTAGGAAGTGAAGGGCTTTATAATAGGATACTTGTAAATTTAACCTTTAGTCCAGCAGTGCCCCAAAGTTATTTCCTTCTGTTACCCCTTTTTTGATGATGCCTGGGAAATAAATGTGTGGTCTCAGTCTAATTCCTAGGTGACACATGTTCCAAAACTGCCACCACATTCGGACTTCTTTGCAGAGAGACAAGGACTGACTGAACAAACAGATTGAGCAGTGCTCTTTACCCTTAGAGATAATCATTTCAGACTGAAGCATGAAGACAGGAAAGCTTACCCGGTTGCTCCCTCTACTCTACCTCCCCTGAAGACTGCAAGCTATAAATTGTTGCCTGATAACAATGCAAATATGTTAATTGCACTCTGATGGCATTCCCTTTGGAATGGAGCGATAGATCCAGTGGAACACTGGGAGACACTAGTACGTCCTCCAAAATTTTACCACTCTGTTTTGACAGACACATCAAACAGATTTTTTTCTTCCCCACTAACGTCAACCAGGTGCTCACTTGTCACAGAAATGGGCATAATATAGCAAAGTGGCTAGAACGGAATGCATAATGTTGTAACACAAACCAATAAATAAACTTTCGGAGCCAGATCCTCAGCTGGTGTAAATGTGCATAGCTCTGTTGAACTCAGTGGAAGTACTCATCCAGGATGAATGGACAGAGCTTCATTGATATCTATTGAGTTAGTCAGCTAGTGCAAATCAGTCTACCTCCATTAAAGTCCGTGGAGTTACACCAGCTGAGGATCTGAGCCTCTACGTCTATTTGAAATCTGATGTATACAGCCCTTCCATATTTTTTTAAATGGAAGAGTAGGACTTCCCCACAACTATCCTTGGGAACAGGCTAAGACTGGGATCATTAACGAGTGTGAACTTGTCCCCCTGTGTAACACTTTCAGAGCCTAGAATAGTAATAAAGTGAATTTTATGAATCATGTAGAGAATTGCTTTGATCAAAGTCTTAACGCTAAAGCTGACTGTACATGTTACTGCATCAGAGACAGGTACAGGGATGGATTCTCTACTGCTTTGCAGTGTGTGTGGCCACTTACACCTGTGCATTTATTTTGCACAGGTGTAAATGACTACACAAAACGCAAGGGAGTGGAAAAATTGAATCTTTGGAATTTAGTTCAATACATCCCCCCAGCTAAGGGCATGTGGCCTGGTTGAGCAAAAAGCAGTCCTGGCGGGTTATGTAAATGTATTTGCGAGCCAATAAACAGATGATCTTCCATGGAAAACATCTCCCTTTGATGAGCTGTGTTATACTGATTTGATTCTTCATTTTTACTATCAGAGCTTGGACAGAGTTGAGTTTGCACAGTCTAAACTAGTTCAAGTATGAATGGAAATCACTTAGACATGTAGAAAAATGGACATACCATCCAGATCCAAAGATTCCATTGCATTCCAGGAAACCATTCACGGGGGCAGCATAAATGCCCCGATGGGTCTAGGACCCCAGCCATATTGTTTCTACTTGACAAAGCAATCGGATGGGAATAGACTGAAAATACCCTTCAAAACGACCCGCAACTGTCTAAAACCATGCGGGGGGGATCTGTTTGTTGCAGTTCAGGCTGAGTTAAAATGCAACAGCAATTCAGGGACCTGCGCTGCATTTATTTAGTTAGTTTCGAACGACTAGATTTTTTTAGAGGCAGGTTACACAGCTGGACTTCACATTGCATTTGCTGCGGCTGCTTCATCAGAAATGCTGGTAGTATTTGTCAGCCTGGAAGTGTCTTGAGGCTGCTTCTGAGAGATACAAGGAGGCAACTGATAAGGAGAGCATCAGAAGGGCAGTTAATTGCCTCCAGTCTCTCGGTGCCGGGGAATATTTAAAATCTATGGGATTAAAGGCAGATTAAAAACTGTGGAAGCAGGAGCCCAATAGCGCTGAAAGATCATAATCAGCAAGGGTAATGG
The DNA here is from genome assembly GCF_965140235.1 of Caretta caretta. Taxonomy (NCBI): domain Eukaryota; kingdom Metazoa; phylum Chordata; order Testudines; family Cheloniidae; genus Caretta; species Caretta caretta. The sequence goes on along the minus strand of NC_134206.1, from coordinate 342,844,437 downwards.
CAGAGCAAAAATGAATGTGGCAAATAAAATGACAGATAGGAAATTCAGATCCGCTTCTAATGCTCCAAGTTCCATCTTGTAAGCACAATTCATCTACGTGTAAATCATTTTTTTGGCTTCAAGCTTATCAGCCAATCGGTGAATTAAAAATGCTCTTTCCAGGGAGGATTAAAGAGGTTGATTGAAGTCAGTGTGAAAAATGGCTAATAAGTCTGGAAATGTCAGGAGGGTGCTTCATGGGAACTCGGTGTACTTTTTCTATCAGGGCTATGAAACAGGAAGTTTGAAAAGCTCTGTAGTTCTGTTACTCTGAGAAAGGTTTTGTGTGTGTGTGTGTGTTTTTTCTCCCCCCCTCACCCCCCCCCCGTGTGTGAGAGTGTCATGCAGAAATATTTAAATTTACAAGATGAGCGGTGATAGATTCAAATATTGGGATGCGAGGGCGGGGGGAAAATGTGACTAGGAGAGTTTTCTAAATTATACAGCGAGGACTTTGAAGGGCCCGGCGAGACCTGTTTCATTTCCAAAAGCGAGGCAAAGAGCCCTGCAAATGCAGGAATGGTCAATGCAAGTTCCAGCTTTTGGGCCAGGAGTTGTCTGGGCATGTTGTACCATTGATGGGATGTCGCAAGAGACTAGCCTTGCTATCTTATCAGTGCCTAAATGTCTAGTGGAGGAATAACATGGCCAGAGGCTTCATTAGGACATTTCAAATGTTGTCATTACAAAAGTATGTTACCGTTATGGTTGCACATGTGAACTCCCTACCTGCAGATGCAGAGTATTGGGACTTTCAATCACTGCCATTAAAGGTGGTACATAAGAGTTTGTGATGGGGTTTACAGACCCCCACACTGAAACAGGGCAAGGAGGAGCGAAATACGAGGCTGGGGGGGCCCCCACCCCTCAGCAGGTGCAGGGCATGCTTCAGGTGGAGGAATAGTTTAAAAGGACACTGGCAGCCCAGGAAAAGAGAGGGAAGGTGATGTGGGCTGTACCGGGGAGCAAGGTTGATCCTGGGAGCTGGGATAGGAGTGGTTACAGCTTTGTTAAGGCTTCTCTAGCAGCGGGGATCTGGATTCCCTCCTGCCCCACCCCCACCGTGGGAAGCGGCAAGCCCTAAAAGAGGCTGCTTTGAATGGGGCCTTAGCAGACCAGGGGAGGCTTGTAAGCCACTGGCCATGCCCCAAATAGAAGAGCTCCAGTCTGGTAGGAAGTGACCCGGGGAAAATGTAACAATAACTGGTCTGGACACTTTGAGAAACCCCTAAGGCCCTGGGTTGGGCCCTGATGGAGTGAGTGGGCCTGGATCCCCCTTCCTTGTTCCCCTAGTTTTCTGTAGCAGCAGAGCCACAAAGGGAGCTATAGGAGCACTCAGGAAGGATTGAGGCCTTGGCTGGGGCCCATCTGGGACAACGAGGCTGACAGAAATGAAAAGGAGAACTACTTGCTTTCGCAACTGAGTTGGGTCTGGGTCTTACACCACCTGCCTCACCTCCCTCACAGCACAGGAGAAGCGTCAGGTCTCCAGTCTGCTGCTCCCATCCTCCACTGGCCTGGATTTCCATTAGGTAGGGGGGTAACTTAGAGGTATCTGGCAGCCGCATGGCTGGGGCTACCCCTACGTCTCCAGTTGCTGAGAAGGCATCAGGTGAGAAAGGACGGATGGTCCGGTGGTTAGGCGACTAGCCTTGGACTTGGGCAACCTGTGTTTAGTTCCCTGCTCTGCCCCAGATTTCCTGTATAACCTTGGGTAAGCCACTTTGGATCAGATTGTTAAGTGTATTTAGGCACCTAAAGATGCAGATACACACCTAGTGGGGTTTTCTAAAGCACCTTCACACCGACTCTCAGGTAGGAACCCAGGCTAACAGTTCACAACTTACCTTGGCCATATGTGAGACACCCGAGTATGGCAAAACAATAGGGGTCAATTGGGGAGGCAGGAGGACAATATAAAGAGTCAGGGGTTGGCGTCTTTCACTGCTCCAGGCAAACTGGAATACAGAAGCCCTTGGTGGAATTAGCCAGCTAACACAAAGGGTCAATATTTTTCCTTCAGATGCAGTTCTTTCAAAAAATTCATCATTTACCTAGTGATGGCACCCAGCGATAGCAGAGGGATTGGCGCTCTTTCCTGACCTAGGGCTAGGAGGAAAGCATGGCGTCTCGAGTACTGCTCTGCTGCAGTGTTAGCATGTGCCGGGTTTTCAATGGTATATGCTCTGCGTGCAACTGCCATTGGCTTGAGCAGCAGTTACGTGCACATAGCTGAGAGTAGAACCTGGGCCCAAGTGAATAGCTGGTTTCCCATGATCTATGTGTGTCTAGATCTCCATACAGCATTATGTCATTGTAACTGGTTAGCCAAAAATTAAGGCTGAGATTTCAAAGCCCAGGGGACTTTAACACCACCAAGGCCCTCAAAGGCATTAGGTGCCTAAATACCTTTGAGGATCTTGGCCCTATTTCCTATTATTTTGGATGGCAGCTGAGAATCCAAATATTTTAGGCAGGTTGGAAAATTTCTGCAGAAAGAAATATTTTTTCAAAGGGTAGAGCGAGCACCGGAAGTACCCATATGATGTCTGGGTGATAGATTTTAGCTAGGTTAATTTTATTACAAACTTTCTCTTCATGGAGCTGACTTTTGCCCTCGGATACAGCTATGTAGCTCCCATCGCCTTGAGCTTGAGCCACATCAGAGCATTCAGGGTAGAATTTGGGCCACGTTTTACAGTCCCTACTATGCCAGCTGAAAGTGATAGAAGCCAATACTGCTTTCAAATGAACAATTGCTTTCAAGCACCAACTTAAACAGAATAGAGCTTGCCTTGGCTAGGGATGGGTGAAACCACTTTGGATTAAAGATGAAGTCAACCTTTACCCTTCTCTTGAATTGTTCCTGATGTTAGAAAAGATTACATAGCTTTATGAGCCATGGCTGACCATGGCTGTGTACTTCTGAACTTGTGTGCCTGGTTCTGGTTGGGACAACCAGACAGGTACTTTGTACAGTGCTCAATAAAAACTGTTTTTTAAAAAAATCTTTCCATCAAGAAGGTCTCAGTCCTGCAGCGTGTGATTAGCCTTGCTGAAGTCAATGACTATTCATGTGAATAAGGGCTGCCACATCTGACCAATAAAATCTCCATTGAAAATTTTCTGCTCATAAATCCTGTGCTTATGTGGTATGAATAGGACACTCAAGGGTGAAGAATGGAATAGACTATTGAATTTCCTGAGCTGAGGGTAATTTAACACAAGTCCCTTGTGGCTCAGCTTTACTCCACCCTTACATAATCTTCCTAAACTTGGTGAAATAAATTCTCTTTTCCGCTCCTGGCTGTTGTGCAGTGTCTCACTCTCCATTCAGCCATATCTCTGCCCATCTCTAATCACAAAGCCTGATTACTAAGCTGAAAAAGATGAATGCAAAGCATACTGGATAGAAGAAGGAAACAAGGAAGAGTTGGCCTGGCGGTGAACACTGTCTTTATTTTATTCAGCCATCTTTGGTTTATCATCCAGTAGGCAAGCCAACCATACCCAGCATATATACTTCTAAGCACTGTACCTCCTACACAAGAGAGGAGAACAAGAATTGATTCTTGCTTACTATAATCAGCCTACAGGGATATAAACCACAAAGAGAAAGTAAAGGTTGTTGATTTTTATTGCAATTTTGACGGCAAATCCAGTGGGTAGAACCCAGGTCTGGCAATCAGGACTCCTGGGTTCTATTTCCATCTCTGCCTGCCACAAACATGCTGCTGTGAATCCTTGGGCAAGCCATCTAACAATTAAACAAATATAGCTGATTTGTGCCTCAGTTTACTCATCTGTAAAATGAGTTATTGGTCTAACCCTCATCCTGAGAGATGCTGAGCACCTGTGAGAGGTCCTGAAGCCCAAGAGAACTGCAGATGCAAAGCACCTCTCAGGATCAGGCCCTTAGACTGGAGTGTTTTGCAGGGCTTAAGGGATACTTCTAAAAGTGCTTTGATATTCACGATGTAAAGGAGTTAGGAATAAGTGCAGTACGCTACCAAATAATGTCTCTAACATACAAGTGCTGTACATATTTCAAAAATATGCAATAGGTATGTACCCTAAGAATGTCCGCATTTATGGGAGCTACCGGTATGTTATAATGACTCCATGCACGCTCTGTTAATGACAAAGTATTTGTGAACCTGGAGTGAACTTACTTCAAACTGAAGCTGGTATGATTTCAAGCAGTAAAACCAGCTCCTCATTAGAGAGATTCTGGCTCCTTCTCCCCCTCCAGCGCCTTTCCTCACACAACCTGTCCCAGGGGGCTTTCAATTGCTCCTGCCCCCTCGCTCCTGAAATGCTAAGACCTTGAAATTTGAAAGAGGAGTTGCGCAGACTGGAGACAACTGGACCTGTGTACTAACCAATACAGCTTGTGACGCACACATTGTCGGGTGATAACAAAGGATTTACATAGGATTTACATTTTTCTTAGGGGACTTTTAACGGAAAGGGAGCAATCATGTACCAATGACAGATGAATCCATTTGGCGGTGAGGACTGCATCTGTCACACCAATAGGCTTTTTCTTAATCTATAATTTGTCGCTGTTTATATGGCAGCACAATCCTTTGAAGTGCCCTGCAACACCCTGGGTTGGGTTCTTTGGGAAGCAGGGGAGTTGTCTGGAGGAGTTAGAGGGCATTTCTGCCTGCCTTGTAACTTTGTCAGCATACTCCTGAGTTCATATTATTTCACTGGGTAAAAAATAAGAAGGAAACATGAAGCAATCTCTCTCAATTGACCGAGTCACAGTTGCCTGCAATTTATGCTGACAGCAGCAGCGAGATTACAATTGGTGGTGGGCAGGATGGATTCACATGCCTCACTGCTCTTTCCCCTGTTGCAATGGCATGTGGCTGGAGTTCAAAGCTCTGGTTTTCAAATAATGGACTTAGTGCTAATAGAGGGGGCTTGATCCAAGACCTGCAGAAGTCTCCCCAAAGACTTCCACTGGCTTTGAATCAGCCTCTTTATGAGTTTCTGCCTCCTTTAGTCCACCTCACCCAAACTAGCAACATACTGATCACTCTCAATTCCCAGTTAGCTGACCGGGGGATGAGGATGCATATTACCAGGCAGCAACTTGCAGGACTAGGCCCTTAAAAATCACAGCCATGGGGCCTGCCTCTCCATTGCTCTGCTCCTTGTGTGCAAAGTGAGTGTAAAACACTCCTACTCTGGCTAGCATGTCCCACTCACTTGGTCAGTGTAAATCCAGTTAACTCCATCCAAATCGAAGAGTTACTGTGGATTAGCAGGGCTATAAATGAGATAAGAAACTGGCCCAACTTACCTATTTGCATCTGTCCCATAAAGTCTATAAAAGGGAGTCTCCCTGATCTTAACAGCTGAAATCTGAAAGATCTTATCGGATCCAGTCCTGCAACTTGGCACCTCTACAGAAATCTGTGGTTGCACAAATCTGACCCACTTTCCATATACAGAGATGCTAAAATTGCCCTGTGTGTGGTTGATTTTTTTAAATTTTTATTATTATTATTATTTCTCCCTTGGAGGGATTATCTCACAGATCACGTTGTGTTGCTCCTAGGGAGTGTCAGGGTGGAGCAGTGAGGGACAAACAAAGCCTTGAGCTTTTTCCAGAGTGCCTGAATATGAAGAACATTTCATTGTCTTGACTAACACGCCCTCACCTTTCACACAGACTGCAATTAGACACACCACTTTGGGGGAGGAAGGGAGTTTAAACTTGGAGAGGTCCATGCACCCTCATGCTAATAAGAAGGCCCGGGGTTAGGAAAATCAAAACGCTTTAATCAGCTTTTAAAATGATGATGTGAAAACATTCGCTGTTTTTCTGGTACAATGGATGGGTTGAATTTGCCCCTATCCTAATATGATTGCTTGACAGAACGCATCAGACAGCTTCACATGCACTTGCAAAAGGGAACTTTATGTGAATGGATTCATTTTACCGCCCCTGATTCAAAGGCTGTTTTCCTCGCTAGTAATTTTATTAGCTCAGGGCCCACCACTAATTCAACAAGGTAGCACAATTAAACCCTCCAAAGCAAAGCAAGATTCAGCAATGCCACCTGGAAACTCAGCTCAGCCTGCCATTGGGCAGTGCCTCTTGCAAAACCAGCCCCCGCTGCATAGGTCTTCCAGACTCGTGCCACTGAGCGCAGGCAAAAAAGAAAAGGGGTGAGTCACTGACAGGGTGCGCAAACCTCTGCTCCACTCCAGCCAGATTGTGCCAATGCCATTGCGTTAATTACACCCCATCATGTGCACATTTAATCTCCATGGCATTTCAATTCAATTAAACAAGCAATTAAAATTAATTGCAATAAAATCAAATAGTAATAAAATTAAAAAACACCCCACCAGAAATCACCGGTTGAAGGTTTGGAGGAGGGAGCTGGGAATGTAGCCAGCTGTGTGTTTGCAGAGCTCCCTATCCTTGATTCATTTTGGGGATCGATGCTTTTAAACAAGTTATTCAAGGCTTTACGGCCTGATCTATAGCCCCTTGAAATCAGTGGAAGGCTTTCCATCGGCTTTGAATCAGGCCCCTAATGCTGAGCCTTAAGCCTAGTCTACTACTAGAAAATTAGGTCGGTTTAATTACATTGGTCAGGGGTGTGAAAAATCCACTACACCCTGAGTGGGGTAGTTAAGCTGACCCTGCTTAGACAGCGCTATGCCAGTTGAAAAAATTTTCCATCAGCCTAGCTGGTGCATCGTGGGGAAGTGGGTTATCTACGCTGAGGGGCGAATCCCTCTCGTTAGCCTGGGTAATATCAACACTGAAGTGCTACAGTGGCGTAGCTGTGCCATGGTTGCGTTTGAAGTGTAGACAAGCCGCTAGAGCGCCTTCTGACTAGAGACCATGAGAGGTATTATTGGCTCCATTGTGAGTGATGTTCACCTGAGGAGGCCCCCTCTGTGCCTCGCAGGATCAGGCCTTGGGGCCACACTTTGCAAACAAGGGAACAATTGGTTGGCCAAACAAACAAACAAAGAAACCTGGAGCATGATGCTGTGCCCAAGGGAACAGGGCTAGAGCATCTGTGCAAGCAGTCTGGGTTGGCTGCCTTTAGCCTGGCTTGAAGGACTAAGAGTGAGGAACCCCTAAGTTTCAAGTACCCTGTCTGGCAAGGAGCTGAATAACACTTGCAAGGTCCTGAGGCCCGATTTTTAAAGGCATTTAACTGTGTAAAGATGCAGCAAGGAACCTTGTGACATTTTCAAAAGCCATGGCACCCATCTGCATCTTCAAGTGCCTAAATACTTTTAAAAATTTGGCCCTGAGTCTCCTCTACTCTCATTGATTTCCTTCAGCACATGTCAGGATTGGGTCCTGATCTTGGGTTAGCTCCGGATTCACGCTGTGGTCCTGGGTGAGTTATTTAACCTCTCGGTGCAGTTTCCCATCTGTTAATGGGGCTAACAACACGTAGCTGACTCATAGAGGCATTGTAGGAAGGATTAATTCATTCGTGTCTAAGGGCTTGTTGCATGCCCAGATGTTGAATGCAGGGTTTTTTGTGTAGGCACAACAGGTGTGTTTGGAGTTTTGCAAGTGATCTCACTCTGCCCTGCTCTGAAAACAGCAGGGAGGAAAATGAACGAGGGAATATTTTTAACCCCTTAGTTGCCACTTCCCAAAATTGCCCAACTCTGACTCTACAAGTGAGGTCAACTTCAACCATGCCCAAGAGACAACAGAGGTGTTTCAAATCCTTCCTGGAACGAGAATCCTGACAGGCAACACAGCCTCTTCACCATTTCTAAATTCACACTTTGACTTCCTGTCATGTTCACTGCATTTAAAATCTTGTTGTTTTCAATGGCTGTAGCCCATCTATTTGATTTATTTCCCCTTCTTTATATTTTATAAATATAATAGGATTTATATTATAAATATGATATATTTTGCTCTCTGTTCTCGCTGACACCCAGGATGTGTAAGCTGTAGCATCTCATCTCTGCTGTGACCTGAGCTAGCTTCCCTGTTTCGTACATTGTCCGTACGTTCCAAAATCCAATATGTATTTTAAAAAAATAAATAGGATCCATAATAGAATATAATTTTTATACAGGATAACTTGAATGCAGAATTGTTCAAGGTAAATCCTGAGTTAGCAGCATCTATCCCGGCCCCTCTATTTACATCAGTCTGGAAAAGGGAAAAAGTGCCAGATGAGTGGACCAGTGGGGTTATAGTGAAGATACCAAAGAAAGGAACTCTCAATGATTGTAATAACTGGCATGGTATCACACTTTTATCTGTGCCAAGCAAAGTATTGTGTAAGATCATAGTCCAGTGTATATCAAAGACAGTTGATAGCATTTTCAGAAAAGAGCAAGTCGGTTTCCGGAAAGAGCGTGGATGCACAGACCAGATCTTCACTCTACAAAACATAATAGAACAATGCTTAGAATGTCAATGGCAACTCCACATAAACTTCATAGACTTTGAGAAGGCTTTTGATAGCATTCACGGGACCAGCCTATTGCGCATTCTGAGGGCACATGGAATCCCTCTCCGTATAATCAACATAATCAAAAGCTTTTATTTCAACTTTACATGCAGTGTTGATCATAGTTAGCTCAGTTTTGAAGTCAAAACAAGAGTACATCAGGGGTGTGTCATGTCTGCAATCCTCTTCAACATTGCCATCGACTGGGTAATGCAGCGTACAACAGAAGACATGCCAAGAGGCATTAAATGGACACTCTTCTCATCCCTTGAAGACCTGGATTTCGCAGATGATCTTGCTCTCCTACCACATACCCAACACCATATACAAGAAAAAAAGAGATTGCAGAGGACTGGAAAGGGGCAAATATAGTGCCAATCTAGAAAAAGGGGAATAAGGACAACTCAGGGAATTACAGACCAGTCAGCTTAACTTCTGTACCTAGAAAGATAATAGAGCAAATAATTAAGCAATCAATTTGCAGACACCTTGAAGATAATAAGGTGATAAGTAACAGTCAGCATGGATTTGTCAAAAACAAATCATTTCAAACCAACCTAATAGCTTTCTTTGAGAAGGTAACGCTTGTGGATGGGAGGAAGCAGTAGATGTGGTATATCTTGATGTTAGTAAGGCTGATACTGCTTCACATAACCTCCTCATAAACAAACTAGGGAAATACAACCTAGATCAGTGGTGGGCAACCTGCAGCCTGCGGGCCGCATGCAGCCCATCAGGGTAATCTACCGGAGGGCCGTAAGACGGTTTGTTTACATTGACTGTCCGCAGTCATGGCCACCCACAGCTCCCAGTGGCCGTGGTTCACCGTTCCTAGCCAATGAGAGCTGCGGGAAGCACCGGCCAGCACGTCCCTGTGGCCTCTGCCACTGGGAGCTGCGGGCAGCCATGCCTGCAGATGGTGAATGTAAACAAATTGTCTCACGGCCCGCAAGTTTATTACTGTGAAGGGTCGCAGGTTGCCCACTACTGACCTAGATGGAGCTACTGTAAGGTGGGTTGGAAAACCATTCCCAGAGAGTAGTTATCAGTGGTTCACAGTCAAGCTGGAAAGGCATATTGAGTGGGGTCCTGCAGGGATCAGTTCTAGATCTGGTTCTGTTCAACATCTTCATCAATGATTTAGATAATGGCATAGAGAGTACACGTATAAAGTTTGTGGACGATACCAAGCTGGGAGGGGTTGAAAGTGCTTTGCAGGATAGGATCAATGTTCAAAATGATCTGGACAAACTGGAGAAATGGTTAGGATGAAATTCAATAAGGGCAAATGCAAAGTACTCCACTTAGGAAGAAATAATCAGTTGCACACAAACAAAATGGGAAATGACTGCCTAGGAAGGAGTACTGCGGAAAGAGATCTGGGGGTTATAGTGGATCACAAGCTAAATATGAATCAACAGTGTAACACTGTTGCAAAAAAAGCAAATATCATTCTGGGATGTATTAGCAGGAGTGTTGTAAGTAAGACTCCAATATGATTAGGCCTCAACTGGAGTACTGTGTCCAGTTCCGAGCACTACATTTCAGGAAGGATATGGATAAATTAGAGAGAATCCAGAGAAAAGCAACAAAAATGATTAAAGGTCTAGAAAACATGACATATGAGGGAAGACTGAAAAATATGGGCTTGTTTAGTCTGGAGAAGAGAAGAATGGGGGGGACATAACAGTTTTCAAGTGCAAAAAAGGTTGTTACAAGGAGGAGGGAGAAAAAATATTCTCCTTAATGCCTGAAGATAGGACAAGGAGCAATGGGCTCAAATTGCAGAAAGGGCAGTTTAGGCTGAACATTAGGAAAAATTTCTGTCAGAGTGGTTAAGCACTGGAATGAATTGCCCAGGGAGGTTATGGAATCTCCATTGTTGGAGATGTTTAAGAGCAGGTTAGACAAACACCTGTCAGGGATGTATACTTAGCCCTAGTCCAGTCCTCTGCACTCATGGCAGATGACCTCTAGAGCTTCCTTCCAGTCCTATGATTCTACTCCTAAATTACTCTAGCTTTTTAGAAAATCAGCTGATTGATTAGGGCTCGAACTTGGGCTCTAAGATCCTGTGTGGTGGGAGAGTCCCAGAGCTCGGACTACAGCCCAAGCCTGGAAGTCTACACTGCAATTAAACAGCCCCGCAGCTTGGGCCCCATGAGCCCGACTAACTGGTATCGGCCCGCCTCAGGTTTTTAACTGAAGTGTAGCCATTGATGGACCTCTCCTCTATGAACCTATCTAATTTTTTTTAAACCTAGTTATACTTTTGGCCTTCACAGCATCCCCAGCCACAAGTTCCACAGGTTGACTGTACAGTGTATGAAGAAGTAATTTTTTTTTTGTTATGTGAAGGGGTAAATAACATTTCCCTATTCTCTTTCTCCACACCATTCATGATTTTATAGACCTCTATTGTATACCCCCTTAATCAGCTCTTTTCCAAGCTGGACAGTCCCAGTCTTTTCAGTCTCTCCTCACACAGAAGCTGTTCCATACCCCTAACCATGTTTATTGCCCTTCTCTTTCTTCAATTCTAATATATCTTTTTTGAAATAGGGTGACCAGAACTGCACACAGTGTTCAAGGTGTGGGTGTACCATGGATTAATATTGTGGCATTATGATATTTTCAGTCTTATTATGTATCACTTTCCTAATGGTTCCTAACATTCTGTTAGTTTTTTATTTTTATTGCTGTATATTAAGCAGATCTTTTCAGAGAACGATCCATGATGACTCCAAGATTTGAGTGGCAACAGCTAATTTAGGCCTCTTTATTTTGTACATACAGTTGGGATTGTTTTTCCCAATGCGCATTACTTTGTACTTATCAGCATTGAATTTCATCTGACATTTTGTTACCCACTATAGTGACATCTCTTTGTAGCTCTTCTCAGACAGCTTTGGACTCAACTATTTTGAATAATATACTATTCGTATAGTCTGCAAATTTTGCTACCTCACTGTTCACTCTCTTTTCCAGAAGACGTTGAACAGCACACGTCTTAGTACAGATCCGTGGGGGTTCCTGCTATCTAATACCATTTCTTCATTGATGCCAAAACATTCTGAGACATATGAGCTTCAACAATATTTTGTTGAGGTCCAGGGCTCCCTGGTCAGATAAAGAAAGAGAGAGACAGAAACCCAAGTCAAAAAGTTCATGTTTTCGATTTGGAAACAACAATTTTGACACAATTCCATTTCATGAGAACATTCAAAAGGTTTCGGTTTTGCTCCAATGTGGAACGAAAACAAATGTCCAAACTTTGGAAGCTGTCATGAACCAGAATCACTATTCTCCAGAGAGCTGTTATTTGTTATAATGCCTTTGTCCTGCTGAATCCGTTTCCCTTCTGCTCCAGCTCATTGATGCAGCTTTTGCAGTGGTGAGTTGTCCAAACAGATTCATGCCTTACTAATAATTATGGAGAACATCCTGCTAGTCACACTGATGCTGATGGAAAAATCTCCACTGATTTGATTGGGAACAGATTTTATCCTGATATGCTTTGATTATGTAACTTGATTTCCATTACTATCTGTGCTGCCCCAGTCCACGCTGCCAACATTTAACATTTGGCAGAGGTTCTGAATACGTTTCTAAAAGATATGCTCTAGTTCAAACGGGAATTATTCCATGACCTGTTTATGCAGGTGGTCAGATTATTGGTCCCTTCTGGCCTTATAATCTATGACTCTGTTTCCTGCTGCTCACTGTTCTTAATTATTTGAGAGAGGGTTCTACAGTTAGGCCATATTGTTTAAGAGCCTGATCCAAAGCCCAGTGAAGGAGTCTTTTCCATTAACTTCACTGGGTTTTGGATCAGGCCTTAAGGTATTGTGGCACATTAACTGGCGTGTGTAGCTTCTACGGGTGGGCTTTAATGTCGTGCTGTTTGAAACAACCGGGGCCGGCTCTAGTTTTTGCCGCCCAAGCAGTGAAAAAACCCTGCTGCTGCGGACGGCAAAAGGGAGAAGCTGCTGCCCATTTGCGGCCGTGGCTGGCGGAACAGAGAAGCGGCCGCCGAATTGCTGCCGTGGCCAGAGGAACTGCCCCCCCGAGCACCTGCTTGGAACGCTGGTGCCTGGAGCCGGCGGTGGAAACAGCGCTAGGCTGAAAGACACTAGGGGACCAGTTAACGTGCAACACATTCGTGCACTTTAGAAATCACGCCACCATAGAGTGTATTACAGACAAGCCCTCCCCAAACAGCGCTGTGAGCTCTTGGCAAAAAATACAGGGGACAAAATTCTGCTCTCACTTTCCCTTGTGTAATCCCATTCATTCTGTGCTTGCAACTGAGCGCAGAATTTAGGCCTATTATATGAGTGCTTTTGTTCCTGTTGAATGACTGAGAGCACTCGGGGCTATCTTGTGGCTTGTAAAGTGCAGCCTACAGAGGGGTGGAGGAGGGAGGGGTGTGGAATTCCTGACTCAGCTAGAATTACTCCATGAACACAAGAGGAGCACACACCAGGAGCAGGAACGCTGCCCCCTTTTTACACCCGACCCAGCTGGGCTCAGCAAAGAATCCTCTGTTCTTTATTTCAACTCAGCGTATTCAGGATGGGCAGGGGCTACTTTACTAAATGAAAGGATGAGTCTTGTTTAAAGTCCCTCCCCCCAGAAATCCTGAGATTCTGTCCCATATTTCAGACTAATGGCCAGGTCAATGTCAACTGAATTTTTAGTCTGCTTGGGTAAGATCTATCTGTCTATCTATCTAAACAAGAGCTAAGATTTTCCAGAATGGCTATAGTGCCTTAGTATTTGGGTGTCCAGCCTGAAACATCTTAGAAGGAACCCGATCTCTGGAGGTCAGGTGCCCAGGGGTGGTAGAAGAGGGGTGGGGTGGGGTGGGGGGGGGAGAGGGCAGGGAGAGCTAGTGCTCCAGTAAGGGAAATATTGTGGGGGCTCTGCCCCATGTACACTTGTGCACACCCAGGGTGGAGGTGAGGGTCAGAACCAGAGGGGCCGGAGCAGCTATCGTGTGGCCAAGAATTGGTCTGGAGAGCAGACAGCAGGACCCAGAGTGGCTGAAATGGGTCTAAAAATAGTTAGGAACCCCAGGACCATCTGTTCCAACCTAGAGCCAGCTGGTTTCCTTCCCACTCTCATAGGTGCTGGAACTAGGGATGCTGGGGGTGCAGCCACACCCCCTGGCTTGAGGTGGATTCCATTATAAGAACATAAGAACGGCCATACTGGGTCAGACCAAAGGTCCATCTAGCCCTACATCCTGTTTTCCAACAGTGGCCAATGCCAGGAACTTCAGAGGGAATGAACAGAATAGATAATCATCAAGTGATCCATCCCTTGTCACCCATTCCCAGCTGCTGGGCAACAGAGGCTAAGGACGCCATCTCTGCCCATCCTGGTTAATAGCCATTGATGGACCTATCCTCCATGAACTTATCTAGTTCTTTTTTGAACCCTGCTATAGTCTTGGCCTTCACAACATCCTCTGGCAAGGAGTTCGAGAGGTTGACTGTGCGTTGTGTGAAAAAATACTTCCTTTTGTTTGTTTTAAACCTGCTGCCTATTATTTTCATTGGGTAACCCCTAGTTCTTGTGTTATGAGGAGTAAATAACACTTCCTTATTTAGTTTCTCCACACCAGGCATGATTTTATAGACCTCTGTCATATCCCCACCTTAGTTGTCTCTTTTCCAAGCTGAAAAGTCCCAGTCTTATTAATCTCTCCTCATATGGAAGCCATTCCAGACCCCTAATCATTTTTGTTGCCCTTTTCTGAACCTTTGGTGATCCCAATATAATTCTATCCAGGGTTTACAGTTTGTTTCAATGGCTCTCAGCTCCCCAACTATAAAAATTGTCCCAGCCCCCCAGTCCCTCCCACATCACTGGGACTCAGCACCTCCCTTCAGTCCCCCTCTTATCCCGCCGCCTCCCACTATTCTCAGGGAGCTCCCGCCCTGCCTTGTGGATGCCGAGCACTTTCTGAAAGACAGCCATCTCACGCTGGACACCCTAATAACTGAGACACTCTGAATCTCTGGGAAAAACTTGGCAGAACTTTCCTCACCATCGCTTTGATTCTATAAAAACCGGAAATGAGCAACTGTCCAAATCTGGTCTCAGAAACAAAATAGTTTCCAAGCTGAGGCCTCGTCTATCCGATTCCAGGCAGGAGGAAAGACACCCTTGGAAAAGAGGGGTTTACAATGGAAAAGTTGACACGACCTTCAGCTGGAGCGTCTCGGGGAATGCGGGGGTTGCTGGAATAAATCTCTCCACTGCTTCTTGGAGGGGGTCAGAATGAGAGATTCACTTTCCATATCAAGTGTCATTCGTTGAAAGCCTTCTGGAGATAAAGCGGGCTAAAGGGTTAAGGGGCTGAAGAAGACACTGTAATTCTCCTCAATGAGGAACAGATGTTGTTTGGCATTTTGAAAGTGCCTGATTTCCTGCTCACCTTTCTGATACTGTGAATTGTTAACCGGAGGGACGATGAGACGTTACTGAACATGCAGCTTCTTCTCTATCATCTCGGCTGGTTCTCCAATAACATGAACAAGCAAAACAGTCAAGGCATATTAGTAATAGTATGGCCAGATCCAGATCCTCAGCTGGTGTAAATAAGCGTCACTCCATTGATAAACCAGAGCAGCTGCTCTGATTTACAGCACATGGGATCTTCAGTCCATAGACGTTATTTTATAGAGTGTCACTCCTATCGACATATCACAATGGACCTTTTGCAGGTAGTTTCAAAATTATGTCATGTAGTTATTTATATGGCATGTGAGGCCCGGTCCTCAAGTGCTGGGACTTGGGTTAGTGCCATTGACCTGGCTGGAGCTGTGACAAGGTACACAAGCTGAAGATCTGGCCCGTTATATCCAGGGGAATTAGAATGGAACAGCAGGAGAAGGACAGAAAGTGGTGCATTGTGGAGTGTGGCTGTCTTCCAGTGAGTCTGGTGGGGAGGGTAGCACAGTGGTTTGAGCATTGACCTGCTAAACCCAGGGTTGTGAGTTCAATCTTTGAGGGGACCATTGAGGGATCTGGGGCAAAAATTGGGGATTGGTCCTGCTTTGAGCAGGGGGTTGGACTAGATGACCTCCTGAGGTCCCTTCCAACTCTGATATTCTATGATTTTATGACATTAAGAAGCATAAACAAGGGAGAAAAGAGGGATTGTCAGATGGGGGTTGTAGAGAGGCAGGCAGGTAATGATGAGGAGAGAGATAACAGGGTGTTCAGCAGACAAGAGGTGCGATCGAGAGGGCTCTGACACCAAAATAGTCAGGATGGGCATAGAGCAGGTGCTAGGCAAATTGAAGCTGCAAGGAAGGGAGGGGAGAGTTTTAAAGCTGTAGAACGGCATGAGATGTTTGCAGCAAAATCCCGCCACTAGCCACATCCATCTGACTTCAAACTAAGAAGTCAGACAAGTTTGAAGGCTGGAAAGGAAATGGTTAAAGCCAGGAGCTCTCCCTTGGCTCTGCTAGGGATTAGTTCTAGTAAACAATAACACCCAACTCTTACACAGCACCTTTCATCAGTAGATCTCAAAGCTCTCCACAAAGGAGGTCAGTATCATCCCCCTTTTAGAGATGGGCAAACTGAGGTGCAGAGAGGGGAAGTGATTTGCCCAAGGTCACCAAGCCGGCCAGCGGCCAAGCTGGGAATAGAGCCCAGGTCTCCTGAGTTCCAGTCCAGTGCAGTAGCCAAATAGTCAGGCCTCTGGCTGGGACACCACTGACTCCAGCTGGGCACCAATATCAGCAGATGCTTTTGCAATGGTTGGACAATTTTCCCTAAAGCAACTAGTGATTCTGGCATAGTGCGGAGACCAACAGGGGGCCTGACTTAACAGAAAATGCTGAACATTCTCACTCCAACAATCATGCTTTTAAGTCTTTGAACAGCCAAAAAAATGGAGGCGGCCAAAGTCACTTCTGTAACTCTTGGCCCCAATCTCCCTCTGCTTACGGTTCTGTCTGTTAAAAAGGGGATCCATAATAATACTTGTCTTCTCAACAGGGCGAGAAGGGTGGGGAGACTCATTTTATTAGCATTCACTAAGTGCTGTAAGATGCTGGATGGAAGTACAAGGCATTGTTATGGCCATCAGTGGGTTGGCTCATTTCACCAACCTGGGCCTAATCATGAATGAACCTGGGGCTTTTTTACTATGGGAACTGCCCCCAAATTGTGTAAAATTCTATTCAAAGCAGGAGAAACTTGGCTTCAAATGGGGCTCGGTTGGTGATTTAAGATTAGGTCAGGCCCCAGACTTTATGTGACATTTGCGTCCCACAAGCCTCCATGGATCGAAACGAAAGGCACCGCTCATACAACTCTCTGCAGCCAGATCCCCCCCAGGCTTCACCAAATGGCTGCCTCTCACTGGGCCACATCCAGCACATTAGCCTCCTTACTGAAAACAGCTGGGGTCCCTCCCTCCACCAACTGGAACCATGTTATAAGTGGAACAGGGGACAAACGTGCTGTACTTGGGTCCTGTGACATGGCTGCATATTTAGGATGGGAGTGTTAAAAGTACTTAGCATTAGCCTAACTCTGCTCCCTTTGAAACCAATGGAAAAACTCCAATTGACTTCAACAGGAGCTAAGAGCTTCTGAAAATTCCCCTTGTAGGAAAATCCCTGTAATGCCCAGGCTTTCTATATTGGTAAACCTGGTAAACTAAGTATCTTGGTGTCTTTTTCACTGCACCCATTTCGTTTGGTTCATCCATGCCCTTTATCTGCTTTTATTTTCCTCAGACATGTGTAACACTGAACTGCACTGTTAAATAGGTCCTTATCACATGAATACAAGATATTCGGCTTTATAAATATATTTTAAACATCTCCTTTGATTTATTGTGTCTTGCTAACCTTTGTGACAATAGCCAGTAAACACATTACCCTAAGATTCAGGAATTTCCCTCAAAAGTCCTCTCTATTTAAAGAAATGTTGGGAAATGTCCAGGTAATTTCCCATGTCAGCACCTCTTTGCTTGTGTCCAGTAGAGATGCAGCTCATCTCTCATGGACACTTCATATTTCCCAAAAATATTGTGACAAAGTTCCTCCTCTGCCTTGGCGGGTCCTGTGCTTATTGACAGATTTGCTTGCCTCAGAGATTCACGGCAGCCCTTAGCTTGGCCACTTTTGCTAGTGGCTCAAACCTGTGATTCTCTCAGCTAACCTCATCACTGGCCAGCATGGGAAAAAAGAAAGGAGAACAATCCCCGCAGTCTCTGCTGATCCACCATGTGGGTCAGGGAACAGCCCAGAGACCTTCCCCTCTGGTGGAACCCACAGTCCAGGTCAACTCCTCCTGTGTCTGATCAGGAGTTGGGAGGTTTGGGGGGAACCCGGGCCCGCCCTCTATTCCGGGTTCCAGCCCAGGGCCCTGTGGAATGCAGCTGTCTAGAGTGCCTCCTGGAACAGCTACAACTCCCTGGGCTACTTCCCCATGGCCTTCTCCCAACGCCTTCTTTATCCTCACTATAGGACCTTCCTTCTGGAGTCTGATAATGCTTGTACTCCTCAGTCCTCCAGCAGTACGCCTTCTCACTCTCAGCTCCTAGTGCCTCTTGCTCCCAGCTCCTGTCACAATATATAATTCCAGTAGTCTAAAAATCCTTCCACTTTCTGTTCAGGTCACCCACTCACTGGCTCCAACTCCCTGCTTATGAGCTCATCATTTACACCAGCATCTGTTAATATACAACCAGATTCTCCCATCATTATTCACCTGGAGTAGTACCTGATTCTGCAACCAGTCTAAATGAAGCCAGTGGCTCTGCTCATGGAATGAGGTATTACTTTGAGGAAGGAAGGCAGAATTTGGCCCTTATCAGCAAGCAAGGTTGCATTTCTTACCTTTGTCTGTGGCCTGATCCTGCAACCTGGAGTACGTAGACAAATGCACTGAAGTTAACAGGGCTCTACAGGTCCACCTGCATGGTACAGTTTGAAGGACCAGGATCATGACCTAGATGTGAAAAGAAAAGGAGTACTTGTGGCACCTTAAAGACTAACCAATTTATTTGAGCATGAGCTTTCGTGAGCTACAGCTCACTTCATCAGATGTATACCGTGGAAACTGCAGCAGACTTTATATACACACAGAGAATATGAAACAATACCTCCTCCCACCCCACTGTCCTGCTGGTAATAGCTTATCTAAAGTGATCATCAGGTGGGCCATTTCCAGCACAAATCCAGGTTTTCTCACCCTCCACCCCGTTGATCCGGCCCACCTGTTGATCACTTTAGATAAGCTATTACCAGCAGGACAGTGGGGTGGGAGGAGGTATTGTTTCATATTCTCTGTGTGTATATAAAGTCTGCTGCAGTTTCCACGGTATACATCTGATGAAGTGAGCTGTAGCTCACGAAAGCTCATGCTCAAATAAATTGGTTAGTCTCTAAGGTGCCACAAGTACTCCTTTTCTTTTTGCGAATACAGACTAACACGGCTGTTCCTCTGAGACCTAGATGTGGGCACTCAGGTCTAATGGTCAGAACCAGTGGGGTAGCCAGGCCTAGCGGTTAGATCGGAGCAGAGCCAGAGTCAAGAATCAGGGCCATGGGTCACCCGGCAACGTAGCTGAGAGCAGAGCAGAGCAGAGGGTCAGAGCCAGGGCTCAGAAGCCAAAGGCCAGAGCCAAGGGTGAGCTAGAGCCATGGTCAGGAAACACCGCAGAGGGGTCCGAGCCAGCGGTGTTATGGATGGCAAAGGGCCGGAAGTGGAGCAGGAACAGGAAGCAAGATCAAGTCCAGCAGCAGCATGAAGCACACTGAGCAGCCCGGAAGCTCTAGCTGCTGCTGGCTGAAGTGGCAGCTTAGCTTTCCCCCTCACCAATGAGGAAGTGCAGTCAATCAGGCAGCCCGAGCCAGGATCTGCTGAGGCCAGTACTTTGCTAGAAGACTGATTTTTTGCAGCTGGCTCCCTGAGAGGAATTGATCAAAAGTAAGTCAATGGAGTTACACTGATTCTGAACTGGAGTAAGGGGAGAATCTGGCTGTTGGTTTACAGGCCAGGGGTGAAATTCTGCTCTCACACCAAGCCAAATGCAAAGTAACTTCATCGACTTAGGTAAAGTTACTCCAGATTTACACCAGCCTCTATGAGATCAGAATTTGGCCCCTCCGGATTTACACCTCTGTAACTCAGGGCACAGCAGAGCAGAGCCCCCATTAGGGGTTTTCAAATGCACCCAGACTGCTTGTCTCAGTCATGAGCAGCAGGCTAGGGGAGAGAGATGTACAAAGAAACCCACTCTGTACCTTTCACTAAGTCAGAAATGAAACCGCTTTTCACCGGCATTGTTTTCTCGGGGTCTTTTTGCTTGTGGACCATCACACCAGGTTAGCACAGAGCTGCAGGGAATCACCCTCTGGCCTGATATTTCAAAAAAAGGGTGCCAGATCCTGAGCTGATGTAAACTGGCAAAAACCCGTTGGCTTTGCTGTTTAAAGGAGAGACGCAGCCTGGGGTTTCTGAGCCCAAAGAGTTAATCGCGGAAGCAGGCTCTGTTGCTACAGTGGAGGAAATGACAGTAGTAAAAAGTATTTCACAAAGTTCAGGACCCCTTCCAGTCAGACCGATATTTTCGTTATGTTTTAATACCCACATGAGCATTTTGTTTAACTCAGCCTGTTGGGAGAGGAAGGGACTTCCTCAAAAGTAATGTTAGACAGTTTCTCACTCTGGCTCAGACCCGTTCGATTTGATTCCACCAACAGAGGAACCGTCGGTATTTCCTGACACTTACCCACATTGCTGGGTCTTCATATTTCTCTGCTGAAATAACCCCCTCCCTCTGCTCGGGCACAGACAGAGACTACTCTGCGTAGTTCAGGGGAAATGTAACGCAAGTAACCCAAACAGCGTCTCGCTTTTCTTTAACCTGAGTAGCTGCATGGACAGAGAAAGCAGATGCCTCTGCATCATAGAATCACAGAATATCAGGGTTGGAAGGGACCTCAGGAGGTCATCTAGTCCAACCCCCTGCTCAAAGCAGGACCAATCCCCAATTTTTGCCCCAGATCCCTTAATGGCCCCTTCAAGGATTGAACTCACAATCTTGGATTTAGCAGGCCAATGCTCAAACCACTGAGCTATCCCTCTGCCTCCTCTTCTTTATGGTCTGTGATGGTTGATAGGGGATGCGGACCGATCTCAGTGCAGCAGAAACTGATGGGCACACAGCGTGTTTGTGGGAGGAATCTGCAGTCCTTACCTATGCAGTAGTTGGGCTCTGCATAAACCTGAGAGAGGGGATGGGGATGGAGGAGATTCAGGGGCCACAATCTCCTGTGTCATTACCTGAGCTACTATTTTATCCCAGGGGCTAGCACAGCAGCCATGGAAGGGCTGTGGAGCTGCCCCAGGCCCTTCCCACAGGGGCTCAGAAGGGTACAGCTCCCCCCACAGAGTCCCCTAATTCAGAATGTGTGCGGTGCGTGTGCTTGCATGTTTCAAGCATCTGAGTTTGTCCTACCTCTTCTTTTATTGGAGGCAGTGCTGCCTAGTGGATAGAGCACTAGACTGGGGCTCTGACCGGGGATCTATTCCTGGTTCTGCCACTAGCCTGGGGAGTGACCTTGGGCATTTCATCTCCCCGTGCCCCAGTTTCCCCCACTGAATAACGCTACCTACCTCCTTTGCAAAACGCCTTGTGATCTATGGATGAAAAGTGCTATATAAGTGCTAGGTATTTGCAAGTGTGCAAATTACAAAACTCAAGGTCCTGTACAAACCCGCGTCATTCAAATGTCCCTCTTTACATACATAATCAGTGCCAAGCACTTAATTACACAGAGAAAAGTCATCTCGCCCCATTAGGGTAATCTCACTTTTCCTGCATGGAAGCAGGAGGGTGAGAGATTGGCTTTGTGGCCCCATTCCAACCCCTTCTGGGGTTGTTGAGGGCTCCACCCAAGGCAGGATCATCACGGGGTGGAACGCAGGTGGGCAGTAGGCCCATGGTGCAGTGAGCAAAGCAGCAGCCAGAGGAATGCATGTTCTATTTGGATCCAGCGGAGGAGACAGAGGCAGGAGGAGCTGATTTAAGCCCAGGTGTCTGCCGTGGTGGCTTGATTGTTCTGGCAGCAGACAGAAATTGAACGAAAGTGAGGCTGTGCGACTAAGTGCAGAGGGACCAAACCATTTGAAGTCACGGGATGTTACACCTTTCACCACCCTGGTGTAGTTTTGCACTAAAAGAGAAAGCCCTGGCAGCAGTTGAGGGACTCAGCAAGGGGGACCTTGTGGAGTTCTCCTCCCCTTAGCTATTGCCAGCAGGTTTTAACGTGGGAGGGCTGATCGTGCTTCTGATAATTACTATGTAGTGGGAAGGCAAATTAAAAAATAAGTACCTATAAAGTTGCTGAGAGTAGAGACCTAATTATCTCTGTCATCTAAGCTTCATTGCAGGTGATATGGAAATTCCTTTTGGGGCTACTAAATGCAATTACTCAGAAATCTGCAGAGAGATGTCATCACTCTGTAATCACCCTGCATTTATTTGCCAGTCAGACTCATTAAGTACCATGTCATTAAACAGTAGTTACCTGCTATCCTGCGTTCCGCCACTTAAATCGCCACTGACATTTATTGAGAATGAAAGCTGCCCTGGATCCCCAAAGGGGACACTGCAGCCATTGGGGGATTAAATCTCCCTAGACACAAATGACACGACAGACTGGTGGTTCCCAGTTGCTTTGTGATTTTGCACCAGTTGATGGCATTAGACTGGGGCTCCTCATTTCCCATTCATCGAGCTGTGGAACGCTGCTCCAATTCCAGTCTTGTGAGCTACATGATGGGATAAGGGGCTGCAAAAACAAGCCAAGGTCGGTGAGAGCACACATACCTCTCCTGGAAATGGCTGCAGTGAGGCACTGGGTGTTTAGCAGGGTGTCCAGTTCCCGGTCTGATCTGAGAGGTGCCAAATGCATGCTGCAAGATATTATGTGCCCTCAGAGTGCATTAAAACCAATAGGCTCTGTCCTGAGAGGTGTCCTGCCCTTTGCTGGATCATGCCTCAGGATCAGAAGGAGGACCCCTGAGAACCATTCACAACAGCTGGAAGCTGCTATGAGTCTTCCGTTGGGAATGGTGCTGCTGCAATAGCCCCAGTGGTTATTATGGCATAGCGCCATCTTCTGGGCACCAAATATATCTAAAAGGAAGGTCGAGAGAGGTCAGCGGAAGTAGGCTAGAAAGAGACATGGAAACAGACAGGGAATGGGAACTGTCTGAGGGAACAACTAAATCCAGTCGCATCCATTATGTTCCTGATCCAATAGTGTAATAGTGTAATTCACTGAAACTTTAGAGTCCCTGCTTGCTCAGGAATACTACAGCAATTGTGGCAATAACGCACACTTGCCTGGAGAGCCTCTTTTTAAAATTACTGTAAAAACAAAACAAAATATCCCCCCTAAAGTATAGTTGTGGCCCCCAAAGCAAATAATTCATGATTAATATTTCCATCCCATTCTTAACTCACCCTGCATTGTCTATGTCTTCAGGAATAGCTAGAGGCCAAATTCTGTCCTCAGTGATGTTGGTGCAATCCCATGGATGCTTTGATTCCAAGGGACACAAGTGTCACTGGTGGCACAATCAGGCCCAACATGTTTGCATAACATCATTGATCTATTACTATTATTATTGATTATTATTTGTATGATGGTAGCACCTAAGAATCCCAGTCATAGGCCAGGACCCCATTTGCTAGGTACTGTACAAACATAGAACACCACCAACAAAGACAGTCCCTGCTCCAAAGAGTTTACAGTCTAAGTACAATATAAGAGACAACAGATGTATACAGACAGACAGACTGGGGAGTACAAGAAACCAGTGTGGTAATATTGGTCAGCATGACCCCTGCAATATATGTTCCAGTGAAATTACAGGTTCAGTGCAGGAATCGCTGGGTGAAATTCTATGGCCTGGGTTATACAGAGGGTCAGACTAGAGGATGACAGTGCCTCTGGCCTTAAAATCTATGAATACCAAAGCATAAGAAAACAAGTTGAAGATAAGCCTTGTGCACTAACTTTGCATTTCCTTCAGGAGGAGACAGGACCATGCAGGGAACCGTAATGAGGTACAGAGCCTTCCATTTCTACCTGTGCAGGTTGGTAGTGACCAAAAGCTGTTACCATCTGATGGCTCTTGGGGACCTTATATGAAAGCAGTAGGTGATCTCAGTTGAGTCTTCTTAGGGCCTGACCCAAAGCCTGTTGAAGAAATTTCCATTAACTTCAACAGGCTTTGGATTAGGCCTTTAGGCCCAGATCCTCAAAGATATTAGTTGCCTAACTCCCCATGGGCATTAGCTACCTAAATACCTATAAGGATCTGGGCCTTAGTGGATAAGCATCCAATCAGAATCAAACTGTCCATCTGATGCTATTTGCTGTCAATCTGATGCATTCAGTTTAACCTTCCTCTCTCCTCCCTCCAACACACAGGCCTGTTGATGTCTGAATGTCTTACTCTGTTTGAAAAACAGCGAAAACCAGTGACACCCTTTTCAAAGCAGCAGTGCAAATGGGTACCAGGGTAGTGAAAGACACTTGAAACTTTTTTGAAACAGCGTTACAGCAAGTACAAATTGGATTTCCTCAATAAAAGTCTCTCATCAACTAGCCACATCCTTACCCCAGGGAGACGTTCCCTGTAAACAGCTCACATTCTTGTGTTGTTGTTGTTTTATCTTTAACAGTCTCGTACCGTATCTTGTCAAGATGTCAGCACTACAAATACGTTGACATTTTTAGTGCAGTGTTTGGATTGCAGGTTGGATTTTTCAGTCCTCCGTGCCCATATAAGTCGGTCTACAATACTTAATTTCTATCTGAGATCCTTCACTTCTATTACAAACAGATCCAGCACTTGGGAGATAAATTTTGTGGTAACAGTTTGGACTTTTTTATGAACCACCTGCAAGTTTTCTGCAAACAACATGTTTTATGGGAGCTCAAGGCAATGTTCACCCATCAAGACCTGACAGTAAGAGGAGGATGAATGAGGCCTTATCTCAGACACACATGTAACCTTCTGTGTCCCCTGGCCTGACCTCCCTCTGCACTCATTTATGAAAATGATTCATCTTTAAAGAGCTTCCTCGTTCTGCCTGGAGGCAGTAGATCTTTCTGTGCTGGACTTGTGTAGGCCGAGGTTATAAACTTCAGTATGGAAAGCATATATGAGGGCTTAATTATGAACATTAGGCAAAAAGAATGAGTACAGTATATAAACACTTAAAGGGATACTAACAGGTTAATAAGTAGGGAGTTAAAAAAAAAAGAAAGAAAAGAAAAAGAAAAAACAACCCTCCAACGGTTCGTATCTTTGTTCCAAATAATAACTTAGATTACCCAAACTGAAAGAATTTCTCAAAATCCAGTTCAGTTTTCATTGTATGTGCTGCCTGCTTTATATCTTGCTTTTCGTTTTGGAGACTGAAAATTAATTAATCAATTTCTAGTCAGTGTCACTTCCTGCTTCTCAGGCCTTCAGAGTGATGTGAACCATAGCTTCAAATTGAGCACTTTTTAGGGTTTATTTATGTATTTCAATTTCAATAAAAATTAAAAGACCAAGGCTCTAGGCACCCTCGACAATGTAATTAAATGAACAATGTGATTAAATCTCAACAGCATTAAAAGATTAGTTCAACAGGAACTTAGCCAGCCACCTACCAAACTCCTTTCTACTTCTTCATCATTATGGGAAGCATACCCTTCTCCAGAAACCCTAACAAATGGCTGAGAAATGCCCATCCAAATGCCAAAAGTGCATTTAAAAAAAACATTTGCTGGTGACACTCCTGCCAGCTTCTGACTCAGCAATGACCTGTTCATGTTTCTTGCAATCAGGCAGTTTTTCTAGTAAATTAGGTCCTGACCCTCAAGGTATTAAGGTTCCTAATTCCATAGATTGGAGTTAAGTCTTAAATCCTTTTGAGGATCATGAAACACTGAACAAGTGTCGCTAATATTCACCAGCTTTGGGACAGTGACTGTACTCTTTCGATTTTCTTTTCATTCTAATTGTTCATCACACTGCACCTATGTCCCACTGGACTATTTAACCCTGGAAACAATGGCAAAAATTATACTTGGCATAGCAACATGCCTTGACCAAATAAAACTATGTTGAACTGAAGTTAAGGTTGGGATAAGTTAAGGATAAAAACACTGCAGGGATGTTATAATTATGCCCAAATCAAGAACTGTAAAATCAGGAAATTCAGAGCTATGATTAAACTTTTAAAAAATCCAATGTATTAAGGTATGGAAATGTACAGTTAAGGCACCTAAACAACCTTAACTCTGCCCTATAGTGACACCAAGAAATAAACATACCATTAGTAGTGTGATATAGTGTTTGAAGTTGTAAATTAAATGAAAAATATTTAAAAGACTCAATCTATTTAGTGTCCTCCCCCCCACAGTGTTACAGTTTTTATTGAATACAAAATTTGACAAATTTGAGGTATGTTTGGGGGTGTGTGTGCCTTATTCATCTGTTTGGTATTGATGACACTCGAGCCCAGATCCTCATCGGTATTTAGGTGCCTAACTCCCATTGAAATACTTTTGAGGATCTGGGCCTCAGTAAATATCACAAGGTGACTGTAGTGGTCCCTCACTCTCCAGTGGGGAGGGAGGCCACTCTGCCTTGTATTGAGTGGAACCTTCGGGCTCGGGTCGCGGGGCCAAGCTGTAAGTAGTCTATAGTTCTGGGTCTGTCTGACAGAGGCAAACAAACAACAATAGTCTGGAGCTCTAGCCCTTTGGGTAGGGACAAGCAGGGAGCAGGCTGTAGCCTAAGCCTCCTGGCTAAGGCAGCCAGCAAACGCTCAGTTCTGAATTTGGGTAGGGATGAGCACCCACACAGTCTAGGGGCTCCAGAAGGGATGAGCACCCACATAGTCTAGGGGATTGTCATAAATATAAAGGGAAGGGTAAACACCTTTAAATCCCTCCTGGCCAGAGGAAAAACCCTTTCACCTGTAAAGGGTTAAGAAGCTAGGATAACCTCACTGGCACCTGACCAAAATAACCAATGAGGAGACAAGATACTTTCAAAGCTGGAGAGGAGAGAAACAAAGGTTCTCTCAGTAAGTGTGTTGCTTTTGCCGGGACCAGAGCAGGAATGCAGGTCAGAACTCCTGTAAAGGGCTAATAAGCAATCTAGTTAGATATGCGTTAGATTCTGTTTTGTTTAAATGGCTGATAAAATAAGCTGTGCTGAATGGAATGGATATTCCTGTTTTTGTGTCTTTTTGTAACTTAAGGTTTTGCCTAGAGGGATTCTCTATGTTTTGAATCTGATTACCCTGTAAAGTATTTACCATCCTGATTTTACAGAGGTGATTCTTTTACTTTTTCTTCAATCAAAATTCTTCTTTTAAGAACCTGATTGCTTTTTCATTGTTCTTAAGATCCAAAGGTTTGGGTCTGTATTCACTTATGCAAATTTGTGAGGATTTTTATCAAGCCTTCCCCAGGAAAGGGGGTGTTGGGTTTGGGATGATTTTCGGGGGAAAGACGTTTCCAAGCGGGCTCTTTCCCTGTTATATATTTGTTAGATGCTTGGTGGTGGCAGCAATAAGGTCCAGTGGCAAAAGGTAAAATAGTTTGTACCTTGGGGAAGTTTTAACCTAAGCTGGTAAAAATAAGCTTAGGGGGTTTTTCATGCAGGTCCCCACATCTGTACCCTAGAGTTCAGAGTGGGGAAGGAACCTTGATAGGGATCCACTAGGGGTGAGAGCCCCAGCCGAGTCTAGTGTCCTAGCTTGGCAGACGGTAGATTGATGCAGGCCTCCTGGCCTACAGTGTGGAATCGGCCATCCAAGGGATAGGGTGGCTGGGGAAGGGGGATGCGGGCCCGCCCAACTCCACCGCCTCCCAGCCCAGGGTCCTAACAGCAGCGGAGTGGTCCACTACTGGATCAGCGGGGATTCAGCTGCAACACACTGACCTAGAAGCAGTCAGCTACGTAGCCGACAGTCGTCGGCTGCCCCAGGGCTACTTCCTACCTCCCCAGGGTTTGGTACCTCTGGGATTCACAGGTCCTCTGGCTCATCTGGGTACACATCATATGGTAGTCCTGGCAACTCCCCTTCTGGGTACGTCTCCTCCAGGGGCAGGGTGTTGCAGAGCACAGATTTAGCTCCCGGCTCATTTCCTTCCCTGACTCCTGATCAACTGAGCTCCCTTTTTTTTTTCCACTGAGTGCATCCCATGAAGTGAGCTGTAGCTCACGAAAGCTTATGCTCAAATAAATTTGTTCGTCTCTAAGGTGCCACAAGTCCTCCTTTTCTTTTTGCAAATACAGACTAACACGGCTGCTACTCTGAAACCTGAGCTCCCTTTATATTTCCTGTCCTGCCCTAGTACTTCTGGTGAGCGGGGCGGGGTGGGTTTGGCTCCACCCATCAAGGGAAGTGTAGTGACCCCTCGCTCTGCAGTCCAGAGGGAAGCCACTTTGCCTTGCTACGGTGACCAATGGCAACCTATGGATTATTCACAAAATATCTAATATTAGTATTTGGTAGTCAAATTTAGAGATTGGTCACCCAGGTCACATGGTTTTGTTTATGGTACCTGAATGGATAAAGAGGAGGAAGGTCTGAATACACCTCATCCAGTTTGTCATAGGGAAAAGGAAGGACTCAGGGGAAAGGGAGAGAGAGAGAGAGAGAGTCAGCAGGAGATAAGAAAGAAGCAACATGCTTATGGAGCAGCACTAGTGGATCAACCACATGTGTTCACTGTTCAATAAGCTGGAGCAGTTGTGAAGGTTCACACATTTGCAAATACCAAAGGTTCTGCCTACAGATGAATAGGACTGAAGCTGGATTCTACTGTATTCTATGCAGGTTCTTATACTTCACCCATCACAATGACATTGAAGTTCCTTCCTGGAGTTCATTAAGTTACATGACTAGCATCTAGCATGCATGATTATTTTCCTAGTATTTGACCAGCACTGATTTTAACCGTGTGTTTTGGTCAAATAATTTGATTTTTCACTTCTCCAAATAAGCTGCTCTAAAGTATACCTGAAGATTCCTTTCCTAGTGCCTTTCCTTTACCACATTAGAGTAACAATCTTTCATGTAAGTGGTCCACCTTGAAAAGCGTGTGTCAAGATGGACTATTGAGATGCCAGCATGCCACTCCCGTCCAGTGGAGGAGACAGATGCAAGCTTATTTTAGCTTTGTGGTTTAAAAACACTGACTTTTGATCTAAGATGTGGAGGAGTGTCGGACCAGGAGTTCTATGGGGAACTGTGGTAAGGCAGCTGGCTCAATGAGTTAACTTCTGTTTGTAGACCACCTAGCACAATGGGGTCCTGGTCCATGACTGGAGTTCCTAGATGCTATGGCAATACAAATAATTATTAATAATAATTAATAATTAATAACAATAATTAATAATAACAACTTCAGAAAAGCTGGACCAGATGGTGTAATTGGTGTAATTGGCATGGCTCCATTGATTTTTTACAAAAGCTCAGGATCTGGCCTTCTTTGTTCAAGAATCAGTATAGAATATCCCATTCCTAATGGTGCTCGTGAGCTGACTTAGTCCCTGTTAATCTGCACACCAACAGAAGGCTTGCGATTTCTTTGGTTCAGCCATCATACCCGTGTTGCACACTGATATTACTTTGAGTGACGCTCAGAATCAGGAATCGCATTACAAAAAGGGACATAGCCAAGGGCGGTTTTTTTAGGGACTCAATAGTCTCTTACTATTTTGGTGTTCGTGAAAAGCAAGCGCCCCAGAGTAGTGATTACTCCTGAACTGGGCAGATGCAATGGAAACTGATCCATCGACACCCCCCCAGCTCTGTTTTGCACCATCCCAGCTACAGTGCTCTTTCTCATGGGGAAAGACCGTGGAGTATTGCGCCACACTGCCTCGTCCTTCTGTGATGTGCCCAAACATCCATTAAGTCTGGCTTGAGGCTGACCGTTGGACTAATTTCACTTGTCTGACCTGAATTCCTTCTTTCATGTTGTGATTGTATTTATATTTGTATTTTTTTTTTCAGATTGAACGCTCCCTGGACTTTGAACAACTCTTGTTCTCACTTATTGGCATAGTTACAGCATTCCACTGGCAAGACAACTCCCTCCAGAAATTCCCAGAGCTTGGAACACAGCTTCCTCCCTCTCCACCTACGGTAGCTATGAAGCACATGCTGTACTATGCACACACATTCAGACCAGGGCTAACCTAAGTGGGCTGAGGCAGCCAGACCTGATAATAGCCCAGGACTCGATATAACAACACCGTGGAACCTGGAGAGGTTATGGAAAGTTGTAGTTTGCCCCAAGGGCTTTTTATTGGGAAGGGAGGGGAAACTGCAGCAGGGTTAGAACCAAGGTACCAACTGTGCCACCGAGACATTCGTTTTGGGCACCCCCAGGTTTTTTGTGTTGCCCGACTCGAGACACCTGAAGCTAAACTCAGCTTTTCTATCCCATGGGTGTATATCACTCACTCCATCAGATTTAATTGTGCAGGCAGCTCTGACTCTGGCACCACCGAGTTAATTTATCCCATAAAATGAGGAAGCCTGAAGGACCAGGGGATTGGCTAACAAGGCTTCCAGCCTATGCAGATGTGGGAGAACAGCAGTGCAGGCTGGAACTTGTTTGCCACATTAGCTAGCTTCAGAGCCAGCTGTCAGAAAATGTAGAGGGGCGGGGTGGGGTGGGGGGTGGGAAGAAAGGGGAAAATATTCCCAGTTGCATTTCTTCAAATGCAGGCAGTGCTTCCCAGGGGATAGCAAACTGGCTTGGGATATCTGGGTTCTAAGCCTGTTTTTTTCCACCGTGTTGCCTCATTTTCATGCACCCTACTGCTAAGCTGTGGTAGGAAAGGCTGGTTGCAGTATGTCTAGCCCTGCCAAAAGCAAGTTGTACCAGAAACGAAAGGCTTTCTTGAAGGATTTCCAGCCAGTTTTCAAAGATCCAATACATTTGGATCATTCATTGAACTCTTTGGCTAAACATCCACACATATGAGTATTCTACTAAAGGAACCTGAGCCCCAGAATATGTGGGGTGGGTTTGTCACTGGCCCTACCTGTCTGTGCAGGGCAGTAAGGCAGTGAACCAGGCCCTCTTTGCACAGGCTGCCTGCATCACTAGCAAGGTGGGGAGAGAAGGTTCTTCGGAGCTGTTCCTTCTTCCTCCCACAGCTGTTTCTTCCCCTCACAGGTCCAGGGGAGATGAGCAGGAAATAGAGCCTTGATTTTGATCCCTGCATACATTAGCCAGTGCATGGAGGGGAAGTAGTTTGCTTCTGGGGTGCGTCTGTTGCAGATTACTGGCCCCCGGAGGAAGAGAGGAATCAGGGAAAGAATGATTGACAGCTGAAGTTCCTTTCCAGGTCTGCTCCTGGAATGGTGGTGTGATGTGTTACCCCTTGCTCATGGCTAGAGGTACGGGCACACGCTAACCCTCTGTGAGCAACTGTCTGAGCCATCACTATTGTACCTGATTGCTTAAGTTGCTTTTCCTGCCTTAATTGGAATCCAAGGACCATAATAATGATCTGAGATTTTTCAAGTGAAGAAGAAGTGACTGGGTGGTTTAGTAATGTCAGTGACCATAACCAATTCATGGGGCGAGTGATCGATCAGTGAGTGCTTGGGAATGCCATGTCTCAGGAATTATGAGGTGGTTAGCTGTCTTGAAAACATACCGTTGAAGCAATCGGAGGATAACATCTAAATCTGCTTATCGAAACCACTATCAGGAAGAGCTGACAAAAAATAGACGGTATGTTTATTAAAAGATCAGTTCTCTTTGTTAACTTAGGTTCAAATTATATAGCCAGTAGACACTTATGTGTTATCTCATTGAGATATCAGTGACACTGTATTACAACATTATAGAGGGCTTTGTAGACTAGTGACAAGGAGCCGAGAGTTTTGCAACTGACATATAATTATCTAATGTACTAGGTGTGCCAAAAATCACTACTCTGGATGGATAAACTGAAAGCACAGAAAGCGAAACAAAAAATACCTGAAGGATTTGCTAAGGGAAGAGAGAAGGAAATAAGGTATCCCTGGAAAACAAATAATCCCCACTGAGGCCTCAATCCAGCAAAGCATTCAGATAAGCAGCAGGATACGGACCCTGGACTTCAGGAAAGCAGACTTCGACTCCCTCAGGGAACGGATGGCCAGGATCCCCTGGGGGACTAACTTGAAGGGGAAAGGAGTCCAGGAGAGCTGGCTGTATTTCAAGGAATCCCTGTTGAGGTTACAGGGACAAACCATCCCGATGAGTCGAAAGAATAGTAAATATGGCAGGCGACCAGCTTGGCTTAATGGTGAAATCTTAGCGGATCTTAAACATAAAAAAGAAGCTTACAAGAAGTGGAAGGTTGGACATATGACCAGGGAAGAGTATAAAAATATTGCTCGGGCATGTAGGAATGAAATCAGGAGGGCCAAATCGCACCTGGAGCTGCAGCTAGCGAGAGATGTCAAGAGTAACAAGAAGGGTTTTTTCAGGTATGTTGGCAACAAGAAGAAAGCCAAGGAAAGTGTGGGCCCCTTACTGAATGAGGGAGGCAACCTAGTGACAGAGGATGTGGAAAAAGCTAATGTACTCAATGCTTTTTTTGCCTCTGTTTTCACTAACAAGGTCAGCTCCCAGACTGCTGCGCTGGGCATCACAAAATGGGGAAGAGATGGCCAGCCCTCTGTGGAGATAGAGGTGGTTAGGGACTATTTAGAAAAGCTGGACGTGCACAAGTCCATGGGGCTGGACGAGTTGCATCCGAGAGTGCTGAAGGAATTGGCGGCTGTGATTGCAGAGCCATTAGCCATTATCTTTGAAAACTCGTGGCGAACTGGGGAAGTCCCGGATGACTGGAAAAAGGCTAATGTAGTGCCAATCTTTAAAAAAGGGAAGAAGGAGGATCCTGGGAACTACAGGCCAGTCAGCCTCACCTCAGTCCCTGGAAAAATCATGGAGCAGGTCCTCAAAGAATCAATCCTGAAGCACTTGCATGAGAGGAAAGTGATCAGGAACAGCCAGCATGGATTCACCAAGGGAAGGTCATGCCTGACTAATCTAATCGCCTTTTATGATGAGATTACTGGTTCTGTGGGTGAAGGGAAAGCAGTGGATGTATTGTTTCTTGACTTTAGCAAAGCTTTTGACACGGTCTCCCACAGTATTCTTGTCAGCAAGTTAAGGAAGTATGGGCTGGATGAATGCACTATAAGGTGGGTAGAAAGCTGGCTAGATTGTCGGGCTCAACGGGTAGTTATCAATGGCTCCATGTCTAGTTGGCAGCCGGTGTCAAGTGGAGTGCCCCAAGGGTCGGTCCTGGGGCCGGTTTTGTTCAATATCTTCATAAATGATCTGGAGGATGGTGTGGATTGCACTCTCAGCAAATTTGCGGATGATACTAAACTGGGAGGAGTGGTAGATACGCTGGAGGGGAGGGATAGGATACAGAAGGACCTAGACAAATTGGAGGATTGGGCCAAAAGAAATCTGATGAGGTTCAATAAGGATAAGTGCAGGGTCCTGCACTTAGGATGGAAGAATCCAATGCACCGCTACAGACTAGGGACCGAATGGCTAGGCAGCAGTTCTGCGGAAAAGGACCTAGGGGTGACAGTGGACGAGAAGCTGGATATGAGTCAGCAGTGTGCCCTTGTTGCCAAGAAGGCCAATGGCATTTTGGGATGTATAAGTAGGGGCATAGCGAGCAGATCGAGGGATGTGATCGTTCCCCTCTATTCGACATTGGTGAGGCCTCATCTGGGGTACTGTGTCCAGTTTTGGGCCCCACACTACAAGAAGGATGTGGATAAATTGGAGAGAGTCCAGCGAAGGGCAACAAAAATGATTAGGGGTCTGGAACACATGACTTATGAGGAGAGGCTGAGGGAGCTGGGATTGTTTAGCCTGCAGAAGAGAAGAATGAGGAGGGATTTGATAGCTGCTTTCAACTACCTGAAAGGGGGTTCCAAAGAGGATGGCTCTAGACTGTTCTCAATGGTAGCAGATGACAGAACGAGGAGTAATGGTCTCAAGTTGCAGTGGGGGAGGTTTAGATTGGATATTAGGAAAAACTTTTTCACTAAGAGGGTGGTGAAACACTGGAATGCGTTACCTAGGGAGGTGGTAGAATCTCCTTCCTTAGAGGTTTTTAAGGTCAGGCTTGACAAAGCCCTGGCTGGGATGATTTAACTGGGAATTGGTCCTGCTTCGAGCAGGGGGTTGGACTAGATGACCTTCAGGGGTCCCTTCCAACCCTGATATTCTATGATTCTATGATTCTATAAGTGCTTAACTTTAAGCATGTGAAAGGTCCCACTGAAATCAATAGGTTGACTCCTGGGTTTTAACTATGTGCTTAGGAGGTTTGCTGGATTGGGGCCTACCTGAATAACGGCTGGTGTGCTCATGCATTCTGAGGTTCAGAAAAAAATAGAGAGGGATTTGAGATAAGTTTGGAACTGCTCACATTTGAATCTGGATCCAAATTATTCCAGATTTCCGGGTGTTTAGAGCTAGAGTTTTGGTTCAACCTTTCATGGTGATTAGGAACCAGATGCAAAGTTCAGATCTGGGATCAGATCAATGCAAGCAATCAGATCAAAATTCAGATCAATGGGAGTTAGGTGAAAATCTGGCTCCGTGTCTCCAGATGAGGGACCTTTCTGTTGGTAATGATACAGCATCTGCCCACCTGGCCCCTTTTCCTCTAGGACCATACTGGTTCCAAATGCTTATAAAATTGTGAACATTTTCACCCAGCTTTCTTCTGTGTTTTTTTTTTTCAATCAAAATTCATTTCTTTAAATCAACATTTGAATCTCTGGGAACATTTTTTGATAAAGTTTTGACCAGTTCTATTTCTCGTTGGAAAGCGGGTGGTAGTCATGCGGTACAGGGGGAGAACTGAGAAAATTGAATCCAAACTCCTCCCACCCTCATTTCATTTGTCAAAAGTCCATTGAAAATCTTCATCCACATTTCAAATTTTAAAAAGAATTCAATCAGCCCTGATGTTTGACCTTTATGGGAGAATCAGTAATTATGCAAACAGAGAGATTCCCAGCCAGAGCTGCAAAATTCAGCGCCATCCCGGAATGATGTTTGTATTAAGGGCATGGCTTAGTCCTTTATAGAGATAGGGGCCAGAAACAACATTTGGGTACCCCCAAAGCTCAGAGATATTCTGATATGGGGTTTGGATTTAGATCCAGTTGTAGGCCTACCTAACCTGTACTCCTACCTCAGAGCTGCAAACATCATTGTATGAGGCATGAGCTTGTGCTGCACTGCGTTTTTCTACCTACAGACTCTCTGTAGCTGAGCAAAAACCCCAAACCAAAAACAGACTACTCATGGATTCCTTTTTATATGCCTCCATGTAATTACGCGTGTGTGTGATCTATGGGATTTTCATTTGAGACAGAGTAGACTAGTAATGGATTGCTTGTGAGCATGTGCAATCTGCTGATGACTCCACCATGTGGTGATACTGCTGTATTGCATCTAAATGTGGTTTCCTACCCCCCACGCCCTTTTCTTCTAACTAGTTTTTTAAAAAGGTATTTAACTCTTCACCGCAGGTGGTTTACTCTTGCATTCCTCTACCATATCTGAACGGATGCTACTGATAAGACCCTTCTACCAGCGGAATGCCATATCAGACACCTGACAGTCAGTGGTAAAGTGAGGTTGCAGAGCAAGAGGAGAAAAGAAGGCAGTGATGTAGTAACCACAAGTGATGATACAGACAGACATGTCACATCATACTTTATGCTCCAATGGGATCACAGAGCTGTACGAGGCAGGAAAGGGTGGCCCTGTGGTATGTTATAGGCATGTATGAGGTGAGAAAGACATGGTCTGGGAGAGGGACATGTACCTCCCTTTGTCTTTCCTCTCCCAGAGCTGTAACATCCCTCCTTGGGCAAGGAAGGCTGGCTACAACTTCCTTTAGAATCCAGCATTGCTATTCATCACATGGCCATAAAAGCCATAGTTTAGCTTCAAGGTTATTTTTGAAATTCAGCTCTGTACCCATGTTCAGCCAGTTCCAGATCTCAGATACAGCCATGGGCTTTAGTTCTGACTCATCTCCATTTTACCTGTAGAATTTTGTACTTCGTCCTCATTTACATAACAGCTGTAGTCTGCTTAATTTTCCACTTGGGATCAGTATAGGGGAGAAGATAATACCTCAAGGGGTCCCATTTGTGGAACAAAGTGCTACCGTCTGTGAGGCCTACAAAAACATGATGGTGACTTGGTTGTTGGGGTGCTGAGACCACTGCCTGTCATGCCGACCAACACTGTCTCCTTGTTTCCTTGTACTCCCCATTGGTCTGGATCCCCCTGTTGCCTCTTGTCTTATACTGAGATTGTAAGATCTTTGGGGCAGAGATCTTTTTTTGTTTGTTTTGTGTTTGTACAGCACCCAGCTCAATCCATAAATTCGTAGATTCTGAGGCCAGAAGTGACCACTGTGATCCTCTAGTCTGACCTCCTGTGTAGCACAGACCAGAGAACTTCCGCAAAATAATTTCTATTTGAACTAGAGCACATCTTTAATGAAAAAAAATCCAGTCTTGCTTTAAAAATTACTCGTGATGGAGAATCCACTACAACCCTGGGTAAGAGGTTCCAGTGGCTAATTAGCCTCACTGCTAAATATTTACACCTTATTTCTAGTCTGAAAATGTGGGGTCCTGGGCCATGCCTAGGTTTCCTAGGCACCACTGCAGTACAAACAATAGTATCAAAATCTGGCCCTTTTCAACCTGCTGGAGCAACCTGCTGAGCCACCAAATTGCCTTAGGGACACTGGTCTACCATGGACTTTCCTAGGAGTAAGACTTCAGTGGGAAAGTCCCTTTTCCAGACCTATGAGGTTCTGGAAAGTTTATCTTGATGTTTCTAACCTTTTATCTCTTGTTACTCATTTTGATTAAAATTCTACAGTAGTCAAATTATGTTTAAATAAATGCTACGCACTTACCTTTGCATGGAGAAATGAATCAAATGCCCTGCTTGTGAACAAGAGGAAAATAAATAAATGAATTAAAAAAATAAACCAGGCATGTTATAGTTTTAACGGTGAAAATTTGACTTCAATAGAAACGTAATAATGAGAATAAATTCAGCTCCCAGGTAAATGATTGTCTTTCTGGGAAATTCCTTATCTTTCATTAACAATAATGCTCTTTATTTCCATCAGACCACCTTGCTTGGCATAACATCCAGCAAACATATTTCTCAAAGGCCAGATTCTATCCAATCTTTATAGGGGGGTGCACTGTTGTTGGGAATGGGGTAGCTGCATGGCACATATAATAGTCAGGAGGATTTGAAGTCTCTGTCCTCAGAGGACCAAGATGCTGCTCTCTCCCTGCTCCAGTTTAGGTCCAAAGGGATCAGAAAGGGTAAGGAAGAGCCAGAGCCCATAAAGAGGCCACAGGAAGCAGAGTGTATGTTAGAGCAGCCCAGGGGGTGCTCTAACTTATACACGGGGGTGGGCAGGTTCAGCATACAGGGGGCACAATGGCCTGTAGACACCCCTCTCACCCCCAAGCCCAAGTCACGTGATTGGCTACACTGCATGGGATGTGATCTGTACATGCATTAACAGTTTCACAGCTCCAGCTACACGTGTTGGTGGGGAAAGGCTGGGCTTTTTCAGCAGTAGCCTGTTTTTTTACAGGGTGAATCCTACATGGCTATTTTATAGGAAGTTGTTTTAAAGAACAGACCCCTGCACAGCAACATGCTTTGTTCCAGAGCTACACCCCTGCCCCTTATATGTTGCAGACTCACGATCCTTTTGAACTTGGTAGGTGATGGTTTTGGCTGGAGTAGACCAGTCAGATGCAGGTACTACATCACCCCGAGCCTCAATGTGTCACTGGGCAAGCTATTGGGTTCTTGTTTACTCAGTAACAATTCATGGCCTTGCTTTCAAGTGGGGAGGAGGGAGTCAAAAGGAAATGTGTCCTTTGGTATTTTTCAGTAGCATGATTGCTATAGAGCTCTTCAAAGAACGGGGCTGTTGAAGAGCAGCAGAAGGGATGGTGAAGGGATCAGTGTGTCCCTTGTGCTTGAAGCTTGGCAGAGAAACCAGAAGAACCTGCAGAACCTGCGAGAGGGAATAAGAAGAGTGGCCAGGGCTAATGCATTGTCCTCTTGCATTGCATCTGAAATTGACCTTATTAGTTGGCTGTACAGGATGGCGGAACTGGGGCTTCTGTAAGGAGGCAAAGCACATGCACAAAGACAAAGCAAGGAAAAGGAATGCAAAGGAATCTGAATGGCAAGGTCATGTGGGAGCTTGCTGTTGTGCTCAATGAGTTTCTATTTATGGACTTCTCTGGCCTCTGCCACTGTTATCTGACCACCCCACAGTCTCCAATACGATTGTTCTCACAACCCTCCTGTGAGGTAGGGAAGTGTCATTATTCCTTTGTGTAGGTGGAAATGAGGCCCAGATCCCCAAAGGGAGCTGGGCACCTGGATACCTTGGAAGGTCTGGGCCAGAGAGACTAAATCCAAGGTCACACAGAAATGTTGCTGGTCAAAACTGTCTTTTCATGGAAAATTGGCCTTTCAACGCAGCAAAATGTTTTGCAAGAAAAGTCTGTTTGCTGTGGTGTTTTTTGTTTTAATTTTTGTCAAAAGATGGAATGCCCAAAACTGAAATATTTTGATTGTCAGCTGGAATTTTGGAATGTTAGAGTTTCTGCCAGAAAAAAATATCAAAATGTCCCATAGTAAACAAAGCCATTTTCCAACCAGCTCTGCAGGTAAGGTTAGTAGAAAAGCAGAGAACTGAACATAGGTCTCCTGAATCGCCTGCAGGTGCCTTGGCTACATACCCACCTTTCCCCCATGCCCTCATTCCACTTGCCTCACTGTTATATTAGCCAAATGTAGTAAGTGCACAGTGTATGCATATAAAATGATGGGGTCTAAATTACTGTTACCACTCAAGAAAGAGATCTTGGAGCCATTGTGGATAGTTCTCTGAAAACATCCACTCAGTGTCCAGCGGCAGTCAAAAAAGCAAACAGAATGTTGGGCATCATTAGAAAAAGGGATAGATAATAAGACAGAAAATATCATATTGGCTCTATATAAATCCATGGTACGCCCACATCTTGAATACCGTGTGCGGATCTGGTAGCCCCATCTCAAAAAAGATATATTGGAATTGGAAAAGGTACAGAAAAATGATCAGGGGTACGGGACAGCTTCCATATGAGGAGAGATTAGTAAGACTTGGACTTTTCAGCCTGGAAAAGAGACGACTAAGGGGGGATATGATAGAGGTCTATAAAATCACGACTGGTGTGGAGAAAGTGAATAAGGAAGTGTTATTTACTCCTTCTCATAATGCAGGAACTAGGGATCACCAAATTAAAATAATAGGCAGCAGTTTTAAAACAAACAAAAGGAAGTATTTTTTCACACAATGCACAGTCAATCTGTGGAACTCTTTGCCAGAGGATGTTGCGAAGGCCAAGACTATAACAGGGTTCAAAAAAGAACTAGATAAGTTCATGGAGGAGAGGTCCATCAATGGCTATTAGCCAGGATGGGCAGGGATGGTATCCCTAGCCTCTTTTTGCCAGAAGCTAGGAATGGGCAACAGGGGATGGCTCACTTGATGATTACCTGTTTTGTTCATTCCCTCTGAGGCACCTGGCATTGGCCACTGTCGGAAGACAGGATATTGGGCTAGATGGACCTTTGGTCTGACCCAATATGGCCATTCTTATGTTCTTATGTGTGCTGTCACAATGCTAGAAAAACACAACAGTGTAATTGTAGTGCATTCCACAGTGGGGCCAGTGGAGCTTGTAATGATACAGGTGCACTGCACGAAACCAATGTAACCAAAAAGCACAGCTTTTCTTAAGCAGGAGTTGGTGAAGCTGGAGGGCTTGGGTTTTGTGAAGGGCTTAATAAACTGAGCTCTCTCTCTCTCTCCCTCTGTCGCAGGGGTTACACCGTGAACATTGCTCTTATCTCACTGTCTGACCTCCCACCATTTCTGGTAGGTTGCGTCTTGGATTCCGCACTTACGCCGCACCCTAGAGATGTAGGAATAAGCTGGGCTGTGAGGCACTGCAGGAGGTGGCCTGGACCCTGGACTCTTCCAACACGTGGTCCAGTGCAGCTGAGCCAAAGCAGGGTAGACGAGTGTTAAAATTTGCTGATGGTATCATCCAGCAGCTGATTGCTATTGTCCTGCAGCAGCTGGGGCCAGGGAAGTAATTGTGCCTCAAGTACGCCACCCCTTGTCCCGGGCTGGGCCTCCAGGCACCATCTAGCCCTCAGAGATTTCAGTTAAATCAGTCCAAAACCGCAAGGGGAGCTGTCCTACCCCGCTGCCTCCTCTTTGCCCCCTGCTACTCCCTGCTCCCCAAGCACGGAGACTATTTGCAGTGCAAGCTGGACATTTCACCCAGCTATAACGAGTCACGAATAGGGCTCATAATAAGCACATACCTGGCTCTAGCCCCTTTCATCTGAGGCTCTCAAAGTGAGCTACAGACGTGAATGAACAAAGGCTCTCAGTAGTCCTGGGCAGTAGGAAATACGTCCCTGTAAACGATGGGGAGTCTGCAGGCAGAGGGAGGCCATGGAAAAGAGCTCCGTGTTGGAAGGTGGATTGTCTCTGGGCAACGGCAGTCAGAGAGATGGGAGAGCGAGCGCGACGCTGGAGGGAAGGGCCGACGGTGCGGCAGAGTGGGCGGGCGGGCTCCCAGCCGACAGCATCCAGCAGCACCCAGACCCGACGCTCGCTCATGCCGAAAACACACCAGCACAGCGAGTGTGGTGTCACCCCGTCCACAGGGGCATAACTACAATGGTGCAAGTGGTACAGTCGCGCCAAGGCCCACAAGGTGACGGGGGGGGGGGTAACCAGAGAACGGTTTTGATATCGAACCTGGTAGTCTGGAGTGAAATGGGAGGGTGTACCGTCCTCTCTCTGGAGATAGACGAGGCGTGTGTCCTCACTGGTGCTGTGGATAGGACCCAGGCGTCCAAGAGTGTAGAGCCATTGTCCGGAGATGTACCCGGACGGAATATACAAATTCCCTCCAGCTGTCTGGAGGTCGGGGTGGAGGGCTATTCCTTCTGGCACTGCTAGCCATGGAGAGTGCTTGGACTTAGCCACAAGGCATCTACCCCTTCATGCCACTGCCAGCCTGGCAGAAGTTGAGCTGCAGTGTGCCACAGCAGAGACCTGACTAGGGGAGAGCAGGGCGGCTGCCCACCGTCCCCACCAGGGCACGGGATGACTGGGATGAGGGGCCTGTTTGGCTGGGGTGACCCCAGGCCCTGGGCCTGAGCAGCTGGCAAGGACACACGGAGAAGACGTGGGGGGATTGCAGTTCTGTGGCATGTGTGGGGAGCAGGGGCCCGGAGACTGAGCGCAAGGTAAAAACACTGACAACTTTGCCTGGGAGGGGAGAGGGGAAGCTGGGGAATAGATCAGAGCTGGGGGGTAGGGGAAGGAGGCTGGAGGCCAACAGGGTTGAGCTTTGGGGCTGGATTGGAGCTGCTGAGGGCAGAGGAAGGGGGTTGAAGCAGAGCGGGGGGTCTGGATTCAACTTGGAGAGATGGGGAGAGTGTGGGGGGGCATTGGAGTGGAACTGGAGGGGACTGAGGGGGGATCTGGGGGAGGGCTTGTAGGGGCCTGAAATGGGACTGGGGGTGGGTTAAGGAAGTGGGGGGGCCAGGAGGGGAGCTAAAAAGGCTGGTGGGGGGTTAAGGGAGAACTGGGGGGGGGGGGCTGGATCAGAATTGGAGGGGAGTGAGGGGATCATGGGGGGAACTGGAGGGACAGGAGGGCTGGACTGGGGCTATGGGAGAGCTAAGCAGGAGCTGTGGGGCTGGATGAGGGCCACAGGAGGGGCTGGAGAGCAGCCAGGCAGAAGCTAGGGGATGGGGAGGCTGGATTGGGGCTGTGGGGGAACTGAAAGGGGGGCAGATTTTGGAATTGGGAAGGGGGCCCCTAACCTATTTTGCACCGGGGCCTTGTTGCACCACTGCCCATCATGGGCAGCCCATGCTGCAACAGGCATAGGTGTATCGCAGCCCCTTTGGAATGACAACAGTGCTTTGCGTACATACGGCATCTTCCCTCAGAAGTTCTCACGGCCATGTGCAAGGATTAATTAATCCTCACAACACCCATGTGTGGTAGGCACAGCAATGTCACTGGCAAAGTAATTTCAGAAGCAGTGTCTTTAATATCATATTCCCACGTTCGCACTGCATCCTCTCTGACACAATATTATATATTATTTCCTCAGCCTGCCTGCTGTTATTCAACTCTGTCTTATGCCTTACCGCATTCTATACATATGATTAGTATTTGTTATTTGTGTTATGGTAGAACCTACCAATGTCAGGCATCCCACTGGATACACACACACAGTAAGAGACAGTCACTGCCCATGCAAGAGTTTACAATCTGAAAAGACATGACACACAAAGAATTAAATCTTTCTGTAGAGCTAAAGATAGTTAGATTTTTTTTTCGTTGAAAAGCAATTAGTAAAAAAAAAAAAGAGGTCTTTTAGTCAAAATTATCATTGAAAAATTTACGTTTTGACAAGATTTTTCACTGAAAGAAACCCAGACATCAAAATCATAAGGTTTTTTTGCTTTTGGTACAAAAATTAATTAATAATAATAATAATATAATAATTTTTCGGTAACCCAAAAATGTTTACCAAAGTCCTACATTTTTTTTTAACTGAAAACAATTTTTGGATTTTGGTGATTGGATGAAAAAATGAAAACCACGGAATGAATTTTTTCCTCCTGATTTTTCAGAATTGCCAATGTACTGAAAAATCCTACAGTCACCCAGCTCTCGTCCCATACTTTAGAGATACTGGGTCACACAGCCATCCCTCATATGGAATGCTAAGTGTTCACATCTTCAACTCATTCATTCTGACTTCTCATATT
This sequence comes from Caretta caretta, assembly GCF_965140235.1. Classification (NCBI taxonomy): domain Eukaryota; kingdom Metazoa; phylum Chordata; order Testudines; family Cheloniidae; genus Caretta; species Caretta caretta. The sequence goes on along the minus strand of NC_134206.1, from coordinate 342,801,878 downwards.
CCTTTCTTTTCCTGCATAGGAGTTTGCTTATGAGAACATACAGTGATTGTGAAGAAACAGGCAAAGTAATTGCTCCATTTAAATTATCAGAGGTGTAAGTAACATCCCTTTAAAGATATGTGTGAACCAAATTCTGCCCTCAGATACCTAAGTGTGATCCCCATTAACTTCAGTGAGAGTGATGTGTGTATCTCCAAAGGCAGAATTTGTTCCTATCTATTAATCTACCTCCTACTTACTCTAAACATATCTATTTTCTGTCTGCTTAACTCTGTTAATTAGTGAATGTTTGTAAATCACTTTGGTGATGTAAAGCCATATATAAATGCTAAGTATTATAATTATTTTTATCTGCCTGCCCATATCCTTTTACCTATTTGGCTGTCTACCTTCACTATGTATACTAATAAAAATAAATACAATACATAGCACTTATATAGTGTTTTTAATCTTCAAAGTACTTTACAAACATTAACTAATTAATTTAATCTAGCCATCTTGCAAACAACTCCTTCAACCAACCAGTGGTTTTTGTTTCTGTGAAAGAATATGCTTTGCAAGAAAAAAAAAAGAGTTACATTGTATTTTATTATTTTTTTAAATATTTTACTATGATGTGGTAATAAATAGGTAAGGTGACATGGATTCCAAGGCCACTGTAGGGACCACTGTGATCATCTAGTAGCCTGACTTCCTGTATAACACAGGCCATAAAACTTCCCCAGAATAATTCGGAGAGCAGACCTTTGAGAAGAACATCCAATCTCGGTTTAAAAATCCCCCCTGCTCCTTGGTAAATTGTTCCAGTGGTTAATTACTAGCACCCTTAAAAATGTACACCGTATTTCCAGTCCAGTCTGCTGAGTAAGGAATGCACAGTAGTGGTGCGTAGCAGGAAAACATAGCATATACTATAGACAGTAATGTCATATAGTGGCCCGACCATGGTGAGATATCAAAGCGCAATTGTATTTTAGGCTTAGCTCTGACTGTATGTGCTGGCATGGCTTTAAGTCAGATACTTCATATTACCAAAGTGTTATGGGTTTGTTTGTTTTTCTTCAGTGCTGATTATACAGAAGCTACTGCTAAATATTTCTGCTAACTCCCCTTCTAAAGATCGTTTTCAAACAAGCATTACGGCTAAGATTGTCAAACATGGGTGCTTACCATTAGGCTCCTGGTTTGGATCTTCAAAGGGACTTAGGCTCCTAACTCCTATTGAAATCAGTGGGCGTTGGGTACCTAAACCCCTTTGTGCTAAATCCATACTGAGGCACCTAAATAAGTGGCCTTATTTTCAGAAGTTATGAACACCTTGTGACATGAACAGGACCTGCTCACTCTTCAAACTGAGGCTTAAATATGGATTTAGGATCGTGCCTTTCCTTGGGTATCTATTTAAAAAAATATCGTCCATTTATTTTGTACTGACTGTTATTTATATTGTGGAAGTAGCACCTACGGGTCTCAACTGAGATCGGGGCCCCACTGTGGTGGCTACTGCACAACACCCCCTGCCCAACAGTGCTGATAGTCTAACCCAGAGGTGGGCAAAGTACGGCCCGCGGGCCACATCTGGCCCGCGGGACCGTCCTGCCCGGTCCTTGAGCTCCTGGCCGGGGAACCTCGTCCCCGCCCCTCCCCTGCTGTCCCCTCTCCCCCGCAGCCACACCGCCGCATGGGCAGCACTCTGGGCAGCGGGGCTGTGCGCTCCTGCAGCGCTGAGCGGCAGCGTGTCTAGCTCTGGCCTGGCGGCACGGTTGCCAGACATGCTGCTCTGAGCATCATGGTAAGGGGGTGGGGGGTTGGGTAAGGGGCAGGGGATCCTGGGGGGCAGTCAGGGGACAGGGAGCAGGAGGCGGTTGGATGGGGCTGAGGTTCGGGGGGGGGGCAGGGGATGGGGAACGGGTGGGGGTGTTAGATGGGGGGGTCCCTGGGGGGCAGTTATGGGCTAGGGTCCCGGGAGGGGGCAGTCGGGGATAAGGAGCGGGGGGGGAAGAGTTGGATGGGGGGTGGTTCGGAGGGGGGCAGTCAGGGCAGGAAGTGGGAGGGGGCAGATAGGGGGCGGGGGCCAGGCTCTTTGGGGAGGCACAGCCTTCCCTTCCCGGCCCTCCATACCGTTTTGCACCCTGATGTGGGCCTTGGGCCAAAAAGTTTGCCCACCCCTGGTCTAACCAGACAAGGCAGAGTGAGGAAGTGAGTTGCCCAAGTTCATGCAGGAGGTCAATGACAGAGCTAGGACTGGACTCCAAGCCTGTTGATTCCCAGTCTACTACTTTATCACAGAATCATAGACTATCAGGGTGGGAAGGGACCTCAGGAGGTCATCTAGTCCAACCCCCTGCTCAAAGCAGGACCAACCCCAACTAAATCATCCCAGCCAGGGCTTTGTCAAGCCGGGCCTTAAAAACCTCTAACGATGAAGATTCCACCACCTCCTTAGGGAACCCATTCCAGTGCTTTACCACCCTCCTAGTGAAATGGTGTTTCTTAATATCCAATCTAGACCTCCCCCACTGCAACTTGAGACCCTTACTCCTTGTTCTGTCATCTGCCACCACTGAGAACAGCCGAGCTCCATCAGAACATGTTGCCACACAACTGGCAACGGGTTGAGACAGTCTGTTCAGGTTTAAACCTTCAAATCTGTTATTATTCCTAACACCTTTGATGGTTCAAAATCTGAGATTTTTTAAAATATACTTTGTCACCTTGAAAACTGTTTGTTTGCTATTTGTTTTCACTTTTAAAATAGATTAGTCAGTTTTACTTTGATGTCTAGTCAGTTTCCAGTTCTGGTTCTCATATATTAACAGAATGCTGTAATGTTTGGGTTGCAAACAACGCTCTAAGGGCCTGGTCCTACCTTCACTGAGCAAAGAAATGGGAATTTTGCTGCAGGATTAGGCCCCCATTCAAAAAATGGACCACTTCCATAGTTAAAGTAGGCAGGATTCGCCCCTCAATTCCAACAAAAACCTGTTTTCGCTGTTTGTTTTTTTTTAATGGAGTTTTCTTCAGATTCTATTATATTTGCTTATGTAGGCAGAATGCAATTGGAATTTGACCACGGTATCAGGGCCCACCTCCTTACACGTGTCAAGGAGCCTTTGAGGACCACTAGTGATTAGGGGATGGATTCTGCATTGCGTCCAAGTTGGCACCCTTAGCAGCACGGTTCTGCCTAGCACCATGCTGAGGTTTAAATTTGGGCACAGTGCCTCCTGCTGAATTCCCATCACCACTCCCTCTGGTTTTCATAAACCATTGAATTGTTATTTTTACTCCTCCTTCTGCTCTAACAATTAAAATTAGATCCAAATTCTCTCACAGCCTGAGACTTTGTATGCCAGGTAACATCTCAACGCACTTAGCATCATTGATTTATCATTCTCAGAGAACAATACACCACAGCTTTATTTTGTGTGAGAGCCTTCAGACAAACTGCATCCCAAACCAGGAAACAAATTGAAATAACAAATCAGAGCAGAGGTAGAGAAAGCTACGGATGGTTTTGTGGATGAGGCAGTGACTTGGGAGTCAGGAGACCTGGGCTCAGCCATAGACTCCCTTAATGACTTTGAGCATGACACTATCTATCCTGTGTTTTAGTTCCCCATTTCTAAAGTGGGGATAACACCTCCCTATTACAAGGCAGTGTTGTGAGGATAAAATCCGTTGATGACTGTGATGTGCTCAGCTGCTCTGGAGGTGAGTGCTGTGTAAGACCCTAGATAAATAATGGCGGGCAAGGAAAGATGATTTCACAGAGAAAGACACACAGGTAGCCTCTTCCAGGCAGATGGGAGGGTTCTTGCAACTGCTGTGGCTAGATTGTCTGGAGGGACAGTGTGGGCTAGAGAAGGGGAGAGATTGGAATAGCAAGACATAGAAAGAGACAAGATTAAGGGGTCAGAATAGAAAAAGCCAGGTCAGCAATCTTCTGGTCTTTGCTTTAAAATGATGAAACCTCAAAACAACCACTGAGGATTTGCAAAAGGAATGAGAGAGAGAGAGAGCGCATCTATGTAGCCCAGTGACGCTGGAAGGTGCTGCCATCTGAACGTGGATAGGTGAATTGACAAGTCAAGGTGACTTCAGAGCCAGTTTATAGCAGCAAGTTAAAAGATCATAAGGAATCTGATTCAAAACAGATTAGGCGGTAATTCCCCTACCTGCACTATGCAGTGAATGGTTAACACAATGCCCTTTACAGATGCAAAACCCCTGAAATGCCTCTCTGGGGAGAAAGGAAAAAACAACCAAACGACTGATAGAAACTCGAACCTCACAGTTCATTTGAATTCAGAAGGAAAAATGTTCAGAGGGAATGTTATTTAGACATTTTCCTCAGTGATGCGGAGGAAGACAGAACATGTTTTTAATTGCAAAGCCAAATGGTTATACATGGGTCTTGTCATGCTTGTGAGAACTTGTTCCTTCAGAGCTGCCTCCCCCCGCACTACTTCCCCCCCACCAAGACAGGCTTGCCAAGACTTTGTCTAAGAATGGTTACAGTTAAAATATGAAGCTTCACAGGTATTTTTGGAGAAGAAGTCAATCTGTCAGAGGTGTCATCAGAACTGGATATATCTGCCCATCTGTTACCACTTGCTGATTACAGATTCAACTACTAATTGTCATAAATCTCAGCACAAAACATGCAACAAAATGCACTTGAAAAAAAATGGACCAAACAGATTTGACAACCCGAATCACAAGGCAGAAACGATCAGTCCCTTTGCCACCGTGAGCCCTTTTACTGTTTAATATTCCAGTGGATACATTTATTGTTGTGTCAGTTTGCTTGGGGCAACATTGCTGACATTCCGTAACAGGAATGGTGCGTGAACATGGCAAGAAATAAACCAACTTCTCTCAGGAAGATTTTCCCTAATAAAGCCAGACATTTCTTTAAGGGCATACCTGGATATGTTATAAGGCAAAGCCTCACAAAACTATAGGGCTTTCTTTCTTAGGGGTCAGACTGTCATGAACTTTGGCTTTAGTCCCAAAAATGAAAGCAAATCTCTGTCAAGAAACCGTCTCCTGTCATAACTATGTGAAACCACAAATTGTGCGTGGTTTTGATGTGAAACCAGATTGCCCCCTGAAACTGGGCTCCAAAAGTTAACACACTGCAGATTTGATTAACCTAACCTTAGTTCTGAGTCTAAAAATAAACCCAAACCTAAGCGAGTTTCATGCAGCTTTGGATCTCATCTCCAGCATTTTAAACAGATCTAGTTATTAGTATTTTAAAGTGCAGTTATCCTCCGAAAATTGACTGGGTCCTATGTGTTTTTGGGTACCACAATTTTTGGTGGGGCCAACTTGAGACAGCTCAATAGGGCCTGATGTTGGGAAAGTGGTGAGCATCCACCTTCTGAAAATCAAGCTCCTTCAAAGTAGTTCTGACACAATTAAATTTGAGACTCGCTTACTGTTTAACGGACCATTTTTCAAAGTACCCTCAAGTCCACATGGGTTGTCTTGAAAAATTGCTGTTCCTCATTGGGTTCTAAGCGATATCTTCAAGTGCTTCATTCTGAAGGAGCATCTGTCATGGCAGAGAGCTAGTCTGTGAGTGACTGGCATCTTGGGCTATCGCCCAAAGAGGGCAGAGTTAAGCTTGCATTGATGGAAGCAGGCCTAAAATATTAGAAAAGTCACTTTATTTCTGTGTTCAAATAGTGGCATCTGAATAAATTGGGGCTCGGTTATGGTTTTACCCTGAGGACGGGGCAGTGCATTTGGTTCTGTGCCAGGAGCGGACCAGGAACCAGATTGTGGCTCAAAGTCGCCATTGGCTTCCTGGGTCTCCTTGTTGCTTTGGAGAGGGTGAATAATCAGCACCGGCCCTGTATCTGGCTCCAATTACTTTCCTCGCCTGCCAACTCCCCATCTACCTACACAAGAAAAAAACGTTGGCAGCTAGGGTGTATGTGTAAGTCACACCCACTCTTTGTGGTACTTTGTCTCCCTCTAGTGGTGGGTGGGCCACACTAGAGGATGATGACTCTGCAACAGTCTACTAGTAGGGTTGGATCTTAGAGCTCAGGGAGTAGCAGCTTGTGCATTTAGATCCAGAGATTCTAGCTTCAATCCCTGCTGCTGACAACCTGCACAGGGCTGCATCATGTCATTAGCAGCTCTGAATAGGCTGCTGCTACCTGCAGCTTCTGTTACTCCTCTGTATGGTAGAATCAGACAAGCCACAGCCTGGCCCTCTCTTTACATGAGATTTGATGGATGCTTAACCCTTTGCAGGCTGTGGTCCTGTGTAATCACCTCCACTCCCACATTCATTTGGCTGGCAGTCTGGGAAAATAATTAACAGCAAAGGAACAGACTTTGTCTGCCATTAGTGGAAACGTAAGTAAGTGTTTTCCTTGTTTGGGAATATCTCACATTCTATTAATGCCAAAACTTCATGTTATATACTCTAAAGACAAATTTTTCACTGGTTTAGTGTTTAAAGTAAAGTGACACTTAAGAAGGAGGGTGGTTTTTTTTCTTTTTTTTTGCATTGATGAAAGGGGACATAACTAGGTATCTAGCCATGAAGGGTCAAATGTTTGACACTGAAAACAGGTTGCTCGTCCAAAATTCTTTTTTGATTGGTGATGAAAAGCAAAGCGCCACAGCTAATGATTACGGGAAAGAATGTCAGAACTTTTTATTAAGCCATATTGCGAACGCTGATGCTTGCAAAGGTATTGACTCCCTAATTCTCTGAAATCAACAGGCAGTGGATGTGTAGAAGAGTGAAGAGGACATAGAGAGGCAGATTTTCTTCACCGACTCCATTTTTGCAGGGGGCAATTTTTCACTTGCATTTTTGCACCAGTCATAAATTGCGGGTACAAATATTTACGTAGGTTGAGAGGTGTTCTCCTAAAATCAGAGGCAATCCATTGTTCTAGCTGCTCTTTCAAAATGCCATTATAAATCAGGTTTCAGAGTAGCAGCCATGTTAGTATGTATCTGCAAAAAGAAAAGGAGTACTTGTGGCACCTTAGAGACTAACAAATTAGCTCTTAAATGCCCTTTGATTGTTAATCAACATAACAAACTACCAAAAGCGAAAGCATTTTACCATTCCCCCACCATTCTGTCCAAACTAGGGCTTTTACAGTTAGGATAATAAACCAGATCTGGTTTGTACCAAGGGGGGAAGTGAGACTGCTTTCCTAACTGACTCCTCTCTCATGGGATATCCATCTACCTGTTTGTGCTTGTCAATCAGGTACTTCAAAGTCTGAATACTAATTTTTGTGCCCACAATTAACTACAGGTGCAAAATTCAACCCACAACAATTGAAGCTGGATTTAGATCCTCCTGCAAAGCTTTCCAAGGCAATGAATGTAGACAGTGCATTAGAACAGGTACAATGGATATGTCTGTGCTGCAATTGGGAGGTGTGATTGCAGCGCACATGGGCATAACTGAGGTATTGGTAATTAGCGATGAAGCTGTGACAGCATGAGCTAGCCACTCAAGTATGTATCCAGGGTCCCAGGCAGGCTTGGACTTGAGTGGCTAGCCACTGTTACTTCTCTGCTATTTTTAATGAGCTAGCTAATGACTACACATTCTCAAATCTCACTTCTCGAGTGCCATGTAGACATACCCAATGTCTCCCTTCACAGAGTGCTGGAATTTTAGGGTGATGATTTTGCGAGGGGGGGGGGGGGGGAAGGTGGAGGGGGGGAGGGGTGTATGCACAGAGTATGCCAGAGCTGTGTATCCCTTCTAGCCTGTTGTGGCAGGTAGCTACACAGCTCAGCAGACTAGCTGCAACTCACACAAAAGCATTCCCATTTGCCAAATGAGTCAGCCCTGAGCACATTCACGTGTCCCCACTTTAATACATGCAGAGAGCGTCCTCCAGGTGAGACAAACCTAATTCTACCAGCTCTGTCAGGAGGCAAGTCAGCAGGCAGGCCACAAGAATTCTTTGTTTGAGTCTCAGCTGTTGCATGAGCCAGGCCACTGCAAAAGGGGACTCCATGCATGGGGAAAGTCAACCACCAGTTGGCAGACACATTGCCTGTCATCTCTTTGTCATCCTCTGGCAAACCACAGACCCCAGAGATCACATCTGGTCAGCTGGACATGTCTCCAAAGGTCAGTGCTTGAGCTTATTGGGCACTGCAAACAATTTTAACAACAGAAATCTGCTCTTTGATATTTTGCAAAGAAGGTCTCAGCACGTTGGATAAGGTGCCCTTTGTAAATAATTTGCCCCTAGCCGTTTACAAAGATTCTTCTTTAGCTCAACTAGTGGGACCTGTGCTTTAAGGCCCTAAATCAGAAAAGCACTTAAGCATGCATTTAAGTCCATACTGATGAAAGAAAGAATTTAAGAATGTCCTTGACTTCAGTTTTCAGAGTAGCAGCCGTGTTAGTCTGTATTCGCAAAAAAAAAAAAAAAAAAAAAAAAGGAGTACTTGTGGCACCTTAGAGACTAACAAATTTATTTGAGCATAAGCTTTCATGAGCTACAGCTCACTTCATTGGATGCATTCAGTGGAAGGTTCCTTCCCCACTCTGAACTCTAGGGTACAGATGTGGGGACCTGCATGAAAACCTCCTATGCTTACTTTTACCAGCTTAGGTTAAAACTTCCCCAAGGTACAAACTATTTTACCTTTTGCCCTTGGACTTTCGCTGCCACAAGCAAACGTCTAACACCGGTTACTGGGAACAAGTCCGTTTGGAAACGTCTTTCCCCCCAAAATCCTCCCAAATCTTACACTCCCTTTCCTGGGGAAGGTTTGATAAAAATCCTCACCAATTTGCATAGGTGAACACAGACCCAAACCCTTGGATCTTAAGAACAATGAAAAAGCAATCAGTTTCTTAAAAGAAGAATTTTAATAGAAAAAAAAGTAAAAAGAATCACCTCTGTAAAATCAGGATGGTAAATACCTTACAGGGTAATTAGATTCAAAACACAGAGAATCCCTCTAGGCAAACCCTTAAGTTACAAAAAGACACAAAAACAGGAATATCCATTCCATTCAGCACAGCTTATTCTCTCAGCCATTTAAAGAAATCAGAATCTAACGCATATCTAGCTAGATTACTTACTAAGTTCTAAGATGCCATTCCTGTTCTGTCCACTGAATGCATCCGATGAAGTGAGCTGTAGCTCACGAAAGCTTATGCTCAAATAAATTGGTTAGTCTCTAAGGTGCCACAAGTCCTCTTTTTCTTGACTTCAGTGACACTTTTGCCTGTGCTTTAAGTTAAGCAGGTTCTTAAGTCCTTTCCTGAATAGAGATGCTTTCCCGACTCAAGAACTTGGAATCCAAGATCCAAGCATCAAGCCATACAGTGTACTGATAATGTCACCACTGGGACATGCGCAGTCTAACCTAGTGGTCAGACGAGGAGTCAGGCCAGGTCAGATACCAGGAGGTCAGGGTCTGAGACAGGCCAGAGGCAAACTGAGAGTCAAGTGTTAGGCGTCAGGTTGCCAGGAGACCAGAGTCAGGCAGTAGGAGCAAGTATTGCAGGCGAAGCAGTCCAAAACAGGGGAACCCCATTGCATGGACAACTTCCTGTTCTTGTGCCTCATTTAAATAAGAGCTGGGAATGAGTCAGGACCCAGTGTTCCACCAATCAGAGCCCAGGACTTGAGACCTCTGTCAGAGTTCAGCTTCTATGCTGGTCCCTGCTAGCAGGTCACTGGGTGATGGGTTGGAACGTGCCACTACTCAAGAGTCTTGTAGAGCTGTGTTCAAGGCCTGTTGTCCCTGACAGATAATTAGGAAGACCTATGTGGCCATGGACTTACTAGAGTGCGTTAGCAACTGGGTCAATTTCTTGTTGGTGCAAGCACCTTCCATGTGTCCCCTAGAAGCAAAAATATCCATGAATGTGGGCTTCTGCCCTGACTGTGCTGAATGCTGGAAAGCCACGTTCTCTTTACATATAACTCTTAGAACTTCTGTGTCTGGTAGAGGGGGAAGTGGGCTTGCAACTGTTCTTTTGTGTTGGGCACAAAGGGTAGGGAGGGCTCATAGAAGCAGAACTAGATGACGTTCTCTCCTCACCTTCAAAGGGCTTCCTCTTCCCCTTCTCTTTGCATGGTGGATTTTTTAAAAAGACCACCCTTTCCCTTTTGCAGGGTGAGGGTTTTAAAAGGAACGATGCGGTGGGGTGTTTCCTTTTGACGGAGCCTTGCAAAGGTGAGTAGTTCATAGAAGGTTCCCTCTTTGTGACATACGTTCTGATTGGTTGGATTGAAGGGGAGAGCTGGTTGGATTTCTGTTCCTTGGAACATGTTGATTTTTCATCAAAAAAACAGAACGCCAAATCTTCCTGTTGAAAACTGGCTTTCGACCAAAAAGTTTTCAGTTTTGGACCACAAACTTTTCAATTAGGGGGTTTCCATTTTGTCCGAGAAAGCAAACACTTTTTGCGAAAACTTTCATTTAGTTAAAAACCCCAATATTCAATTGAAAACCAGTTTTCACAGAAAAGTTTTCTCCAGTCCCAGCTTAGGCTGTAGGGAAAGTGTAGGTTTGCTTGGGCTGTCATGGGCTTCCCATTAGAATTTTTCATTGGCTGATGTGCTTAAATGGCACAGCCAATAATCAGCAGGCTCCATGAAATTCATTACATTAATTTCATTAAAATAACCCTGAAAGTCTCAATTGCCTCCTAGTTTAGAGAGAACATTGTGGCAATTGAAACAAAATGAAATGTCAGGCCAGGAATGTTAGACTCCCTGATCGTCGTCCCTGTGTGTGTGTGTGCTTCGAATTCGTAGGAGTGAGTCTGGTGCCCATGAAATTGAGGATCTATTAGCACTAATTAGATCCAAGAACAGTGCAGGTATCTAGTGGCTAAGCTTCCTCCCCTATAGTGATTTGAAGACAGGCCCTGTGATAGGTTCTGTATCTACAAATAAAAAGAGACTGTCTCTACCCTGAAGAGTTTGCATTATAAAGAGACAAGACAGATGAAGTTGCAGGAGAAAGGGAGTATTAGTATCCCCATTTTACAGACAGGGGAACTGAGGCTAAGTCTACACTTAAAACATTGCAGCTGCATTGCTGTATTACTTCAGTGTAGATATTCACTATGGTGATGGGAGGGGTTCTCCTGTCACTGTAGTTAATCCACCTCCCTGAGAGGTGGTAGCCAGGTCGATGGAAGAATTCTTCTGTCAGTATAGTGCTGTCTACACTGGGGATTAGGTCAGGACAGCTGTGTCACTCAGGGGGGTGGATTTTTCACACTCCTGAGAGATATAGCTAAGCCAGTATAAGTTTTCAATGTAGACCAGCCCCGAGAAATTAAAGAGATTTACTCAAATTCAGACAACAAACCTGTGAAAGAGCCAGAGATTGAGCCCAATATGACAGTCCAGTGCAGCTAACCCCAAGACCATATTTCTCTTAATGCTCAGGACCTGAATCAGAGGTTGAACCCAGGTATCCAGAGAGATACACAGAGGGATTTGTGTGTCTGTCTCATGGTTCTTTTTCTCATGATTAAGATCAATGAACTTAATTTACGATGCAGGCACTCAGCGCTCCCTTAAAGAAATGCAAAACTAGATTTAAACTAAACATCGGCCATGACTCATGACCTGCTTGGGGGCACATCACTTTGCTGTATCATTCCAGAACGCAGCATTGGAAGTAAATTGCACACAGAGATGAAAGGAAACACTTCGAGTGAGTCAGTTGTTCAGACGGAGGACATCACCAACACGAGAACCCGGAAGTGACCCTCGCAAAGGACGTCCCTACCAAATCCCTAGTCACGGTCCAAAAGTAAAGGCTCCGGTTGATTTTTAATCCCAGGACTAGAGAGTGGCCAGAAGCCAGGCATGTATTTCTAGAACTCAGAGATGCTGAGCTCAATGGCAGGTTTTAGCTCTCGTCAGCAGCTTGGTCTGTGTGTGGTTTTCCCTTTGCCATTCGCTCCAGGCACATTGGAAGTTTTATTCCTCCTGCAAGGCACAGTGGGAAGGGCTGACAAGATGGGTTCAACGATTGAGTAACGCTGATCATTAATCAAGAGCCTTCTGCAGATTTTTTTCCTCCATAAATGTTCCTAGGAGGGCGTTGAGCAGCCTCAGCGTGAGTCAGCGGCAGCTGAGGGCGCGCAGTGCTCTGAAATGGGGGCCCGGCACATTTCAGGATCTACCGCTTCGGGCCCCAGATGAGTAGCTGTATGTTCAGCCCGGATCAGGTCGTTCAAGATTACTGGCAGGAGTGGTGTTACAGTCCCAGCATTGCGTTAGCAGCAGTACGCCGGGGCAGCGAGGCCCCTCATGGGAATTCGGGGCCTAAATACCTTGGCGGCTCTGGGCCTGAGGCGATGTGTGTCTACACTACAAGCTAGGAAGGTGAGTCCCCTGCTCGGGTACACATCCTTCCACTTACTCGGTGAATAGCGGTGTAGCCACAGTCACCCAGGTAGCAGCAGCATGGCTTAGCTGCACGGAGTACAAACCCTCCCAAAACCGGTGGGTACAGACTCAGCACAGTTAAGCCATGGATGCCTCCATTGCCAGCATCTGTGCTGCCACGGCTGCATGGGTAGTGGGTAGAATCATAGAATCATAGAATCATAGAATATCAGGGTTGGAAGGGACCTCAGGAGGTCATCTAGTCCAACCCCCTGCTCAAAAGCAGGACCCATACCCAATTAAATCATCCCAGCCAGGGCTTTGTCAAGCCTGACCTTAAAAACGTCTAAGGAAGGAGATTCCACCACCTCCCTAGGCAACGCATTCCAGTGTTTCACCACCCTCCTAGTGAAAAAGTTTTTCCTAATATCCAACCTGAACCTCCCCCACTGCAACTTGAGACCATTGCTCCTTGTCCTGTCCTCTTCCACCACTGAGAATAGTCCAGAACCATCCTCTCTGGAACTACCTCTCAGGTAGTTGAAAGCAGCTATCAAATCCCCCCTCATTCTTCTCTTCTGCAGACTAAACAATCCCAGTTCCCTCAGCCTCTCCTCATAAGTCATGTGTTCCAGACCCCTAATGATTTTTGTTGCCCTTCGCTGGACTCTCTCCAATTTATCCACATCCTTCTTGTAGTGTTGGGCCCAAAACTGGACACAGTACTCCAGATGAGGCCTCACCAATGTCGAATAGAGGGGGACGATCACGTCCCTCGATCTGCTCGCTATGCCCCTACTTATACATCCCCAAATGCCATTGGCCTTCTTGGCAACAAGGGCACACTGCTGACTCATATCCAGCTTCTCGTCCACTGTCACCCTTAGGTCCTTTTCCGCAGAACTGCTGCCGAGCCATTCGGTCCCTAGTCTGTAGCTGTGCATTGGGTTCTTCCATCCTAAGTGCAGGACCCTGCACTTATCCTTAAGTACCATAGGCTGGAATTGGCTGTGCCTTCCCAAACAGCCAGGCATGGCCCCGCCCATGCTCCGCCCCCAGGCCCTCTGCTTCTGCTCTACGGCTATGGCCTGGCACGCCGCCCATCCTCCCAGTGCACTGAGGGGCCTAGCGCCAGCTGTCATGGTGGCGGGGCTCTGGTGGGGGGGGAAGGGGCGGGGCCTTGGGCAGAAGGGGCGGGGCTGTGGGCTAGCCTCCCCCAGCCGGCGGTTCAGGCGCCACCCATTCACAACTGTCCTGCTATTTATACTTGTGCTAGCTCGATCAGAGCCAGCGTGAGGTACGTGAACACAAGCTGGGGAATTACGCCCCTGGCTTACAGTGTAGACGTAGGCTGAGAGACAGCCCATGCCCCAGCAAGCCAGCAGTCTGAATAGAAGGAAGGCAAGCAGACTCGCTCAGGGTCAGGCATCACATCAGTGGTAGAGGCAGAATTAGAACCCAGGTCACCTGAGTCGCCATGCTGGTGTCCTAACCTCTAGACCACACTACCTCATGGAAGGATGAATGTGTAAGCAGAGCAATCATGCATTTGAAAGCTAATGCTTACGCTGGTAGTGTATTGACTTTTTTTTCCTCAGTAGGCAAAGAATAACCATGTACTTGACTTTATTTTAAAGATCAAGGAAAACAACAAGAAAAGAAAGAAGAGATTTAAAGTCTTGGTGAGAGAGAGAGATAGAGAGAACACAATCTGGGCCATCCCCGTCCCTGGCTCCATCCCACCCTACAGTGTTCAGGTGACAATCCATTTTGTGTTGCAAAGTCATAATAATAACAAGAACTGGTGAGAAAAGGGTGAATACTGGAAAAAAAAAATCTAACATCACAAATCTGAAAATTTCTAACCAGATTCAAGAAGAAGAAAAAGCAGCAGCTGTTTCGTAGGGCTTCTCATTGATAGGTCTTAAAACACATTTTAGTCTTGTGTCATTTTCCTGCAATATTACTGCGCTTTCCAAAACATTTTTTCAGACTTCATCAAACAAAACAATTGCAATGAAGTCTCTGAATGGCATTTCTCACAGATCTCTCTGGCCTGGTATATTCATAAAACTTTCTGCAGTACTGTCTTTTGCTTCACAAACAAGTCATCAGGCCTGAGTCTTCTCTCAGTTACACTGGTTTTACACCACAGAAGCTGAAGAAATTCCTGCTGATTTAGGACCTCGTTCAGCAAAGTATCTAATTATGTACGTATTTTCAACATTTGCTCGTGTGCTTTGCAGAAGGGGCACCAGTGTTGTATGACCTTGAGCAAGTCACTTAATGTCAGTTTCCCTTCCTACCGTTTGTCCATTTACACTGCATACTTGCTGGGGCTTGGCCTGTCTCTCAGGTTACACCTACGCTACAAGCTAGTACTGGTTTCATGGGGGGTTGTACTCGACACAGCTAAGCCATGCCTCTGCTCCTGCTTCCTTGGGTACACTGCCAGCTCGATGAGTGGAGAATCAGGCTCTTTCTGTCATTCAGTTTTCTAGTAAACATTTCTGCAGCATAATATTAATTAGGGACTCTCCATCCTGATACAGTATCACACTTAACCTGCTAGTCCCTGTTAAATCATCTTCCCTGACATGTGAAATTCAGGCTGCCTTTGTTAGATTAAACCCTTTTTATCTGACCTGCCTTTAAGCTTCATCTACTTAGTCGTATCACTGGGAAGGTAACAGAAAATTGCCAATATGTCACCTAGTGGGTAAATCAATTCATGAAAGGAGACCTAGTGCTGTTAGATTGACTGCAGAACAGTTCTTTTCTTTTTTTTCCCAAGCATATCTTCCTCAGCACACCTGGGAATTCCTCCGGAGGGCTCAGGAAAAAAAGTTTGCATTGCCTTGTTCTTAATTAGCTACATCCCTTCTCCTTTATATAATAGGTGGATGTGATTTGCTCCACAGCATGTATTCTTAAGAGAGGTACCAAAAAGAAAAGGTCAGATTACTGCTCCAGTGATGTGGAAAGCAGGGAAGGAGCTAGCTGCAGCATTATCGCTAATGACAATCAGGGATGTTTTCTGCATCTGTTCGGGGAGGTCGGGTGCTCTAGTGAAAGGGTCCTCGGGCTTTGACACAGCATCGAGCACATCTTTCTGGAGAGGACAGATTTTGGGTGCCTCAGAAGTTGATCTGCACAATCAGGCCTGGGAGAAGAGGCATCCGTGGGGTGAAAGCCAAGTCACAAATGATTTTGGTTGCCCAACTTGAGATACTTTAAAGGGGCTTGATTTTTAGAGGGCACTTTCTGAAAATCAGGGTCCCTTTAAGGTATCTCAAGTTATGCACCCAGAATCACTCATGACTTGGCTTTTGTCCCACGAATGCCTCTCTTCCCGTGCTCGGTTGTGTAGATCAATCTCCTTCCCAAACACAATCACACCCTATCTCCTCTCCCATTTGTGGTCCCATTACATCCCTGGGGCAGCTAAATAGAAAGCTACATTAAGAACATATTAATGAATTTTTACCTTCTTTTAATGCAATTTGGAAGCTGAAAACAAGGAGGAGAAGCCAATGTCATGTGACTAACTAGCACTCTACAGATGGTCCACAGTCCACAAACCAGAATTTGGGAAGTCTGGGCTAGTGGATTAAGCATGAGGCTGAAGACAGGCATGCAGAAGCTCTAATTAGGGCTGGATGCAATTTTTCTGTCAGAAATTAGCTTTTCAACGAAACAATTTTTTTCCTTAAAGGAGTTTATTTTCTATGGGAAATTTTGACTTGTTGTTGAAAATCCAAACACCCCCAAATTGAAAACTTTTCAGCTGCACAATGAAATATTTCAACTGGAAAGCCACAACCCCTTTCATTCATATACATATACTTGATGTGTGGGTTTTTGGGTTGTTTGGGTTTTTTTGCAAAAATCTTCATTCATGAAAGTCAGTGGGACTCAGGTTCCTAAACATATAGGTGCTTTAAAACTTTTACCCCTTGTCTCATTCGATATCTGTAAAGGACACTGGGGCTACATAAATAATTACAATTAGACTGAATCAAACTTTGAGAGTTCTCCTTGTTCCTTACTCAGGGGAAATTCTTACCGAAGTCATAAGTGAGTAACTGTTTCAGGAACTGTTTTAGCACTTGTAGAGGTACTTGGAAGTTATAAAGCTGAACATCATAGGATGCTAAGAACTGTTATTGTGTCACATATAACCAAGACACAGAGCCTGGGATACGACTGTTGCATGCATCTAGCTATTCTGAAGATGATATTTTGGACACCATGGGCTTGGTTCTCCTCTAACTTACACTGCTGTAAATCAGGAGTCACTCATTAATGTCATTGAAGTTACTTCAGTGTGAGAGGAAAATCAGGCCACATGATACACATTATCTTAAAGCCTGCTATTGAACTATTGTCACAAAAGTCTCTGGAAAATATGGACTAATGTGGATTCCTGCTAATTCCATAAACAATGTATTTAATTTCCTCAGGCAAACCAGACTAACCCTTCCTTTGAGAGGTTTCAGAGTAACAGCCGTGTTAGTCTGTATTCGCAGTGATCCGATGAAGTGAGCTGTAGCTCACGAAAGCTTATGCTCAAATAAATTGGTTAGTCTCTAAGGTGCCACAAGTACTCCTTTTCTTTTTGCCTTCCTTTGAGGGTAGCTTTAGTCTTGAATGGGCTGCAAGTAAATCCCTTGGGGCTCAGTTATCACTGATCACCGTTTGGTCTGCTGGATATTGCTAAGGGAAATTTACTGTGATTGTCTGTGATCAATGGCACGTACTCATACCCATTATGAGACTTAGTCAGTCCACTGACACTTGGTTCCTCGGAGAATAGGGTTGTTGCTTTCAAACCTTTTTCAGCTCTCACAGTCTTCCCCCCGCCCCCCATTTTTAAGACCCAGCTGTTCAAGATCAGAAAAGAGCTTATACAGTGAGCCACTGTAGCAAAAGGGGGATGTTGTAGTCCAAAGCAGGTTGCATTTAATTAAAGTGCCCATCTTATGGTTTTGTGAGTTTCATTCTGTCTCATGTTCTTAGCAATCAGAAGAATATTTTAAAAGAATGTGTGTGTGTGTGTGTTTTTGAGTTCAAGTACAGCTGATGACCCATGTTGGGGAAGGGGGGAGGAGGTTTCTGAATGATTGCCAGTGAATTCAGACACAAGCTAGTGGGTTTGATGCAGGAATCACTAGATGGAATTCTAGGACCAGTTCTATGCAGAAGTTTAGATTAGTTCATCATGGCCCCTTCTGGCTTTAAAATCTATTAATTACTTTTTCTTACAGAATTTGGATCGGACTTGCATCCTAGCGGTCTCTCTTTTAGCATTTTACCACCTCCAGTTCTGGCCTGGGGCAGACCAAGAAGAGCTGCAGGAAATGATGGAGAAAATAAGTGATTCAAAGGGCTTTAGTTAGTTAGTTAGTTAGTTTTAGTTTTAACTGTAGAAAAACAAAGGAGAAAGACTCAGCATGAGGTCTGGTCAAAACTGTAGACTGGATTTTCATCCTAACTGGCTCATCCATCCGTAATCTTGACTACTATGTTATGCTTCTTGTTCAATGTCCTCCCATGTGAGCCATCTCATGTAGCCCACGAGCTTTGAGGCCATTTCTTTCTGTAGCAGAACAAGTGTTGCCCTTCCCTGCTCACCAGCATATTTTCCCTCCTCATTTCCTTCCTGCAGGCCTGCCAGAGCTCACTGATTTGTGTAGAGATGCCTTCATTTTAGATTCGTTGTAAAACAGCTTACTCCCTTCTTGTATGTGCTTCAATTAGATGTTTAAGGCTAGTCCCAAAAAGGGAGGTGCAATGATCCAGGTGCAAAACTGCATGCAGATACACGCTTGCAATTACGTGCACCATAACCATGACTGTACACAGTTCTTTCAGCTATAGACCTGCTACTAATCTGCACCAACATGACATTCTGTGTGCTGATGGATGTCTTGTTAGGCAGCTATCTTGCCATCTGCATGGGCATTTATTCTTTTAGCATGGCGTTGCAGTCATTTTGTGGGCATTTGCAAACCTATTTTTGCAATCGGATAACACAGTTTGACAGCCCTGTTCTTTCTTACCCCTGGACTGTGTCAGCCTGCATGATTTGGTTTCTGTCCAGTGACTTTATGAATCTTTGAGTTGATTGCTCGGACTTCTCTAGGTTACTGGGATTTCTCTCTTCATTCTTCTGTTCCATGGAAGGGTTGGGCAAACCCGTTCAATTGAAATAAGAAATATAGAGAGGCTTGAGGCTTCATTTTTCAATGGGTGCAATGGGGGATTAGGCAAATAATGGAAGAAATTGTTTGTCAAATTCAACATTAAAAAAATACCAACTGACTCTATCAATAAGTGATCAAAAGATGCCAGACACTTGCAGCTGCCAGTGAAATAAAACTCAGCCCACTTGTCTTGGTGCCTAAATATTGATTTAGAACAGGTTAGAACTGGATGGATGGTTAGATAGTCAGGTTTGAAAATGTAGGCTTTAATCACTCCCTGCCTCAGTGTCTCAGTCTGTAAAATGGTGATACTATTACTACCCTGGGCATCATTAGTCTTCTTGAGATTAGGTAAAGTTATGAGGTACAATCCAGGCTACCAGAAGGGGAGGATCCGAGCCTCTGAATCTGAGTCTGAGCAATAGCAGCAGGAGGTCCATGGTAGGAAGCAGGTCGGGGAATCAGTAAGGGGTTGGGAGAGATTGATTCCAGCATCTTCATACAGGGGCCCTGATCTGGAACCAAGTGTGGGTGGGCCTGGGTTTCCCTGTTACCCCCAGCAAAGGGGCATAGGAAAGCCTCCTTGAGGAAGAAGGGGAAAGGGCTGTAGAACCAAGGCTGCGATAGGGGCTGATGACCCGATACAGGGTCATGGGACTTTTGGCTTGTGAGCCTCTTTAATACTCCACAAGCAGAGAGATTATGACCCACCTGGACAGAGAGCTAGAGTTGTGAGAAGAAACTGACTGTTGCAGCACCAAACAGCCATAAGGCAGGTGAAACTGAGGCAGGGGAAACTGAGGCAGGGTCACTGCAACATAATGCTTGGCCAGGAGGGAACACATTGGCTGGTGAGTTCACTCAGTTACAGGCTATCAGTCCTTTTATTTCAGGCCACCGCCTGGAGTGTAGAAGACATCTTCTTAAATGGTGCCATGTTGTATAATTAGATATGGGTGTTTTTAACCTTTCTTTAAACTATCTGTCCTGATCACTATTAGAGACAAACTGCTGATTTGAAGGACCATTTAGTCTGTGTGTATGGAGATTCTTATATTCCTCTGTAACTGTTTAGTCATTTCTGCCAGCTCATGACAGGAATAGAGTTGTACTACTCAATCCTCATGCACTGAAAACTTCAGAAATGACTGTGAGTAGCTGCTCTGATAATATTTAATCTGTACACACATGGTAAATTATAATGCACTTGTTGCATGGATACTGTATTTGGGGAGATGTATATGTGGGTATTGACGGTCCTGTGGTTCAAGAATAGGGCCAGGACTCAGGTTACCTAGCTTCTGTTCTAGGCTTTGGTACAGATTTTTCTGCATGACTTTGGCCACGTGACTTGAACATGCATTTTCAATAATGGGCACTGATTTTTAGAAAGGGTATGTCTTCACTGCAGGGTAAGGCTGGGTGATCAGAGCCCAGTTAGGCTAGACCCGGTGTGAGCTGCCACTCTGTAAAGCCATACTCAAGTTATTGCATCCTCACTGGTGCAGCGCTTGCTTGTGTGTGTTGCTAGGACTTCTGGGGCATATCCCATTATTCTTCATGCTGTAGTTGACTGAGCCACTCTACGAGTCCTTCCCAGTGAATTGTGGGAGAACTTATCTGTCCTTCTGGGCACATGGGGGGAAATGGTTGGAAGGCACTGGAGGACTATTGGCATTTTTGTGATTTAGCCTGAATCATCACTACAAAGTGGGCAGCTTACCAGCCTGAGTGAAAGCAGAACAGGGCTCTAACCCACCCTCCTAGCCAGCCCAGGTGTAAAATACCACCATACTTGAGCTAGCGGGGTTTTGTGTGTGTATGCATGAGATGGCTGCTAACTTGGCTGACACATTGGGGACTGAACTGGGGACCTCCAGAGCTAAAAGCTTGAGTGGTTAAAAAGTGAGCTAAAGAGGCAATATGGTGTAGATAGGGGTTATAATAACCCATATCTTCTGTGGATCAGCAGAGGAAGGGACTCATAACATATACTCTCCACAATCACATGTGGATGGGAAGGGGGCTAGAGACAACACCCAGGTAAGAGCTCAGGTTATCTCTACAGGGAAGACAAACCCTAACGGATTTGAGCTCTTTGGGACTTAACATGGGACTTCCAAAATGGAAGCACACAAAATTAGAAGACACTCTGGACAAATGTGGCCTCTGTTCCCACCTGTAAAATGGGTCTAGTAATACTCCCTGACCTTGCAAGGATGGTCTGAGGCTGCTTTTTGTGATCACCTGCAAAGTCCTTTGAGCTCTTAGGGAGGAAGGCCCCAATCTGCAAGTAGGAAGGGTAATCAATCAGAAAATGAACAGGAGGAAATTCTTTAACCAAAATGCACTTTACTGGTGGACTCACTTCTTGCCTTCAGAACGTCATCTGTTGCAGAAATACATTGCCACAAAGGTAACAACTAGGCATAAAAAAATCCTTCTATTCCCAAAGGCAAAATAGTTCTGCGGTGTGAAGATACGGCTCTCACCTGACATTGTGCCATTAGTTCAGCTGAAGAGAATTGCTCATGGGCAAACAGAAGACAGTGATGGATTGGGGATTTTTTTTCCACACAGGTGTTTCTGAGTAACTTTTCATAAATCTTCATAGATCAAAACGCAGGGAATACCTTAATCATGTCATGTTATTAAAAAGATTTACTGAGGGCAGTACCAAGTGGGTTAATTGGGTGGTCTTTAAAAAGCTTAAAATTGCCAACTTTTCAGTAGCTCTGAAGTGCCTGTCCGCAGTGAGGATGTTTTTTAATCTGTGTGCATTAGGAGTTATTACCCTGCAGAGAAGAAAATGTAGTTTTCTGGTTGTTGACATGTTGTCGTTTTTTAAATGACTGGAAGATATTGCATGCTACATGGTACAACAAATGAAACCGATCTGCATAGTGTGTTGAGTAATGGACTGATACTAGTTAGGAGGAGACAAAGATTATCTGAACCCCATTATTGTCACAAGCAAAACCAGTAGGCAGCCGAAGGGAAAATTATAAGGTGAATATCATTGTCTCAGCATTGCCCAAAGGGGAATTCTCGTGAGCCTCACTGTGAAACTTATCTGACAAAATTCCAGAAAGTACGTATAATCATGATTTGGGTATGTTTAAGATAGTTTTGCAAAAGTTTTTTTTACAATGGACTCATGAAAGCTCTTTGCCATAGTGTCTTTATTTCTTTGATGAAAGTGTGACTCAGGGTAGTCAAATAATGATACTTAGCGCTTACAGGAAACAGGTTGTTTCATCTTCAAAACACTCTACAAACCTTATTGAATTGACCAGTCTTCATAACTCCCTTGAGGTAGGTAAGTAGCTCCTGTGTGAAGTAGGTAAGTACGTATTGTTATGACAAAAGGAGCTAGGTCAGGTGCATTCAGAATTGTTGTTGCATAAACAGTCTCTATAAAACTTTCCATGGAACAAGTTATCCCATGTAGTAACTGGATCTGGACAGTCGTTAAGGGAACAGTGTAAGCTGAATCACTCTCATTTGTCTGGGTGGGCTGTAAAACCTGTCTTTGGGTTCCTTCATATTGCAGAGTAGCTGAATAAAAGAAGGGCCTTTGGCTAGGCTCACCTTTCAAGACCAGTTGGTCCTAAGGGATCTCCAGGAGTAAAGCTCAGGGGATGGGGAAGGAAAAGGGAACAGGAAGATGTCAAAGGCAATGCCAGGAAACCAAAATTCCAATCCTGTGTAAGTCACTGATTGCACTTGCATCTCCATGTCAGTAGAGAGCTAAGTCTATAGCACATGCACGTGCGTAGATCAAACCCAGGCGAAATGACTCTGAAAAGCATGCCCTGCTCAACTCTGAGTAGAAAATGTTTCCCCTGGCGCCGCAAAAGATTAACGATAGGGAACACGTTCAGCTTAGGCTTTGCAGCGAGGAAGAGAACGTTCACTACATTCAGCTTCGATTCACAGTTCTCTCACCATCTGAGACATGAGCAAGACGTAATGCAATCACAAATACCTCTTGGAACATTGTAATCACATTATTCTGCGGGGGAGGGTATTAGAAAAATACCTGTAAACGAGGTATGAACGTTACTAGCTTATGCTTTGCAAGCTAAGGGCCACGTTGTGCCATTGTTCCTCTCTGAAGGCATGGAGTTTTAGCAGTCAAGTAGAGGTGCTCTGAGCCATTCTGCTTGTATGACAGAGGCAGGCAAAATGCCCAAGGCAGCAGTGGTGTAGATCATACATTACTTCTGCTGGGGAAAGGTGTGGCATGCTTTCTCCACAGTGCCACAGGGGTACAACACAGCAGAGCTTCTCTGACCAAGCTGCTTACGTATCCTTAAGGCCATGGCGGAGAGCTGAGTGGGAAATGGTTTTCCCATCCCATGAAACTTTTGGAGATTTCAAAAGTTTTCACATTACACAATGGGATGAAACCGAGACCATGTGAAGTTTTACGCACGCACACACAAGAATGAACAGTTTGGTGATTCGGGCGCTCATATGGGATGTGGAAAGCCAGGGTCAGAGCTCTGTCTGCTGTTCTCTCATATCTTAGGTGTGCACCTTGACCACTGGCTGTTGGTGGGTCGAGACTGGGTCAGTCTCTGCTATTCTAATAATGAAATAGTCATTGGAGCATGGAATTGAAATTGGATCACAGGTGACTGTCCTGGCTATAGAGACAGTGTCTCTCTGGCCCCAAAACTACTTAATTCTTTATACCAAGTACAAGAGCTCCAACAGCAGAGATTGAGAGACAATCCCCCTTTCCCCCTAGAATTGCTAGTAAACTCACTGGTTAGGACACACCTGTGGGTTGTAAAAGGCCCAAGTTCAAGCCCTTGCTCTGAATCAGACAGACCGCAGACTTGAACCTGGGCCTTCCACATTCCAAGTGAGTGCCCTGGCCACCAGGTTATTGGCTTGTCTGGGATTGCAACCTCTTGTAAAAAGTGTTCTTCTGATGCATTGGCATTTTCTGACAAAAAACAATTTTGATGAAAAATTCCTGACTAGCGCTGCTGCTGAGTGTGTAGCTAGCCTCTTCCTAGCACTCAAGAGGCACTAGTAGTCAATATTTAGCTGAGACCTTGAATAGGTGCCCAGGGTTGGGAGCAAAGGCACTTTCTGCAATGAGACCACCTCTCATAATATTTGATGTTTTCCTTAAAGACTGAGCTCCTGGAATCCTGTGATTTTTGTGAGAATCTCAGCTTGTATTTTTTTTAAATGTAAGTTTCTAGCCTTTGTATTTGCAGAGAGAAGCTTGAAGCTTTGACCCAAAGCTCAGAAACCAGAAGGCAAACAAAAGGAACCCCAAACATATTATTTTTAAAAGTCTCCTGAAGAAGAGCTCTGTGTAAACTGGAAAGCTTGCCTCTCTCACCAACAGGAATTGGTCCAATGAAAGATATTACCTCTGTGAGAGAACGAAGAGCTACTGGAATGGGATTACCTGTTTAGTTAAGGTACAAATATGGCCCCTGTCACCATAATAGCAGAATGCCTCACTGTCTCTTGTGATTTACCCTCTCAAGACCCCTGTGAAATAGGGCAGTGGCTATTATCCCAGTTTTACAGATAGAGAGTCAAATCAATGAGTTAGGTACATAAATACCCCGGAAGATCTGGGCCAGGGAGACTAAGTGAACCTTCCAAGGTCACACAGGATGTCTGTGGTAGGGAGGGGAATCGAATCCATGTCTCCCAGGTTCCAGGCTAGATCACAGGGGGGCAAGGCTCAGAAAGGTGCGGCAGCAGAGGGAGGTGGTGACTCATACATTTTGAGCCTTTGGGGGTAGATAATACTGAACCGTGCAGCTGCCAGCGACGGAGGAAACTTCCCATCCAATGTGGGAGAGGCTTCTATGCAGAAAATGTGGGCAGAGCCCCCAACATGAGCTAAATTAAAACAGAACAGGACGTACTGACATAGCCTATGTCAGTTCTGTTCTGTTTTAATTCAGCTCTTGTTGGGGCCCCATCCACACTGACTCAGGCTCCTGGGGCTAAAAATAGCCATGTAGATGTTCCCGTTCGGGCTGGAGCCTGGGCTTCAAGACTCTCCCACCTCATCAGGTTTCAGAGCCTGGGTTCCAGCCTGAGGGGGAAGTCTACACTGACATTTTTAGCCCTGCTGCCCAAGCCCCATGGGCCCAAATCAATTGATCCGGGCTCTGAGGCTCAGTGCCATAGATTTTTCTTTGCAGTGTAGACGTACTCTACCTCACCATGGTGATGACATTCTAAGAAGTAAGTCTGGGGAATCCAGCAACAATTTAAATTTAGTGGGTCAAATTCTGCTGTCATTTGCATGGGTGTAAATCCAGAGTAGCTCCATTGACTGTAATGGTATTACTCTAGTTTTATACTCTGACTTTGGCACAATAATTTTGCATTCATACTGCCCACAGACTTCATTTTACACTTACTAAGCACTAGCCTTTCCACAGCACAACCACCCAGCAACATTGCTTCTGGAAAATTACCATAAAACATAATCCCTTAATCCCATTGAGCAAGCGGCTTTAAATGGGCAGGAGATGTAGGATAGCCAACCCTCCAGGATTGTCCTGGAGTCTCCAAGATTTACAGATTAATCTTAATTAAAGATTACGTCGAGATGAACCTCCAGGAATAGGGCCAACCCTACAGGAGAGTTGTATCCATTTTCACATACACGCACAGCTAGATTCTGATCTCAGCAGCACCTGTGTAAATCCAAATGAAATCCATGGATTTGAGAGGAACATACTCTGGATCTGGCCCATCTACTGTGCCCTCCTAATTGTGTATATGGTAGCTAGATATTAGGGTGATGAGTCCACCAGGAATAGAGGCAGGATGACAGATACTGTCACATGAAAGTGACTTCAGAACATGCTCCAGTAATTTACTGGCAAAGCATTTGCTGAATTAAGATTGTCTGGTTCCCCCTGCTCTATACTCTAGCTACTGTTCCAGATGTCCAAAGAGAACAAAAATTTTCCATATCCCCCTGTCTGGGAGATTTCCCCTATATCAGCTTCCTTTGCAGCCTCTGGAATCAGGGGCCTGGTGGGGGTGGTATGAAAGTGTGCAATCTCTCTCTCTCTCTCTCTCTCCATCAATTACTCAGTAGAATAAAGCTCTGGAAGACACTTGTGCCCATGCAGAACCCCATAACTTGGAAGGTCCAGGGCAAATATGTCTTGCTTATTGTTTTGTTTTGTTTGGGTTAGGGTTAGGGTTTTGTTTGTTTTTAAATAAAGATACTTTTTAAAGTGGAGCTGTGTTACATAGGGTTACTAATATAAAGTGCAAGGTGGGTGCATAATTAATTTACATAAAATAAAACACACATAGTTTCACGGAAAACAGAGAATCATGGTGTCAATGGGCCAGAATCTGATTTTATATAAACCTCAAGGAGCTCCACTGACTTCAGTGTGGGCAATCTGGATTGGCAAATGAAGCCAGAATTGAGTTGCTAGGACCTGCAGATGGAAAGATCAAATAGAGAATGTCCACCTCGCAGCCTTTGTAGGTTTGATCCCTGTTGCAGAATTACTTGTGTTTTGTTCTGGTTGGTTTTAAATGTGCCAAATGCTGGGTCTTTTACTATGAATCTTGGCATATTATTTCATGGGCCAATTGCTCTCACTGTCAGGAAGTATTTACAGATACAGGCCCTGATCCTGCAAAGCACTTAAGGACCCATAACTTTACTTACCTAAATAGTCCTACTGAAGTCAGAAAGATGAGATAAGTTACATAACATTTGATCAGCGATGGCTTTAAAGCAAGGCCGTAGGCAATAGACTTGTGTGTTTGCATTCCTTTATCCTTATGTTAGTCATAATGACTGAGATCCGTAAATTGTACACTCAGTGGTAAAGTTGACCAATCACACTTCGGACTACCTTCGCTAGTTACATTTATCAGTCAGATTCCAGAACAGACACAATACCATGTGACGTAGTTACCTAACTCCAATACACAGTTTGTTCTATTCTTTTCTGTTCAAGCCCTTATACCATGAGCAACTTCAGGTCCATGTTGCACAGTTACATAAATCAACCAATCAGAAAATAGGAAACAATATCATGTGCCTTTTTAAATAGCCCAGCTGTCACAAGCTGGCTGGATCTCTCAGGCAAGCTGGGCTCAGCCTTGCATGTGACCTGGTAGCTA
Organism: Caretta caretta; assembly: GCF_965140235.1. Lineage (NCBI taxonomy): Eukaryota > Metazoa > Chordata > Testudines > Cheloniidae > Caretta > Caretta caretta. The sequence continues at coordinate 342,775,141 of NC_134206.1, read as the reverse complement.
TCATCCCCCAGCTGAATCTGATGGAATAGGGACACTTAATTGTAATTACTCACGGCCCGGTGCTGGGGGATCATAGATGACTACATGAATGGAGTGGAGCGCTCAGTAGTGGAGAACCCATGAGAGAGGAGGTGGGAAGGGTTTCTCTGGGAAGGGTTTGGCAAAGGCTAACCAGGAGAAAAGGCAGCTCAGAGTGAGCAGGGAGAAGAGCCTGGAGAACAGTTCTACAATAAGCAGGAGCTGTGTGAAGCATCACAAAGTTCTGCAGGCAGAAAGTAGCTTGGGGAGGGCAGAAAAATACCAGAGGAAAGATAGAATCTGTGACCAGCTGAGGGAAGCAGCATGAATAGTCCAAGAAGGGCAGAAGCACAATTTGCTTGGATGTTTTATTTGGTTGTTTAACTGAACTTTGGTTATCCCAGAAGGGAACAGAACTGAAAGGTCAACTGGTTGGAGGGCTAGGCCATGAAAGAGGCAGAGAGAGACAGGCTATTGCCAGGTCAACAAGGGCTACTGGAGATGAAGATCCCTGCATCATCCCACTCTGATGACAAGGGGCGTCATGGTGGTAAATACAACTGCTTGCACCAGCAGAATGCAAACTGTGAATATTCAAATGGACTGTTTACACTAGTTTTACTGACCAAATGAAGAAAGTTATGGATAATCTCAAATAAATAACCATGAGAAATTTGTATTCTGTTTATGAACAACTGCTGAATGGGGGGAGAGGGGAAGAAAGGTAAAATTCACTGAATACATTACTCTTTCCTACAGTTGGGTGAAAACTTTTGAATGAAAAGATTTTTCATTGAAAAATGGTCCCCCCCCCAAAAAAATGAAACTTTTGGGGGAAAAAAATCACAAATTTTCCATATTTTTATCATTTTTTCAAATTGTTTATCAAAATTATTTTCAAAATCATTAATTACTTTTTGTTTCTTCTCTGAAACTGTAAAGTAAGATAAAATGATTTTCAGTAAGCAAAAAAAAATCCAATCATTTCAAACCCAATTCTGATCATTTGGATTAAAAATATTATAGAAAAATTGCAAGCAATGGAAAATAGATCCATTTTGAACCTCCCTTTTTTTCTTTGTTTTTTGCGAAAATGTAAAGTTGTTTTCCTTGTTTTTAACCAGCTCTATTGTTTGCATATTATTCACTCAATTCTATAAATGATGCTGAAAAGAGAAATGAAAATAGTTAGAATTTACCCATCGATAATATTATATAAATACACATATGGGGAGGGGTGTGTGTGTGTGTGTACCTACAAGTGCATTCTACCTAAATCTAGAAAACCGTTTTTCTCTTGCCTCCTTAAATGAGGTTGATTAGAATTTTGCACCACATAGATAGATACTCTGGCCAAAGGTTTCAAATGAGGGCCTAAAGTTGTATTATATGATTATTTATTATTTGTATCATTGTAGCCCCTAGAAGCAGGGCCGATGCAACCACTAGGCGAACTAGGCGGTCGCCTAGGGCGCCAAGTGTTTGGGGGCGGCCAAAAGCGGGCTCTGGGGAGGCGGAGGAGCGGAGGTGAGCTGGGGCGGGGGAGGGCGGGGAGGGCCGCCTTCAGCAAGTAACGGGGTGGGCGGCGGACAGGAGAACCGCTCCCCGCCCCAGCTCCCCTCTGCCCCGCCTCCTCCCCTGAGCATGCCACCCCGCTGTGCTTCTCTCCCTCCCAGGCTTGCGCGCCAAACAGCTGATTGGCGCCGCAAGCCTGGGAGAAGCAGTGGCGTGCTCAGGGAGGAGGTGGAGCAGAGGTGAGCTGGGGTAGGGAGCTGCCGCACATGGCTCTCCGGGCCGAGGGAGGGGGCGGTGGGGAATTGCCGCACAGCTCCCCGGGCCAAGGGAGGGAGGGAGGGGACGGCGGGGAGCTGCCGCAGGGGGGGGTGCCTCAGGGCGGAGGGGGGGTGCAGAGCTACCGCAGGGGGGCACCTCAGGGTGAGGGGGGGCGGGGAACTGCTGCAGGGCTTGGGGGGAGTGGGCTCAAGGTGGAAGTTTCACCTAGGGTGCAAAACATCCTTGCACCGGCCCTGCCTAGAAGCCCTAATCATGAGCCAGAACCCCATTGTGCTCGGCATTGTACGCACACAGAATATAAAGTCAGTCCATGCCCCAAAGAGCTTGCAATCTAAGTATAAGACAAAAGCCACCAGATGGGTACAGGCCAATGGGCAAGTAGATATTTAGTGGTCTCATTTTCAAAAGTGCTGAGCCCCCGGAGTATTTCCCATTCATGTCAATGACTGCTTAGTGCTTTTGAAAATGAAGCCACCTATTTAAGTGCTTAAATTTAGACCTAGAAGACCCATTTGTGAGGCTCATTGCCTTTATATATCAATTAGCATTGTATATCTTGCTGTATTGGATGACCAGCTTCCCAAAAAAGTGTTGGACTTAAAATACAACAGTTAATTCATCAAAACTCGATTAAAAAACCAAATAGCACTTATCCGAAACAGTAGCCTTCGTTGCTCGCAATTAGAAATGCAGTCACATAAAAAAAGTTACAACGGCAAATCAGGGCATAACCAACTAGAGAGGAAACCCCAAATAATCCTCCCTTCCCCTACATATATGGGCTGTACAGTGGTGTTGTTCTATAATACGGAGCATCAATTTCCTTGATGAAGAAAGATGCCATTTAAAGAAATTGGGCTTATTATGTCCTAATGACAAGCATAATTAGGAATGTCTGTCTCCAAAGGCCATAAGAATAGAGGAAAAGTTTTTGTTCACCTGAGCACACTGCCATCCCTGACCCATCCAAGTAATTCAAACCCTGGCTGAATTGGACAGGGACAGGTGTAATTGCCCCCCCCCCCCCCCGGTCTCTGCTGCTTCCAGTCGTGTAATTACCATAATAAGGTTGTCTATGGAGGGGTCAGTAGCTAGCGGCCACTCTGGCTGGAGCCTTCTAAGACTGTCAAAAGAAGGAGAACAAGGAGTCCATTGGGTCACAGAGGAGGACTAAATGAATGCTGGTAATTGGCGTAGTGACAGCAGTGTCTGCCATGAGACAAGAGGAGTGGGCAGTAGCAATGAAAGACATGATGCCAAAAAAAATTTAATAATCCACAAGAGTTTTTCTTTACTGAGATGAGTGGCACGGAGGGATGTTGCATGGTTTTAAAGGCCACTGATTAATATTGTGCGTTTGCATAGTATCTTTCCTAGCAAAGCACTTCAGGTGCTGTACAGAGTTAGCCACACACTAATGCCACCACCTTTGGGTGGCGGATGCTGGGCAAAACTGTGATCGACAGTGTTGGGAGGACAAATTCCTGCTCTCGTCAAAATGCCATGAGAGCTTTAGGACTTGATTTTCAGCCCTGCCTTCCTATTCTCCCCTCCTCTCCCCCGCTTTAAAAACCGTCTTCAGGCTCACACTCATTTTGGTCTCTAAACATCAGTAGGGGGGAAGGATGAGCTTGTGGGTAAAGCTGACTTCATGATTTGCTCTTGGAGTCCGGTCGGGATGTACGCGGGAGCTGCCTTCATGAAACGTGTTCTCCGTTTAAAGATGTGATTCAACATGCACATTTTGAGCTTCATAAATCCAGGTGGTTTGAGATTTCATTTGAACACAACCTTCTGTCGCAATGGTCCTGTGATAGATTTTTTTAAAAAATAAAACGTAGTCTTTAATCAATTAAATGACAGCTGGAGGTGTTGGCTTAATATTCTAAACAGCTCTTGTGAGATTATTTATACTCCCTAGAAACACAGGTTCAGATCTCAGCAGGGAAGCGTCAGTCTTTTATCCTTCCAAGCTGGATCGATTGAGTTCCATATCGTTTAATGCCTTGGCCTTTTGAGTGAGACTGAGGTTTGCCGAAACATAAGAGCCAGACTTCCAAAAACAAATCTCCCCCTTTTTGCAATTCGTACGTCATTTAGACTGCTAAATACCTGACTGTTCCTTATTATTATCATTTATATTGCAATCACACCTAACTGAGACTAGGGCTCCACTGTTCTGGGTCTTGTGCAAACAAGAGATTGTAATCTCTTCAGGTCAGTGAATATCTAAATAGACTAGACAAAGCATGGGAGAAAGAAAGCATTATTATTTCCATGTTTGGGGAGGGTGAGTCTAAGATGAAGGAAAATTATGTGACATGCCCAAGGTCATACAGGAAATCTGTGACAAGTCCAGAAACAGAATCTTTTTACTTTTAAACTGAGTACATTTGATGTGGAATTCAGTGAGAGACAATCAACGAGGACCCCTACAATGACATTTTTACAGAGCCACTTCTCAAAGCAGAACTGCACTTTGAACAATATAGCCCCACTGCAAAGTATGCATTATTTAGGCATTTTACAGGTGGGTAAACTGAGGCACAGAAGTTAAGTGACTTTCCCAAGGTCACAGAAATGGGGAATGAACCCATCCCCCAGCTAGTTTCCAGTCCACTGCTCTAATGATTAGAATACACTCCCTCAATTAAATGAGCAAGCCTCAACATTGGAGGCCTCTGAAGACCCTGCCTGAGGATAAACTCACCTGTTTCATGTATCAGTTTCTGGCCTCACTGCAAGCTGCAGTGCTACAAGACAAGAGCTTCAGTTTCATAAGTGCCTGAGTCTATCTGCACTCACAGGTCCAGATCTGCAGTCACAGTAGATTGGTGTAGCACAACCAAAGTCCATGGAAGTCTGACAGCTTACATCATCTGAGGATTTTGGTCTGTAACAGACACAATATTTGTATTTGTTTTCTTTGTACGGGTGAATCTTGAAGACTGTTCCTTAACATAAAGGAAGGCATCTAACACAGCACGTTGGTTGCCATTAGGAATTAAACCAGCGCTCTCCCAAGCAGCAAGCACATGTCTTTGCAACTTGAGTTAAAGCCAGCCTACCTAGCTTATATTTATAACAGATTCACATCCACTGAATGTGAAGGCACAGAGAGGGACACAAACCACTGACCAGAGGGCTACAACAGCACATGGGCCACAGATTTCACATCATTATTAATCACAAGGCTCATGATCTGAAGTCAATAGGAGTTACCCTGCTGATTTCAATGGGCTTTGGATCAAGGCCAAGCTGCACTGAGCAAAATCCTATACATAAGAAAGCAGGAAAAATATCCCTCTCTTTAGCCTTCGCCCCAGAAGACCTCAATACCTATTCACAGGGCCGGGGCCTGTCATACACCATGCAAGTTGCTGATAAAGGTGAACATTTCAAGAAGAAAAGAGCCACCCCTGGATGTGTGGACGAGCACAGAACAGTTGTGAATAGTGCAACTCAGAGGATTGCCAGGTCCTCCAAGAGCATAGGCAAGGGTGAGACTTAGTGGAAGGAAAGCAGGGTCAGAGGAAAAACGCTGCAGTTCATGCCCCCCCTGCCAATGCACCAGAGCATAGCATCAGTTCCCAAAAGACTGGGATGCCTAGAGTAGTGTCCAAGGGGATGCAGGGAAAAGAGAGTGCAGGAAGGTGGGAGCTATGCCCAGCATCAGGTGAGGACAAAGCAGCAGGACAAATGTACAACTGCATATGAGGACAGAGGTGGCCAGATTTCAGGGGGCAGAGACACAGGTGCACCCTAGACTTGCTCCCACTCCAGTCCTGAGGGCAGGTCTGCCACTTACTGCTGGCTGGCCAGCAACTTCGCAATGTGTCTTCCCAACCAAGGGTGGGTGATTAAGCGTGTGCCAAGAAATAGCTTCCTTTATGTGTAACAACCACAAGGGGGGCAGGCAGAGAACGACTTACAGATCTTGTTTCTCCTCTGCTTAGTTCTGATCTACATAAGCAGCAATATCCTGGACACACGTCAGGTGGACCTGATGTCATTTAAAAAGGAGGTGAGGGTCATCACAGGAATGGCCAGATAAGGTATCCAAATAAGCTCTGGAATCAGCAAATAACATGGGGGGAGGGGAGTGTTTCTAGCCTTGCTGATATGTAGCCTGAGCAAAGAACACACCGCCAATGGCCGACAAGCCTCTAGCATTTTCAGGGAGAAAACTTTAGAGAGGCTTCTTATTCAGACAAAAATGGGACATAACATAAGAACGGCCATACTGGGTCAGACCAAAGGTCCATCTAACCCAGTATCCTGTCTTGCGACAATGGCCAATGCCAGGTGCCCCAGAGAGAATGAACAGAACAAGTAACGATCAAGTGATCCATCCCCTGTCGCCCATTCCCAGCTTCTGGCAAACAGAGGCTAGGGACACCATCCCTGCCCATCCTGGCTAATAGCCATTGATGGACGTATCCTCCATGAATTTATCTAGTTCTTTTTTGAACCCTGTTTTAGTCTTGGCCTTCACAACATCCTCCAGCAAGGAGTTCCACAGGTTGACTGTGTGTTGTGTGAAAAAATACTTCCTTTTGTTTGTTTTAAATCTGCTGCCTATTAATGGTGACCCCTAGTTCTTGTGTTATGAGAAGGAGTAAATAACACTTCCTTATTCACTTTCTCCACACCAGTCATGATTTTATAGACCTCTGTCATATCCTCCCTTAGCCATCTTTTTTCCAAGCTGAAAAGTCCCAGTCTTATTAATCTCTCCTCATATGGCAGATGCTCCATATTCCTAATAATTTTTGTTGCCTTTTCTGAACCTTTTCCAATTCCAATATATTTTTTTTTGAGATGGGGCGACCACCTCTGCACACAGTATTCAAGATGTGGGCGCACCATGGATTTATACAGAGGCAATATGATATTTTCCATCTTATTAGCTATCCCTTTCTCAATGATTTCCAACATTTTGTTCGCCACATCCTTACCTGGGCAAAATTCCCATTGACTCCAGGTTGGGTAAGGACTAGAGACCCAGTGCTCTTTTCCATTTACCCCTAGGCCTGGAATGGATGAAAATATTGCAGCCGAGTAGTTAAAATGACCCATCATCTCACGCTTGGGAAAGCTCCTCCTCCCGCCCCCAGAACTACAAAGCGTGTCTTTCCCTGTAGAAAGAAAACTGGATCGGCAACAAAGAATGCAGACGTGGAAACGACTCCTGCATAGGGGTGAGTGACACTGAAACGCTGGGACTGCATCTACAAAAGCATACGGAAGGAGCCTGAAGGAGCACCGGGGCTTCCCAAACACAGCTGCACTGTACACAGTTGTTTTGCCAGGGGAGCTGCGTTATAACAAGAGTAGACGCATTTGCGTAGATTTCAGGCATCTATGGTTTTTTTTGCCTGTTCCAAAAGAGATTTGCCAAATTAAAAAGAAAGAGACACGAGGTGAGAATGATGGGAAGATAACTGCAGCTGTTCCTTTTTTCTCTTTTGCGAATCAAACATTTTAAAAGTATTTTTATGCATGCAATAATAAAACGTGTAGTTCAGCAATGCATAGAGATCTCAGTCAACGATTGGGGCTCCCCCTAGGCTAAGGGACTATTCAGGGATCAAGCCGCCCAGTATACTAGGCACTGAACACATAATGAAAAGACAATCCTTGGCCTGATTTGTGCCTGTTTTTCCTATATGAAACTACCATTTCACTAGACAAACCTTTATAAGACAGGTTTCAGAGTAGCAGCCGTGTTAGTCTGTATTCGTAAAAAGAAAAGGAGGACTTGTGGCACCTTAGAGACTAACAAGTTTATTTGAGCATAAGCTTTCATGAGCTACAGCTCACATCATCGGATGCATGAGCTGTAGCTCATGAAAGCTTATGCTCAAATAAATTTGTTAGTCTCTAAGGTGCCACAAGTACTCCTTTTCTTTATAAGACAGCCCTTCCTTTATATCGAATGGCTAGAAACAATCAGTACCGGAAGAAGGTCGTATGAGGTTTTCAGTATTCAGCCTCTGACTTGATTGTGTTTTCATTCCATATGTAGTAATTTAAGTAAATTCACTAGGAAGTTTTTTCCTTACTTTAAGCAGCATTTTGATTCACAGTTCAGGTCTGATTTGGAGACGTTTCTTTGGATTTCGAGGTCACAGTTTTCACCCATAATTCACTGTGGTGCAACAAATTGATACGTAAGCACATAATATGATAAACAGGTAGTTAGACCCCAGAACTAAGATTTTTTAAAGCTGCCTAAGGGATTGCTCAATGGGAATATCTGCGGTTGCTTTTAAATCCCACCCCAAAATAATATGAATTGCACACAGAGTTTACTGTGCCATACAGTTGGTGGCCTTTTAAAATTCAAGGTATCAATATTCCCTGTATGTGCATTTTAATAAAGATTGTTTAAAAATTATCCTATAAAGGAAGAAGCTCAGAAGAGGATTTATTATGCAACACGCTGAAGATACAAAGCAGCCATGAATACGTATTTAAAATGCAATGAAAATCTAACAATGGACTATGTAATGCCTTGGTAAGTATAGACACCTGATTTGAAGATTATAAAAGGAATTAGGGAGAACTAAGGGCAGAAGTGGTTAAAACAATGTGCATCAGCAAAGAACAACGGAAGCAGTGAAATGTGGACATCAAGGCATCTCCTATTTGTTAGAAATATGCAGACTGTGCTCCAAATACAGCTCTTTGAAATGGGACTAGATCAAAGTGCATTAACGAAGTGTTAATGCACAACAACAGGATCCATGTGGACAATTAGTCTGCAGCAGGCTAGTGCGGGGTAGATTCATAACCCAACTTGCCGTGAACTAAATGTTTGACTAGACAAGTCCAGAGTGTAAAACACTATTTGGGTGAAATTCAATTTCCATGGAGAAAGCTTTTGTGTCACTAAGTCCCATTCCATGCCTGGATGGGCTTACAATTTAGGGCACTGGTTTCTGATCTGGGTTCAGTTTCCGGTTCTGCCACAGATTCCTTCTGTGACCTTGCACAGGTCACTCGGGGCTTGATCCTGTGACATTAAAGTCAATGACAGTTTTGTTACTGAGTTCAATGGGAGCAGGATCAGATGCTTTTTCTCTCTATGCATCGTTTGCCCATCTGGGAATAATGGGGACCCTTTTGTCTGTGTTGTCCATTTAGATTGTGAATTCTTTGAAGCGGAGTCTGTTTCTTCGTATGTGTTTGTGTATTGCCTAGTGCACTGGGGACCCCAATATCAGATGAGGCTTCTAATTGCTACTGCCATACAAATAATAATAACAATATTACTTGTGCTGATCCTCTACACCACCGCAAATTTCACTTGTATTCAACAAAGACAACATTGAATAGAATGAATGATAAAATATCCCACTCTTTCCTTTCTTCCTTTCTCAGTACATATCTAAACAGTCAAACATGACTGAGGTCGGATGCTCAAGTCTTCCATTTCTTTACCATTTATTAAATGGTTAATCAAAATGTTGGTGTTTATTACCGGATACTGCTGTGCAAGGAGACAAACCTTTGTAAGATGACATTTCTAAAGTAAAAGAGATTCTTTTCCGATTCCAACAAGCTTTGGATAGGGCCCAGGCTGATTTCAGCGGCCGTCATATGACGATTCTCCTTCGCATATGAGCAACATGCCTCCGGTGACCAGGATTCAGCACCGAATTTGGTCCGCTGGTTGGATCATTAGCTTCTCCGGCCCAACTGATGGGGAGCGTAACGTGAACGCTGATCCATGCCCCCATATGATGACTAGTCAAATGGATTTGTTTTTATTCCAACCCTTAATCCAAGTTTGCAAAAGCCGGGTACTGATGGGGAGTGTGACATGAAAGCTGATCCATGCCTCACGTATGATGACTAGTCAAATGGATTTGTTTTTATTCCAACCATTAATCCGAGTTTGCAAGTGTGATTTATTTTATACCAAGAACTATTAAACTCTGTGTCAATGCACTTCACCAATCAGCTGGCCATATGCTCCTTTGGGAAACCGAACCTAAGAAAAATCAGACTATTACAACTGTAAGCCCCCTGGCCGGAAACTCAAGAAAGCAGTGAGCTCGCTGTAGGTGAGCAGGGAGAAGAGCAGCTCAGAGCTGCTTGACAACTCCAGATGGACAGGGGCTCCACTGGCATAGGCGCCGACTCCGTGGGTGCTCTGGGGCTGGTGGCGGGGCAGGGGCAGGGCCTCATGGAAGGGGTGGAGTGGGGGCAGGGCTGGGGGCAGACCGGGGGTGAAGCACCCAGGGGAAAGAGGGGAAGTCAGTGCCTGTGTCCGCTGGTGAGAGAGATCTCTACCAGCATGTCCTGGTAACAAGGGGAAATGACTGAATGGGCCAGGCCTCATTTGCATTTCAGTTTTGTGATGGTTTGAAACATTTTGGTTAACATGCAGTTAAGTTTTGAGTTTGGGGGCAACAAAATGCTATTGATCCTGTTGAGAAATAAAAGGATAAGAGGACTGTACCAAATATGTCTTGGGGGTAGGGTCCCCCTGGCTGAGACTGTGTTGTGGCAGAGTTGGGTAGTGGTATCTGTAAACATGCCTGAATAGAGAGGCTGGATTCTGCTGGGAGCATTTCTTTGGTTCTAAGGACTCTGCCAGGGGTCCCTTAAATCACTGATTTCTCTTTGAAGACGTGAATAGAGGTAGCTTCCACATAAGCACTGACTTTTATTTTTCTCCAGGGATGCTCTGCCCCTTTCCGAAGGCCCTGCCTTCACTCTGCCTCTTCCTACCCCCTCCCCTAAGGCCCTGCCCTTGCTTCACCCAAGACCCTATTCTTGCTCTGACTCTTCCTGCCCCTGCTCCACTGGGTCCCTGAGGCCACTGCTTTCCACCATCCCCCAAACCTCTCCCTGAGCCACCAAAGAGCTGATTGTCAGCACCCATGAACAGCTGTGGCCAGTGGGTGCTGAGCACCCACTTTTTTTTCCAGTGGGTTCTCCAGCCCCAGAACACCCACTGAGTCGGCACCTATGACTTCCAGGTAGTGGACAGAGCTGAGCAGAAGTGGCTTTGAGATGGCAAAAAATGCAAAGGCAGTGCTAAGGCAGACAATGGCACTGAGTTGGCTCTGGCTGAAGAAGCAGAGAGCATCAGCCTACCTGAAGGACTCTGGTGTGGGCCTCCCTACCAGCAATCAAAGCTGAAATCACCTCCGTTGGGTCAGGCGGTAGAGCCCCTGGAACAGCCCAGATAGCACTTCCCTTAGAGACTGGAGGCTGACTTGGCAGAATTCTTGGATATCACCATAGGTGCTGGAACTATGTGGGGGGCGTGGGGGGGTTCTGCAGCACCTCCGGGTTTGAAGTGGTTTCCATTATATAAAGGGTTTACAGATTGGTTCAATGGCTCTCAGCACCCCCACGATACACATTGTTCCAGCACCCCTGGATACCACCGACGCTGCACAACAAACTGTGAGTGGAGAGATGGGAAATTGCTAGAATGCATTAGTCACTCTCTACTGCAAGGGGCATACTGAGGCTGGTACTGTTGCTAAGACTCCTGGGGGGTGGGTCTTCACAGGCATTGTTAATTTATTAATTGCTGGCCTTTACAACCTCATTCTGTTGTCTCCCCTTTCCTTCCCCCTCCACAAAGTGCTCCTTGTTTTAACCCCCTGAACTCAGTTCTCGAAAGTGGGGAAGTATTGCCTATCAAGGACACCCAGGATGGCATATATAGTTTCTTGGTAAGCTGGTGCTGTGTAAATTTTCACAAGGAACCAGTAGAAAATTGAAGCTGGTCTTTCTTGCCCCGAACACCACCAGGCAAAAGGGTTACGCAGCAAAGCCTGCAGAACAGACTACTTCAAATAGGCCTTCCCATGCCGTTAACCTGACCCAAAGGTTAAGAACATAAGAATATAAGAATGGCCATACTGGGTCAGACCAAAGGTCCATCCAGCCCAGTATCCTGTCTACCGACAGTGGCCAATGCCAGGTGCCCCAGAGGGAGTGAACCTAACAGGTAATGATCTAATGAGCTCTCCCGTGCCATCCATCTCCACCCTCTGACAAACAGAGGCTAGGGATAGCGTTCCTTACCCATCCTGGCTAATAGCCATTAATGGACTTAACCTCCATGAATTTATCCAGTTCTCTTTTAAACTCTGTTATAGTCCTAGCCTTCACAACCTCTTCAGGCAAAGAGTTCCACAGGTTGACTGTGCACTGAGTGAAGAAGAACTTCCTTTTATTTGTTTTAAACCTGCTACCTATTAATTTCTTTTGGTGGCCCCCAGTTCTTATATTATGGGAACAAGTAAATAACTTTTCCTTATTCACTTTCTCCACACCACTCATGATTTTATAGACCTCTATCATATCCCCCCTTAGTCTCCTCGTTTCCAAGCTGAAAAGTCCTAGCCTCTTCAATCTCTGCTCATATGGGACTCATTCCAAACCCCTAATCATTTTAGTTGCCCTTTTCTGAACCTTTTCTAATGACAGTATATCTTTTTTGAGATGAGGGGACCACATCTGTACGCAGTATTCAAGATGTGGGCGTGCCATGGATTTATATAAGGGCAATAAGATATTCTCCATCTTATTCTCTATCCCTTTTTTAATGACTCCTAACATCCCATTTGCGTTTTTGACTGCTGCTGCACACTGCGTGGACGTCTTCAGTGAACGGTTACCACTACAATCTAGTTTAACCTGGAGTGAAACACCACCTCTGTTAAGTACCAGATTTGGCTAGTCACTAAAGTTCCTATGTAACACAAATGTCACTAATTGAATTATTTATGAAGTTAGAGAGTTATTTATGAAGTTATTTTTTCCCCAACGTCCACTGAAGAAATTGGAAGGACTCTCACTGGCTTCAGACAATGTTGGATCAAAGGCTTTCCGTAAGGTGACTAGCAAGGGATTTTAAACATAGGCCCGGGTCTATTTCTGCTCCCATTTACAACAATTTTAAAACTCCTGTTGAGTTCAAACAGGCCAATGCTGAGCACTTTTGAAAATCTTACCGCCATTGCCACTGAATCTTATTTATTATTATACACAAAACTATGTGAAAAGAACATTATTAAGGTTGCAAAGTCAAGCACTCAAAAGTTAGGAAATGCCCTTATTCAGTTTGCCTGTGCCCCATTAAATGGTGTATGCGTTACAGTCTTTGGTTAAATGATCACATACAATTGTTTCCCCACAGGGCTCCGGCACCTTAAGTGTACAAAATGAAAAAACAAAACAAAACAAAAAGTTGTTTCAAAATGACAAGCCAAAATGATTTGCTCTGACATTGTTTGGACTTTTTGGCCTTTTGTTCTAGAATTCCAAGGGAAACCGGTGTCATCAAAATTCTTCTACCAGTTGGACCAATTTTTCTAGTTGGCATTTTTAAATCCACCTTCAGATTCCTGGGAATGGCTCAATTCCTTCTCCCCCCCATCCGCGCCCGCCAAAAAAGAGCCATAGGCAGACACCCAACATACAAAATTTCATGCCAAATAATTAAAGTTTGCAAAATTATAAGCAACTGAAAACAGGCTCTTTTAATGGAAGTATAGGGCAACTTTAATCGTAGATGGTGCTACCAGCTCCACCTATTATTTATTTGGGGGTGGTGCCTAGCAGCTCCAATTAAGGACCAGAGACACTTTGTAGTAGGTACTGTATAAACAAGGAAAGCTGGGGAAAGTTGGAAAGTCAGGGAAGACCCTCTTTCTGCTGCATCAATGGAGTTCATAGTCCTAATGACTCTGCTACAGAATTTTAATTCAGAGATCATGGAATCATGGAAGGTTAGGGTTGGAAGGGACCTCAGGAGGTCATCTAGTCCAACTCCCTGCTCAAAGCAGGACCAACCCCAACTAAATCATCCCAGCCAGGGCTTTGTCCAGCCAGGCCTTAAAAACCTCTAAGGATGGAGATTCCACCACCTCCCTAGGTAACGCATTCCAGTGCTTCACCACCCTCCTACTGAAATAGTGTTTCCTAATATCCAACCTAGACCTCCCCCACTGCAACTTGAGACCATTGCTTCTTGTTCTGTCATCTGGTACCACTGAGAACAGCCGAGCTCCATCCTCTTTGGAACCCCTCTTCAGGTAGTTGAAGGCTGCTATCAAATTCTGCCTCATTCTTCTCTTCTGCAGACTAAACAAGCCCAGTTCCCTCAGCCTCTCCTTGTAAGTCATGTGCCCCAGCCCCCTGATCATTTTCGTTGCCCTCCGCTGGACTCTCTCCAATTTGTCCACATCCCTTCTGCAGTGGGGGGACCAAAACTGGACGCAATACTCCAGATGTGGCCTCACCAGTGTCAAATAGAGAGGAATAATCACTTCCCTCAATCTGCTGGCAATGCTTCTGCTAATGCAGCCCAATATGCCGTTAGCCTTCTTGGCAACCAGGGCACACTGCTGACTCATATCCAGCTTCCAATCCACTGTAATCCCCACATCCTTTTCTGCAGAACTGCTGCTTAGCCAGTTGGTTCCCAGCCTGTAGCAGTGCACGGGATTCTTCTGTCCTAAGTGCAGGACTCTGCACTTGTCCTTGTTGAACCTCATCAGATTTCTTTTGGCCCAATCCTCCAATTTGTCTAGGTCACTCTGGACTCTATCCCTTGCATTGGTGCCTTTTAATTTATTTTTTTCCCCATGTTTCTGCCAGACTGAAAGTCTCTGAAACCAGAAGTGCAGGCTTCATTCACTAAGAGTTATCACTTAATGGTTGAGGAAGCAGGGTCCCTTCCAGGCCATCTCCTTTCTCTGAGGAGGGACTGTAAGATCCGGTGAGAGCAACCGTGCAAAAACCTTCCATTGCCACTTGGTTCTGCAGCTGACCCACCTTGACAGTGGACAAGCCCCTTCATCTGTAAAGAAGACTCAGTCTACACTATGGCTACTACAAGACACAGCTATGGAGCTGCAGCTGGAATGTAGATGCTTCCTGCATTGACAGGAGGGCTTTTCCCCCTCCATTAACCCACCTCTCCAAGAGACAGGAGCTAGCCTGCTGGAAGAATTCTTCTGTCGACCTAGCTGGTCGATTAAATCCACCTAAAGGAAAACCATTACGTACCAACTAGGGTTTCCAGGTGATCTGTAAGAGTAGTTCCAGGTAGACTGCATTGCAGTGATCCAGCTTGAAAATCAGTCTGTGGATATCGAAGGAACAGTTATGATTTGCTTGTGAGACTTCATTCATACCAGTGGGATTCAGGATGTGCAAAGGGGCATGAAAACAAAGAGAGAAAAAGAGTAGAGCCAATTTGTTTTAATCTCCAGAACAGATTCCCCAGCTGCCTTCCATGTTGTATGGTCTTTTACACCTATGCAAAGCAGATAATGAAAACACTGTCAATTCCGAAGAATAGTATTTTACACACACCTTGCACAGGTGTAAATGACTACCCAAAATATAAGATGCTGGAGAACCAAGCCTTCCATTTGGATTAGGTTTCAGGAATGAATGAAATTTGCTCTTGGTTCAGATGTGAGCGCTACACAGTATGATAATTCTCTCACTCATGGGTTACTTCTTTCACAGTGTGTTCAGAGGGGATAATCTCAAGTCATTGTTGACTTGCCGTATTTCTTTTGGCTAGAAGAGCCTGCAACTCTTGAAAGGTGATTTTGGTTCCACCTAATGTTCTAGCTTACTTTTTGGCTTAATTAACTAGCCTCAGCCAGACCTGGGTAGGAATCAGTTTTCCAGTCCCTTGACTATTTTCAAGAGTTAATTTTTTTTCTCATCTTGAATTGGGAGAAAAAGTCAAAATCTCCAAAAACCAGATTGCCAACTGAAAAAACGGAAAAAAAATTCAGCTCGTGTCAACCAAAAAGTTTTGTTTCATAAATTTAGGAATGTTTCATTTTGATTTTGACCCTGTTTTCTTTTAAAAACCTTTAGTCTCATTAGCTTAAATTTCCAAAACCGAAAGTAATTTAGAATTGGAACACCAGAATTTTTAGTTTCAAGAGTGTGAAAACAAAATGTTTCAACCATATGGAACCCCCCCGCCCCAACATTTTTTCGGGTCAGGAGATTTAGCCGAACTGACCCTGATTCGCGACCAGTTTTGGTTTTCACAAATCAGCATTTTTTATTTAAAAAAACGTTTCCCAACAAGCTGCAGTCTCCACACAGAGCTGTGTTTAGAATTGCTTCTGAAGTGATGGAGAGTTACCTGGGAGATCACTATACTGTTGTTTGGAGCTCTCTAGTCTCCTGGCAACTATTCTTTGTTTAATAAACGTTAACCATTCTGTTAGCAAGGCAGGGACTGTTTTACTATGTGTATGTACAGCACCTAGCACAATGGAACCTTGATCTTAGTTGCTTACCACAATATCAAGACCAGAAATTCAAGTGGATGCTTTGTGGTTCTTGAACTCACACAAGTTCTTATTCTGAAACTTTCCTCTCAACCCTGTGCTTGAGTGACTCCTTCAGTAAAACTGTTTTCAGTCTTCTGGGAGCAAGAAGAATAGGCTGCAAAGAAGAAACTTGCATCATTTGTGCATGTTTGCTATGTGAATGGAGAAGACAGCATTGAGCAACAGTACAGTGTATTCCACTCTGTTGTGATGTGTGAATAATTTACAACTCACTTGAGGCTCGGCATCTCATTAGTTCTGGGTGGGTCTCTCTTAACACTAGGCAAACCTGACATGTTTCTTTTAGCAGGTCTGTTGGGATGTCCACATATCCCCCCTTAATTTTGGATGGAAATTGGTGAAATTTGGTTCAATTTAACCCCGCTGTACATCTTGGCCATGCTATAGTGGTCAGAACATAACACAGGCTTGGGACAGAGATCATAAAGTTAGCTAGTCTCAGACTGAATGGCCACAGAGAAGAAAATGAAGGACAAAATAAGATAAAGCAGCAAAAATACCCAACAGCAGCTGGAAAGTAAGAGAGAGGGAGAAAGAGAGCAATAATAGGGAGTCTGCAAAACACTTTCCTCCCTATCTTTCTTCCTTCTTCCCTTCTATTACTTTCTTTTTCTTCTGTCCCTCTGCAGTCAGTGGTTATTGCCTTCAGCCAGCGGAACCAAGTTAGGCTATTCCCTACTGGGGATGTTTGAAGAGTGGACAAATAAAGGTTAGCTCATATAGGGCGGCGGGTGTGTGTGAAGGTAGCTAAGAGTGCTTAGTACTGCTTGTAGGTTCTGAGTTTTCCTCTCAGATGTAAACATCTTTATCCACAGTTTAGTCAGCCATGAGAATGACCAAAGGATTAGAAAACATACCATACAGCAGGGGTAGTCAATAAGCGGCTCGCAGGCCAACTCCGGAGCCCCAGATGCTTTTGAATGGACTGTGACATCTTTTTATTTACTTATTATTATCATGATCGTTATTATTTTTGTATTATTTTCGCTGGAGTTTGAACCTTGACTCTACTTCGACCATGAAATTTGGACCTTGATAAAAAATAATTGATTACCCCTGCCCTCAAGTGATAGATTCAAGAGGCTTGATCCGTTTAGCTTAACAAAGAGAAGGTTAAGAGGTGACTTTATCACAGCCTTTAAGTACCTATCTGGGGATCAGAACTTTGTTAACAGAGAGCTTCAGTCGAGCAGATAATGATATAACATGATCCAAAGGCTGTAGGTGAAAGCTAGACAAATTCAGACTGGCAATAAAGCATTTATTTTTTAACAGAGATGGTAATTAACCAATGGAACATCTTTCCAAGCCTTCTGGTGAATTCTCCATTGCTGGAAATTTTAAATTCAAGACTGGATGTTTTTTCTAAAATGTATGCTCTTGTTCAAAGAAGAATTAATGGTCGGAAGTTCTATGGGCTGTGTTATGTAGGAGGTTGCACAAGATGATCACAATGGTCCCTTCTGGCTTTATAATCTGAGACCTCCAGAGTGGATGAACTCAATGTATGCTCTATGGAGATATTCTTGAGGACCACACAGAAACTTAACTTTGTGCAGAACGCAACTGCCTCATTTATCAGTGTCTCCTACAGGAAACATACTCTATCTGACCTCCATAATCTGCACTGGCTCATTTTTGGGTGCAAACCAAAGTATTTGTTTTAGTCTACAAGGTCTAAAACAATTTGTGCCCTGGGTAACTCAGAAACCAGGTCTCTTCTTGCTGGATACCATGATTGCAGAGCTCTACTGAATAGGTTCAGCTAACAGCCCCCAGATTTAATTGGGAGGCAGGTTAGGCCCAGCGAAGGGTCATCAACTCTAAGATTTAGTTCCCCATTAGTCTGTCGGATCCCACATTTGTTGACCTTAAGCATCTTCCCCCCCACAATGTTTTTCTTGGCAGGAAAGGCTGAGTGTGGAAAAGGGAAGAGTCTGTGGGTGGTTGGATAAGCTAGGCTGGTTTTCACTTTGGCTATTGATTCAATGTATAAGATGGTTCTCACTGGGTTGTATATTTTGTCTGAAGATCAGGAGGGGAGGATAGTCAAATTAAAAATATCCAAATAAATATATAAATAAAATTAAATATTACGCAAATTTTATTGTGAATATTGGGCATCATTCTTTCTATTCTTGTCTAGCATTCTTTTTCCAATGGTTGTTTTCTGCTGCAAAATACAAGGGTCAAATGGGTGACCCCCCCTTTCTATCCAGGTCCCTATTTTCTCATCATTCCACACAGCAGATACCCAATAAAGGGTGTGAAAGTTTTGTAAATGGTCTCTTCTTTGGTCTCTTGGTCTTTTCTTCAGCTGTTTTGAGTTATGCAACTGACAACCTTCCAAAGGACATCTACATAGGGTACAGGGTTGATGAAAAGCTCTTATCTCTGAGGGGTTACTGCAAAGACAAAAGTCCTTGGGGAACTCCTGTGTGAAGCTCTTTTTGCGGATGATTTTTCTCTGCCTAGTCAAAATGAAAGTGACCTACTACTTATCCTGGACTGGTTCTCAGAGGCAACTAATCAGGTTGGAATTACCATCTGCCTGGGAAAAACTGAAGTCCTCTTCCAACCAGCACCATCAACAACTACCATTGAGCCAAACATCGCCACAGATGATATAAAACTAAAGAACATTAATCACTTTACATACCTTGGCAGCAGGGGTGAAAGTAATAATAAATTCTTACCGGTACAGGGGCCAGCTCCGGCCCCCGGAAGGGGCAAGGCCTCGGGCAGAAGGGGCAGGGCCTTGGGAGGAAGGGGCATGGCTGGGGGGATTTAAAAGGGCCCAGGGCTCCGGTCGCTGCCGCGGTAGCAGTGGTCAGGAGCCCGGGCCCTTTTAAATTGCCGGCCCTGGGGCAGCTGCTTCTTACCGGTATGCTGTACCAGCCCGTATCGGCTCACTTTCACCTCTGCTTGGCAGTACCATCTCATGTATTAGTTCCTGGATCAAGAAATATCAAACAGAATAAAAAGGCAAGCCAGGCTTTCAGAAGATTTTACCATAGGCTACTCAACCAGCATTCCATCAAACTGTCAACAAAACGGATGATATACAATGCAACAGTGCTCGCGTCCCTTTTCTATCGTGTGAAACTTGAACAGTTTACCACAGACGCATCAAGCAACTTGAAAAATTTCACAAGAGCTGCCTTCTGCCTATTCGGAGAGTCTGCTGACAATACAGTGTCAAATATTAACATCCCAGAAATAGCAAAAACAACTAGCGTTGAAGAAATGATTGTCAAAGCTCAGCATTGATGGACAGGTCACGTTATCAGAATGAGTTATGACAAACTCATAAAAGGAAGCCCTCTATGGTGAGCTGAAACTTGGAAAGTGCAGGTACAGTGGTAAACATAAATGCTGCACAGACACTGTTATGTAGAATCCTATCTCATGGGGCATAAATATTGATCATTTCAAAGACACAGCAAAGGACAGATCTGAATGGAGAGGAACTATCAATAAAGTTTGTAAACACTTTGAGAAAGATGGACACAAAATGACTGAAAAGGGGCCCAACCCTTCATGCCAAATCTTCAGCAGGAGTCTATACATTCCTATGTCATATCTATTTGTGATCTAGCTCTCCACAGATCAGACTAAACAGCCACAAGAGAACAAATCACAGAATTGGAAGGGACCTCGAGAGATCATCTAGTCCAGTCCCCACACTCATGGCAGGACTAAGTATTATCTAGACCACAAGTTTCATGACCCATGGGCCTTGAACCCAGGTCCACAAGAGCAGCCATGCTTCAACCTTCCATTTGGCAGCATGCTGATAACTGCTGACCAAGAAGCAATGAAGCCCAGCACCAGTTTGAGGCTCTGTCCCAACGTCCCAGTGGTGGAGTCCCAGAGCAGCTGATTGGCCCACTGGCCCTACTTAAGCTGAGAAATTATGCCTCCTGTTCTCGCTCCCCATCCCCAGCTTGACTTCCTGGTGTCCTGACCTGACCTGGCATGGCTCTTTATGTCTGACTTATGGTTCTGATCTCTGGTTTGTCTCCTGCTTCTAATCTCCTGCTATCTTGACTCATCTGACTCTTGACTCCTGACTGTGGACTCTGGCTCTGACCACTAGGTCTGGGTACCCATGACCTGTCCTTGACAATGAGATGCTGTGATGTCATTGATGGATAGCTTTTGCCCACTAATGGCCTTGGAAGTTTTCTAAATGAATCAGTGACAAACCTGAGCTGTTCTGAGACAAAGGATGGTCATGGGCTTAAGGTACTGGACTGGGACTCAGAATAGCTAGGTTTAATTCCAGTCTCCACCACAGATTCTCTGTGTGACCTTAGGCAACTCACTTAATCATTTAATCTCGGTGTCTCAGTTCTGTAAAATGATGACGCTGATGATGAAGACTGTCGTTTACTATGTATGTCTACAGCACCTAGCAAGACAGGCCCTCATTTGAGTTGGATCCTCTAGGACTTTAACGCACATAACAATAATTGGGCTAATATTAGTATTCAATAAATAAGCAGCCTTGCGTGTATTTGAAACATGTTCCTTATAACTAATGAGACAGCACAGAGTTCATTCAAGAATGTTAACACTAACTGGGTAATAATGCTACTGGTTTACTGGTGAGAATGCATTGAATTTCAGTCTCTGAAAGGGCCTAGTTAAAAGACGGTATCTGTTGAGCTAACATGATTAAACAAGACAGGTCTGGCAGAACTCTTGCAAATAGTCATATCTTAAACAAAAGGCATCATTTTCCTATTTTTACAATTCAAAATGGCATGCTTACCGGGACTGTAATTACTCATATGTGGTGTAACTTAAGCTTCTTCCAGTGTTATTACCTAATTGCGAATCATATATTTACATGGCAACCGCATGGGACGGGACATGTCTTCTAATTTTCCCATAATAATTCACAGCATGGCTTTGCCAAAAAAACACCGGAGAGCGTGACTGAGATGGGATCATTTAGCAATTTGAGTTTCCACACCTTTTGTGTGAGGCTGAGCTTTGTTTTACTTAAAGCAA
This sequence comes from Caretta caretta, assembly GCF_965140235.1. Taxonomy (NCBI): domain Eukaryota; kingdom Metazoa; phylum Chordata; order Testudines; family Cheloniidae; genus Caretta; species Caretta caretta. Next base: position 342,753,944 of record NC_134206.1, on the reverse strand, counting down.
TAATTGCATTCAAATTTCATAATATTGATCGCGGTTGTTTCATCACTCTGTGCCTTCAAGGAAAAGAAAAGGAGGGGAGAACCCAACAAATATTTTTTGATTAAATTTTTTATTCAAATGAGGTTTATAAGAAACTTTACCTCCTTCACAGGTGTTCGTTGTGAGGATGCTTAATTAACATTTGTGCAGTTTCCCCGTGTGAAGGAGTGCAAACACTCCATAGTTCAGGTTATCATTAATAAATAATAAAGCACATTTTAATGAATAGTGTGTTTACTAATAAATCATAGTTGGGGAGGTTGGTATGGCTGGGGTGCTGTAGCATAAAGATCAGGGAGGAGGACGTAACGTTCAGGGCATTTAATTAACACAGGCAAAGTTTCAAAACCCACTGTGCGAAACATATAATTACAAATATCCTTGGGCTCCATCCTGTGAGGAGCGTAACCTCCCCTGCAAGGTGCTCAGCTTTCCCAGATCACATGGAAGTCAAGGGCAGATGAGGGCACTCAACACCACCAGGGGTCAGATCCAAAGCTCATTGATCCAAAGGCTTCCATTCACATCAGGCGCTTTGGATTAGGCTCCGTACTGGGACCCTTCCTAGGCGGCGGGTGACCTAACTTGCATAAAAACAAAGCAGAGCCCAAGGTTTTACCCTCCACTTGAACAGAAACCAAACAGTTTTGGGGATCAGTTGTTATTATTATTTTCATTTTCATTTTTGTGCACTTCTCATCTGGAACTCAGGAGACTCGGGTTCTGTTCCTGCCTCTGAAACAGACTTCCCGTGTGACTTTGAGCACTTAATGCTTTGAGGATTCACTCCTGATCTGTAAAATGGAGATTATACTCCCCTCCACCCTGGGGGTTTCTATAGACAAATACTTTGGGCCTCCTCTCGTGCAAATTGGCTTAGTTGCATCGAGAGCCAGAGACTTACGCCTGTTTACAACAGCTAAGGAACTAAGGCCATTTCTGTCCATGAGGTGCTCAGCTACTACAGTGTTGGAATACTACGGGGATGGTATAGAAGAACTAAACAGATTTCTGAGCTTGACCAGCTGAAATCCCTAAATATGGAAAAAGACACTGTCTGTCGACCGTCCTTATTAAAAACAACCCGGTTTGTAGTGCAAAATATTTATATGATGACATGTTCTCCTGTATAGCTATATGCAGAATGCAAAAATATAATTTTTTATGGGAGTTCTTTCTTTCTTTCTTTCTTTCTTTCTTTCTTTCTATTCAATAATAAGTGAAGTCCACTGGAGTTTTCCCATATTAATTTAACAGCTGTGGCCCAAATTGCCAGAATTATATGTGCACAGTACTTATGTACTTTTGCACATAACACCCAATGAGTGTGAATAAATTAGGTACTCTCAGACACATATTTATGTATGAGCCACCTCAAGATGAACATGTCCATATGTTTTGTGTTCACAGACTTTGGGACATTTGAATATATACATATAGAATTTCCATTGCTGACCAATTCATCTAGGGTTACATGATTCACACACGGAATAGGCAATGCATTCTCCAGGGTATATTTTAAGAAGTTATGAGCAATTACTCCCTTACACCAAACTCCACGATCATTTAATTAATAATACTACTTAGCACTTTTATGACAATTTTTTCATCTTCAAAGAGATTTATAGGCATTATATAGCTAATCCTTAGCGCACCTGTTCAAGGCAGTATTATTATGAGTTAAGTATTATTATCTCTGTTTTCCAAATGAGCAAAGAGAGGCAGAGAGGTTAAGTAAATTTCCCAAAGCCACAGAAAACGTAATGTCAGGTTTGGGATTAGGATTCAGTTCCCGTACCCGTGCTCCGTGCTCAGGTCACAAAATATCTAAAAATATTTGGCCCAGTGAAGAGTCAGTGTTTCAAAAACTGGCAGAAGATGGATAATTCTGCCATCCGATTTCCCTTTTGCCACTGCAACTCTGCAGCTACGTGCTTAAGGTTATCCACTGCTCTTGGCTATTACTTGCCAAATGCTCAAGCAACAGCAAATAGCTCTGCAAAATATTAACTCTGAAGCTGGAAACATCAACACAATTATAGAAAATTGTTTTGAACATTAAAGGTCACCCAATTGTTTTTGCTAAATTTCAGAATTTGATTGGCGTCACTGTTTTTCTGTCATTACACCAACCTCCCTGCAAAATTCTCATGGTGATGCTTTAAGAAATTAAGCCCCTGATTCTGAAAAAAATATTTTACCATGTGCTTTACTTTAAGCATATGAATCTATGTACAAATGTGATTGATTGGCGATCCCTCGATTCGAGGTTGATCTCTACCATGGATTTACATATGGGTCCTGAGATGACTCAGGAGTCCGATCCTGGAACCGCAAATCTGCCCACAGGCACAGACATTTTGTGGCAGGCCAGCGGCCTGCTGGGAGAAAGTTATTTCTTTTTCCTTCCTCCTCTCTCTCTTTTCAGCTTCGAGGGCAAGAAGCTTCTCCTCAAAGTGGGCCACAGCCTGATAGAGGACATGGTGCCACTGGGGTTGGTTGGTGGCTTGCTCTTCCCAGCTTGTGATGTCCACATCGGTTTTCTTAAGATACGCTTTCAGTGTCTCTTTGTAGCGTTTCCTCTGACCATGGGTGAGCTGAGAGTAGAGGACTTGTTTTGGGAGGCAAGAGTCTGGCATTTGCACACAATGTCCAACCCAATGAAGTTGGTGCAGGATGGTCATTGCTTCAGTGTTAGGGACATTGGCTTCAGCGAGGATGCTGGCATTAGTGCGGTGATCTTGCCACTTGATGCAAAGGATCTTCCGGAGGCATCGTTGGTGGTACCTCTCCAGACTCTTGAGGTGCTGTCGATAGGTCACCCAAGTTTCGCATCCACAGAGGAGTACTGGAACAGCAATTGTCTTATAGGTTTCAGAGTAGCAGCCGTGTTAGTCTGTATTCGCAAAAAGAACAGGAGGACTAGTGGCACCTTAGAGACTAACCAATTTATCTGAGCATAAGCTTTCGTGAGCTACAGCTCACTTGGTGTCCTGCCGCGGTCATGGTCTGGGAAAACGTGTCGAAGGAATTTCCCAAAGGAAGCACTTGCGCAGTGGATCCTGTGCTGGATATCACTGTTGATTTTTGCATTTTGAGAAAGTTGGCTACCAAGGTAGCAAAAGTGCCCAACTTTCTCCAAAATCTGACCCTTGATGGTGTTTTGTGGTACATCATGTGCTAGGCCTGAAGCAGGTTGATAGAGAACTTTTGTCTTCTCAATATTGATACAATGTATGCATTTGTCAAACCTGCATGCTCTCTTATGTGGATCTGAGACATGGACATTGCTTAGACAAGACATCAGAAGGCTGGAGGCATTATATATGCATTGCCAGCAGCGACTACAGGTTATAAGGTGGGTTGACTTTATCAGTAATAGGGATGTATCATTGAGAGCTGGCATCGGGAGGACTGGAGTCATCACTGCCCACTACCGCTGCCCTTTTTCAGTCATGTAACCTGCCTCAGAAACAAAGTCTTTGTACATCGAGCTCTGAAGATCAGACTTGAGGCTAGGCGAAGACACTACCTGCTCATGGACTGGTGGCAGCCACGTGGTTGCCCATGAATAATCTGGTTGCACCAGATCAGTCATAACCCTGTGGAGTTCTTAGATGCTTGGAATAAAGCTGTACATTGTGGTCATGGACATTGGGTGCTATGGACCACCGCTGTCTAAGGGTACTGTTATTATTTACTGTAAGCACTTGCTAAATTCCTATTGACGTCTGCTCATACATAAAGTTAAGCATGTCAGTTAAAGTCAGATGGGTGTGTAAATATTTTGCCTAGTCAGGGTCTAAATAATAGAGGTTGTGTTTGTGCCATTAGCAGCAGTTATACCACTGGTAAGTTAAAAAGAGGAAGGCCTGATTTGATTCCTTAATTAGCACTCTTCCTCCTGAAGACTAAATCTGGCACACAGTTACGCCACACTGGCCAAATGCCCTGTGAAGTACCACTTACTCCATGTCAGGGTTCCCTCCCAACTCTGAACTCTAGGGTACAGATGTGGGGACCTGCATGAAAGACCCCCTAAGCTTATTTTTTCCAGCTTAGGTTAAAAACTTACCCAAGGCACAACTTCTTCCTTGTCCTTGGAATGGTATTGCTGACACCACCAAGTGAGTTAGATGAAGATTTAGGAAAAGGACCACTTGGAATTCCTGTTTCCCCAAAATATCCCCCCAAGTCCCTTCACCCCCTTTCCTGGGGAGGCTTGAGAGTAAACACCGTGAGCACAGTCTAGACCCTTGGGTTTTTAGGATACTAAAAACTCCAATCAGATTCTTAAAAACAGAACTTTTATTATGAAGAAAAAAAAGTAAAAGAAACACCTCTGTAAAATCTGGATGGAAGATAATTTTACAGGGTAATAAGATTTAAAACACAGAGGATTCCCCTCTAGGCAAAACTTTAAAGTTACAAAAAAAAAACAGGAATAAACCTTCCTCTTAGCATAGGGAAAATTCACAAGCTAAAACAAAAGATACTCTAACGCATTTCCTTGCTATTACTTACTATTTCCGTAATTTTAGATGTATCATTCAGTAGGAGTTGGATTACTTGCTTGGTCTCTCTCTTTGTCTCCGGAGAGAACAACAAAAGCCCCAAACAAACCTTCCCCCGCAGATTTGAAAGTATCTTCTCCCCTTATTGGTCCTTTTGGTCAGCTGCCAACCAGGTTATCTGAGCTTCTGAACCCTTTATAGGTAAAGGAGGGATTTTATGCTACCCTTAGCTGTATGTTTATGACACTCCACATCCTATACTCGGGGCTTGCTCGGAGCTTGCCTGCTATATCCGACGTACCAGGAAAAAGAATGCCACGGTGTGAGCAGAGAGTAGATCTATTAAGGGAAATTCTCCATGTGCCAGTGCTGACTTGATCACTCAGAGTGCTGAATGAATCAGGAAGAATCTGGGTTCTAGCTTCCGCCCCCTCCCAAATTAGCCTCATTATTATCTATTATTTGTATGACAGTAGTACTGAGAGGCCATGATGTACTAGGCACTACGCAGACACATAGGGAGAAAAAGCCCCACCCTGTGGTTACAGCCAGGATAGATACTAACAACTCTTTCCCCAAGTGTAACATTATGTCTGAACTGAGCTGATCACGTTAACTGGGATTGAACCACAAAATAACATATTTGGGATCCAGTCTTGCATCCAAATCTACTATTGAAGTCAGTGAGGCGTGGCAGAAAGGACTGGGTCCCTGATAGCCTTTGAAACCAGTGCTCATTTCTTCTTAAGCATAAAACAAATGGCATCCTTTAAATAGAAATAAACGGCAGGGCTACACATTTTATAATAACGAAAAAAGAGGGATTTTATATGGGCATCGTATTGCATAATAGGCAATAATGCTAATAGAATTACCGACATTATGGGCTGCTAAAGGGACAGTTAGTAGCTTGTCTAGCCAACATTTCTATAATTTACTCTGTGTCTATTTAGCCTTGATATACTGCCTAGGTCAATTGCTCCGCTACTTGACTAGCTTACTGCTTCCTGAGTTATAAAGGAGAAAAGTGTGCTTCCTTAGCAATGACCTCTCCTCGGCAATGACCTCTCCTCGGCAAGCTTCTCTCTCATGAAACTCAGTGGTGTCGTGTATTAAGAGAGAGTGTTGAGCTGTTAATATCAGTAGTTAATTGGCAAAGTGCATAGGATGCAGATATTTAAATATAGAGTGTGGAGATTTTAGAAAAGCTGAAATGCATAGAGCAGGCGATAAGGATTTATTATTAGAATAGGTTAATGAGTCCACTCCCCCCCCCCTTCTAAATTGCCCATCCTTTCCCCTGAAGAGTGGTGGAGAGTATGGTTATTGGGGCTAGATAAAGTTTTCGGTTAGTTTTGCGGCGTCATTGTTGTGAATAGTTAGTTGCCTTTGGTGGTAGCATGATGGTTGCATTGTATGAGATGTGTAAGTAACAAGTGTATTTTTAATTCTTTTGTTTCATTAGGATTGGATTCATCCTTTGGCCAAGTGATGGTTGTGAATTTAATATTTGTGTTATGGTTGCGCCTAGAAGGACAAACTGGGATCCGGGCCCTATTCTGCGAGGTACTGTGTATACAAATGTTTATAGACAGTCCTACTACAAAGATCTTATTGTGTGAACAGCCAAGATGAGAAATGGCAGTATTATTGCCCCAATTATTTTACAGATGGGGAACTGTGGCAAGGAGATGTTAAGTGATTTGCCCAAGATCACAGAAGAAGTCTGTACTAGAGCAAAAATATTCAACTCCTGAGTCCTGCTCCAGTTCCCAAACTACAATATCCTTCCTCTCAAAGGAAGTCAGTGGGGGCCCTTACACTGACTTCATTAGGTTTGGGGTTGGATTTTTAATAAGCGATGTTCTAGATGGATATAGGATAGCAATAATTAGACCTGGTCAAAAATTTTGCCACAAAATGAAACATTTCAATAAGGTTGAAACAGTTTTTTTCCAGAATCTTTCTTTTTGCAAAAAATTTCAAGATTTCTACTTTCTGTCCTGATTCAGGATGAAACTACATTTTGGAGTCTTAGAATTTCCTGTGGGATGGAAATTCTGTATTTCAAAAGAGGTCTAACAAAAATAATAATATGATATTTAAGTGAAATAGTGAAAATAATAAGCAGCCTGCTGAGTAAGCCAATATAATGTGTATAGGATAAGAATGATTTGGATTTTTATGGATACTTTGGGTAACATTTGCAAAAATTCCTAAGTACCTTAAAAGCCCAAATCCCATTGTTGGAATTCCGGGTACGTCTATACTGCAGAGAAAAACCCACTGGGCTGAGTCTGAGAGCCCTGTCAATTGACTTGGGCTCATGGGGTCAGGCTGCGGGGCTAAAAATAACAGTGTAGATGTTTCTGCTCAGGCTGGAGATCGGGCTCCAAGACCCTCCCCCATCACTGGGTTTCCGAGCCTGGGCTCCAGCCGGAGCAGGAATGTCTACACTGCTATTTTTAACCCTGAAGCCGCAGCCTCATGAGCTCAAGTCAGTTGACCTGGGCTCTGAGACTTGGCGTTGTGGATTTTTCTTTGCAGTATAGACATATCTATTAGGTCCTAAGTCACTTCATTTGTGAAAGGTTTACCCTTTTTCTGAAGGTCTTAGATTGCATTTTGCACATTAATTAAACCTTACAAGACCCTGTGAAGTTAGCAAAGTGTTTTTATCCCCTGTTTCATGCATGGGTAAACTGAACCCCAGAGTTTAAGGCCAACATTTTTCAAACCGGAGTGCCTAAGTGAGAACGCAAGAGTTCTGACCTTTGATGGAAAAAACCTCAGATAGATCAGGCCGGTCACTGGCCTCAGTCTGACAAATTCTATCCCATTCTATTCTATACAGGTTCTTATACTGCTCTCATCACCGTATTATCTGAAAACCTTCCCTCAGTTCATTAAGTGACGTGAAGCACTGAATCACATAGAACTAGTCACATGATTAATTTACAATTAAGCAGGCACTTCTCTGCTTTTCTGGATCAGGGCTCAATGGGCGGGAGGGATAGCTCAGTGGTTTGAGCATTGGCCTGCTAAACCCAGGCTTGTGAGTTCAATCCTGGAGGGGGCCATTTAGGGATCTGGGGCAAAATTTGGGGATTGGTCCTGCATTGAGCAGGGGGTTGGACTAGATGACCTCCTGAGGTCCCTTCCAACCCTGATATTCTATGATTCTATGATTCTAAGTTCCTTCCTACCAAATGCCTAGTAAATTCAATGGAAAGACTGATTGAACTCACTTGGTTTTGGATTAGTCCTATAATCAAACAACAAAAGAGAAGATTAGAGAAACATCAACCAAGCAAATGAAAGTGAGATGGGCACAGGTTGGTTGGCCCTTTAAGGGTAGCTGGGCTTAACCACACCTGTGCCACACCTGTGCTAGATCCACCCTCCCCATCTGGTCTTGAGCAGCTGGGCGATTTCTTTAAAAAGAGCTGAGAAAACTCAGTTTTCTGTGGAAGGCCCTGAATGAGGGTCTGCAGGAGACTGCGAGGGGCTTCCAGGGAAGGAGCTTGGGAGTCAGAGCTCTATGTCACGGTCATAGAAACTAAAAGGTAGCCCAGAGGGGCTGTGATGTGCCAGAGGACTTCAGGGAAGGAGCCTGGGAGTCAGGGCTTACAAGATCCAGAGGTTAAAAGTTAACTCTGAAGTGTGGGCTGAAGAAGAGCCTAAGTGGAAATTTTGTTTGGACTTTTATTACCCTGTGAGGGGATTGAACTCAGGGTGACGCAGCTGGAGGGCTGAGCCATGTGACCCGCCTGGAAGAGAAGGAAAACCCTAGGAAGAAGGAAACCAAGGCAGGGAGCACCTGGAGTGCCAGGCTTGGCCAGAAGGGAGTGCTACAGGGCAGGTAAGCCTTGTGGCAGAGATATTTAAGATAATTAACTATATTTATTCAGAAAAAACATATAACGATCAGGTTCAGCTGTAAGGTGAGGCTGTAAGTCATTGCAGAATTCGGCTTCCTGTGTGCTTAGTTTTCTTCAAACTGCATGATGAAGCTGCCATAAACTTCGTTTTTGATTTTGGTAAGTTGTGAGTTATTTTCACATTGCACTTAGTAAACAGATTAGTGACTATAGTGAAGTGTTAAAACATTTTGGCCAGGCATAAGGTAACAAACCAGCTAACAAAAGGTGCCAATAAATTCTCTATTTTTAAATAGGCATTTGCAAGAGACAAGATGAGACAAATTATCCCTTTTAAGAAGTTTCCAGTGCAATAAAATTTTACACCCACAATACAACATATAATATTTATATCTATGTGTCTGTATCTTTTTTAAAAACTTACCCTTTGCCAAGTTACGAAGTACAACTTGTCAAAGTTACGTCAAGTTTGTAAATCTCCTTTTAAATGAAATTTGTCAGACATCAGCCTTTGCTTGATCTAGGCAGGATCCTCATTTGGCAGAGGTTTTTGGAATACAAATCTCTGTATCATTTTTCTATATTTCTCAGCTTTTATATGTAGTTGATAAAACAGGTAGGCAAGTAGGAGATGTGAATGTTATTTTATGGTATCTACTAAACTTTTCCTATGCACTGTAGCAATCATTAGATATAAAAGGAAAGTAAAAATGGATCGGTAACTTTTCCTAGGCAATGATATGGACCCATTATTTATTTTCTTTTAAATACAGATGAGTTCATGTTTCAGAGCAGCAGCTGTGTTAGTCTGTATTCACAAAGAGAAAAGGAGGACTTGTGGCACCTTAGAGACTAACAAATTTATTTGAGCATAAGCTTTCGTGAGCTACAGCTCACTTCATCGGATGCATTCAGTGGATGAATGCATCCGATGAAGTGAGCTATAGCTCACGAAAGCTTATGCTCAAATAAATTTGTTAGTCTCTAAGGTGCCACAAGTCCTCCTTTTCTCAGATGAGTTCATGTATCTGTTTTTCCCATGATCTGATTAAGGGCTGAATGCTACTCCCATTGACGCCAGTGGAAAACCCATCCATGCCTTCTCCATCCACTGACTTCAGTGGGACCAGTGGAAGGCTCACATTCATTTGGATGCTAACTCAGCATGAAAACTTGGTTTTCAAATCAAGCTGTCCAGGTGGTGTAAATAGTCATAGCTGCATTGGTTTCAGTGGATCTAGGACAATTTATGCTACCTCAGGATCTGCCCCCCAAGAGTTTAGGTTCTCGTTCTGATCCCATGGCAGTCAATGGAGTAGGTCTTTGCGCTTAGAGCCCACCCTGACTCCCACTGAAGTCAATAGGAGCTTGGAAGTCGGCTTTAGTAGGAATTGGATTAGGCCTTCAGTCACGAATCTAGTGCATTCGTGACTGAGGGTACATCTGCACTGCAAATTAAAGTGTAATTGTAGCACAAGTAGGCATACCTGCACTAGCTTTAATCCACCTAGCGTGGGAAACAATAGGAGTGAAAATATGGCCTCATGGGCTAGCTGTCTAGGTAAGCTCTGTGACCATGAGTCCGTACTTGGGTTGTAGACCTGAACCAGGATCCATTCTGCTGTATCTTCAGGGCTATTGTTATCTCACTAGCCTAAATCTCACCTTGATCAGTGGTGTCGACATATCCTTGACACCTGTCTATATGGAGAGTTAGTGGATGGCAAGCCGGGGTGTGAATCCACCTCTCACTAGCCTGCCAAGCACTAACTGGCTGTTCACATCATGCACTAAAACTTCCGTAGTGTGCACTGACCTAGGGCTGGTTGAAACACCAGTATGCCAGAGCTCACCACACAACTTTTAGTGCACAGTAGCAGGGTTTGCACGGCTAGTTAGTGCGCGGCATGCTGGAGTGCTGTAGATTTACACTCCAGTTTGCCACGCACGAACTCTGCCTGGACAAGCACTTAACTGTGGGCAGAACCCCTCTGTCATTAGTAAGGGTGCATGTGGGCCCAGGGGTCTGCCTATGCAGATGCAGTCAATTACAGGTTCAGGGCCTAATTTAGTACATACTCAAATCCATTGCTGTTTTCTTCTCTCTTTTCTTATAACTGCTGGGCTGTGCAGTGCATGTGTCATGTGATGAGTTCCACCATAAACTCAATAACCTTTTCTATTGCAGGTAATTATTTTTTTTTGACATCTCTTTAATCTTGAAAGGATCGCAATTTGATCTCTAATCCTGCTTTATGGAGGTAGCTAATTGCATATTTTGCCAAGCACTTGGGCTTTCTTCCTCATAACTTTTGTTCTGAATGCTACATGAAAGCCATTTATGATGCACTTTACCAGCCAAATATATGTAATATTACATATTATTAGCATGCTTTTTAAGAGCTTGCTTTTGTTGTTCTTCAGCCAAAAGCAAATAACTCTTTCCCTTGCATCATAAAAGATGGTTACAGAACTTTCAAATCATGTTGTCCAGCCCTATAACATTTCCTACCCAAGTTACTACTTATCAAAATAATGATATTGAGAATCTTTCAGATGTGGAAGACACAACTGGGTGCCCAAACCCTGTATTTGGAGGCTCAAGGCAGCATTAGATGTTTAAAATTGGTATTTATATACTCCATGATAGTTCAGAAGATTTTTTTCCCTCAATGCCCACCTCCTTTCCAGCCTGGACACCCACCAGCCACACAAGTTTTCCATTGTGTGTCAAAAGCCCTGTGGTGGTGAATCCCATTAGTTAAGTAAGTAACATGAGAAGGACCCACAATGCTATTTTTTATGTTTATCCTCTGCAAGAATTGAGCATGAATATGATGTATTTCATGTTTCTAAACTAGAGTAAAATGATGATGTTGAAACGTAAGCTTTTTTCATTTTGTCTTGACCTGAACTTAGGAATTTGACAGGTCCCATCCGCCCTCTCTTCCCTCCTCTCTAACCTCCCCTCCCCCCCACAAGTTTTAGATTTCAACACTACATATGGCAATTATACATAAAAGATCCAGTTGGAAAGGCAATGAACGTCTTGTTGATGACATTCCAGTGACAAGTGAACTTAACACAGTTTGCAAAATGTAGCTTGCTTCAAACGACTTATTGAAAACGTACAAGATCTGTCAGTTTTGTTAATGCAACAACCTTAGGAAAACTTTTTCTTTTGTCCTTTCTTTTTGAAGCCACAAATATGTTACGAATAAACGACTGAATAGATTTAATATCTGACATAAAGAACCTTTGTCCCAGATGCCCAGACAATTTATAATGACTATGCTACATAAAGTGTGCTCTTGCTAGTTCACTTTACTTTAGTTTGCTATAATGACTAGATATTATTCTTTGAGTAGCTGGGAAAAAATTGCCATTAACCAATTAATGTCCTATAGGACACTGATACCAGCACAGATCCTTTTCCCATTTGAGCCATGTAGGCAAAATGTTTGGTTTGTATAGTAAAGGATTTAGAATTGCTTTTGTAGGCCTGTCTTGAATGCCTGCTGAAAAGATTTGGAAGGGCTTTAATTTTTAACCTGTTGGAACCCTGTGTTTTTTCAGTTCACTTACAGCCATCAGAGTCCACTTTGTCCTCTGCTCTGTAGTGTGAGTGTATTTGGGTACCGCAGCAAGACATTGCAAGGATGAGAAACAATGTCTTTAATGCTGAAGATTTCATCCATGACAATTAGGATTCCTTTTTCCAGTGACTGCATTTTCACCTTCAAACCCCAAAGGTCATTGAGAGGTAATGTTTTCATTAAAACATACCTGTTAAGGTGACCTAAGCCTTAACATAAACAAAGTCTTTTAAATGCAGACACCTGAAATACCTGGTTTTCAATCCTGGCTCCAGTGTTTGAGTCTGAAAAGGTGAATAAGGCATACCAAATTCCTTTGTAGCCCAGTCTTCTAACCCTAAAGTACTTGCTTGAGGTAGGTTTCTTATTAAAGAGACTGTTCCACTTTAAAACAATTATTCATGTGCCAAAACCTTAGCTTCTTAGCAAATTTTAAACACATGAAAGCCTTTTAAAATATATCAAAGCTTTTAAGGACAAAAATTAGATAGCTTTTTGCTTCTTGATACGTTTCCAATGCTGTGTTTACTATAAAAAAGTGTAAAATGAGTTCTAACGGTAGGGAAGGGTATGTAGTATGATACAAACTCACAGCTTAGTCCTGGCCATTGATCCATGGAGACACAAACTGGACCAGATCCTCACATGGTGTAAATCAGTATATCGCTACTGAAGTCAATTTAACCAGCTGAGGATCTGGCCCAAAATCTATGGCATTCAAGGAGAATCATACTCATGAAACATGAGTCATATATACTGGTGACTCATGAAAAATATGAACAGTTAGGTAAAGCAGCAGACCCCCCGCCCTGCACATTCCTCAGCACCCCACTCCTTCTGTTTCATTCAAACTCTCCCAGAAGACAGCTATGAGATTTAAGTTCCTTCCACTTCAAAATGAAGAGGAATCAATTAAGGCCTTCCACCACCACCTCCTCCTCCTCTCCCCAGACCCAAGTTATTTTTCATGATCTGAACACACGATTTGCATTTATCTTTAAGTCTCAGAAGCTTGTGTCTATTATGTAGGTAACCATGGGCAGCAGGGTGTGTGTGTGTGTGGGGAGAGGTGGTTCCCCAATAAGATCTCTGATGTTATAGCTGAGTTACAAACTGCTAAAAATAAGGGCTTACATGGGAATGCTGACAACTTCAGCAGGGCTAGGTAGCACTTTTCTAACACACAGAGAACCATTTCTGAGCCTTTTGCTTCGATATCACCAGCTTAGATCCAGTCCTGGTTGCTAACTGCTGACAGTTGTCACCATTTGAGGACTGTTTGGTGAAAGAAATTTGGTAGTTCCCTGTGGCCACGTGGCCACATTAAAATATATATATATATATATCACCAGCACAAATGACCCTGATTGATAAGCTTGTCAATTCCACACAGGAGGCAGCATGGTTTAATGGATAGGGGAATTGGCTTTACAGTCAGGAAATCCGTGTTCTGTTCTCAGCTATGCAAGGCTGGGCAAGCCATTTCCTCTGTTACATTTTGTCTTTCTTGTCTCTTTAGATCACAAGCCTAATTGGAGCCGCTGGGCACTACTGCAATACAAATAAATAATAAGAGACTAAGGATTAAATGAGCCATGAACAATAAGGCCCAGATCCACAGAGGGACTTAGGGACTGTAACACTGAGCGTCATGGTGCCTAACTTTGGGGTGCCTAGAAAGACAGAGAAACAACCCTGCCATCTGCAAAGCCTGCGTTAGGCTCCTAGGCTCCCCATACAATGAATGGAGAGAGATGGTGCCTTAGAATGTGATCCACAAAGGCCAGCATGCTGGGCGCAGAGCTGCCCAAGCTAGCCAATGGGAGAGGCCTACCAGAGGGGTGTGTGCTAAGCCCCCCCTCCCACCCCCCACCCCATAGATATCTGCGTCCCGGACTTACCGCCTAAGTCAGTTTAGCGATCCACGAATCAGAACCCGCCCCTGAGAGTCAGATAGCTTAGGCTCCTAAAGTGTTTCTTGCTGGAATGACAAGTTTCGGAGTAACAGCCGTGTTAGTCTGTATTCGCAAAAAGAAAAGGAGGACTTGTGGCACCTTAGAGACTCACCAATTTGTTTGAGCATGAGCTTTCGTGAGCTACAGCTCAAATAAATTGGTTAGTCTCTAAGGTGCCACAAGTCCTCCTGTTCTTTTTGCTGGAATGAGTTAGGTGCCTGCCTCACTCCCCAGGAAACAGCCAGAGGAGGAAGAGGTGCGATGGGATGTTCTGATGTGGGGCTTCTTCAGCCTCTCTTGTGGGAGCTGTTCCACTGTGGATAAATTATGAGAGAGTGATTGGAGCAAGGGGACTGGATCCTGGGTTTTCCCACATCCCAGGCAGGTGCCCTGACCACTGGACTACATTTATCCTCTCATTTTCTGGCCCCATGACTCTTCCATTGTGGATAAATACTTAAAGAGCCATTGGGCCAGAGAGGGGGAGAGGGGATGAATGACTTGCACGATCTTGCAAGCTGCTGAGCGCCCTGAAGGCCCACGGACTCGAACTGGTGGTTGAATGTGTGACCTGGGCATATGTAATTAACCACATAAAGAGAAACGGGGACTGGCCGTGGGATATGGCACCTTTTTACTCCCTATCTCTTCATTCCAAATCTGCTGCACATCAGCATGACACAAAGTCCTCACTGTTCGTGGTCAGATGTCCACCTCACAAAAATCTCTCTTAAGAATTGATGCAGCATGCTTGTTGCCAGCTTCAGCTGAGAGGCCAAGGACTGAATGTATATAGAGATTAATAACACCAAACTAATATACAGTACTTTTCATCAGTAGATCTCAAAGTGCTTTACAAAGGAGGTCAGCATGTCATCCATTTTACAGATGGGGAAACTGAGGCACAACAAGGTAAAGTGATTTGCACAAGCAGCCACAAGTACAGCCAGGAATAGATTCCAGGTCTCCTGAGTCCCAGACCAGCACTCTCCCCCCCCCACACCCGCCCCGCCTCCCCCCCCCCCCCCCCAGGCTACTTCTCTCTCCTTCTCAGACGTAGCCCTTCCAGAGATGAGGCACTTTGGAGAGGAAACTTGCACTACCATTGCCCATCCTGACCTGAGGATAACTTGAGAATCCGTTCATCTCTCCATCTGTCCAAATCATCAGGTGCTTTCATGCGCTCTCAGGGCCCAATCCTGCCAAGTGCTAAGCGTCCTGAGCTCCCATCGGCTCCCCAGGAGTTGAGAGCACTTAGTACCAGGGGGAAAAGTGGATACATTTGTCGAACTTGGTCTCTTTGGGTCAGATGCCCTTCATTGGATGTGAATCAGTATAATTACTTTGCAGTCAGTAAAGTTTAACTCTGGATTATAGTCCCCTTGAGTTGTAGACTCGATTGTCTGGACTTTGTTTCTTGTATAGGGCTGCGGATATTGTCGGTTCTTGTCAAATAACAATGAAATAAATAATACAAATTCTACATGTGTATGCTTACATGAGTATTTAGATGCACGAAACAAGCATTTCTGTTCCCGAGTGCTGATCTGGGAGTCCAGATGGGGGATTTTAATACGCTACTCCAGGGCTCATGTTTGAAACTTGAGGTTCATGTGTTAATTCACAGAAAATTTTCATTTAAAAAAGAAAAAAAGAACCATGGTCCATAAAATGGCTGCTAGTGCTCATGTTTGTTATTTTGCTTTGACTTTGTTGTAGCTTTCCATGTTTTGAGGGTAGGGGGTAAAACTCTTTGCTAGGTTCTTTTCTTATATGGTTCCTCCATTTCATGCTCGAAGTCTCAAAGGCACTGAAAACAGATGTCTGTTTTCAAGGGCAGGTTCTATTTTTTTATTTTTTTTTGGCAATGTCAGACATTTTACCGTAGAAAACACAAAACAAAAACAAACCCAGTCATTTCTGATGCCTTCTATTTCCTTATCACCCCTCTTTTGTTATGCTTGCTAATCACAGCAACTGGGATTATTTTAAACATTCAGAGTGTTCACATTCCTCTCCCCCTCTCCCAGCCAGCAGCATCTGTTTATTTCACAACAACACAAACCTCAGGAAGCGGGGGGGTGGGTGGGGGGGGGGAAGAGTAGCTGCTCTTATTTTATTTTTTATTTCAAAGTGAAGAAATAAACATGCGGCTGCCACGTTTGTGACATCAAACGGATGCTATTTATTTACTCACTCAAGGCGCAAGCCCTGATCAGAAGAGGATTTCTTTTATGGGCTAAGGCACTGAATTATTTCTAATAATAATAATGATTCACATGAAAAAAACCACCTTCTTCGACATACTTAAAAGGGAGGAGGGAGGCAAATCCATGAACTCCGTTCTGCCCCCTCCTCTTCAAACCATAATTTAAAATATATTATTAAATATAATTCATATTATGCACAGAGTTGACATTTTTAGTTAGACAGCTTTTAGTTTCCTTGTCCAATGTTTTGGCATGGCAGAGGCAGAGCCATTTCCATGTCTCTGCCACATCACGTTCATCTTTGAGTTTATGTATAATAGAAAATAACAGACAGGATGATTTTTTCCAATTGTTTTTTTTTCTTTTCTGGAGCAGCCAGAGCTTCACGGCCCTCTAACATACACCCCTGGAAGCAAGGGTAAAATCAAGCAAAGCAAGAGTTTTGTTTCACTGGGACATCAGAGGATAGGTCCAAGTTGCACAATTTTTTGAGCCCGTGTTTCAAAACGAAGCCACGCTCAGGCCTGTTTGGTTCTAGGGTTTCGATTTGGCCTGTTGGAGAGAAGAGAACCAACTGGGAATTCGGGCGTGTGCATCCATTCCTCTGCAATGGGGTGTGTAGACCCCATAAGAACTGTGAGGGAAGGCTACTTTGCCAACACTACTGATCTCTCTTAAGTACTCACTGACATGGCCCTCATTGCCATAATACATAATCACCACACAAACTTTTCCCCTGTTTCACCCTCAGAACGCCCTTGTGAGGTAGGAATTATCCCGGGTTACAGATGGGGAACTGAGACACAGAGAAGCTAAGGCTCAGATCCTCAAAGACACTTAGGCTCCTAAATTGTAATGATTGGATCTGGGCCTCGGTGCCCCAGTGACTTGCCAAAGGTGGTAGAGTAGGGACTGGAACACACGTCACCAGCTCGTGCCCTAACCGCTTGATAATCCTTCCTTTCATGATCCCCATTTGCCTCATCCATCTCTATTGGAAAAAGGTTGTGGTTACAGAGGGGAACCAGTCTGGAATTTAATAAGGCCAATTCTGTTGACCCTGAGTTCAATGAGCAGAGTGGACTAGGACTCCTCTCTCTTCTCAATAGCAAGAGAGAAGGTAAAGACCCATTTCCTGGAGTCATGTGATTATATGAGAATCTCAATTTTCTGTCTGTCTGTCTCTCTCTCTCTCTCTTTTAAGTAAGTTTCTAGCCCCCTTTGGTTGCAAAGAAGAGCTTGAAAATGTGACCTGAGTACACCCTAAAAGCTCAAATGCCAGCAGCCAAAGAAAAATAACCCCAAATTTGTATATTTTTAAAGCCATTCTCATGATTTTGGGGGGGCGGGCTCATCAGTTTTGAATTGGGAATAAACTGAATAGTTCCCAGATAATCTCTTTCTGAGATGCAGGGGAGCAGGTTTGCTAGGAAATGTACTTTCTCAGAATAGTCAAGTCCTGGGCTTGGGGCAAGACATGCTGGGAAGTCAGGCCAAATACATGAACCTACAATTGGCGAGAGACCATGAGCTAGACATGCTTTGTTGATGGTCTCCCCTGGAAACTATTGGCAACTGAATTCAGTTGCTTGGCATAGTGTGTGTGTGTGTGTGTGTGTGTGTGTGTGTGTGTGTGTGTGTGTGTGTGTTTTAAGAATACTTGAGCTTTGCAATGATTTAGTGACAGACATCCAAGATGCCTGTCTCAACTAATCTCTGAGAGACTGTGGATACTTGTTGCCCTTCTTCAATTGGCTATTTGAAAATAGTGCAGCAGGCATGGGAAGATTTTGGTGAAAGAATTTCACAGATGTGCTTTTTTTCTTTCTTTTTTTTTTGGCCCCCTCCCCCCTCCATAGTTTTAGATGTTCGGACTGAGGGTTTGGGCATGCTTGCTTGTTATTTGTATCCATGAATATCTGGATACGTTATTGCATCCATGATTACATGGAATATCAGTTATCTATATTTTTAGAATTCAATATTCAGTTTAACAAATTATTTATTTGTTCCTCCCTTTTTAATCTTGTATTGTGGTGGCAAGTAATGAATGTAAACCCAGGAAACTGTGCCTAACATGCACAGCCAAATTCCGCTCTAACTTACAGTGATTCAACCACAATGAAACGAGCACTGAATTCGAACTAAGAGTTTCTCTTACAGCATTATGGACATATATTGATGATCATGGAAAATATCAATAGACATTGTAATTCTTTGAATCTAGGTGTTTAAATACAACAGAAGCAATGAAAAACTGGAGCTTTCCCTCCTCTTCTAAACTAAGTGTTCAGTGAACGTCAGTTGGTTATTTAAGTACAATGAAAAGTCATAAAGTTAGTCCTGTGATCGCATTTCCCGAAGTCACTTCTTTTATCAGTAAAACTCCCCTCTTCTTCCTCTTTGTGTTAATTCCATCAATGGGGTCCAATCTCTGAGTCCTCTCCCGCCGAGTTCTCTGTTAAATGTCATATTCTCTATCACACTGCACGCTAACATGTCTTCTTTTATGACATATCATCACGTCTTCTAGGATCAGCCTCTCTGTCTTAATACAATTAAAGAAATTCCCCCATAGAGCATACACATTCTGCCTTCAAGAGAAATGCACCTTTGTTGACTTGAATACCAAATAAAAGCCAGTTTGTTAATGTGAAAAGGTAAAACAAGACACTGAAATGTTTCATTTAGGTCAAAATGAGTTTATTTCCCAGGGCATAGAGAATCCCAGCTGGATTGGTTGCTGCAGTAACACAAGAAGCATGCAGACTGTACCCCTGATTAGAATCTGGGAGAGAGAGATAAAAGGTTTGTCTGTGTGACAAGGGCTATTTGATGGACTATTAGATGGCACATTTGTATGTTTTCTTAAACCTCTCAGCCTCTGTTGCTGCTTTGTCATTGAAAAAGAAAATAATCTTTCCTTTTAAGTTAGTGTTTCTGGTAAACAAAATGGATGTGAACAAATATGTCAATTGCATTGATATTTTGCTTCAAGTCTACATGCAGTAATGAGTACGTATACATATATTTATACATACATACACGCACATTGTTACATACAAATCTGACCAGTTACATACACACAGAGGCAGATTATTATGCAATAATGTATGTGTGTGCACTTGTGTGTGTATATTTATACACATACATGCCAAATGTGTATGCGGTGGTGTGGGGGTATAAAACTGCCAGATTTGCAAAAGTCGTCAGTGTGTTGGGTGTATATTGGGTGCTGAGCTCTTTGACATGCTGGTCTCTAACGTGTGGGACTACATGATGGTTTGATGATGTTTTATAACTGTTTTATCACTATGCCTTCTGAGTGGCTACATTTGAGTGGCAAAGCAATGTGTGAGTTATGCAGCTCATTACAAATGGGTCCCGGGGGTGCATATGATGGGGATGGACATGGTAAAGCATGTAGGGGCCTGGGCCAGGGGCAGGGAGAAAAGAGCCATCTATCCATGTTTCACATGTCACATTTTTTACATTTTCAGCCTGGATAAAAGCCTGTCCATCACCCCTTCCATTTGACTCAACTACTTCCTATATCTCCCATGGCTATAATTAATTCCCACGCGCCCTACGGACAGATGTGGACAGGTCTGCAGAAGGAAGGCTGCAACAGTGGAGTTCAGAAGTTCTTTCAAAGGACAGCGGGTATCCTGATTTTAAACCTAATCCCCTGTCACTCCTTGCTTCGTATTCAAAACAATGAATGCAGGGAAGTTCTCATATGAATACGTTTTTTGTTCATTGAGGGTTAAATTTGCATGAGTGCATTTCCTCACAGCCCTAGTCATTAAAAATCAAGGAAATCACCTGCCAAAGAAGCATGAACATTCAAATCAACTTTACGTTACGTGTCTTACCACTTAACCAAATGCACTCACAGACGCCTCCCCACCTCAGTTACCTCCCTTTTGTTGCTGACATAGCCACCCACAATGCTCACTAGTTCCTCAAGATCACATTCAAATGCGTCATTAATAATTACTTTAACTAGTTCTACCTGTTAATACCCTTGATTTTTAAGGACTGTATTTGAGGGAAATGCATTTGAGAAATCTTGAGCCAGATCCCCAGGTCAAGTCAAGTTGCGCTCAATACAAGACATGGGGAGTGGATAGAAAGGTTCTAAGTCACCTTTCCACTGTCCTGATTCTCAGCTGGCTGGAGACCACAATAGCCCCCTGTATATTTTAGAGCTGCCCCAGGGCATCTCTAAATTGTGGGACTTCTCTGCTGGTTGAGCATCACCAGAGTGCATGACACTCTGGCTATAACTAATCAGCTCCTCATTCCTTCCCTTTATGCCTGAAAGTGCACATAATGATGCTGGTCAGAGAAACTTTGATGGAACCATATTCTGTTGGCCTATGCAGTTCTGCTAAAATCGAAATGCAACATGAACCTGGGTAGATTTTGGTGGAATTTTGTTTAGAAAGAAACAGAAAATGTAGCCCCATTAATGTTAAAACAGCCTGTTTCACTTATTTGTTTTGAAACAAGTTTTTGTTAATTTTTTTTTAAATTGTGCATTATATTATATATAATACAATGCAAACTAAGAAACCTCAAATGTCTTGAGTGACTGGAAACTATTTTTTCCCCTGGGAATTTCCCTTCATGGAGAATTTTGAAGTTTTCCCTTTTTGGCTCCAATTCAGAATGAATCCGGATTTGAAAAACTTGAAATCCTTTGCAAAACTGAGCTTCTGTCTTCCACAGACCTCTTCAGGGGGGAAGCTGTCAGAGCGGGAAATCCCTTGCTGCCCTCTAAGGCATTCGCAGCACAAAGGATGTACATGGCTCTTCCCTTCCCGGTACAGCTTTGCACAAAGAGGTAGGGCCAGGACTCCATCCTAACCACATATACTCATCTGGGCAGGGCTTCTTGTGTCTGCTCACCTTTCTAGTGAATGCTTCAAGGTCAGGTATCATTTCTGGTACTCTGGTGGGATTTTCAAAAGTCCTTAGTGTTGGTCTATCTCTGCTTCCATTGGTTTCAGTGGGAGCAGAGTTGGGCCAACCCTACGTGCTTTGGAAAAACCCACCCGGTGTCGCTTGCTGCCTATTTTCCCATAGAGTCGCTGAGGAAGAGCTGATCTTAGAAAAGGAAAAAGCTCACCCCATACCTTGCCACAAAAGTATTTTAATTCGCATGCATTCTGCATGGCTTTATAGATGTGCAAAGAGGAATTTTAAAGAAAATAAAAGTTAATTAAAGACTGTACAGTTGAACTGAGAGCAGTTACTGCATTTTGCAGCAAATCTCTCCTCTATATCGGCTTTCATCTGTGCATTGCATTTAAGTCCACCGGACTGCATTTTAGTATGTTCACTACATCAGGGCAATCCCACTAAAAAACTACTAATTACTCCACAATGATCGAAGGAATAATTAACACCCCCACCACAATACCTCCAACTTGTTCTCCTGAAGTGATTTATAATTAATGGTGAAAATTCACATCACCTACCAGAGTACAGCAGCTGGAAAGTGTGCACAATATTTGGAAAAGCTCGTTTTCCAATTTATCCTATGCCCAAAATAATCACTTCTGCTCAGTATCAACCCTCTTAAATTTGTTCAAAGCTGTCACTGCTGCGTACTATGCAGCCATGCAGAGTCAGTGGGCCTGGTTCTCCTCCAACTCAGACTGGTTTTGCATAATCCATTGATTGCAGTGGCGTTACTCCTGATTTAAACCCATTTAAGGGACAGGAGAATCAGGCCTAATGACTTCACTAAAGTCACGAATGACTTGTACTGGTGTAAATGAGAATCAGGTCCAGTATTTCTGGAAAGTCCACTGAAGTTCTAATAGATTCTAAAATATGTTGGACACTAACATTATGAACTGTGATTTCTTCTTTTTGTTTTAATGGAATATGAACGAATACTAACAGCTAAGTTTATTTTATTTCATTGTGTTTTATTTTATGATGAAAGGTTTCACTTGTTCTCAGTGACAAAATAATCTGTCACTCTCCTAAAGAAATGTATTATGTAGCACAGGTTAAAATAAAACAACAAAAAAAGCTTGCATCATGGAGATAAAAAAGGTGAATAACTGTTAGATTTAGTTAAATAAATAAATAAAATAGTTGAAACAAAATAATTACGTCTTGTAGATGGGCTGGGACCAATCTCTCAAAACTGATTGGACTTTGGGCAAATTGAATCTGGGGTCTGGATTCAAACTGTAAGTGTGACCCCTATTTAGGATGATCAGACATCCCGATATTGTCTTATACATAGAACTCTTCCCCTCCGAAGGAAAAAAAAAGGTGTCCTGATTTTCCACACTTGCTATCTGGTCACACTACCCCTATTTCTGTGTGAGCTTAACCATACATCCAGAGCTGAGACTCTTGGATTTAAACTTTGGTCCACAGCATGTCCTGTCCCACACACCTGTCTGTGCAGGAGAGAAGGAGAACTTAGGTTGGCGTGCAGGGTTTTGTCAAAGTTTCCCTGACCAGCTCTATTACCTACACTCTCTGGCATAAGAGGAAGGGATGAGGGCTTGATTAGCGGGAGACAAAGCTCATCAGTTCTCTCGCTAGTACCCTTGTTCGTATGTGACTAGAAGAATTTGTACAAACAGCCTTTCTGCAAACCTTCATATGAACTTAAAGTTCATGCATAGTGAATCCAAATATGCACCAGATTCTGATCTCACACAAATTTTACCTGAGCATAAGTCCATTGGCTTAATCTGCGTTGCTCTTCTTTTCCACCCATCTAAGGGACACACAGAACAGGCACATATATATATGCAGGTCTGTTAAAGTGTGGAAGCCGATGTTCACATTAGTCATACGATAATCGGACAGACACATTTTAGAGTGGAAGAGAATGCTAACAGGTGACCTCAGGAAAGGTTCCTTGTCTTCTTTGGGATGCGTGCCACTGTTTTAACAAGTTGGAGTAAATCTGCATTCCTGACATTCTGTCACGGAGACTTAATCCAGCTCCGTCACTGAAGAGATGCACGGTACAGTAAATTGGATCAAGAGATGAAAAGTAGGAGGTGACAGTGGCTTTTGCATCTGTCTTTCTGCAGATCCATGTTTCGGTTTTCAGGAGTAAGCTGTCCAAAGAGTACAGGGAAGCATTGGTGCAAAAGAAAGTGTGAATGTCCACATGACTCAGTGAACATCTCAAAACTACCCTGACTCCCATTTCCCATATCCTAGAGTGTACGCACCAACACAACTCCCAGTGGTGCATGTTCAGGGGATGTGTGCACTAGACTCTGCTTTCTCCCTAGGCATACATCTACCCTCTTCCCTAGCTCCCACGCCTTGGGGTACATACACCAGTCTCTGCCCCCTACCCCAGAGTTGCAACTTCCACATTCCTCCCTTGTTCCCGAGCCCCCAAGCCCAGAGTATGTTCATACATGCATGGCCTTTTTGTTAAGACACTGAATTGAGACTCAAGAGATTTAGTTTCAGTTCCTAGTTTTTCCCCAGACTTCTTATGTGACCTTGGACAAGTCACTTAGGCCTTATCTGCATGGGAAAAAAAATCAAACTATTATAACCTAAGGTGTGAATTTAATGCATACAGTTAAACCAGTGCTAACCCCCATGTGGATAGTCTTATTTCCGCATAAGAGTGGATTTTTCCAGTTTAGTTTAAATCGATCAGGAACAGGTTTAAATTAAACTGAAATAAGTCACTTTTAAACTGAATTAAATGTCCACGCAGGGGTTTTCCCTGGTGTAACTATATTGGTTTCAAAACATTAAGTTAAACTGGTACAACTTCCCTATGTAGATAGTCTTCATCTCTGTGTTTCAGTTTCCCATCTGTGAAATTAGCCTCATACTCTCTTTGTCTGTTTAGATTGCAATCTCTTTGGGGTAGGGACTATGTATCTGTGCGATAGCCAGCCTTTTAGCTGACTCACCAGGGACTGAACTGGGGAACTACCAGAATGAGCTATTGCAGCTCAAAGGACTGAAACAACACCTACCCTCTGTGGATCAGCCTAGAGGGAGACCTGTAACACTTGCTCACCAGGGGTTATATTTGCATAGCACTTAGCAAAATGGGTTCCTGTTCTTGGTTGGCTGTAGGTGCTGTTAGGATACGCCACAAGTACTCCTTTTCTTTTTGCGAATCCTAATAAAGCTACAGACTGAGGAAAATCGCTCTGTTCTAAGAGATTCGCGAAAGCAGGGGAATTCACCTGAACTGTGAAGTTTCCATACTGTTTCATATATCAGCCTCGGTGCACTTGCTAATCCCTGCAACGTCTTTCTTGCCCACAGCATCCAGACTGATAGCTGTAAAGATGTTTGGATTGGATGTTTGCAATCCATGCAACTTTCAAATTCAGTGGAGCAGCTGACTCAGCACTTAGCCCCAGTCTGACCACTGCTATGGTATCTCTGCTTCATGAGGATAATCACATCTTCACACGCATCAAATGACTTCCAGCTGAGGCAGGATTTTAATAACACCAAAGAGGTTGCTTCTCCCTCTTAGGCTAGTCTGGAACACAACGAAAAGAGGAAAGGTTCTTTATTCTCCATCTTGATAAGTATTCTCTGTTGGCAAGATCAGTCCCTCTCAGCTTTAATTCACCACATTTCCCCCCTCGTTACCATCTATATATTTTTTAAATCAGCATTTTCTTTGACAGAACTAAGGGCAATTACTGCTCTCAGTCCCAGAGGTATAACTCCACTGAGTTACATTAGTATAAAGGTGATATGAGATCAGAATCTGGTCTTAGCATTTTCAATCCCCTGGAGTTAGTTCAGGCAACTGTGGGACACAATTTAATACTTTGCAGAAGCTGGACCTAATTCTCACCAGTGCTCAAGGCCACTGAAGGAGGAAGACTTCTCTTAGAGCAGGTGTCAATCCAGGAAGAAGGAGGGTACATGTCCTATACCAGGATAGGGGCAGGGTTTTCAAAAGACCTAAGCACCTAAAATGTATTGGACATCCAAATCCGGGCCCAGTCACAGGTGCAGAGCTCCTTTGACAATATATCTAGGGAGGCAGTGTGGATAAAGCTCTAGCATGTGACACAGGAAAAATAAGTTCTTTTCCTTGAGCTGGCCTGCTGGGTCATCCCCTTTCTGTGCCTCAAATTCCTTATTTGTAAAATGGGACAATGATAGTTACCTCCTTTGTAAACCACTTTGAGATCTGCGGCCGCAGGTATATTATTGTTTTATTAAACCTTGATTTGTGGCAAAGACCTTTCTGCTTCTTTTCCTGCTACTTGGTCTTAGAAAAGTTGCTTCGTTCACTAAATACTCGAGCTGTTTAGAAACCAGAATTTCCAGCTAGAAAATTGACATTTGCCTCCCCGAAATGGGACAAAAAGTCAAAATATCAAAGGATGAAAAGGCCAGAAAAATTTCAGATGAGATTTGTAAAAAATGGTAACTGCTGATGTTTTGAAAAGGCAATTCAAAATGCAACATTAAATTTTGAATTTTCCCACTGAAAATCAGAAAATTCTCAACATTGACAATTTTCTCACACTTTTTTTTTTTAACCAAACTCCATGTTTCTTCAGGAAAATATTGGTCAAACGATTGCCTCTATCTCTATTGTAGGTACTGCTTCCTGACTGATGGTTTATTTCAAGAATGCCTTTGGCTCCGGCTAATGATTGATTATTAAACTATGCCATTTTCATACTGCCTCAACTTAAAGAGCAGACAAAGCAGCACACAAAACTCAGAAAAAATTATGAACAGTAAAGCAGAAAAGCATGAGTGCTAAAATTAGATGTAAGATACGATTAGAGGATTCAGAGTAGCAGCCGTGTTAGTCTGTATCCGCAAAAAGAACAGGAGGACTTGTGGCACCTTAAAGACTAACACATTTATTAGAGCATAAGTTTTTGTGGGCTACAGCCCACTTCATGCATCCGATGAAGTGAGCTGTAGCCCATGAAAGCTTATGCTCTAATAAATTTGTTAGTCTCTAAGGTGCCACAAGTCCTCCTGTTCTTTTTGATTAGAGGATTATGAGCAGAGAAACTCAGTGCCTCCTGAAACAGAAATAAGTCAGGCTCGGAACTGGTTACCTTTCTCATAGAAGGCAGCTTCTTCACACTGTAGTCTCAGGGTTTTGATTCTGAGGCAGTGGGGGCCGCCCCCTTGTTTCTGTTGCAGTGTGTTTTTGCTTTAAAGCTATTTTCTCAAGGTGTTCTACCCACAGCATTTAGGGCCTCATCCAAAGTCCTTTGAAATCAGCCATTAAAAGCAAAGAAGCACAGGACCATCTTAGCTCCTAATGTAAATAAAGCTGTGACCAGCATGCTAGTATCTGCCATGTTAGGATTTACGGAATTGCCATGCCAGAGCAGACCAAGTGGCAGGGGGCCTATAACAGGCCTCAGAGGAAGGAGCACATCCTCATTCACCCCACAGAATATACCTGGCCAGCTGTGCCATCTTATGCCAATAGGGGGGAAATATCTGCCTGGCTTTAATTAATGATTAGCTTACAACCTGAAACATGAAAATTCAATAGACTGTCAATTTCATCCTAGCAAGATAATTACAGTTTCTAGTCTTATTCAAATGGGTGTCTAATCTTTTCTCAAATCTAAGATATTTACCTCAGTAACAACCTGTGGCAACAAATTCCACAGGATAATTATACATTGTATATTTTTTAAAAAAAACCTTTAATTCATTTTAAAATGGGCTACTTTTTAGTTTCATTGATTTTGTGTAATGCCCACATTTTACATTTAAAATCATTGCAGTTTTTTGCCTACAAGTCTTGACAATAAAAAGGTCACATTCCTTTAGCTAGAACCTCACCATAAATAGTGAGTTGTTTACTGTGGTTTTATTATGTGGTGCAACGAGTTACTTCCTAATATACACCATCATCTGTGGTGTGAGATTCTTTTACATCATGTTGCCCTAGTTTTTGCTAAGCCAAAGGCCTGTTTTTCATGTGAAAGAGTGTGCATTTAAAGATACATTTCTTGTAATATTTGAACAAGATGCTAGCCAAAAGCCTTGATGACTAAATTACAGGACCAGTACCTGTGTCCCAACAGAATGTCAAAATTGAGTTGGAGGGAACATAACTAGAGGAGTGAGGATAGTTCGGCCTTCAAGCTCAATCAGCAATTGACCTTTTGCTGTAAGAAACTATTTACAGATATTAAGACCAATCATCTAATATGATCACCTGGTTATCACAGGACATAGGACTTCTTTGAATTAATTCCTGCTTTGTGTCCAATAGCTGTGGTTGAACTGAAGTGTCTCTCATAGAAAAACATCCAATCTTGATTGAAAAATTGCCAGTGATGGAGAATCCACCACAATCTTTGGTAAGATGTTCCTCACTGTCAAAAAAAATTGCACCTTATTTCTAGTCTGAAACTATCTGGCTTCAACTCCAAGCTCCTGTATCTTGTTAAACTTTTGCCTTTTATTGTCAAGTTCCCCATGAAGGAACTTACAGAAAAGCTAAATAGCTTGACCTTTTTGAATCTCTCATTATAAGGCCTGTTTTCCAATTGTTTACTCATTCTCATGGCCCTTCTCTTAACCCTCTCTGGTTTCTCAACATCTTTGTTGAAGTGTGGACACCAGCACTGAACACAGAATTCCAGTCCAGTGCCAAATACCAACATAAAATCACCTCTCTACTCCCACCTTCTCACTATGTCCCTGTTTATAATCTAAGGTTTGAATTAGTCCTTTTGACCACACTGTCGCACTGGGTGTTCATGTTCAGCTGATTATATACCATGACCCCCAAGACTTTTTCCAGAGTCACTGCTTCCCAGAATAATTATGAGCTTCCTTCTTTGTTCCTAGATGTATGATCTTATATTTGGCTATATGGAAGGGTATACAGTTGATTGTGCCCAGTTTACTAATTGATCCATATTTCTCTATATCAGTGACCTGTCCTTTTTGTTATTTACCACTCTGCCAACCTTTGTGTCATCTGCAGGCTTTACTAGTAATGATTTAGTTTTTTTTTCTCCAGGTTATTGATAAATATATTCAATAACATAAGGCATATGGCCAAGAATCAATCCCCGCGGGATGTCCAGTAGCAACATACCCTGATGATGATTCCCAGTTTACAATTATATTCTGAGTCCTATTAGCCAGTTTTTAATCCATTTAATGTGTACCGTGTTGATTTTATATCATTCTAGTTTCTTAATCAAAATGTTGTGCAATGCCTACTCAGATGTCTTCCAGAAGACTAAGGATAGGTGGAAGTCTCACATGATGACACAGTTTTCTCCTACACATAGATAAGTGCTTCAGAAACAGGTCATTATCTTCTCTAGTGCAATTGGCTGTCTATAGCAGACATCAACTAATATGCCATCCTGTGCTTTGTGAGCTAGAACACTGAACCATAAGCCTTCAAGACCATTTGCCTCTGAGTTGTCAGTGACTCCATTTTTAGCATAGTATGCCACCTCCCCATCCCTTTTGCCTACTTGACCCTTCTTGAACAGGTTATAACTAGTGATTTTAACATTCCAATCAATTGAAACTTCCCACCAGGTTGAAATAATATGAACTAGGTCAAATTTATACTCATAAATGAGTAGTTCCAGTTCCTCTTGTTTGTTACTCAGGCGTCTACCATTAGTGGAGAGGAATTTCCCTTTGTTGCCGTGAATAGTTTTGTTCTCAGCATCTTGATTTTGTGGTAAATAAGTGCTCATTTGTTCCCCCTTTTAATCCCTCTGTTTGTCGTTCATTTAATACCCTCTTGAATAATCTAGCCTGTCCTGGGGAAGTTGATTTCCCTTCTACTGGGAATGGAGGGAATCCAAACTATACAGCTTCCCTCTCCCTATAGGACATGGCCCAATGTTCCACAAAACAAAACTCTCGCTACCTTACACCACTTTTCTAGTCACCAGTTCACTTCCAAAATCTTCCACCTTCCGTCTTTCTTCACTTGTGGGACAGGAAAGATCTCCATGATGATCACTTGGCCATTCCTTTCCTTCAGTACTCTTCTGAGTTTCCTGAAAATCATCTATAATCTGTGATGAAGCACTATTTTTAGTGCCAAGTCTTGCCTGCCAACTTCAGAAACCTATCCAACGTTGCAGTCACATCTCAATCTTGGGTCTGGGAAGACAGTGCACCATCTTCTTATTTGCCTGTCCCTTGCAGAACATTCTCTCCATTTTTCCTAGTGTAGAATCCCTGACAAGGATTGTCTGTCTTCTTTGGATGCTTGAAGGTCTCTTTATGTCATACTTGGTAACCTTGTAGGTTGGATTGAGTGAGCATCCTCCAGAATGTCCTGGTCACTTCTCCATTCCATTTGGCCAGTTGGATCTTCAGAGATGTTTTCTGCATTTGCAATGACCGGATGCTTTTAGCTGTGTGGAATTCCTCCTGCACTTCTTCTCTCTGGCAGTCACAGCCTCCCCATCCTCCCATCCTCATCTGACTCCAGTAGCATAGAATATCTTGTCTTTGGCGGCTATGAATTGGCAAGCCTCCTCTATGGTTTTCACTCTCTTTGGTTATTTGGTCATTTCTTTCCTTCCTTCCTTCCTTCCTTATTCATAGTTTCATAGATTCTAAGCTCAGAAGGGGCCATTGTGATCATTAGTCTGACCACTGACTAGCACAGGCTACTATCAGGTGATCCCGGTCAGCTGACTCAAGGCCAAAATCATCTGCTAGGAAAGATAATTAGACATGGGTGGGTCTGAGCCCATCTCCCTGAGGGTCAGTCCACTCCATGACATTCCTCCTTGAGGAGAAGAGGAAGAGAAAATGCAGCAAGGAGAACCTTGTAGAGGTTTGGTACTGTCTTTTCCCACAGATTTCTCAGACAATGAGCAGGACCAGTTTTAGGTTGAAAATTTTCTTGTTGCAAGGATTGTTGTGATTTCAAATCCAAATAAAGCATTCACAAAAGCCAGCCGGATCCTGTCCTACACCAATGTGTCTAGTACAATCCAAATGAAGGGCCCAATTGTCAGTTACACCAATATCTGATTAAGCCATTCTTGCAGTGTCAAGGGCCTTAAAGGGGGTGGAAATGGACCCTTGAGACTATTCCCTGTGCAGTGGGCATCCCCAGATAATGAAGAATTGTCAGAAGGAGTCTGTGTGAGCCCTGCTCCTAGCCCCTGGTGTCAGGGCATTGACAGAATGCTCTGTATAGGAATCAGATAGTATGTTAGAGCAGCCCTGAGGTCTGACCCCAGAACTTAGGAAGTTCAAAGGAGGCTTAAAGTCAATTTTGCTTTCCCCCCACCTGCCCACAGTCCCTGCCCCAAGCACAGGAACAGAGTAATTGTAAATAAGGCCCAAAGGCTAAAGAATATTGCTAACATTTAACCTTCAAAGGACATTTCACGGAGATGGGTGGAAAACAGATATAAAAATGCTGATACGAGAAAACATTTGAAGTCAACCACATGCTGAAATACTAGACCTTTACAAGTGCCCACATATAGAATAACTTTTGCCTCACCTCTGCAAGCTACATCATCAGATTCTCCCTGTTAACACTCTTCTATTAAGATGCGCATGCCTCTGGTTTGTCTGTGTAATCAGTTTCAGCTGAGTTGGAACTGGTGGGTAATTAGGGCCCGGAAGGCAAATAGCTAGGCAAACGGTCAAAATCTCACAGTTTATCCTCTTGTGGAGTAAAAGAAGAGGAGATTACCACCTTGTGGAGTCCAGAACATTTCATCCAATGTTACAGCACGGTCTTGATATCAACACAAATTGCCTTGTACAACAATTCAGAGAGATGCAGCTGCTTGCTGATTTTATGAAAATGGTGAATTTTCAAACATTTAGTTAGAGTTATGCTAAAAATAATTTTACAGAGATGGGCCCAATCCAAAACCCCAGATCAAGATGCCATCATGTGATGGAGAAGTTCAGATCTGAACCTTACGGTCGCTCCTTATCTCTGTTATAGAATGCAGACTGGATGCTGAAAATTAGCGACTGTTTTTGAAAATTTACATGCAAATGATGGAAGGACATTTTTCACCTAAATTTTTATGAGTATTTTGTTTTTAATTGAAATTTCAAATATTGACATTTACATTGTTCTTTTTCAAAATTCAGAACTTTTCAAACCTGCTCTACAAATGATATTTCACCTTTAAAATATTTCTTCAAAAAAAACTCTGTAAAATGTGAATAGACATTTTTATAAAAAGGAATGCAAACTTAGATACCTCAAAGTATCTAACATATCAGTGTTTTCAAATTAGATGATTTTAGAACTTCCCAGGGGAGAAACCCTTAAGGATTCCCCATTAGCTGGCTGTACAGCTGCAATGATAATTATGACCTGCATTTCTGAGTATGTTGATACACATGGCTGTTGTTTTCATTTCTTATCTGTCTGATGGACAGGCTGTGAAGTAAGACCAGGTCTACACTTACCACTTACTTTGGTATAATGTAGGTTGCTCAGGAGTGTGAATAAGCCACCTCGCTGAGTGATGTAATTTACAGTGACCTAAGCACCGATGTGGACAGCTGACATCTTCTCCTGCTGATTTAGCTACTGCCTCTCACGAAGGTGGATTTACTATGCCGATGGGAGAGTTCTCCCATCGACATAGAGCATCTTCACCGGACGTGCTACCGTGGTGCAGCTGAGCTGATGGAGTGCTTCTAGTATAGACTAGCCCTTAATTGTGCAAGAATCATGTGCTGCTAAATTAAGGCAAGGAGGTCCAGATCCTTAAAGGCACTCGGCTATTGCTCTGCTAGTGTTGCAATGTCCAAGCCTCTGCAGTCTGCCACCCCATGGAATTTAGAGCACTGAGCTAGTCACCCCGGCTCCATGTACCATGCCTGGGGAGAGGTAGGTACCTAAGGAAGGGATTTCCACAGCCAGCCAACTGAACAGGGAGCTACCTAAGCTAGCTGTGGAGAGAGGCTTTGGCTCCTGATTGGCTGACCTGCTGCACCTGGCTGACAGGCCAGAACTAGGCACTTCCCTCTACTTGGGATCTTCAGATGCAAACCCTAACTGAGAGTTCTGCACCTAGGCCAGATCATTTGTGTATGTAGCCCATGACCTAGCAGTGAAAGCCATGCCTCTGTCTCATGCTCAGAGGTAAGGTGCAAGGGGGCTACACAGCACCATCAGTGGCCTGTCTCCAGCCCTCCTGATGTGGGGAGCTGGCAGGCAACAGGGAAATGCCCTGAGCATGCTTATGAGATCAGGCCTTGCTGATGAGAAACCAATTTTGAGAATCCCACTTTGGGGCCTCTGAGTAGCTCATTAGCCATGGGGCAGCAGCATCAGTTTGGAGGCTTTGCAATGCCAAATGGCAGAAACGTAGGCTCCGAGGGGACCCGTGGGTGCCTATGACAATGTCAGTGGTGCCTAGGTGGTGAATGTAGATGCCAAAGTACCTTTAAGGAACTGGGCCAAAGTGTTCAATTAGTTTGGCATGATGGTTTGTAAGATTTTTATTTCAAACCTGTCGTACTGCTCAGCTCTGCTGACGGGTAACCACGCCAGGTAAGATGGTCCATGGAGCACCTGATGATGAGCAGGCTGTTTAGTGCTGCTGGCTCCCCTTCCCTATTTCTACTCACTAAATTGCATTATTGGAAGTTAAGATACATTCAACAGTTTCCTTTTGCATGTCAGGAATTGGTGCGCTTGGTACAGGCCCATCACTTGGGAGGTAGCCTAGTGGGTAGGACTAGACTAGGAACTAGGCGCTCCGGCCTCCTCAGGCATGTCTCTTTCTTCTCCTCCCTCTTCCTGCTTTATGGATTTTAGATGATAAAATCTTTGGGGCATCTTACAATGTAAATGTCTCTTCCCTATGTGCATGCACAGTGCCTAACACAATGGGGCCTCAGTCTCCTCTGGAGATGCTATGTGCTGCTGTAATAATAACAATCAATTCAGTTGCCTCCAGGATGGGCGATGGTCTCTATACCGTGAAAGTGTGTGAGAGCAAATCTGAGCTTTGGTTTACTTGACACTCTTATTAGAAAGTGCTACTACTGTGAGAGGGCTCTCGCTTTTTTTTTTCAACAGAAGAAACTGTAATTTTGGTAACTTTATTTTTTATTCCCCCTCCCCAATGCTTCTAAATGGGCGGTCAGGTCAAACTGCCAGCTGGTAGCATAGCTAATTACATCCCCTGTTTGGCCTAGGATATGAGGCGAGTCATAAATCAGGACTTTGATAGTTTAGTTGGTGCCACTCCTGGTTATTAGATGTGTGTCAATGAACAAAGTTCTGATCAAAGCCAGCAATGAGACAGCCAGGGGTCGTGAAGCATGGCTGGGGCCTAATGGCTAGGCTGTGCCAAAAAAGGAAGTTTGTAATGAAAGGTCATTAACCGGCAGCCCTTCCAATCAGTGGAGCAACATTATGAAGAAATTCTATTTATCCAGTGGCAGGTTGGCATTCAACCTCAGGGGCCCCATTCTGATCTCAGACCGATGTAAAGCTGAAGCTACTCATTTGTTTCAAATGGGCTTCTCTGGTGTAACTGGGAACAAACATTTCAGACGTACCGACATTCAGTTGTTTTTAACTTGTTTCCTTAAATTACAGAGGGTGGATTAAAAATCATTCATCTCAAGGAAGTCACAAAGATAGTACTTACCAAGAAATATATAACTGTAAGATGGGCATATAGCAACGAAGCCTAGCTCACGAGAGTGTGTGGTGGTGGGTATTAGGGCTCAGATAATGTTTGTGAAACGTGTTAAGATCACTTGGTGATAAGTACTAGACAAGTTTAGAATAAAAAGAATTACATTGCTTTTCATCATCCAAGCTCTCTACAGACATTGGAATCATCCCTGGGAGGTAGGTCAGCCTAATTATTCCCATTTTACAAAAAAAGGGAAAATTGAGACAAAGTGGGATTAAAGGGGACCCTTCAAAGGCACAAAGGGCAATTTGGTACCCGATGCCCATTGAAAGACAATGGAAATAGTGTCCAGGAATTCCCACCTGATTTTTCCTGGCACAACTTCTGTCAGTCCAAAGTAGCTCCAGTAAAACTGACTGAGTCACACTGTTGTGAGACAAGAATCAGGCCCCATCTCTCCCATTATACCAGTTGCCTGGTAGTGACCAATGTTGTTACAGCTGCAAAATGGTTTCCATCTCAGCCACTTTTTCATATGCTTGGAACTTTATGAAAAATTCACCTGTTCAATCATTCTTTGAAGGTGACTTCACCTGCCTTCCCCTACCCCCACCCAAAAAGTGTGAACAAACTCCTTCAGCCTGCTTTGAGTTCCATGAGGGTGGGAAAATATTTATTTCCTATTTTTAGAAATGCTAACTTCACTTTTCAGAGTGGTGTGCAGCTGAAAGAGCTAACAACTGGAACTTGACACTTGACATTGACAAAAACCTGAATGGGATGGTGAAAAAAAAATGGTTGTGGCTGTTTGAGAATTGCATGCACCACAGAAAATGTTTTTATTTATATGACAGTAGGGCCTAGGGGCTCCCACCAAGGTTGGTGTTTAGCAGAGGGGAGCAAAAATCGGCAATTCCATTGGAAATTCCACTATTTCCACATTTGTTTTCGGTGTGAATCAGGACAAAAGGCCCAACATTGGAACAAAAGTTCCCCTAAAATTTCCTGTCAGAAAATATTTCTTTTTGGGTCAGTTTGACATTAATCAGCATCTGCCTGAGCTGTTCCAGTGCTTCTAGGGTTGTAGTTCTCCCTCTCTGCCCCTGGTTCAAGCCCCTCCCTTTTCCTTCCCAACTCATGGGTGAAGTTTGGGCCCACAGTGGCATATGGCAGATAACAATTTTCCCCATTCTTAAATTAGGAGATATCACTATGTGGTAACTATTGACTTTTCAGTGGCAACTACTGGAAAGTGATGATCAGGAATGACATCTTATTGTCAATGCAGCCATTTCTTTTAAATGAACAACGTTTTAGACCGAGAGATTTTTTTTAACTATTCTATTTTATATAGGTTTTTATACCATGCTTATCACTGGAGGATCTGATTATATGAGCATCTCAGGCTACATCTACACTTGGAGCTGGGGGGTGTGATCCCCAGTTCAAGCAGACGAACCCACACAAGCATGATAAAAATAGAAGGTTGGCTTTGGTAGCACAAGCAGCAGGGAGCGACAAAACAAGCTAGCTGCCCTGAGTTCATACTGATGGGATCTGAATGGGATTGTACGCTGGGTGGCTAGCCCATGCTGCATGTACTATCAGGGCTTCATTTCTGGTTTTAGCACACTGGCTCAATGCAAGCTAGCACGAGTATGTCTACTCAAGAGGGAATCACAACCCCAGCTCCAACTGTAGACACAGTCTAAGTATACTAGGAAGCTATAAAAATTGTGAGATCAAAGAATTTGGGGTTCATTGAATGAATGGTGGGGCTGATTATATGAAAGTTTGGAAAAGATCAAAGATTGAGATCTCCTATATGGCATTTTACAGGTGACTAACAAGAACACTTGTAACATTTTATAACCGGCTGCCAGCCATTTTGGTCTATAGAAATTTATTCCTGGTGTTAAAGCAAAAAGAGAAAGAGGGACATTTTGTTGTTGAGGTCCCCGTCCCCTCTGGTGTTGAGGAAGATGAGAAGCAAAATCTGGAGCATGTTTCATGTCCATTTCTCTGCTTTTCATACAACTTAACCAGATTGTTAGAAATGTTCAGATATAATCTGTGGATGAAAGAAATGTTAACTCTTGAACCCTTATTATGATTAAAGTCTTGAAGTCATTTAAAATTGTATGTGGAACATGATCTATTACATATTACGGCACATAGAAGCGCATATATTTAGGCTACAGCTAAGAAGTAACATCTGCCCACATATTGAAGAACTAATTGCTAGAAAAAAAGAAATAAATGTGTTTGTGACTTTGTATGGTCAACTAGGCAATAAAGAGAATAAGGTCCTGATGTGGAAAATTGGAAAGTCCATCACAGTGTGGAAACAATCCATTCTTTAGTGAAGTGTAATGGAAGATACCTCTTGCCTGGTATACACTAATGACACACATACTATGCGAAAACAGAGTGGGAGACAGACATTGGAATTAATCTTTAAAATGGCATCAGTAGCAAACTTTTAAATCACTTAGTTGGGAGCAGAGCTCGGTCCTTTATGTCCAACATTTTCAAACGTAGGTGCCTCAATTTTTGGGTGCCCAATTTGCTATATCTTGAGGGTGTCTCAAGTCAGCCAGCTAAAGCCTGAGAGACCCCAAATCGGTAGCCAGCCGCTCTTGAAAATTCAAGCCTCGATATCTCAGTTTGAACCCCCCTAAAATGAAGGCACCCAGGTACAGAGGCCAGTTTAGAAAATATAGCTAAGGTGACCACAATGAGTTATGAAGAGGTACAGAAACAGCCACACAGATGATGTTCTCAGAACTCTCTGAGTTCAGTGATGCACTCATTTCATGAAGTCATTTTTTTGCACTTACAAAATCTTTTTTTTTTTACTAAAATTAAACTTATCGGGGAGATTCATCTGAAAAAACAAAAATATTATCTCTGTTAGGGATTCCAGTCCAACATCCTAAAGTTAGGGTCAGATACAGTTCAGGTCCTTGTATAAGGTATATAGTATGAATCTAATTTTTCATTACATATTTTTACTCCCTTCTGCTGTTTTCCGCTCAGCCTTTCTGTTTGTTTTCTCTCTGCCCACTCTCTGCTCCATTTTCCATAACATTTTCATTATTTTTTTCTCTCTCTTCTCCATTAGCCACAGTCTTTCCTAGACAGAAGGCAAATCCAATAGCAATCAATTCTGAATCAAACTTCCAAATCCACAATAGGTAAGTTGGTTTGCTGTAGTCTTACTGATCTCAGAGGTAACCTTACAACAAACCTGCTTTAATTAAAGTCAAAGACATAATTCCTTTAACTATAATATCCACCCTCTTATTTATGAATTCCCTAAATGGGCCAAGCCACAACATTTGGACATGGAATTTGAACACCACAAAGTTTCAGTTGGATTTGGTTCTGGGCTTTAGGTTCTGCCCCTTATAAAGCTAAAATGATGCAGTTTGTACATTTCTGATGT
Organism: Caretta caretta; assembly: GCF_965140235.1. Classification (NCBI taxonomy): domain Eukaryota; kingdom Metazoa; phylum Chordata; order Testudines; family Cheloniidae; genus Caretta; species Caretta caretta. The sequence goes on along the minus strand of NC_134206.1, from coordinate 342,716,686 downwards.
GGATCCAGTTTCATATTTCCACCACCCCTAAAGTTTGGGGTTATTGAGCTCCAAAGTTTTGATGCAGGTCCCTCTCTTACATGTACTTAATTATAAAATTGGGTAATTGTTTGAAGTCTTTAACATGATGAATGTGCATGCGGTCCTGTGGAAACATTCTTTGGTGTTACTCCAATTGTGGTTTCATCCATGAGAATAAGAAGCAGGGAAGAAATATTACTCTTTTCTTGAAATGCAGTGAGTATCACTATTCATATAAATTCAGCCCTGAGCACAGGGGAAAAATGGCTTAACTGGAATTAAAATATCTGTGTACAGAACAAGCAGTGTGTTGGGTTATTTATTAGTTACTTTGACTTTTCAAAAGCATCTGTCCAAATCCTAGATGCTTATCTGATATGTTATAATCAAAGATTACTTTATTTCCTCAGCTGGTGTAACAGTTCCTGTAACTCTAATTATGTCAATTTACATCAGTTAAGGGCCTGTTCCAGAGATTTCACTATCCAGAGATTCTTCACAATGTATCAATAACCCAAATAGATCAGGTTTCAGAGTAACAGCCGTGTTAGTCTGTATTCGCAAAAAGAAAAGGAGTACTTGTGGCACCTTAGAGACTAACCAATTTATTTGAGCACGAAAGCTTATGCTCAAATAAATTGGTTAGTCTCTAAGGTGCCACAAGTACTCCTTTTCTTTTTCCAAATAGATCAGTAATACTTGAGGATCTCAGATAAGGTTTTTTTGGTTAAAAATCCTGGTCAAGAGCAGAGGTGAAGGCATCAATAAAATAATAATAATAGAAATACCAAATGGAAAAATGCGGAAGCCATGAGTATAAATTGTCAATTAGACATTACAGAGAGTTAGCTAGGGAAGCTAAAGGTATCAGTGAGAAATCTATGGACTGCAGAGTTAAGGACAAGAAGAAGGCATTCTTGAAATATATCGGGAAAAATGAAATCCTAGTAATGGTATAGGTAGGCTACTAGCCATTAGTCACAATGAAGAAAAAACAATAATATTCAAAGTATTCTGTACTCACAAAGAAACAGGGTGATGTATTCGTACCTTACAGTGATGATTAAATACTTTATTTTTCATTAGTAACTAGGGAGGATGTTAAACAAACACTATTAAAGTTAGACATATTGAAATCTTCAGGATCAGATAACTTGCACCCGTGGATATTAAAAAAAAAAATGGCCAAGGAGCTCTCTGAACTATTAATGTTGATTTTTAACAAATCTTGGAACATTGGAAAAGTTCCAGAGGACCTGGGGAGGGGAGCAAGCTAATGTTCCAATATTTAAAAAAGGTGAAGCAGAATGTTTTGGGGAAACCACAGATCAGCTAAGCTGACATCGATCCCAGTCAAAATCATGGAAGCGCTATACATAATCAGTGCAGCCCATGTTTTAATTGGACAGTACTGGTTAGCTGACAGATCTCAAAAAGTAATTGTAAATGGGGAATCGTCGTCCCATGGAGGTGTTTCTCGTGGAGTCCCACAGGAGTCTGTTCTCAGCCCAATGCCATTAAATACCATTATCAATGATCTGGGGAAAAACATCACATCATCTGGTCAAATTTGCAGAGGACACAAAAATGAATGGTGTGATAAACAATGATGGGGAGACGTCAGTGATGCAGACTGATCTGGATCACTTTGTAAGCTGGGCTCATTTGAACAACAGGTGTTTTAACAAGGTGAAATGCAATCCCTGACGAATGAAGAATGTAGGTCAATATCACAAGATGGGAGGCTATATCCTGGAAAGCTGGACACTGAAAAGGACTTAGTGGTCATTGTAGAGAAGCAACCAAACTGGAGCTTCCAGTGCAGTAAAAATGATCCTTGGATGCATAAGCAGAGGAATGTTAAGGAGGCGTCTGGAGGTGCTGTTTCCTCTGTCGATGGCATTGGTGAGACCAATGCTGGATTATTATTTCCAGTTCTGGTCCCCACAGTTCAAAAAGGATGTTGAAAAATAGGAAAGAGCTACTCCAAGAATGATTCAAAGTGTGGAAAATCTGTGAGTGACTAAAGAAGCTCCATCTACTTAGTTTATCCAAGTGAAGGTAAAGAGGTGATTTGATCACCACCTGCAAATGCCTACGTCGGGAAGCAATTTCTGATATGAGACGACTCTTTAATTTCGCAGAAAAAGACACGGAGGTCCAGTGGTTGGAAGCTGAAGTCAGAGTAGGGTTCAGATGCAAATTTTAAAGTGTAGGTAATAATTAGCTATTGGAACAATCTACCTAAGGACATGGTGGATTCTCCACCATTTGCAGTATTTACATCAAGACTGGATGTCTTTCTAAAATATATGCCATAGTTCAAACAGGAGTGATGGGCTTGATGCAGACACTGCTGGGTGAGATTCTTTGGCCTGTGTTATGCAGGAGGTCAGACTAGATGATCCTAATGGCCTCTTCTGGCCTTAAAATCTATGAATCATGAATATTAAAACAAACACCCACTATCAACTACACGGATCTGTCATCTTGCCCCTGTAGGTGAAGAAGGTGACTAACATATGGCAGGGGCATTCCAGCAGTCCTTCCAGTTGCTTCTCCTATAACCTGCTTGCATTAATTCATTCTTCTGTGGGTTGAGTCTCAGCCAACAGGCCCTCATTTAAGCCCCAATCTAACTTAGACATTGGTAAATCACTTAATTTCACTAGCCATGCTTGACAAGGGGAGAAATATATCTGTGCACCATGAGCACAATGAAGGCACCAAAGTATCCATGACTTTGCCTCACTAACTCTTGCTAGTGTGTCATATAATGTTGGATAGGAGAGGCAACAAGTTGGAACCTCGTAGCAGACTGTACGGACAGACAAGCAAATGCCCATTACTTCTGGGTTCTCTCAGGTAAAATGGAGTGAGGTTACACTGAAGAAGCATTGTCAAACCCTGCTAGGGACTACAAACTTGTAACCCAATCCTTGTGGTTTGTGATATCAAAATCAGATGGCAGATCTAAAAGAATCAACATAGACAAATAGTCTTTATTCGCAGACATGCAGTGCAATTTCTGTACCATACCCAGGTCTGAGATAAGATTGACAGGATATCTGAAAACCAGATACGGTCAGAATTGTCTGCCTCTAAGATCCTCAACCTCCTCTTCCAAAAAAAGGGAAGCTTGAATGGGTCAATAATTAACTAGATTGACAACTCTAAAACATGTGATCTTTGATTGTGAAAATATGTATAAATCCTGGACAATAAATACTATGTAAAAATGGAAGAATAATAATAAGCTACAAAGAAACCACTGGATAGCTGTTCTAACTAATTCATATGCATTTGAATGTGTATGCTGAAGAACAGTTTTGTGTATATATACATTTAATGGAATATAGAACCCAAGTCATATTACCTTTCTGTGCCTCTGTACCTTTCCCTAGCTTTAAAATATGGACATACTACTTTACCTCACTGGAGTGTTGTGTGTCTTAATTCAGGAGTGCTTGAGCATTAGTTTGAGCTACTTCATTTGAACATGTCATTAAGCCACTGTCCGATGTGTATTATGCATCAACCCTCTGTGCTTGATCCACAGAGTTTATAAATAGTGCTGGGGGAAAACTTTTGGCCAAAAATTTTGTTTTCCTAAGAAATGTAGATTTGAGTGAATTGAAACATTTCACAAATTTATGTTGAATTTACCAAATTGTTTCAGTTGGGAATAAATTCTGAAAAAAATGAAAATTAAATGTCTTTCCATTTGGAATTTTGCTTCAAAAATATTTTTTTAATAAGGTTAAAATATCTCAAACTAAATGATATGTTCCATTTTGGGTCAAACAAAATGTTTTGTTCAACTCTAAATTAAGTGTTTTCAATTTTTCTTCTTACCAAGAAACTCAGAAAATGTTTGTTTTGCGTCAATCTGAAATCAATTTTGCAGGGGGGGAGGGGGTGGGCGGGTTGGCCACTGAACTGAATTCACACATTTGTAGTTATAAGTCTGCTACAGCTACCACCTAGGGGATCTTCTCCTTTAGCTACGACTGTAGCAGCTCCTGTTATTCCCTCTGAAGGCACAGGTTCAATCTCTGGTGATAACCAATTTATGGTTGTTACACGGTGTACTGCAAAGTATCACTATTTCATTATAATACTCCCTGAGATTTCCTGGTAGGTGGAGTCAGCAGTGCAGAATCACTCCTGGAGAAGACACAATATCATATCTAATAAAACCAGGGGTCAAAAAGAGAGATCACCAAGAACATTTGGCTCAAGATAAGGCTCTGAAATGTGTAACTTTATAATGGCCAAACCAAAACATCGTGGGTCTGATGCTCAGAGTGGGGCTGACGGTGGACTGAAAATCATACATAGAACTCTGAAAATCCTTGAGTGTGTAAGAACTGAGCAACATGGTGTGTCTCTCCACGGTAGAGTGGAGAAGAACTTTCCAGTGTGATGTTGCTAAGGGGGCTGAGGTAGAAGCTAGTGGGCCTGCAGTGACCACAAGGCTAAACTTGGCCTTAGCGTGCATGCAGGGTTCTCAGCCTCTGCTACAGCCTATGGGTAAAACCTGTAGACTATAACAGTGGCAATGGAATAGCTACAAACTGACTCTCCACCAAGCCAGAAGATTTTAGGGAGAGGGGAGGGTTCCTTTCCCCCCAACCTCTTTTAGATCCCATAGGCACAGAACTTTTGATTATGCTTTATGTGGAGTTGGGATTAGAAATGAGCAAAGAATTAATTTATTGGTTTGGTAGACAAACTGAAAAATCCAGAAAAGAATCATTTAATGTCAACTCAAAACAGAACTTTTTTTTTTTTTTTTGGTTTTCTCACCATCGCCACAATAGCAACAACAAAAATAGAAAACAAATCATTTTGGGTAGAACAAAATGTTTGTTTGCCTTGAAAGAAAACATTTTGTTTCATTTTGGAGTGTTTTTATCCTCTTTTCACACCAACCAGTCAAATCTGAGGATGCTTTTGGTTGAGACAAAACTGCATGTTTCAGTGAATGAACTATTCATCCAAGAAACTTTGTCCAGCTCTAGTTGGGAGTAACATTTCTGTGTGTGGAGCACCAAAAATCTCCAATGTGTGAAATGTGTTTAAATCACTTTAACCAGGTTCTTCAAAAAAACTAAGACACCAGATATTGAGCATCAGATTCCATTCTCTATCACACTGATATCAATGAATGATTTTCTATGGAGTTATTCTGGATTTATATCACTGTAACAGAGGTAAGAATTTGGATTTGAGATTTTTTGGGCCAGATCCTCAGCTGATGTAAATCAGTGTAACTCCATTGAAGTAAGTGGAGTTATGCCAATTTACATCAATATCTGGCCCATTTTTCAGAAATTTCAGTTGTGCTGAGTGGGCTCCAGGACAGGTTTGTACTGGTTTAAAGCGTATCTAACATGCCAATTGAGAGGTTTGTTGGGGTTGCATATGGCTCAAAAAGCAATTTTACTTTCATACTTGATGTTCTTGTGCACATCTGACCAGAAGTATCCAAGTGCACAAGTTGTAATCTTTCCAAAAGCAGTAGGTTGATATCAAAGACTTTGCAGTGAAGCAAGGAATTGTGGCAGTACTTCAAGGAACAGGTTTGCAATTAACTGTTAAATACAGATTGAAGGAATGCCCTGCTTGGTTGCTGCAGGCTTTCCTTGCGTGCCAGCGATGACTGAATCTAAAGCACAGAGCATGGCAAGCTGATAACCTGCTAGACTGCAGAAAAGGGGTGGGGTGAGGATGGGAATTATTAAGCCTATGACAATATGTGGGCTGTTTAATGGATTTCACAATATTGAACAATATACCAAATGAGGCCCTCTAAATTCTAATTCTCTTGACAAAATCCTTCCCACATTGTTGTGTTTTGTCTTTTTTTGAAAAAACAAACAAACAAACAACAATCCACGGTAAGCTGAAAATCGCTCAGCATTCAAGATTGCTCCATTGTGGAAGGATAGCTCAGATGTCATTGCACGTCATTTGCTGCAGTTCTACAGATCTTCTTTCCTTTGGTACAAAAATGGAGAAGATTGATATTATGTGAGATACAGTCTTGTCACTGGAGTAGGACTTGAGAACCCTAGGTTTTATTTCTATCTCTGCTACGTGACCTTGGCCAAATCACTTTGCTTCTGTTTCCTGTCCTACCCTTTGTCTATCTGGTCTATTTGGATTTTAATCTTTTCAAGGCGAGGGATGTCTCTTACTATGTGTATATACCATGCTTAGCACAATGGAACCCTGATGGCAGTTAGGTGCTACTGTAACCCTACTAATCATATAAGGACATCATTTAAAATGAGGGCTATCTTGTCTAGATTGAGCTGGGCTTGTAAGTCTTCACTCCTCTTTCCAAAAGAGAGAGCCATACTCAGGGAGAGTTCATCTCCTGACAGTGTCATTTTTTATGATACTCTCTGTCTTATTTGCGTAGTTCCAATCTGAGTAGAATCTAGATACTAGCAGGACTGATGTCTTTGTGTCTTCTTGTTCTGTGATGGTGGAGCACAGGGGGGACAATGCAGCTAATTTGTTTTTTTCCCCATAATATATGCTCTAGTGGTTAGCACTGGGGACTAAGAAACATGACTCCTAGGTTCTATTCCCAACTCAATTACAACCTCACTATCGCCCTGGTTTGGCAAGATACTTGAGCATGTGCCTAACTTTAAGCACATGGGACTACTTGCTAACGTGTGATCTATATGATGTTGAACTCTTGCTATACATAAGAATTCTCACCTCTAACATGGGTAAAATTATACTTCTCTATTCATTGGCATATTCCAATGGTCACTCCACTAATGTTTGTAAAACACATTGAGATTTTTATGCGCTGATGTCCCTCTTTCCGTCTTCTTCCAGGACTGAACATGGTCTCTTTGGTATGATCTTCTACTAGCAGAGCTAAAGGATGGAATCTGCTAGCTTGAGGCCCACACCAGATCCATAAACCCTGGACTAGCCACGAGTGAAGGACAGAGATTGAAAGGTAGCCTTAAGGGGTATCAAATTGGCCGTACAGAACCTCTGTGGGACCTCAGGTCAGTGGCGATTCCTGCAAATTTTGGCCTAAACATCTAAGTCCAAAACTATGTGTGCTACATCTTCAGATCCCATTCACATCAATAGGAGTTGCAGGTTCTCAGCACCTCTCAGCCTTTGACGCCAATTTATTAATGTCTTTGCTTCTTGTCATGGGGTGAAAAGATAATATAGTCTTTGTACTTTTCAAGCAGAGTAAAGGGGTGGAGATGGCAGAGGATTTGTAATATAAACAGTCATCTCTTCGGGATTGAGGTCAACCCACAAAAATCATTTCAGTAACCTAAACCAGATTTGAACCAAGGCTTCCAAAGAACCAATGCCAGTTCCTTAATTTTAACCTCCTAGGAACCCATCTGATTTTATGTCATTGCTTACTTTATAGGGGAACGGAAATTCCCTCTTGAGACTGCAATTTCCCAGGGTGATTTCTGAATGATACATTCAATGTAATTGTTAGAGCAAGCTCGGGTAGCAGTAAAGCCAGAGCGATCCCCTTTTCCCCTCTGCTGGAAAAACTCTATATTTGGTTCCCCCTCCCCCCTGCCCCACTTCCCTCTTGTCCAGCTATTTCATCCCCAAAATCCTAATCCAAGCAGGCTGTGCCGTTTAAAAATAATAGCAATACATTTCTCCCCAGAGTTGCAGTACTTATTCAAGGCTGGGTGATTTACTGCATAAACTCCAACAGTTGCTGCTATTTAGAGTAAGTGCAGTACAAAGGGAGTTAACGTATGAATGACTCGCTTCAGATTTTACTTTGTACTCTCTTTTTGTGTGGAAACAATCATAATTATTTTGAAAACATAGGGTTACAATTAAATGTTTTACTTGGAACTTTTGACATTGTTACATTTAATTTTTTTTTATGGTTGTTGAAACTCGTGTTGACAGGCAGATTTACTGTTAGGTGCAAATTAAATGCTCTTCCAAACCCAGACAGCTTTACCTTATTTAATCATATGAATCCAACTGACCTGAGCTGGGAAATTCAATGCAAATTAACCATGGCTGGGTTCAGACTGAACTCAGGAGTTCCTGGATTCTAGTCTTGTCAGATCATGTACCAGACCAGATTGCATCTCAGCTTCTCTCAGGGGCCAACATTTTAAATTTGTGCTTGTGTAACCGGGGCCTGATCCAGGAAGTACTTATACACACAAAGCTCTCATTGAAGTTTTATATGAATACGGTCTGGAGGATTGAGTCCTGGATTTGCATATGCAAATATAAATTGCAACCTAGGCTATGTTAGGGCAGCCCTGAGGCTATTCTAACATGGCACAGGTGCTTGGCATGTTCAAAGCTGCTGAAGGATTAGGGAAGTGCAGGGTGAGCTTTAAGATAATTTTGTGTCCCCCCATGTCACCAGTGTTCTATGCTGTCTAGCTGCATTCCAGGATCTAAAAATCTATGTTAATTCACCTTAAAATTGAGTTTGTGTACACATACACACAGAGGAAGCATTGTGTCCTTATCTATTTGTGTATTGCCTTTCATCTGTCCTTTAATTCTGTTTGTGGCTGGTACTATAAATAAAAACCCTTCCCCATAAAAGTCTGTGAACTAAAGCTGCATTGTAAACGTATTGGTATTTTCTGGCGTTGCGATGGTTCGTACTGCCGCATTTATCGCAGTTTGGTTTTAACGTTTAAATTAAAGGCAGGAATTACTGTAGCCACAGTACATATGCTTCAATTGAACCACAGGCCGGTATTTTCAGAGATGTTCAGCACCACCATTGTGGATAGATTTTCAAAACAGCTTGGCATGTTGGACGCTGAGCAGTTCTGAAAAAATCGCCACAGGTGTGGGTGCTGAGGGCCTGATAAGGTGAAGCTAAACTCGTCTGAAAATGGAGGCTACTGAGAGGTATGTGACTTATGTAAAGTCAGTGAAAGAGTGACTAGTAGCACCGAGGGTGCTGAGGAAATTGGCTGATGTGATTGCAGAGCCATTGGCCATTATCTTTGAAAACTCGTGGTGATCGGGGGAGGTCCTGGACGACTGGAAAAAGGCAAATATAGAGCCCATATTTAAAAAAGGGAAGAAGGAGAACCTGGAAAACAACAGGCTGGTCAGCCTCACCTCAGTTCCTGGAAAAATCATGGAGCAGGTCCTCAAGGAAACCATTTTGAAGCACTTGGAGGAGAGGGAGGTGATCAGAAACAGTCAACACGGATTCACCAAGGGCAAGTCATGCCTGACCAACCTGATTGCCTTCTATGATGAGAGAACTGGCTCTGTGGATATGGGGAAAGCAGTGGATGTGATATATCTTGACTTTAGCAAAACTTTTGTACAGTCTCCCACAGTATTCTTGCCAGCAAGTTAAAAAGGTATGGATTGGATGAATGGACTATAAGGTGGATAGAAAGCTGGCTAGATTGTTGGGCTCAGTGTGTAGTGATTAACAGCTCAATGTCTAGTTGGCAGCCAGTATCAAGCGAAGTGCCCCAGGGGTCGATCCTGTGGCTAGTTTTGTTAAACATCTTTATTAATGATCTGGATGATGGGATAGATTGCACCCTCAGCAAGTTCGCAGATGACGCTAAGCTGGGGGGAGAGGTAGATACGCTGGAGGGTAGGAATAGGGTCCAGAGTGACCTAGACAAGTTGGAGGATTGGGCTAAAAGAAATCTGATGAGGTTCAACAAGGACAATTGCAGAGTCCTGCACTTAGGACAGAAGAATCCCATGCACCGCTACAGGCTGGGGACTGACTGGCTAAGCGGCAGTTCTGCAGAAAAGGACCTGGGGTTTACAGTGGATGAGAAGCTGGATATGAGTCAGCAGTTTGTCCTTGTTGCCAAGAAGGCTAACGGCATATTGGGCTGCATTAGTAGGAGCATTGCCAGCAGATCGAGGGAAGGGATTATTCCCCTCTATTCAGGACTGACAAGGCCACATCTGGAGTATTGCGTCCAGTTTTGGGCCCCCCGCTAAAGAAAGGATGTTGAAAAATTGGAGAGAGTCCAGCAGAGGGCAACGAAAATGATCAGGGGGCTGGGGCACATGACTTACGAGGAGAAGCTGAGGGAACTGGGCTTGTTTAGTCTGCAGAAGAGAAGAGTGAGGGAGGATTTGATAGCAGCCTTCAACTACCTGAAGGGGGGTTCCAAAGAGGATGGAGCTCGGCTCTTCTCAGTGGTGGCAGATGACAGAACAAGGAGCAATGGTCTCAAGTTGCAGTGGGGGAGGTCTAGGTTGGATATTAGGAAACACTGTTTCACTAGGAAGGTGGTGAAGCACTGGAATGGGTTACCTAGGGAGGTGGTGGAGTCTCCATCCTTAGAGATTTTTAAAGTCAGGCTTGACAAAGCCCTGGCTGGGATGATTTAGTTGGTGTTGGTCCTGCTTTGAGCAGGGGGTGGGACTAGCTGACCTCCTGAGGTCCCTTCCAACCCTAATCTTCTATGATTCTATTATTCTAATATGGCAAAAGAGATCTTGCTGCTGGCCCCTGGCTCTAACCACTACCCTCCACATTCTGTTATTGTACACAGATGACTCCCGTAACTTGGGCAGAGCTTTAAAGAACCCTTTACAATTTGTGGTGGCAATTTCTTCCTCAGCTTATCAGTGCGGACAGCGGGGCTGCACACCAGTGTGCAGTTCTAAATTGTGGGGTTTGTAGCTGGACAGGCTGCAGAGCATCAGCCGAACCTATGATATTTTTTAACAAATGTGGGTATGACACCTGTGAGAGGCTAACCCTCTCATCTCTCTAGTTTCCTTCAACTATTTAACCAGGAGGTCATCTAGGGGTTAGAGCAAGGAAATTCCCGGCCCAAATGTCTGCAGGACATGCCTGTGTCTGATAAAGTTTTCAAACTATGTTATCGACATTTAGCCTGAGATAAATGGGATACTGGGCTTTTAGATCATGTTCCCAATCATTTGCTAGCTTCAGCAAGTCAGCGAATTGTTGTGTTCTGGAGATTGGTTTGCACATTCTTCTGAATTAGGATATTGCGTGTCAGTTCCTCTTTATGACATTTCGCTCATCAGTCCATCATGAACTCCAGCCTCCTTTTAAGTGGAGTACAGTAGATTCCGATGCCACACCTTCTTTGAGAGAGGTGATCAGTCATAATTATGTCTTAGCTTGTCACTAGGAACATGCTTCTTGAAAAAAGCCAACAGAGTATAATGAGTATTAGACAATGTCTGGCAGCTTTCCTGAATACTGCAAGAGTTATAGCTATTGACTAGTCATCAAGCTACCTTGGGAACTTTCTATTAAAAATTATCAAATATACGTAATGAGTAGAGATGGGCCCAAGGCACAGAGATTCAGTCTCTCCCCAGCTCCAGACTTTCTTTGAGTTCACAGAAGTTTGAGATTTGGGATGTTTGTGGTGATATTGCACTCTGCACCCAAGTGGATCCCAAAGAACTACTTCTGGTCAGGCGAAAGTCAATGGTTGAACTTCCGTTGACTTTAATGGGAGCAGAGTGGGGTCAACCCTGAGCGTTTTTGAAAATCCCACCATTTATTTATGATCATACCAGCGAGACATAGGAATCATTTTGCCTGCTAGTAAAATGCAGCCACCTTTGAAGTGGAGCTGTTAGGAGGAGCACACAGCACTAAGAGAAGTGTCAGGAAACAACAAACCCTACCACATTCAGTTGAAATCACAGGGGAGCCATGGGTAGGTAGGAACAACCATGTTGGTCAGAAGGATGAATACACCTGCCCTTGTGAAGAGCCTTAGGGTTCTTAGGGTTCTTCATTATCACAAGAGATCAGGACCTGGGGTTTTCATCCCATTCAGAATACACAGAAATGCATTGCATTTCATCTACATTAGAATGGCTTGGTGACCCCCTCCATGGCATGCAGGGCATGATGGGTCTTCCTTCTGCAGCCCACCCCTCTTTTATAGAGGTTCCCTTGTGCACATGCACAGAAAGTGTATACAGAAAGCTTTGGTGTACAAACCCCAAGATTATGGCTGCCTCCCTATCATAGAGTGAGTTGGCCCATTAAAAGGGTTGGGGCTCCACCCGCCCTGCCAGGTGAAGGGGATAGCTGTGGGGTCACAAGGTTGGAGATTGTGACTCAGATCTATGTCTGTTGGGATATAAATGGCAGCCTGAGTTCAGGGAATAGGATAGAGAGAAGCGTGGTTCTCCTTAGCTCCCAGGCAGATTGCCTGGGAATGAAATCCTGTAGGGATAAGGTTAGGAAGGCTGGAAGCCAGTCTGTTGGAAGAAAGCCTGAGCAGAAGGGAGCAGAACTACTCTCCTTTACTCCAAGACAGAAGGTTTGAGGATGAACATCTGCTGGCCCTATCTAGGCTCCTGCAGGGGAAAGGACATGGCTTATATGCTGAACTGCTTTATTCTGAGAAATAAAACTCAAGCCCTAAAGAAAAGGGACTAAAATCCTGATGCTGTTAGGAATGCTTTTTGATACACTGCTTTTTGAGCTGGCCTGCTGGCTTACAGTCCCCTCCTATGGGCTTACTGGTATAGGGAAAGGGCTTTCCGCACAAGTACCAGAAGGCACCAGAATCTCTCCCTGTTTCAAAACTGGGGGAATCATAATACCTGGGTCGGGAAAACTTTGAGAAAATGTCACTGCAAGTAAAAGAGCTGTGATCACCTGGCAAGAAACTACAGAGGCTCCAGTTACTTTGATGAAACTTTATGAACCTGAAAGAGCTAGCTTCCAGACAGTAATTTTCTTTAAAAACACAGCTAGGGATAGAGAGCAGTTTTGTTTTAGTGGTGTAATAAATCATGCAACAGGATCTTTTACCCTGGCCCTTTAAAATTTTCATCTAGGGCTTAAAAGAAAAAAAAATAGCATAGATGAAGTAATAGCTCCCATGTATCTTTTACATATTTGCATTAGGGCTGTCAAGCGATTAAAAAAATTAATCACAATTAGTTGCTCTATTAAACAATAATAGAATACCATTTATTTAAATATTTTTGGATGTTTTCTACATTTTCAAATATATTGATTTCAATTACAATGCAGAATACAAAGTGTACAGTGCTCACTTTATATTTATTTTTTATTACAAATATTTGCACTGTAAAAAAAAATAGTATTTTTCAATTCACCTAATACAAGTACTGTAGTGCAATCTCTTTATCATGAAAGTTGCATTCAAAATAAAACAATGTAAAACTTTAGAGCCTACAAGTCCACTCAGTCCTACTTCTTGTTCAGCCAATTGCTCAGATAAACAAGTGTGTTTACATTTGCAGAAGATAATGCTGCCTGCTTCGTTTTTACAATGTCACCTGCAAGTGAGAACAGGCATTTGCATGGCACTGTTGTAGCCAGTGTCACAAGATATTTACATGCTAGATATGCTAAAGATTCATATGTCCCTTGATGCTTCAACCACCATTCCACAGGACATATGTCCATGCTGATGACGGGTTCTGCTCAATAACGATCCAAAGCAGAGCAGACCGACGCATGTTCATTTTCATCATCTGAGTCAGATGCCACCAGCAGAAGGTTGATTTTCTTTTTTGGTGGTTCGAGTTCTGTAGTTTCCACATAGGGGTGTTGCTCTTTTAAGACTTCTGAAAGCATACTCTACAACTTGTCCCTCTCAGATTTTGGAAGGCACTTCAGAGTCTTAAACCTTGGGTTGAGTGCTGTAGCTATCTTTAGAAATTTCACATTGGTATCTTCTTTAAATGTTGTCAAATTTGCAGTGAAAGTGTTCTTAAAACAAACAACATGTGCTGGGTCATAATCTGAGGCAGCTATAACATGAAATATATGGCAGAATGTGGGTAAAACAGAGCAGGGGACATACAATTCCCCCCAAGGAGTTCAGCCACAAATTTAATTAACACATTATTTTTTTAAGAAGCGTCATCAGCACAGAAGCATGTCCTCTGGAATGATGGCCGAAGCTTGAAGAGGCATATGAATCTTTAGCGCATCTGGCACGTAAATATCTTGAGATGCCAGCTACAACAGTGCCATGCAAATGCCTGTTCTCACTGTCAGGTGACATTGTAATTAAGAAGTGGGCAGCATTATCTCCCGTAAATGTAAACAAACTTGTTTCTCTTAGCAACTGGCTGAACAAGAAGTAGGACTGAGTGGACTTGTAGGCTCTAAAGTTTTACATTGTTTTGTTTTTGGGTGCAGTTATGTAACAAAAAATACATTTGTAAGTTGCACTTTCATGATAAAGAGATTGCACTACAGTATTTGTAGGAGGTGAGTTGAAAAATACTATTTCTTTTGTTTACAGTGCAAATATTTGTAATAAAAAATAATATAACGTGAGTAACGCACTCTTTGTATTCTGTGCTGTAATTGAAATAGATATATTTGAAAATGTAGAAAAACATCAAAAATATTTAATAAATTTCCATTTGTATTCTATTGTTTAACAATAGATTAATCGCGATTAATTTTTTTAATCGCGATTAATTTTTTGAGTTAATCGCATGAGTTATTTAATTAACTTTAGAAAAAACAAATAAATATGCACGTATGCACATCCAAATAATTGTACTTTATTTATGTCAATTTTTTGTGTGGCCTTAATAAAAATGCTGTGTAAAAAGTGATATTTGTACGTTTGTTAATATCGCTTTTCACAGCAGGCTCTGAAAACTGATAAGTGGTGATATTAACAAACATACAAGGATCACTTTTCACAGTCTCCCAGCTAGCTGGTAAGTCTGCTGTGAAAAGCGATCCTTGTATGTTTGTTAATATCACTTTTCTCAGCAAGCCCCAGGACAAATTAAGCCCTGGATGCGGGTGGGGAGGGAGGTCGCAGAAGGAAGCAGCGGTGGCCCGGGACAATGGGGGGTGAGCCCTGCTGCCATGCAGCTGGGGTCGGTGCCCGTTGCCGGAGCCAGGTGTGAGTGCCTGTGGCCAGAGCCAGGGCCCCAAGCCCGAAGCCCTGTGACTGGAGCCTGGGGCCATGTACCCATGCTCCCAAAGTCCTGTGGCTGGAGCCTGTTGTGCAACCACCCCAGGGCTCCAGCCACACTGGTGGCTGGTGCCCGGGGCCAGTGCTTGCCACTGTGAGTCTAGAGCTCAGGGCTAGCACCCGCTGCCTTACAGCCAGAGCCAGGGGCTGGTGCTCGCTGCTGCCAGCCAGAGTCAGGGATCAGCACCCAGGGCCAGCTCCCGGGGCTGGAGCCCGAAGCCCTGCAGCCGGAGCCTGAGGCCACGCAGCCAGGCTCCTGAAGTCCTACCGCTGGAGCCTGCTGTCCAACCACCCCAGGGTTGAAGCCAGAGCCCCCCTGCCCCTGCCCCCCAGGTGGGTCGAGAACTCACCTTGCTTCTGCAGCGTTATGCCCCACCTGTCTCCAGAGGCTGTGCAGGACAGCACATCCAGGAGCAACAGGGAGGGACCGATGCTTTGCCCCCCCACCCCCCATCATTGCCCAGGAGGCTGTTGCGGCCTCACGAAAAGGCCCTGGTGGGCTGCATTTGAAAAATGCTACTTTAAATCCTGTTTTCTAACTGAAAACGGAGGTTTTGGTAAATGAAAGATCCTGGTAAAGATTTCAGTAAAACAAAAATCACGTCACATGGGAAACGAGTCCATTCTGAACACTGTGAACTGGAAACAATGTCAAAATCTCTCTCTCTCTCTCTCTCTCTCTCTCTCATTCTTTTTTTTTTAATGGAACCAGCTTTGGAACAGCTCAAATTCTGGGTTTCTCTTTCTGATACTAAGGACTCACATCCCACCTTCCCTCTCTAATGGATTCTAGGAATGAAACGCCCTGCCCTGTTTCAGCTGTTAGAGATGCCATCAAGGTGGCACGAGGGGAAGACATTTGAACTCGCCTCTGGCAGGTCAGAAGATTTTCAGTTCACCTTTATGAGCTATTTCAGGAATGCTTTGATTTTAGTCAGTGTGAAGGCTCTGTCATTTGATTGTGGAAGAGAGAAAGCCAGGCCATTTAAACTTCCCCCAACTCCTTTCGCTCACACCTCAGTGTGCAGGGCAGGAAATACTCTCTCTATTCATCCCAAAGGGAGGAAACCACCTCAGTGAGGACAAGAAGGATCAGGGCTAAAGTAAATCTATGGCCCAATTCCCCACTCCCCGCATTATTCTCTGAAATCACCCAGGCGTGGAGAGGCTAGCAGGCTACGTATCCCAAAGGGATGGTGCTGCATTATATTGCCATGGTGTAGGACAATGCCTTAAAAGCCACAATCTGGGCCCAAATTAGCCTTTTCCCTCAGTCTGCATCAAGGTGTGTGACATTCTGCAGTTGACTGGGTTTTCCCTTAGCGTGCGTACACACACACGCCCACATACGAGGAAGGATTTGAACATGAATAAAACAGCTTTATTTATGAATTACAACCAAAGAAACATTTTATCTACTTTTATGCTACGACAGAAAGAGGTAAGTGTGACGTGAAAGGAAGAACCTTTTATCTTTGTGTCTTTGAAACCTCTGTTTACCCAGACTCAAATAATCTGTTAATCAGATTGTAGATGTTATTCTGCTGCCTATGAAGTCAATAGCAAAACTCTCTCATTGGTTTCATTGGAGACAGGGATGGTGGCATTCCTCATAGGTAGCAAAACTATTCTTCAGTTAGGGAGGTATTCCTACATGAGATTTTATGACCACACATCACCTAATAGAAGCCGGTTGAAAATTTTTCATCCAGTAATTAGATTAAAATTCAGATAAGTTTCCCTAGCATTTTTCAAGCAGCTCCTGCTCATTAGGAAATGCGATGAGCTATTTTGGGGGCTTGCAAGAGTGCCAAAGTTTGTGTTTGTGACTCCTTTTTCTCCTTTAATCTTAACTCTTTCCCCCCACGCGTATGAGTCAGCGGGCCTGCGCCTAAAATGTGATACACAGGGAGACCCCCACACCAGCAGGAATACCGAGGTCCTGGGTGCAGAGACTGCCTGTACACATGAGATTGCAGAATGAGAGCCAATGTTTGTCCACTAGATCATTTTGAAAATGTGAAGTGCTCAATACTATTTCTGCTTCTGCTACCTTTACTTCTGCTACCTTTACTTTACTACTTTTATTTCAGGGTTGCTGTGGTGCTTATTTACTTCCTCCCTGAATTTTATTTGAAGCACGTTGGCCTATCTTAAAAATCCAAAAACAATATTTTAAATTGCTCAGAGTCCTTTAGCCATTGGGTTCCAACAAACTAAGAAGCTCTAAATATATAGATTCTGGCATTTAATACCATATTTTCCCACTTGCAGCCTCGTGATTTATTTTAGGTGCCTCCTTTTTTATGTCCAACTTGAGACACGTGCAAGGGGCCTGATTTGCAGAGTTTGGCTGCTCATCACTTTCTGAAAACCAGGCACCTTTTAGACATCTCACTTTGGGTACCCAGAATCACCAGTGACTTAGGAAAATCTTGGCTGCAATGAGTAGCAAACTGTGGCCCTCCATTTTGAGAACATGTAAACCACAGCACAAGACAGAGTCTCCAGTCTGTACCATGGTACTGGTTACTACCCCATGTAAAAAATTGCTTTGTGAGATTTCACATGCAACAGTCTATACCCTCCTGCCCACCACAAAATAAAAGGATACTTCTCTGTTCCACTTGCACTGGAATCCTTGCTGTTACACTTTGGGCTCCCTCAAAAAAAAAAAAATAAAAATCTGTAGTTAATTTCAAATCTATTGGCTCCCACAGCTCCACAGCAGCAAACAAGTTTTCAAGGGCTTCCTGACAGCAAAATCTGGACCCAAATCTCTAGCTAAATAATTTCATCAGCAGGAAGTACCTTTTGCAGACCTCACTGCTAGTCAGATAAAAACCACCGATTCTGCTTCTGTTGATAAACCTCCTACTTTAAAGACTTCAACCTTCAACAATTTTCAGTTCCAAGCAAAACCCTGACAATTTTATTTCCCCAGTGCTTCTCATTTTCCAACAATAATGCAATGTCCTCTCCCACCGCATATCAGTTCAACTCAGTTCACAAAGGTAGGAAAAGTTTTGGTGGCTCATTTTCCAGAATACTAGCTGCTTAACGTTGACCGGAATGAGTTTCTTCTTCCCCTATGCCTGTGCTGAAGGGACATTCAAATTTTATCTTGTGTAGTGTTAAGTCATATCTGAGCAAAAGCTGAAAACTAAATACCTTCAACTTCTTTTCCCCAACTAGGGCCTGATCCAACTCCCCATGGAGTCAGGAATTGGAGCATGCAGTGATTATAGGGGGGCTAAATTCTGCTACCTTTCCTTATGTAGGCCCCGATCCTGCAATTCACTTCATGCCGATGTAATGATGCACCTCTATAGAATCATAGAATCATAGAATATCAGGGTTGGAAGAGATCTCAGGAGGTCATCTAGTCCAACCCCCTGCTCAAAAGCAGGACCAATCCCCAATTAAATCATCCCAGCCAGGGCTTTGTCAAGCCTGACCTTAAAAACTTCTAAGGAAGGAGATTCCACCACCTCCCTAGGCAATGCATTCCAGTGTTTCACCACCCTCCTAGTGAAAAAGTTTTTCCTAATATCCAACCTAAACCTCCCCCACTGCAACTTGAGACCATTACTCCTTGTTCCGTCCTCTTCTACCACTGAGAATAGTCTAGAACCATCCTCTCTGGAACCACCTCTCAGGTAGTTGAAAGCAGCTATCAAATCCCCCCTCATTCTTCTCTTCTGCAGACTAAACAATCCCAGTTCCCTCAGCCTCTCCTCATAAGTCATGTGTTCCAGACCCCTAATCATTTTTGTTGCCCTTCGCTGGACTCTTTCCAATTTATCCACATCCTTCTTGTAGTGTGGGGCCCAAAACTGGACACAGTACTCCAGATGAGGCCTCACCAATGTCGAATAGAGGGGGACGATCATGTCCCTCGATCTGCTCGCTATGCCCCTACTTATACATCCCAAAATGCCATTGGCCTTCTTGGCAACAAGGGCACACTGCTGACTCATATCCAGCTTCTCGTCCACTGTCACCCCTAGGTCCTTTTCCGCAGAACTGTTGCCTAGACATTCGGTCCCTAGTCTGTAGCGATGCATTGGATTCTTCCATCCTAAGTGCAGGACCCTGCACTTATCCTTATTGAACCTCATCAGATTTCTTTTGGCCCAATCCTCCAATTTGTCTAGGTCCCTCTGTATCCTATCCCTGCCCTCCAGCGTATCTACCACTCCTCCCAGTTTAGTATCATCCGCAAATTTGCTGAGAGTGCAATCCACACCATCCTCCAGATCATTTATGAAGATATTGAACAAAACCGGCCCCAGGACCGACCCCTGGGGCACTCCACTTGACACCGGCTGCCAACTAGACATGGAGCCATTGATCACTACCCGTTGAGCCCGACAATCTAGCCAACTTTCTACCCACCTTATAGTGCATTCATCCAGCCCGTACTTCTTTAACTTGCTGACAAGAATACTGTGGGAGACCATGTCAAAAGCTTTGCTAAAGTCAAGAAACAATACATCCACTGCTTTCCCTTCATCCACAGAACCAGAGCCCCATTCTATTCTCTGTTCTATTCTATAGTGTAATGTATGTGATGTAATTGTGCATACTCCATGCCTAACCACTAGAGGCCATCTGTATGTATCCAGATCCCTAGTAGGGAAGCAGCTCAGCAGCTGAATTAACAAGCAGGTTATTTAACTTTCTGTCCATGTCTTAACTGGCAAGTTCCTGGTCCAGATATAACAGTGGTGATGAACAGGATGGGTTCATGCTGCAGCTGTTGTTTTAACTGTTCTCCAGCAACAGGAGCTGGTAAGTGAGTGCAGCAGCTGTGCTGAAGTGGGAGGCTGACACAGGCCTGGTGCAGTAGATGGTTCCTCAGTAACTAGCCTGACTAAGGGAAGGAAGGGCACACCCAATATCCCTATAGCTAGACAAAGAGTGCCAATGGCCTAAATAGACTCACAAAGATTTAAAGAGGCAACACTGGTTTAACAGGTGATAGTGAAAATACCGTTTCACAGGCTGTGACATCATGGGGTCCCATAAAGAAAATATGGGCATGTTTGACGGTACAGTAGAAGACTGGCCTACGCACACTGAGTGTCTGGAGCAATATTTTGTGCTCCATGACACACACCAGATGAGAAACAAGTGACTGTGTTACTGAATTATATGGGTGATAAGACCTACCCCCCATGTTGCAGTCTGACGTCTCCAGCCAAGCTGTGCACCAAGACTTTTGTTGAGTTAGTGACAATATTACAGGACCATTTTGCACCAAATGCCTGGGAGATAGCTGAGCACTTTAGATTCCATAAACACAACCAGCTGGAAGGTGAAACCATCCTGACATATGGAGCCACACTACAAAGACTAGCAGATCTCCGCAAGTTTGGAGATACCCTACAAGTTGCCCTGAGAGGTCAACTGGCATGATATCAAGCGATCCAGCAATGTCTCCTGACAACAACCACCCTCACATTCAAGAAAGCTATGGAGATAGCTACTTCTATGAAGGCTGCCATCTGAGAGTCATATGAGCTTCAATCTGTGGGCAAGAATGAACACTCTACACACAAATTACATTCCATTGCAAGGCGAAAAGACAAGACTGAGGCATGGGGAAATTGCTATCACTGTGGCTTAAGGATGGACAGAGTGCAGCTGATTGCCGTTTCTGACATGAGGAACTGTCAGCACTGTGAGGGAAAAGGGGCACATCCAAGTGGTCTGCAGGTCTACCATAAAGAACAAAATGGCAAGTGGCAAGAAGAAGAGACCAGAAACACACCACAAGGTGCATGCTTTGCAAGCAGAAGCTCATGGCATAAGGATGACTTAGCCAAGTTAAACATTGCATGCCTGGAAGTCGCTTCCATGCAAGATGAAGGCAAAGAAGCCATCTGGCTGACAACTGTGGTAATTGGAAACCCCTTAAGATGGAGCTGGACATGGGTTCAGCTCTGTTTGTAATTCCACACACAGAGTTCCTGGAAACCTTAAGCAACAGCAAGATGGAAAGGACCAACATTATGTTGAAGGCACACACGGGAGAGAAAATCACCCCATTAGAAGTATGCACAGTAAATGTACAGTACAATGATCAGCTCATAACTTGGACCTCTACGTTGTAAAAACAGGAGAACCAGCATTGTTTGGATTATATTGGCTGAAGAGCATTCGTTTGGACTGGCAATCCATCAAGGCTCTGAAGTCCATCAGAGAGCTAGCTCACAACAGCAGCTAGAGGAGATACTATCTAGAGCTGTGCAGGTGCTCCAGAAGGGCACTGGGCACCTGAAGGGCATCAAAACCAACATCATTCTGACAGAAGGGGCAAACCCTTAGTTCTTTACGGTTCAACGAGTACTGCTTGCCATCAGAGACGCAGTAGACAAGGAGCTGGAATGTCTAGAAGGTGTGGGCATACTAACCAGGGTCAAGTGGAGTGAATGGGTGACTCCCATTGTTCCTGTCATGAAGCAAAAAGGTGCTGTCAGGGTTTGTGGTGACCATTAATCCCATGGTCTGGGTGGAGCACTTCACCTTACCTCACACTGAAGATATTTTCCGATCGTTAGTCAGAGGGAAGAAACTCAGCAAAATTGACTTTAAATTTGACTTTAGCAAAGCTTTTGACACGGTCTCCCACAGTATTCTTGTCAGCAAGTTAAGGAAGTATGGGCTGGAAGAATGCACTATAAGGTGGGTAGAAAGCTGGCTAGATTGTCGGGCTCAACGGGTAGTTATCAATGGTTCCATGTCTAGTTGGCAGCCGGTATCAAGTGGAGTGCCCCAAGGGTCGGTCCTGGGGCCGGTTTTGTTCAATATCTTCATAAATGATCTGGAGGATGGTGTGGATTGCACTCTCAGCAAATTTGCGGATGATACTAAACTGGGAGGAGTGGTAGATACGCTGGAGGGAAGGGATAGGATACAGAAGGACCTAGACAAATTGGAGGATTGGGCCAAAAGAAATCTGATGAGGTTCAATAAGGATAAGTGCAGGGTCCTGCACTTAGGACGGAAGAACCGAATGCACAGCTACAGACTAGGGACCGAATGGCTAGGCAGCAGTTCTGCGGAAAAGGACCTAGGGGTGACAGTGGACGAGAAGCTGGATATGAGTCAGCAGTGTGCCCTTGTTGCCAAGAAGGCCAATGGCATTTTGGGATGTATAAGTAGGGGCATAGCGAGCAGATCGAGGGACATGATCGTTCCCCTCTATTCGACATTGGTGAGGCCTCATCTGGAGTACTGTGTCCAGTTTTGGGCCCCACACTTCAAGAAGGATGTGGATAAATTGGAGAGAGTCCAGCGAAGGGCAACAAAAATGATTAGGGGTCTGGAACACATGAGTTATGAGGAGAGGCTGAGGGAGCTGGGATTGTTTAGCCTGCAGAAGAGAAGAATGAGGGGGGATTTGATAGCTGCTTTCAACTACCTGAAAGGGGGTTCCAAAGAGGATGGCTCTAGACTGTTCTCAATGGTATCAGATGACAGAACGAGGAGTAATGGTCTCAAGTTGCAGTGGGGGAGGTTTAGATTGGATATTAGGAAAAACTTTTTCACTAAGAGGGTGGTGAAACACTGGAATGCGTTACCTAGGGAGGTGGTAGAATCTCCTTCCTTAGAGGTTTTTAAGGTCAGGCTTGACAAAGCCCTGGCTGGGATGATTTAACTGGGATTTGGTCCTGCTTCGAGCAGGGGGTTGGACTAGATGACCTTCTGGGGTCCCTTCCAACCCTTATATTCTATGATTCTATGATTCTATGAAAATGGATTTAGCTCAGACTTAACTACAAACAGAAATAGAGGAAGGGTCGAGGAAATTCTTCACCATCAACACTGAAAAAGGGTTGTGTGAGTACAACTGACTCGTCTTTGGAGTGGCTTCCACCCCGGCAGTCTGGCGGATGTTAATGGACCAGGTACTGCAAGGAATACCAAACTGTAGGTGTTACACAGACAACATCATTGTCACTGGATCCAGTGAAGTGGACCATTTGAAGAGTCTGGCATACATTTTCAAAAGGTTGGAAGCATATGGATTATAAGTGAACAGTGATAAATGTGAGTTCTTCAAGGTATCAGTTATGTCCTGTGGACACATCATACATGCTAAGGGACTGCATAAGTCACTGGAGAAAGTTGAAGCAGTTATGAGGGCATCTTACCCTGAAGCTGCATGACAGATTCATTCATTCATCAGTTTTGTAAACTATTACTACAAATTCTTGCCAAACCTGTTTTACCCTCTGAATCAGTTGCTTCAGAAAGGGAAATGCTGGAAAATAACTAAGCAATGTGAAGACACTTTTTGGAAGGCAAAGCAGCTAGTTACTTCTGAGCAAGTGTTAACTCACTAAGGCCTGGAGCTAGCAATTTTCTTGGCATGTGATGCGCTACCTATGGGATTGGAGGAGTGATCTGCCATGTAATGCCTGGTGGTCAGGAATGACCTATCACTTTTGCTTCCAGATCCCAGCAGAATACAACTATGCCCAGACAGACCTTGAAGCCTTGAGTATGGTCTGTGGAATTACAAAATTTGGACATTTGGACTTCCTGTATGTTAGGAAGTATATGACAGATCATAAACACTTGTTATCCATTTTTAACCTCAAAAGGGGCATTCCAGAGATGGCTGCCGCTCAAATTCAGAGATGGGCTTTATTCTTGTGGGCCCATAACTATGATGTTAAATTTAAGGGAACAGTTCAACGTTGTGTAATGTGGATGAGTTGTCACGGCTATCACTGTTGGATACAAACTCCACACAACAAAAAGGTGAACTTGCAGCTGTTGAAATCTTCCATGTGGCACAAATTGGTGTAATTCCTATTATTCAGATGATACTGAAACAAGAAACAAACAAAGACATTACCTTAGCAGAAGTATATGAAGCTACCTTAAAAGGCTGGAAGACAGAAACAGTGGAGAGTTTAAAGCCAATCTTCCACTGGGAGGAATGAAATCACAGTTGCTCAAGGTTGTCTGACGTGGGGAATTCATGTCATCATTCCTACAAAACTATAGGCAAGGATCCTGGAGGAATTGCATGCAGGGCCCCTTGGCATAGTGAAGATGAAGACATTGGCTAGAGGATATGTCTGGTGACCACGCGTTAACTGACAGATTGAGCAGTTAGCTAAGAACTGTTCTGGCTGTCAGAAGGTGCAAAATATGACTGACTTGGTAGCACTTCAACTTTGAAATGCCCAACTGTTCCCTGGGAATGAATTCATCTGGATTTCACAGGTACCATTCTTGGGTACCAATTTTCTAATAGTAATGGATGGATATTCTCAGTGACCTGAAGTTTCATGCATGTCATCCATGACTTCTGCAAGTACCATACAAGTTCTATGAAGCCTTTTTGCTCACACAGGATTGCCAAAACATATTGCAAGTGACAATGGTCCACAATATACTTCAGAGGACTTCCAAACTTTCATGAAAAGTAATGGCCTCAGTCATGTTACATCTGCACCATAGCATCCTGCAACAGATGTCTTAGCAGAATGCGTTATTCAAACCATGAAACAAGCTTTCAGAGTTGCAACAGGACAAACACATTCATTACAGGCCACATTTGCAAACTTCTTGTCAGCATATTGGAATGCTGTGCATGCAACAACAAACCAGTTGCCTGCAAATTTGTTCCAAGGACACAACCTCTGATCTTGTCTGTATTTGTTGAAACCTGATCTGCAAAGGGAGATAATTAACAAGCAAACAGATCAAACAAAGAACCATGGACTCTGTTCTGTTAAAGAGTTATGGATGGGACAACGTGTTCTTGCTTGAGATTACATAGATGACCATAAGTGGGTTCCTGGCACTATCCAAGCTCAAAAGGGACCTTATTATTTTGCTATCCCAGTGACTCATGAGGTGATATGGCATTGCCAAACTCAGCAGATTCAGGACTTACCCCCAAAACAGGGCCATGGCACCATGAGTATCTGATCTGGCTGATTTGAATTCTGAAGTTCATGACACTAGTTCCATGAACTTGGATTGTCATCTGAAGCATCTGTTCAAGTTTCTGCTCTAGAACCTAACCTGCGTGCCTGGTGATTCAATCTGCAGTTGACGTAGTTCATAGTTAAGGTGGATGAGTGGTGCAGAGGCAGAATAATCCTCTCACTTGGTCTGGAGTCTGTTCTGCTCAGATAGCTTATTATGACCTTCATAGTTAGAGCTGCAATTTATAATGTTAGGTTAGATATGTATTTTTTGGGCGGTAACAACTCAACAAAGAGGGAGGACGATAATGTATGTGATGTAATTTTGCATGTTCCATGCCTAACCACTAGAGGTCATCTGTATGTATCAAGATTTCTAGTAATGAAGCAGTAGAGTATGGTGGAGCAAGAAGCAACTCAGCAGCTGTATAAATTAAGCAGATTACTTAGCTCTCTGTCCATCCCTTAATTGGCAAGTTCCTGGCTCCAGACGTAATAGATGTAACATACATAGGTTCTTGTATCACTCCATAACATAATATCCGAGCATCTTTAGGTAGTGCGTTAAGCAACAGAACTCATCATCTCCCCTAGGGATGAGAACTGTTGGTCCAGTGGAGTGTTTTGTTTAGGTCGGGTTTTGGCTTTTTTGGTTTGTTGTACACGTTGATTCGTGTTGGTGTCAGTGAATGGAAATAGTTGTAGTTGAAGTAAAAGGTAGCGAGGTTTGTGATGGGCCTTAGTTCCTGTAGGAGTTTGTTTCACAGTCCTACACCACCCACCAAGAAAGCTCTGTCTCCTGCAAAGACAGTCTTTACTCTGATGTAGAAAGTTCCACTGTACCTGAGGAATGGAGTTGTCAACTGCTTCACTAGCGCTCCATATAGGCTCAGCTGGTCCAGAGTAATGAAGTCAATGGAACTAGAAGAACAAAGCGCTCTTCAGCAAAGGTGCAGAAACACGCTCTTAGGAAGTTTACTGTAGCACTAGTGGGTGTTTAAAGAAGACGATTGATGCCATAGTTACAGCAGGATGGAACTTTACAGGAAGTTTTGTAACAGGCCCACAGTAAGATACAAATCTTTTCTATCACACCGTAATACAATGCACTGCATTGGCAGCGCATGGGTCTACTTTTGAGTGACGAGGCCTTGGAAAACATAAAGCCAAGTCAGACTTAGAAAATCATTTGAACAAACTATCAGAGCTAATGAAATCAACCTGTTTGTAAACGGAAATTGTGAGAAAGTTTTTTTTTCTCTTTTTTTTAACAAATACAAAGTATGGAAGGTGTTTTAAAATCTCTAACACCTTTAGCCACAGAATGTGTTTGACACTCCCTATTGGCCTCAATGTCAGGAACTTGATTTTTTGTAAAAGTACCTCATTTAAATGAAATTAACAAGGCGGTAAAAAGAGAATAGAACCATTCTTGGTGTCTTTCTTGACCATTGTCAAAGGAGTCTAAGACCAGTAACAAATGTAAAGATGTATTCAAAGAGAGAGATTTTGGTGATTCTTTTAAAGGTTAAAAAGTTCACCTTCAACTCCAAAAGCACATTTTTGTCTGAAAACATCATACCTAATATTGTAACAAACAACCATTAAGATGATTAGAACGGAAAGACGCTGAAGAAAAGAACGACGATGCATTTTCCATTTTCTTCCTTGTGGGTGCAATCATAACCCTCTCAGCATGTCTGCACAGGACAGGAAAGGAGCATATAGTGCCCCCTTACGCACCTGTGTGGGCTTCCGGCAGTGCCACTCCATGTGTGGGTGGTTGTGATGGGGAGAGCAACCACCACTGAGCTGCTTGTCTCTGTCTCACATGGGTGGTGGGTGGGGAGTGGGCAGAATCTCCCCCCCCCACCCCTCCCATTTTGTCAATGGTGATTGCTCTTCCAAAAGCTCTGGTAGCAGCAACCACAGAGCTGACGTTGCACATTTGGCCGAGATGCTGCGAAATGGATGCATGTTATGCGGTTGGTTTCTATGTTGGCACCGGAGGGGAGTTTCCTGAGGAGTCTGTGAGTGCATTTGGTGTTATGATGTTTGGTTGGTAAGACACATGGCTTGAGGTTGATGCGGATGTAAATGCCGCCATATCTGGTGGTATCTTTGATTTTTAGTGATGGCTTTAATAGGAGATGTATTTGATCAACTTTAAAAACCTTTGGGTTAAAGTGGTATTACATATGTTTGTATCTCAAGTGCAGTTATGTGATGCGAGGAGCAAGATCTGCATAGTGCAGTGGCTTCCATTAATTGGCCAGGAATGTATTCTATTTTTTTCTGGATAGCAATTGTCAGACACAGTCCTGGTATGTTAGGTGTTTTAGCAATGAACCTGTGTCAGCAGAGTTGGGACCCAGTGTGCTTGGGCTGAAGTGTTCACTATTCAGCATCTTTCAGTGACAGACTCCAGTCTGAGAGTACTACCAAACTGTGATGAAATTAGTATTATTTGCATTAATGTCTCTTCTCGACGTCCCAACCATAATCATAGCCCCATTGGGCTCAGCACTGAATGTACACATAGTTAGAGCCCCAAAGAGCTTACAATCTAAATAGACATGACTGACAAAAATAGTATTATTTTGCCCATATTGCCAATAAGGAATTGAAGCATTGAGACATGTTAAGTGACTTGCCAAAGGTCACACAGAAAGTGTGTGGCAGAGCCAGGAATTGAACACAGACTTCTTGAGTACGCATCTAGTGCTTAATCACAAGACCATCCTTTCACTACATGCTCATCTAACCCCTAGAAATAGTCTCTCTAAGTCAGAGTTGAGGTCCATGGAAGGATGTGTAGATCATAGAGCTGGTTGAATTATTTTCATCAAAACTTTTTTGACCAAAAGAAAAATTTTCGTTTGGTCAAAAATGTCTGGGTTTGTTTGTTTGTTTGTTTCCTTGAAAATTTGTTGTGGGAAACTTTGAAAAAAACAAATCTAAAAGAGAAAAGTCCTGCAAAAACTAATTGATCATTTTGACTCACTGTAGTCAGTAAGCTTGCATTGTCCTACTGAGGACATACCTGGTTTGTAGATGAATAGTAGAGCTGAATCAATGTGAAAAGTTAAGATCTCATTCAAACTTGCCCAGTGTCAGAGCTTCTTTTCATCTGAGGATTTGGTTCAGCTCATTACAGAGAAAGGGACAGACCAAACAGTTCAGATCCGGACAACAGCTGGGCGAATAATTGATGGTTTTTGGTTCAATGGCTGAACAAATTAATCAGAAAAAAAATCATTTTGGATTGACCTTGAAATGCCAACTTTTCAGTTTTTCTCACCAAACAGAAAACCCCATTTTTGTTTTTGTTTTCGGCCAAATGAAATATTTCATTTCAGGTTTTGTTTTCAGATGTTTTTTTACCCTTTTTTAATTTGTTTAGTTCAATCTAGCTAGATTTTGAAATGAAATGCTGTTTGACTTTTCCAGAAACTATTCACAAAATTTGACTGAATTAATTAACAGTTTCGGTCAACCTGAAACTGCATTTTTCAGTGAATAAGCTATTAAAAAATTCTCCCAACTCTTATCCATACCCCAGTATTGGTGCCAAGGGCATTCAGAACAGAGCAAGGAGTGGTCAATATTCTCACCAAACAATCTGCACTAACGTTCATCATGTTGTTTGCTTTCTGCAAACATTCTTGCATATAAAATCTCATTTCTTCAAACGTGTGGATAAGTAAGTGAAAGGGCTTCTGAAGATAGTAGCAAACTGGCAGATTTTATTCATGAGAATATTTGCAAATGCTACTTCTCCCCCCACGACCTGACTACTGCATTCACCCATCTATAGTTAGTAGAAATCATTATGCTCTTTTGCCTTAATCCTTTGACTAAAATAGCTGTCCTCCCATCCTTTCAACACACAGAACTGGCTCCAGACTGTAGCTGCTGCAATTAATTGGTCTTCTCCCATTGACTGCTTCACACCATTACAGGTTGTTTTTTCCGCCCCGTGCACAGCTGGTACCTTTCTAGTAGTCCACACACATACTGTCATTCTCGCAAGAAAGAAAATTGCTCTAGCTGTGTAACTGCAAAATCAAGAACCTATTTTAGTTTTAAAAAACCCAACTCCAGTAAACACAATTTAAAGACTTATTTCATCGTAACAAGCTATATCAGATATAATGGTGGATTGAGGTTAGGTCCTGACAGCCAAATCTCTGATTTTTATATCTCTGCACTATGTTTCCTGTAGACAAACTTTCTGATTGGAATTTTACAGTAATACTTTGCACTGTTTGAGGATCTCAAAGCAATTAGTAAAATTAAGGAGTTGTCTCATAACATCCTAAAAAGGGAAAGAATCTTATCCCATTTTAGAGACAAGGAAACTGAGGCACACAGAGATTAAGTGCCTTGTTAGATATCACATAGCATGTAGAGGGCAGTCTGTTATAGAGCCCACAACACTGGACTCCCAGTCCTGTGCCTTAGCAACAAGGCTTTCATTCATGTTTTTGAATAATTGCTTTTTAAAAATGTTATGGCACTGTAATGGCCCATGGTCCTTTACAACACTTAAAATATACTAAACAAAAAGCCAAAGAATAAAATCCCTGCTCTGAACAAACAGGATTGGCCATTATCTTTGAAAACTCGTGGTGAACCGGGGAAGTCCCGGATGACTGGAAAAAGGCCAATGTAGTGCCAATCTTTAAAAAAGGGAAGAAGGAGGATCCTGGGAACTACAGGCCAGTCAGCCTCACCTCAGTCCCTGGAAAAATCATGGAGCAGGTCCTCAAAGAATCAATCCTGAAGCACTTGCATGAGAGGAAAGTGATCAGGAACAGCCAGCATGGATTCACCAACGGAAGGTCATGCCTGACTAATCTAATCGCCTTTTATGATGAGATTACTGGTTCTGTGGGTGAAGGGAAAGCAGTGGATGTATTGTTTCTTGACTTTAGCAAAGCTTTTGACACGGTCTCCCACAGTATTCTTGTCAGCAAGTTAAGGAAGTATGGGCTGGATGAATGCACGATAAGGTGGGTAGAAAGCTGGCTAGATTGTCGGGCTCAACGGGTAGTGATCAATGGCTCCATGTCTAGTTGGCAGCCGGTGTCAAGTGGAGTGCCCCAAGGGTCAGTCCTGGGGCCGGTTTTGTTCAATATCTTCATAAATGATCTGGAGCCCTGGCTGGGATGATTTAACTGGGAATTGGTCCTGTTTCGAGCAGGGGGTTGGACTAGATGACCTTCTGGGGTCCCTTCCAACCCTGATATTCTATGATTCTATGATTCTATGATGGTAAAGGGGGATATTATCCTTGGTAAGATTCACAGACTGGTAGGTCTGTTTCAGGAGATGGTGATTAGAAGGAAGATAGGGAGATGATGTTGAAATATAATGTGGATCCAAACATAAAGGATGACATCTTGGCCCCATTTAAGTCAATGGGAGTTTTGACATTGATTTCCTTGGGGCCAGGATTTCACCCAAGGCATGGTGTGAAGGAAGGCGGAAAGTTGGGAGTGGAAGAAGGAGACATGTTTTGGTTCAACAAAATCAAAATGTTTCTTTCTGATTTCAAACATTTTTAAACATTTTGTTGGGTTTTTAAAAATAAATATAAAGGGAGTTTTGAAATGAAAAGTAGTTTCAAAGCAAAAACTTGAAATGTTTTGTGTGAAAATAAACAAAACATTTCGATTGTTTCAGACTTTGTTTTAGGATTTTTGCAACCGAAACAACAAATAGAAAGCAACAGCTGCAAAATGTTTTAGTGTCACCAAATCTGCATGTTTCACTGAAAATTCACCCAGTTCTAATGTGTTCTCCCCAGTTTCAATTCTGATGTCACTGTGTGGATAAAAGGCCAAATTCAAAACCTGCTGAAGTCTGTAGAAGTCTTTCCACTGACTTCAATAGGCTTTGGATTAGGCCCAAACTGAGCATGAGTTAACTAGGTGTGCGGGTGTTATTAATACAATGATTGCTACTGGAAACAAATTTATGAGCTTCTTACTTCGGGAGCCAACCATAATACTTTTAATTACACAAAAGGAAGTATTTCTCG
The DNA here is from genome assembly GCF_965140235.1 of Caretta caretta. Lineage (NCBI taxonomy): Eukaryota > Metazoa > Chordata > Testudines > Cheloniidae > Caretta > Caretta caretta. The sequence goes on along the minus strand of NC_134206.1, from coordinate 342,685,688 downwards.
TGTAAAGACATTCCAACTGCTTAAATGTCTTTTAAGCCACTTCAAAAGTGAGAAGCACTACAAAGTAGTAGTCAAAATGCAGAACGAGGTGGCAGGGTATTTCACTTCCTCTGATGAAGTTCATCCCCCATCTCTGAATATTGCTAAACCGTTCTTGGCAAGGATTACTTTTATCCCTGTCTCATGAAGATACTTCCGAAGAACATTTTTGGTTTTGTCCTTGGAATGCATCACATTACACTGAATGGCAGGTATGTGTTTTTTTCTAAGGAAGGAGCATGGACAGCCCCTACCTAGTGGCTTCTCCACCCTTTGCAAGTCCCTCCACCCTTTGGAAAGCGCTAAATTCCAACACTGCTGCTAAGCACTGTGGAGAGGAGTAATGCTGAATCTGTGCTAACAGAATAAAATGGACCACCACCCACAATTATCCCCACAAATCTGTTGAGGGCTCATGCAGCTCAGCTCACTGCGGACACCTGTAGCTGTTTTTGGGGGCACAACTGCCTCATTAGCAAACATGCAGGTATTGTGTGTGCTTTCAGGAACTGTACTTTAGAGAGTGCATCTACGCTGCAAAATAAGTTCCACAGCAGTGAATCGCAGAGCCTGGGTCAACTGACTGAGGTTCAAAGTCACTGTTTGGGCTTGGGCTGGAGCCCATACGCTGAGACCCACTGCCCGCTCCATGCACTATAGACAGCAGTCCCAGATAGACAGCTTCCCAGATAGGAGGTCGGGGAAGGGCACTTCAAGAATCTAAGTTTGTTCTGCAGAGGCAGCTGGGAACTGCCTCGCTGAATAAAGAGGATCTCTTTCAAGCACACGGGGCCCAGAGTGATTATTAAATACCCCACGAAGTACACATGTGCACATGCTTTGTTTGCATGTACCTCTGTCTGTATTTTTCTTGTGCCCGCCATAGCTCCAGATAAAATAGTGTCAATAAATCTACTGTGGATGCTGAGCCCAGCCTGGTTTCATCTGAAAAGATTCAATATATAAACGTGTAGCAGACGCAAACAGTGATCATTTTACTGCATCAGCAATAATATGAGTCTTTAAAGACGTACTAGTAGCGGAGAAGAAGGATGGTTTTGTTGTTTAAGACATTAGCAGAGAAGAAGGATGGTTTTGTGGATAAGACATTAGCCTGAGGTTATGTCTACAGAGCAACTAGACACTGCGGCTGGCCTGTGCCAGCTGACTGGGGATCACGGGACTCAGGCTGCAGGCCTGTTTTACGGATACGTAGATTTCCAGGCTCAAGCTGGAGCCCAAGCTCTGGGATCCCCTCACCTCGCAGGATCAGAAGACCTGTCTTGTCTTCTTGCTGCTGCCACAAATTTCCTCTGTGGTGTTGAGAAAGTCAGTTGCCCATCTGTAAAATGGAGCTACTAATGCTACTGTCATATAACAAATAACAGTGACAATAAGACTGTGCTCTTGAGAAGACAGGAGAATTAATTCTGCTCAGCATCTATCAGATCAATTCCTACTGCTCTGAATTGCAGAAATTTACATTCAATGGAAAAAGGACCACAAAGCAGAGCTTTTTAGGCACATATACTCAATTTCTGTTAATATAATTCTACTGTTCTGCACTTACGAGGATTTCAGGCATTTATAAGCAGCATTACGATGTCATCTTTCTGACGATGACCTCAAAACATTTTACCAAGCTTGGGTAAATAAGCCCGGCAACATCCCTGTGAGGTAGGGTGTTTAGCAAACTCAGCGTGAAACCAATGCACAGAAAGTTCATGTGACTTTACTCTCGGTGATAGAGGAAAAGCAGAAAATAGAACCCCAAAGTCCCAAACTCCTGCTATATGCAGTCAGTAGACCTCATTCCTTCCCTCTCACCAAAACAAGCTGCCAATACAATACCCTGACCTGTAGACTATACTCTCCTATACGATAATATTTTCAACAGATAAGAGCTATATACACATTGTGTAAAACAGGAACAGTCAGTAGGCTAGTCATGATTTGTTTTCCTCTTCACTATGTGAAATGACTTTAAGAAAACAATCTCAATATAAATGAAAATTAAAGAGGAAATACATATGTCGAGAGAGAGAGAGAACCACACAATATAACACAGTGATAATGGGCCAAGGGTTTCCCTAAAGAAGCAGTAGATGCCTTGCTTTCCATCAGAAAAAAAAAAACAAAACACTCCCACTTACATACTTTTCAGATTTAGTCTCTCAATTGTAACAATGCTTCCTGCTGTTATCTTGTTTTGCCAAATACCTGCAGCACAAATTACTGGTATTGCACAGAGAAGAAAAGATCCACAGCTACAGGGATGGAATGAGAGCATGTACCAAGCTGAGATTTCTTTTTTATAAAGAATATAAATATAAACATTCTCAGGAGGAAAATATAGATAAGCAAATACATATTTTATTGAGGATGAGCAGGTGAGCTCAGAGTCTATCAGGGGACTTCACTTTTTCCCAGCTCACACTCAAAGGCTGCATCCTGGATACCCTGTATCCACCAGAGAAGAGCATAGATATGACTTTCTCTAGACCATTGGTTAGAGAATAGCTACAGAACAACAATGCAAGGTTCTTCCTCGCTCTAAGGATCCAGTGCTGTCTTATGTAATGCTCCTACTTCTTATGTACTAAACAGGAGCTTGATCCAAAGCTCACTACAGCCCGGGAGTGGGGTCTTTACATCGACTCCAAGAGCCTTTGGAACAGACTCTAGAGAATCAGCCACGAGCTGCTCTTAAACTTCTTAGTAGGACTGGGCAAATTTTTTTGGATGAAACATTTTCTTTGCTGAAAAATGCAGATTTGGATTGACTGAAGCAGTTCGTCAATTTGTTTCAAATTCATCAAATTGTTTTGGGCGGGAAAAAGGACTAAATGTTTTTTTTTTTTAAATCAAAATATTTTATTCTGACATTTTCAAAATGAAACAACTCTTTGTTTGAAATGTACTTCGTTGTATTAAAAATATTTAAAAGTTTTAAAGAAGCTCAAACAAAATGAAACATTTCATTTCAGGTCGAATGAAATGTTATATTCGACCTGAAACTATTTTTATGTGGGTGTTTACTTTATGGTTTGCCACAAATGTTAAAAAATTGTTTTGCCTTGAACCAAAATTATTATTATTATTACTATTATTACTTTAATGGTCAGTGAACTGAAAAAACAGTTATAACTCTCCTGCCTAGTATATGAACATCTTGATTAGAATGCTAATGAAGAAACCCTGATTTCAGAATCCAGCTCACAGGCCGGCCTCTGAAATATGTTTATTTCCTCACGGATTACTTTTGTAGGTGAATGTGGATAGTATTTTGAGCTAATGTTCACTGAAACAAGGAAGAATTTACTTGTCTTTTGAAATGAAAACTATGACTAAAAGTTGGGGTTCCTAGGTTTTCTTTTTGGCCCAGCCATTTATTCATCCTCTAACTTTTAGACTCCATAGAGTATCAGGGTTAGAAGGGACCTCAGGAGGTCATCTAGTCTAACCCCCTGCTCAAAGCAGGACCAATCTCCAATTTTTGCCCCAGATCCCTAAATGGCCCCCTCAAGGATTGAACTCACAACCCTGGGTCTAGCAGGCCAATGCTCAAACCACTGAGCTATCCGTCCCCCCAGAGTCCCTGTCTATTAAATGGGGTTAATTGTCTGGATCTCCCTCACAGAAATTCTGTGATGCTTAATTAATTAATGCTTGGAAAGGGCTTTGAGATGCTTAGATAAAAGAATATATATAAAATAAAATATTATATCAATAACCCCGTTCAAATGCTCAGAACAATAGATTTCCCTAGTCTCTAGAATGTCCCTGTGTATTTATAACCTTTTTGAATATACAGCAGTTCGTACATTTCAAAAAGGGCAAAGCAGATTTTAAAGCGTCTGCAGTTATAAGTAGTAGCTACAGCAAAGTCAGTTACAGGTCAATATATTTTTTAATTTTTCCCTCTTATGAAGCCAGAACAAAATGGTCAGATACTACTGTAATCTATATCCTTCAGATCGGTACCCCCTTTTCCTTACCGTCAACGGAAATTCTACCATAGACTGAGGGTGGTCTATGACTCTTAGGGAGTAAAGAAAAATAAGTCTCCACAATGCAAATGACAGATGATGAAGGACAGAAGATAACCAAGGTATGGGTTTGAGTTTCATCTTACTCCATGACTAAGATATTTGGAGATGTTGGCTAGGTTAAGGACAATGGTAAGTATGGAAAAAAGATGTTGGATTGACATTTTTGGACATTAGGTAACATGGGTATACTTAGACTGAAAGGAAGGATGGCCTGGTGGTTAGGATGATCGCCTACATGTGAGGGAGCATAGGTTCAACTCCTGACTCTCCCATAACCTTCCTGTATTATCTTGGGCAAGTCATTTTGCTTTTCTGTGCCTCAATTCCCCATCTGTAAAAGGGGATAGTAGCACTTCCCTACCTCACAGAGGTGCTGTGAGAATAAGTACATTAAAGAATGTCAGAGCTGCTCAGATGCTATGGTAATGACTGAACTCAAGTTCTCTTTTCTTTTTATGTTACAAAATGTAGTTTAATGGTGAAAGCAGAGGACTGGGAAATAGGACACCTGTCATCTATTCCAAACTCCGATATTGCCTTAATATATGACCATGAGCAAGTCATTTAACTTCTCTGAACTTCCACCCTGCTACAGCTATGCATGGGAAATGGGGGTAATGGACTCACAGAAAGTCAAGAGCCTATGGCCTATTAAGAATAGAGAACTTTACTTTTTTTAAAAAAATGGGGTTTTAAGCTAAATTATCTCGACTTGCGAAGTTACACTAACAAAACTGAAGTCATATGTTTACAGACACTCACTGCTTCTTATGATGTAGTTCTATAGCATAACAGAGCCCCTGCCTGAGTACCGAGCGTATATGTAACCACCACTAATCCCCAACCTGAACTGAGCTTCTACTGTAACCCACACACCCTGGGTGTGGTGCTCTGACCCTTTTAGTGGCACTGAGACCACTTAGTGAGAGATTAATGAGTCTGCTACAGCCTCAGCTAAGGCCTATGTGGCGTTTAGCTCCCATGGTCCCAGGTTCGATCCCACCTGCTGATGACTACAACCTGAAGACAAATAATAATAATAATAATTAATGACACCATTAAACATTTTGATACCATAGCTGCTTCTCCCCAGGAGGAAGCAAGGGGCCACAAAACAGCAAACGTCACACTCCTCAATGGGAGCCGCAAGAACATCAGGCTCTACTGGGTGAAGTAATAAACAGCAGCACTCAGAAGTCTCCTCATGTGATCTAAAATGGAGTCCATCAGCAAGTGCTTCCAGCATCTCCTGGGTTCAAGGAAAAGACAGACAGGATGAAAACGTACTCCTCTGAAGTCAGAGTATCCTGGTCTTTACTCCTTGGCATAATATAAGCACAACTGATAAAATAATAGGGAACGTTTTCATAAAAATGTTGTCTGCAGTGTTGTTATAGCCACGTTGATCCGAGCATATGAGAGAGACAAAGTGGATAAGGTAATGTCTTTTATTAGACTGACTTCTGTTGGTGGAAGGGACAAGCTTTGGAGTTTCATAGAGCTCTTCCTCGAATCTCTTCCTCAGCTCTGCGATGCCCAAAACCCATCCTATCTCTCTCATAAAAATTGTATTCATTTTTGTAAAGGAAAAAAAAGAAACGAATAAATGAAAACTTGAAACTTTTGATTAGCCCTATATGTGAAGACAGATGGAAGAAATCAACTCTGTAGCGCATGGCAATTGGGATTTTCTTTGTTATCGTTCTCCATCTGATTTTATAGGTCTGATTTCAATGAAGGGATTTAATAACATCAGGCACTGCCTAGCCCAGGGTTCTCTATCATGCCTTTTGTATGAATCCTTTCATAATTCAACCCATTGGATTTTCCTATTCCAGGTGGAGGCTCACTCCATCATGGTGTCAGCTTCCTCAACTATGTGATAGTCATAATAAAACTTAGAACTGGTTTGAACAAAAAAATAGAAAAAAGTGGCTCCCCCCTTTTTTGGGGGGGAGGAGGGAAGGGAAAGGTTTGTCCAAATTCAAAACTGCAAAAATTTCAACCAGCTCTATCGTTGGTCAAGTAATTGGAATTTTTTGGGTAGAAAACTTGTCAAAATTTCCCACTCCCCCACTTTTTTTCCCAATTAAATGTAAAGCATCAACATTGCAGAATATAGGGGGTGGAAATCAACTCACTTTAATTATATCATCATAGTAAAAACATCTGAGATCCTTGGGTGTCTATATAAAACTCTGGGCACCTTTTTGTCTTTTTTTCCTGTGTTTGTACAGCCCCCTATAACAATGGGGTCCTGCTCCATGACTGGGGATGGGGCTAACACTATGATCATACAAATAATAATAATAATAATTAATAATTAATAATAAAGCAAAACAGACAGATAAACCCACCGCCTAACTCAAATGGCAGCACCCAATTCCTCTCCTCCCTCCCAGAAAGCCCCCCAACCCAGCAACCTTTTATAACCCCACAGAGCAAGTAAATAGACAGGCCTTGCAGTTTGGTCTGAAAATCAACAAACGTGGGCTCTCTGAGTACAAGAGATCAGACAAAATTAAAGCTGCACAAGTTGGCCTTCCTTGAGACAATGCTTTATAGCTTTAAAGGTATGGTGAGACTCACACAGGCAGAACCCTTACTGCAGGACTCAGGGTCTAAATTATGATTGCAAATGAACTGGATGTTTTCATTATAACTAACTTCATTTTAATTATCTGTCAGGAACAGATGATCTTTTGTAACATTCTCCATAGACACTGTCAGCTTACACAGGGAGAATATTCCTTTGACAGTTAGGAAAGTTACTGTATAGCTTTTACACAGTGGCCCGATTCCAAATTTTTTTCTTTTTTTTTTTGCCCTGTAGTGTCTGAAAATTTTAAATCCCAGCTACAGTAAATTCCAGGTGTTCATTTCAGGCGAGAGCGACAGCTTTGAACTCCTTGGATGAAACCAAACCAGGCAGGAAAAAGGGAAAAAAATAAATCCTCAACCCTTTGCTTAGATTAGGTCAGCACCCTCTTGGCGCTGTCCACATTCTTCTTCAGCACCTTGGCTTTTTGCTACATGTCTGAAAGGGAACAGAGGAGCAGACAATCAACCGACCGCAGGGCACTTTCACAATTTCTGTATAAAATTTCACTTAATGCAATTCTGGCGCCAGTGCCGTGCGTACGATGGTACAGTGGAGAATATGTTTATATAACACGACTGCATGCCACTACGATCCTTTAAATTCTTCTCTAAGAGCTTTAGTCACTCCAGGTTCAGTCATCCAAAACCCTTTATAATCTCAAATGGCTCTTGTTACTTTCTCCTTAAGCGTGCGTGCGTGTGTGTGTGTGTGTGTGTGTGTGTGCTGGGGGGGGCGAGGGGTGGGGTGGGGAGGGGAGATATGTAACGGATATAGACATTTTAAGGCGTTCTGTTTTTCTTCTTCCAGTTTTCTCTGGCGGAAGGGAGGATTCTGCTTCAGTACGAATGAAAATGACCGGCCCCCCAAAATATCCCCACCTGCCATTTAAAAAGAATATGTGAAGCACAGGGATTTGATTTAACACTTGGAAATGTTAAACAGTTATTACTTATTTGTACTGAGGTATTGCTTAGTGGTCCTGGCTAGGGACCGGGCCTCGTTGTGCTAGGAGTGGGACACATACATAAATGTCCCTCCTCCAGCAAGGTTTCTATCTAACAAGAGACAGGCGGAGGTTACAGCAAACAGCCAGGTGGAGCACAAAGTTAAAGTGGGATGATTATGATTAGAATAGTATCAGAGGGGTAGCCGTGTTAGTCTGTATCCACAAAAACAACAAGGAGTCGAGTGGCACTTTAAAGACTTATTTGGGCATAAACTTTCATGGGTAAAAACCCCCACTTCTTAAGATGCATGGAGTGAAAATTACAGATACAGGCATAAATATATATTGGCACATGAAGAGAAGGGAGTTACCTTACAAGTGGAGAATCTGTGTTGAAGGCCAATTCAATCAGGGTGCATGTGGTCCACTCCCAATAATTGACGAGGAGGTGTCAATAACAAGAGAGGGAAAATTACTTTTGTAGTGAGCCAGCCACTCCCAGTCCCTATTCAAGCCCAAATTAATGGTATTAAGTTTGCAAATGAAAATGGTTAGCATAGTAAGCATCAGTCACAGACATCAGCTGCCTACCTGTTGTCAAGTGTTTTGTTGGTGCACGGTGGAAGTGAGGTAAGTTTTAAGGAGAAAGTAACATAGTTGTAATTCACAGGTCAGTGAGCATTACTCAGTCCTCATTCAAGCCAGAGAGGACATCAGTCTGTTACAGTTCTCAGCTCGTGAATCAACTGAATGGAGCATGGACGCTGGCACTGTTCAAACTCATTCTTCCCTCCACCACCTTGTAATTTTTTTCAGACTTCTTGGTTCAGTAGTCCTATCTCACAATGTGTTACTCAGTTGACATCACAAATACCATAGGTTGTAAGGAGCACGCTGGTATTATGTCTTCAGCAAACATGGCTGTGCCAAAGGATTTTATAAGGGGAAAATGATTTCTTTAAAAGTTCAGTTAAAAAGTATTTCCGAGCAGAATACTCTTTGTGGCCTAGTTAATGGAACATTTAAGTGCATATTCCTGGGCTTAACCCAATTTTTATGTTTGCTTGGCTCCCTATTAAGACCATGTCGCTGCCAGACATGACAATGTGTGTCTCTTTCCAGCAGAACAATGACAGCCTTTCACTTATACAGTACATTACACAGTCATTTTACACTAGGTTTTGGGATTAGTCCTTGCCGCTTCTCATCACACGTCAGAAACTACACTAAGTAAGTGAAAGTCACTCTGACGTGTAAACAATTTCTGCAGCTTATTTGTCTAAATAGAAGATCATATATAGTAATGTTAGTACAATGTAGCTTGTGCTGATATTGTACATCATCCAAAAATTCATTTCTGAAGGAGCAAATAGTTGCTTAACTCCTCACTAATTTTGTTAGTTGCAGTTGGATACACTATTCTTCACTTCCTGCCTTAAACCGTTTTATAGCATTGACATGAACAGATGTCACATTTCACCCCAGAAGTGGCTGTGTTTCAGTGGTGAGTGCCTTTTGCCAAGGATAAGACACTTACACTCTGTACCTCAGTTTGTGCATCGTGTACAATTAGGATAATAATTATCTGAGTTGTAAGGTTCAGTTAATTGTTGACAAAACTTTTTGAGAGACTCAGATAAAAAAAGTTATAGAACTAAAAAGTGTAATTAAAATTATTATATGTTATATTAAAGTGAATTAGCATCTGGCCTTGTGTTTGTTATTATAGTCAGTTGGAAAATTTTTGACAAAACATTTTTGTTGAGAAATGCTTTCAAACCAAAACTTTTCATGGGAAAGGGTAAGTTTTGATGAATTTCTCAACTCGAAAAAAATTGGGTGAAAAGGAAGATTTTAAATAGACACAACAGTCTCTTTCAAAATGTTCTAAGTGAAAATTTCCAATTTTCTCATTCAATACAATGTTTTGTTTTGGAATTTAGCTAATTAGAATTAATTTTTTAAATGGGCAAAATTAAAACAAAACATTTTGAAATTATCAACATGAAAAATGTGATTGGCCCAAGCACAAATGAATTCAGATTTTTGTTTCATGAAAATTTTCAAGATTTTGACTTTTTATACTGATTTGTGATGAAGAAAATGTCAAAAATCTCACAAATTTTGGTGGGATGGGAAAACCATTTGACAACGAGCTCTATTTTGCATTCTTTAAATCTTAATATAATTGTCCAGTCGTGTTCTAATAATTGTTTGATTGTTTGAATGTGCTGTACATGCAATGGGTATACTATGATTTTTAAATACATTCCATAATTCTCATCAGAGTATAGCAGAAAATGAATATTTATTTTAATACCTATTTCTTCGTGAGCTTTTCATTAACTAACATACACATCTGATGAGCATTCTGTGGATGTGTGTGCTTAACAGTCATCTTTATAAAGTAATGTAGAATATATTTACTGCTGTTCATAAAGGGTTTGATATCAAAATGTCTTACAACCTGTTCAAATTCAGATCAGCTACATAGTTGTGAATATTTTAGAATTGCCTACAACTACCTTGGAGGTTTATCACATTATGCATAGAAAAATACTGGGGGAAAGCACAATAAATATCAGCTCAGCAGCGACTCCCTTCAAAGACTTTCACTTCTATGCATCTTGAATTTTAAATAGGTTTATTGCCAATTATACATGATGATAAAGCAGCGACACTGGGTCTATGCCATATTTAAGAGACTCACACCAGCAAATACTCTTGCAAATATATTTCACTTCAAACCAGGAAATCAATGTTGTGAAAATCCAAAAGAAGCCCCCCACGCTTGCTGTTGCACTGGCTTAGCTGAAAGCTTGAAAGTATTCTTGGCTCCTTGATGGCTGACTTTCTATTAGCAATGGCCAAATGCAACCGCAAACTAAAATACAGGTCGTATTTGTGTTTGAACCTGTTGTTTGTATTACCGTAGCACCTAGGAGTGTCAACCAAGATTGGGACCCATTGTGAACCCATGATAAAAGCCGGTCCCTCTGCCCAAAAAGAGCTTGTCATGCAAATAGAGAAGGCAGACAAAGAATAGATGGGGAAAAAAGTTTTTCTAATATGGGGAACTAAGAGGCATAGAGAGACTAAGGCACTGACCCTGCAAACACATACACACATGCTTCATTCATTGGAATAGCTCATGTGCTTAAATTTAAGCATATGCATAAGTGTTTGCAGGATTGGGGCCTTCATGACTTGTGCAGGGTCTCATAGAAAATGCAAGCTGGGAACCTTGGTCTCCTGAGACATAGTCCAATGCCTTACCTGCGAAACCAGTTTTTCTCTCTGTGGAGGGGCCAGAGCAATACATCTAGAAAACACAAGAAAAAACATGGTTTTTGTGTTATTTAACACTTTGTCTGTGAGCTTTTTGCTTTAGTTACACTGTTGCTTTCAATTTTGGGAAAGCAGATACTCATCACTAAGGACCTGTGTGAGTAGAATTATTCATTGTGACTACATTATCCAATGAATTTATCTCTTTTTCTGTGAATTAACTGAATGGAGCATATCTGTGCATGCATTCCTTATTCATATTGAAACAAATTTCAGACGACTGGATGTTAACAAAATATTAATCTCAACTCTTTATTATTTGTGGTGTGATCGGCCAGCTAAATCACAGGGTATTGTTTCTGCTCCTTGCCTGGATGCTGTTATTCATTCAAACCACTCTTAAAAATTCGACTTTCTGTGAATTAACTGAATGGAGCATATCTGTGCATGCATTCCTTATTCATACTGAAACAAATTTCAGACAACTGGATGTTAACAAAATATTAATCTCAACTCTTTATTATTTGTGGTGTGATCGGCCAGCTAAATCACAGGGTATTTTTTCTGCTCCTTGCCTGGATGCTGTTATTCATTCAAATCACCCTTAAAAATTCGACTTTCTTCCACAAAATGTGCAAGTTTTAGACCTTACTTTGAAAAACACACATGCCCTCATTTGTGAATTTCTAAGTGAATCCGGACTTCTAGATATAACCTAGAGCTGGTCAAAATGTTTTAAAATTTGAAATTTTGACTAATTCTTTTGACATGTGAAATTTCAATGAAAGCTTTAGTCGAATTGCCAGTCAAAAAGAGGAGGGGGAATTTAAAATTTCCCCACAATTTTTCAGGCTCTTTTTCATATTGTATATTGTATAGAACATTGCATTCTTGTCATTAAATGGATATTAATAATAATGATGCTTAGCACTGCTCCAGATCTTTTTTCTGTGGTCCAATTCAAGAAAGAATTTAAGAACATTCTTAAGTCCATCCCTACTGAGGAGGGCACTTAAATTCATGCGGACCTTTAAACTTGTACTGAGCATGTGCTTAAATGAATATTGAGGCTTTCCTGAGTCAAGGCCTATCTAAATAGTTTTCCACATTGCTTGTTAGCACATCTGTATTTCTCTGGGCTTCATTCATGGTGTAGAGAGGATCTTATCATTAGAAACATAAAATAGTAAATTTGATAAAAACTCTTAATCTGATGAACCACATAAAATGAACCAGCCTAAATATAATGTTTTATCTTTACACAGGGAAAAAAGAAAAAGATGTGGCTTGAAAAGTTTGCTGCCTTACATTTCGTTAAGTTGTAACTTACATTGTTTATACAAAGGGCGTCAATAAAATTGAACATTTATTTTTTAGGCACAGGGTTTTTTTTTTGTATTCTCCTTGGAAATAAAAATAATACATAAAACTAGACCAATTTTAGGAGCTAAGTAAAGAAAATAAAATGCGGAGGATGTTATGATGATTATTTTATTAAAAATATTGATAACATTTTGACATTTCACATCCTGAAAACAAATGGTTTCAGTTGTTTTTATAAAAACAAAACTTTATGTATAGGCTACTAGCAGCAAAGGAAACAAAGGAAACCACTATGAGAATGTGCTCGTAACAAGACAACATGAGGTAAAGCAATCTTGTTGTTCAAAGAAGAATTGGACACATAAGGATAACACGACTATCTAGAGTGATAGTAATAAATATTTTAAAAAAGAAAATAATTGGAGGGGATAGGAACTCTCATGGTGCAGGTTTTTAAGAACAGGTGAGAGACATGTCAGGGATTGTCTAAGTATACATAATCCTGCCTCAGTTCAGGGGGATGGACTAGATCAGTGGCTCTCAACCTTTCCAGTCTCCTGTACCCCTTTCAGGAGTCTGATTTATCTTGCGTACCTTCAGTTTCATCTCCCTTAAAAACTACTTTGCTGACAAAATCAGATATACAAATACAAAAGTGTCACAGCGCAATATTACTGAAAAATTCCTGACTTTTTCATTTTTGCCATATAATTATAAAATAAATCAATTGGAATATAAATATTCTACTTACATTTCAGTGTATAGTACATAGAGCCGTATAAACAAGTCGTTGTCTGTATGAAATTTTAGTTTGTACTGACTTGGCTAATGATTTTTATGTAGCCTGTTGTAAAACTAGGCAAATATCTAGCTGAGTTGATGTACCCCCTGGAAGACCCATGCATACCTACTGGGGTACATGTACCCTGGCTGAGAACCACTGGATTAGATGATCCTTCTAGCCCTACATTTCTATGATTCAGGGCTCAATATAACCTCTAACTGATGGGGATTATGAGGAGACTTCCCCAAGGGCCATGTCTTCTGTGGGGTTTCATGCACCATCCTCTGAAGCACCTCATGTTGGTACCAGGATACTGGTTTTGATGGACCATGGGTCTGATACAATGTGACAATTCCTGTGTTCCCAATTTTCAGTAATAGGGACTGATTGTGTTCTTTGCAGCCATACCAAGGGTGACTTCTTCACTCATAGCTCTCCCCAGTCCTCTGGGTGGGAATCAGCAGCCTCATGGCAGTATTCCTTCCTGTTTCCCCCTTGAAGCTAATTGGATGCTCAATGGGTCCTGAGATCTACCTGGGGAGGATGGGAAGAGGTGGGCCAGCTGGGGAGATGATGCCCACTGACCCTGAGTTGCTCATGGTGGAACAATAATAAAACCTTAGGTTGTGCTGCCCTCCCCCCCCAAAAAAGAAAAAAAAAGACAACTGCAGTGACAATTAGCCCTTTAAAGAACTGATCTTTGCATCATGATCCATGAAGGTGGACTGCTTTGCCATTGACTTCAGTGAACACAGTGCAGTTCTGTGCAGCAGTCTGTCTGCATGAATCACAGTGCAGGATTGGTGGCCTAAGCAAGCTCTGCCAGCTCCATAGGAGTAGTGCTGCCAGGAAAGAGGGGCCATCAGTGAAGGAGATCTGGCACAGAGGCCTGTGCAAAGATAGCCCTGCTCTCCCACTGATGCCTGAGAATTCTGCAGGTCTCGGGAGGGCAGCCCCACACACTGTTCCAGCAGGAAAAGAAATCCCACCCTGATGCCAGAACCACTGTGGAGAAAACTCAGAGGAGAAGCACATGCCCCCTTTGCATGCCTTTTCCCCACAGATGATACCGCTAAACATTATTTCCATAATTGCAGCATCTTCAGCTGGAATAAATTGACATAGCTCCAACAAAGTCAATTCTGAGCCCTTCTTTCTGAGGCTAGGCCTAAGATGCTCCTGCTGTTTTAGTATTTGGTTTAAGGAAGGGTACTTTTAAATAATACTCCTAATAACGCAATGATAATAGTGATTAATAAATAGATTTTTTTTGAATACATGAACTGAAGAGATAGCTCTCTCTTTTGCCCCCTGATTATTTGGGATCTGATCCTGCACTCAGCAGATATTATTAAGTATTTACCATGTAATTTGGACAAACCATTTGGATTCTGTGGCATGTTATTCATGATGCTTGACTGGTCATATGGTGGTATTTCCCCCCCACCCCCCACCCCCGATCAGATGAACAGAACTTTTAAAACAAGAGACTCACAAATAATGAATGACAAAGAGTGAATGTCTACTAAAGAGTGAATCATTTTGTTACACACAAACACCCTGGTGAACAGTACAGATTTGTATAAAGAACAGTCATCCCCTGAATATTTGCGTCAACAAAAACCCATTCTAAAAAAATGGCCATGAAAGGCAAATGAAAAGGTTAGGGGAACTTGGTTAAACCCAACAGAATTTGAAGGGATGTTCACAAATACTGAACTTGCAGAATTCAGCAGGGTCTATTATTAACAATGAGGTGCTGAGTTTTATTTGGTGGGAGGAATGTGTGGCCTAGCAACAGTAACTGAATACAGAGTCTCCTTGGCCCCGATCCTCCAAGGGTGTCAGGCACCTAGATGTCTTTGAGGATCTGGCCCCTTCATCTGTAAGTCCTCAGCACAAGTTGATAGTGGCTGAAAGTTTAAATCTAACAGTGGTTTAGTGGCTTCTGTGAAATGAGTTGGTAGGTCTCACTACAGTTCTTACTGGGCATGTATGCACTACAGAAACCATATCCACAGTTGACACTAACCAATGTCTCTTTAAAGCCGCCAGGGATTTAGTGGTTCCTGGAGACTTAACCTCTCTACCTTTAGACATGGTGTACTTAATCCTGCCTTAGTGCAGGAGGTAGACTAGATGACTTCTTGAGGTCCCTTCTGGTCCTACATTTCCATGATTCTATGGTCCTTTGAGAATACAGTTGAAATATACTGGTGGAGTAGGCAAACTTCTGTAGCCCTTATTCTGGTTAATGTACGCTGTGACAGGTTCGGGCCAGATGGCTACCGGAGAGTGATAAAAGGCAGATATATTAGCCCCAGGTTAAATAGGTCCCTTTTCCCTGGGTAAGGTAACAGGGAAGTTCCAGAACAATCAGGAACTTTCTGGAAACAATTAAGGCAGACAGGCTGATTAGAACACCTGCAGCCAATCAAGAAGCTGCTAGAATCAATTAAGGCAGGCTAATCAGGGCACCTGGGTTTAAAAAGGAGCTCACTTCAGTTTGTGGCATGCGTGTGAGGAGCTGGGAGCAAGAGGCACTAGGAGCTGAGAGTGAGAAGGTGTACTGCTGGAGAACTGAGGAGTACAAGCATTATCAGACAGCAGGAGGAAGGTCCTAATGTGAGGATAAAGAAGGTGTTGGGAGGAGGCCATGGGGTAGTAGCCCAGGGAGTTGTACCTGTCACATAGCTGTTCCAGGAGGCACTCTAGACAGCTGCAGTCCACAGGGCCCTGGGCTGGAACCTGGAGTAGAGGGAAGGCCCGGGTTCCCCCCAAACCTCCCAACTCCTGATCAGACACAGGAGGAGTTGACCTGGACTGTGGATTCATGAAAACGGCCAAACTGAGGGCTGCCGTGAATCTCTGAGGCGAGCAAATCCACCAATAAGTGCAAGACCCACCAAGGTAGAGGAGGAACTTTGTCACAACGCCAAATTAATTAACAAATTATTATCTCAGGCTTCTTGGGATAGCGATCAGCTTTTTGTTCTGTGTTTGTGCAGTGACTGAGCTCAACAGGGACCCGGTCCATGCCTGGGGCTCATTGGTGCTACTGCAATACAAAGAAATGATTTAGGGCCTGATTACTAAATGTTGGACCACTCTTTCATCTCAGTTGCTCCTGTTTATAGTTAAACCAATGTCTATCATATGTGGTCTCCCTTACCTTAGTATCAGAGCACCTCAGACTCTTTAATGCGTTTATCCCCACAGCATCCCTATGATGTAGGACTGTGCTATTTTTCTAATTTTACAGATGGGGAGCTGAGGCACAGAGAGGTTAACTGACTTGCCCAATGTCTCCTAGGACATCTGTAGCAAAGAAGTAAATAAAATCCTTGGACCATCCTTCCTCTTGGTATTCCTCTGGTTGCTGTGTCTCTCAGCTGTATTAAGAACTCAGTTTGAGCATGAATCAAACCACTGTTAGCTGCTATGGATCATCATCTCCTTTGGGCCTTGTGATTTGATTTACATAAAATTGTAACTTGTCTAAGACCAAGCGTATGTATTTTTTCATCCCCAACTCCATCCTCTCCCCACTATTTTTATCTGTTGCTCCTCCCTCTGCAAACAAAGGTAGATGACAAAAGAAGAAATACAATTCCTAAACCCATTTTATTATGTGTGTATGTACTGCCCATGCTGTACTTCTTCTGTGCTGGATGGGGCACTTTGGTCTCTGTCTATTGATCACCATTCTCCATAAAGCAAATTCACTAAGCGTGAGAGTCTAAATCACCTAGGCCACGTCTACACTACAGAGTCAATGCCAGCATAGCTCTGCCAGGATAACCCCTAGTGTTTAGACACAGGATATGCTGACAGAAGGTGGAGTTCTGCAGCTTTGTAACATCTCATTCCTGAATGACATTAGCTATGCTGACAGAAACACTCTTCTGTTGGCATAGCTGCATCTGCATGGAAGGTTTGGTCAGCGTAGTTACGTAGCCTAGGAAGTGTGATTTTTATAGTGTGGATGAGGCTGCAGTCTCCTTTGAAAAGCCCAGCCTGCAATGGTAAATTAAGTACCTGTACTTATCAGCCCTGCCAACCAATAATCCTTTAAGGTCCCAACCTGGAACCATTGGTGCCTTGCTGCTTGGTTCAATGAGAGCAGGATCAGGCCCTGATTGTTTTGCAGTGAGAAATTCTGAATGAAAATGATTCTGAAAGGTACGTTGTGGGTTCTGCACAGTTTCACACTTTGAGAGATCCCCTTGATTAAAATCCTTTCATTTTCAAATTACTTTAGCGCTGTTTGTCTTGCTTTCAAATGGAAATGTGCAAAACCTTATCTTGATAGCATGAGAAATCTGATAAAGAGATATCACGAGGAAATAATAATAATGAAAAAAAACCCACTCAGTCTAAACAAGAGGTGACGATAGTGAAAATAGACTGTTACTAATGTAATGTGTTAATTACACTTAGAATCACTTCAAGGCTCCTTAATGCTGCACTGATGATGCTAAATAGCCTTAGCGTAAATGAGGCTCAGGTCCACAGCATTTAATAGAGATCTCCTTTCCTATGCTGTATACATCTGCAATCCTGTAGACGTAAAATTTCATCTACCCATCACGGGATTTCCTGCACCACAGGGTGACGTCTACTGGATTACAAGGAATTCCTGTTTAAAACCAATAACCAAATTTCTTTAGTGCAGGACAGGTTGAGACAGATTTTAAGCTGGTGTCAATTGCTATAGTTCCATTGTGCAGCTATGACAATTTACACCAGTGGAGGATCTGACCCATAGAATTTTAAGACTCCAGGAGGTGCAGATCTACAATCACACCACTAACATCACAAGAGTTACTTTGGATTTACACCAGTGTGTCAGAGAGTGTAACTTGGCCTTAAGGCTGTGTGAGGATTCTCAACAGAACTTGAAAACCTTGAAATGTGAGGTCTCTGCCTTATGCTGTTATTTCGAAGATATGATTCAAGCTTTCAATTAACTCCATGAATAACTTATTACTGAATAGAATACCCAGTGGTGTTTCTGGGATCCAAGCCAGTTCCTTAAGCAAAGTTCTGATCTACCTTTATTAGAAGACCACCGTCCTGAGTTAAGCAATCAATTCTGTCATTCCCTTATGAGGTAAAAGTTCCTTATCACATTCCAGTCTGTTATGGAGAAGCCCTACAGAATTTATAAGAAAATTCCAGCTCTGATATTGGACCATGCTATAGGATTTAATAAATTATACTCCTGCTATTGTATTCTATTTGGAGGTTTTAAAAAACTTATTAAAAGTTGAGAATTTTCTATTAAATGTCATGGGCTTTAAAATAAATTTTGTAAAAATCTATTGTAGGTTTAGGGTAAAAGTTTCAAAAGCACTTAAGCAACTTAGGAATCTAAGTCCCATTTTCAAAAGTGACTTAGACCTTTTCTTCACTAGAGAAAAAGGTGTGTTCATAACTCATCTGAGCTCACATGGGGTAACGAACACGAGGTAAAACCAAGCGAAGAAAAGGCGATTTGTTGTTTTCACATGAGTGAGCAGGTTGAGATAAACTGTAAGCTTCCCGATAGTCTTTAATTCAACCTGCCAATGTGCTGAAAACTACAAATTGCCTTGTCTTCCCTGGGATTTTACCTCATGTTAGCTCACTCAATTAAGAATGCACCTTTTTTCTTAGTGAAGGTTCACCCGTAGGCACTTAGGAACCTACATTTCATTGAAAGTCAATGGGACTTACGTTCTTAAATTACTTAGGTGCTTTTCAAAATTTTACCCTTAATCTCTATCCCATTCTACAGGATTTACACATAAGGACTGAATCCCCAAACTGACCTGTTACAAGTTATCTAGATAGGTACTCCAGATTTACCCTATTATAGCAGATCAGAATCTGGCCCAGTACTTCTGGCCTGATAAGGGTGGCCTCTGGAAGAAATTGCACTACATGTATATATTAAAATGTTACAAGGCCAATGCAAATCTGTACCCTGTTCAGACTAGCCTTTAGAATCAGTGCAGTTGGCAAAGTTCCTCTGTCTATGACCTCCTAATACTGTAATTATAAAGTCACAATGGATGTAACTGCTATATAAAACTTCCACATACCATGGCAGTACATAATCATTGAGAGTAAGATTGACAGAGTATACACTGTAACTTACTGATTTTCAGGACAGCTAGGCTCCAGGTAGGGTGTGTTATACCGGGGGGGGGGGGGGGGGATTGTGGAATGATGAACTGCAAACAGTCCTCTCTTTCAGTCTGGTAGTTTACAGGTGTGCCACCATGTTATCCATACCACTCTACAGCATTCTTTTCAGCTATCATCACCCACAGTAAAATAAACTAGACTCTTACTCATTCCTGAGTTTATACATTGTTAAAAATTTACTGTCAGCTTGATTTATGAACTTGCTTTGCAAAGTTCTGGGCTTAGCAGTGCGTGACACCATTCTTTTTGAATACCCTGAGCCCTCTTCTTCAAAACAATAATAATATCATGGTGAAGACATCTTTTAAGGAGCTTAGAAGAGAAGGCGAGACTGACTGCTATGTCTAAGAACTCGCCACTAGAGTAAAGCTAGTTTTAAGGGGTTTAGTGATGGATGAACCTTAGGTAGATCAGAGATTCAGTCTCAATACCCCCTAGAGTTTTGTATGCTTTTTCTGAATTATCCAAACCTCTTAGCTCTTCAAAATTGTGTTAAAATGTTGATCAAGCACCCTTTCTCATGTTTTTCTGAAACCCTCCTTCCATTTCCTGTTAGAACTGGAAAGGTCAGAGGCACAGGATGGTGAAAAAAAAATAGTTTTTTTGAGGGGAGGGGATGAAGCAACATGAACATTTAGGGATTTAATGGGCAGAGCTATTGATTTCAGTTGGAGCAGGATATAAGTCTCACTTGGAGGTACAGCACAGACTGTCACCCTGTTAATCTAAATGTTTCCCACTGCATTTCCTGGCTTGTTGCCGAGAGCAACTTCTATGCCTTGTTCCCTGAGTCATGGTAAAATTCAGGTTGTGCCTGGTCTGGACTTGTTCCGACACACCAAATTTCAATGTCTTTTTTTTTATAACTTCTCATTCATGGAAGAAGCCAGACTCTCACATCCCTCTTGTTTTATTTCCTACCTGTGTTTTATGGGGTCCACCCCCTTTGTTCCCAAGCAGCTATTTTCTATACACTCACTTTCTCTTACAAAATGTGTTGCTAGCTTTGTGGCTTCTTCTTGTGTTTTTACCAGAAGATGCATTGAACATATAGGGAAAGAGACTTTGCTTTACATTCAGGGAACAATTGTGCCTTTAAGGCAAAGTCCTTGGTATGGAGCATTGCAGAGGCACAGGGTATGTCTACACTGCAATGTAAAGTCAGAGTTAATAGAATTTGAGTTAGCAGAACCTGGTTTGCTAACCTAGGGATTGAGCGTCTACACTCATTTGAAACCCCAGGTTAGGACCTGCTGAACCCTGGGTCCCAATCTGGGGTTCCAGCATCTACACTGTATTATTCAGGCCTGAGTCCAACCACCAATATCCCAGGCTGCTTACTGTCCTCCCAAAAAGTGGCCACTCTAGTCCTTTGTTCATGGCACAATGTGGGAAAACTTGACAGTCCACCAAACTTGACTGTCTAGAGCACAAAGAAAGTTGGCCCTTGGAATTGTGGGATACTTTTGATGAAGTCCCAGAGCACAAGTCCAGTAGAGCTGCATTTGCACTGCAAAGCAATAGGGCTTGAACCTTGGTCTCTTCTTGACCCACTCTCAGACCATCCACCTCTGTGGGGTCCTGGAACTCCCAGTCCGAGCCTTGAGCCAGCACAATTTGTGTATAGATGGAGGGGGGTTAAGCTTGACCCTGAGTTCAAACCCTGGGTTTATATTACCATGTAGACATACCCACAGAGCCCCAGAGGGAGATCCTTGGGTATGTCTCCCTCAAACAATTGTTCTGCCTCAAACAATCTCAGGGCCTTCTGGAGTGCAGCGGGAGCCCAGTGGCTGAAGTTCACACTGGCAAGTGCTGTAGTAGGGGCAAGTCATGACCTTTCCCCAGTGCTTAATTTGTGCTGGGCTTGCCAGGGCTGAGCCCCGGCACCTCAAAGTTCGTCAGTTCGTAGCCCCGGCACCTCTGGGCTTGCTGCATCAGTTATGAATGTAAAAAACTTGCTTGAGCCCCTGCTCCTCTTTAGTTACAAATTAAGCACTGACTTTCCCTTTTCTCAGTTGTACTGGGGTTACTAGCAACACTTGTGATACTCACATGGAGCAATCCTTCGGCTCAGGTGAGTGGAGTGACTGCCATTGTGTCTATCCCCTGCACAGACACCTTGCACTCCCCCCATCCCCCCCATATAGAATATCACGCTGTGAGAAGATTTACCTGGCATTTTGGTAGTTTCTCTTCATGTTGTTTGGAAACAAATCTGTTTTAGATTTAGGCTACAATTTGGGTTCAAGATCAAATTAGGGTGATAATTTGGGTGAAATTCAATAACAATAAAATCTCCCAAACTGTTCTTGTCAGATTACAGCCCCTAACTGGATGTAATCTTTTTAGATAAGCTGATTTTAGGAAAATTCTGCCATTTTGGGAGAAAATCTTGTGAGATTTCAAGATCATCTAAACCTAAATTAGGAAAACACTGGAAACATTTATTTTAAAATGAAGGACAGACAGATAAATCTTTATTACAAGGATAATAATGGGTATACATTTCTCAATATGAGTTCATTTATAGTTTATGGACTTGATTTGAATCTTATGCTGGAGTAACTCCATTCACTTCATTCGAGTTACCCCTGATTTACACTGCCATAAATGAGATTAAATCAGGCTCTTAATGTACTGGGGACTTCTTGTAATATTGAATCATGTCATGAAGGGTTTCTACTGCCTGCTGAACAAGTAACTGTTTGCAGAATTGAACCTGCATCCACTTATTCACTCATTATTTTAATGCTATTTTTAATGTATAGTTTTTTAATGCTAGTTAGGTGCATTATTGTTGTTTTTAATGCTAAATTCAGACTTGTGATCACTAACAGAAATAATATATGGCATGGCACTTCAAAGATATATGTTTATCAATATTTGTGAGGCAAGAACTAGAGGAGGTGTGCCAAATGTAGCAGGTAGTAGAGTATTTTTAATAGACCTAGTTTCAGAGGATTATGTAAAGAGTTGTCACTTTGGATGGGCTAGCACCAGCAGGAGAGTGAATTTGTGTGGGGGGGTGGAGGGTGAGAAAACCTGGATTTGTGCTGGAAATGGCCCACCTGTTGATCACTTTAGATAAGCTATTACCAGCAGGACAGTGGGGTGGGAGGAGGTATTGTTTCATATTCTCTGTGTGTATATAAAGTCTGCTGCAGTTTCCACGGTATACATCTGATGAAGTGAGCTGTAGCTCACGAAAGCTCATGCTCAAATAAATTGGTTAGTCTCTAGGGTGCCACAAGTACTCCTTTTCTTTTTAATAGACCTAGACTCCTTTCATTATTTCTACCAATGTGCTTTTCCTACAGACAAATTCATGTTCCAGAGACCCTATAAAAGTCAAGCCACTGTTAATGATCAGTCTACAATGCTCCCAGAGAAGAAATCTACACTTTTAAACTGCTCGTATTAGAAAAAGCTATTTTTTCTCAATTACAATGGATTCAGAGGGGCTGTTTCTTGATCCATAAATTAAATTCCCATTGATTTCCCTTTGATGTGTATATGAATTTTCTGGGATGTGGGAGTCACATATTCAAGTCTGGGCAAGAACAAGCCCAAAATGTTAGATGTGTCCATTATTAGTTTTCTTTTTTCTTCAACTATCACTTTACTATCAGAATCATGCAAAGCACTTTTTTTGAGCTATCGTGACTCATGCAAGACTCATGAGAGGAGAACGGGGTGGAAATGTACTAAATTGACAGGGAAGTAAAATAGATGTCTGTATTCCAGAACAGCAGCTCCTCTGACTCCTTGCATCTGCTAATCTATCATGACATCAATAGGAATCATGCACAGGTAATTAATTTTCTTTAAAGCTAGTTGAGAAATTTTGAATTTTTTGACATAATATATTTTCCACAAACAATTTGATGAAAAAGACGTCCCTTTTTGGACCAGTTCTTCTCCTTTTAGCTTTTTCTTAAATTGCAAGTGCCCATTCCATTTTGTCAGGTCTCATTCTCATACTGATCAGGAACGCTTCATGTGATCTGCTTCATGCACAGTTCTGACACACCCATATAAGGCCCTGTCCAAAGTCTATTGAAGCCAATGGAAAGACTCCCTCCATAGCTCAAAACAATCTTCCAAGAAACCACGTCAATGTTTTAAAAATTATTTTAGTGAGGGTGTTGCTTCTTATCTCAGAACCCAATAGACGGAAGCTCTACATCTAGATATTTGTTTTATTTTTTTGTCTGTCTTGGTAGTGTTTTTAGTTGCTGAGTCAGTTTCCCGACACTTGATTGAAATAAAGTCAAATTTGGTCATAATTTTCAAGTTCCTTTCAAACATTCTGGCTGTCACCCATAAATGTGATATCAGGGCACTATCGCCTAAATCTAGCAAAGCACATAAAACTAGAATTAGAAACTTTGACCCATGCCAACAAGATCATGATAGGCTTGTGTCAGACGGCATGTTTTATTTATCCATGACATTTTAAAATTATCTTTTATTTTTATTGCTTTCTTCCTAGTCCGGTAGGATCCAAGGTTGGGTGGGTTTTTTTATTAAAATATATCTAGTCTACTACTACATTATGTGACATGCTCAGTAATATAATATTATATAGGAGATGGGATGTCCCATCTTTGCTGTAGGTTTACATGAAGCAGCAAGAATAAACTTTGGGGGTTTTCTTCCCCCATATAAATGCTAGGATATGTCCATGTATATTTGATATGTTTTGTCTATATAACATTATTTTTATTACTGTAGCATCCAGAAGCCTCATCTTCAACCATTGCACTAAGCATTGTACAAACACTAGTGGTAAGAGATAGACCCTTCCCCTAAAAGCTTACCATATAAGTAGACAAGAGAGAGAAACAGTGAAAGAGGAAACAGAGACACAGATTTCAAGTGACTTTCACCAAGCTACACAACAGCTCAGTAGTAGATTCAGGAATACAACCTAAGTCTTCCAGCTCCCATGCCAGTGCCCAATTGACTAGGCCATGCTTCCTGCAACAGTGGGATGTTTCTGAAATATACAGGAAAGTCTATGGAAGACATTCAAGTCTGTGGTTAAATTTGTGGATGTCCCTGAGATAGTTAAAACCCTGGCCCCATGGAAGTCTGGGGGAGTTGTATTATTATCAGTTGAGCCAGGATTCCACCCGGGCTTTCTAGATCTTTCTCCACTTTGTTTAATAAAGAACTGAAACTAAAATAATATTTTTTCCAGCTCATCAAGGCATCTGAACTCCCTGGGAACTAAGGGAGCTTTCTACCCATGCAAACTTATATTGTCTTTGAATTCCATCTTTGTCTATTTCTACATTTTTATCGGCATCTTATTCTGGTTTAGCATAGCTGACTTTAGACCAGTCCTTCCTCTATTACTTCTCTAAGTAAGATGCTAAGTTGGGCTACAAATAGCATAACATCATCTGAATATGAACTGTACTGTATGTGAACTCTGGATTGTAAAAATTGTCAATTCCTTTAGAAGCACTAAATGAATCAACTAAAAAAGAAATGAAAAGAAGCTCTTATTTTAGTAACCTATATTTATCATAATCACATAGGTATTTCAGCTACTGGGCAGGAATTTCAGAGCTGAGATTTCAACACTTTAGTTAATTTATTTTAATTGCTGTGTTTTTCTCATAAAGCTAGAAAAAAAGATTAGATTTGATTATTATTCTTTCAAAAAGAATCTCCCATTTCCTCCGTCCCCAACACATGCTCATACCTCATCCTTACCCAAGTTGATTTTCTGCAAGGACTTTTCCAGTATATTAATACAGTCACTGGAAAAGTAGACAGGATACAACCAAATGCATTAGAGCTATAACTTTTCTCAAAGAAGGAAATTCCCAGACACTGAACTTTTAAGGGTTTCTTGTCCCATGGGCTTTGCAAAGTTTGGTCTATATCAGAATACAAAGAAGACAAGCTAATAGCATAGTGTTTACCTACTTCTATATCTCCGATTAATCACTGAAAGAGCCAAAGGGATAGCCAATTGTAAACATTACTAAAAGCTACTGGTTGACACCATTTGTTTTGCTTAGGGGGGCACCAAAAGAGACTGATTTCCCCCCCTTTTGTTATTTCTTAAAACAAATACTGGAAATTAGTTCAGCTTCTCCAAATGTTTGACAATTTATGAAGTTATATTCAAGAATTTATCATACAGGTGGATTCTTAAGGCTGTATTTGACCTTCATTCACAGCTATGCAACTCTACTGGAGTTAATGGGGGCTGTCTGAGTGTAACACAAAGTACATACAGCCTTTAAACTGACATTTTACCCCTAAATTTTCAGAGTTACACAGGCTAGAAATGTATAGCTACAGAACGGTCATCTCCTATTGACTTTAATGGGAGCCGTATGGCTCAGTTTTGTACAATTCTCTATGCAGAAAGGCTTGACCTTGCGACCATTACTCATCTGAGTAGTCCCAATGAAGTCAACGGGACGACTCTTGTAGGCAAGAACTAGTACAATTAAGTGTGAGTCAGAGCTGCAGCATGAAGCTGTAAATTACCATTTTAAATGTATTGCACAGAGCCCCAAATCATACTGCTTATAAAGGCAAAACTATCATTGACGTTAATGGGAGTTTTGTCTTTGTAAAGAATATGTGATTAAAAAAAAATTGCAACAGTCATTTGTATGCATGCACACACCCCTTTCATATTTCAGGGAAAGCTGGAAAATGAGTTCAAATGCTTTAATATAGTCGGGGGTGAAATCCTGCCGCCGTAATGTCAATGACAAAAATCCCATTGATTTCAAGATTTCACCCCGAACATTTTGAATTTCTTGTTGAAAAAACATAAAAGGGCTGACATGCTTTTTGTTATTACCCTGTAGCCCTGAGCAAGAAAGTGTTCCCCTTATCTTCAGTGGACTGGAGTCTTGGGAGTATTGTTGGCTAACAGATTACAGGGCTGCAGATTATGCAGCCTTGACATGACTGTCACTCGAAAGAGAATCAAGGACCCCCAGAACATAATTTCTCTTCTGATTTTTAAAGAAGACAGACTGAATGTGGCTATGTTCGAAAAAGTCCATCGGAGTGTCAAACTGGCCAGTAATCTCGATTTGAATCTTTCTCGGAACTCAGCTACATGTATGTGAACAGCATGCAGACCACTCACAGAGCCTGCTGTGTGACTCATATTGCTTACGTTTTGCAATAAACCTGCTGGTACGTGACATTTCTACCGCAAACAAAGTACATTTACTGTCATCTAACTGTGCAAACCTTTACTCATGCAAATATTCCTTATACACATTGGGAGTACCATCGAGGGCTGACGTGATTTTACAACAACTTGACTAAATGACCTCTAAGAAAAAGAGGTCGGAGAGCAATTCTGTCTCTATGTCCACTCATAACCTTGGGTCTCTCTTTTGAGCTTGCTGACAAACATGGTGATAAAATCAGGAGGGACTCTCACAGGGGAACCTTACAAGCATCAAACCTCCTTGCACTGCGGATCTGCCACTCCCCGTGTTTATATGGGGTTACATCTGCTGACTTCAGTTACGAAAATAAACTCTTACCACTTTTGGCTCATCGTTGGTAACATGGCAGAGCCAATGCGGCTGGAGAAGAATGGTCTGGATTTCATACTTCCTCACTCTTGAAATAATTAAGCTTCAAGTTCAAGGCCAAGTTCTACTCTCTGTTAAACCTGTGCAATCCCACTGAGCACAATAATGTCCAAGACCTCTTTGGGGCAGGGACGCTTTTCTTTGTTATGTACAGCATTTAGCACGAGGGCTGCTGGTCCACAATCAGGGCTCCTATGTGCTATTGCAATACAGATTGTACATAGTAACAATAATAATAATATACAAATTCTGCAAGATGGGTTGGAATCAATATTCTAGTTTAGGCCCAGCCCTGCTCATCCACAGACCACTCTTGTGTGATTTCTCAGCCATTTTGCTAACTACAGTATTCCACCCTCTCTGCTGTTTTTCACACTCTCAGTGGCTTCATTCCCAATGTCTCACTATATACAATCCTTTAGAGCTGTGATTTCTTCCAGAGGCTTGTTTAGTTCAACCGGGAAAGCATAGGATCCAGTGTAAACCTTCTCTCCCTTTCTCTGCACACTTGAGTCACCAATTTGAAATGCTGTCAGAGAACAGAATAACTATTTAGTTGAACACAATCACACAATTGTGTGACAAGACAAATGTAATGTAGAACACTGGGGAAATGTGATCCTAAACTCAGGGCATCCATCCTACACTAGAACAGTTGAGAGCTGTGTAGTTTTTGAAAGAGAGTCTCCTCTCAACAATTACCTTCAATTAATGGTACACTGCACTGAACAGAAAATAAAGACTATGCCATTAAATCCTTCCACACTGACTGGAATGGTTCCAGTTTGGATCTAAACTACCCTAAATAGTCCATGTTCAAATTACATAGTCCAAACTGTCTGGGCCTAGCAAGAATATGAATCAACCATTTTTATGCTTCTTCCTCTATTTTACAAATCATATGTTGGAAAAGCTTTTATCCACAATACACAGCTACATTTTTGCATTCAAAATAAAAACCTATCCACAAATATTTCCTGCAGCTTTAAAAACCAATGGCTACCACATGCAATTGTTTCTGTAATCTATGCAAACTTCATAGCAAACTATTAAAACAATGAAATGTGCTTGACTTTTGCCAGGTCTTTTCTATGAGCCTGATCCAAAATCAGTGGACATTGGATAAGGCCCTTTATAGGTACACTTATCTAATACATGGGGTAAACAAGCTCCAAAATTCAATATAACCTCTGGAACAGCTTAACAAAGGATGTGGGTGGATTCTCTATCACTTGTTGTCTTTAAATCAAGATTGGATGTCTTTCTGAAGCCAGGTTTCAGAGTAGCAGCCGTGTTAGTCTGTATTCACAAAAAGAAAAGGAGTACTAGTGGCACCTTAGAGTCTAACCAATTTATTTGAGCATAAGCTTTCGTGAGCTACAGCTCACCAAAGCTTATGCTCAAATAAATTGGTTAGTCTCCGAGGTGCCACTAGTACTCCTTTTCTTTTTTCTGAAGCCAGAAGTTCTGGGCTTGATGCAGGAATTACTGGGTGAAATTCTGTGCCGTGTTATGCAGGAGGTCACACCTGATATTTATCACAGTGCCTTCTGGCCTTAAAATCTCTGAATCCATGAGATGGATAATGTTCTAATTCAGCAAGAGGGCTAGTTGAAATTTTTCTGTCCCAAATTGGGGTTTACGAAGTGAAATATTTTGAGGGAAAATATCTGTTTTCCTCGAAAGAAAAAAAAAAGGAAATTGGTTTTCAGTGGACAAGTGAAAGCCTGAAAACTGAAAAACTTTTGGTTTTTGGACAATATTTTCCCCTTTTGCTGCCCAAAACTGGGGCAGGGGGGCGGGGGTTGAGTGTTCAGTTACCGGTTGTGATTATACTAGGCTTGCTTACGCAGGTAGGCCCTGATCTGTGGAGGTTCTGGAGTGGCTCTGAACAGCCTCCATTCTTGTTGGGTTCAGTGGGGTTACATGGCCTGTAACTCAGAGCAAAATTTGGCCTCGTGGCTTTTGTAGCTACAGCAGCATTTGTTAGGATATAGATATTCAGGCCTGTTTGCAAAGGCCTGTACTTTAAGAATTTAGGTGTATTCTTATCACTTGGCTAGTTAGAGGTATAAAAGAAAGAATCAAAATCACTGTCTGCCGGTGTAAGGGCCTTCTCTCACTGTGACAGCCTGAGGCCCTGTTCTTAGGCTAAGGCCTTTGGCTAAGCAGCAGAGGCAGCCATAAGCTGGGAAGCGACTGGTCACATCCTCACATTCCAAACTAGTCACATTGAAAGAAGGTGCTATTGGGCTGTTAGGAATACAGTCCTGTCCTGATAATGCCTATCACCTCCAGAGAAAGGGAAGTGCCTAGAAGATGTAAAAGGAAACTTAGTTTGATAGCATCCTGTCTGGCAAGAACTCACTTATCAATACTGGGATGTGAAATCCTCACTTCTGTATTGTTTTGTCATTCTAGTTCCCACTTTGCTATTGTTTGTCAGTAGAATCTCTGTCTGGTTCTGTGATTGTTCCTGTCTGCTGTATAATTAATTTTGCTGGGTGTAAACTAATTAAGGTGGTGGGATATAATTGGTTACATAATCATGTTACAATACGTTAGGACTGGTCAGTTAAATTTCAGGAAAATGATTGGTTAAGGTATAGCTAAGCGGAACTCAAGCTTTACTATATAGTCTGCAGTCAATCAGAAAGTGGGTGGGTGTGTGGGTGGGGGAGATGGGAACAGGGAATAGGGGTAAGGAAATTGGAATCATGTTTTGCTAAAGGGGGAAATGGGAACAGGAAATGGGGGTAAGGAAATTGGAATCATGTTTGGCTAAAGGGGGAAATGGGAACAGGGAATGGGGGTAAGGAAATTGGAATCATGTTTGGCTAAGGGCAGGAATGGGAACAGGGACACAGGTGTAAGGCTCTGTGGTGTCAGAGCTGGGAAGGAGGACACTAAGGAAGGAAACTGGAATCATGCTTGCTGGAAGTTCACCCCAATAAACATCGAATTGTTTGCACCTTTGGACTTCGGGTATTGTTGCTCTCTGTTCATGCGAGAAGGACCAGAGAAGGAAACGGGTGAAGGAATAAGCCCCCTAACAGCATTGTGTGTGGGAGTGGGGGACGGGGGAGATGTACAGAGGTGCATCACATCTGTGGCAATGGCCTGAGGCATTCTGTTGGTAAAGAGCTAAGCCAAGTGCCTCTTAGGGTGCTGAGAACAGCCCCCATGCTGGAGGTGCACCATGTAATCCCTTCAGTGCCAGCCTAAAGCCAACATCTAGTATAGAGAGGGCAAGGGGCTGTGCCCTCAGCCTACTCTGGCTCCTCATTGTGGTTTCTTGGCCTGTAAACCATGACTGGGCTTGCACCAGCTGTGGTCATTTGATGATTTTTGTGGTGTTATTGGTGGATGCAGAGTGAGTAGAGCCCAGTGATTCATTTTTTTGCTGGAGAGCATTGGTATGGGATTGTCCTCTCGGTGAGCTGTTCAAATAAATTGGTTAGTCTCTAAGGTGCCACAAGTACTCCTTTTCTTTTTGCGAATACAGACTAACACGGCTGCTACTCTGAAACCTGTGGAAGAGCAGGCTCAAATGATACACCTCTTCTGCAAACTGTTTGTTGTGAATCAATCAAGCTTTGCCTAGGCCTGGCTGTGATCTAGTTTAATGTGCTGCAAGACTAAATGTTTGTGGTACAGTGCCTAGCCCAATGGGATCATGGTCCATGACTGGGGCTCCTAAGTGTTACGGTCATACAAATAATAAATACAAATGACATACACTCTGGGCTCACATGTTCAAAAGCGCTCAGCTCCCATTTAAGCACCTAAAGTGTCTAGCTTTTCAAAAGAATGCCCCATGTTCAGTGCTTAGATCTTGAACATATAGCCACCGTCCAGTGATTGGGCACAAGTCTCTGACCTGGGAGATCTGAGTGCAATTCCCTGCTCTGCCACAGACTTCATCTGTCACCTTGGGTGAGTCATGTAGCCTCTCTGTGTCTCAGTCCCCCATCTGTGAAATCGTTTAATACTTTCCTAACTTCCCGGGATATTATGATGCTAACATACCTTAAAGAGTGTGGTTGCCGCTGTAGATATTGGAGAAAATCTGGCCCTGATGGTGACTGCAGAACACCTTGAAATCTAACACTGAGCTCTTAAGAAACCCTGGCCCTCTAACTGCAAATCTCTATTCAGCCTGAACTGTGTGCCTTAGTTTACCCATCTATATAGTTGATACAGTGGTTGCTGTTCATCTTTTTCCTTTCCCTTGGAATATGGAATTTCTGTGGCAACTATCTAGTATTTTTTGGAAAGTGTTCAATTTTTAACAGAGACCACTTTAAAATGATACTCGTATATCTCCCGGGGCGATTGTGAGGCTTAATTTATGTTTCCTTACTATTTTGAGATTCTTGGAAGATCACTTCTATGCAAAATGCGGTAAAGTCTTCTCACACTTTATCACAAAGTGTATTTTATTGTTTCATGCTGTAGTGATTGACGAATTCGGCATGACTGATGTTTCCCTAAAACTAATGGTACAAATGACACTGTGGGGATAACCCACTAATTTTAAGAAGTTTAATTTGGCCCAAAACATCCATCTTGTTTTACAGCACTGCTTCCAAAACATGTTGTCTTTCAGACCAAAGAGGAGAGAGATGTGCTTGACATACAGATGACAAACTAAGATTAAACCCACTAAGGTCTATGAAGCATGCTGAAGAAGCGATAACTATCTTTGACAAAATCCCAAGCAAAAAATATCTACATCAAGTAAGATCTCCGATAAAATCTGAATATCAGAGTAAAACTAACTTGTGGCTTAGTTTCAAAGAACTTTTGCTGTGAGATGTGAAAATTATCTATCATCTTACAACCCATTTCTGTACACTGAATTTATAAATTCTGATGACATGTGTAGTTTCCTATGATAGTTACATATAAATATTAAAAAGCCTCTGCATGTTTTTTGTGGTTTACTAAGCAACATGGGGTACTTATTTTTCAGTTCTAGTTTAGCTGGCATTCCTAGATGCATACTCACATAGTTAAACAGTAGGTAAAATGTCTGCTTTATAACAAGCTGTCCCATGGAATACATGTTTATAATCCAAGGTGTCCATATAGAATGTGAAAATGAACCTACTGCTGTGAGGTTTTCCACTCCACATCCAAAGCAGGATTGTTCCCCATGGCATGATTAAGAGAGATTTGTCTAACTGCTGTATTAGGGATTTCTGTACTTTCTTTGGAAGGCTATGGTTTTCCAAAGTTTTCCCTGATGTTAACGCCAACCCACACTCTCCCTGGCACTGTATCGTAACTATTTACCCACCACACTGAAGTTGTTCGCCAGTTTTATTTAAGCTTTTCTTATTTTTTAGTTTTTAAACATTGTGTGCTCCATGTTGGACAAAACATATCCTGATACAGGTGCAGTCCCTGCCCCAAGGCTAATATAATTAAAGACATGGAACCTTCAGTCTCTACTGATGGGGAGTAGTCTCACTGAAAAGATTAATCAACTTTATGGCCAGTAGCCACCATAATAATAATCTAGTCCAGGGATTGGCAACCTGCGGCACGTGACCCATCAGGGTAGTCCACTGGTGGGCCGTGAGACATTTTGTTTATGTTGACCATCCACAGGCATGGCCCCCCACAGCTCCCAGTGACTACAGTTCGCCGTTACCGGCCAGTGGGAGCTGCGGGAACCGGCGTCCAGCACGTCCCTGCGGCCCGCGCTGCTTCCCGCAGGTCCCATTGGCCGGGAACGGTGAACCGTGGCCACTGAGAGCTGCAAGGGGGCGTGCCTTTAGGTGGTTAATGTAAACAAAATGTCTCCCGGCCCACCAGCGGATTACCCTGATGGGCCATGTGCCGAAGGTTGCCGACCCCTGATCTAGTCTAACCTCCTACATTGCACAGGCCAGAGAATTTCACCCAGTAATTCCCACATCAAGCTCATAACTTCTGTTTGAGCTATAGCCTGTCTTTTTGAAAGACATCCAATCTTGATTTAAAGACTTCCAGGGGTGGAGAATTTATTGAATCCTTAGATAGGTTGTTCCAATGGTCAATTACCCTCCCTGTTAAAAAAATTGTGCTCTATTTCTAGTCTAAATTTATCTAGCTGCAGCTTCCAGCCATTTGATCTTGTTATATCTTTGTCCTCTAAATTAAAAAAATCCATTGCTATCAGAATCTTCTCCCAAAGTAAGGTCACCTCTTAACTTTCTCTTGGATAAACTAGACTGAATTTCTTTACTCTCTCACTATAAGACAGGTTTCAGAGAGGTTATAAATCTGTTACCATCCCAACTAGAGAGCTGTAGCAGTTCATGGTTTTACCTCTGGGGATCTCTGGTTCAGTCCCTGGTTTATTGGTCAAGATGGTTGGCATCATATAAGTGGTAAAGAGCCAGGCTCTCCAGTGCTATCTGTCACAGACATGGGTGTCATGTGAGCCCCCACTTCGAGGAGGCTAGTCGCGTGGCCCTGCCCCTTCTGCCAGAGCCCCCACCCCTACTGCCCCCCGTTGTCCGCCAGAGACCTGAGTGCCCCCACCCCCGTGGCCGGAGGCACCCCAGCCAAACTGAACGCCCCACTACCATGTCACCGGCTGGCCCCAGCACCAGCCCCAGGTCACCAGTTGCCCCCACCACAAGCCCCAGTGCCGGGCCACCCACTGGCCCCAGCACTGGGCCAGAGGCCAAGTCCCAGGGCCGCTGGCTCCAGCCACCTGCTGGCCTCCAGCTGGGGTAAGCCCTCACTGGCTTCGGTGGAGAGGGCTGAGCGTGGGTGGGGTCATGGCCTGGGTTAGGGGAGGCTTAGCCTCCCCTGGCATATTATACCTGCCACCCATGGTCACAGACTCCCATTCTCTCTGGATCAGGTTTGGACACATAGCACATATTGACCAGTGGATTACCCTAGCACCTAGATGCCCTAACCAAGATTGGGGGCCCATTTTGCTAGTTACCCAGTGAATGACTAATGAAAGGCTGTTATTTTACAGACGGAGAGCTCAGGCACCAAAAGAGTAAGTGACTTGCAAGATCGCATGGGTAGCCTGTTTCAGAGCCAGGAGTCAAATCCAGACCTATGTTCAGTGTCTTAACCACAAGATCTGCCTCCCTAGCAGGCTGGCTACATGGGGACCACTGTTAAGGAAGAATCAGCTCTGGGCTAAACAAGGGCTGTGACAGCCTCTTCATATGATGAGAAAGGATAGGATGGTTCTACCAATAATACACAGTCTTGGGCTGTTGGCTAAGTGGGCTCTTCCCTGCTTCCCCTTAAAGCCAAATTTGTGTAATCACAGAACCAATTGCAGCTCTGGATACAATCTTAGGTCTGCTCAAACCTTTTATGAATGATAATCCTAGCTAGTGAATGTTTGTGACCAAACGAATGCAAATGGTAGGTGAGAATGACCATTTGAAATTCAGTTTCAGATTTGCCCAACTGGTGGCTCTGGTCCTCACTCAAACTAATCTCTCTCCAAACTCAGCAGGAATTTATCTTGAGTAAAGGCTGAATGAAATACGAATAAGGGCTTGGAGATTTGATCTAGTCTGATGGAACAGGAAACAGAATTCACTTTATTTCTTATGCATTTTGATAAGTCTGGTACTTCACCTATGAATTCTGCAGTTGTTAAAACATCCTATTATGACTGTTACCCTATCCCTTCCTGTTTGTTAGTTTCACCCTCCTGTTGTGGAAAGGACTGGTATTTATTATATATGTTTGTACAGCGCCTAGGCCCAAATAGGTTGAGGCTTCTAGATGCTACTGGAATAAAAATAATTAACAATAATAACTACAGAGATAAGCTGAGGTGATGGTGATATCCAGGTTAGTTTCAGGATAAGGATCCACTCTAAGTGTGGGAGGATATTGTAGTTTCCATGATCAATTATTCCTTGACCTCTCTGTTTATAATAGACTGGTTTGTGAGGCAGTTTTCCACCCGCTCTCAGCTGGGCTAAGAGTATTTCATATATGCTACCAAAGAGCTATCAAGTGACAGTGACTACCAGCTAGCACTGATCTGAGCTGGATTCAAACCATCGGCGAAGAGCGGTAGGACTGGCTGTGCCACTGAGCCAATCCCGGCCAGGGGCAGTTCATCTCGAGACATTGCTCCTTTTTTGGCAACAGAGAATATTCAGCAGGCAGAACTCATAAATCAAATCATTATCATTAATAATCAAAGTGAGACATTGTAAGAAATGGCAAATAAATCACAACTGGCAGATGAAGCACCTCTGAGCGAGATCAGTCCTTCTGCATACTAACAGGAATAGAAATTTTCTGGAATCCTTTTCGGTGGAGACACTGTGCTTGATTCTCAGGGTAAAGTCCCTTTATGCAGCTCAAGACTGCTTTCCACTGCCAGAGAGGTGTAAACAAGCCTTAGTTTAGACCAACATTTAAGCCCCGTTACATTTTCAGATCTGTGTAAAGTGGCTTTAGATGAATTGAAAATCAGATTCACTATTTTTTAAATACCAGGATTGTGGTGCAAGAGTATTTGGTAAAATAACTTGTATTATTCCAAGATTCATCGTGAGCTGTAGATCTGTTCACTGAAATGATTTTTTATTCAAATTATTATCCTCCCTCCCCTCTCCTCTGTCCCCTCCCCAAAAGGTTGCAATAGCACCAGCACGGAACTGTAATGATTTAAAAGCAAGAGCAATAACATTGATTTAAACTGATTAATAAAGTAATAAAGCTGACTGAAATCTAAACAATTCAAATGAAAGTCCCTCTCAGTATATCAGCGAGTTGGACTTATATCACCTCCCCTTGTAAGCCTGTACTCTGAAATGGAAAATGATTCATTCTTTCTTTATGACAGAGTTATGGCCCAAGTATCTAGCTGAATTAATTGAAGTTTGAGTTTATGTCTAAAGAAACTACAAGGTAGGGATATAGCAGGTTTGACTTTCAATACTGGCAGTCCTGGTAAGCATTTTTTTTAACCCCTGTAAGCCAAAACCTAGTTTATTCCTGTAATTGAGTGGCATAATTTTAATCACAATGAAACCAAATCAACACATACATGTGTAAATCAAAGAATGTGCATTTAACCAAGCAGTGTCCAGGTTGATTTTCAAACTCTCCATGTGTAAACCACTGGGGAGTGTGCATTACAGGACACAATCCATGCAGCCTATGGGTGTATTACAGCTCTAGCTAGAGAATGTTAGCTCAAGCTGTATCAACTCATACTCTGAGCGCCACAGGTCCCTGATTCTATTCCTGGGGTGTTGGCCAAGATGGCAGCCATCACACATGCACAACAGCAGTGATGCTGCCTAGCAAAATGCTTTGAAGAGCTGGTAGCCTTTTATAACACCATCCCTGCAGGGTGTCTGTTTGCTTTTTCTCAGGTTGATGCTTAACCCTGCAGGACTTCTCTATACCTGCAATCCTAGGGGACCGCAGTGACCCAAAACAACCATTTTCTATCTATGGCTGGTCAGAAGGCTCTCTCTCTTCTTCTGTCAGATGATGAACTAGCCCCAAAGGCCTACGCGGTTGTCACCTCCAGGCTGGACTATTGTACTACACTGGACCAGAGGGGGACCACCAGGGCGTTTAAACTGGTCCAGCAAGAAGCAGCAATTTACAAGCATGATAGTGTAAAGAACATATTAGGCCAGTGCTTCATGGTCTGCACTGTGATTAACAAGTCCTGTTGCAGGTCCCCGTTGATAAAGCCCTAAATAGGCTGGAGCCTGGTTGCTACAGGGGCCGCCACAGAACCTCTCACTCTGCAGCCCAGAACAGCCATTGCATTTTGTGGTCACGATAAGAGTTCAAGATTGAATTTTGCAGAAGATGGAGGAAAAGCTTTTTCCGTGAAGGGATTGTAGGCATGTAACAAGCTTTCACCAAAGATTAGACTGAGTCTAAGACTTACAATGTTCAGGGAATATTGCAATAGTCACCTCTTCTGTGGGAGAAGTGTGTATTTTCCTTAGGGAGGAAGGATTCCTCTGATTCCACTTGGATTCTAATCTCCATTGATAAGTTAGCGGAAGAAGACAGAGGAGACCTAGACTCCCATTAGAAGGCCTGCAGTGTACTTAGAGGTGCCAAATTCCTCTGTTCCCGGGGGGATGGGGGGGTGCTCAACTCCTACTCTGCCCAAGGCCCAGCCCCCACTCCATCCCTTCCCCCAAGTCCCCATCTCTTCCTGCCCACCCCCCCAGCACCTCCTGCACACCGTTAAATAGCTGATCCTCAGTGGGCGGGGGGGGGGGGCACTGGAGGGGAAGGGGAGGCGCTGATCCGTTGGGCTGCCGGTGGGTACTGAGCACCCACTATTTTTTTCCCATGGGTGCTCCAGGTCTGGAGCACCCCCAGAGTGAGCACTTGTGAGTGTACTAGATATATGTAAGAGTGCCAAGTTCTTATGTTGATGAGTACTTAAGCAATGCATATAATAATAGATTTCTTTATAGTTATTATTTATTATTTATATTGTGGTAGTACCTAGAAACTGATACCCCATTGTGCTAGGTGCTGTACAAACATAGTTTGGGCTTCTGAGTTTAGTCGATAAAACACCTCTTATCCAAAAACGAAAGAATGAAATTGGTGTTTGTACAAAAAACACCAGGAAAACGTCAGAAATGCTTACTCAATTTGTGTTGACATTATTCCTTTCCCAGTGCACTTTGTTTATCTAGGTGATGTCCCTACCCCCTGGCTTGTACCTAAGGGTTTGTCTGCTTGGAGCAGTAATGGGGATGTGATTCCTAAAGCACACTAACATTTTACACTTTAGTTGGTCTGTGTAGACCCCGCTGGTGTGCACTAAAAGTTCTCTATTGCACTTTAAAGTAGTGCTGTTTGAAACAGTATTACATTAAAGCCCACTAGGGAACAAACACATTCAATACTAAACCAAGGGTTCAGTAATGGATACAAAGCTTAAAATAACAAGTAAGCCATTTTTTTGCATAATACAAATTAAAATAGATCCTATTTAGACAAGAATTTTGTGAAGTACGTGAAAAAATCTTCCCATTATTGTGTCAAAGAAACCCAGAAATCCCTCCTGATTTATGGATATTTAATAGAACTCAAAATTACTAAAAATAAACTCTAAACAATAAAATTAATAAACTCCCCAAGCCATAAGCCCTACTTACAGTAAAAGAAAACAATACCTAGCTCTAATAGAGCCCTTTTTATAAGCAGATCTCAACAGTGCTTTACAAAGGGGTCAGTATCACCATCCCCACATTACAGATGGGAAAACTGAGGCACAGGGTGAGGGTAGGGACTTGCCTGAGGTCACCCAGTAGGACTAGTAGCAGAGCTAGAACTAACACTCAGAACTCCTGAGGCCCAGGCCAGTGCTCTATCCACTAGGACACACCACCTCCTAAATAACTTGCCTTCCTCCAAAGAGCTGAATTGTGTATCTATGATATGAAATTTAGTGCTAGTGAAATGTATCAGATTGACTGCCTGGCGTGCACACTCTAACAGGGAGCAAGAAAGATTATGGTGTTTGCGGTTACTGAGAGTTGGAATAGGTGTCTGTTTAGATCTAAATGTATTTAACTTGACTGAGAATTTCCTGATGAAAAAAGAAAACAAGAGATGGGGTGGGGGGGTGCGAACAGAAAGATACTGTCATTTTTTCTTAAGGAGTCCTTTTTTTTTGCCTTCTTTAGACCCATTAGAAATTACTTCAAGCACAATTCAATAACCCACATCAGTACTGGAGAAGTTAAGATAGCAAATGACATTAAGGCAAAAAATGTCTTTAAAAGAAAATAGAAAAACCAGAAATGTTGGGTTTTCATCCAATTCCTGAATAATTCAAGAGCTGTAATATTTTTAATGTTACAGTACTAACTTAAATGGAGATTTTCTTTCTCCTAAACGACAGCTATAGTTTAGTACAAGGCATATACAGTAAAAAGGTGAAGAGTAGGTGTTATATCCGATATTGTGTAATAGAATTCTTATAGCAGCAATTGTGTAATTGTCAGAAGATAAAATTCAGACTTTTTGGTTCCTGTTCTTCCCATATTGTTTTGCAGATATGATTTTTAATGTTATAACAGTTTGTTCAACAACATTGTTTAATCTGTCCCTCCAAAAACAACTGCATGCTAGATAGGTGCAAAGAAGTTAGAGAAAGCAAGAACACGATCCAATGGCTGGAAACTGAAGCTAGACAAATTCAGTCTGGAAATGAAGGTGTAAAATTTGAACTGTGAGAGTAATTACCCATTGGCACAATTTACCCAGGATCATAGTGGATTGTCCATTAGTGGCAATATTTAAATCAAGAGTGGGTGTTTTTCTAACAGATCTGCTCTAGGAATTATTTTGGGGAAGTTGTCTGTCCTGTGTTCTACAGGATGTCAGATTAGATGATCACAACAGTCCCTTCTGGCCTTGGAATCTATGAATGAATCTATGAACTCTAGGATAAGATTCTGTGCTGTGTCCTTAAGGTATGTCTACACTGCAACCGGAAGCACGCCTCCCAGAGGGTCGGGAGGGTCCGAGCTCAGGTGGCTAACCTGAGCCTTTGCCAGTGCTGCAGCATCCACCCTGCTATTTTCAATGTGCTAACCTGAGCTAAACTAGCATGAGTCTGTCCACCTAGTCGGGGAGACACATTCCCAGCTGCAATGTAGGCATGCCCTAAGAGGTCCAGCACAGAACTCACAACTTAGGGGTGTCAAGTATCAGAGGGGTAGCAGTGTTAGTAACTCAGGGGTGGGGGCTAAAATGGCTGGAGCACCTCCTAGTGCAGGGATCGGCAACCTTCGGCAGGCAGACCATCAGGGTAATCCGCTGGTGGGCCACGAGACATTTTGTTTACATTGACCGTCCGCAGGCACCGTCCCCCGCAGCTCCCAGTGGCTGTGGTTCGCTGTTCACGGCCAATGGAAGCTGCAGAAAGCAATCAAAATTTCATTCTGATTTTGATTTTTTTTAAATGCTATATAAAGTAAAGAAAAGAAGAAGAAGAAAACCAAAAAAGAAAATCCTGAAATGAAAAGTTATTTCAGAATGGAAAATTAAAATGTTCAGTTCTGAAAAGGTGAAAATGGAATGCTCCTTTTCGATTTGTTTGTTTTTTCCTAAACAAAATTTTGTTGAAATGCACATTTTTAGCTTTTGACAAACTGGCATTTTTCCAACGGAAAAAATGGTCCACCTGAAAATTTCCAAACAATGCTAGTAAAAACTTCAATAACATTTAGAGTTTGGAGGAGATCACACTGCAGCTGTAATGAATCTTTGCAGTAAAAATAACAAGGAGTCCGGTGGCACCTTAAAGATGATCAGATTTATTTGAGCATAAGCTTTCGTGGGTAAAAACCCCACTTCTTCAGATGCATGGAGTGAAAATTACAGATGCAGACATAAATATACTGACACACGAAGAGAAGGAAGTTACCTCAGTTTTTTACTCACGAAAGCTTATGCTCAAATAAATCTGTTCGTCTTTAAGGTGCCACCAGACTCCTTGTTGTTTTTGTGGATACAGACTAACATGATTCTTGACACCTTTGTTTGCAGTGTTATTGTTGCCATGATGGTCCCAGGAAATTAGAGAGACAAGATGGTGATATTAGAGAGGTAATATCTGTCATCTCTCACAATATGTGTTAACTACTTATGCTAAAAAATCTGTTCTACCTTGCATTTACCTGTGAAACTCTAAGTACCTTTCACAGACTCAAAGAAGAGCACTGTGTAGCTTGAAAGCTTGTCTCTTTCACCAACAGCAGCTGGACCAATACAAGATATTACCTCACCCACCTTAGGGTGACCAGATAGCAAGTGTGAAAAATCAGGACAGGGGTGGGAGGTTATAGGAGCCCATATAAAAAAAGCCCCAAATATTGGGACTGTCCCTATAAAATTGGGACATCTGGTCACCCTAACCCACCTCGACAGTAATATTAACAGTTTCCTGGGATGAGTATAGGGAAGAACTGAGAAATGGAAGTTCAGAGTTTAAATATTTGTAATATAAAATAGATATTATTGAGACTGGTTTTATAATATCAAGTATTGACAAGATTTCATCTACATAACATTAATTGCAGTGCCAAAGCTGGTTTTATGATGTGTTGTTGTTTAGACATCACCATAGTTGTTGTGAACAGAGCTTTAAGAAAACTGAAAACAATGTCGGCCCTAATGATTTTTAAACTTATCTTAGACCTAGTACAGTGAATGATGACATTAAACAGCAGTGGTTGGAGCACAGGGGGAAGAGATAGAGGAGGGGCCAAATTGTGAACCCAAGAGATTTATTTCCCCATACTAAGTATTCTAGATACCACCCAAGGCAGCCACTCTGCAAGATAAAAGTAGCCTTTTAAAAACATATCAGATTATAGGTTCTAGTGTTCAGCTGGCCTGATGCTTGTCTCAGTTATGCCGCAGTAAATGAGGACTAACCCTACTGAAGCCAATGGAGTTACAGTGGTGTGAAACCCAGGGAGAATCAGGCCTAATAATGACCAAGGTAACGTTACGTGTTAGGGTTAATCAGTGATATGTGGAATGTAAATCTATTCCATAACTCCATGATACAGGAACATTAATTAATCATGTGATTAGAATGCTTTGTTCTATTTATGGGGCTGGCTGCAAGAAGCTGCCAAGGATCTTTCTAGGTTTAATAATTGCACATGTAGTTTGGGGAAGGAAAAATGAATTAAATTATTAAACTGGAGATTTTTCATGACCACGGTGAAGCTGGGCTGCAGACAGAAATTGCAGTGTCAATGTTACATTCATTAGCATCTGGATGTCCTTTTCACGAGAAGTTGGCTGTATCCTTTATTTTAAGAAGAGCCCAGAAATGCATATGAGTCGTGCAATGTTTGTATCTCTCACATGTCCACAATAGAATGCCTCAATACCGCAGTTCTTACTCAAGCAAAAATCCCATTGACTTCAATGAAGTCAGCAATGATCCCGATGTTTTCTTGTGAAAACCTAGCGGGAACAGACCCCCTGTTTGCCACTGTTGGTCATAAGGAGCCTTCCAATGTGTTGATACCGATGAAGCTAAGGATTGTGCCTACTGCCGTGATTTGGAGAGTGAGTGGATGGTTATAAAGGCCACAGATATGCTGGGAGCACTGGAGCATGTTGCATGACAGCAGCTCGACATACACTATTGTGTGAGTGTGCTGGAACTTTTGGAAAGGCAGGATTTAGAATGTATTCAGTCGCAATAGGTAGCGTGCAATAGTCATCAACAAAATGAGGTCATTTACTAGCTGGCAAAAATGTTGTTACTTTTTTTTCTTTTTGAACAGTACCTTTAATGCATTCTAAACTTTGCAACCTAATTGGCTCCTGTACTAGCATGCATACCTGAAGGGAATGACTATTGATGTCTGGTCAGTCTTTGACCGTCAGAGATAAAATACTCTTTGTCAATATCTGTAATTGTACAATGAGCATAAACAGTATATATGCAGTGTATGTCTCTCTCACACAGACACACACAAGTAGCAGCACCCCACAAGATGTGCCATCAGACCTAGACAACCGCTATACAACCTTATCGCTGCCACAGTGGGGATGCCAGCCTTCCAGAACACCCTTCCCCAAATTCCTTTTTCTCATCTTCACCCCAACAGACCAGACTTCCTTCTCCTGTTGTCCATGATCCACAGTCCTCTGAAATTCAGCACTCGGGCTGGGGGAAGAGAGTGCTGGAGGGCTGACATCCCGGCTGGGAAGCAGAGTTCAGGCTGTAATACGTTCTCTGTGTATCGGCTGTTTTGGTAGTGAGGAGAGTGTCTCTGGGTGGGAGAAAGGAGGGCATTCTCTGTCTATCACTCCCTCCTGAGGATTGCAACCACATGATCCAACTGCCCAGGCCTAGAATCAGGGCTGACCCCTCACTCTCTGCCTGTAGCTTAAACTTACCCCTTCCCAGAACGCCAGCCATGTGGTCCTCTGAGCTCACGGTTTACTTCTTGTAGGGGCACACGGTAGGTGTACTACACGAAACGCACAGATCCTTTTCATAAGCTTCTAAAGTCATTGATCTTAATCACATAAAAATACCTGGATCCAAACAAAAATAATAAAACCTACATGCATTTCCCCGTCTCAGTTTGCTCCCTACTTCAGGGCATTCTCTGCTGAGGAGAATCAGAGTAATCTGGGTCATCCACGTACCTTCTGCTGCAATGCATGGCTTGTTTTCCAGAAAATGGAACTTTCTCACCTCAGCTTGTCTTCTCTGGTCTTGGCTGGTCTGCCCCAAAACTTCCCTCAGTCTTCCCTCTGTGCATCCTTTTCAAAGGTGTCTTTGTTCTGCTCCTGGTAACTTTCTACTCTGCAACCCCACCAGCCCATGGCTGTGGAAAGAATGGGCTTCCCCACTCAGGCAACCTCTTTAGCATGCCTGTTGTCTAAATCCTAATGACCCACCTTTGTCCCTGGTCTGGCAGAGGAGTGACACAGCCCTGCCAGCCCCAGGTGATTCCTACATTTACAAAGAGGCATTCAGTGATATAACAATTTTCATAATAACAACTTCATAATATCAACAAGAATGCTTAAATTGTACAGACGGAACTCTGAAATTGTCACTATATGTTATATACAGAGCAACCTTAACTGACACAGGACACAGTACTTTTGGGTGTTGATTTTCCAGGTTTTTGTAGACAGGATCTTCAGCATAGCCAGGAATCTTTTCATGAAGAACAGGATCTCTGTCAAACAGCCCAGCTGTTCCATATACCATGTGCTGTGTAATGACGTGAGGTGACTCGATGTTTTTAAAATTAACCTAGCTCTCTATTAAGAGAATTATTTAAAAAGATGCTGCAACTGCAGCTAGCGTTCCACTCATGTGCAAACAGATTGACTTCTTTGGTGCCTTCTCCAAACTCTTATCTCCTGCAACCTCTGCTCCTCCCTGCTGGTTACATGCAGGTTGCTACATCTTGCTCTTTGTTAAGTTACTTGCTTCCAGACCAACCAGAGAGTTTCATGGAGATTCAGTCTTTGATATGCCATCAACTACTTTGAAAAAGATTCGGGTCATTGTGAAACTATTCTTCTGGCAGATCCGTTTCGATGGGGTTCTGGTCTTTGACAAATCCACAGCTACTCCATTGAAGATCTTCTCCAATGCAACACAAACACTAGCAAAATGTACTCCTCTTGCCTCTAATTTTGAATGCAGGGAACATTACTGAGAACATATGTCAAAAGGCAGCTTTGTAATCCACTCCTAAACCATTTAAAAAGGCTTCCACGTACAGTGCCAGAGAATGACAGACAACTTTTCCTCTGTCTGCGGCATGTAAAATTTAAACGTGCCAAAGAATATTACTACTCTCCCCCCCTCTTTCGTTTACTAAGAAAATAATTCCTTGACTCCAGAGAGCCCACTAAATTCTCACATTGTACAATTTTTGATTTTTCTCCCATTTGTATGGTTTAAACTAGAGGGACCTGAAAAATCATGAGGCTCAGAATGCGAACATTTTTGGAGGTCAAAATTTAATTGATTAGTACTCAGAAAGTAATTAACCAATTTCCTTGAAACTCAAGAGTAAACTCAAGCATTACTCTGGGATTATATGCTGGAAATTTGGAGAAGATAGAATGTGTGTTTTGTACAAAACAGAAAGGCTGAACTTCTGCATTTTGTTCTGCATTAAAAGCAACTTTAACTATTGCATTGCAACAGTGCCACCATACTATGTAATACACCATGCACACCAGCTATGCTGCAGATAGATAATAAATAATAGCAGGAGTTTAGGTTGCACAGAAGGGTCTTGATTTTTTTCTTTCTGTTCACATTAGACAAAACTCCTACTGTTAATGATAAAGACAAAGCTGACTAATCTGAAGAGGGGGACTTAAGGATATGGCTGACTCAGATCATCAGCTAATATGTATTTGTTTATCTTGGAGCTGGTTGAAATACCAGTAATAATAATGGGAATGGTTTTGATTTTTTTCCCCTCGTTTTTCAAAATGTTGAAATTCTATGAAATTTCACAAGCAGTGAGAATTTTCAACCAGCTCTGTAGCTGACCATTAATAATAATTAGGAGAATAATAATATTAAAATGTTTACAGACATGTTTGTCAAAGTTT
This sequence comes from Caretta caretta, assembly GCF_965140235.1. Lineage (NCBI taxonomy): Eukaryota > Metazoa > Chordata > Testudines > Cheloniidae > Caretta > Caretta caretta. The sequence continues at coordinate 342,640,750 of NC_134206.1, read as the reverse complement.
TTCATATTTCCCCCCATTGGAAATAGAATTTTCAAGGGGAAAGAAAACCTTGTGAAACAATCCACGTTCAGAAAATGTCAGCCAACTCTGGTATAGATCATTGATTTCAATTGGGTTTTGTCACCATCTGAGGAGCTGACTCATTATCTGATATATTATATGTTTCCTTTATTTGAAAACGTATCAGTGCCCATTTTAGAACATGCTAGACAGTCCCCACTTCTGGAAATAGATAGGAAATACTACCATTAAACATTACATTAAAAAACATTGCCAGCCATTAAAACTGATGTCAGCAACATATCTAAGGAAAACTTTGATTTGGGAATTTATTTGTGATTAAACTAAAAAAAGATGAATCAATTATCTTTCATATGAAACTTCTTTGTGTTTCTTTTAGGAACCATAATCTCCAATGTGTTTGTTTGTTCTTGATGTTACAAATAATGTTCAGATCGCTTTGATTTAACCATCTCAGCACTTTGAAAAGTATAATGTATTAGTAATGCATCATAGTGTCTGAGACATCAACATTACGACATTGCAGTACATTATTAAGAAGGAGTTAAAGTAGGTCAACACAGAACACTGAGCTAAATAGACTAATAATGTATTCTACTGGTAGACATTCATCTACCAAGGACTCATGCTTTATGTGTTGGCACCAACGCAAGATAAGAATTTTGATTTGTGGCATTCCGAGATCACATTTGTACTGAAAAAGGAAAACAGCATCTTCAGTTTCTTAACATTTTAGCCTCATTTTTATTAAAGGGACAGAGTCAAGTCTGTCTTAGCTCAAAAGGTTAAGGTACAACTCTCCCTCCCTCATATATATATATAGGATAATATGTACATGTATAGTAAGTATATGTATGTATATATAACTAGAGTTTAAATCAGTCCCACAATTAAACATTCCCCTCCAGTGTTACAACCCAGACATTGCAGCTTTGTACTAATGCATGAGACCTTGAATGTGAAACTGACTAGAAACTAAAATGAAACTGACCAGTCTATTTCTATTGGCCAGAGTGATATGCAAAAAGCAAGGTAACAGCATAAAGAGTCAAAATGGAGTCAGATTTTTAAAATGAATGCTGTTTTGATAATCAACGGTTGGATTTGTAAAATAGGTAGGAAAATTTGGTTTTTAAAAGTGTATAAAATTATACCTGGCAGCATCCCCTTTTAAGTGAGGTTCTACTCTGAAAAGTGACTTTGTGAAAATAACTATCGGCCCCAGTTGTATGCAATGTTGTTGTAGACCCATCGGTCCCAGGATATTAGAGAGATAAGGTGGGTAAGGTATTATCTTTGGACCCTCTTCTGTTGGTGAGAGAGACAAGCTTTCAAGCTTAGACAGAGCTCTTCTTCAGGTGTGGGAAATGTACTCACAGTGTCACAGCTAAATACAGGGTGGAAAAGATTGTTTAGCATAAGCAGTTAACACATATTTAAAGGGATCATTCAAGATGAAGCACCTGACTTAATACACTCAAACAGCCTTCACCAAACAAAGACACTCCACCAGAGAAGTAGATTGCATCATGGAACAGGTCATCCAAATAGCCCAAGAGAATCTGCTTCAATACAGAAATAAACCCTCCTTCAACCGCATGCCACTAATTGTCACCTGTGAGCCCACACTGGAACCCATACAGGGTATCATCAAACAGCTACAATCCACGCTCGATGGGGACCCAGTTGTGAAAGAAATCTTTCCTGAACCCTCTCTTCTGGCCTTCAAACAACCCCCCAACCTCTCCAAGGTCATCATAAGAAGCAAACTCCGCACAGACCAGGACACAATAACTCAAAGCAGCACCAGATCCTGCCAGAACAACAGACGCAAAACCTACAGACATACCTCCACTGCTACAATGATCAACACCCCCCACAACACACCTTTCAAGATCCATGGGTCCTCCACATGCCTATTCCAACATGTGGTGTACCTCATCCAGTGCACTAAATGCCCCAATAACAACTATGTGGGTGAACGAGACAATCACTACTCTCTTGAATGAACTCATCCAGGAAAATAACAAAAGACAAAACCACCATATCACCTGTGGGCGAACACTTTTGACAAAGCGATCACTGTATACCTGACCTCTCAGTCCCCATCCTCAAAGGAAACCTGCAGAACACTTTCAAAAGATGAACCTGGGAGCTTAAAATCATAAGTTTGCTAGACACTAAAAATCATGGACTGAACAGAGACACTGGATTTATGGCTCATTACAACAATCTATAACCCACCCAGCAACACCTCTACTTTCTTTCCCCCCTCTGAGTTCACCTTGAACGATCCCTTGAATATGTGTTAACTATTTATGTTAAACAACCTGCTCCATTTTTAATTTATCTGTGACACTCTGAGTACATTTCCCAGACCTGAAGAAGAGCTCTGTGTAAACTCCAAAGCTTGTTTCTCTCACCAGCAGTTGGTCCAATAAAAGATATTACCTCACCCACCTCATCTCTCTATTCGCTCCAGTGTCACCCGATAAAATCTGATCAGTTTACAAGTGAAAACTGGGTTATGCTGAAATCAGGCTCAGTTTTTGTTAGTTTGTTTTTATATTTTTTTAAATCATTCATCAACAACAAGGAAGACGTTGTCACTGAAAATTAGTTAACATTTCTTGTCATGATGCCCAAACCAGGGCTGGCTCTTCAGGGATAGCAGGAGTACAAAGATGTAAAAAAAAAAAAAGTGATTAAAATAAGTTATCAAATATGACTCATAATACACAAAGGGAGCAGGTCTATTGGCAAAAATGACGCTGTCTTTGTGGAATCACTTTTCACAGCAGAACCCCTACTTTAAGTATTCTGTTTCACTCTTTCTGGAGCATATTGTGAAATCTTAACCCTAAACTCAATGCACTTTTTGTAGAACATCAGCTTGCATAAGCATTTAGTAATTCATCTGTGTTGCTCAAAGGTGACTTACAACTACAAACAGATTGACTGTGTCTTTTCATCTTTTGCTTTTTTAAGAGAGATGAAGAAAGAACAAGAGGCTTTGGTTTTAAAATAAAAAGTATGCTTTGCCTCTTTATTTACTTTAGAAATTAATTTCTTGTCTATCCCAAAAGACATGATTGTCACAGGAGAACACGGGAAAAGATGATAGGACAAGCGTCAAGACACAGAATGCTAAGCAAATGAAATGCCAGGCATTATTAATTTTGTTGGCTATTTTACTCCAATGCCAAACAAACACTTGGGAGGAAGAAGGACATTTTTACAGATATAGCATCTTTGTCCTTTCAATTAATGCATGAGAGCTCACAACGAACCCCCTAAAAGCCTTCAATCTGTTAGCAAACCAAACTTGATATTCCTTATTTCTTAAGGTTGAAAAAATACAAGCAAAAAAATCTTTCAAAAACACCCCAAAGAAACAATCAAACCAAAGAACCCTCAAGGCCTTCTTTATACATAATAAAAAAGCAATAAAGCGCAAAACCCACATTTTAAAAATTCCATTCAAGGTCATTTTAATTATGTTTGCAACACCATAGAAAATCTGCCTTGAAATCCAGGTTGCCTGTAAGTATTATTTTACAAGATATTTCTATTATTTTACTATATAGGTAAACGACGAAAACTACCTGAGCACATTTATTTTCCATATAGGAAACCATGTCTCCTTTTGGCTATGTCCTGACAGCACATTATTCTAAAATAGTTTGCAGAATATGGGAGATTGCTTATCTTGCGATACTTAATAGAACAAACTGAAGCTATAAACCTAGTTTTGTAACAAGAAAAAACAGATCTTCTGCCATCATGTGGAATGTAGCAGTATCTCCTCCTCTTTGAAATGATCTACTCGTGTTTTAATACTATGATAATGGCTGGATCATTAGCTATTGTGTATCTCATTTAAACAATAAAAGAGCATGGCAGAATCTAAGCACTGGGGTATATTATACCATCTGTTTTTAAATAAAAGTAACCAAGCGTTTCGATGGGGAGTTCTGCTTAAAAAGCGATGGCATAATACTCCCTTTTCCTTGTACTGTTTGCACCAGGAAGCCTACCATACTCAGAGGTCTGGATTCTCCTTCCAAGCTGCTTTAAATAATACACAGCTCACTGAATTCAATGGAGTTACTCCAGTGTGAAAAGAAAATTGGTTTAAACTGCCTTCTCATGTCACCCATGAGATCTTGAAAAACAAAACAAAACCAGGCCTGATTCTTATCTCACAGCACCTGCACCAATACACTAGTTTGACTCTATTGAGCAGAGTGAACCCCATCCTGCCCAGAGAATTGCTGGGCAAAATTCCATAGCCCTAACATAAGCTAAACACCTTATTTATTTCTACAAGAATTGTGCCTGAGTAAAGGCTGAAAAATGCAGTTTCCTAGAGGATCTGGACACCCAGTTTCCATTATAATTAATTAAAGTTGGGGCTCGAAATTCACAAGATGGGCATTCTCAGTCAAGGAACACAGAATTTGGTCTGCAGGAATCAGTGATGTAGGATACATAAATTGAGTTGGTCATCTAGGCAATTTCTCCCCTTCTCTTAATACAGGATCGACCTCTACTTTCCACTCCCTAACACGAGGCCCAGGATAAGTTTTCAGTGTCCCAAGCAATGGCACAGTGTGATAATTTTACCATTGGGACATTTTGCCCCTGATGTTTAATAAAAATTACCCTTTGCTTGATTCCATCCCATTGTTCCATGCTTTACTGTCCCCCCTCTGTACAGGTACCACCATGAACGATTTTTCTACCTCCTTGGTGTTTACACTTGACCTTCCCAACTCTCTTTGTTTACACCCCGAATGACTTTCTGAGCTGACTTGGAAGGACCATATTCTCTCAAGGTGAAGGCTAGACATTAGCTGTTGTGGAAATACATATCGCCCAGATTCTCTGGTATGTTGGAGCCACTACCCACCACACTGTTGACCAAAGCTGCCCTAAAATGGGTGTATCCAGCCACAAAAAGGTGGATTTGTGCAGCATAAAGAGATCTTTCAGGGGTATATAGATGTCAGGGCAGCTTCTATATTGCCCTGCCTCACAATTTCTGGTGCAGAGCATGTGGCTAGGGAAAGGGAGATTTGCCAAGGCTTCTTCGTACCCAGTTGGTTTGAGGGGGCAGCTGGTAGCTGGTGTAATTTAGAGCAACCCCTCAGGTTGCTCCAATTTGGGCAAGGAACCAGCATGTCACCTGGAGAATCACAGGACTTGGGGAGCACAAAGGTATCTTAAAATCACTTTTATCTTCTATGCACCTTAGCAGGGCAGAGCTCTCCTCTATTGCAGCCTAGGATTTGAGCCAAATTTTCTAGGACAATGGGGAAATTACATTTCTTCAGAGCTACCGGACTCCATTCCTGAGTTCTAACCCCAAAGCTCACCGTGGCTTTGAGTCAATCACATATCTGCTCTGCTGTTAGTTTTCCCATCTGTAAAATGGGGATATTACTTAGCCCATAGGGTTGTTATGAGGGCTAACTCATTTGTTCCTGTCTGTACAATACTTTGTCATTGTTGTAAGCATTAATAGGCCCAAATGTGAGCTCTTTACTCAAACAAAACTTCCGTTGACTTAAATGCTATGGAGATGCAAATATTAAAACATGAAAAATTATTTTGAGTTCTTATTTACATAGAGAAATATTGTACCTAAGTTTTTTTTTTTCTTCACAGAATCTCGTGAATGCTTCTCTATTTTCATGTGTACACTTATTTACTTCAAACTGTTTATAAGGGATAACTCAACTGACTAAGAAAGAAAGAAAGAAAAAATAAACAACCTCTGCCCGTGTCTAAATAGAGCAGTATGATACACTGGCTTTTTACATATACAAACAATACAATGAATGTGTAGACTTCCTATAACAAGTTCAAGTGGAAAGGCAATGCAAGAGCAAATAAATCAGAACTAAAATTCTTTCTGCAATCTCTCTTTAGACATTCGCCTGACAAATGAGATTCCTTATGGCTGCTGCCAATGTTAATCTAAAGTTTTAAAATCAATAAACAGGCTGTAAAATTGCATCTGTAATCAGGATAAGGAACACAAACATTTACAGAGTAACATGCAAACATAACAAAATGCTACAGCCCACTGAAATTGAATGAGGCACTCCGTTCTGATGCCATTATTTTTAAATGCATGTTTAATTTATCTCTGTGGAGATAAAAGTGCAGACAGAGCCACGCGAAATTGGTAATGCCAAATGCCTGCAGATATCTCCAGATTAACCCACCTATCCACGACCCATCTGTAGTCAATTATAAATTAAAACTCAGCGAAGGAATTCAGGCTGCCCCTCACCCCTTGTATTGTGTGGCATTGTTGAAATGCACAGAGATAAAGCTGAGCATTGTGATAAACTGGGTATTATTAAGACAAGCTGCAGAACCAGCCTCAGAATGTTCCCAGGCGTGTGCATTGTAAAAGGCCTTCTATCTGTTGTAGCAAGTTGCTGGGAATGGAATGTTTTGGAAAGAGCTCTTACAGGTGTTTCGGGAACACGGTGTTATATAACCTAGAGCTGCTGCTGTGTAATCCGGCCAGTTTGCACACATACTGTGTACTGTATGACTGATCTTTCCAGAGCTTGGGGGAATATTCCATAGCAGCCTGTGTAAGGAAAGCAATGCTTCGCAGGGAAGGACGCTAAGCAAGAGAGAACGAGAGAGAGAGAGAGAGAGAGAAAAACCCCAAACAGTCAGGGATGAGAGAGAGTGAGTGGGAGTAACCAGTTGAGTGAGCTGGTTTCTGAAAGAGAACAACAGTTAAATAAAAGGAAGAGCTACACCTTCGGCAAGATGAGCTGCCGGGTGGAACATGAAATAATGTTATTGTTAAAGGCACAGGGGCTCCTTTCCATGCTGAATTTCAAATGCAGTAACTGCAAGCTCTGGGTTTTATTAGCAAATCTTTTAGCTAAAAATGGTATGGGTTGTAGCAAAGTCAACTTTGTGACAGTTCATAAAGAGAAACGATGGCTCTGTATATCGCAGTGTTGTCAGCTCTTCGCGATTCTATGATGGGTCTCACAATATCTGGTGCTTTTCTGAAATTCACAGCTCCTGGAGGCATGTGATTAGGGGAGAATCTCCTCTTTCATTTAAAAATAAATAAATGTGTAAACCTCACAGTAGTGCAGGATACTCCGCTGCTTAGGGCACTCACCTAAGACTAGGGAGACCTGGATTCAAGTTCTGACTCCAGCCACAGAGTTCCTGTTTGGCCTTTGGCAAGTCAGCCTGTCAATGCCTCAGTCCCCTCCTCTGTGAAATAGGGATAGCAAACCATCCCTTCCTCCCAGGAGTGTTCTGAGGGTAAATATATTAAAGAGTGTGAAGCGCACAGTTACTGTGGTAATGGGAGCCAGATAAGACCTTAGATGGGATGGGTGAAGCTGGAAAATGAGACATGAGTGCTTGCAATATACTCAGAAATCAAATATACCCATTTGACCTAAAAATAATAAGACTTTTTTAAATCTCTTGAAGTTTTGGAACATAACTTCTGATTTTTGAACACTTGGGGTGGACAATACTGCTATCAAGAAGTCTGTGCCTTGAACCAACAACAAATCAGATGATTTGATTACCTCCAGAAACCCTCCAGCGCCACCCTCGAAACCAGCTGATTAAAACATAAGACCTTACCCTGGAATTGGAGCAGCGTACATAGATCCTTGTGCCCACAAGAAGTGCCATTGACATCAGGGGTTTGCCTGCATGTAACAGCTTGCATGAGTGGGGGCTAAACATTCACCTTGTTTATGCTGTATAAAGAACACAGCAGGATAGTGACTAACACAATAAGGAATATGTAAAGCATCTTCCATCCAGTCTGCTTCCCATAATGCTCTGACCACAAAGTTAAACAATAAATGGGAGGTGAAGGAAGATTGAGGGAGAAAAGGAGGTTCTTGAGGGGAGGAGGGGAGGTGTTAGGAAGGGAAGAGGGGAGGTAGAGATAAGAGAGAAAAGATCTGTTCAGAGCTAGTGAAATATATGGAGAGCTGCTGAGGCAGAAGATTAAAGAAAGGGTGATTTAGGTGGCAATATCTGTAAAGGCAAAGTTCTCATACAAACGGTGGCTAGGTACTGTGACTAGACAGAGAAGAGGCTAATGCTACATGAATAGAAGGAGTTGGGAAGAGAGTGGAGACCATGATCTTTGAATGTCTGAATATACATGGAAAAGGCAAGAGCAAATCCATGGAGAGGTTAAAAAACAAGGCAGGGGAGTAGTTTTGAAATGAATGGGGAATCAGTGGGGTTGACTGAGGATGGCTGATGTGACCAAACAAACCTTTTCACAGTAGAATGCAAACATATTGGCTCCGTATTTTTGGAAGACAGAGACCGAAAGAGCCCAAAGCGGCTATTATTTGTTCTTCCCTGTCATCTCTATCCTTCTTCAATCCCTGAGGATCTTTCCAGTCTTCTTCTCTTTACACCCCTGTCCTCAGGCTTCATGTCACACTCACTATTTCCCTGGTTGAGGGGACATTTCTCAGAGCCAGTGACACACACTCCTTAGCTGGCTGAGAAAGGCTGATGAGGAAAGAGATGAGGAAATCCCTATAACCGGGGGCTAAGTGCCATATCCAAATGGGCCAAACCCCAATTCTGGTGAGATAGCAGACTCCTTTCCTTACCATTGTTGGAGGTTAATGTCCATGTTCCAAGAATGACAGCATTAGAACAAAGACATGGGCTCTCTCTCTGTTCCTACAGCTGTGAGAATAGTTGCTTGTTGCACAGAGGTCTGGGCTTCAATTGCACTGTGGGGAGAGAGTTGCTTTTGGACACCTCATTCGATGTAGATTGTAAGTCCTTTGGGGCAGAGGTTATGTCTTTTCATGTATTTCTACAGCACCTAGCACAATACACCTTGATCCTGACTGGGCCCTATAGGTGCTACTTTGAGTTATGCCCAGAAGCATGAGGATTTATACCACTTTTGGATATGTATCCTTCCTTATGTAATTATGGATGTACTTAATTACCACTTCTTATGTTTAATTCTTTAAACAAAAGACTGCTGAGCTCTTGGATTCAGTGCTATCAGGTGGCAGTGACTTCCACAGGTTAATCATCCATTATGGAAACATATCTTTCCTTTTATCCCTTTTACATTTGTTGCTCTGCGGTGCCATTGGATATGTCCTTATTTTTGTCATGTGAAATGAGTTAAATGAGCGCACCTGATTCATGATCTCTATACTATCCCTCATTGTTTACGTTCATCTCCTAATCTTTTGCTCTCTATATGGCCATCCCTCCATCCTGCTAATCATTTTCCTCATCCATCTCTGAATACCGGTTTTTGCTACATCTTCTTTGAGATGAAGTGACTGTAACTGAACACTATATTCCAACCATTCTCCTTTATCCACCGTATTTGGTTGGTTCTAATAGTTTAGAAAGATACACGTTTTCTTTACCAAAGCTGTGCTGGTTTGTAACTATCATATCATGTTCATCAAGGTTTCATAACCTTTAATTATTGTCCATCAAGACTCAGTGGTTTTGCTCACTCTCCTAAGTCGCTATTAATGTCAACCTTCACCTACAGTTACCACACTGGGGAGGTGCTAAGTACTGTATAAGGAAATAATTTGGGGTCCTGTGGCACTGTTCAAACCCTCCGTGAAGATGGCACTAATGGCACCATATAGATGGACGGTGGCTAGGAGCAGATGGTTAGAAACCTGCTTACAGTCCAAGTTCATTAGTAGGGTCCATTTTGGTCGATTTCCCAGTCATAGAATTTAAAAAAAATCATAAATTTCATAATTCCAGGTATTTAAATCTGAAATGTCACAGTGTTGTAATTGTAGGGGTCCTGACCCAAAAAGGAGTTGTGCCTTGTGCCTGTGGTCACAAGGTTATAATAGTCAGCCCTTACTTCTGCGCGGCTGTTCGTGGCAGCCTTGCCTTCAGAGCTGGGCAACTGGAGAGCGGCGGCTGCTGGCTGGGAGCCCAGCTCTGAAAGCTGAGTCTCTGCCAGCAGCAGCGCAGAAGTAAGGAGGGCATGGGATGGTATTGCCACCCTTACTTCTGTGCTGCTGCTGGCAGGGCGCTGCCTTCAGAGCTGGGCTCCTGGCCAACAGCTGCTGCTCTCTGGCCACCCAGCTCTGAAGGCAGCAGTGCAGAAGTAAGGGTGGCAATACCATGACCCGTCTAAAATAACCTTGCAACCCCGCCGCAACTCTCTTTTGGGTCAGGACCCCCAATCTGAGAAATGTTGGTCTTCTCCCTTGTGAAATCTGTATAGTATAGGGTAAAAGCACACAAAAGACCAGATTTCACAGGGGGAGACCAGATTTCACAGTCCGTGACGTGTGTTTCATGGCTGGAAATTTGGTAAGGCCTTATTCATTAGCATCACTTCATAGATCTGCACTGTCCTGAAAGTGGGCCAAACATTCTGTTGCCAAAGGGGTCATCTGCTCTGAAAAGAAAATATATGAATACATCTAACTGAAAAAAGCTAGCGCCATCTACCACGCCCCAAGTTATATCCACCCACTATGTGCTGACTGATAAAGAGAAAGTCAATAATAATAATAAATAACATACTTTAAAACAAATCAGATTGGTGTCTGACAGGTGCCTCCTACTCACACCTCAAATTAGCTCCTCACCAAAAGAATCAGATTGTATTTATTGTTTGCAATATGGTAGCACCTTTAGGACTTGTCGTTCTGATTACTGTGTAACACCGACAGACCCTGGTTGTCAGCATCGAACCAGGGACTTCTGGAACTTAGTGCATGAGCCTCTACCACATGAGCTAAAAGCCACCCGCCTCCTAGCTAAGGCTGTAGAGCAGACTCATTTTAACTCTCTCTAAGTGGTCTTGTTGCCACTAGATGGGACAGAACACCACCCCAGAAGGTATGAGGGTTACAACTGCACATGCCCTTGAATCTTGTCTACTCTTAACCCGCTATGGTGCTTCTGTGAAGATACTCCTCATGACAATAGGAGGTGCTCTCCCATCATATTAGGCTCTCCATCTCCCCGAGAGGCTGTAGCTAGGTTGACAGGAGAATTCTTGCCTTGACATAGCACTGTCTATACCAGAGGTTCAGTCGGTTTAACTGCGTCATTCAGGGATATGGATTTTTCACACCCCTGAGCGACATAGTTATATCTATCTAATTTCTGAGTGTAGACCGGGGCTCAGTAAGAGATAGCCTCTGCCCCAGGGAGCTTGCAATTTAAATAGACAAGAAAGACAAAGGATAAGAGGGATGGAATGTCTCATCTAAGGTAATTGAGAGAGCTGAGAATTAAATCCGGGTCTCTTGACCCTCAGTCCAGTACTCTATCCACTAGACTAGCACAGGTGGGCAACACATGACATTGCCATATACAGTGATGTATTGGTGAGTTTGTGGGTTCAGACAAGAGGCCAGCCTGCATACCACTTTATTTAGACAGTGCTGCTACCCGTCAGTGGCAGGCAAGAAAAGAAGAGCAGACTATCTGGAGTGTTAAGGCATAAAATGAAGGCACCAAAAAAAGGGCTGGTGATCTTTTCACTCCTGGGGTTTAATTTAAGAGAGTAGCCCATGTTTGGACTCTACTGAAGGGATTGTATTCGTTACAAAATGTTGCTAACAACACAATGGTGAAGGATGGAGTTCGCTGATACAATGCTGATCACAACTTTGTGGTCAACATATACCAGGACAAATTATTTTCACGGTTTAGCCCTCCATTCAACCCAGCACTTAAGCATGTGCTTAAGCTTTGAGCAGGGGGTTGGACTCGATGACCTCCTGAGGTCCCTTCCTACCCTGATATTCTATGATTCTAAGTTTCACCAACTTTTGGATTGAAGTGCTTGCTGAAATATGGTCTCTGTCACAACTGGCTGATGTCATGCTAAATACACTTTGTCCTGAGTCATGGTCAAAATTCTAACAGTTATTTGGATTCTTAATCTGTGTTCAAATGTAAAAAAATTATCATGAAGGCAGGTCTACAGAGTGTCCACAGCTCATGTCAAAGCTCATTCATGGCCTGTTGACTTAAATTAAATGACTCCTGGTTAAATATTTTTTCACACCCATTCTAAAGCAGTGTAGAAAGGGGACTGTGGTAGCATTACTGAAAATATTCCCAGTATAAATACAGCAATTTAAAAGAAACCCCCCGCCAAAGATTTCAAAGACTGTAACAGACAAAAGAGACACAAACATACAAATGATAGCTATGTTGTGTGATTGTCATGAGAAACAAAAGGAAAGAAATCAGGAGCACACAACCAAAAGAGAGGATATCTGGTATTAGAGATATAAGATGCAATGATTGGAAGCTGAAGCCTGCAAAGTTTCATACCAAAAACACAAGAAGAAGGATTAGGGCAGCAATTAGGGTATTAGGGTGGGAGTCAGGAGATGCGGTTTTCATTCCTTGCACTTATGCAAGCTTCCTGGGTGGCCTTGGACAAGTCATTTAGTTTCTCTGTGCCTCAGTTCCTCTCTGTAAAATGGGTGTTATGAGGATGAATACATTAAAAATTGTGAGGCACATGGATACTATGGTAATGGGGGCCATATAAATTCCTAAAATGGATGGAAATAAAATGCCAATTTCAAACAGTATGTGCGTGCGGAGGGGAGGGGTACTTAGCCATTGGACCATCTGTCCAAGATATGTGGTAAATGCTCTCTTACTTTAAATTAAGGTCGGTGTAACATTTTCAGATGTGCACAAGTGACCTGGGAGCACAATTTCCATTTTTCAGAAATGACTAGGAGTTAATGAGACTTAGAGTTATAAGTGCCTGTCTCTTTTGAAAATGGGACTTAATTTTCATAAAATATTTTATACTGAACCAGCTGAGCTTAATCCCTTATAGTACCTGGATACGTTCATTTCTTCCGGTAATAGAAACATTAAATGTTGCATTTAATGTTAAAACCTTATAAAAAAAAGAAAAGACAATATCAACAACAACAAAAAAAAGAATTGAGTGGAATTTACCCGCCCCTAAAATAGTGTTTAAACAACATTTCTGTCTTATTGCAAACCAATAACATCTGGATTTTTGTTACTTTTAATGCTGTCTACTCTTGATCAAGTCAAATTCTGGAAGATCATTTTGCAGATTACATGCTGTATTGTTTGTTCATGTGAAGCCAGTCACAAACTTTGCATTCCCACTTTTGACTGTTGGAATGAATCTAATTCTCCATCTACTTAAGAATTTATTTGGCACATGATAACACTACTGACAGACACTTTCAAAATCTCACAGCAGCTCTTATTAATATTGTGTAATCCCGTAGGAGAATTCTCTGTCAACCTAGGTTCTAACTGGCATTTTATCACCATTTAATGTAAGGCCTACAGAACAACGGATAGCCATTATAACATGCTACATCAGATTATATGTGATATACATCAGATAGCATGTATCTTGTTGTGCCCTATACTTCAATAGCTATGTGTATCTCCGCCCAGTGTATCCCATTTCCAGCATTTATGATCTTCCTTTAAATCACCCTGATCAAGGTTATGTGTTTGTGAAACATTACTTGCGGCTTCACCTTTCTGTTGCATCTCTGTATAAAAACCAGACTTTCATTGTTTTGATGAGACCTGTACTGGTAATTCCACCTCTAGTTTATTTTTCAATTTCTGAAACATAGTCTCAGGAGTGCCCACACCCAAACAACAGTAACTAAGATTTGGAAATAACCTGAGCATCTCTCATATATTCTCCAAATGTGTGTGGCAACGAGCGAAACTGAAGGTGCAGCCTGAAGATATTGGGTGAGACAATTTCCCAAGTGGTGAGCTAATAAATTTCGCAAGGTTTGCTAGTGCAGGCCAAGTGCTCAGTTTGGCATGCCAGAACATGATCAGTTTTCTCTTTCTCATCAGCCTTCACTGTGCTAAATTAGATGTTACAATTTTATTCAGCTAAAATAAAAAAAAAATAGAATAAATTCCTGAGACAGCATTTCAAAAACTGAAAAGTAAGTAGGAGGAAGATTCTAAAACACTCCATGTAATAATCTACCATGGATAAATTATATGCGTGTGGTGTAATCCAGACCTCAGAAGCCATGGTGATGAGCTACTGTTCCTTGGAAGAGTGAGAGCTTGTCTACACTATGGGGACCACAGGGGCATAGCTACTGCTGCAATAACCCTACATTGTAGATGCAGCCTACAGCAGCAGAAGGGTTTTTTCCATCAGGGTAGGAATTCCTTCTACCAGCTGCCAAAATCTGAAGAACCGGTTCCTTCAGTCACTCTGGGTCTTCGGCGGAACTTCAGCGGCACATCCTTCACTCGCTCCGTGTCTTCGGCGGCACTGAAGGACCCGCCACTGAAGTGCCGCTGAAGACCTGGAGCGAGTGAAGGACCCGCCGCCAAAGTGCCGCTGAAGACCCGGAGCGCCGCTGGTTGAGTAAAAATTAAAGAGGGATTCTCAGCCAGGGGAACCTCCCCAGCCAGGAGCGTAGGCGGGCCGGACAGGACGGTCCTGTGGGCCAGATGTGGCCTGGGGGCTAGAGTTTTCCCACCCCTTTAACAACCGGTTCTAAACCGGCTTCAAAATTTAACAACCGGTTTGCGCGAAACGGTGTGAACCGGCTCCAGCTCACCACTGCCTTCTCCCCTAGGTGGTGATAGCTAGGTCAACAGAAACTTCCATCGAACTAGGTGCATCTGCAAACGGGAGTTAGATCACCATAGCTAGATTGCTCGGGGGATGTGAATTTTTCACATGTCGAGCAACATAGCTACGTCAAGCTAAATTTTAAGAGTCGACCAGGCCTCAGACTTAACTTCACAGAGATGTAGGGAGAGCCCTACATCAATTAGCATTGGTAACAAACTAACAAAGACACATTACCTTCACCAGAAGCAGCAACAGCAACCAATGTATCAATTGTGACCATATTGGTTTCTGCAAAAAAATTCTGCTTGAAGTCATTAAATCAGTGGTCCTGGAGGTTCACAGAGTGTGTCTCAGATTTCCAAAGGTGTCCGCACCTCCATTCGAAATTTGTTAGGGGTCTGCAAATGAAAAAAGGTTGAAAACCATTGCTTTAAATCATGATCTGAGGACTTCCGTAACTCAGCCAGCCGTTATGTGTCTATTACAGGAGTGGGTAGGTGAAGTTTTGTGGCCTGCAATGTGCAGGGGGTCAGACTAGTTGATCATGATGGGCTCTTCTACCCTAAAACCTATGAGTCTAAATCAGGACAATTCATTTTCATTCCTGGTTCGATCACAGACTTACAAGCCCCTGAGCAGATCACTTATCTTCTCAGTCCCTCAGTTTGCCTATCTGTAATACTGATGTAGCAGTACCTCACCGCGGCATTGTCTTGGAGCATAGTTAATGTTTGAAAAGCATGTAGAGATTTTTTAATGAACCCCCCCCCGAAGATAATTTTAATTAAAATAAAAAATTGTAAGGAACTCAAATACTATGATATAACTACTTAGATGGATGGATGGATAAGTAGACAACAGCATGGTGTTACTATCATAGGGTCCACATTTAAAGCAATTATGGAATCTGCCACCTATGCATAACATTTAAAGGTCCATTGAAATGAACAAACAAAGGTAGAATGGGTCTACGGAACAGAACATTGGAGTTTCAATTCCCACTCCTGAGTTTTCAGTCTGGTTCTTGACACAAACACACGAAGGCACTGATCCAGCAAAACATGTAAGCATACACTTAATTTAGCCATGAAAGTAGTCACATTCACTTCAGGAGATCTACTCACGTGCTTAAAATTAAACATGTGCTTAAGGGCTTTATTGGATTGGAGCCCATGTGGTGTCAGGCAAGTCACTCAGGGCTAGCCAAACTTTCCAAAGTAGCCTCTAATTGGGGGTGCCTCCATTTTTGGCTGGCCAGTCTTCGTTTTTTACAACCAGGCTTATGCCCCTATAAATTGAGGAGCTCAGAAACTCAGAAGTTCCTTTGAAAATGTGTTCCTTAGCTCCTTTGTCTTTCATTCACCCCATCTCCAGAAAGGGTATATTAGTGCTTACTTCTCTATGCGTGTAGTGAATATCCATTAGTTAATGTTTGTGTATAGTGCAGTGAAGATGTTAAGTGCTACTGTACAGAAGTATTAACTGCCTGCGGGTCGTACTGTCTAACATAGCTGTCTGGGTGAGGCTCTGCACCATGGCGATTAGGTAATTTTTTTAATAGTTCTTTTAAAATTGCATTTTTTAACTCTTCATTTTTACTAATACCCTCTCAGGGGGTAGAAGGTTTTATTTTTCCACTCCTGCGGTCTATTTCTAATACCCTCTCAGGGGGTAGAAGGTTTTATTTTTCCACTCCTGCGGTCTATTTCTAGTTTCTTTCGCTCTCTCTCATTCACTCATGTGCACAGGCTATGTCCCCACTGTGGACGTTTGGGAGGTGTGAATAACTGTGCACACCAAAGTGCTGCACTGTAACGCCTCTCTGGATGTCGTGGGTGAATACTAGAAGGTTTCTAGTTCGTATGAATGTAGTCCTGTTTAAAGAGGACTATATTTAACACAAATATTACACAAAAATAACACAACATATTACACAAGTAACACAAAAAGTAGGAACCTTTTGTTCACACCCACAGCATCCACACTGGGGAGTTACAGCGCAGCACTTTGGTGCGCACTGCTATCCACACCCCTGAACTGCAGGGCAGTGTAGACAAGCCCCCCTGCCACAGAGAGCCTACGGCCTTGTCTTGATGCCTGGCTGTGTTAGTGTAACTAAAGGTGTGATGTTTACACTAATTTACTAACCTAACACACTTCTTTCCATTTTAAAAAAAGCTTATTTCAGTTTAGCTTAAACTGGCTAGGAACAGGTTTAAGATAAACTGAAATAAGCCACTCTTAAACAGAAATGAGAATGTCCACATTGTGACTGGCACCAGTTTAATCAAACCAGTTTTATTACATTGGTGCATTTGTGTGTAGACAGACTCTGAGTCTCCATTGCTCTTTGCTTGTGTCATCATTTACACGGAGGCACAGTGGGTGTAAAATGCTGTCTGATCAGAATGGCAGCATTTGACACCCATTTTGCCCTTATATAAATGACTGTGCAGAGAGACGGCCAGTGGAGAATATTGATGGGAACTGAATTGATCTACAGATGTTTTAACAGCAACATTTTCAATTTATATACCAGTTGCTCGTGCCTCCAAAAAATCTTAGTTATTATGATTGTTTATATTAAAAAAGCACCTAAAACCCTATTCATGGACCATTCCTTTTTCACCAACAGCATCAGTAAGATCATGGGTCTGGGGATGTTTCTGATGGAAGCAGCGGTAAGCCTGCACCAAACTTTGGTTCATATTCTCAGTTTAGTACAATATTGGGTCCAAACTGGGATGTGAACTTTACAGCCTTGGATTCTTCCCCTAGTTAAGGCCTTGGTACAGGACTAGCATAGGAACCAAAACCTGGTTTTCATGAGGTCTCCAAAGTTATTAGCTGCGTGGTTATTTTCTGGCATTGGCATGGGAGATTTAAAAAAAAATAACGGTGACGGACAAATCTTTAATGTTTTGTTTGGATTCAGTGTACTGAATGAACTAGGGCTGAGATTTGCTAAAATAGGAGACTTCAACTGGGATCTGAAATCCAGATTTAGACACCTAAATAGGACCCCGATTCAGCAAACAACATGAGTGTCTGTCCCTGTACAGAAAAAACACTTAAGCATGTGTTAAGTCCCTTTAAGCATGTACTTAAAGTTAGGTGCTTTGCTGAATTGTGGCCTGATTTTCAGAAGTATTCAGAACCCAGCACATCTGGTTAAAGGCAACGAGAGCTACAAAAGTGCTCACAACCTTGAAAATCAGGTCACTTCACTTACTTAAAAAGAAAAGGAGGACTTGTGGCACCTTAGAGACGAACCAATTTATTTGAGCATGAGCTTTCGTGAGCTACAGCTCACTTCATCGGATGCATACCACGGTATGCATCCGATGCAGTGAGCTGTAGCTCACGAAAGCTCATGCTCAAATAAATTGGTTCGTCTCTAAGGTGCCACAAGTCCTCCTTTTCTTTTTGCGAATACAGACTAACACGGCTGTTACTCTGAAACCTACTATTTTAAAGGTGCTCTAGAATGCACAGCTGTAGCTCACGAAAACTCATGCTCAAATAAATTGGTTCGTCTCTAAGGTGCCACAAGTCCTCCTGTTCTTTTTGCTGAGCTGTAGCTCACGAAAGCTCATGCTCAAATAAATTGGTTCGTCTCTAAGGTGCCACAAGTACTCCTTTTCTTTTCGCGAAGACAGACTAACACGGCTGTTCCTCTGAAACCTTCACTTACTTAGGGGTTTAGGAGCCTAACCATAGACTCCTGTTTTGGAAAATCTTGGCCCAGATATTTCTGTAGATAAATACTAGAGATGTCTGGATACATATTCAGACCTTATCCATTCTATTTTATTTAGGATTTTATATCATTCTCATCACCGTAGTATCAGAGTGCCTTCCAGTAACAAATTCAACAATGTGACTTACACGTCTGCCAAGTGCTTGTTCTCTCATCCTCTCCCTAGAGGGAGAAGCATTTGGAGCAACTTGTGTTGGTGAGGTGAGTTTTTTGTGATTGTTTGTTTTGATTAAACATGTCTGTTGCTCTGTGTTCATTTTAAATAGGGCAGGTCAAAGATATGCACCTTGCACTTGGAGCGGAAAATGGTGAGATTTGATAGACCCCTAGTTCCTGGGGAAATTCATTCCACAGTCTCATAGTCAGAGCTACTTAATTCTAATGAGTCTTCAAAATTGGATTGAAGACTTTCATGTGGCCAGGTTTTTTTTCATGTGATTTCCAGTGTGGCCTGTTTCCATTTGGAAATAATCCACTGTTTCCAATCCCAGCCAGTACCAAGGAGTGAAGAGATATGTGAAAACAAGCATTACAATTAATGTTATTTGTTAAATGCTGACAATGTGCTTAGTCTTGTACAAGACTCAAGGGAAGGCAGACCCTGTCCTGAAGACCTTACACTCAAATACTCTGTATCTGAGCTAGTTTTCCCCATACCTCTGAAAAATCAAAAGATACTTTAGAATTGAGAAAAGAAAAGGAGTACTTGTGGCACCTTAGAGACTAACCAATATAGTCTCTAAGGTGCCACAAGTACTCCTTTTCTTTTTGCAAATGTAGACTAACACGGCTGTTCCTCTGAAACCTTTAGAATTGAGACTTTTTAACTCTCAGATTAAAACAAATTTAAAGTTATTTAGATGCTGAGTCCAACATTTCAACAAAGCACTGAGAAGGTCTCCTTCTTCTTTGTTAAAGCGGCAAAGAGTCCTGTGGCACCTTATAGACTAACAGACTTATTGGAGCATAAGCTTTCGTGGGTGAATACCCACTAGAGATCGTAGTTTTTAAACTGTTTCTCAAAAAATCCTTCCCTTGCAATGATCTTTGTCTACATGTTATTATCCTCTGATTTCGGGTCTGAACCAAAGATCATTGAAGTCAACGGGAGTTTTGCCATTGATTTGAATGGGTTTTGGATCAGGCCTGCAAGCCTTATTTGGTTAGCGGATAATTCTGCCAGTCCCTGATCTTTAGCAATGTAGTTTAAGGTGGATGGGGTCATGGTTAATTAGTCTGATACACCTATGCTGATCCACATACTAGTTTCCTTATTGAGGACTTAACCCCTGAACCTGCTCCCAATTAAGGTCATGTCTATGCATTAAAATCTGTGCACTGGCTAGCCTACATGAGCAGTGTTGGACTAATAGCAGTGAAGGGAGGGATAGTTCAGTGGTTTGAGCACTGGCCTGCTAAACACAGGGTTGTGAGTTCAATCCTTGAGAGGGCCATTTAGGGATCTGGGACAAAAATTGCAAATTGGTCCTGCTTTGAGCAGGGGGTTGGACTAGATGACCTCCTGAGGGTCCCTTCCAACCCTGATATTATATGATTCTAAGATAGTGTAGGGTAGATAGTACAAGCCTGCCATGGACTCTGGCACATACTTGGCTCACTAGCCCATGTGGTGTTGGCTTCCCTGATATTTTTACCAACTTTAGCTGGATTCAAGGTAGCTTGGGTAGACTGGCCCTGTGCACAGCTTCTGCTGCACAGACGTATTCTAAGACAATGTCAAAACTGTCACTGTCTTCATTAGTACAGGATCAGCATTTAGGAGATGCAGACAGATTTGCACACAGAAATACGTTCATCATCACGACAGGCAGGACTTCAGTGAGCACAGAGACTTAAAGGTAACCAATCTTATTGTGCAATGATCTGCAATGCTAATACCAAGCTGTATGGAAATATAGCACTGCAGCAATTTCTGCTCATACTTATCATTTAATAACTTCCTCTCAGCTTACTATTCTTAACTCCCTGTAGATCAGTTGGCTGAGATCAGTTTGTTCCAGAGTAGTAATAATGATACTTCAAAACACTTTACGGAGATTAATTAATCCTCACAATATCCATGTACAATAGGTAAGTATTGTTATCCTTGTTTTACAATGGAGGAAACGGAGACAGTGAACGTTTAAGTGATTTGCTCTGTCTAATCTAATCTTGCTCTAGTTAATCTAATCTATCTGTGTATTTATAAATAATAAATTACCATGCTATCTAGGCAATAGACAACGTATGGAGACAGTGTCAGAGAAAGGATTAGAATCTCGGGATTTCCTGCCTTCCAGGTTTATGTTTACTCCTTGAGACCATTGACTTGAGAAATATGACATAACTGGGAAGGTTCTTGTGGGTTTCCATTGGTTTCACTCACTCATTTTTAAGATTTTAATTAGCTATTTCTAGATGGCCTATTGCCTTATCAGCTGTTATTTAATGGGAATGACACTGTGTTTGCTGAATGCTCATACATCAACATTGATGCGAGACGTCATCAGAATCAGCATCAGCAGCATCATTTAGCAGAAAACATGGCCCTACCCTCCCTTTCTCAGACCCCCACTCTCTGTGGGGTTCGGCTCGCGTTGGAGGAGGGGGCAGGGACTGGACTGCTTGAGGATGGGGAGTTAGTGAGCCCTGAACTGGATGAGGGAAGGAGATGCATGTTGTCCTCCCACAGAGCCCTTGGGTATTGGCTGGGAGAAGTGGTGCAGCCATAGTCCCTTCCATGGGTGTCCAAGGATCAGTGGAGCACAGGACAGGGGAAATTGATGATAATGTGGCTGAAATGGAGCCATGTCAGAAGGGATTAGGGGGGTATGCATCAAGGTTATAGAGACTGGTTGGAGGCGCAGGGCTTTTGTGTAGATGGTGTTGGCCTCCTATGGGGTCCCCAAGATCACAGGGGATCATTAAGGTGTGGGTTGGGCCCATCAGCTCATTCTGTGGAAAGATAATACCCTGCTCTCCCCAAATTAATGAGTTCCTCTCCTTTCTCTTTTAACCACAGGGCACAGGCAATCCATCCCTCTGTGATTAGTTCTGTATCACAGGTACGGGCCACTCACTTTTCCACAGAAACATGTTCTACCTCTTTCAAAGCCTCTGGTTAAATTTTTATCTAAGTCATCAGATTTAGCAATTTGTAACTGATCTAATCTCTCTGCAAAATCCTTGCTCACCGAAACTGTATCCAACAGTTCCTCACTGTAAACCTTGTTGTTCACATAAAAATAGAACCACAAATTATGTCAGTGTCTTCTCTTTATTCTGGGTTTTTGTTCTTTTTGCACAACCTATCACCTTCTCTTTTAACCTAAATCAAACAGATTTGCAGATTTGCTTGACAATAGCACTTTATGAATCATATCTCCAATTGCCAGCTATCATAGTGTGAAATGGCTAATCATGTGCAATTAACGTTATAGGCAAGTAATGAATCACATCATCATGACTGACTGTCTGTTGTAATATGAAAAGGGAGGATTTAAGTAATCACAATTACTTTTTTATTAGGTTCTCTCCTGTAAAGCACTGTAAAAAGAAAAGGAAATTCCAATCATACACATCAGCTGTTATTTCCATGAAACAATGCCTAGGTATCAAGCGGATAGGCACTCAGGAAATACTTAAACTCAATAGTTTAAAGCTTTCTGTAAGTTACTATATTTACAGTAGGATGTGCCTCTACACTGAGATCAAGAATATCTCTGAGAAGAAGGAGTGAAATGGTTTAGTTAAAAAAAATTGACCGTTATTAGAATCAAACTCATGCCAAGTCTTCTCTTAAGTTTTCGAAGAGATGTGTGTCATGCCTTGTCAAGGTTCCTTCCCCACTCTGAACTCTAGGGTACAGATGTGGGGACCTGCATGAAAAAACCCCTAAGCTTATTTTTACCAGCTTAGGTTAAAACTTCCCCAAAGTACAAACTATTTTATCTTTTGCCCTTGGACTTTATTGCTGCCACCACCAAGCATCTAACAAATATATAACAGGGAAAGAGCCCACTTGGAAACATCTTTCCCCCCAAAATCCTCCCCAAACCCTACAGCCCCTTTCCTGGGGAAGGATTGATAAAAATCCTCACCAATTTACAAAAGTGAACACAGACCCAAACCCTTGGATCTTAAGAACAATGAAAAAGCAATCAGGTTCTCAAAAGAAGAATTTTAGCTGAAGAAAAAGTAAAAGATTCATCTCTATAAAATCAGGATGGTAAATACCTTACAGGTTAATCAGATTCAAAACATAGAGAACCCTCTAGGCAAAACTTTAAGTTACAAAAAGACACAAAAACAGGAATATACATTCCATTCAGCACAGCTTATTTTATCAGCCATTTAAACAAAACAGAATCTAACGCATATCTAGCTAGATTACTTACTAAGTTCTAAGACTCCATTCCTTTTCTGTTCCCAGCAAAAGCGTCACACAGACAGAGAGAGGCTTTGTTTCTCCCCCCTCCAGCTTTGAAAGTATCTTTTCTCCTCATTGGTCATTTTGGTCAGGTGCCAGCGAGGTTATCCTAGCTTCTTAACCCTTTACAGGCGAAAGGGTTTTTCCTCTGGCCAGGAGGGATTTTAAAGGTGTTTACCCTTCCCTTTATATTTATGACATGCCTGGTACACACACAACTTAAGAATCTACTACTGCCAGCTAATGGAGCTGAACTTTTAGCTCAAGTTATCAAAAAAATGCTCTTGAAGCTGAAATTCTAGGGCTCAATCCCCCATTGATGGCCAGCAGGTTTTTACTTGTATGCAGTCACACTTTGTTACAGAAACAGTGTCCTAAATGACGCTTGAACACTTGCAGAAATGAGTCCCTTGTGATGAGCTTATCAAACAGGGTGTATGTGTAAGACATAGGACTAGCATGTGTATGTGATTGTGACTCATTTTATTGATGACCATAATCACATTTTTAGGAACTTCTTTAGCTCCAGAGGTCCTCAACCTTATTTATTACTAATTTGATGTTGCATGAAGCTAGCAATGTCTGGTTCATGAGTATTTGTGTATGAAAAGTGATGTTTTCCAAGTATTTAGGCATGAGCCTTTTTTTTTTTCATTTCAATCAGTGAATGCAACGTTTCTAAGCACCAGTGACAAAGGCTTAAATAGAGGCTGCCGCCATTTTATAGGCACAGTTGATGTACTTGACACAGAAGGCGTGATCTGAAAGTTAGATATCTAAATGCCATCAGCTAGGTCTGCAATCACTCACCCTTATAGTTATTTGCACCAACAAAATTACAGGTGTAAATAGAGGATTCCTCAGCAAATCGGGCCCTGACTGAATTTACCACAGACAGAGATATTTCCACGTTCACAACAAAAACAGATTTACCATACAGAACAATATTGTACTGGCGGGAGGGGGTGGATAAGATGATAAAAGTAACTAATCGGTGGGCTTGGAAGGATTAGATTTTTATGGGTAAATGTCAGTCAATGTCAATTTCACTGTACACACACAAAGGGATGAAAAAATATTTCCAGTGATAATAATTGAAATTTACAAATAGGCAAAATAAGAAAAATGCTGCTTAAGAACTTATTGAGTTTGAGTTAAGGATATTTGCTTTGTATACGATGACGTGATGTTGACAATTTATGTTTTAATGGTCACAAAGATTTAACTTTGAATCTGCACATCTACTGTCATGAAATAATTATCATCTGATCATCCCCCTCCCCCAATGTATAGCCCCCATAATTTCCTGCAACTGTGAAAATGTAAATAGATAAAAATTGGAAAAAAATGCTTAGAATAAATGTTGATATTATCCATCAAAATTTTAAACAAAATGAATTCTGCCAAGCCTACTTACAATAGAATTTTATGCTTTTGCTCCCAAAGGATCACATTATACATGCTGATTCTGTAGTAATAAAAAAAATAAAAGGTTAAAAATTTTAATTAAAAAAGCTACAGCATGAAATTGACACATAATGGCCCAGACCCCCAGCTGGTGCTACACCAATTTACACCAGTTGAGGATCTGTCCCATGGTCTTTATTCAGGCAATGTAAAATTGAACAGAGCCTTCTGGATGTTCATAGGTTCTGTATGATGGGGAGGTGACCACAAGTAGAACAGGTCCATGGGGGTGTCTCCACATTTTATGGCACAGGCCAACGGCCGTGCAGATACAGTGAACCCAGGGCCCCACTCATTTGGTTCAGAGGGCTGGAATAGCAGCCATGGAGGTTAATGGAAAGTCTACCATTCTCACTGGCTCTCAGTTGAGAGGGTGGATTTCACCTCACCTCACTTCCGCACAGCCTGAATACTTGACTTTAATTCCAGTGGATCTATCCATCTTAAGTACTTACATACTGGCTTCCATTGCCATAGTATCTGAGTGCCTCAAAACTTCCCTGTGAGGTAGATGCTATCAGCCTTATTTTAGAGATGGGGAAATGAGGCACAGAGAGATTAAGTGACTTGCCCAACATCACACAGGCAGTCTGTGGCAAGCAGGGACTTGAACAGATTTGCTGAATCCAAGGCTAGTACTCTAGCTACTGGGCCATCCTCTGTCTTCTTCCTGGAGCTCACCAGTGGCCTTTGCTGGAGCTCATTGAATATTTTCCATCAAATTTTTTTGGACAAAATATGGCATTTTTAATGAAATTTCAAGGTTTTCATTTTTTGATCGAAAAAAACCCCAAAACTAAAACGTGTTTTCAGTTTTCAGAAATGATTTTTTTCTTTTCTGTTTTTTGTTTCTCTCCCTTTCTCTCTTTATTCCTTCCCCCTTTCCCTCCTCTTTTTCCTTTTCCCTTTTTGCCACTGGAAAAGGGGGAGAAGAAACATCAAAGTGGAAATATTTTTGATTTTCAATTTCACCTTTACTTTAACAACAACAACAACAACAAATCACTGTGGGACATTTTGAAAAAAAAATCTCATGAAAAATAATTGGCATTTTTTGACTGGCTCTAGGCCTGATGCCAGGGACAGCTGAAGTCAAAAGAAGTATGTCAGAGTAGGGACAGAATCAAAGGTGAACAAAGAGCTTGGAATTTGGCACATCATTTTTTAAAAAAATACATTAATCTAAAACATAGAACACTGCAAAAAAAGTCCTTTAAAGTATTTATTATTATTTATATTACTGTAGCACTTATGACCCCTAGTCAAGGACCAGGAATCTATCGTGCTAGGCATAGATATTTAAACACATTTGTTTTAGCCATGTTTAAGTCCATTTGGGGCTGTGTCATAACTGGTTCTTTTGTAGGTGTATGGGTGCCCTGGGGAGTAATCCCATCTTGCATTTTCCTTAGGGCAGTTCAGATCTGTGCCCTCGGCTTCTGTCTTGCAAGCTCAGATTGGTCCATTGTATTCTCCTTCCACTAATATTCTGTTACTTAGATTGTAAGTTCTTTAACTGTCTTTTTCTCCAGTGTTTTGTATAGTGCCTAGCACAATGAGGTCCTGATCCATGACTAAGGATCCTAAGCACTAAAAATAATAGATAATAATAATTATTATTAATAATAATATTCTAACTTCAGCTAGTTAGTGAAAATGCTTGGCAAAAAAAAATTAATTGAAAATTAAAAAAAAAAAAAAACTTGACCAGTGCTTACCAACTGGTTGAAACACAGTAAACTGTTTTCACAAAACAAATTAAAAAATATTTCTATATTAATGCAAATACACAGGGGATTCTGAGCTCTGATACTGAATGTTCACAGGTAGTAAATTTTAAACTGTACATTTTCAGTCTGCACTTTATTGGTTAGTTACGTAATTCATCCAATCAGGGCGCAAAGAGATCACCACATGACTTAGATTTCTCACCAAAGCAGCATGAATTTTTAGTATTTGCAATGAATAATCTGCAAGCTGAGACTTGTCCCCCAAAGAAATTAGCGAATGGTTTTAACAGTTTAAACAAAATCTTGGTCTTTTTATGGTCGGTTTGAAAGACACAAAATTTGTCTGATAAATTATTCTTTGGAAATTATTCACCCAGATGTACTGGTTTAAAAGCTGTAAAGGAGAAAGAGTGAAATTTCATTTCACAAAGTATTTAGAATTTTCAGAATTTGGCTTCATTACTAACTGCAACAAAACCTGAAAATCACCATAAAGGAAAATCCTGGGAAAAATGGTTGCGAGTGGATCAAAATGAGTTTGATGTTTTTATTTTAGATTATTTTGAAATATGTAAAATAATACAAAATGTACAACATTTCAAAAAAAAAAGTTCTGAAAATGCCAAAATGGGATGTTTTGACACTGTTAGAATGTTTTTCTTATTTTTTCTCTGAAACAAAATTTTGGGAAAATCAACATTATTTTTCAGAGCATTTCTGTTACAATGGAACTGCAATCTCCAACAGAAACTAGTTCTATCCAAGTTTTCCCAACCAGGTATAAAATATTGCAGATTTTTCCCCATTTCCCCCCCCCCCCTTTTGTTTAAGTGTTGATGTTTCAAAAATTTACCAATGAGCTGTAACCAGTAGGACTCCCATGCATTGATCATTGAAGTTAATGTGACTGTTTTGAGTCCAGCAATCCATGAACAGACAAGAAGTTGCAGGATTGGGACCCAGGTTTTTCCCACATATATTTGTTATCACTATGTTTACAAAAAGAAAAGGAGTACTTGTGGCACCTTAGAGACTAACCAATTTATTTGAGCATTTACAAAAATTACCAATTTCATCCTGCAGGATCCATCTGTAATTTTTCCTGCAAAATTTGAAGCAAGAACAAAAATAAGTTTCATTTTTATTCTAGCCTGTGATTATTTCTCCTACTGGTAGGAAACAGATAGTGCAATGTTTCAGATGTTTTGATACTATTTCAATTTATTGAGCTGTCAATCGGATGTGTCTCCCTTCTTGAACCACTAATAGGATATTGCTTTCAGTATTTTAATAAGCATAAAGCAAATTAACTGTAGCAAGTTGTCCCTGTAAGAAAGGCTATGTACATACTGCCAGATTATATTTTAACATATTTGTTTCATTGAATTTAAATGATCAGTCAACGTTATATTGAACTGCTTGCTGGAAGAAAAAAAAATCAAGGTGGTATATGTGTCAATTTTGAAGTAGTAATTATAGTTATACACAGTAAAGTATTTATTAAATTATCAAATTAATGCACCTTTTGACATGTCAGGGTTTGTGGGTAATTATAGTTTACTATTGCGGTAATAATTTGTATGATTTATGTTACCTATGAGGCAGTACTGAGAGCCAAAAAGCTGTCTGGCATAATTACTGTTAAGAGGTATGATCAACAGATATCTCCAGCCAAAAGAACACGTCCCTAAGGGTAACAGACTCAAACAAACAGAAGCCACCTCAGATGTTCACTTCACAGTGTGTCCTTTCTCACCTAAAATACAGCCCACCCACTGCTCTGAGTTACATCAACAAAGACACATTTGCTTGAGCATAATTGTTTTCCAAAAATAATGTCATTCTCATGATTGTAATTGTGTCATGATTCTTGCCAGATTGTGTGTGTGTGTGTGTGTGGGGGGGAAACAAATGGGGAAATGGTTTGATTTAGGTGAAGCAATTTGAAGCATCTCACTCTCATGGTGCTTGGCTCCCAGTGGAAATGGAAATAGTTTTTGAGGCTCTGTTATTATAAATTTATTTGTGGTTCCCAGGACCCACAATAGTCTGTTGGAAGACTATTGCAGCAAAGCATAATTCCTGCAAATTCTTAACGTGTGTAGGGGACAGCTTTCTGATTCAGAAAGTTGAGGAAACAATGAGGGGATCATCTATTTTGGATCTGCTTTTGACCACCAGGGATGAATTAGTTGAAGGTGGTAGGGAACTTGGGAGGAAGTGATGATGATGATAGAATTCAAGATCCTATGGAAAGGAGGACATAAGAACAGCAAAACAAGAACACTGGACTTCAGAAAGGTGGATTTCAACTGACTCGGAGAAATAGTAGGCAAGGTCCCATGGAAAGACCAGTTAGGAAGAAAAGGAGTCGAAGGGGGTTGACAGTTCTTAAAAGATGTCATATTAGAGGCTCAACAGCAAGCTATTCCAATGCAGAGGAAAGATAAGAAGAGTCACAGAAGTCCAATGTGGCTGCACAAGGAGTTTTTAGCTATCTAAAACCCCAAAGAGATACATATAGGAAATGGAAGTAGGGGCATGTCACCAAGGAAGTATTCATGGGAATAGCGTGAGCGAGTAGGGACAAAATCAAGCAAAGGAAAAGAATGAGTTACAGCTGGCAAGAAATATTAGAGGCAACAGGAAGGGGTTCTTCAAATATTTCAGACAAAAAGGAATATCAAGGATGGTGTGGGTCCGCTGCTCAGTGGAGAAGGAGAGCTGGTAACAGAACGATAGGAAGGCAGAGCTGCTCAGTGCCTACTTTGATGCAGTCTTCTCATAAAAAATAACATGTGACCGGACTACTAGTGAAGTTAACACAGACAAAAAAGGGGAAGGGATGCAGATGGGGATAAGTAAAGAACACATCAGAAATCTTCTGACCCATTTGAATGAATTCAGATCAGTGGGGCTGGGTATTATTCACCCAAGGGTACTGAAGGAATTAGCTGAAGAAATCTCTGAGCCACTGGCAATAATATTTACAAATGGATGACAGCCGAGCTCCCGGACTACCGGAGAAGGGCTACATAATGCCCATGTTTAAAAACGGGGGGAAAGGAGGAACAGGGGAACTATAGACCAGTCAGCCTGACTTCAATACCTGGGATGCTACTAGAACAATGTATAAAACATTCAATTTGCAAATACCTAGAGGATGAAGGGGTGATCACTAGCAGCCAGCATGGATTTACAAAGAATAAATCATGCCAAACCAGCTTGATTTCCTTCTCTGACACGGTAACACATTTGGTGGCTAGGGGGAACGCAATGGACATAATATACCTGAAAGTAAGCAAGGCTTTTGACACAATCCCACATGGCATTCTGATCAGTCAGCTGGAGAAATGCAGGCTCAATGAAACTACCATTAAATGGATACAGAATTGTTCAAAGTACCACAAACGAAGAGTCACTATTAATGGAATGATCTCAGACTGGATGGAGGTCTCAAGTGGGGTTCCATAGGGATCTGTTTGGAGTCAGGTGTCATTTAACATCTTTGTTAATGACCGGGATGTAGATATAGAGAGCTTACTGATCAAGTTTGCAGATGACACAAAGCTAGGAGAGGTTGCCAGTACTTTGAAGGACAGAGCTAAAAATCAGTAGGATCTTGATAAATTGGAGAACTGGGCTATAAGCAACAAAATGAAATTCAGCAAAGACCAGTGTCAGGTGCTACAGCTTAGGGAAGAAAAAACAAACGCACAAATACAGAATGGGGGAAAAACTGGCTTGGCAGCAGCACTGCTGAGAAGAATCTGGGAGTTGTGGTAGATCACAGTCTCACCATGAATCAGCAATGCAATGCTGTTTTAAAAAAAAATAATGCAATTTTAGGTTGCATTAACAGAGGCATAGCATGCAAGTCACAGGAGGTACTAGTACCATTCTACTTGATACTGGTTAGGCCTCACTTGGAGTACTGTGTCTAATTTTGGTCACCAGTGTATAGAAAGGATGTAGAGAAACTGGAAACTGGAAAGGATCCAGAGGCAAGCAACAAAGATGATCAAAGAGATGGAATGCAAGGTTGAAGGAATCGGGTATGTTTAGTTTGGAAAAGAGGAGATTAAGGGGGAATATAGTAGTGGTCTTCAGATACTCAAAAGGTTGCCATAGAAAAGATGTTCTCTTTTGCCACAGAGAGCAGAACAAGATGCAATGAGTTCAAACTACAGCATAACAGCTTTAGATTAAATCTCAGGAAAAACTTCCTAATGGTAAGAGCAGTAGGACAATAGAACAGACGGCCTAGGGAGGTTGTCGATGGTTCTTCACTGGAGGTTTTCAAAAGGAGGCTGGATAGCCATCTGTCTTGGATGGTTTAGACACAACAAATCCTTCATTTGGCAGGATGTTAGACTAGATGACCCTTGTGGTCCCTTCTAACCCTATGATTCTATGACCCCATTGAGCTAGGCACTGTATACACCCAGAACAAAAGGATGGCCTCTTCCCCAAAGAGTTTACAGTCTAAATAAAATTAACTCTGTAAGTTATTCCATATTTTAATTTATTTATTCAAATTGATACCATGCTACACAAAAGAGCCCCCCTCTCAAGCTCTGAGCACCGCAGGCAAATCCTTCAAATAATATCTCCTAAAATAAATCACTCATGGACAATACTACCCTAGCGGCAACATCAGCTAACACTCTACCAACAAAACCACGACCATCATCCCTCCATGGCTCCCTCTATCATCATCTACCCAGCAACACCCTATAGACCAAGACAAAAAGCTGGGCCTTTCAACATAAACCCCACAAACTCAGACCCCTATTCAGGGAGGTATTTAAGCTCATGCCTAAATTAAGCATGCAGGTTTGCTTCAGTAGTGCTACGTGCATATTTAAAGTTAGGCACATGCCTTGGTGTCTATGGAATCAAGGCGTCGGATTGTTATAGACCAAGCTGCTGATCTTGCAAACACTGATGTGTTTGCTTAACCTCACTCAGGGCAGGATTCTCATTGGAGTCAAAGGGACTGCTCACATACTTAAAATCAAGCAAGTTCAAAAGGGCTTGCAAATTGGGACCCTGTGGGGGGATGCTTGTTTGAAAGGTGCAATGAAGAGAATTCTGCCAGCCGCCCCTTCTTTTCTTTTTATGCCAACAGGATGCTAACAACTGTGTCTCCATCTCACTGAGAAAGCAAGAGAGAGGCTTCCCTCTCACCCCTCCTCCCCTGCCCCCGGCCGCACCCCTGCACTTCTGGATTTCTACTAACCCTGTTCTGCCATTTCACTTTCAGACTCAAGAAGCTACTGGGTCGTTTGGATAAAAATCCAAAGGTCTTGGTGTGTTTTTATGTAACTAAGCTCCAGACCTTTTGAAGTTTGCTCCTCCCCCTTCTAACATTCAGGTGCGTCAATATCAGCTGTATCTTGCTTTTTTTTTATTACAGCAAGATTATTTATATATATATATATATATATATATATATATTTTTCTATGGCTACATTGTCAAGCTGCCACAGAACACCCCACAGTGAGTAATTAGCTGACATGTATTTTTTCCATCTCAATGCACAATGTTTTTGTTGGCATTCAGTATAGATGTCAGAAGAGCCACTCTTATACAAGGAGGCAGCTGGTAGATATCTGCCCACTGTATTCCCAGGATGTGGGAAGCTATTAACATATAGGCCATCCTACCAATTGGTGAGATTAGTTCGTAACATGCTTCCAATGCACTGTACTGAGGCCTCTTTCACTTGGGGTAATTGTTTTTGTTCCTTTAGCTCTGTTTTCCTCCTTTAATTACTTTATATATTAATGAGACAAGGCAGGTAAGGTAATATTGTTTATTCTACCAACTTCTGTTTGAATAATGTCATTCATAAACCTTGGCAATAGCTAATGCAGGTAAAACAGGACTATGGGACTGGATCCTCAACCAAAACCTCCCACTGAAGTTCAGGGATGCAGTTTTGCATCCTAAATGTATGTTTATATGGAACCAAATGTCAGTGCCTAAAGCTACCTTGCAACAAAGAGAAGTCCACATTCTGGTGAAGGAGATTTTACCCTCTTCAGGAGAAATCCTTCTCTGCCATTATGTTTTCCCCTCCACTTCTTCTACCTAGCAGGTGATATCACAAGGCTACGTCTTGCTCCATCTCGTTGGCTTTTTCTCTGCTCCCTCTTGTAGAAATCTCCCTGGCATGCAGCCTCCTTGCCTTGAAGATGCAGAAAGCCAGAGACCTTATTATTCTGATTGCTCAGCAATGCCAACAAAATGAGCCACCTGAAGCAGAAGCAGCCAACTCAGTACAGTTGTTTCATAAGCTTGATGAGTCACCGTGCACCAGCAGAGAGGAGGCTGGTTGATTTGGGAGCTTTAATTTTTTTTTAACGAGATGATCTCAGACAAAGAGTCCCTTGTTGTTTTCTTGCACTTAGTGATTAATGAATTATGTAATTATGATGTAATAAGCAATGTTGCCCAGGTGCTGCGGTGGTCTAAGACTTAGGCCCCAGACCCACTACTTCTGAGTTCTAACCCTCCCTTTAACATTCTCTGTCTCTGGGAGATTGGATAAGTAACTCAACCTTGTTTCCTTGTATAATAGGTAATAAGCATAATATGTGTAATGGGGGTAATAACAGTTGTCTTACCTGCCTCCCCTGGAGAAGATGCTGTGAGAATTAATAAGGTTGTGAATTGCTTTAAAGATAAGTGCAGTGTTATTAATAGGTAAAATCCATAGCACTTAAATACAACTGGCAAGTGATTGTATTAGATTACAGTGCTTACATAGCATGGAGATAGTAGCCTTATGAATATCAAGAGATGATACAGAAATAAAAAGAAAGATAACAAACAGATCTCTGTTGCATTTTCATATAGTGCCCTGATCAGTGGTACAGTTTCCAGGGACACAATAATACTTAGCTTTTAATTATTTTTTTATTCCAGGGTAAATATTATCTCCATTTTGGGATGGAGACACTGAGGCACGGAGAGGTTACACAACTTGTCCAAGGGCACACAACAAGTCAGTGGCAGAATAGACCCTAGGGTTGAGAATTTCCAAGGCAGCTCATACATCTTCCATTCCATGCAGGTCTTCTTAGCACAGTGACCTATCAACTGAGCCACACAATCGTCAGTAGGAGGTCAGCGTGTGGACCGAGTGAAGGATGTGCTCTAGACTAGAACAGAACCGCAAGCAAGAATCCCAGGGTGGAGATTGGTGAGGAGAACTCTACCCCAAATACAGGTCACAGATTCATAGATTCCAAGGCCAGAAGGGACCATTGTGATCATTTCTGACTTCCTATGTAGCAGAAGCCATAGTTAAACCACCGAGGCCTAGAAGTATTGTTCTGTGATCTTAAATGGTAAGATGGGGGTGCACGGTTGTGGCTGCAGTTTAATAAAGAAGTCAGATAGACACTGCGTCAAGGGAGATGTTAAGAAAATGTAAATATAAACAAGTTAGTGTGGGGAAAATCTTTTTAACTTTTATTTTAAATAGGTAGGGCTGTATGGAGGTAAAGGTAAAGAACCAGAGGCCAGTGGGAAGACCAAATCATTCCAGGAATTAGATAGGAATGTTCCCTTTTCTGGTATTATTTGGGATTGTTCTAATTTCAGCAGGGTGAGCCTTCACCCTATAACCCTGGCTTGCAGATTTTAAAGAATTTGAACTCTATTTTGTGGCTCTATGCAATGTCCTAATGTGGCAGCCAAGCTGAACAGAACAGCCCATGGTATGAGCTCAGTCAGCAAACTCAAGAACGGGCTGTCTATGCCTTCAGTCAAACAATAAACTGCTTAGTCTCAGTGTTTCAGCCAAGGCTCTGACCTAGCCCTGGAGTCCTGGGCTAGTATTTAGGAATTCTTCTCCTTTTCCAGTTTCACTCAGATTTTCCTTCAGAGGAAGCAGGCAAGTCTTCTTAAGTGGTCTGCTGAGTGCCTATTGGTAAGCTTGGAAGGATTCATTTTTTATCGGCAAATGTTGATTTCCCCATACACACACAAACCAATGAAAAAATGTGTCCATCGATAATAATCAAAATCTACAGATAGGCAAAGTAAGCAAAATGCTGCTTGAGAACCTGCTGAGTTTGATTCAAGTGTGTTTGATGGGTTATGTTGACAATTTGTGTTTTACCTGTTATAAAGCTTTAACTTTTTGAATCGCAACATCGATGGTTATTAAATAATTGTTGTCTGGCCCACCCAGTTGTCTGAGCTTCCCATAATTTCCTGGAATTGTGAACATTTAAATAGATTTTAAAAAAATGCTTAAAACCCATAATTTTTCCCCAGAAAATTTAAATCAATAAGAATAAGAAAAATGCCTAAAAATAAACATAGATATTATCCGTTGAAGTTATAAAAAAACGAACATTGAATTCAGTCAAAACTTCCTATTGGGCAGTGTCTCTTCCTGGCCCCTCTAGGCCTCAGAAGGACTAAATGTCACTGGTAGCCCAGCTTGAGCAGATTTTCCTTAAGCAGGGGAGTGACAAGGTGCTGATGCCCCAAGCACAGGACAGAGAAGGCCTGACAGACGCTGTCACACATAACATTTTTGTATTCACCATGACATTGCACGATGAAGCCATTGCATCAAAATGCCCATGCTGTGTTTTACGGTGCAGGCAGCCACATAAATGTCACAAGACTCGATGCTTCCATAAAGGTTTGCATCCAATTTCAGATGCTTTATGAGGCATATGAGAGCCTCAAAATCTTTTAAAGCTATTCCTTCTCCATTAAACCCAATATAGTATACCAAATATATGGAAACCTAAGGAGACAGTGGAGACAGAATCCTGATCCTCCTGCTCCCAAAATAGCAGGAAATATAGGACATGCATATTAGCTGTCAGCAGTATAGGGTCTGTGGCACACAACTGAGCAGTTCTGATATCATCCAATAAAGGGCAATAGTGTATGTGCACACTCACCAGTGCATTGCTATTAAAAACCCCACACATGGAGGTAAAACAAATGAGAGCTCTTTCTGATCTATTCTCTTCTGAATGCCAGGGTGTAACTGCCATAAATGTTAATGGGAGATATTCACGTGCATCAAAAGAAGCAAAGCCTCTTTTGTGAAGACAAGATGAAAGCCTTTTATAAATGTGACCTACTGGTGGAGAAGGCGTACTTTCAGATGGAACCTATGGGTTTACACTGATGGGTTAGATTTTTTTTTTTAATACAATACATTTTGTTAAGAAGAAGGATTAAAGTATTTGCCAAAATGATTTGTGTTGACAATATGGCTTAGTACATTTGGCAGATTTATTTTATGGAGCAGAATAAATTAAGGTGTCTAGTTGAAAAAAAAAAAGTGGGTTATATCCAGTGAAACAATTTCAAGTATTTCATAAATTCTATTTTTATTCACTTTGCAAACATGCTTAGTTGAACTGCCAGTCACTGTTACATTTCCATTTCCAAGCAATTAATTAAAATCCCAAATCAGGTTTTTTCTTGATCATGCCAGCAGGAGTTGGTTGCCATGGTAATAGAATGATCAGTAGCATTTGGGGTTGGAGGGGAAATGGTCTGCGTTTGGGCTTTTATTGTTGAAACACAAGTGAAAGTCTGGAGGTGCTTATTGGCTGAGCTGCAGAAGCCTGTGGCTCCGATTGCACAATTGGCACCGAACAAGGATTCTAGGGATTACGTTGTTTTCAGGGATATCATTTGGCCAGTCGCAAAAGTCATTACCAACAGCCTTTTCATTCCTTCAATCTATACATTGAAACCTGACTGTAATTGATCACAGAACAATCTCTGCTCCTAAAAAGGATTTTCTATCTGTAATTGGCTGTATTTGCAAAGACCTATCGCAATAATTTTTACCCCCACTGGTCCACTAACCTTTGGATATATAGCTCATTTTCAAACAATACTGCAGGCCCGTGGCGTTTTACAAGAGGAGTTGTATCTTAGAAGTGTTAAAAAGGCAGTGTGTGAAGTATGTGTGCGCACAGGGCATAATCCCAAACCCATTGATGTTAGTGGAAAAACTTCCATTTACATCACTGGTTTTTGGGTCAGACCCTTCCTTGAGAGGTAAATCAGGGTTGAGGCATCTTATATACAGCATATGTAGTCTAAAGAGATTCTATTAGATGTATTGTCATCCTTTGATTGCAGACAATATTAAAATGAAGGATAGTAGCTGAAAGATTTTCTAAATCATTAGGCTGTATTAACACAGAAGAATTCAGTGCTTCACATGTGGTACTTATTAAGCAGCGCATGAAATCAGGAGATTGGTAACAGAATTACAACATGCTTAAGGTTATAGGTCATACACCAAATTTTATCCTTATGTATTAGCTAGAAATTAATCTGAAAATAATTAGAAAAGAATCCAGATATTAAAAAGAAAAGATTTGGAGAACACTAGGATTTCATGTCATGCCATAGCATAAAATTCCAGCATAAGAGCAAGTCTAAAAACACTGAACAATGGCCTAATTCTGTTGTTGGGAAGGAGAACGATATTTGCTCCCTGAAACAAGCTAGCTTTAACTTTTTGAATCTCAACATTAAATCATTGCTGTCTGAGCTCCCCATAATTTCCTGGAACTGTGAACATTTAAATAGATACAAAAAAATTAAAAAATGCTTAAAACTTATCACAAAGAACCCAAATCTTTCCTGCCTTTGAGTTTTATTACTAACCCCACACTCCTGTTAGGTTTTACTGGTCTGGATTTTGAGTGAGCTTGGATTAAGTGTTAAATTCTGGGGTAGGGTTTTATATTTGGATTTATCAATTTTCAGCAATCCAAACGTAACACCAACAGACCCGGGTCTGCGGTGGGCAGAGTTAAACCTGTGACCTCTGGAGCTAAATGAATGAGCCTCTACTGCATGAGCCAAAAGCCACATGCCTCTCAGCTAAGGCTGTAGAGCAGACTCATTAATTTCTAAGAGGTCTCAGTGCCACTAGAGAGGCCAGAACTCCACACCCAGGAGGTGTATGGCAGGTTTCATTAATACCTTACACTTAAACATAAAAGCACAGGCAATGAGTCTATCATATCTGATTAATGGTCATTAATAACAGCCTTCCCAGACGAAAGAGAACCGAAATCTCAGATTCACTCAATCCACATTTACCAAACTCCCTCCCCTTTGAAAAACATTGGATATATATGTTACCTTTGCAGTGTGACCTGTAAATCTGCCCCATCAGGCTCTATCTATCTATCTCTGTAAGGTATTTATATGGCCCCCACACCATAGTATCTGAGCGGCTCACAGTGTTCAATGTATCTATTCTCACAACACTTCTGTGAGGTAGGGAAGTGCTAATATCTCAATTTTACAGATGAAGAATGGAGGCATAGATATGTTAAGTGACTTGCCCAAGGTCATAGAGGAAGTCTGGAATCTCCTGGAATTAAGCCCAGATTTCCCAAGTCTTACGCTAGTGTTCTATAAGAAGAGGCTGATCCTCTATCATTCTAATGGGATGAACAAAACCCCTCAAACTTTGGTGACAATCCACATTTTGTGGCTAAGCCCCATCTTTAATTTACAATGACAGTAGTTTCACCCCAATGATCCAGTAATAATAAGTACTCATGTTTCTCAACAGATATTTTTTCATGTATATGAAAAAACTTAGTTCTTTTATTATTAAAAGTAAGCAAGTTAAACTATATAAATGGACATAAAATATACCACACATATACCAATATACCACACATGTAGATAACATATATAATATACATACATATATAATTAAAGTACGTATCTGCAAATGTATGTATGTTACTATTATATATCACAAGATAAAAACTACATTAAGAAGGAGATAATATTGAGATGTATATATCAGTAACTTATGGTAAAATGCTAATGTATTGGTGTCATCCAGGGGTTCTCAAACTTCATTGCATTGTAACCCCCTTCTCACAACAAAAATTACTACACGACCCCAGGATGGGGGACTGAAGCCTGAGCCTGTAATCTGAGCCCCGCCACCCAGGGATGAAGCACTTTGGCCCCAGGCAGTGGTGCTCGTGGCTTCGGCTTTGGCCCTGGTCCCCAGCAAGTCTAACACTAGCCCTGGCGACCCCATTTTGGGGTCCTGACCCACAGTTTGAGAACCGCTGGTGTAATCCTTTGGGGGGAAAAACAAGCATTATAAACCCAGGAAATTCAGAAGTAAGGTTAAACTTAAAAGGACACCCAATTGTGTTAATGTACGCAAAAGCACTGTTAGGGAACCCGGCAACTTTATCTCTGCCTTGTAGCAACACGATACACTAGCCATATGTTTGTGGCCATGAATGTCCTCTCTCAAAATGACAGGTTTCAGAGTACCAGCGATTGTTCCCTCAGGGAAGATGATGGCCCACAATGCTGTCAAGAAGCAGAGAGGTGTACTGTGAGAAGACCTTGGCAATTTTTGCTAAGGGCCACCTGTGGCATCAATCCCACTGAGCACAGTAGGAGATGGCAGCCATTTTGAAAAGGGGCAATTCTTCATGGAATTCCCCAAAGTAGAACATTTTCTTCAGCCTCTGTTGGAAAAATGTTCAGTTATGAAGAATAACAGCAAAAAATAACCATTAACCTTAAACAAATACTTCATCTCTAGCCTGCATCTGGGTTTCATGTGATGCTACATTTCTTAAATAAAAAACATGTTAAAATTCATTTTAACTCATAAACTAATTAATGTATTTACTTGTAAATTCTCAAGAAAATCATTCCATGTTCAAAGAATAAGTGCTGCAATCTGACAGAAGTTATGCAGTATTTTTTTCTGACATAATATAGTATTTGCATCCCCGCTTTAAGTGCACACTTCAACTCATTCTTAATTATGGAGCCTGAGTTTTCTCCCTAGTGTCCCAAGTGGCTTCATAGGGAAGGCACCAGTTAGATTTGCACCTAACAACAGAATAAAATCCCTCTGTTTAACAGTCAAAGGATTGAATTTAGTTTCCATATTTCACATTCACTCTTCAGAGGTCAATTGAATTTTCTGTCACATTTTCTTGGTCAAATATTTACCAGCTTTGACAAAGAAGATGTTTAAAAATGAGCCTTTAAAAATGTCCTGATATACTCAAATGTTTTCAGATCCCTTAAGATAAATAAACATAATCCCTGTAAATTACAATAATAGTCTCTCTTTCCCTCTCTCTCTTTCTCTCTCTCTTTCTCTCTTTCTTACACACACACACATTTTCATAACAACTAAAGAACTAAAATGGAGCTAAATTGATTTACACCAATTGAGGATCTGGCCCCTTAGTTTTTGCATTTCCTGGGTCTGATTTTCCACTCACCTTGGCACCTTTTTTATACACTGTTCCAGTTAAACTGGTTTCTAGCACTGTTTGCTTGACTGGTTACAAAGTAATTTGTCTGGTACTGTGTTTAAAATGTGGCACCCAAATTCAGTTTAAGTGCCAGTACCGACATGACCACAAAAAACAAAATACATGGTGTGTGTTGTGTTTAGAGTTAAAGAAATTAGGTGTTCAGAGGCAAATTGGGAAACCAACAATATGAGGTTTATGCAGAGCTAAGGCCCGGCTCCTATGGTCTGATGTTTGCAGGTAGACCCTCCACAGTCATGCCCATCACATTATAGGACTGAATCCTAAGAGATTACTTCAATATGGTGTCTCATGAAAGCTTCACAAAGATTTCCACTCACCCCCCCAGAAGGATATGGATGAGACGTATTTGAGTCATGCATAGCTACATAAATTTAACCCCAATCTCACTTTGGTTTGTGGGATCATGTTTTTCATAATTCCTGAGTATTTGGACAGCTGCTGAGTATTTGTGAAGATGTATGTGAATTCCAAAAGTTACATGAATGTAGCATGAACTTATTTGTCCAAAAATTCATATCAGAAGTTTATTTCCCTTTCCCCCACAGTTTAAAATGTTCAGTTATTGAACAAGGGGGAAGAAAAAAAATACCATGTCATTCTGATGATTAGTCCCACAACATTGATCCTGGAGACAGTGAGGGCTAGTGGACACAGCCTGAAATGGAAGTCTGTTGGGTTAAATGAGGGGTCTGATCCCATTTCTGTCACTTAATCTGTTGTCTGACCATGGGAAAAGTCACTTAGCCTCTCTGTGCCTGTTTCCTCTTCTCCCTTTTGTCTGTCTTGTCTATTTAAATTGTAAGATCTTTAACTTTGTTCATAGCATCCTGTGGTTTTTGTATTTCAGTTGTGTCTCTATTAGGGCACCTAGGCTCTACTGAAATATAAAAAATAGCTAAAAGAAAAGGAGTACTTGTGGCACCTTAGAGACGAACCAATTTATTTGAGCATGAGCTTTCGTGAGCTACAGCTCACTTCATCGGATGCATACAGTGGAAACTGCATTTCCACAGTATGCATCCGATGAAGTGAGCTGTAGCTCACGAAAGCTCATGCTCAAATAAATTGGTTCGTCTCTAAGGTGCCACAAGTACTCCTTTTCTTTTTGCGAATACAGACTAACACGGCTGTTACTCTGAAACCTATAAAAAATAGCTATAAACTTCACTGCTCAGTCACTTTGTTTCTTTTGCATTTCCTTCCCTCATCCATGTTTGTATATTTAGACTATAAACTCTCTGGGTAAAACAAATAAAATGAAAGGAGCAAGAGGAGGAAGCATTAACAACATCAGAACAAACATTATCTAAACATACCCAGCAGACATGACATTAACCACTTCTGACTCTGATTAACCCTTTCCTAGATGTCCCATGCCCCACAATGGTGCCAGTAGACACCGGTCAAGATATGAAGGGCTGGATTATCCTAATCTGATTTATGCTTAGTCACGGAGATCTGGGTAGTCTGGTGAGCAACCCTTCTTCGTAGTTCATTTACTATCTCACTTCGGAATGAAATTTTGATTCTGCATCCAGAGAAACTATTAAGACAAAATGGTTTCTCACCTTTTTGTTTGCATTTGTATCTCTTAAAATTAAAAAACAAAAAACAACAACAACAAACTTTTTCAAACTGAAAAATCAATGTCAGTCTTTCAATACAGACTCTGGTCGTCAGTAACTCTGGTAAGATGCCGATCATAAATAGAATACAAAGCAAATGAAAAATCAAGTTCCCAATATTGCATCCATCATTCATGTACCATGAGACCAACTAGAGGGGCTTGCAGTCCTGTCCAATGTTGCCCCTTCTCATATCAGGCCAGGACCAGATCTACACCTTGGGTGCCCCTAGGTGTAGGGGCTCAAAGCCTTCCCCCACACCTGCCGCCCGTGGTGGCCAGGAGCTGCGGGGTGTCTCTGCTACCCACGGCGGCTCGGAGCTTCTTCCTGCCGCAGGTGGCAGGGGCACCCCACAACTTTTACTTGTAGGTTCCCCAGTGCCCCTCCACCCACAGACCCCCCCCCACTGCCCAGCGCCCCTCACAAACCCTCCACTGCCCAGCGCCTCAACACACAGAGATCTTCCCTACCCCCACTGCCCAGCTATCCCCCACAAGCTCCCCTAGAGACCCACTCTCCCAAGCCCTGCCCCAGCACCAGGGAGTGGCAAAATTTTAATTTTTAGGCACCCCTAGATTGCTGGCGCCCTTAGGCATGAGCCCACTGTGCCTAATGAAAAATCTGGCCCTGCATCAGGCAACAAGTCTCCTTGCAGAATCTGCTACTTAGGGTTCAAGGCATGCCACATCTAACTCTGTTTAAAGATGTGTCTAGTCCCCTGATGTACCACCTTCGATTGATAGATTCATAGATATTAAGGTCAGAAGAGACCATTATGATCATCTAGTCTGACCTCCTGCACAATGCAGGCCACAGAAGCTCACCCACCCACTCCGGCAATAAACCTCTCACCTATGTCTGAGCTATTGAAGTCCTCAAATCATGGTTTAAAGACTTCAAGGTGCAGAGAATCCTCCAGCAAGTGATCCAAGCCCCATACTACATAGGAAGGCGAAACCCCCCCAGGGCCTTAATTCAAGCCATCTTGTCTGGACAATTCCTTTAAAGAACCTTGGCGTCCCCTCCAGGTGATGTACAAGGTAGCAAGAACATGCTCCAAATTTAGCCAATGCCTATCCCGTGACAGATCCAACAGTCCAACCCCTATGGTTTTGATCTTCCATGCCATCTGTGGTCAAACCTGAATTGCTTCAGATGTCCAGAGATCAGATATGTTGAAATGAAGAAATGTGGGGCCTTTGTGACTCTCCCCTTTGCTGTTGTGGCCAGTTAGAAGATGTAGATCATATATTTGCAGGGAGCATCCATCAGCAAAGGCTGCCTGGTTCCTTCATGCACTTGAACAATGCCCTTTCCTCAGCTATCGAATGGTTAAGACATTTAGACTGACACACTTGACTTGGACATCAATGTAAATGCAATTGCAATTACAAAAAACACCCCACATGTGAGTTGTCCCATTTCATTGGGATGACTCCTGTGGATGAGGGTTTTCAGGCTCAAGCCCAAGGGACATTTAAGGGGGAAACATAAGAGCCTCTTGCCTATAGTCCCCCTCAGAAATGTTTAGTCAGCTATTGATCTGAATGTTTTATAGGTTTCATTCAAGGCCACTGTGCACTCCACCAAACACCCCTTTCTGCCCAAAGATCTCCAAGGATCAGATTTTTCAAAGATGGTACTCATAGTGATGGCATTGTCTAAACTAGAAATATTTGTATGTGTTTGTCTGTAATGATACAGCTTCACTGGTGGAAGGCTTAGTGCACATGTGGAAGGCACAGGTCTCTATACTGCCATGTCCCCTAACTTTGGATAGATGACCACTAACTTTGGTTAGTGATAAAAATGCCTTCTGGGAATTAGGTAAGATGCATGTCTGTTCTACAGTCTTCACCTCCCGTAGCACCTGAGGAGCTATACTGGTGTGATACAGTGCTTGAAAATTTTCCATAGTTGCAACCTATGGGGGAGGGATAGTTCAGTGATTTGAGCAGTGGCCTGCTAAACCCAGGGTTGTGAGTTCAATCCTTGAGGGGGCCATTTAGGGATATGGGGCAAAAATCTGTTAGATGATTTAATTGGGGATTGGTCCTCCTTTGAGCAGGGGATTGAACTAGATGACCTCCTGAGGTCCCTTCCAACCCCGATATTCTATGAACATTGGATACTCATGGGAATTGAACCAGAATTCCTCAAAGTTAGCCTGGACCCTGGCAGTCAGTCTGGATTCTTCCCTTCCTATGCATCTTCACCAGCCCTATAGGGTTTGCAGGCCAAAACCATCCATGGTAATACCTGTGCCTTCAAATTACACCCTCTGTGACAGCTGTGCAGTCCCATTACCTTGAGTGGGTTTGCACAGGTGTTTGGACTTCTAGCAAACCTTCTGTGGGCTGTAGAGGATGCACAAGGAAGAATGCCATCCAGCTCACACTTTCTTTGACCTGTTGGCTCGATAGTTCTAACAGGACTTACAAGCACTGAAAGACAGTTGCTGATATGACAGTGAGAAGACTTCTGCTGGACACAAGACACGTATCTGCTCAGTATTTTTTCACCATAGTTTTCCATAGTAGAAGTTGGAGCTGTGCACTCAGACTGTGAGGTGACCTGCTTTCATTGTTGGGAGGAGATAATGGAATGGTCTGTTCAGCTGCAACTAGGCAAGATTGAGGGGAATAAACTTTTAGATGACAACCTGAAATGGAGTTGATGATGAAATGGGGTGATCCTCAAAAGGCGAAAATTTCTTATGTTCTCAATAATAAAAGCTATTAACAAAGCATTTTAAAGAGTGTTTTATCTGGCATATCATGGAATAAAGATCTAGATATATGCAGTAATTAAAGATCAACTTTGATTTTGATAGTCCTTTTTAATCGCTTTTTTAATTGTTGCAAAAATTTTAAACATTTCTGTGAAGTGCTCCATGGAAAAACGCTGATGTTGATAGATTAACTAATCAAGATCGCTCCATTCTGTTTGAATAACTAGAAAGGGACTTTGAGTGGGTAAGTGTAAAATAAATCTTCTGACTAATGTATGGCTCCATGTAATCTCATCTCACCTTCTGGAAACAATGTATAACAAATTAAAGCTTGGATCACGAAATGTCAAAAATCTGGCAGCACAATTTAATTCAGAGGGAAAAATTACTATTTTCTTGGTTCTTAATAGCCATAGAAAATTTCAATTACAGGAAATCTTGACAAACTCTACCTTGAGGGGATGAAGGAATTTTTAAAAGTTTTTTTAAACCATCTCCAGTGTCCCAAAGAATGTAGGTTGGTTTACCCATCTTGACCTGTGCATACTCTCACAGCTTTCCAAGTCTGTTTGAAAGCAGGATGGAAAATATGAACTATAACACTGAAAATGTTCAGAGATAGAGAAAATAAAACTCTTGCTCAAAATGAGCCCGAAAAGAAGGCTTTTTTAGTTGGGGGGAGGGGGGGACTTATTTCGAACTTTATCAAGCGCCAAGGGGTTGAAAGTATATCTTGAACTTGAAAATTATTGGGTTCATGGTTTCCTAAGAAAGGACTTAAAATAGCAGTAGAGAGGTGGCAGAGAGAAAAAAAAAATCCAAG
This sequence comes from Caretta caretta, assembly GCF_965140235.1. Lineage (NCBI taxonomy): Eukaryota > Metazoa > Chordata > Testudines > Cheloniidae > Caretta > Caretta caretta. Next base: position 342,596,164 of record NC_134206.1, on the reverse strand, counting down.
GGGAACATGGGGTGAAAATGGACCAGAGTGGAAAATTTATACAAAGGGATGGAGCAGGGAAGGAACAGATAGAATAGAGGGAAAAATGGTAAGGAAGAAATAAATATACGCAATATACCATAAAGATGTTTCAGCTTAGCTTTGGATGGTTCTACTATCACTATTGCAAAGAACATGCATCACTAGATTAGCTAGAAAAGAGTGTGTTTTAAATGAATCATTCTTGGGGGCAGCAGGGGAACCAGGGTTTAACGTATGGAAAGAAACTGGATGAATTTTGTGAACACAGCAAGCTTAAGAAAACGTTGAGCAGTTTTTCCAACTCCCACATTGTGAAGTATAGCATGAGGTTAAACGTATGCGTGCCTCGCATGCTGCATCTCTACTGCAGGCGTACCGGTCAAAGCTAAACCGTTTAAGAAAGAAAAAAATAAAAATGTGTGTGCACACCCTTAATTGTTTTCCAGGTCTATGAAACAGCTCCTTGCTCCTTGTGGAAGTTCATTTTGGTAGTAAGTAGATACTGTTTCAGAAGTCCAATATAATGCAAGGTGACTTTACTTTGTGTCTCTCTCTTCCCTTTAAAAACAAATGCACCCTGAGTAGACCTGAGTGAAACTTTTTTTTTTTTTAACTAAAAAAAATACAGATTTGGTGACAACAAAAGATCTGGCAAATGTGTGGGCTTGTTGATCTAAACAAAAAGAAGCAACAAAACTTCAGGAAAATGTCGACATATTTTGACTTTGGGAAATGAAACATTTCAGTTTTTCAATTCAAAATTACTTTTCACGGTAACATTTTCTTACATTTTCTTTTAAAAAATTAAAGCCCTTTAAACAGTACTCAAAATCAAAACTAATTTTTATGTTAAAATAAAAGGAGGACTTGTGGCACCTTAGAGACTAATTTCAGAGTAACAGCCGTGTTAGTCTGTATTTGCAAAAAGAAAAGGAGGACTTGTGGCACCTTAAAGACTAACCAATTTATTTGAGCATAAGCTTTCGTGAGCTACAGCTCATCTCCCCACTGTATTTTCCACTGAATGCATCCAATGAAGTGAGCTGTAGCTCACGAAAGCTCATGCTCAAATAAATTTGTTAGTCTGTAAGGTGCCACAAGTCCTCCTGTTCTTTTTGCGAACACAGACTAACACGGCTGCTACTCTGAAACCAATTTTTATGCTGTGATCACTGACATTTTCAAAATAAATTGTTTTTGGGTCAACCCAACACACTTTTTTATTTATTTTTCAGGATTGCCAGCAAACCAGAAAAAAATCAATTATTCACACAACTCTACTCACGAGACGCTTGATAACTAAAAGCCAAATGGGGTAGAAATCACGGTTCTGGATGTAGGATATGGAGCTTTAAAAAAGATAGCTGCCTTTCATAATAATTGTCGTTCTTCTAGGTGATTGCCCATTTGGGTGCACGTGTTTGGGACAGGCACACCTGGGCATTGGAACATGGGAACTCTAGCAAACAAATGTCTTTTGAGGCCATCAAATCACATACCTTCTTCCCCTGTGCTCGGACCTGAAGGAATAAAGGGGATCTGGCCCAAATCCCCCTTCAGTTCTATCTGTAATTTAAAAAAAGACTCTGAGACATTGTGGAAAGTGGGTTGGCAGTGTGAATCTATATTGAAAATCATAGCACAGGACCAGTTACTGTGAAAACAAAACCCTTTTTCTATTTCAAGATCTGCTTTCTTAGGAGATTTACAGTTAATAGTGATCTTCCAGGAGGTAGGTCTGAGGAGTGCTACTTGAAAATGACTGCAGGAGTGTTTTCCTGGCACCAGATATAAAAGCCAAGGGAAGTGTGTAAAACTATGTAAGCTTGCATATAGCGGTCTACACAGCGGCCTTGTTTTTTTCAGTGCTAGAGACATGGTGAGGCTGCCTAATATCTACTTGTGCCATAAAATCTATGAAGGGCTGAACACCTGCCAAATTTTAGGGGTCAGACAAAAGCCTCAATTTTAGTGCCAGGCAGCTCATATAAAATAATCCCTAATAAAACAATGGAATAAATATTAAGGGGGGAAAAAACCTGTGACCATAAACACTCAGAGAACAATGTCAATGTGAATAGTAATCATCCTGTCCAAAATGGAGTGTGGGTTTTTCTAAGGAAATTACAAAATTAGGCCCTGATCTTTCAAAGCAATCTGTGTAGGCAGATCCTTGCAATAAGGAAAGGTGGAGGAAAGATGGCCTAGTGGTTAGGGTGCTGATTTAGAAGACCAGGGTGCAGTTCCCCTCTGTCACAGAGGCTTCCAGTGTGATTTTTGGGCAAGTTACCTACATCTTTCTGTGTCTTAGCCCCTCATCTGTAAAATGGGGCAGATAATGATACTTCCCTACCTCAGAGGAGTTGGAGGTGCTCAGATGCTGTTAATAGGGGCCACATAAGTACCTGAAAATCCTCCCACATAGAACCCTTGTGAACCTCTTCATGGAGATAAAGATCTGCCTACCTTGATAGGCGTGGGATCTTAGTGGGTGGCACGAATATAGACTTCAGTAGAAGAGATCCAGCACGTCACACACTCTTACTTAATTCTCAGTATAACTTTCAAAGATGCTGCTCATTTCAGACATTTACACCGCTTCTGTTTTCCAGTAGTAAAACCAAGAACCTTATATTATTTACTAAGCAGCTAATTGCATTTGAGAGTCCCTTCAACATAATTAAATCTAGGCCAGCAGATAATTCCTTTGACGCTTATCACAAGGCCAAGATTCATTTAGAATAAATTATTTAATTTTGGAGTATCGCAGCTATAGTCACTAGGGAAGATTTTTCTAAGGAACTATTTGGGTAGCACATGGAATTAGCTAGAGAAACAGACAAAATGATGAATGACTACTTGTAAAAATAATAACATTGTTGCCATAATTAATAGAAATTGCTTCTGTTTAAATTTCCAAATATGAGCGTAAAACACAATTTAAAAATAGATGCCTTGAACTATATTATTTGGGAAGAAGAATTTAGGTCATGGTTGTAGCTGTAGCTTATTTTTCACGTAATAACTATATCTTTTGGATTTGCCTAATGATTAGATCTGGTTGAAGAAACTTTGATGGAACCATATTTCATCAGAATATGCAGTTCCATTGAACTCAGCTTCTCGAAGCATCCCATTGCAACATTTGTTTTGAACAAAATCTTATGATTTTTCATATTGCATTTACTTTTTGTTTCAATTATTTTCAGATTTGGAATATTATACAAAATAATCATATGTTATGATGCCAAAAAAATTGAAAAAGTAAAAATCAAAATGATTTTGTTGAAACAGAATGTTTTAATCAACCCAAAACAGTTTTTCTTGACTTTTCCTTTGTGAAGACTGTTGACATTTTGGGGTTTGGCTCTGATTCAGAGCAAAGGCAGGTAGTGAAATATTGAAGTCCTTCTGTCCTCTGCAACGCTTTATCTATTGCCATTTTACATTAACACATACTTGTGTGTGTGTGAGAGAGAGAGAGAATGGGAGGGGGATTATGCTAGAAGAATATGTACTTGGACACATAAAATGCTAAAGATCAGTTTACCTTTAGCTAGTATATTTGATTTCCACCCATACATGTTTGTACAATCTTTTCCAGTCACTCAGAACCCATTGTCTCTCTGTAATGCCGACAAACCCTGGTTGTTGGAGGACGGGATTGAATCTGGGGCCTCTGGAGCATAGTGCATGAGCCTCTACTGCATGAGCTAAAAGCCAACTGGATGTTAGCTAAGGCTGTAGAGCAGGCTCATTAATCTTCTCTCTCTCTTAGTGGTCTTGGTGCCATTAGATGGGACAGAACACCACACCCAGAAGGTATTTGGGTTACATCTCCATGCAAACTACAGGGGGCACTCATATGATATTTGTTTCAGTAGCACAGAATATCAGGGTTGGAAGGGACCTCAGGAGGTCATCTACTCCAACCCCCTGCTCAAAGCAGGACCAATCCCCGATTTTTGCCGTGATCCCTAAATGGCCCCCTCAAGGATTGAACTCAAAACCCTGGATTTAGCAGGCCAATGCTCAAACCACTGAGCTATCCCTCCCCCCACTGAGATCGCTTGCATAAATAGGCAGCAAGTAAAGGTTTGCATGGTTAGACCCCATTTCATGATACCTCTCATACTTTACCTGTTGGAGAGATTGAATATGCATGTGCCTAATCATTTGGAAAAGAGATTCTACACTGACAGTACTACTGAAGTCCTGGCAGTGGTCAGTGATGGGTATGGCATGTTTAGTAAGTTATCCTTTTTTGTATTAATCAGAAAACAGGATTTTCAGTTGCCCATTTGGTAAGTAATAATCATTCTTACTGCTCTAACATTATGCTTAGCACTCACAGTGCCTAAATAAAAAGAAGAGGAGGACTTGTGGCACCTTAGAGACTAACAAATTTATTAGAGCATAAGCTTTCGTGAGCTACAGCTCACTTCATTGGATGCATAGAATGGAACATATAGTAAGAAGATATATATATATATATATATATATATATATATATATATATATATATATATACACATACAGAGAAGGTGGAATTTGCCATACAAACTGTAAGAGGCTAATTAATTAAGATGAGCTATTATCAGCAGAAGAAAAAAACTTTTGTAGTGATAATCAAGATGGCCCACTTAGACAGTTGACAAGAAGGTAGGCGGTACTTAACATGGGGAAATAGATTCAATATGTGTAATGACCCAGCCACTCCCAGTCTCTGTTCAAACCCAAGTTAATGGTATCTAGTTTGCATATTAATTCAAGCTCAGCAGTTTCTCATTGGAGTCTGTTTTTGAAGCTTTTCTGTTGCAAAATTGCCATCCTGAAGTCTTTACTGAGTGCCCAGAGAGGTTGAAGTGTTCTCCTACCCGTTTTTGAATGTTATGATTCCTGATGTCAGATTTGTGTCCATTTATTCTTTTGCATAGAGACTGTTCGGTTTGGCCAATGTACATGGCAGAGGGCCATTGCTGGCACATGATGGCATATATCACATTGGTAGATCTTCAGATTGGTAGATCTGAACGAGCCCCTGATTGTGTGGCTAATGTGATTACATGTTCCATTCTATGCATCCGATGAAGTGGGCTGTAGCCCACGAAAGCTTATGCTCTAATAAATTGGTTAGTCTCTAAGGTGCCACAAGTACTCCTGTTCTTTTTGAGGATACAGACTGACACGGCTGCTAGTCTGAAACCAGTGCCTAAATAAGGGCCCAGATTTGCATTTATACTATGGCCCTCTGCACCACTGTGGCTGCATATGGAGAGGATTACCCATTTTAAGGCCCCTTTACACAGCCAAAGTGCACTTAGTGTATATGAGAATTAGGCCCATGGACACCCTCCCCCCACCAGACTATGGAGCAGATTATGCCTTGGAAATCAGCATTGGTCTGATCTGGTAGCTGTGGAGAACTGCTTTACTTCCTTACAAGTAAAAGGTGGATAAAATCAATTGATATCCTTAGTGTCCTTCTATGAAAGTTTTGCAATATAATCACAGGTGTCTAGGCAAACAGTGTTAGTAATATAACAGAAGTATTCCATATGTATTCCAGCTTTCTGAAAATAAGGAGCTTAAACTAAGGTCAACATTACCCAGAGTTGATGCAGTCTGTTCTATATGATATCATTTGAAGACTTGTTGGAATGCAGCATTTCTGAAACAATGTGCCAGATCTTCAGCTCATGTAAATCCGTGTAGCTCTCTTAACTGCAACTGAGCTACGGAGAGTTACATTAGCTGAAGATCTGATCTGATCTTTCTGATTTATGTTAACAAAATACTTAACACAACAAACGCACATATCACTACTGAGAGACAAAAACAATGATATTTTCTATTTGTTTTCACGATCATTTTTTAGTAAGTTAAGAGGTATTGCTTCACCTAAAATAATATGCTGGAAAATGAATAAGCCGATATCAGACTTTGACAATATATGCTGTTCTTTCATAGAAGAATCTTAAAAGTTTTTTGTTGTTCTCCCCTTCCCTCCCCCCGCCCCCAAGGCAGTTTGCTTTGCTAGGGCTTGATCTAAAGCCCACTGAAGTCCCTGGAAAGATTTCCATTGATCTCAGTGGCCTTTGGATCAGGACCCCTGGATATAGGACATTGTGTTTGTTACTGTAAGTAAAATGATAAAGGGGATTCATAGATATTAATGCCAGAAAGGACCATTTGATCATTTAGTTTAACCTCCTGTATAAGCCAGGCCACAGAATTTCACACAGGTATTCCTGTAGAGACCCCAGTTAAATGGATCACTTTTCTGACCACTATTGGAGAGAATTATTTGGTCTCTTCTTCTGAGTTACTATAAGTCCCTTCTCTTCCATTGTGCGCTGGTTCTCTACCCACGGAAAAGATTCAGCTAAAATCTATCTCTATAGATATGGTTGTGCCTCATCCTGGTTGACAAATGCAAAACAGCCTCCTTAATCACTCATTACTAGAAATGATAGACACAGATCCTTAGGTGTGGGGCAACGACTTTCAAAAAATGATGCAAATTATTTTTCTTATACATGCTGGTGTTTATTCACGCAGAGGGGTTTTTGTTTGGTTTTGTTTTGTTTTTTAAATCTTTTGTCATTTTACTTGACTGATTGAGACAAATGGTCATGATGGCCCTTTAGGAGCAGGGTTATTCTGTAGAATGGGTGACTGCATTCACAATAGGAAATTTAGTAGCCATAATTCACAACCAGTGGTAGCAATGGTGGAAGCTGTCTCAGGGTGGAGTGGATTCAGATAGTTCTACCAATGGTAAGAGGACATGGTAAAAACATGCTGGCATCATTGCTAATTACAGCTGGTCAACACTTCTTGAGATGAAACTTGTAGTCAAAAATTGTCAACACTGTCAACATTTTTGACTGTTTTTCATTTGTATCTATGTGAAAAATTCAGTGCCTCCTTGTCCTGATAAGTATATTGAAAATAAATAAATAAATAAATCCTTGTTTCTGTAACATTTTCAATAACAATTTTGGAAGGAAAGCTTCTGAAAACCAGGCCATTTGGAACACTCCAGAGAGCAAACAACTTCAAAGTTTTTCAGAAAAGCTGGTTTTCATTTCTGAACGAGTTCTGTGGCTACCACCAATGGTGTTTCACCAAGGGTTATTTATAGGTCTAGATTTTCTTATTGTAGAAAAAGCTCATGTACCATATGTTTATACAATGTAATTTTTATGGGTGCTAGCTTCCCTCCATTGTCTACATGAGGTCTCTGAGTGCAGAAGTTTACAGCAGGATCTTCACATTAGCAAATATGCATGTAACCATTTGAGTTCTGTCTGGTGTCCCATCAGTGAAGGATACTGAGCCTAAGCTACCCCACCTCAGACATGGAATACCATGTGCGCCTGAAATGCTCAGCTAGAAGGACTTTCAGTGCTTCCCATGATACCCTTGTCAGATTCTTCCACCAAAGGGAAGAGATGGTGCGGGGGATTTCCTTGTTTCTGATGGAGTCATACTCTTTCTGGATGCTCTTATACTCCCTGTGCCAGAGACAATTCCTAGTAGCTTATGCGATGCCCCAGTTTTAACTAAGTACACGGACCACCTGCCTGCCAACCCTTAGCCTTCTGCTGCATTATCTTTATCCTCCTACCCCTAACTCTCGCTGACCTTCAAATGATAAAAGCAGAACATGGTGCTACACTATAAATATACATGGTGGCTGAGATTTCAAAGCAGCCTAGGGAATTTAGTTTTTTGTCTTCCAGGCCTAAAACCCTGAGTCCGCTTTGAAAATCAGCCACTATGTTTTTTCAGGAGTAAAATATAAAGGGTGTGTAAATACTATAGTGATGAGCCTGGTATAAGGACCTAGGCCTCAGTCCTACACCAGGACTACACAGGCTCAGGAGAAGCTAAATCAGTACAGTACAGTACCAGGCCCTAGATAGCTAGAAGACCTCCACTGATGTACACTTGCTGTAACTTTATCAGCTAAGTGGAGTTGTCTCCTTCCTCGGTTATGGTTAGGAGCAAAAGTTTAGATACAACAACTTCTCACCTTTTCCTGGTACATGAGATTTATCCTGGACAAGGGAGGGTTATGTTCTGTAGGAGATTCTTGTTAAAATATTGTCAGCATGTGACTGTTTTTTTTTTTTTATCTCCCAGCTGGAAATAGTGCATACACAGCCTCATCTGCTTAATAGCACATCCTGGCTAGAGTCCTCAGCTACTTTTGTTTCCCTGTTAATTGAAGACATTATTGGTGATTGCTACAAGCAGGCACTACTTTAGAAAAAGCTGGCAGGCCCCAGCATGACACAAGAGACTCTCAATGAAGGAGGGGCAGGCCCTTCCTTCCCTACACAACAGCAATCTCGCGGCTCAAGGTACCCAAGTAGCAAGTTGGAACTCGGTCTGGCATGGCTCGGCCTCTGACTATTATTAGAACAGCAAAAATGCCTGCCCCAGGCCAGTGTGCCAAGTGAGAGTTGAACGGCAAAACAATTAAATCCATCTTTAGTTGCAAGCTGTTAAGGTATCTTGAGACAGTGTCACTTCCATGACCTTGTAGAATGTCTGCAGCATTGCGGAAACAACTCGCTCCTCTTTGTAGCAGAAGAGTTTTTATGTTATTCTCTCCCTCCACCCTAACCCTCCTCCTCTTTCCTGAGCAAATCCCCATAACAAATAAAGTTACACTTCAAGACTGGATTACGCAGGCTGTTAGGTTTGCATGCCAGTGTTTACTTTAAGTTAAAAATGATACTTCTGAGAATTCAAATAATATGTTTAAAGTATTTCCAGGTTATTGCTTTGCTTGTATTCATTTTGGCACTGATTCTCTCCACGGATATGTCAGTTTTGAAGGAGAGATGAATGCCGTTCAGTTACAGCCTTTGCCTATTGATCATATGTTTAACATCTGTTTACTTTGTTTATGTGCCGTTTTGAAGGGATTCACTGAGAAGTTAAGAGCACTCACTGCAGCAAAATTTCTCCTACAGGAACTTGCTGGCACTTGGGTAAATTCTCTCTTATGGCAGAGAATCATAAGAATTATTATTATTAGAATTATTAGTACACACAGAAGTTATGTCTAAATCAGACCAGAGGATCACAACAGTCCCTTCTGGTCTTAAAATCCATGGATGTATGAAAGTCGTTCGCCCCAATGTGTCACTATAGTGGCTCGCCTGGGACTCTCAGATCAAAGGGTTGCAGAACTTCTGTCTAGGCTGCAACCCTTTGGAACCTATTCCCCTCCTTGGCTGCTTGTTCTACACACCCCAGCATGCCTGATCTCATCTGCTCCATCCCTGGACCACGATCCAAATCCCTGTTCCCACAACTATGCTCCATCTTCTCCAGAGTCTGGTAGCTTCTCCAGCAACCGTCCTTTGCCCATTGCTTCCCTTCTGCTTCCATTCCACCTGGGTGTTTGCCCCATCAAACTCTCACACCCAGTCATAATATACCCCATGTGACAGGGTCTTCCAGACAAACTACACCCACACACACATCTGGGGTAAAACTCAGCCCTCAGACTTCAGTACAAATCAGATGGGAGTTGTGTGCAATGTGTGTTTCAGAGGGCAAAGCCTGGCCCCAAGTGCTGCATTATACTGCAAATGGGACCAAAAAAAAAAAAAAAAAAGATAAGGGACATAATATGCTTTCAGTTCTCTCTTTGAAAAGTATATCTATGAAAATATTAAAAGAAACTCTTTTAAAGAAAAAGGATCCTCAATTTTTTAGTATCCAACTTGAGATACAGTACCTGAAAGGAGCTTAAATTTCAGAAAGTGTTGAGTACCTACCCTTTGAAAATCAGGCCCCTTCACTAATGCCTGGCTCCTACACAGTATTTTTCATGAGTAGATTTCAAATCACCTTGTTAAGGAGATCAGTATCTTGATCCCTGTTTTACAGATGGGACCCCAGGAGGTGCAGTGATTTGTCTATAGCCACCCAGCAGCTAAGGTGGGACTAGAACCAAAATTTCCTGAGGCCCAGTCTAGTGCTCTATCCACTAGGTCACCTCTTGGATGAAAATCTTGGCCCATGGTGTTTTAAGTCTCTGTGAGAGAAATATGAGGTGAAATTCTGACCCAGTTGAAGGCTGTGGCAAACTTCTCATTGACTTCAGTGGAGCCAGGATTCCAGCCCTGGTGTTATCTCTATTTGTGCTTTTTCTAATGAACCCACACATTGCTATGATGCATTTATTATTTCCCCCCCAATTAGTAGCAATGCATCTGAAAACAAATGCTGGTTAAAGGGTGGAAATCCTTTTGAAATCCTAGTAGAAAGGAGAGTGTGTATGAGTTTGAAATAGTCTCCTACCCTGACCAAACAATAGCATATAATCAGGGAAGGCAGAGTATTAATCCCTCCACACCCTGTATATGCATGAAGATGCACTTGACTCAGTGTATTATATACACCTAGTTGAAAAATTTCCATGAAGGAAATAGGCAGCAGGTTTAAAACAAACAAAAGGAAGTATTTTTTCATACAATGCACAGTCAACCCATGGAACTCCTTGTTAGAGGATGTTGTAAAGTCCAAGACTGTAAAAGCATTCAAAAAAGACCTAGATAAGTTCATGGAGGATAGGTCCATCAGTGGCTATTAGCCAGGATGAGCAGGGATGGTGTCCCTAGCCTCTGTTTGCCAGAAGCTGGGAATGGGCGACAGGGAATGGATCACTGATGATTACCTGTACTGTTCATTTCCTCTGGGGCACCTGATATTAACCACTGTCACAGGACAGGATGTTGGGCTGCATGGACCTTGGTCTGACCCAGTATGGTTGTTCTTATGTTCTTATATGCTTATGTTTTTCTTTTAAAAGTGGCTTTTTTGACAAAATGGAAATTTATATGAACAAATTTCAGTTTTCATCAAAAATGTTTGGGTTTTCTGTAATTTTTTATAAATTACTGACACAAGCTAAAGCGATCTAAGCCAGGTTTAAACCTATATAACCTGCCCTAGGGACTGTGCTGTGATGGGGTGGGAAAGCTTGTGTGTCCCAATGATACTGAGAGCTGCGCTGGTTGGAATTTTAAGTGCCGGTGGCACCCCAGACAGGTCAAGAGGCAGGAAGGGAGACGAGTTGCAGTCTACTGGTCCTCCAGACTGGGGGAGGAGCAATAGCCAACAAACTATCCTCATAAAAAAGGTTAAGTTGCAGAAACACAGTAAGATAGCCATTCCAGCAAACAGCATGATAGACAGACAACGCAGTGCCTTCCTCATGCCTTTCACAGGGTACTGTTAACAGCTTCAAATTAGGCCCTTTGGCAACCAGCACCCTGGTCATTCAGAACAGCCGGGACACTGGGTGCATTAATGTAGCACTTACCCCTGCTGGTAGCCTGATGAGTCAATGAGGTCACTAGCTCCCCAGCTGGAGAACCCAGCAAGGATGGCAGGCAGTGTAAAAAGCCAACCCAGGGAGCAGAAAGGGGCTCCTTGTAACTGCTGCTATATGCTTGTATTGTACCTGGAGTGTAAGAAGGAGACAAACAATAAACACATGTGGTGAAGGTACCTGGGTAGACCTGTGTGCTGCTTAGTTCACCAAGAGGACTTAGCAGCCAGGGTTTTCCTGGAGTAGAAGAGTCCATTCATAATGCCCTAAATGACATCTGACAGCTCAGGAAAGATTCAGATTCAGAAACCCATGTAGCCGTGTTTATACAGGAATTTGCACTAAATTGGTTTATCAACCAGTTTGACTGAAATTGATGCAATTTTTGTGGGTAAGCAAGCCCCACACCTTCCTTTCTTTGCTCACTGTGCAACATGTTTAATGGTCCTCCTAGAGGACACGTGGGTATATCTATGCGGGAACTGGCAGGTGTAATTTCTGGTTCGAGTAGATATATCTTGCTAACTCTGTCTGAGGTTGAGCATTAAGATAGCATTGTATTGTGGCAGCACAAGCAGAGGGAGGAGCTAGCCATATGAGTATGTGTCTAGGGTCTCGGATGGGATCACACCGAGGGCTGCTAGCTCCTTCTGCTCGTGCTGCTGCTGCTATTTTTATTCTATTTTTAGCACACTTTCTCAATCAGAGCTATCATGGGTGTGTGTCCTGGAAATTACACCTTCAGAACCAGTGTAGACCTACCCCATGTGAAGACTGGGAATGTATATAGCTCTGCCAATGTGTGATGTCTCAAAGAACTTCACAGAACAAAGGGGCTGTGCTTGAAATCCTCCAGCAAAATTTCTGGAAACTCTTTTTTTAAAGGGAGGGATATAGAATATGAATGTTGTAGAATAGGAAATCAAGTCCTGAAAGTGACTGGACTCTGCAAATAGTTAGAGAGAATATAGGAATGAAACCATTCACATGTGCTTTATTATGCTTTAAATAGTGGTCAAATACAAAGAAAGGAAAACTTGGTCAAATTAATTAACACTTAGTCAAAGAAAAAAAAGACATAACAGGACTTTTAGGAATGACATGACATTGAGATAAAGGAATAAGTCATTAATTGGTTATCTTAGTAGGGCTATAGAAAGAGCCCTAACAAGGTCAACATGACTTTGACAGTGACCACAGCTATATTGCTCTTAGGAACTGAAAGTGAAAGAGCAAAACATAAAGGAAGAATGGAGATAAGGAAATTGAATACGTAATTATGCAGAGGTCTTTAGGGAGGGTCAGATGATTGCAAGACAGGTCAAAGGGCAAAGTGTCTAATCAAAATGGCTGAAATAATAGTTGTCTGTACATGCATTGTCCCTTTTCAAATTGACATCAAAGAAAATTGAAAGCACGGATAATGGCTTTAAGAAGATAAGTAAGAGGATAGACATAGAAATTTAAAACAGATAGATTAAATAAGCTAATGAATAATGTACCAGAAAAAGAGACACGAATGTGTAAGCTAAGGTACAGGCAAGTTGAACAATAAAACAAACAATTACAGGCTTTGCTTACTTGAAGATTGTAAATAATGGAAATATTAAGATTTTACTGCTTAACAACAGAAATTAATTTAATGGCTGGATTTTTCCTATTTCCATGCTCCTTAAACAGTATGTCTTTTTAAACAGATTAAAATTGGGAATGGATGTAAAATAAGAACTGACCTTTGCTCCCCCAAACTATTTTAGCATCTCAGAAATATTACTAATTTTTAGACATTTAAATTTATCCATTCATGCTTCTGCCCTTCCTATTTTTGGCTGAATGTGCTGTGTTCCCTCCTCCTGAAACGGGGAAGCACAGTGTTAGAAGTCTTGCAGGTATTACAGTCTGTTCTCATGTTCCAGCTCAGGTTTGCAGACTCAGGATGTGTTTTGATGCAAACTGTCCTTGGAACAACTATCATGTCAGTGAGTATGATGCTGTTCATTTCAATTCCATCGGCAGGAAGGTGTTTCCACTTTCCTGCTGTAGTGTCCCTTGTGGAAGAGAACAGAAAACACAGGCGTAGGTGATTTTTTACTGAATCTGTTATACCAATTAAAGCCCTAGTGTGGATGTAGGCATACCAGTATAAAGGTGCCTTATGTTGGCATAATTATTCCTCCTTCCATATGGGAATAAGAGCTTGTCTCTACAGTGCTTATGAGAATGTCAAGTAAGACAGTGTCAAAAGCTTTATAAAAATCAAGACATAGCATGTTCTGCTTCCCCCTCATCCACTAGGCCAGTAATTATGTCAAAGAAGGAAATTAGGTCGGTTTGGCATGATTTGTTCTTGACAAATCCATGCTTGTTATTTCTTATAACCCTGTTGTCTTCTAGGTGCTTACAAATTGATTGCTTAATCATTTGTTCTAGTATCGGTCCAGGTATCGAAGTTAGACTGTCTGGTCTATAATTCCCCGGGTCCTCGTGCCTTCCCTTTTTAAAGAGAGGTACTATGTTTGCCCTTCTCCACCCCTCTGGGACCTCACCTGTCCTCCATGAGTTCCTGAAGAAAACCACTAATGGTTCTGAGATAGCCCATTACATCAAGGCTTCATATTTGTTATTTATTTATTATTTTTATATTGAGGTAGCATCTAGAAGCTCTAGGCGTGGGACCCCATTGTGCTAGGTGCTCTACAAACACAGAATGAAAAAGGTTCCTGACCCAAAGAACTTACTATCGAAGTAATACAAATAAATAATAATCAATTCTCTGCACTGCCTGCAAATTCATTTCTCAATGAAATACAAGGTGCTAATAACCGTTTACCATGCAAAGCCATAAATGGTCTAAGCCCTGGTTGTTTCAGGAAGCTGCTTTTCCTCTTATACTCCTTCCCCACAATTGCAATTGGCACAAATGTTTCAGCTGTCTCCCCTCTGAAGTGAGTTCTCACCCCTTGAAGTTTTGGGAGTTGCTGACACTCAGACTCTCTTAGGATGGGTTTTTTGCTATGTACTGCATCTTCCAAACAAATGAATAAATAAAGTACTAAACATGTTTTTCAGAATTAAATCAGACAACAGCAGAGTTAAATTATAGTAGAGGGAAGGGGAAAAACTAAGAGGCTAGAGTGTAAAGGGAGGAAAGCAAGTAGAGCCAGACCCTTTGGCCCACAAAGTCCTGATTGTGGTGCTCTGGCAGAGCAAAGGGGACGTAAAGTGGCCCTTACCAGGCAACTGGAAATTCCAGTGTGTCTGGGGGAGAATTCCTGAGTGGTGTAAAACCTGCACTACCAGTTTTTCACCCCCTTCCTGGCCTCCAGCCTAAGGGGCGTGTTGAACATGTGAGGCGGATTGCCGGGGGGGCATAGCTAGAGTGCACTTCCACTCTGACCACAACGAGGCTGTTACAAGTCGGTGTAACTGAAAGCACCTGTAAGGTGTTTCTAAAGTACGCTGGGGGCTGAGTCCCCTGCTGCCGCCACGGCGATTGTGGAGTGGGGTGAGGCAGAAACGTGGCCCAAGACCATCTTTGCCGCATAGCCTCACCTCCCCGAGGAGCACTGGGCATTGAAGGCATTGTTTTCATTCACCTGAGTATGTTAAGCACAGGCCAAATCCTATGTTCGTCTAAGGCCTTGTCTACTTAGGAGGGTTTAGCTGGTTTAGTTATACTGGTTGAGCTATACTGGTGAAACCCTCCAGTGCGAACACGGTTATACTGGTATAAAAGTTCTTATACTGCTATAGTTTATATAGGATTTCCTGACCAGCATAAGCTATATCAATGTAAGCATGGTTTTATCATTGTAACTGTGTCTACACTAGGCTTTTATTGGCATAGGGTTTGTCTACTTGAAATATTACAGTGTAGAGAGTACCTATGCTGATAGAAGGGGTTCTTCCATCAGCATAGGTAATCCACCTCCCTGAAAGGCGGTAGCTAGGGCAATGGAAGAATGCTTCTATCAATCTAACACTGTCTACACTGGGGGGGTTAGGTTGGCTTAACTACATCGCTCAGGGGTGTGGATTTTTCACACCCTTGAGTGAAGTAGCTGGGTTGACCTAAATTTTTAGTGTAGACCAGGCCATAGTTTCATAAATTCCAAGGCTAGATCATCTAGTCTGACCTCCTGTATAACACAGGCCAAAGAACTTCCTCAAAGTAGCTATGTCAGTAAAAACATTTTTTTTTAAAAAAATCACACCTTACCTGACATAGCTATGCTGCTAAAACTTTGCAGCGTAGCCCAGGCCAAAGTTACAAAGCAACTGACTTTTAAAAGCTCTCCAGGTTTCGAGGTTGCAAGCCCGATTTATAGTGCCATGGCATGAAGATATTTGTCACAGTTTTAATGCTCTCACATCTCTTAATACATTGCTTTAAACTGCCAAAAAAGGTAATATTCTCAATCAAGCCAACTATATTTTATACACAAGTTATGACTTACTCCTCTCAGCACTGGTGTTAATCAGATTTCATTTATTTTTATAGCATAGGGACATTAACATTACCCTCTAGAAATGTTCCTCTTTCTATTTGTCCTTGGATAAGAAATCTCCCATATTAGGATAACTTTCTTCCTCCAGATAAATGTTTCCTGATAAAATAATATTGTTAACCTGTAACAACCGCAACATGAAATAAATGCAGTTGTCAAATAAACTTTGAATGGGGAATATAAAAAACAACCAAAAAAAAAAAAACCCAACAACAAACAACCGAACCCAGGATACAGATTAAAATATTGTGGTCTTGTTCTTTGATATTCCCGAATCCATTTATTTCCCTGGCTATCGCACATGATTGAATAGCAGAGAAGTCACCTGAAATAGTACCAAATGGCAAAAGATGTATTAGTGTCACAGATGTAATGTGCTTCGTCTCAGGATGTATAGGCTTGTGTGCCGTTCACACTGCTGCACGTAATAGGGATGAGCCTGAATCAAACACCCTTGAAGATACTTTATTTGCACATTTCAACTATAGACGTTGTGATGGGGCTTCAGAGGCTCAGAAAAGGTTTAAGGGAGCCTGAGTGCTCTATTAAGCTCACCTGATACACCTGGGGAGGATGAGGTCACGCTGAAGGAAGAACTAGAAAGAAAAAACATAAGACAGTCAAAGGGAGAGGCAGTTTTGAAGGCTCCTCTTGAGAGGACAGGCTAGTTAAAGACCTGGTCAACGGGGAAAGAAAAGATGTGTAGCTATAGGAGTCAGGATCAGCTCCTGCAGTGGACTCTGTAAAAGGGCAGGGCTTGAGTGAAAGGATCCTGTGAGTTAATGTCCTGAGAAAAGGGTGAAGAATCAGAGTGAAGAAGAGGGCTGGAACCTCAAACCAGCAGAAGTGAGAGAAATCTAGGGGAGTTTATGGTTGGAATGGTATTTGCTGGAGAGTCAGGGACTGAAGGGAAGTCCCACAAGGAGCAGAAGACCTGTTGTTGGGGTTTCCTGAAAGACATTATTTTGAATCTGAAAGACACTATAGCCCTGGAGGGATGGGACTTAAGAGGAATCTGTCCGGAGGGCCTGGTCAGGGATGCAGGAGACCCTCATGAGGGAGCAAGGTGGAGGGATGCTGTGGGAAGGGGAATAGAAAAGTTCCAAGGGGGTGCTCTGGAATAGTAAGGCTGCTACAATATGTTTCAAAAATCTTCTTATTCTTATTTGTCCCTTTAGCCGTTATTTCAGTTTGCTAGAGTGCCTTGATCTAGTCCTCTGTGAAACACGACTAGCTCAAAATGCTCTTATGAACTGTAATCATGTGCCAGCAGGGTGAGCACGGAGAGTCAGTCCGCAGCAGTCTAGCATGGAGTAGAGTCTCACTCTCGCTTGCTGTGAACTAATTATTCGTGTAGCCAAGCCTCTAGTGAGGTCTTACCCAAGTCCTAAAGAGAAACAGGTTGAAAAATGCCAGTTTTTTGTCACCATGTTGGTCCCAGATATGAGAGAGACAAGGTGGGTGAGGTAATATCTTTCATTGAACCAACTTCTGATGGTGGATGGGTCAAGCTTTCGAGCTTCACCAAGCTCTCCCTCAGGTCTGGAGAAGGTAACCAGAGTGTCACAGCTAAATTCAAGGTGGGACAGATCGTTAAGCATAAAGTGTTTGAACCCTTTTCACAAAGTGATTCCTCCATATCTGACCTCTTTGTCCTCAAAGAAAACCTGCATAATGCCTTCAAAAGATGAGCCTTGGAACTTAAATTTATAACTCTGGGAGTTAGAAACCACAGACTTAAGAGAGACACTAGTTTTATGGCTCATTAAAACAATTTGTAATATACTTTGCTGCGTACTAACCCTCCCTTGTCGTACAACTGCAGAGAGATATTACCTCACCTACCTTGTTTCTCTCATATCCTGGGCCCAACACAGCTACGGCAAAAATGCAAACAATTAACTTCTCTGCAGCTCAGTTGCTCTCATGTAAATGGAAAAAATGATACCTACCTACCTCTTGTGGTTTTTGTGATAATTAATGAATGTTTTTAAAGTACCTTGTGAGTTTGTTGGAGAGAAGGAGCTATATGCTATATGTGCAGCCTAGTCTAACCCAGAGGTTCTCAAACTGGGGGGTGAGCCACCGGAATGTATTCTGGGAGGGGGGCAGTGAGAAGCTTTAGGGGAAAGAAACTTACCGGGCACATTTGACCCTCAGCAATGAATAACTAGCAACGCTGATTCCTCCAGACGTCTCAGGTCCTCAGAGGTCGCTGTGCATTTTGGCGGATTTCTGTTAAACTTGCGGAACATTATGCAAAGTCGTTGCCATCTGTACGTTAATCCGTTTGCCACAACGCGGTGCGCACATTTCATTACAAGCATCGACCGCAATCGCAGACTTGCTTTTACTGTGATTACAATGGACCGTTGGCTCATTGGTGCTATTCGCGGAATTGCTCTGCTCCAAAAAAGGGGTGCACCCGTCACACTAGCAACAATGTGATGCCAGTAAGCAGTATCTCACTTAAAATTTTCATTACTCTATACTTAAATGGCTCCGTTTGAATCGATGCCTTACTGTTTTTAATGTTTAGTGAGAGTTTCATGCTGATATTTTTTTATTGGCATAAGGACTTGTGTGGCGGGAATGTAGGGCATAAACTGCTAGTGCCACAAAGAAGTGGGGCACAATCAAATAAGTTTGAGAACCACTGGTCTAGCAATAACTGCAGCAAAAACTCAATTCAAAGACATGACATTAATGTAGCTCTTCTTTCTGACAAGCAGATATACTTTCATTTGTAGACACAGAACATCTTTGGTTGCACCATCTGTGGCCTGTTCACCTTGTCTTACTCATGAGAACAGCCCCAGTGACTCATGGGAATAAATCAGGCATTTATTTATTGGACCATTGTCACTGTTCATACAGCTACACTTTCCCTACTGGGCCTACTGGCACTTTCAGACTTTTCAGGTCCTGCTTTGCCGCTCTCAACGGTCAATTTTTCTTCTTCTCTCTGGCTTCTCTCCCTCCATTTTTCTGCACATTCCCTGTCATCCTTCCTGTCAGACAGGAAATTTTCTCCTGCCACTGCTTCAGAAATTGTCTGATTTAATTATGTGTCTTTCCAATAGACAGCAGCCTTTTTCATTTAGCCAGTGTTCCACTCACATCCCCACAATGGTGGGAAGACCAGGGGATGGAAAAGATGTCAGGAGCTTTTTTAATTATAGGAGCTTTTCTTAGAGCTTTGGCTACCCATTAAGTAAATATGTTTCTTATTTTAACCTCTTGAGTGCCCCAGGCCTTGCAAGTGTATTTCACATACATGGATGTATGCTGTAAGATGTAGGTCATGCTATTACACTGATTAGAATGGACTCTGCCTTTTAAGATATGCCTCTGGGTGTTGGTCCTTCAAAGGAGTAACTGGATTAGCCACTAGGTCAAAGACTAAGTACCCAGTCCTTGTGACCTAGAAACTCAATACCTTGTCCTGGGCAAGAACTACTGCTCATAACAAGCACTATTTTCTGCCTCCGTGTCCAAAGTTTACCTGTTTTTCATGCTCCTATTCCAGTCCCAGTGCGCTGTCTCCTAGTGCTCTCCCAGCCATCAACAGTTGAGGACAGGTTGATGTCAGATGATGGAATTGGTTATCAGTTTTCCACTAGTGACTAATGTAACTTTCTGAGAGGCATTGAAATCCAGTCACTTACATTCCCTGGGAACTATCAGAGATCCACATTTGTAATTTCAGCTTAATCTCCTGAGTTCCCATCCAATGTGTTAACCAAAACACCATCCCTTCTCTCTAATATGTACATTACATTCACTTATGGGGACCAAATATAACTTCTCTCTCTCAGTCCCTCCCTCCCTCCCTCCCCCTGACCCCCTGCTGAGGATCTTTTTCTTTTCCTAAATTCAGTCGTTCACATTTTTTCTTATTTCATTTTTTCCCCTTGCTTGTCTTTCAAGATTAAGGCTTATTCAGAAAAAAACAGCATTCTGTGGCTTATGTGAATCAAGAGTTTGTGCTGTGTATATTGAGCCATGGAGGCCTAATGAGATTACACAGGCAGTATCAGTGGAAACATTGTAATTTTGTGGTGAGGGTTTAGGAAAGTAATGAAAGTAATGTCACATATTTCCTGTTTTATTACCTCAAAGTGTACCAGGTGTTGTCAACAGTGTTAGTGCTGTTTATTACGTGGAAGACTAGATTATTCAGGCTCGGGAAATTAGAATTAGGTAACAGTCAGTGGTTCAAATGCAGCCCACAGCCCGGATCCAACAATTGGAGCCATGCATGCCTGGGCAGCACCCCATTGACGCCAAATGAGCTCTATGTGGGCCGGAAGGGCCCATCTCTGAGTTCTGATTGCAGGGTCTAGACCCTTGTATATAGTGGCCAGATGTCATGCCCATCTGATAGGTGTTTGCTGGACTATATGAACTGAGTTGTGATCTCAGCCTGGTTTCTATTGGATAGTATTGATGACACAAGCCACCACTACAACTGGTAACTTTACTGGACCATGTCATTGAGAAGACAGGGACTGTATGAACATAGAGACTGAACAAGAATGAAGCCATCCTCTACACCTCCAGAAGTGGTTTCTCTGGATCAGAAGTGGGCAGTAAGGGGAAGGTTGCCCTATCACAAGTGATGCTAGACCTGCCTTTTAGTCACCAATGCAGTGTTTCCTGCACTTCCGATTAAAATTGAACCAACTAAAATACTTTTATTTTTGATCATATATAGCACATTATATTTTTGTTACTGGCAGAAGACTTAAAGTAATGTCAATGACTTTTTTACTTAGAAAATTTCTATTTTTACTTGTGTAAGAAGCCTGTCTGAAAAATGTGATATAAAAACTTGACATTTTATATCAAGACACAATGTATATGTCATAAACTTCTTGTTAACACTGCAAACTCCTTGGGTCTAAAAATAACCCACCTCTTTCCAGATGAGTACTAGCTCCCTCCTGTTTCTTAGAATTTATGTTTTTCCCTCAGAGTAACCACAAAACCACCCACCTCTTTCTTACTGCATGCATGTCTAAAAGTGCTGGTGCCAAACAACTGTTAATTTCTCTCTCCTAATAGGGTAAAACGGTTCCTTTCCCACAAAACCTGAATTCATTGGGTTTGTAAGCCATTATGAGTTATTTACACAGAGACAGAGCTGGTCAAAATATTTTCATCCAAACCTTTGCCAATAAATGGCTTCTTGACCCTTCGAAGGGGGGTTGAGGGGGGGGAAGAGTGATTAAAACAGAAAATATTTAGCTTTTCGTTTATTTTTTTTCTAAAATGAAATTAATTTTTTTCCATTTTTGTTCTTTGATTTCCCCTCCCCCCCACCCTTTTCCACTTTCCCCTTTTCATAAGGGGAAAAAACATAAAAAAGGGGAAGAAAAGGGTGGAAACTTTGTAGTGACAGATATGGCAGTTTCCTGCCATGTCTTTGGGAGATCTTGCTTAAGTCTACGTATGATTGTGGGCCAGGGATTGTAGATAATTACATGGCGGAGGGTGATCACAACTCCTACAAGAATTAAGAGCAGTGGGGATGATTAAGCAAATTCACTCTGGTTGTAACACCTCCAGAGAGGTACCACCACTTGGAGAGGTGTGGTTAGCCCACACTGGAGGTGTGTACATTCTAGTGTGCACTAGAATATTGCACACTAACTGACCAATATGGACCGTGCTAAAGTATACTACAAGTTCCCCAGTGTACATTAATGTATGTTTAGTGCATGCCGCAGGGTCTGCATGGGCCAGTTAGTGTGCAACACACCAGTGTACACTAGCATGTACACCCCTCTAGTGTGGACTATTACACTGTATAGACAAGCCCTTAGAGAGCCATTGGCAGAACTGGGATTGTAATGTAGGAATCCCTGGTTCCCATTCTCTTGTGATAAACACTGGAGGTGAAATTTAAAAATGAGATTATAGAAAGCAGTCAGTATACTCTGTTTTAGAGCAACCTAGGGCCTAAAAGTGAAGGGATGAGGCTGCTCAAGAGGATTTTGGTTTCATGTATGTGAAAAGAAGATGAATTTTCTCACTCAGTTCATTTGTCTAACATGGGGGCGGACAGGGGGAGGGGGGATGAGAAAAAAGAGCCTTTTCCTTTACTTGGAAAACCCTACAAATACTAATTTGTCATTAAACTTCCCCTTTCAACAATGTGTTTGGCTGAGCTGAAGCTTTGAAGGTTATGGATTCTGAATGATTGTGAAACTATCTGGGGGACATGTTCAACAGCATTCATCTTAACTAGGGTGACCAGACAGCAAGTGTGAAAAATCGTGACAGGGGGTGGGGGGTAATAGGAGCCTATCTAAGAAAAATCCCCAAATATTGGGACTGTCCCTATAAAATCAGGACATCTGGTCACCCTAATCTTAACAGAGTAGCAAGAGCCAGGGAATAGTCTGTAAACTATCCACATCAAATGACATAGCACAGAACTAGCCCTGACCTGCACAATGGCCCTGGTTCAGCAAGGCATTGGGACCCAAGCATGTACATAAAGTTAACCACATGCTTAAGTGCTTTGGAAAACCAGGACTCCATTTGTGATGCAGCTTGGAAAGGATTTTACAGCTAAAGGTTACATACAATTTTCCTGATCTGAGTGATTTTACGATGACTGAAACAATGGTTTCTCTCATTAGTCAGTTCTGGATGGTTTAAAATCAGAATCCAGGAGAAACTGGAGATAACATACCAGTGAGGCTGCTTTCTCCTCTGTAATCTATAAATGAGTGTATAATTTCTATCTGGATGTAAGGTAAAAAGGCTTTAGGAGCTTGACTCTACTTCCATTGAGTATCGCCCACTGATTTGAATGAAGCAGGATCAAACCATAAGTTCCAGATTCGCAAAGGTTTTGGGGCACATGGGGGTTATGTGCCTAAACATCTTTTAAGGTCTGGATCTAAGTGTCTATGTAATTCAGTAGTGATGGATGGAGCATGGCAGTGTTACTGTTCATTCACTGTCCCTAGCAAACCACCAAGTATGAACAGTGTCTCTGCAGATTTCAGAGTAGCAGCCGTGTTAGTCTGTATTGGAAAAAAGAAAAGGAGGACTTGTGGCACCCGGAAGCTTATGTTCAAATAAATTTGTTAGTCTCTAAGGTGCCACAAGTACTCCTTTTCTTTTTGCCTCTGCAGAGAAACTGCTGGGGGTGGCCATTTCTATTTGCTACCAAAGGAAGCTAGTCTTTTAGGGATGGGTAGCTGGATTCTTTCTAATCTCACTTGGTGGGCGGTAAGTGATGAGGATCTCATCTAATTATAACAGGAACATGGGATTTGCCATGAAGAATCAAGCCATATGTCCATCAGAGTCTAGTATCCCAAATCCAACCACAATATCTGATGCTTCAAAGGAAATAAAAACCATATACTGCACCTGGTCAGTTGAGCAGTGTTGTACAGGGGAGAGAGAAAAAAACATAACCTGTAATGATCAGCTCAGATCCTTTAGCCTGAGATTTGAAGTTTTTACATATGGCTATATAACAGCATTGATAGCTGGATTTTTCTTAGTTCTTATGAGATAGATGATACCTTCCAGTGGTAAATGGAAACTGAGGCACACAGACTCTTTGTATCCATTTCAATAAGGACACTAGGTTTCTGGGAATTAAATATTATATGCACAGAATGGATATAGCACTTGTCATCCATAGATCTCAAAGCACTTTACAAAGGCAGTAAGTATTGATATCTCCATTTTATAGACGGGAAACTGAGGCACCGAGCGACTTGTCTGAGGTCACCCAGCTGGCCAGTGGCACAGCCAGGAATAGAATCCTGATCTCCTGACTCCTAGCTCAATGCTCTATCCACTAAGCATACCTCCCTTAGGTACAGGATCATCAGAAACATTTTCATAACTCATTCTAAATTATCATTTGTTTGCTTAGAGTGTAAGCTCTTCAGGGCAGATTTTGTGTCTTCCTCTATGTTACCCTGTTCCTGTTTGAAACCTCTGGCTGTTACCACTATCTGAGTTATACATGATCAATAATAATTAATAGCACGTACATAAAAATGCATAGGGCTTAACAATTAATTCAGTGTTCTGCCTACAAGGAAAGATGGAATCTGGGTATCTAAAAGCATACGAATGGCCATACTGTGTCAGATCAATGGTCCATCTGGCCTAGTATCTTGTCTTTCGACGGTGGCTGGCACAGATGCTTCGAAGGGAATGAACAGAACAAGGCAATTTATCGAGTGATCCATCCCGTTGTTCAGTCTCAGTTTCTAGCAGTCTGGCTATCAGCAATGCAATGTATAGGATGGCACAGGGAGCACGACCAGCAAAGTGACAGCACTGGCCTCAATTATCAAACACAACATTACATCAGACAGGTTAATGTTATGACTCAGACGCCCAGTGGTCCAGTATATATGGCATGATGGGGGAAGTACATTTCTATGAGATTTATTGATCACTATGACGCATTACAAGCATTCACACAGGACTCCCCAAATCCACTAATCACTGAACTTAGTGTAAACGTGGGCAGGATTCTCCGCGGTGCACATCTCTCCTTTGGTTGATCAGAAATTGTGGTCAAGGATCCAGAAAAGATATGCTATCGGCTTTGAGAATTTGATTTTTCTTTAGCCAAACCTGCCACCAGCGTGCTAAAGTCGCAGACTGTGGCCTGGTCTACACCACACGGTTAGGTCGACATACAATGACTCAAGTTGACCTGACTATGGCAGTGTCTTCACTTCAGTTTGTCTCCCACCTACATAAGTGCCACTCTACGGCAGTTCAGTAACACCACCTCTACCAGCGGTGGTGTAGAGTCACCGGTGATATAACTGGCTCTATGCAGTGTCAGTATAGACACTGCATTGCTTATGTTGACTGTTATTAGCTTTCAGGAGCCGTCCCACAATGCCCCACACTGACAGTACAAGCGCTCCTGCCGAGGGTGTCCGCCACTGACACAGGACACCGAATGTGCACACACACCAACCATTTAATAACTGCTGTGGCGGTATGCCAACGGAAGTTAGGTCGACATAACTTCGTAGTGTGACTTTCAGATCATTCTCTTGTTTTGTTGTTGTTTCCTGTAAGAAGTCAGAACTTCAGCTTGTCCGCTGTTGACTTAGCAATGATGTCAGAATGCTTGCTTTTTCAACGCTCAGGTCTGGGCTGGAGCTCAGAGCTGGAAAGGAAGGAGCTGCTGCTGATGTAGCGTTGGGCTCCATTGTGGGTGAGAACTAGAGAATCTGCGATCCCTAAACAGCCTGCTTGTTCTGACTCTTCGTCATCCCAGGCAGTGCTGTTTCAGTACGGAACCAGAGACACGTCCTAGTCCAGACTTCAGAGCCCAGACTGCTTTTGACTCCAAAGACACAATTCCAATTACTCATCAGACGGAGAGGCTAAAGAAAAAAAAAAAACAGCACACTCAGACACTGAGTCCATGTATTTTTGCTTATTTATGTTGTGTCAGTAAAAACTTGGGAACTCTCCTCCGCCCCCCCGCCCCAAAACGACTATCCCAAAACTATCCAGGCAACTTATGGTCACTCTTTCAATGTGTGTCCAGTGAGGCATCATGTTAGGCTGGGATTTTGAAAGAAGGCTCAGGGAACCAGGGGCTTTTCAGATGCAAGGCTTAATAAATAGCATTTTTTGGTCCTCCGAGCTGGGCAACCTTTTTTGTCTGAAACTCATTCTGGTGGAAAAGGCAGATTCAGCAACACCCAAATGTTCTGCACATTCATGTCTGGGTCACCAAACTGGGCGTTTGGGAAAAAAAACCAGAATGTTTAATTTTGTCCTTTTTGAAAAGAAATATTGGGCTTTTGGGGTTTTAACCTACTTTTCATTTCAAAATTTCCCTTTCACTTTAATTTCAAAAATGTTAAATGATTGACATCACAATCAAACCTTTCAGTTTTGTTGAAATGAAACATTTTATTCAACTCAAAGAACGTTTTTGGTTTGCTAAACATTTCTAAAAAGTTTTGGTTTTGGTTACACGTGAAACTCTTTTTTTTTTTTTTTACATAATACATTCATTATTCACTCAGTGTTCCTTGAGCTTCAAGTCAGAAGCCAATCTCTAAGGTTATGTCTGTATTGCTTTGTAAAGTGGGGTCTGTGGGACCAAGGCTTCTGGACACTGTTTTTCCAAGTTCATACTTGAGTGTTCACACTGCATGGCACAATGAGGTTTACAGTTCCTGGACCTGAGTATCACAACCAAGATCATGTCTCCATATTGCACTACATAGACCTTCTGACTCGGATCTGTGGTTTAAGCTGCATCCACACTACAAAATGACAGGGCTTGGACCTGAGCCACAGGATCCTAGGGCTCAGGTCTTGAGTGCTTTTTGGTCGCAAACCTGAGATAGAGCCCAGGCTTAGTGTGCCACGTACACATACAGTAAGGATATGTCTACACTGCAATTAAAAAACCCACAGCAAAGAATCTTTAAAGTCTGGGTCAGCTGACTCGGACTTGTAGGGCTCGGGCTTCCAGGCTAAAAATAGCAATGCAGGCATTCGGGCTTGCGCTGGATCCCGGGTTCTGAGATCCTCCCAGAATTCATGAGGTCTCAGAGCCCAGGCACCAGTCTGACCCTGAACATCTACACTGGAATTTT
Organism: Caretta caretta; assembly: GCF_965140235.1. Lineage (NCBI taxonomy): Eukaryota > Metazoa > Chordata > Testudines > Cheloniidae > Caretta > Caretta caretta. The sequence continues at coordinate 342,569,645 of NC_134206.1, read as the reverse complement.
ATAGCTTTGCAGGCTGAGCCCCACAAGCTTGAGTCAGCTGACTGGGACCTGCCCCGGCCATGCTGCGGGTCTTTCATTATCATGTAGATGTACCCTAAGAGACCTGGACAAGACCTAATGTGAGGGGCAGATTATCCCAACTCTGCCTACTACTGAGTTCTTAGATCTTCCTCTTGAAGCATCCAGTGCCGGTCACTGTCAGAGACATGATACTGGACTAGTTGGACTCTGGGTCCGATCCAGCCTGGCAATTCCTATGTTCTATGAAAATCAAGCTCCCGTCACCTCTGGCTATGATGTGACCTTCTCTGCAGTCTCCAACAATTTACCAGACTCCAGTGGAGTCTCCAATAATTTACCTCGATGACTCAAAGGAAAGATTAAAGACAGAAAATGTGGTGTGTTTGGCTATGGGACTGTGGTGACACATCATGATGCTGTTTTCCATGCACTGCACTTTTAAACACGTGGAGGCTCTGTTTGGCTGCTAGGGACAGCCTGGGGTAGTTTACAGAGCAGACACCATGCTCTGTTTTCTCTCTCACAGGAACTTATATTTGTTCTGTGAAATGGAAATACTGTCAAAATTTCACATTCCCCTCCCCCCACAAAACTGTCTTCCCATTGTTCAAACAACTCTAATTAAAATGCCAGAGGGAGGTGGTCAGAGCTAATTCAGTGTAGTCACACCATTTATTTTCGACCCTAAGGGTACTGCAATCAAAAACCCATGGCACTGCATCTCAGAGCCCAAGCCAAAACATCTACACTGCCCTGCCGCCTGAGCCCCAAAAGCCCGAGTCAGCTGACCCGAGCGTCGATGCAGGTCTTTTATTGCAATGCAGACATACCCAGTGCCTGTTTGCATATTGTCTGCAAATAAGACCTGGATATTTACAGATTTGTTCACTATTTGGAATCATTCAATGTATGTTTTCTGCTAATGTATCGAGGGATGACTGTTCGTGGACTTTTCTTGGCTGGTATTGCTGATAACGTCAGACCCTTTGAAGTAAGTGAGTAATGCATATTGTCAAAGTGAACGTGTGGTTTTTATTAGAAGGAGGGCTCCCCGGTGTAAAACTTGACCAATACTAGAACTGAACTAGATTTAGTAGTGCCTACCGGCGGTTTCATTGAATCCAGAGTTTTCCCTTAATAAGGACTTCAGGATTGGGCCAAAAATGTCTTTCTAGTCAATATTGTTTTTGTCTGGAAAATGTGGATAATACCCTTACTTATCTACCTCAGGGGATTTTTGTGAGGGTTATATATTCATTTATTGTATTGTGGTAGTGCCTAGGAAAGCCAGTTGTGTCCCAGGCCTCCATTGTGCTAGGCACTGTACAAACACAGAACAAAAAGATGACATTTGCCTCAAAAAGCATAAGTTTGTAAAGCTTTGGAGGCATAAAGTTCTATACAAGGGTGGCTATTGATTTTATTGTTAATGTCTAATTATTATTTAGTAAAGAGCTCTGGAAATATGAAATACAGAGGCCCAGTTTCACAGAATGTTTGCAGAGTATTGGCCTTTTGTAGTCATCATAATTAATAATGATACTACTTAGCGCTTATCTGAAACTTGATCCAAAGCAAATTATAGAATCATAGAGGTGAAGGACTGGAAGGAACCTCGAGAGGTCATCTGGTTAAGTCCCCTGCACACAAGGAGGACCATTCCTGACGGATGTTTATCTAACCTATTCTTAACTCCAATGACAGATATTCCACAACCTCCATAAGCAATTTATTCCAGTGCTTAACTGCCATGACAGTTAGGAAGTTTTTTCCCCATGTCCAACCAAACCTCCCTTGCTGCAATTTAAGCCCCTTGCTTCTTGTCGTATCCTCAGAGGTTAATGAAAAAAGTAGTTTTCCACCTTCCTCATTGTAATAACCTTTTATGTACTTGAAAACTGTTATCATGTCCCCCCCTCAATCTTCTCTTCTCCAGACTAAATAAACTGAGCTTTTTCAATTTTTTCTCATAGGTCATGTTTTCTAGCCCTTTAATCATATTTGTGGCTCTCCTTTGGACTTTCTCCAATTTGTGCACACAATATTCCAGCTGAGGCCTTAATCAGCATGGAGTAGAGTGGAATAATTATTTCTCGTGTCTTGCTTACAACACTTCTGCTAATACATCCCAGAATGATGTTCACTTTTTTTGCAACAGTGTTACACTGTCAAATCATATTTAGCTTGTGATCCACTGTGATCCCCAGTTCCCTTCCTAGGCAGTGTTTCCCATTTTATATGTGTGCAACGGATTGTTCCTGCCTAAGTGGAGTATTTTGCATTTGTCCTTATTGAATATCATCCTATTTACTTCAGACTATTTCTTCAGTGTGTCCAGATCATTTTGAATTATAATCCTAGGCTCCAAAGCGCTTGCAACCCCTCCCGGCTTGGTATCATTTGCAAACTTTATAAGTTTACTCTCTCTGCCAGTATCTACATCCAACACAAACAGCCACGTATGCCTGCGCACAAGTAGTATACCAACTTTGAGAGGTGTACGCTGATATAACTTGCAGCAACTCAAGTTTTTAGTGCAGACGTGGCTCCAGTATATTAAATGGGAGTCTTTCGATAGACTTCAGTGGAGATTGGATCAGGCACCAGGGTGCTTTTGGTATACTTAAGATTTTAAAGCAGAAAAATCCCTCCATGTTTGCGTGTACAGAATATACCAGATGATATAAAAACGAAAGATCACATTATAGGAAGATGTTTTTACTTTGGAATTCTTAATAAGTAACTGGGGCTGGCTGAGAAGCATCAGAGGATATTATCCATATAGAAGTCCAATGCACCATAGGGGACCAGGCGAATGGCTACATTCTGCAGCACCATCCCTTGCAGAATATGGAGCTTCTGGAAGGAAGTTAATATAGCTTGGAGCTGCGTTAATTCTGTCAGGATCTCTCTCACTGATGCCACTGTGCAGCCATAGGGTACTAAAAGCTTGATCCTGCCAGGAGCTGAGCACTCTGGCACTGGCCCAGCAAAGCTCTTAAGCATGTGTTTAAGTACATGTGGCCCAATCCAGGTGTCGTAGAAATTAGTAGAAAGAGTCCCACTAACTTCAAAAGGTGCTGGATCAGGCTCATGAGCATGTCATTGATGGATCACAGCCAGAGTGCTCAGCCCCAGTATGATCGAGCCTTAAGTCCTGGAACTGGAAGCTGTATGAAATTCATAGACCTCTTACATGGACCAACCACTAAAGGTTAGTAAGTGTGGGTTCCATGGGCATCTCTATGAAGAGGTTTCCTGATCCTCTGGTCCCAGGTCCGCAGATTTCTTCATGGGAGGGAGCAATCTAACCCCTAGGTAGCTCAGAGTGAGTCCATCATTTCACTGGTCTTTGCATTACATCTAAATAAATTACATATATAAATGTACCAACACTTAACTGTATTGTGAGTCAAATCACTTTAAGTGTAAGCTGAGCTCCTGATTCTTAATATACTAAACCTTTAATAGACTTACAATTTTGAAACTGAAAAGATCAAAGTAATAAGCAGTGGTGTGTATAATACATAGTTGGAAACACAGGTATTTTTCTAGTATATCTGTATCTGTTAATTTATGCTGCAGGAGCAACAGGCTTTAGGAACACAGAGGCAAACATGATAGTTTTTTTTTCTAGAATATTGAATGCATGAATTGATTTCAGCCCTTTTCAGTTGCTCATAACTTTCTGGGGAAAATTCTTTTTGAGGATGAAATTTTCCATGCTTGGACTCATGTGAAAGATAAATGTTTTTCTAAAGTTTTGAGCCAAATTGTTTCAGTTTCAATTATTTAAGAGTGAACTAAACATGTTTTTTCTTGTATGTTTCAGTTAGGAATGTTTCATTTCGGTGAATTAAAAATGACTAAAATTAGAAACGTAAAACATTGACATTGAGGTTGCAGACATTTGCAGATGCACTTACGTTTGTGTTTGGGAACAGTCCCACAGCTTTCTAGAGGACTGTCATGGTACTACTCATGGGTGCAAAGTAAAGCATCTGCATAAGTAGTTGCAAGATCAGGGACATTCTTTGTTTTTTAGGTTCCATAGTGATCTAGGAATAAAGGCAATTTTTTTTAAATAGTTTTAAAGGTATGACTATTTCAATTAGGTGGTTTCACTGACAAACAAATGCAGTGAAATTTTTATCCCCATATTTTAGTGTGACGGTTCTGGTAATATCCCAGTTCAAGTCATATATTGCCAGATTGAAACAGGTATAAGATTGAAACTCCTGAGCCAATTTTCTTCAGGTCTCATTGAGATCAACAAAAGAAGTCAAGTTTGAAGAAAACCACATTAATGATAGGTATAAAGTTATAAATGGCTGACCTCTGCATGTACATCCAGTGGAGGACCAACTTCACAACTGGCATAGCTTTCTAAAAATGTCAAGGTGTCCCATAGACCAGAATGGAGCTGAGTTTGAGATGACTCTATTTTGTGTAGGAAAAGCCAATTTGTTTACTTACTTACTTAATAATTATCTGACAAATATCATAAAGTGATATATAGAGAAATCTTATGGTAAGACTGAACATGCAAGCTAAACTTTTGGAAATTCTTGATTTCTCCACACTAACATTGCTTTAAAGATAGATGAGGAGTACTTGTGGCACCTTAGAGACTAACCAATTTATTTGAGCATGAGCTTTCGTGAGCTACAGCGACTGTAGCTCACGAAAGCTCATGCTCAAATAAATTGGTTAGTCTCTAAGGTGCCACAAGTACTCCTTTTCTTTTTGCGAATACAGACTAACACGGCTGTTACTCTGAAACCTGTCATTAAAGATAGATGGAATTATAAGTAACATGTAGCTAATACTTTACTGGCAAAATGCTGCCTTCCTTGGTGCTGATGCACAAAGAGAGTAGGAAGAGGACATAGCCCCTCTGTTTTGTTAACAGTAAAGCTGGTTAATTTTTTATTCAAAATTTTGCAATGTAGCTGAAACGTTTAGATCCGTGCCTGCGGAAACAATGCATTTACTCACATGGGTTTGATCTTGCAACCTTTGCCCTATAAGAGCCGCTTATCACAATATACTGTTTTGTCAGCAGATAGATAGGAAAAGTGATTCCGATACTGTAAAGCAAGTCAATGGTTCTGGTTGACCTAGCATCTGATTTCAACCTTGTCTTCTGTCACTTAATATAACAAATTATATTTGTGGCACATTTAGCTGTTTCTACCAGTTTGGGTCAATGGACTAACACACTGGCATAGACAAGAGGTTTTTCCCTTTTCTTTATGTATAGTCATGCATGTTCCAGGATCCAGCTTGCAAGTTCTGATTGATTTGGCACAGCGACAGATTCTGATTTTTTTTCTTTTCCATGTCACAGAATCTGCTTTTAACAACTTGTCAAGCAGTCTCTGATTTATTGGCATAGCAGAATATGGGGTAGAATCTAGTCATTTTCTTTTACATACCACAGAATTTGTTTGACAATTCACTGTGCGCACTCTGGTGGCCTGGCACATTCACATTGGCATAGCCCAGTGCATTGCTCCATACCCTTAGCTGGTTGTGTTCAGCTCAGTTCTGCTTTGAACAACGCTTATCAATCTGCAAGCCCATTGCTTGTTAAGATCACTGAAAATGTTGGTTAGTAACCACTTTGCTGCTTCCTTGAATAATTAGCACACTATACACCTTGGAAATGTGCTGACATCGCAGGAGATTATCAGCATTTAAAATAATGCAACCACATTCCATGGCACCGAAGGTCAACAGGAAGTGGCTAATCATTCTGGCCCTGAGAAAAAAGCTAGAATTATGTTATCATGACTCACCATGGCCAGGGCAGGATATAGTCATTATCTAGAAAAAATCTAAGAAAAATATCCGATAATAAACTGAATACTACACTAAATCCTAGCCAAGCCTCCTAAAATTGTGGTTTCTAAAAGTTTTCTCTCTTTGGACAACCCACATATGACACTGAGGGCAAAGTTTTCCTTTCTGGTCTACCTGTGCTTGTTTCATGCTCAAAACCAATGTACAGGTCAGACTGTGGGGCTGTAAAATCAATCTGGGGCTGATCTGATGGGCCAAAATGTGGTATTGTGTCAAAAGATTCTACTAAATAGTTAAAACATTTCTTCCCTCCTGAGCAAGATTAACTTTTCCAGAGGTGTCTTCCCTTTTTAAGCAAGAGAGGATGTGTTTCTCAGACCAACAGAATCTTTCAAAATATAAGAAACTTCCAAAATGGGACCACTGTATTTATGTGGTTAAGGCAGAGCTAAATCTATGTCCATACTCTGGACAGAATCAAGAGGGCTCCTTTTCGAAGCATGAATGGTCTGTGCTGGAATAAGGGGTTGTACAGTGCATACATAAATATGAGGACCACAACATGTAAGGCCCAACGAGGGATTGGTAGGGGTAAACAACTTGTGCCCAACATTCCTGCTACTTCCTACTACTTCCTACTACTTCCTACTTTATAGATCATATTGTATGGCAACTACCAGAATTAGGCTCAGGCTGCAAACCATTTACACACCTCAGAATTCGGAGGCGTTTTTATCTTATTTCAGTTTTGCTAAAACTGACCCAGTGGTCTCAGGTTGTAGGCCCAAGGAGATTGTGTTGCAATAATCTAATCTCAAGGTGACAAAGACTTGGGTATCTGCAGTAAGGCCTGCATTTGAAACAATAGGTTGAACTTGCTTTGCCAAGCCACCACCCAAGCCGCAATCTCAAGTAGGCACTGGGCAGCAGCACCTCGTCAGCAGGTATAAATGGTCATAGCTCCAGAATGACCATTTACGGCAGCTGAGGATCATTCATTCCCCAGTACCATTGCTGCTTCACCATCCCATCTCTAGAGTCCTTCCCAAATCATGGGTATTCAATACCAGTTGCTCTGGCAAAGATTCTCAGATATCTAGATGGATTTCAGCAAAGGTAGGAGGAAGGTTATTGGGAATCAGGGAGCCACTCCTAGAATTTATGCCGTGGTGGTCCCTGGTAGTGTGTTACCCCTAGCACCTGCTTTTCTGGGTGTTTGACCACTGACATAGACTCTGCCCCGATATTAAATCCCCAGATTCTCATCAAACTATAGTGAAACTCCAACAGTATGGACTTCATAGTGTCTTACACAGCTCCATTGCAAATCTATGTCATAGTCCAGGAAGAAGGTGTCTGTGACCAGGATCTGACCCCCTGGTCTTTCCTGTAGCAGTGCAGAGCACTGAGAATTTTGCAGGGTCAGCTTCTCCACATTCATCTTTGAAAGTGAAGAGTCAGAATCTGCTCTCCTTACTGATGGCTTTGCTCTCAGCATGGCCTTTCTTAGTGAGAAGAAGAGGTTTAATATTCATGCTGTGTATTTGTTTTAGCTCAGCCTGTCTTAGGAGTTTCCTGTGCTGTGTACTGTGGTTACTTTAATGCCACCTTTCTGACACAGCTACGGAAAGGCGGGCTATATACAACATTTGGTCACGCTCAACAAAGCTCAGCGTAATGAAGGCCCTTCTTAATGTGCTCAAGCAAACAGCGCGCGAACATGTGGGAAATCCATTCTGTTGCCCTAAAAGGAAAAGAGAATGATGTGGCACAACAGTGAACCCTTGAAGTGAAAGGTGAGCAAGGCTAGAGTGTTGCTGGATAATCTTAATTTTGCTTCCCTTTCCTGCCATGAAACAGTGCTCTCAAGTGCATCCATCTCATTTCCTCTGCCTTTGTACACAGCACAGAAACTATTCCTCTCTTCTACCCTTTGACAGTAAACACCTCTCTTCAATAGTCAAACAGCCCCACAACCCGTTTCCCCCCCCAAAACATGTTAGTCCACACACAGTATTTTATGCGTAACGGGGGCTCCACAACTGTAGATCGACTAGCCTTTATTTGTGGATTTATGAATATTATTTATTGAAGGAATTGGTGTTTCATTTTATAATCTTCTCAGACTGAGCCAATGCTAATGCAATCAAGGGCAGTCTTTCCCCTGATTTCAAGCAGCACTGGATTAGGTCCTTAGCATGGGAAATAGCAAAAATAACACATAGCTGTGATCCAGCAACAAGCATCGCATGGGGGCTCATTTGAAATGCAATTTACCAACTAAGATTTGGCCAATTCCAGACTGTGATGTGACATTCTTAACTTTAAAGAATAGTAAACTGGTCAGCATTTTATTACAAAAATAATACACTTTCTGTTGTGACAGTATCACACTCTACTGGGATGTTGGAGGCCAATATAAATTTGAGAACTGTCTGGTGGGAAACTGCAAATGAGAATAGACATTGATAGATCTGTTGTTCCTTTTTCACCCCTTCTGTACACAGGCCACTCCCAGACAGTTCTTAAATTTATATTGGCCTCCAACATCCTAGTAGAGTATGATACTGTCACAACAGAAAATGTATTAGTTGGGTTTATCTTTAGTAATGCTCACTATACATGTATCTGTAAGCTTAACTTTCTGGGCAGTGCTGCTCTGTCTATAAATAGGTACAGGATTTATGCCCATAAGTATACATTTATTCATGTTAAAAATCACTTGAGTATTCCCCTGGAGCTTGGTACTCAATAAGAGTATCAGATTCTGGCCCATAATAATGTTTGACTTAATCAAATGGTGGAAAACAAAAATGGACGACAGTAATGGTTCAGAACACTACACCTTGCAGTTTAGTCTGAATTATTAATGTGCATAAAATATCATACTAACTATAGATACGTCAAGAACACAGGGGGGGAAATCTCTTATGGGCATAAATACAATACACATTTACAGACAGAGCAGCACTGCCCAGAAAATTAAGCTTACAGGTACATGTATAGTAAAGATAGATCACAGCTAAATACAGAGGAGATCCATTTGGTTATAATATGAGCTTTAACAATTATAAATTCATATAGGATGGCCCAGTGGATAGGTGACCAAATGAGGTGTCAGGAGATCTGGGGTCTATTGCCAGTTCTACCACTGACCTATGTGAGCTGGTGAAGTCACTTCATCTCCCGCTGCCTCTGTTCCCTCCCTCCCCATACCCCTTGTCTTGTCTATTTAGATGTATGTTCTCTGGGGCGGGGACTTTCTTTTCATATATGTTTGTACAGTGCCCAATACAACAGAGCTCTGATCTTGACTGAGACCTCCTGATGCAACTGGAATACAAATAATAACCCTGATTCAGGGAGGTACCTCAGCACGTGCTTAATATTAAGAAGGCAAACAGCCTTATTGACTTCATTGAGTCTGCTCATGTGCTTTAAGTTAGGCATGTGCTTAAATAACTTCCTGAATTGATTAAAATCATAGTGTACACAAAAATACACCTTTGTCCTTTTTATATTCTCCTGGTTAAATAAGGTTGCAAAATACAGCCTTTCATGAAAATATACCTTGTCTTTTATATATCTATATCTATTTACAAGGGGATTTAGTAATCATTTTTGGAATGGATTTCATAGCATAAATTGTATAAGCACCCAGAGAAGCACATAAAACTAGTAGGATCTGAGTGTAATTTTGCAAAGTTAAATTACTGTTATGTCAGAAGGATAAGAAATGTGTTTCGTTATTATGATATAAACAAATATCCCTGCATTGCATTCAGGTCTTATCATTTAATGATGTATAACAATGTTTTGCTGTTAGCCATCAATATAATTTTTTAAAATCTAAATTACTTTGTCTTATATCTATTTTACGCTGATCACTATGTGACTTTAAAAACCACAGGGCAGAGTAGTTTTCAAATGGTTATCAGTCTCACGGGCTAGGTGTCAGTTGTGGGCATCTTTCAGAAACTGCAGGTTTTAATCTAGGTAAAGAGGATAAGAGCTCAGCACAGGAAGGAAGAAACTGCAAGGATCATTGATTAGTTTAGGCTCCTTTCCCATCTCTACTCCCGACCAACTCCCTGCTATATTTATACCTGCACCATTGACCCTGGTAAAGGGGTAAGTGTGAGGGTGACTCTGCAAAGCAATAATTTCGGTATAATTCAGTAGTTTAAAATTAGTTATACTAAGGCCTCAGCCAAAGCCCACTGAAATCAATTTAAAGACTCCCATTAACTTCAATGAACTTTGGATTAGGCCCCAGTTCATCAATGCACTTAAGCAGTTCTTAGTTCCATTTTTATTCAGCAAAGCACTCGTACACATTCTGCCTGTAGTCAGGGTATCAAGCCTTTCTCCTAATCATTGTGAATCTTCTGTTTTCCCTAACCGTTCTCACCACACTCTGTGACCAGGACAATTGTACCGAAATGTTCTACAGAACGCAGGGCCTGAATACATATTAGCACAGCAGAGCTTTTAAACAAAAAGATGAGTTCTTTGGTGCAAGGAAGCGTCACCTCATTTGTACTATACCTAGATAAATAAGGAAGATCCTGGTCCCAACTCCGCCCTGATGTGCCAGTGCCACCCAGTTGACTTGAGTGACATTCATCTGTGTGCCTCCGGGTACGTCTACACTGGCAGAGCTGAAGTGCCGGCAGTTACAGCGCTGCTCAGAGCGTGGCAGCTATCCCAGAGAGCATCTCTTCCTCTTCTGCCGCTAAGATTTGTGGGAAGGCGGAGGGAGTCATGGGGCATCCTGGGTCCTGGCCCAATGCCCTGTGATGCGTTGCTTCGCATCCCAGCAATCCCTGTGCTTCCATACACATTTGACACCATCTTTCAACGGTTTGTGTACTGCACACTCTGCTCTGCCTCTTTGGTCTGCAGGAACGGATCCTGCACTGTTGACCAATGTGCAGCTTGCTCTCACTCACATGTCACGAGTGGCGGCGAAGATATTCCTTAAACTGCAAAGGCAAGAGCAGTTCAACATTGATTCAAGTTGCACTGGGGGAGGTCTAGGTTGGATATTAGGAAAAACTTTTTCACTAGGAGGGTGGTGAAGCACTGGAATGCGTTACCTAGGGAGGTGGTAGAATCTCCTTCCTTAGAGGTTTTTAAGGTCAGGCTTGACAAAGCCCTGGCTGGGATGATTTAACTGGGAATTGGTCCTGCTTCGAGCAGGGGGTTGGACTAGATGTCCTCCTGAGGTCCCTTCCAACCCTGATATTCTATGATTCTATGATTCTATGATCTCACCAGGTGTAGTAGCTACAGCACGAGATTGCTTGTGGCATTCACGGAGGTGCTGACCACAGTGGAACGCCGCTTTTGGGCTCAGGATACAAGCGCTGAGTGGTGGGATCACATCGTCCTGCATGTCTGGGATGACGAGCAGTGGGTGCAGAACTTTCGGATGAGGAAAGCCACATTCATGGGACTGTGTGATGAACTCGCCCCAGCCCTGCGTTGCAAGGACACGAGAATGAGAGTTGCCTGCCGTTGGAGAAGCGTGTGGCGATCGCACTGTGGAAGCTGGCTACTCGAAACTGCTACCGATAGGTTGCTAACCAGTTTGGAGAGGGAAAGTCGACCATTGGACTCGTGTTGATGGAAGTGTGCACGGCCATTCATCCCATCCTGCTCCTAGACCACGACTCTGGGCAACCGGCATTTCATTGTGGATGGCTTTGCCTCCCGCACCTTATGGTAGGCATTCCGCAGCTCCTTCACTTTGATCCTGCACTGCAGTGTGTCCTGGTCATGGTCCCTTTCTGTCATGCATCGTGAAATCTCTCCGTAGGTCGCATAATTCCTCCAGCTGGAGTTCAAACCGATGAGCAGAGAGGCGAGAACAGGCACCGTGGGACACCTCCCGGAGGCCAATCGCAGCGCTGTGTTCACCGCGTGGAAAGCTCTACGCCTCTTGTTGGGGTGGGTTTTTTACAGCACTGCAACTGTGCAGTTTCTGCACACTAAGTGGCTCGGCAGCGTGTGCACCTCGGGAGTCACAGCGCAGAAAACTGCTTTGCTGTGCACAAACTTGCCAGTGTAGGCAAGGCCTGAGAGCAAAATTCAGGGCCTCCTGAATATTACTGGTTTCTATTATCGTAGCACCTGGAGACCCTTCATGAGACTGGGGGCCTATTGCAATAGGCACTCCGCAGATACATAGTGAGAGAGAGCGACACCCCCTACCCCAACAATTATGATCGAAATTGGCCAGACACACAAAGGGTGGAAGGGGAAATAAAAGGTCTGGAAGGGTGAAATAACTTGCCTGTAAATTCACACAGCAGGTCTCCTGACTCCCACTCTAGTGCCTATCTTTTAGAACACACAATCCAGCATGTTTCATGAGGCTGGATAGTCATCTGTCTTGGATGGCGCAGACACAATGAATCCTACATCTGAGCTGGGGGTTAGACTAGATGACCCTCACAGTCCCTTCTAACCCTATGGTTCTATGCTGTCATGTTAGCCTGTGATTTTAGAACCAGCCTCAGCGGGAGCCATGGGCGCTCGGTAGTCTTCTCTGAAACAGCTGGATTACTTTTACCTTCCTGAAATGATTCATTTAATTGAATCCAAAACCCGCACGAGTTCTGATGCCCTGAGGACCCAAAGAAAAACTGCTTTGCTTAATTCGACATCATCTTTATTTTTATTAGAAGAAAACTACGTTGAGGGGTGGACATTTTCTTTGGAAGGTTCCTGTGACAGCCCCTAAAGCAGAGTGATTGAATCACTCGCAGTAGTTTTCTTTCAGAAAGAAAAACCCTCCAAATGTCAGCTATTGCATACTTTATTGCAAGGTTCCCTAATCATCGCTTTGCAGTTTCAAATCTTTTGAAGCCCCCATTTTTTCCCCTTCCCTCGGTACTGTGATGAAAAACAATTTGACATACAGCTGGTTTTCTAAGAACAAAGTGTTGTTTTAAGTTGGTCTTTAGCTATTCATTACTGTAGTAACACCCACATACAGTAGCAGTAAAAATGATTTAAGCATGATGTATCTCATTTTGCACCTTTTTCCATTATTCTTAGAATTGCATTTGTTTTCATTAGGGTTTTACACAGATCAGATTGAGCTGGGACTAGGGCGAGTGAGGTGATACCTTTGCAGATAATAATGCATTGCACCAATCATGAATTGCACTAAATAATCTTCAGATAGGGGATTGCCATGAAAGAAATGACATGCTAGCAGTTTAATTGTCAGAAGCTAACTCATGTTAGCAAGATGGACTAAGGATGGGTAACAGCATTTCCCAATAGTGGGGGAAAAAAGGAAAAATGAAGGTAAGATCAATAACATTAAGACAAATGCTTTAATAATGTTGCTTAACTCCATTTGTAATGAGGGGAAAGAACAAGATCCTCTGGAAATTAAAACCAATACTGGTTTGCTTAACAAATGCCTTGTCTGCATTTAGAATGAAATATGGAAATGCACTAAGATGAAAAATTATTGAGGAGAAGCATACACAAAAAAGCATATTCAGAAAAAAGAAAGATTTCGTTAAAGAAACACATTGGATAGGATAGCGGAAAAGGTGTGCAAAATAAAAACTTTGCTCGAAGTAAAAGTCACAGGTCATTGAAAAAGAAATTCCGTGAAAAATGCCACAGAGTGTTTTTTGCTGAAATTGGAACGTTTCAAAAATTTCCAACAACCGCTAGTTAAAAATGGATTTTCCCATCTGGTAATAAGCCGGACCAAAAGAGCCCCAAAGTGGTCCGTGGTTTGATTTGCATAGGAAAAGAATGTGGTTGTCAAAGGCAGCCCACAGCTTTGTCATTGTCTGTATGCTGTTGCTAGTCTTCTTAAAACTTTTATTATCCTTCAGGACATGAGCTGATCACCAGGCAGGTTCAGAAATTAATTTCCACCCCTGGTGTAGCAGTGGTTCACAACTGGGTGCGTTATGTGGGGGTGGTTATGGCTTTTGAGTGAGACATCAGCACACAGTTTCCGACAGGTTATGGGGTTAGATGGATTTTGTTCCACACTGGACTTTGCTCAGTTGTATGTTGGAAGCTATGTGAATGGGACAGCCACTGGGTTATTAAGTTCTCAATGCTCTTTTAAGTTTCTTAGTATACAGGATTTTGAGACAGATCCTCAGTTGGTGTAAATTGGCTTAGTCAATTGAGATCACTGGATCATAAGCAATTTACACCAGTTGGGAATTTAGCCTTACAAGTGTATTTAGTAACAGAATGTTGCACATACATGATTTATTTGTTACAGGGATCTCTGTTCTTTTTTAAAGAAAAAAATCAACAAGTTGTTATAATGATAGTACTCTGTGCTTCTCATCAAAAATCTCAAATCATTTTCCAAATATTTATTATTACACTTTACAAAACCCCTGTGAGGCAGTTCAGCATTATTATTAAAAAAATGCTGGTAAATAAACTAAGGCAGAGGAAGATTAATGTGATTTACCTAAGGTTACACTGAATCAGTAGCAGCTGGGATTAGGACCAAGAGGACGTGATTCCCAGTCCTCAGCCTTAACAACTAGACAGCATTGCCTCCCATTTGTGCTACAGAAGCTAAGGGATCTTAATTACATAGACAAGCAATTCAACTCAGCTAAGTAAAGTTCAGAACCTGTTGTCACTACAGTTAAAAACAGTTTGGTAAGTGATCTGAATAGGAGCAAAATCCATTCTGAGATGGGTGAGTTCAGATCTTGAACATAGAGAATGGACTGGTAGTAGGAAAAAAGCTCATTCAAATAAATTTTCTTTCTATTCCTTGAAAACTTCAAGCTCTTATCAGGATACTGCAATTACATTCTATGGAATCAATTACACTCTGGCCCCCAAACAGCAAAGCAATTTAGCACGTGCTTGGCTTTAAACAACGTGAATGCCCAGTGAGACAACACACATGGGTAAAGTTACTGCTGTGTATGTTTGCAGAATCTGAGGCTTGCTGGGGCATCTCTTCTTCTGTCACTACGCCTGCTGTTTAATCCCTTATTTTAAGAACCTAAATAAAATATTGCAGCATTTAGGTAGCTACATTTGACAACATCGTGGGGTTTCATTTCTTGTTTATACACAGGAATGATTTGTTGAGCATATTCTCCTTTATTATTTTCATAGCAAAGTAAGAAAAACATAGTCAAGTTTTAATTAAAATTTCCCCAGAAAAACCCAGTGGGTTAAATCTAAGGGATTTAAAACAAAACAAACAAACAAGCAAAACCATTCTGCAAATCTCTTTTTCAAAAGTTCTCACTTGGAAAACCCAAAGCGCTGCTGGAATTGCCACAGTTAGTGCATGGTAATCTGCAATACACTAATCTAAAGTGGTTGCATGTAATTGGAGTTGAGATGACAATTCACGAGGAAAAAGTGGTGAAAATATTTTCCCCAAAAAAATTCTGTGTAATTTTTTCAGCATTTCATTAGGAGTGATTATGTACACCTGAAATTTAATGTTTCCCCCTAAATTTGGTGAAATTAAAAAAGGTTATTTTTGCATCGCAAAGTGCCCAATTTCTGTTTTTGTGACAAAGCTTCAACTCAACATAAATAATTTCTATCTTGAGATTTGGTCTCTTTTTGAAGAAAGAAAAAATTTGCAAAATTGTTAAGCTGAGTTTAGGCACTGAAGATCTCGTTTGCATTTTTAATTTGCTGTGTTAAAATGTATTACTCCGACAAAGGTGTTAAGGAGAAGGTTGTCCATAAATTATGTTACTTTACATTTTATATTTCTCTGGCTCTGAATTGCTATTGGACTTCAGATGCTTTGGGGGATATGTTATCTATGTGGCAGGCTTATTCCGCATGATTTACAGAAAAACAGATTTTTAAAACAGAAATTTTACACACAGAGCAAATTATTCAATTTTTGAGCATTTTTTCATTTCATTATAAATATTTCAGAGCCCTTTATGTCATTTTTTCCCCCCAGGGAAATATACAAGAGCTGATATCTTAGGAGCAGTTTCTGTCTATCACACAAAATGTGTTAAACAGAAACCTCTTGCAAGGAGCACTCAGCAAATGGGTGCCAAACCAAAAAGAGGGGTAATAATAATAAAAAAATCCATTTCAAAATGAAAATATATTTTGGGGTTTTTCTTTATTAAATGAAAAACTGAAAATTTTATTCAGAAATGTTTTGAATGTTGTTTCAAAATGTCCAAAAAAAAAAATCAACAATGTCAGTTTGATGCAAGATTTTCATAGTGGTTGAATTTTGACTTTTTTCTAACCAAGCTGTTTTGTCATTTCCAAAATATTTGTTTTCAAGTTTGGGTTGTTGGGGTTTTTTGTGGGGAGGTGTCAAAATTATTTTCCAAACTCAACCTGAACCCACAAGTATTTTCAGTGCCTTAAAAATGCATTTTTGAGTGAATTTACTATTCACCAAAAACATCTCTGTCAAGTCTTCTTCCAAATACACGTTAAATGATTTCAGTCGGAGCTTTGTTAAGAAAGGCCTTCAGAAGTTGAGGCAGAATTTTGCCCTAAAAAAGCCACTGAAGTCAGTTAGAGTCTTTCCATTGACTTCAATAGAATTTGGTTCAGGCCTCAAATCCTTTATTATCGAGGGTGGATTTTTTGTTTGTTTTTTTGTTTGTTTTTGTTTGTTTTTTGTTTTTGTTTCTTTTTGGTGTGTGTGGAACAGGGAAAAACAACAACTACAAAACCCCCAAAAAAACAAAACAAAACACCCATGACATTACTGGAATTCATGCAGTTAGCGGTGGCAAATTATTAGCTGGAGACGTACAGTGCACTAAAGAGTAGAGATGAGTTTCACTCACCACATGAGGCTGGGGCTCTAGGTTTGTAATTCCTGAAGCTCAAGTGGGTAGACAGTCAGACCAAGTTTTCTCGTGTTAGCCTTCTTCTGCAGACAATCTGACTGTATTTGATTAGCTTTAGTTTGGAATGATTTTTATTAGAAATATGTTGTAGCTGGCTTTAATCTATGTTTGTCGCAGAGTAGAGGAAACATGACTGAGTGGCAAGTATATAAGAATATAAAACTTCTTGCATCCAGTGATCGGCAGAGCGCACCTCAGACTTTATTCCTTGTAAACAGGGTTTGATTCATTCATCTCAGGTTGCTAGCAACTGGGTTTCATTTTGCATAAGCAACCAGAAGACTAATGTTAATAGCCCACAAAGATGCGGTAGCCAACCCAGAAACGAAACACATTCTGAAACGGAGAACTGTTGCAACCGAGCCTTCTGTCAGGCTGATTCAAAACAGCAGTGTTCTAAATGATGGGTGAGACGTAAGATTTACAGACAGGTAAAAGACCAGAATTTTTACCCATGCGTGGCAGCGAAGCAAATTGTTAAACTTATGAGATTCTAAAGGCCTGTTTTCATAATATCTCCTAATGCAAAAGTCCCCTGAGACAACAAGACAGCTTACCTGCCAACTTTGACATTTCTATAACCAAATCAATATTTCAGTGGCCTCACACTATAAATCTGATGTTGATTTGAATTTTCTGAAAGTAACAAATGATCCAATTAGAAAACCAACAAAAAGGTGAGAATAATTATGCTGTTTATTCTTCCATGATGATAAGGTGGGCTTGACAAGACAGAATACTCTTCCTAAACCAGAGTCTGTCTGTGCTTGCAATTGATCTTAGAAGTTAAAGGTTTCCCTTGCATTTTTAACATGCTAAGTTAAAATGTATTACTTTGATAGAGATGTTAAGTAGCAGTTTGCCTACAATATCACATACCTTTTGTTTTATATTCCTCTGGCTTGCTGCAGAATTTCAGATGCATGTGTGGATATATTGTCTACATGGAAGTGAGCCTTGCTCTGCAATGATTTACAGTAGCACACAGCAGGTTCACCCAAGCAGCTCTTTTCTTCACAGTATCATTCATATGGAAAATATGGAAATGGTAGAAGTATTAAATGCCTTTTCTGTTTCAGTTTTCACCAAAAAGGTTAGTAGTGATTGGATGCCTAACATAGTGAATGCCAGTGAAAATGAGCTAGGATCAGAAGCTAAAATAGGGAAAGAACAAACTAAAAATTACTTAGACAAATTATATGTCTTCATGTCACCAGGGCCTGATGAAATACATCCTACAATACTCAGGGAGCTGACTGAGGAGATATCTGAGCCATTAGCAATTATCTTTTAAAAGTTATGGAAGATGGAAGAGATTCCTGAGGACTGGAAAAGGGCAAATATAGTGCCAATCTATAAAAAGCGGATAAGGACAATCCGGGGAATTACAGATCAGCCATTTGAACTTCAGTACCTGGAAAGATAATGGAACAAATAATTAAGCAATCAATTTGCAAACACCTAGAAGATAATAAGGTGATAACAGTCAGCATTCTTGACAAATCACATCAAACCAAGCTAATAGCTTTCTTTGCTAGAGTAACAAGCCTTGTGGATGGGGGGAAGCAGTTATGTGGTATATCTTGACTTTAGTAAGGCTTTTGATGCTGTCTTCTATGACCTTCTCATAAACAAACTAGGGAAATGCAACCTAAATGGAGCTACTATAAGGTGGTTGCATAACGAGTTGGAAAATTGTTTCCAGTGCTTTACAGTCAAGCTGGAAGGGCTTAACGACTAGGGTCCCACAGGGATCAGTTCTGGGTCCGGTTCTGTTCAATACCTTCATCAATGATTTATAAAGTTTGTGGATGCTACCAAGTTGGAGGAGGTTGCAAGTGCTTTGGAGGATAGGATTAAAATTCAAAATGATCTGGACAAACTGGAGAAATGGTTTGAAGTAAATAGGATGAAATTCAATAAAGACAAACGCAAAGTACTCCACTTAGGAAGGAACAATCAGTCGCACACATATAAATGGGACATGACTGCCCAGGAAGCAGTACTGTGGAAAGGAATCTTGGGGTCATAATGTTGTAAGCAAGACATGGGAAGCAATTCTTCATAGAATCATAGAATATCAGGGTTGGAAGGGACCTCAGGAGGTCATCTAGTCCAACCCCCTGATCAAAGCAGGACCAATCCCCAATTAAATCATCCCAGCCAGGGTTTTGTCAAGCCTGACCTTAAAAACTTCTAAGGAAGGAGATTCCACCACCTCCCTAGGTAACGCATTCCAGTGTTTCACCACCCTCCTAGTGAAAAAGTTTTTCCTAATATCCAACCTAAGTTCTGCTCTATTCCATACTGATTAGACTTCAACTGGAGTATGGTGTCCAGTTCTGGGTGCCACATTTCAGGAGAGATGTGGACAAATTGGAGAAAGTCCAGAGAAGAACAACAAAAATTATTAAAGGTCTAGAAAATATGACCTATGAGGGAAGACTGAAAAAATTGGGCTTGTTTAGTCTGGAGAAGAGAAGACTGAGAGAGGACATGATAACAGTTTTCAAGTACATAAAAGGTTGTTACAAGAAGGAGGGAGAAAAATTGTTGTCCTTAATGTCTGAGGATAGGACAAGAAGCAATGGGCTTAAATTGCAGCAAGGGCATTTTAGGTTGGACATTAGGAAAAACTTCTTAACTGTCAGGGTAGTTAAGCACTGGAATAAATTGCCTAGGGAGCCTGTGGAATCTCCATCATTGGATATTTTTAAGAGCAGGTTAGACAAGCACCTGTCAGGGATGGTCTAGACCAGTGGTTCCCACACTTGTTCTGCCGCTTGTGCAGGGAAAGCCCCTGGCAGGCCAGGCTGTTTGTTTACCTGCTGCGTCTGCAGGTTCAGCCAATCACGGCTCCCAGCGGCTGCGGTTCGTTGCTCCAGGCCAATGGGAGCTGCTGGAAGCGGCGGCCAGTAGGTCCCTCAGCCCGCGACGCTTCCCGGAGCTCCCATTGGCCTGGAGCAGCGAACTGCGGCCACTGGGAGCAGCGATCGGCCGAACCTACGGACACGGCAGGTAAACAAACCGGCCCGGCCCGCCAGGGACTTTCCCTGCACAAGCAGTGGAACAAGTTTGGGAGCCGCTGATCTAGATAATACTTAGTCCTGCCCTGAGTGCAGGGGACTGGACTAGATGATCTCTCACAGTCCCTTCCAGTCCTATGATTCTATGTCAACAGGAGCATCTGGGGGTTTTTTTGGTTATTCAAATTGTTGTTTGGATGGAACATGCTTAGAGGTCCAAATTTCCAGCTTTCTCTTTTTTCCCCCATAATTATCTTCAGTGATCATTTATATCCAGTTTTTTCAATTAAGGGGCACACAATGTAACCCCTTAATTTTTAGTTACCTGGAGCTAGATTATGCATGAAAGCAAAGAGGAACTCCACCTAAAAATCATGAGCAATGATCTCACCCTGTATCTGTGTTGCTAATGGACTTGATTTTCAGAGTACCCACAGCCCCAGTTAGTGTCAATGGAGCTGTGAATGCCATTGACCCAGTTTAAAAATCAGGCCCCAAAGATCCCATTGTGCCACTTGTTTATACTCCCAAATCAGGTCAACTGGTTGCTGACTTAAAAACAAAACAAAACAGGTATGAGAAACAAAATGAAGCATTACACCAGAAAACTATCCTGATACCACTGGCTAAATCTTCCATTGCATTGTACTTTGAGTAGTCATTTACACCTCAGAGAAAGTGGGTGTAAAATGCTACTAAATCAGGTTGGGGATGATTTCCACCCACCCTATCCTGTAAATGACTGTACAAAGTGCAGAGCAATAGTGAATCAGACCCAGTAACTCCATCCCAAGGCAGTGCTGCGAGGCTGTTCTGAAAGTTTTACAGCAAAGTTTGTTTTGTGGGATCTAATAAAAAGACCACAGTTATTGTTCTCTGACTATTCGTATTCTTTCCCTCACACTGCAAAGAAAATTGGTTCATTCATATTCTTATAGGGTGGGCAAGATCTCCTTGCCTGGCATTCTTCTGAAATAGGAAAGAGATGCCCTACTCAGCCTGGCTTAACATTGCCATTATCTGTATAATAAAGCTAGACCGTAGGTACAGTATTTATACACACACACACACATAAATTTATACAGATATACCGGGTATGCACAAGGATAAACTGAATAAGAATGACAATAACTTCAGAATAGAGGAAGAGGGATGCAACTTAGTAAGTGACATCCAGAACAGATCTGATAATGTCAAATGACTAAACTAAGAGCTTTTTATGAACATCTCTTCTCAGATAGACTATGTGGGGAAAAAATATACATGAGCTGATAATGTGAGATTTCCTCCTCAATTTGGCAGAAAAGTTGTTCCTTATTCATTTTTCATCCCTTTTTCTTTTGGCAGATTTTTTTTTCATATTTAGCACAAAGAAAGACAATTTTCTTACATTGTACAAACCTATGTTACATTTTACAGAAATGTAAGGAGACAAGGTGGGTGAGGTAATATCTTTTATTGAACCAGCTCCTGTTGGTGAAAGAGACAAGCTTTTCAGTTTACACAGAGCTCTTCTCCATGTCTGGGAAAGGTACTCAGATGACTACACTGCAATTAGACACCCGCAGATGGCCTGTGATAGCTGACTCAGGCTCATGATAAGGGGCTGTTTAATTGCTGTGTAGATGTTTGGACATGGCCTGCAGCCCGAACTCTGGGACCCTCCAATCTCGCAGGACCCTAGATCCAAGGCTGCAGAATGAACCTGAACATCTACACCACAATTAGATAGCCCCTTAGCCCAAGCCCCATGAGTCAAAGTCAGCTGGCTTGAGCTAGCCCTGGGATTTGACTTGCAGTGGAGACATACCCTGAGCCTCACAGCTAAATACAATAGTGGAATTGATAAGGAGTTAACATGTTAACTACGACTGAAGGTGTGTTAACTGCTCACTTCAACTTGAATTAGGGTGACCAGATGTCCCGATTTTATGGGGACAGTCCCGATATTTGGGGCTTTTTGTTATATAGGTGCCTATTACCTCCCACCCCCATCCCAGTTTTTCACACTTGCTATCACACTTGCTCACCCTACCTTGAATTCTCTCTTGCAACATTTGTTAACTGCTTGTCTGTTCTACCCTTCTGTTTAGCTGTGACACTCTGAGCACCTTTCCCAGACCTGAAGAAGAGCTCTGTGTAAGCTTGAAAGCTTGTCTCTCACCAGCAGAAGCAAGTTGGTCTAAAAAATAATATTCCCCATCTTGTTTCTCTAGTATCCTCGGACCAACATGGTTACAACAATACTACAAACCGCAATGTAAAGGCCTGCACGTTGGATCATAATTGGATCACAATGTTGGTAAAAATGATACCCCTGAATCTACCTAGGTTGCTCTGTGTCCCTAGCATCCTACTAGTAAGCATCTTCCAAGTAATTGAAATAGAAATAAATAATTACATCACAGCTGTCTTCCTTCCTCCCAGCTCGACAGGAAAAATACCTGAATTAGTTGCTATTTATTTTCTATGCGTGTGTGTAGACTTTGATAATGAAAAGGCATGCTAAAGATGTACAAAGCCGAAAAGTCTCAAGAATTTTAGCACAAATGGTTACTTTTCCAAATATTGTTATGAAAGTCTGTTTTATTCATCTTCCCTGCATCCAATTACAAAGCAGAAACAACAAAAGAAAAAAATTAAACTTATCATGGAAACTGCTGTCCTATGGGTCTTACACCTATTTTCATACCAGAATTGAGGGGAATTTTGCCATTGGCTTTAGGCCCTGATTCAGAAAGGAACTTAAGCACATGTCTAACATCAAGCATGAGTAGTTCCAAATGAAGTCTGTGGGACTACTCACATGCAAAAACTTCGGCATATGCTTAAACACTGCTGAATCAATGCCTTAATGGGAATGGAAAAAAGGCTTTTAGCTATTATCACTACAAAAGCCCCCCCACCCCCCCCGCCCGCCTCGCTCTCCTGCAGGTAATAGCTCACCTTAAGTGATCACTCTCATTACAGTGTGTATGGTACCACGCATTGTTTCATGTTCTCCATGTATATAAATCTCCCCATTGTATTTTCCACTGAATGCATCCGATGAAGTGAGCTGTAGCTCACAAAAACTTATGCTTAAATAAATTTGTTAGTCTCTAAGGTGCTACAAGTCCTCCTTTTCTTTTTGGAGTAACACTAGTGACTCCATAATAAATAAAATATTCTCAAATAAATACTTCCCTTGCTCAGGAGATACAATCTGCTGGACTTTGCAGAGCATCTATTTGCATTAAAGCTTTTTCTTCCTTTGATTACATTTTTCCCCCCCTTACTAGCCACATTTGGATTTTGAACTCATGTTTTATTTATTCCTTATCAAAGCCACCAAAGTTTCTAATCCATTAGTTCACCAGTTTAGGCTTCAGTAATAGGCAACATGTCAATTCTTGTTCCAAAGCGGGTATTAATGAATAGATTTCACTCAGGCCATGCCGCATCTGATTGGAATGGACAGTGGTGCATTTCAAAAGCATCCGGGTTCACAGATCACCTTGGCCCCAGTTTAGGCACTTCTGGTTTCTAGCACCACAAAGGCATTAGAGAAGGAACTATAAAAGCAGGATTTCTTTGACTGGATTCTTTGCAACAGAGTCAAGTAGAATAAACCTTTTTCAAATGTAAAAAAAAAAAAATTAAAAAATCCTAAAATAAAAGGGTTGGATTTGCTTATGTTCTTTGAAGCTTTTCTTTGTAGACAGTGTGGGTAGGAAGGAGAGGAGGAATGGAACCCAAAATAATTCAAGAAAACTTTTAGTTCTGTCTTTGAATTTTATAAAAGCAGCTGCATTTAATTAATTTTTTTTACAGAGTGCTGAATAATCACTGACTCTGCAATACATTGGGCCCGAGCCTTCTCCCATTAAAGTCAATAGGGACTGTACTACAATGGGAGCAGGAGCAGGCACCGTATTTTTCTCTAACAAAATAAAAATTCCCAGGACTTGCTATGATTCTGCTCCCACATTAGGAGCTATTTCCTCTGAGATACAAATGTGCTCCTAAAATATTGGTTAGTCTCTAAGGTGCCACAAGTACTCCTTTTCTTTTTGCGAATACAGACTAACACAGCTGTTCCTCTGAAACCTGTATTGAAGATGTCAGCCACCAGGAAGCAATTGCTAATTGAGCAATAAAGGGATATTTTCACATATACCAAGAACAAATAGGGCCAAATAAATAATTCTGCTCACATCATCCCTTCCACCTGGAGAACTCAAAGCACTTTCTAAAGAGTAATCAGTTAAGCCTCAAAACACCATGGTCCACGAGAGGGGGATTATTACAGCAATGGTACATAGTCACCCAAGATTACACAGTGAGTACTTGTCGGAGCACAACTTAGTCCCAGCCACATCGGACCACTGGACAACCCTGTAACAAAGGAGTTTATTATAGTCTCTCCAGCAAAGCACACATATATGCAGGGCTTGACCGTGCACCCACTGAAGTCACTGTTAAAGATCCTGTCAGCATTAAAAGGGCAGGATCAGACCCTGAATTCACACAGCTCAACGGGCTGTATATTTACTTTGTACCGTAGCTAT
Organism: Caretta caretta; assembly: GCF_965140235.1. Classification (NCBI taxonomy): domain Eukaryota; kingdom Metazoa; phylum Chordata; order Testudines; family Cheloniidae; genus Caretta; species Caretta caretta. The sequence continues at coordinate 342,545,366 of NC_134206.1, read as the reverse complement.
TCTGCTGTGTCTATACATCTGTTTTTCGCAAAAGATGGATTTTCCCCCACCACGCAACACAGCTTCTATGCGCTCATCTTCCTTAGCTCAGTCTTGACGGATAAGGCCATAATGGTGTCAAACTCATTTGCTAATTTGGGAGAAATGTTCAACTGCGTTAAGGTTGTGTTGCTCCTCTAGAAGATGGTGATCCATTTGGACATTATGCTTTAGGTAGTTATGCTGTGGGCATTGTGTATATGGTTGTTTGAAGCACAGCTATATAAATCCATGCGTTAATAACTGTAAATTATGGTTTATCTGGCGGAATTTTCTTTTTCCTCCACGTGCAAACACCTCTAATCTCCATTGTGCTTCAGAATGTAGCTGAAGGTGAAGCAATATGTGTCTCCTTCATGGGCAACAGATCAAACTATTAACAGCATGGTGGAATAGCAGGCTAGGATTTGGTGGGATTTATGAAAGGGCATCTGTAGGCAGCATGTAAAAAAGGTTCTTGATTTCATAAGTGCTTCTATTTCCTAAGTGCATAACTGTTTTCTCCTCCGTAGCTAGTCAGTGGGCACAGAGAAGGCTTTTTATCCCATTGAAGAGAAAATTTGGCACCAGTGATTAAATTGGATTAAGGGTTTTACATATTTCAGTGGCAGTTCCTAATGATAAATTGACCTCAATGTTTCAAACATAGAGGAGGAAAGGAGCACACCAGCCTGTCTTTGTTTCCTGTGCTGAAAAAACAGTGATCTCCCATCTGAGGGGACACTATGCCAATTCCCTGCAAAATCCCTTAGGTCCAACTCCGCAGCCCAGATGCCAGTTAGCTAGGCTGGTGCTGAATAGCTCAGCAGGGGTCTGGGTGGGGTTAGGAATCTGCTCTCCTCCTCATTGCAGACTACATGAGGAACTGCTGTATAGATGCTGCTTCTGCAGTAGCCACTGTTGTTGCCCTCATTGCCAAGAAGGCCAATAGCATATTGGGCTGCGTTAGTAGGAGCATTGCCAGCAGATCGAGGGATTATTCCCCTCTATTTGGCACTGGTGAGGCCGCACCTGTAGCATTGCGCCCAGTTTTGGTCCCCCCACTACAGAAGGGATGTGGACAAATTGGACAGAGTCCAGCGGAGGGCAACAAAAATTATTAGGGGGCTGGGGCACATGACTTACAAGGAGAGGCTGAGGGAACAGGGGCTATTTAGTCTGCAGAAGAGAAGAGTGAGGGGGGATTTGATAGCAGCCTTCAACTACATGAAGAAGGGTTCCAAAGAGGATGGAGCTCAGCTGTTCTCAGTGGTGGCAGATGACAGAACAAGGAGCAATGGTCTCAAGTTGCAGTGGGGGAGGTCTAGATTGGATATTAGGAAACACTATTTCACTAGGAGGATGGTGAAGCACTGGAATGGGTTACCTAGGGAGGTGGTGGGATATCCATCCTTAGAGGTTTTTAAGGCCTGGCTTGACAAAGCCCTGGTTGGGATGATTTAGTTGGTGTTGGTACTGCTTTGAGCAGGGGGTTGGACTAGATGACCTCCTGAGGGCTCTTCCAACCCTAATCTGCTATGATTCTATATTCTAAGCACAGAGGGGAGAATCCATGGAGCCTCTGACCCCCACCACTCTTTTCACATGGACTCCCACAGGGCAGAGCTCTGCCTACTTAAATTGCAAGCTCTTTGGGGCAGGGACTGCCTTTTACTTATATGGGTGTTCTATGCCTAGCCTGGTGGGCCCCAGTCCCTAATTATTAGGGCTTCTGGTCCCTACTGCAGTATAAATAAATGATAACAGCACATGGAATCTGCAGCCCTTCCAAACCCACTCGCCGCCCCCTGCATAGCAGAACAGCACCGATTCTACTGCCATGGGTCGCAGAGCATAGAGTGCAGGATTTAAAAGCAGGACAGCCATCCCCACTGTACAACAGATTCTAATTGGCACGAGTTTTAACTAGGTGCAGATTAGCCCCTGGGCACGATCTTTGTCTGGCTCTTTGATCCTTCCTCTCCGCTCATAAAATAACTCTGCATGCACATGGAGCAGACAAAGAGCTAATGAAATGAGAGCTGAAGCTAAGCTTTGCCGATTTTCACTTTACAACCCATATTTGGTAAATTCCTGTTTAATTGGTCCCTCCAAGGCCTGGAATATTCATTGGTACGCACATGGCAGCAGACGCAAATATGCAAAGTTAAATGGTCCACGTTATTTTAGAAAGGTGCCTACAGAAATGGTTAGACAGAGCTATTTCACTGATGTCTATACCAGGCAGGTGCACTGTCGTTTCAAAGGACATGGAGAGAGAGAGAAAGGAGGAGCTGTTCTCTGGTAGCTTTATTTAACTAGCGAGTGAAGTATGGTGCTTAGAAAAGAGGAGAGAGCTTTAGGACAACTGGGTTCTTTTACCATCTCTGCCACTGATCTTGTCCAATTCACTTTAACTTCTCTGGGCCTTAGTCTACTCGCTTGTAAAACAGAAATACTACATGGCTCCCTCAGAAAGTCCTACTGAGGTTTCATGTGTGTAGATCCTATAAGAGGTGCTGTAACGTGATAAATTTCAATGGCAGTGAGGTGCCTAAATCCCTTAGTCTGAGCTAAAAATTCCATATGTGTGCAGCCCAATGGACGGACATCCTCCAGTATATTTATGCCAAAGTGCTTTATAAACAACGTGCACATAGCGCTGCTGGATGGTTGTGGCGGCCACCACAGAATAGCATGACAGGGAAGGAAAGTGCTGCCTAAAGACACCAGGGCAAAATCCTCCTGGGAGTAGAGGGCCATGGGATCTTCAGTGTCTTTACAGAGCAGGCAGGACCTGGACTTTCACAGATCAACATATGCCTTCAGTGTGAAAATCATATTTCTCTTTGCTACTATTTTATCTGCTATTGTTACAGGTAAGTAACAATACGAACCCACCCCTGAAGCAGAGGTTTGTGGCACTCAAAATCCTGTCTCTTTCACCAATAGAAGTTGGTCAGTGAAAGGTATTACCTCACCCACCCTGTCTTTCAGTCAAGAGTCCTATAAGTGAATGGGATGAGTGGGGGGAAATCCTGTCTTTTTTCAAGTAGTTTACAATGTGCATCTGGCAGCATTTGTGTGGTGAGTTTTGTGGTTTGGCCTTGGTCAGTTTCCCCTGTTGCTGAGGTAGCATAGCAGGGGGGTGATAAATACCTTTTGAAAAATAGGAAAAGGTGGTTGCAAACCCATAAAAAGGAGCAGGGCCTCTGTAATACCTGAAACTAAGAACTTCTGGGTGGTGGTTGGTTTTTTTAAACTGACTAATTTAGATATGGTCTACACTACAGCCCTATATTGGTACGCCTACGTCGCTCAAAGGTGTGAAAAATCCACCCCCGTGAGTGATGTAGTTTACTGACCTAACTCCCTGTGTAGATAGGAGAGCTTTTCATGCCAACATAGCGACCGCCTCTCGGAGAGGTGGATTAACTACGCCGATGAGTTAGCTCTCTCCTGTCAACTTAGAGCATCTTCATTGAAGTGCGACAGTAACGCAGTTGCGCCGATGCAGTGTTTGAAGTGTAGACTTGCCTTTACGTTTCAAGTTGACAGTGTCTTTTTTATTTATATCCTTGTGGCTTTGTCCCGTGTGTGCCAGAAGGAAGGAACGATGGAAAGAAGAAGGGAAGAAGGATTTGTGGAGAAGTCTGGGTTTTAGTCCCGCAGGGCTACAGATGCCCTGTGTAAATTTTGGCTCGAAACATGACCTGTGAGTCTCTGTTTCTTCATCTGTAAAATGGGAATAGTAATCCATCCCTCCCTCACATGAGGAAAAATTAATTAATGGACACTATGGTGATGCACACCCTAGTAAAGCCCATAAATTCACTGGCATTATTTAAATGCCAAGAAATTTTGGCCTGTGGCATGGCCTACATGTGAGGGTTAGCGATTTGTTTTAGTGCCTTTCAAACTATTAAAGGACAGAGACTGTGTTAAAAGGCATGAGAGGTGGGTATCATGAGAATCCTTCCCAATGCCCTTATCCTGAAAATCCTTATTTACCACGAGGAGTCCCATTGACTTGGCTGGGCCTGTACATGAGAATAAAGGACTGCAGCATTGGGGCATCTTTATTATGTACACGCAGAAAGTGTGTGACATGTTAATCTGCAGATCGCAGTTATTTTCCATTCATTTCAGCTGCTGTAATGAGGTCACCCAAGAGGTTATCTCTGGACAATTAGCAACCAGTTAATTACACAAAGACAGGGCCAGATCCTCCAACCATTCGTCATGCAGGGAATAATACCTACCTCTTAGATAGCACTTTTCACCAATAGCTCTGAAAGTGCTTTACAAAGCAGTTCAGTCATTTACAGATGGGGAAACCAAGGCACAGAAGTGAAGCAGCTTGCCTAACGACACCCAGCAGGCCAGCAGCAAAGTCAGGAACAGAACCCAGATCTCCTGAATCCTAGTCTAGTGCGCTATCCACTAGGCCACACTGCCCTGGCGAGAAACAAGAGTTCTATTTGTTACAATTTTATTACCCCACTGACTTTTTAAATATTATTTGTATTACCACAGTAGCATCTATTATCCCCAGTCATGGACCAGAATCCCATTGTGCTAGGTGCTGTACAAACACAGAACAAAAAGCCAGTGCTGCTTCAAAGAACTTACCGTGGACCTTAAAGGGTTATACAGGATTGGCCCCACAAAAACAATAGCAAAATTCTGAGTTCACTGTAGCAGGTACTGGAATCAATAACCCTCTGGCATTGGTAAACACAGTTCTTGTGAAGCTGAGCAATATTAAAATCACTCTGAGTCATCTGATATCCTCCAACATGAGGGAGCGTGCTTTATTCCTTTTAACAACCTACACAGCAATTGCTGCTCATAACAAAATGATTGTAGTCGTGATTTCCCTAGAATGGCACCCTACGGGCCAGACCAGGCCCCCTTGAGCTGCACATGGAGTGGAACCCCAGGGGCATTTCCTCATGGCTCTTACCACAGCCCCATGGAAGGGGGACTCCTAGTACAATCCCCCACCTCCCTCTGGGGCCTGGACTGAAAGTGGAGGTGAAGCTGGAGCAGGGTGGGGGAGGAATGTGCACAGGAAGAGGGTAGTGGGGACACATATCACATACCCACCCCCACTCTGGCCCTGGTGGCTTAAGCTGAGAAAGAGAACACAGCCCATGCTGTTAACAGTTCAGTGTAGGCCCCTGCCTGTGGGGATGCACAGGAGCTTAGACTGTGCTGTAGTGGGTGGCAAAAGTAAGCAGCCATAGGTGCTGGAACTAGGGGTGCTGGGGGTGCAGCCGCACCCCCTGACTTGAAGTGGTTTCCATCATATACAGGTTGTACATTTTGGTTCAATGGCTCTGAGCACCCTCCCTTTAAAATTGTTATAGCACCCCTGTAAGCAGCAGTGGTCAGAGCAAGCTTGGACTTTGCCCAAGATATTTTTCTTTCAGAAAGGACCAGTCAAAAACTTTACAGATATCTCCCGAGAGTCTTAGTTGTTTTAGGCCAGCAGGACAAAACACTACTAGCATCCTCCAATCCCTCAAAGATTACATTCTGGAGAGCGCTACTTTGTGCTCGATATCTTAAGTCTGTATTCCTACTCTGTACGTGTATTTATGCCGCTAATACTGATAAAAAAGTCATCTAGATAACCTATTTAAACAGCTAAGAGAGTTCAGTGTCTCTGCTGAACCAGACGGCCTCTGAATTTAAGTTTAAAAAGGATTCAGTCAATTATCAATAACATCATGCAATATGAATGGAGCAGGTGTAGACTATTCAAACGTTTAAAAGACAAATAGGAGACTGACAGACAAAAGAAAAAAATGTGTACACGATTAAAGAGATAAATAACAAGATAAAAGAAAATACTCTCACTGAATCATGAATTCTTAATTTTAATGAATTTGCATGGACATGGCATACCAGAAAGTTCACCTTAGTTCTTCAAGACTTTAGGGTAGCTCTCATTGTTATTGAAAACTTAATTATTCTATGTTCCCAACAAGAAATATTCAAAATTCATAAGCCAGCCCCCACACCAAAAACAAGTCATGAGATTAACTGAAAAATCATGAGGTTTTTTTTTTTTTTTTTTTAAATAATAAACGTTGGGTTCTTTTTATTTGTCTCCTGGGTTTTAAGTCACTAGGGTACGAACTTTTCTCTTTGCAATCATGAGGGCTAGACTCTTAGTATTATTACATTTTTTTTAAATGAAAGCTAAGGTTCTCATATAATCACGTGGCTCCAGTAGCTGGGGCTTTAAAAAGCTGATTATCACAAGAGCTGGCAACACTAATTGCTGTTAGGGTGCTACAAATTTCTATCCTGGTCCTTTTAAAATTGTTTTGATATCAAAATAAGTAAAATAATAAAATACAAAGAAGGTGAATTACGGCAGTTATGACACTGGAGATGCTATCGTTTCTGGTTTAAAACTCATTGTTTCTCTGAGCTTCAACTTACCATAATGCATGTTTCGTTTTCTAAAAAGACTCAATAGTTTCTTTGGGATGGAGTCTGCTACCCTACGGTATTCTATATGGATTCTTATATCGCACTTATCATCATACTATCCCTTACTCATGTCTCTCAGCACTTTGGTCCATAAGTAGCTACATTAAAACCTCCTAGACCATTTGTAGAGTAAGACTCTTCTCGGCGTGAGGAAAGGTAGCAGAGTGTGGCCTTTGATTCACAGATTAGGACTTAAAGACAAGAGCTTCACATGCTCAGATGGGGTAAATTAGTGTAGACCCAATGTTTCTTCAGCTTTTCAGGTTGGTGGCCCCTTATTTGAAGTCAACTTTTCATGACCCCCTGGGGATTTACTATAAAAGTAAGAGTAAGAAAAAATAAATGCATCCAGGGTAACAATGATAAGGGTATCTGATGTATTGGTATATGTGTATTTTGAGAGAGTGAAGAATGCTTGGCTTTGAAGAGCAAGGGTGCGCAGGGAATGGGAAAGTGAATGTTCTTAGATTGTAATAATTTTATTCTATTTCGACCCCCTGATTGCCTTTCATTACCCCACTGGTTGATAAACACTGTTGTATGTTTGTTTGTTTAAACAATCTGGGACTATCCTTTCCTTGAGTGCCAGTGAGTTTCTGGGTTATGTTTTAAGATGTTGATTTTAATCTTGAAAATCCTAAAAACCCATATTTTTTAAGAGACAAGGTGGGTGAGATATCTTTTATTGACCAACTTTGGGTGGTGAGAGATCCACAAGCTTTCGAGATACACAGAGCTCTTCTTCAGATCTGGGAAAGGTACTAAGAGTGTCACAGCTAAATAAAAGGTGAAACAGATTGTTTAGCATAAGGATAAGTCTTAACTGAGTTCTTGATTTTTAGTATCTCACAAAGTTATGAATTTAAGATCCCAAGCTTGTCTTTTGAAGGGGTTATGAAAGTTTCCTTTGAGGACAAGACTTTCCAAAATGCCACCTTCTTAATGGGCGACCTGGAGGAAGAATTTATGGACCAATGCAATATGAAACCAATGTTATACCTGAGAAATTTTCATCCTCTGGACAGGCAACATAAACGCCTGCATAGATTTCCACCACAACTTCAGCAACCAATACTCATCCATCAACCTCTCTCTAAAACACTCCCACACCTGCATCAGCATTGTGGACACAATGATCAGCTTCAACAAAGGAACCCTACAGATAACTATCTACAAGAAACCCATGGATTACCACACCTACCTTCACAATCCAGTAACCACCCCAAACATACCAAGAAATCTGTTATCTACAGCCAGGCACTCAGATACTACAGAATATGCTCCAAGGAGTCAGTCCAAGGTATATACCCTGACACACTTTAAAAGGCCTTCACCAAACAAGGACACTCCATCAGAGATGTAGATTGCGTCATGGAATGAGCCACCCAAACACCCAGAAAACCCAGTCACACCTACCTCACACCCTTAGTTGTCACCTACCACCTCACACTGGAACCCATAAGGGGTATCATTAAACAATTACAACACATACTCAATGGGGAACAGATCCTGAAAGAAATCTTTCCTGAAACCCCTCTACTGGCCTTCAAACAATCCCCAACCTTGCCAGGCTCATCATAGCATAGCATAGAATCATAGAACTGGAAGGGACATCGAGAGGTCATCTAGTCCAGTCCTCTGCACTCAAGGCAGCACAAAGTATTATCTAGACCATCCCTAACAGGTGTTTGTCCAACCTGCTCTTAAAAATCCCCAATGATGGAGATTCCACCACCTCCCTAGGTGCAGAAGGAAGCTGCCCATAGACCAAGACATACCAATTCAAAACAGAACCAGACCCTGCCATAACAACAGATGAAAAACCTGCAGACATATCTCCACTGATATAATGATCAATACCCCACAAAGCACATCCGTCAAGATACGTGTCCTACACATGCCTATCACAACCTGTGGCATACCTCATCCAGGGCACTAAATGCCCCAATAACAATTATGTGGGTGAAACCAGATATTTACTACACTCCTGAATGAACGCACACAGCAAAATGATAAAAGACAAAAACACCACATCAACCACAGGCAGACACTTTTTATAGAACAATCACTCCATATCTGACCTCACAGTTCTCATCCTCAAAGGAAACCTGACCAACACCGTCAAAAGACAAGGCTGGGAGCTTAAATTAATAACTTTATTAGACACTAAAAATCATGGATTTAGTAAAGACACTGGATTTATAATCTACAATCTTTAACCCATTAACCTTCCGTTGTCCTGCGATTGCAGAGGTGTTAACTGTGCGCTTCACCTTGAATGATCTCTTGCAACGTGTGTTAACTCCTTATACTTAACAATCTGTTCCACCTTGTATTTAGCTGTGATAGTCTGAATATCTTTCTCAGACCTGAAGAAGATCTCAGTGTAAGCTTGAAAGCTTGTCTCTTTCACCAAGAGAGGTTGATCCAATAAATTATATTACCTCACCCATCTTATCTCTCTAATATCCTGGGACAAACATGGCTACAACGACATTGCAAACACATTTTCAAAGACAGTTAGGTATTGCTGCACTCAGCAGCATAACTGAGTTAGGAGCCTAAATTTCATTTTCAATATTCATTTTCAATTGTTGGTGGAATGTTAAATTCCTAAGCACCTAAAACACTTTTGAAAGTGAGATTTAGGGTCCTAAAACAATTACCCATTTTGATGATGATCATAGCAATCCCTAAATACCTTTTACAAATCTGAGCCTAGATGCCTTAAGACCATCCTGCCTGAGTAATCACCTCTCCCATGACCTATTGCCACAGTAGGGGCACTCATGCTGAAGACCTATTGGTATAAATGAGAGGGAATTGCTGGCTGGATGGTTTTTATTGTGTGGACTTCCCGTCTTCGGAATTCACTCTTCTCCTTGTTCTGAAATGCCCTGAATCTGCTAACCTTCATACATTGCAAAATCTCTTTTCTCAGGCACTGGAACATGGGTTGGAGAATTGAAAAGGGGAGGAGTTGTTTCATCGATTTTTAAGGTCAGAAGGAGCCAGGACAATCATCTAATCTGACGACCTATGTAACACAGATCAGAGAACCTTACCCAGTAATTCCTACATCTAGCCCATAACTTCTGTTTGAATTAGAGCCCAAATTTTAGAAACACATCCAATCTTGATTTAAACACAACCTTATGTAAATTCTACCAGTGGTTAAGTACTCTCACTGCTAAAAATTTGCACCTTATTTCTAGTTGCAATTTGTCTAGGGTCAACTTCCAGCTACTGAATTTTGTTATGCCTCTGTCTGCTAGATTAAAGAGACATCTACTGGGTTAGAAGTTGTTTGTGAATTTTTAAGTTGCCTGTCTCAGGTGGTGGGTTACCTTAAATTGTACTGCTGTGTATAGGACTTATTTTAAAGATATGACTAAGGCCTCTGGCATATATAGAAAGGCTCCCTTTTTAACATTTTTGTATGTCTGAATAAATGTATATGTACAGTGGAGCTGAGTAAATAATACATTTTTTGATTAGTTGGTAATTTTGAAAAGTAAAAAAAACTGTTTTGGATCAAACAAAACATTTTCTTTCATTTTGAGCTTTTTTAAACATTTGAAATAAAATTCAAAGTAATTTCAAAATAACTTTTTGTTTGGAATCAAACAATAAAAAATGGTTCATTTTGGAAAGTGTCAAATTAAACGGGGTTTTTTGTTTGTTTTTTTTTAGAATTTTTAAGGTTTTGTTCAGAACAAAAAATTTGGTAAACAAATTGACACATTCACAAAATATTTCAGCCACGCTGAATTTATTTATTTACCGACCAAAAAAAGTTGTGATCAAAATATTTTGCTCAACTGTTGTGTATAGCACCTAGCAAAATGGGGCTCTGGTAGCAACCGAGGGTTGTGAGTGCTCATGTAACATAAATAATAAAGCTTATGCATATGTTATATCTTCAAATGTTTGTAGGATGGGGTCCTTACTGGAAAACAAGTGAGCCCTCTTTAGCTAATTCAGCACTTATGAATATCCATAGAATGCAGCCAAAGATTGTGCAGCCAAGAAAATAAACGTTTATATTAAAACAACAACAAAAAAGTAAGTTCAAATCTTGATAACACTGCACTTTTGTCATAATTTTTAAGAACTTTTCCCCTTCATTCAATTATGGTCTCATTCATTCTTGCCACTTTTGGAAAGCAATTTTTTTTTAAAAGAAAAGTCCTATCTGATTGAAAGCATTTCACATGCAAAAAAAAGCCAAGTTAATAAAAGAACAGTTCCTCTATATATACAGAAAAAGATCACATTATAAAAACTGCCTCATTAGAAAAGCCTAGCCACTGACGATCTGTCTTATATATTTCTATAGCGCCTTATCACTGCAGCATCTGATTAAGGAGTGAAATGATTAAGATAAATGACACAGTTACGGTAACTGATCCCCTTCCACTATGATTCTTAAATCTGCAAATGAGAACTCTGAATTTGGGAAGAGGGAAACAAGGGCCCAATCTTTCAACCCTTAATGACATTGAAATCAATGGAGGTCTGCTTGAGTAATGACAGGCTTCAGAGTAGCAGCCATGTTAGTCTGTATTCGCAAAAAGAAAAGGAGTACTTGTGGCACCTTAGAGACTAACAAATTTATCTGAGAATAAGCTTTCGTGAACTACAGCTCACTTCATCGGATGCATTCAGTGGAAAATACAGTGGGGAGATTTATATACATAGAGAACATGAAACAATGGGTGTTACCACACACACTGTAACAAGAGAGTGATTACTTAAGGTGAGCTATTACCAGCAGGAGAGCCGGGGGTGGGGAGGAAAAAACCTTTTGTAGTGATAATCAAGGTGGGCCATTTCCAGCAGTTGACAAGAACGTCTGAGGAACGGGGGTGTGGGGGGGGGGAAATAAACATGGGGAAATAGTTTTACTTTGTGTAATGACCCATCCACTCCCAGTCTCTATTCAAGCCTAAGTTAATTTTATCCAGTTTTCAAATTAATTCCAATTCAGCAGTCTCTTGTAGGAGTCTGTTTTTGTAGTTTTTTTGTTGAAGAATTGCAACTTTTAGGTCTGCAATCGAGTGACCAAAGAGATTGAAGTGTTCTCCAACTGGTTGATGAATGTTATAATTCTTGACATCTGATTTGTGTCCATTTATTCTTTTACGTAGAGACTGTCCAGTTTGACCAATGTACATGGCAGAGGGGCATTGCTGGCACATGATGGCATATATCACATTGGTAGATGTGCAGGTGAGCGAGCCTCTGATAGTGTGGCTGATGTGATTAGGCCCGATGATGGTGTCCCCTGAATAGATATGTGGACACAGTTGGCAACGGGCTTTGTTGCAAGGATAGGTTCCTGGGTTAGTGGTTCTGTTGTGTGGTATGTGGTTGCTGGTGAGTATTTGCTTCAGGTTGGGAGGCTGTCTGTAGGCAAGGACTGGCCTGTCTTCCAAGATTTGTGAGAGTGTTGGATCATCCTTCAGGATAGGTTGTAGATCCTTGATGATGCGTTGGAGAGGTTTTAGTTCGGGGCTGAAGGTGATAGCTAATGGCGTTCTGTTAATCAACTTAGACTTGAATATAGACTGGGAGTGGAGACTGGGAGAGACTGGGAGAGACCAGCTCTCCTGCTGGTAATAACTCACCTTAAGCGATCACTCTCTTGTTACAGTGTGTATGGTAACACCCATTGTTTCATGTTCTCTGTGTATATAAATCTCCCCACTGTATTTTCCACTGAATGCATCCAATGAAGTGAGCTGTAGCTCACGAAAGCTTATGCTCAAATAAAATTGTTAGTCTCTAAGGTGCCACAAGTACTCCTTTTCTTTTTGCTTGAGTAATGGAGTTTTCTAAGGGTTCAGATATGAACAGACCTCTGCTTCTGCCCCTTACTATCTGCATCATGGGTTGGAGCTTTTGGAGAGTGGAAAAGCAGATTACAGGGCTGGTGTGTGTGCAGTGGGCAAAGCCTAGGTTCAACTCCCAAAATGCTAATCAGCATCACTCAGCTTGCGTGGGGTGGGGTGGGGGAGTGGGTGGGAATTGTGCCAAGAAAAGGACTGGCACAGATTACTTCCTCCCTGGAACAAGAGGGACCCAGCTGTGGCCTACTAAGTCATAACTAGGTTTTCGCTCTGCTCCTGGGCCAATCCAGCTACTTGCTGTTCTATAAGGCAGAATGCAAGGTACTATTAGCCCTGTTGACTTCAAAGGGAATTGGCTCAGGCCCTAAAGTACTACAACTGCTGAAACTCTACAAAGGTTTGCACAAATGATTTATTGCAGGGTGCGGAGACGGTGTATTTACATGCATTTAAGTTTGTTATAAACATTTACAAAACATTAGGACAAATACCAGCATTCTCAGCTAAATATGTCTGACCGCAATTATTTTTGATGAGTAAAATGGCTTGCAAAACAACTTGAAGGGGTTGTGTGTTTTTTTTTTTACTTTTTTTCCGTTTTGTTTTCAAAATCCTTTGGCTTTGAAAACATGTATAGCACTGACGGGCAGATAATCACACCCTGCAAAGGTTCATGTAGAGTTAAAGAAAACCAGAGATTTTCAAGAGATTAGGGACAGAGATATCTACTTTAAACTGGTTTGTGTTGCCCTTCAGTCAGCTGTTGCGGTTTTTGCCTTTCATAAAGCCCACCTTAAAACCTGAGTGTAATGAATGTGTCCAATTTGGCTCAGATCTGCTGTGCCAAGCAAGTATTTTTCTTAACTAAATATTGTATTTTGGCCCCAGTGAGGCTGATTTTTCCATTGGAAATGGTGGCACAAGGGCTGTTGACCATAGCACAAGAAAGAGTCCATATGCTGAGCACTTCTTTGAGGCTGCTGGTTATAAGGATGAGAATGAAGAAGCCAATCAGGGGGTTCACAAGTTGCTTAGGCAAGACTGACTTTATAAAATTGGCTCTTTTCCTGGTTTTTAGCACTGAAGGCAATAAGAACATAAGAACGGACATGCTGGGTCAGACCAAAGGTCTATCTAGCCCAGTGTCCTGTCTTCCGACAGTGGCCAATGCCAGGTGCCCCAGAGGGAATGAAAAGAACAGGTCATCATCAAGTGATCCACCCCCTGTCACCCATTCCCAGCTTCTGGCAAACAGAGGGTGGGGACACCATCCCTGCCCATCCTGGCTAATAGCCATTGATGGACCTGTCCTCCATGAATTTATCTAGTTCTTTTTTGAACCCTGCTGTAGTCTTGGCCTTCACAGCATCCTCTGGCAAGGAGTTCCACAAGTTGACTGTGTGTTGTGTGAAAAAAATACTTCCTTTTGTTTGTTTTAAACTTGCTGCCTATTAATTTCATTTGGTGGCCCCTAGTTCTTGTATTACGAGAAGGAGTAAATAACACTTTCTTATTTGCTTTCTTCACACCAGGCATGATTTTATAGACCTCAATCATATCCCCTCTTAGCTGTCTCTTTTCCAAGCTGAAAAGTCCCAGTCTTATTCATCTCTCCTCATACCGCAGCCATGCCATGCCTCTAATCAATAGGAGCTTCTTCACTGTATCTCCCTGTGAATCCATTTTTGTAACATTGTGCACTGCAGCAGTATCTTCCAGAAAGGTTTCCCCACTCTAGGATCAGTGCATTTGATCCTGCAATCCTTACTCCCATAACCAGTCATCACTGACTTGAGTAGGCCCATTGTCTTCAATAGGCAATAGCTCCTCAGGGGCACAGGAATGAAGCTCCTTACTGCACACCTTACAAAGGGGCTCATCTCCACCCAGAAGTCTCCTCTGAGGTGGCGTTCAATGCCTTGCAGAATTGGACTCACAGAGTGCTTGAGTCCCCACTCCACCCAGGTGAAATTCACTCTACGGGAATGCTGGATACAGAGTAGAATGCTCATAGAATAAATAGAATTAGTACATGAATGGTAAGGCAAAGCTTTACATGTAACAGGGCTCACCTGCATTCCGATTACTAATCATTCCTCACCATTAAGAAACAATGCATCTCTCCTTCCCTCATCAGGCTGAAAATGGCAGATGAAATTTAATGTTGATAAATGCAAAGTAATGCACATTGGAAAGCATAATCCCAACTATACATATAAAATGATGGGGTCTAAATTAGCTGTTACCACTCAAGAAAGAGATCTTGGAGTCATTGTGGATAGTTCTCTGAAAACATCCACTCAGTGTGCAGCGGCAGGCAAAAAAGCAAACAGAATGCTGAGAATAATTAAAAAAGGGATAGATAATAGGACAGAAAATATCATGTTGCCTCTCTATAAATCCATGGTATGCCCACATCTTGAATACTGTATGCAGATGTGGTCGCCCCATCTCAAAAAAGATATATTGGAATTGGAAAAGGTTCAGAAAAAGGCGACAAAAATTATTAGGGGTATGGAACGGCTTCCGTATGAGGAGAGATTAATAAGACTGGGACTTTTCAGCTGGGAAAAGAGACGGCTAAAAGAGATATGATTGAGGTCTATAAAATCATGACTAGTGTAGAGAAAGTAGCTAAGAAATTATTGTTTACTACTTCTTATAATACAAGAACTAGGGGTCACCAAATGACATTAATAGGCAGCAGGTTTAAAACAAATAAAAGGAAGTATTTCTTCACACAATGCACAGTTAACCTGTGGAACTCCTTGCCAGAGGATGTTGTGAAGACCAAGACCATAACAGGGTTCAGAAAAGAACTAGATAAATTCATGGAGGATAGGTCCATTAATGGCTATTAGCCAGGATGGGCAGGGATGGTGTCCCTAGCCTCTGTTAACCAGAAGCTGGGAATGAGTGACAGGGGATAGATCACTTGACGATGACCTGTTCTGTTCATTCCCTCTGGGGCACCTGGCACTGGCCACTGTCAGAAGACAAGATACTGGGCTGGATGGACCTTTGGTTGGACCCAGTAGGGCCATTCTTATGTTCTTAAAGTACATGAAGCTTTCTAACACTTAGTCACACTGATACAGTAACAGTAATTCTACCAGTAAAACAAAATCTCACTTCCAGTGCCCACACATAACAGCCAGGAAGAATTTCTTCCCAACGCACAGGAATGGCAAGGTACATTACATGATCTCTTCTTCTAGAGTGACAATACCAAACTGCTATAGGTAGATGGGTGTAGTCATTAGAAATGGGCCATAGGTGTAAACTGCAAGCTGCTGTTTGTGGGTGGACCCCTCTGCTTGTGCAGAGCCTGGCTGATGCCATTGGGGTCCACATGGGTCTGCCCTCATGGAGCAGGATTGGGGCCTTGAAGTTCAGTCATGTAATACCCGGAGATTTGAAGACATTGAGCACTTCAGAGGAGGTGGATGGCAGCCTGCAGGATGAAGTCTTTATGATCCAGATTCAAACTTGGGGTTGGGTGTGTTTAACCTTGTGTCTTGATCTTGGCCTGTCTCTTGTGATACTTTCTGCTGTGAAGTCACTCTGAAATTCATGATTTCTGTGCTGTTAATGTAGCACAGAAGTCATTTTTTATATGAAATGTCCTTTTGTGAAACAGCCCATCATGAACAAATGAGGTCAAGCAGCTTCTAAGCATCCAGATTGTTCCCAGAAGGAGTTGAAATAGAAGGGAAGAGAATGGAAAATATGGAGATGTGGATCAGCTGAAAATTGGCACCACTTTGTTTAAACTCTGTAGACCCAACTCTCAATCAGCCTCTATCTCATATGCAGTCACTTACACCATAGGTTAGTGAATGCAAAGTGGGTATGAATTACCACCAAATAGCAATGGTAGCATTTTACACAGTTTGCACAGGTAAAAAATGACTACACAAAGAGCAAAGCAATGACCAAACGGGTCCTAAAAGTTGCCTGAGTAAACCAAGGGCTTGCTCCAACTCCCATTGATCTGAATAGGTTCAGTATTGATCTTTATATTTGATTTAATCATGGGGGCTATAATGAATTTCCCACATTCTCAAAACGTAGCATATTCATGCTGAAAATAATTAATACTGAACAGGAGATTTTTATCAATCTGAGAGATAGCTGAAATTAACTATGCTTTCATGTACGATTTTAAGTAGGTCAGATAAGGAGATCTGTTGTAACCAACTCTTATTTTATAGATAAAGATTGCTCTGTACAGACACACACGTACACTTTATGTCTATAGAAAATCTAACCCAAGCAGCAAAGTCTCCTTACCCCACAGAAAGTAGTAGAAAGTTCATTGAGCAAGTTCATAGTTTCACAGGTTTTAAGGCCAGAAGGGACCATTATGATCTTTTGCATACCACAGGCCTTATAATTCCACCCAGTAATGCCTGCATCAAGCCGAGTCAGTTAAAGGTTTAAATGAAGATATTTTAAACAGAAAACAGCTTCCCTATGCTTCATTTGTTTTCTCGATTTTATCCTGCCCTCTCTCTACATTGAATAACTCACAGACTGAGGCAAAATATCATCCAGCAGTGTTTTAAAATGCTTACTCTTTTAATTACATTTCCCTTTGGGTAGTAAGATCAATGATAAGAATAAAACTGATATAGAAGAAGACTAAGAAGTGCCCCACAATGGAATATGTTATCAATTTGATGGAGTTTCAGTTAGCCTAATTCTCTGATGGTGTTCATTAATCCCTTGAGGAGCACAACGTATCAAAATTGAATTTCTGGAACATATGCTAGAAGAAGCAGGGAAAAGATGTCTTTATCCTGTGATACGTTGTAAGCACATATTTAACAACTTGTGCTAAGGTGTAAAAAAAAATTACAGATCACTTTGTGCTGTGAGTCCTTTTTTCTTGTGTATACCTTTTACCCATCTTTTAAATTACTGTTTATATTATTATTTATTTGTAAGTGCTTAGTAGCCCTACTCATGGACCCATAGTTCATAAATATTTGTTTAAGTGGGATTTAGGCCTAGGGCTGGTTGAAAAAAAAATTGTGTGGGAAATTTGGAGAAAAATTGTTTTTCATTTTTTCCAGAAAAAACTATTGATGAAAAGCCAAAACCCCAAAACCTAAATCTGGGTGGATTTCAAAAATTGAAACAACTTTTTGGTAAAATGTTTGGTTTGGGAGATTTTTTCCCCATTTCCCGCCTTTTTTTCTCCTCACAGAAAAAGAAGAAAGAAAGGCAATGGGGGGAGGGTGAAGGACAAAAGAGAATTGTTTTTCTAAAAACTGAAACAATGTTTTTTATTGAATAAAAAATTAAAATCTTGAAAAACATTGTACATCGAAAAGGTTTTGTTTCTTTTAAATAGCCATGGAAAATTTTCAGTCTGCTTTATTTAAGCACACGCCTAAAGTTAAGCATATGCTCAAGTGCTCTGCTGAATAGAGAGAGATATAAGTATGTGCTTAAATGATTTGCTGAATTTGGGCCTGTTCCTAAGTCCAGTGAAGTCAACAGAAGGATTCCCTGGACTTCAATGCACTTTGCATCAAGACCTAAATGCACATTCAGCATTTAATCCTGCAACATTAAAGTAAATGGGAATTTGTCAACTGACTTGAATGGGAAGAGGATCAGACCCAAAGGCCCTAGTTCTGTAAACAGTTTACACATGTGAGGAATCCCACTAAGCATGTACATAAGTTAAGTGCATGAGTAATTGCGTACATGTTCAGAGGCTATGGGCCAAACCACTGGTCCACAAACATAGTGTAGGACAGACCCACACTGCAATATGCATCAATCACTAAACTTTCCCAAGCAGCCGTGGCGTTTAAGGGGTGGTACAGCCTCCTGCCCCAAAAGCAGCTTTCCTGCTCTGCAAATCAGTGTGTGAGGGGAAATGGGGCACTGGGTGCCCTAAGGGCCTGATCCAAAGCTGATACAAGCCAATGGAAAGACTCCCATTGACTTCAGTGGACATTGGATTAGTCCTCAAGGGAAGGCCCTGTCTCCTCCTGCTCACGTATTCAAGCAGGCTGCAGGACAGCGTGAGCAACAGACTCCTTGCACATCAGCGTAAGGGCCTATCACAATCTGACACTTCTCCACCATCCTTTGTTTTGACAGAATCATGCTATCCATGATTGTCATCACAGAGTGCGTATAGTGGATAGATAAGGAGGGACCTGAGCCAAAGCCCATCAAAGTCAGTGACATTGGATCAGACCCTTAAAGCACATCAGTGATTACAACAGAACAGTTAGATACATCCCACATGCCTAAAATAACTGTCAGCAAAAACATGACCCAAAACTTGGGTGCTGTTGTAATACATAAGACAAATAATATTTCCTCTCCTCTCCCCCTCCCCCCACCATTTTCTTGCTTTTTTCATTAGAAAATCTTTTGGAAACTTAAAAAAGGAAAGAAAAAAAAAAAAACCTCTCGCAGCATTTGCAACCCGAAATTAGTGCATGAAAATCTAAAAATGAAACTTACTGAGGGGAAAAAAAGTGAAATTGCCCAGGCTTTGTGAAATGCAAACAGTATAATTAATGGAAAGTAAATGAGGATGTTTAAAATGCTTTCATCTGGGGTGTTATATAAATAACATCTGTAATGAAATGTATTTTATGGAAATATATAATTTTTAGATCATTAGTTTCCTTTTAAAATGCCTGATAACCTTTTTATCAGATTTAAATAATAAGGCCTTAATCCAACCATGGAACTACACCAATTTGCATGTGACACAATATAAAGCATGGTACTATTGAGATCTGTGCTATGTCCTATTATTTTCTATTAAGTTGCGGGCCAGAAGAAAAAAACCATCATCCACTGTTTGGTTTATTTCTCTTCAACATTTCTGTTTTTGTACAGTTGTGTCTTTGAAGTGTGGAAAATGATCGTTTAGGAAACTGAGAACTAATACTCCTGAAACTGCTGAACTTTCAAGTCAGAGGGAAGTTATTTTCTGTGTAGGTGCTAAAAATATTAGTCCTCAAAATAGCATGACCTGACTCTTGCAAACACGGTAATTTAAGGACTGGTGTGCACTGGGGTCCAGTTTAATAATTTTATGTGGGCACTGTCAGTCTTTCCTCTGAAATATTTTTCCTGAAATATGGACTTTGATGCAACTGACAGACTACAACAATAACAAAAGATTAATGGCCAAGTCTTATAAACATGAGGGCAAATTCTCAGCAAAGAATGGGATGTTGAGGGCCCAATCTTTGATGGGGCAGATCCTCAGCTGACTGACCTCAGGGAAATTATGCCCCTTTTATACTACTTGAAGATTTGACCCTGTCATAGTCCCTACATGCGTATAACTCCTTTTATAGTTAATGAGATTTCTGAGCGCCGAAGGATTACATGCTTGGATTTACCTATGTATGGATTAATCATACAACGTTCCGAGCGTAACTTTATATGTCACCTTTGTTAATGACTACAGCATAAACAAAACAACTGCCATTTTGCTGTGGAAACCAAAGAGCTGCAAGAAAGAAGATTGTCAGATCAGAATCAAATGCAATCCACAGTTTCTCACCTCTGTTATTACTATGCATTCCCCATTCTTTCCGACCTGTATCTTCCCCCAGATATAATACTGAGTATTCACTTTCCAACTTTATGTAATAAAGAAAGATTTGCTCATTCTTATCTTTGTAAACAACCCAACTGCGGTTCAACAATTTTAAAATGTCTAAGATTACCCAATAATTGTTCAGTGTGTATTTGTGTAGGGAGTTATAACCATTACACCTTTAATATTTTCTGTGTTGTTACTCATTGTAGTCATATACCAAAACAAAGACAACAGTACGACCCCATGCAAAATGGTTAGAGAATAAGTTAAAAGATGCTTCCACATAACTAACCCACAGCTCTTCATTTCTGGGGGATAAAAATCTAATTTGGTTCCCCTGTTCTTTTAGGAAGGGGAAAAAAATCTCTTTTATGGTGACTCTATACCTTGTTTTGGATGTAATACCCTTGGGGGTTGTAGCACAGAACTAACCATTTGCATGTACATCAAGGAGGATATTTCTATACAGGAAATCTAACGACTTTATTTTTAGTGACTTTAATGCTTTGATAAGTAAAGTTCATGGAAAAGCCATGTAATTGGTACAGAACTTTTTTACCCTTGCATCAAGCCCCTTAATCCTTAAACATTAGAGTAATTTTGCATCTAGCCCAGGGTAAATTAGTTTCTTTGGATTTTTTCAACTTTCCAACATTATTTATTTTCAATTTGAAATTCTTTTAATATCAAAGTGGGTATAATTAACTCCCCATTTCTGATGATCTGAAAATTAAAATGAGAAAATACAAATTATATATCAAAGAACTTTCATAAAATATACCTCAGAAAAGTAGTGCCAGTTTACTGAACCTACATCGCAAATTTTTGTGGATTGTTTTTTCATATATAAAAACCATACTTTAGTGCCATCTAGTGCACTGAAAATCATCTAGGAAACTTTCTCAAGTCACCACTAGCCCACCTTTCCAGAAACACTTCAAAAATCCAAGATTTGAATTTATCACATGAAATAAAGAATGGGCTGTCTATTTGTTACCCATTATAGGCTCAATTGCATCTGACCTGGCACTAAAAGACATGGGGGTAAGTATAGATGAAGGGCTCCAAGTGGTCCTTCCTTCCCCCTCTAAAAAATTCAAATGGACTCAAAAAGAAAAGGAGTACTTGTGGCACCTTAGAGACTAATACATTTATTTCAGCATAAGCTTTCGTGAGCTACAGCTCACTTCATCGGATGCATGCAGTAGAAAATACGGTAGGGAGATTTTATATACACAGAGAACATGAAACAATGGGTGTTACCAAACACACCGTAATGAGAGTGATCAGGTAAGGGGAGCTATTACCAGCAGGAGGGCGGGGGGGTGGGGACAAAAAACAAAACAAAACAAAAAACAAACAAACAAAAAACCTTTTGTAGTGATAATCAAGGTGGGCCATTTCCAGCAGTTGAGTTTGTTTTGTCTCTTCTGTGTTAAAAATCAGAGGAATCTTCAGTGAAATTCAGTTCACAACTAATATCTTGTATTTGATACCTAGCTGTGAATGGTTTAGATATCTGAAATATATAATGTTACCCAGAGCCTCTACAACCTCTCATTCATCTCTGATCAAATACTTTACTGCCAGGTGCTAGAAAAAGAAAAACAAACAACCTATCATATATAGTAGAGCTGGTAAGGAAATTTCAAAAAAAGAAAAAAAAAAAAAGAAATTGCACAATGATTTCACTGCTTTCCCTCTCCCATTTTATGATCAGCTCTCAAGAGACAGATACTGTAGATAAAATAAAAATTATACTACCTAGCCCTGAAATGGTATAAAACACATATAGTAAATAATAGACATTAGTCCTAATTGCTGTTACACTGAAGTCAATGTGGTATCACCCCAGAGTGGAATCTGGCCTATTATACCTGCTTGGATTCATCGCATTCTCTCCAACTCACCAATGCAAACTTTGGTTTTCAGTGTCCCATCTCCAGCATCAGTGTTGTCATTTACTAATACAAGAAATAGGCTAGAACCCAATCAGATGCCGGTGTGAAAACTGCTACTGCCCCATGGGCAGTACTAATGCATGAATCCTTGACTTGGAATCATTGATAAAGATTTTTGAACAGATCTGCTGCTGGTGTAACTTGGGCTGGATCTTTGAAGCCACTACACCGATATACACTAGGGTGACCAGACAGCAAATGTGAAAAATTGGGATGGGGGTTGAGGGTAATAGGATCCTATATAAGAAAAAGACCCCAAAATCAGGACTGTCCCTATAAAATCGGGACATCTGGTCACCCTAATATACACTAACAGAGGATCTGCACCTTTGTTTCTAATGCAATGGGTTATATACTGCTGGCTAGTTTAATGCTCTATTTTCTGTTGTCTCCACTCACAAATTTTTGGAATTATCCATTCCCCCCATGCCCCATGACTATGTAAGAAGATGGGATGAAAAGCACGTTCTAGGTTAGTTAAATAAATAGGCTAATGCAAATGACACAACGTTCCCAATGAGTAATAATAACCTATGAATTTCTTCAGTTCCCTAAATTTGGCTAATCTAGCCAAAGCCTAAAGTAGCATTTATGTATATGCCAACTAGTCTGCCATGCATAAGGTTTGATAGCTTTGTGAACATTTTTGGAACACTGAAAAAAAAAAAATCCTACAGGGCCCATGCAGAGTAGAATCCAGGCTTGTATTATAAAAAACAGATGGAACAACTATTGACACAACAGCACTGTGGTCAAAGAAAGGCTGTTTTTTCCTGATGAATTCTACCTGAATTGAAAATACGGAAAGTCTTCATGAGAGTGGGATCCGTGAGGCTGGGAATGCTCTCCCAAGGAAAGTGGCTAATGGCCCAACCCTTATTATATGCAGCAGAAAGCACTTAGCAGGTTAACGGACCCCAGTGCTAGTAGATTATTTTACTATTGGAGGTGTTTTCCATTCTCATTTATGATTCTGTGATTGATGCTTGATTCAGGAGGGGTGACCTGATTTGGAGTAAAAAATAATTAATGAAATCTTTGCCTTTATGAGCCTGTTGCTAAATTGAAACTTGAACTTACAAATGTAGAATTATGTACAAAAAATAAATGCATTGAAAAATAAAACAATGTAACTACAAGTCACCTCAGTCTTACTTCTTGTTCAGCAAATCGCTCAGACAAACAAGTTTCTTTACATTTGCAGGGGAGATAATGCTGCCCTTTTCTTGTTTACAGTGTCATCTGAAAGTGAGAACAAGCATTCATATGGCACTCTTGTAGCCAGCGTCACAAGATATTTACGTGCCAGACGTGCTAAAGATTCATATGTCCCTTCATGCTTCAACCACCATTCCAGAGGACATGCGTTCATGCTGATGACGGGGTCTGCTCGATAACGATCCAAAGCAGAGCAGACCGACGCATGTTTATTTTCATCATCTGAGTCAGATACCACCAGCAGAGGGTTGATTTTCTTTTTTGGTGGTTCAGGTTCTGTAGTTTCCGCATCAGAGTATTGCTCTTTTAAGATTTCTGAAAGCATGCTCAACAACTCGCCCTTCTCAGATTTTGGAAGGCACTTTAGATTCTTAAACCTTTGGTCAAGTGCTTTAGCTAGCTTTAGAAATCTCATATTGGTACATTCTTTGCATTTTGTCAAATCTGCTGTGAAAGTGTTCTTAAAACGAACAACATGTGCTGGGTCATCATGTGAGACAGCTATAACATGAAATATATGGCAGAATGCGGGTAAAACAGAGCAGGAGACATACAATTCTCTCCCAAGGAGTTCAGTTACAAATTTAATTAATGCATTGTTTCTTTAACGAGCGTCATCAACATGGAAGCTTGTCCTCTGGAATGGTGGCCGAAGCGTAAAGGAACATTTAGCATATCTGGCATGTAAATAACTTCCAATGGTATCCATAAAAGTGCCTTGCAAACGCCTTTTCTCACTTTCAGGTGACATTGTAAATAAGAAGCAGGTAGCATTATCTCCTGTAACTGTAAACAAATTTGTTTCTCTTAGTGATTGGCTGAACAAGAAGTAGGACTGAGTGAACTTGTAGTCTCGAAGGTTTACATTGTTTTGTTTTTGAGTGCAGTTATGTACATTTGTAAGTGCACTTTCACAATAAAGAGATTGCACTACAGTACTTGTATGAGGTGGACTGAAAACCACAATTTTCTTTTGTTTGCCATTTTTACAGTGCAAATATTTGAATAAAAATAATAATATAAAGTGAACAGTGTACATTTTGTATTCTGTGTTGTAATTGAAATCAATATATTTGAAAATGTAGAAAAACATCAAAAATATTTAATAAATTTCAATTGGTATTCTATTGTTTAGCAGTGCGATTAAAACTGAATAAATAGTGATTAATTTTTTTAATCACAGTTAATTTTTTTGAGTTAATAGAGTGAGTTAATGGCGATTAATCGACAGCCCTAATATTTAGCCTCCTAACTTCCACTGAAGTCAATGGAAGTTAGGAGAAACTAAATACCTTTGTGGGTCTGGTGCTAAATCTCTCTGTGCTTCACCTCCTCATTTCTAACATGAGGATAATATTATATCCTTTGTCTATCTATTTAGTTTGTAAAGTCTCTGGAACAGAGAGTGTCTTTCATTATGTGTTTGTACATTGCCCAACATGATGGGGCCTTGAGCTCAGTTTGTAACTCTAGGTTCTGTAGTGAAATTATCCTAATCTCCATGGGTATGGGTGCGTGCAGTGGTGTTGGTGATTTCTCCTCACCCATTGTAGATGGGATCAGCCACAGGAATCTTCATGCCCCTGTGGAGGACAGTAGCGGTGGTGGAATCTTCGGGATGCAGCATGCCCTGAAGTGATAAGGTCCTTGCACCTCAAAACACAGAAAGTTCACAACATACGTGAGCTTCACGATAGTCTTTTAATAGTCACCGCCCTACTCATCGCTACAAGAAAGACTAAAATAGCATGGATCTGGTTAAGAAAAAACAGGTGTCAGCACTTTTATTTTAACCTTAATGTGAATTGGCAGGTGATCTGAGTGATAAAAACTCTAATATGATGGTAATTTCACAGGGAAGAAGCTAACATGTTTTATCCACTGGCTTTCTTTTGTTCACTGCTGTGAATTATCAAGTGACTCAAGACAAGAGGGGATATATATTTCCAGCTTTGTCGTTTTCTTAACATCACACATAGCTCAATGAAATCATTTGGTTTGCTAAGGTTTTCAGAAGGAAGCACAGAGTTTATATAACGGAAAATGTAATAAGAGGTTACCGGCAGAAACATAATGTATGGTTAGCACAGGGGTCCCTAATGATCCAACCAATTCACTGTTATTTGAACCAGTGGAAACCACCATGCTTTCTCAACCTCCCAATTTAGCTACCAGTTACAACCAGTGTAGGACCATACAATTGCAGAGTGGATTAGACTAGTACAAGCTGTTTCAGAGAAGTTGCAAGAAACTCTGCAGTAGGCAGTTATGGGATAACCTACTCCTAGGAAAATTTTCTTCCAAACTCCCAATAGTTAGACATTAAGATGGTAGGAAAAAAAATTACACAAAAAGTTTCTCTGTCAAAACCTGGTCTTTTTTTCTGAGATGAAACTTTTCATGAAAAGACTGTCAACAATCTCGAAGTTTTCTTATTCAGCACTATTTTCTGTACTTTTTGGTAAGTGAAAGATTTCAATGATTTCAAACATGATTTTGATAAAAAATATTTCTAAAAATGTTGCAGAAAGTTGAATGAAAAATGGAAAACTTCTATGAAACAGATTAAAATTGTAAAGCTTCAATACAATTGTTTTCCCATTTTACAATTAGTTAGATGTTAGCTTATGTACTGAAGCAGAAAGGTTTGTATCCTTTCCAAAACTATTTATTTAAATATGTACTATTATCCATATACATGCATAATCCTTTTTGAACTATTCTGCTATCTCTTGGTCTCAGTGTTGCAGCAATGAGTTCCACAGCTTAATTGTATGGAGAAAAAATATTCCCTTGTATCAGTTTTAAATGTGCTCCCTTTCAATTTCATTGGCTGTAAATCTGCATAACCACACTGAAGTCTGTGGGAAGATATGAGATTTACACCATTGTCAATAAGAGTAGAATTTGGCCCATACAGTCAACATCTTCTTCATCTTTCTTCAGTCCACAAAGTACCAGTTTTGATCCCTTACTTCTGGGAAAGACGGAAAATAGCCTTAATGGATTAATTTGTGTAGAGCTAGCTGAGTTACACAAATATCCTATTTACATAAACTTTGAATACTACCCCGAGTGGTACTCTAAGTGCCCATGCCAGAGCATCTTACCCACACTGTTCATGCTAAATTCCATCTGCGTAATCATGTTCTGTCCACATAAATGCCCTACAAAGTACAGGGCTGCCTCACAAGCCCATGAAAAATCCATGCCACACCAGTCTGTCTTTGCCTCAGGACATAATTTAATGGATGAACCAAACCTTTAGACAAAAATGTCAAAATAAATTATTTCCTCTGCCCACCATGAGCTGCAATTCCCAGAGGCTTTTCCCTCAGTTACCTCAGCCCCTCAGGGTCCTTACCCTAAGCTAGGAACTCCTCTGGGAGCCATCCCCCAGTCTGCAATGTTCTAGCTTAATTGAGCTCTTAATGGCCTTTCTAAGCACCAAATCCTTATTCAATGGCTATTAGCCAGGATGGGCAGGGATGGTGTCCCTAGCCTCTGTTTGTCAGAAGCTGGGAGTGGGCAACAGGGGATGAATCACTTGATGATGACCTGTTTTGTTCATTCCCTCTGGGGCACCTGGCATTGGCCACTGTCGGAAGACAAAATACTGGGCTAGATGGACCTTTGGTCTAACCCAATATGGCCATTCTTATGTTCTTATGTTTTAATGTGTTCCTCAGGCTATCACCTGACCCCTCACTCCACAGCCTCAACTGGGAGGCAACCGATCAGTCACAGGTTGGGCTGGGCCAATTCCAATAGGATACCTCTTTCTATGCTTCTTCCCTCAACTGTTGTGTTCTGTTCTGCTCCAGGATATCTCTCCAAACCCATTCCTAATGAAAAACAAGTCAACAACTTAACCCAAAACCAAGGTACAAACACATAATTTCAGACCCACCTTGAGGAATTCTAGAGAGGTACAATGATGGATATCTGAAGGGGAACTGAGTCAAAATTATATGTGGAGCTGATCAGCAAATCCAATCCCACCAATCTCAGAGGCCATCTCAGGATGCATGGGAGCTGGGAACCCTCAGGGAAAGTGGTCCTAGATTACGTAGAACTTTTATATACTAAAAATACAGAAAACAGATTCACTAATCAGTGGTGAAATTTGTCATTGCTTCAATATAGCCAGGAGGCAAACTGAGACAATTTAATAGATATGTCCAATGTTTAAGCCAGAGCAAACAGCACTGATTAATTTTCCCACTTTCTGCTCAAAAGCAAATGCCAATAAATTCCAGGTCTGAAATGTTACTATTTAACCCAAGGAACAAATGAGTTGACCCCATTGGCCACAGAGGCAAAGAAGTAATAGTGGTGATCTTAAGAATGGAAGCCAGTCTATTAACTCACTCTGCCAGACACAGAGTCTATCCCCCACTGGGTGTGATGAAGTTATGATGAGTTCTTTCAATGCATGACCAGATAACTTTGGGTACGGCAACAGAAATATTTATTTTATTGAAGTGAGTTACCTGCTGATTGTGGTCCAGATGGACCCCAGGTGCAAATATCACTGAACAGTGGGGCAGATTGAGCCTGACCTGCTCTGTGATCCACATTTGCCAGAAAGGGCCAAGAGCTGCCCTGATTTATACCTGGAGCAATCCCACTGACCCCATGAGGGTCATGACCTCAATGCATGACCAGATAACTTTGGGTACGGCAACAGAAATATTTATTTTATTGAAGTGAGTTACCTGCTGATTGTGGTCCAGATGGACCCCAGGTTCAAATATCACTGAACAGTGGGGCAGATTGAGCCTGACCTGCTTTATGATCCACATTTGCCAGAAAGGGCCAAGAGCTGCCCTGATTTATACCTGGAGCAATCCCACTGACCCCATGAGGTTTCACAGGGGTGTACATCAGTAGAGAATACAGCCCAGAGGTTGCAAGAGACCTCTCAAAGCACAGGATTCCCACTGATATCATTCCCGACCTTCCTTCACACCTACCTGTGTCTGCTGATACTAACATCTGAAGCTACATCTATGCTCTCCATTATTTAGACCTGTCAATATGGGCTGACTGATGGGGTTCTGAGCAATCTCCAGGAGTCGTAAATGAGGTACAACATTTATGGAACATCGCCTCTTTTCCATGAACCATCCATCCTCAAAGTTACAAATCTGTGTAGTTTTGACTTGATCTCAGATTCCAATTTACCTTGATTTGGAGTAATTTTCATAATACTCTTTCCCCCTATGGTGTTGTGGGTTTTTGTTTTTGTTTTTCGCTTGGTTGGTTTTATAAATGCTCCAAATGCCCATAGAATCATGTATTTTAAGGCCAAAAGGAACTATTAGATCATCAAGTCTGACTTGCATAACACAGGCCACAAGTTTTCATCCAATAAGTCCATGCACTCTCTTTTACACAAAACTGCAGGTTGGCTGTACTTTCCCAGAAGCTTTTCTGAGTCGCAAAATGTTAAGACTTTGGCCTTTCTCCAGCAATGATTAATTTTTGTGGGTTTATCCCTCACTAAGCACCCACTGGAATTATCTCCACCCCCAGAGCGAAGGTTGTCAATCCTTACTAAAATGTCACTTGCCCAGTAGTTCACCCCAGGTAACTAGCCGTTTTCACAGGAACTGTGAACAGAAACCGGGGCTGAAAACAGCAATTAGCATCTGTGGGTGTCAAGCAGGCTTGCTCTGCTTCACAGCCCACTTTCACCCAAAGGTGTTAGCCACGAATGCCAGCTGTAAGGTTTATATTTATCACAGATGCACAGTTATCTTCTCCTTCTATTAGCCGTCTCTGCAGTCTCCATTCATTTTGAATATTCCCCCATTTGCTGTTTGAAACAATTAACAATCATCCTCACAACCTTCTTGCCCAAATTGTACTGAAGCTTAAACACTGTTTCTACATAAAAATGACTTTTGCAATGGCAGGATCTAAAAATCAGTTTTAATACAAGGTATTTTCTGTTCCACTTAACTGCCTTACCCAACACCTAACCTTCATATAAAGACAATCCATCCTTTTCCACCTTGCTTCTGAAATAATCATTATCCTTGTCTGCAAATGAGGGAAAACAAAAAAGAGTTGGGTTAGGAGCAAACATGACACTGAAAATAGATACCCAAAGGGTAGAATGTCTTTGAATAGGCCAGAATATTTTTCATGCACTTCAGTTTCTTTCTGCAGCCAAAGAACCTTCCATCCTCTGCCCCTTCCCCCAGCTAGAAGTTTTCCATGAGTAATCCCAAAAATAATATTTGGATGATTGAAATGTTAAGGCATAATGTTACTGCATAACACAGCATGTCAAGGGTTTTCTTATGGGATGGAAACCTTTTTTCCCCCGATATACTAAAAGAGAAGTTAATGCTGTGGCAAAATATCAATGGAGTACTTAAAAAATTTATTTTACACTTTAGACATTTTGTTCTAAATTGATGTTAATTTTCCTAGAGTGACATCAATCATTTTGAAGAAGAACACGGTTAGGGAGTGACCTGCATTTCTGAGCTCACTGTGAATGAGGCAAGAAATAAAAGCCCAATAGTACCTCATTTTCCAGCAGCAAACTCCCTTTTGATAGCTCAGATGGACTTGGTCCTGTAAGGTGACATGTTCCCTCTGCAAGGTACTGTGTGCTCTCTGCTCTCATTGATTTCTGTGATCCAATCTCAATGAATCAGGTCCTACATTTGCAACATGCACAAATGCCAAAAATCTACAACAGTTGTTCCCTATCTGTTCAGGCAATCGTGACTTTGGTTATATATACCATACCTGCCACCTTCTAATCACGTATGCGTGCTTCTAGTCATCATGGAATTTGAGCTGCTACAAGGCTTCTACCCTTGGTGCTCCAAACCTTAATCTATATTGTACCCTGACTAGTTAGCAACATTCACTCAAAGCTCTCTGTTTCAGCAACAGCCCTGTTAATGAACTCAGTGGCTGGAATGTTCACAGGTGGGTATCACAAACCCCAGCAAAGTGAAATTGTTTAACAGATATTTGTGGGAACACAGCAATGCTCTTGTAGTTAAGCCACTGGACTGGGACTCAGAAGATCGACATACAATTCCTAGTTCTTCCACAGACTTCCTGTGAGGATTTGAGCAAGTTCTTTAATTTCACAGGGCCACAGTTCTCCATCTCTAAATGAGGATAATACTACTTTCCTACCTCACAGGGGTGTTGTGCAGCTAAATCAGTAAATACTTGGGGAATCAGTAGGATACAACAAGAATGGGATTGAGGGGAGCAGCTATACGGGTATGTTCTGCACATGTGGATTAATATCCAGGAGTCACTTCATCTGTGATAAGTGCAATAGAAAATCTGTTTTATTAGTTGGTTTTATGTTCAGAGCTGATCTGCTTCTCTGAGCCATTAAAAATATTGTTGTATAGTAAGTTAGACTTGAAAAGGATGTTTGATGCTGGTTTTGGTTTTAGCACTGCAAGTTACCGTTCACATTTCACACTAGCACTGTACTGGATTTCCCATCAAGGTTTACTTAAGCCTCAAAAAAAGAGACTGTTTTTATTCACTTTTTTTAAAAAAAAAACTCACAACGGAAGCTGTGAGCCCAACAACCGCCTTGTCTCCTCTCTGGGTGGTTACTTTAACAAAAAAATGAAATGTTACAAGTGAACAACTCTTGTTAGATGCCTCGTAATTTTTCAAGTGAAAATGATTTTGTGATCAGACAAATGATTCATATTTCCTCAGTACTCACCAAAGAGCATACTTAGAAATTTGATTCTTAGAAGTTAAAAGTTCATTTGTGCAGGAGGCTCTGTAGGTGCCATACCCACATTCATTATGATGAGGCAACCTCATCAGGAAGTCCCAGAAGCAGGTTTACAGTCATTAATAATAATAATATTTTGCATTTTTTGTTGTGCTTCCCATTTGAAGATCACATGGTGCTTTACCAGCCGTAGCTGCTCCTCTTAGATTAAAAGGGTATGAATGAGATATTAGATGAGAGGAAGACTGGGAGGAAGTTGCTTTGTGACAAGTCTGGGACTTGAGATCTGAGTTTGAATCCCCGTTCTATAACAAACTTCCTATGTGACTTGGGCAGGTCATTTAATGTCTGTGCCTCAGTTTCACATCTGTAAAATGAGGTTATTACTATTACTTTGTTTTACTTGTCTATTTGGGCAAGGACTGTCCATTACTCTTTATGTTTGTACAGAGCTTAGCTCACTGGGGTTATGATCAGAAAAAGACTCTCACTGCGACTGCAATATCATATTTTCTTTCTTTCTTTCTTTCTTTCTTTCTTTCTTTCTTTCTTTCTTTCTTTCTTTCTTTCTTTCTTTGTCAAGATGCCGAATTTCCATAGGTCTGCAGGGTCTTTTCAGTTACTTATGGATCCTTACATCAACTTTAGAATAGAAATTTCATGTGACCAATCTCAGATTTTCAGTCCTTTCCTCCTTCCAGCCTGGTTGAAAATGGCACACGAATTTTGCCCCTCAGTGGTGTATGGGTTCCTCCACTTCTTTTCTTGACCCAAGGTGGCATCTGGAAAAGTCTAGAAGAAGATTAAAAATGACGGGGGGGGAGGGGGGAAGGAACAGGGAAAGAAAAAGAACAGAACTTTTTCAAAGCTCAAAGTTTTCTCACATCCCTGGATCTATGCAGGAAATAGCCCGACTTGATTATGTAAAGAGTTGTCACTTTGGATGGGCTAGCACCAGCAGGAGAGTGAATTTGTGTGGGGGGGTGGAGGGTGAGAAAACCTGGATTTGTGCTGGAAATGGCCCACCTGTTGATCACTTTAGATAAGCTATTACCAGCAGGACAGTGGGGTGGGAGGAGGTATTGTTTCATATTCTCTGTGTATATATAAAGTCTGCTGCAGTTTCCACGGTATGCATCTGATGAAGTGAGCTGTAGCTCACGAAAGCTCATGCTCAAATAAATTGGTTAGTCTCTAAGGTGCCACAAGTACTCCTTTTCTTTTTGCGAATACAGACTAACACGGCTGTTCCTCTGAATTCTCTCATACATATTCTCACCACTCTGTAACCAAGACTAGCAGCCCTCTTTTAACTCCAGTGCCCACAGCTGGTCCCTTGATGCACCTTTTGGGGAACAAATTCAACCCTGTCTGAGTAAGTAGAGCCCCCATCACTGCAGAATTTGAGCTCCTCACAATCTTCAGTGTATTTATTCTCACAGTACCCATGTGAAGTAGGGAAGTGCTATTATCCCCATTTTATCAGTGGGGAAACTGCGGTACAGAGGCTTGCATGAGATCCCTCAGGAAGTCTGTGGTGGAGCAGTGAACTGATTGTAGCTCAGCCCAAGTCCTAAGAAAAGGTTCAAATCGCTGGACCACCTTCCCATTCCTTCCACCTTTGCTGGCACTCTCAGGCCATTGACTGACTTTTGTCGGAGACCAGAGGAAAAGTTTGCCTTTGGTACCAATGGACTTTTCTACAAAAGATCGTTGCATTATCTAACCTGCTTGCATAGCCAGTCAGCATAGCATATGTGCAGTCCAGGGCCATCTCGGGATATCACAGGATCTGCTGCTACTTATAATACTTTGGATGGATGTCAGTGTGTGCGTATGTGTTATGACTGCAGCAGTGAGCAGATGAGGGGTTTGTTCATTATGGGATTGATCCCACTGAAATCAGTGGGTGTTTTTCCACTGGTTTCACTGAGCTTTGGATCAGTCTCTACTGGAAAAACAATAACAACAACAGGCAAATCATTCTAATTAAGATGGGGCTTTTTATTTATTGCACCTTTTAGGAGGCTTTGTGTGGAAGGATGCTCACTTGTTTAATATTTAAAAAAATGGTAACTTCAGTCACTCTGTTTCATTCATATGAAACATTTCAGAGCAGTTGACAAACACACAAAATTATTTTATTTAAAGGTAATAGAGAGTAGATATCAAAATATGGGGTTTTTTTGAATAACAAATACATTAAAGGCTCTGCTTTACTTAGGTAAATACCACACGACTTCATTAAAGAGGAGATAACCAACCCACTCACCAAATAACAGTAAACAAACTAAGACAGAACAAACGTGCATTAAAATAAATCAGTGCCTGGCTAAACATGGTAACAGCTTAATAAGCTGCTGGTTTAGTACAGTCTCTCCTAACTGCCAGGAAATAGGCCATCAAACCTTCATCTTTAAAGTAAAGCCACTGCTTGTAAAACTTCTGATTGTTGCAGAGTCCTTTGACACCAATCAAAATCCTAGATACTTTTTGGACCTATTTGCTTCTTGTATAACCTAGCAGCAGGTGAGCTGAGAGAGACACACACACGTTGAGCAAACATAGGTCAGATTGTAACTTCTTCCTGCCTGTCTGTCTCTCCCTAAAACCATTGTGGATAGAAAGACTTAACAACAACGCTTGACTGCTTCAGTTTGTATTCATTTTCTCCTTTCATCTCCTGGGGTAAGTCGATGCTCATTGTGATATGTTGTTAACCACTGATGCCTGGTCTGTTTTGTAATCTCCCCACTCCAGCGCAGTCTGTTGTTTCTAACTTTTAAATAAGTTTTTATACCTACCCACCCACCCTCACAGATAACAATAAATCTGATGCTATAACCCAGTATGAAGTTCTGATTCTTCTTCAAGCCACATCTTCCCTAGTGTATGTAACCCACTGCTCAGTGTGAGCTGTGCATTCCTCTCTGTGTCTGATATACAGAGGGTATGAAACTGCTACAGCTTGAGTTCTTTAGCTCAAGCTGTAGAAGAAGCTCATGCTGTTAGTTCTCGAGGTCCTGCTTTCAATTTCTGGTGATAACTAAGATGACAGTGCATTACATGTACCCCATCACTTCTTTTTATTCTTTATTTACTGGTCTTGTACACTCAAACCTGTATAAATTTCAAAGGGGTTTTGCCATGCTGGGAGGATATGTCATGGTCCATAAAGTTTCCTCCATCTTGTCTTGTTACCCATAGGCCCAAGTCCCTTAAACTACAATTTTAATGGATGTCTGCTCCATAACTTCGTGTTGCTTTACTTACTTTGTTCTCTCCTCAGCTTGGTTGAGTTTATATTAAATTTAAATCAATAATGAGATTTGGGCTGAAGCAACACCTCAGGGCAGCATAAAAGCCCAGCAGGGATCATTAGACGCTCTATACTGTATTCCAAATAATTTGAGTCACCGATTGCTTAAAATTCCAGTGAAGGGTTGCTTTATACTTTCACTGCCATTTATAGGACAAGCTAACGCACTTAGTGCCATGTTCAAAAGCAAATT
This sequence comes from Caretta caretta, assembly GCF_965140235.1. NCBI lineage: Eukaryota > Metazoa > Chordata > Testudines > Cheloniidae > Caretta > Caretta caretta. The sequence continues at coordinate 342,510,966 of NC_134206.1, read as the reverse complement.
CATAGAGGGGCAAACCCTGGTATTATTACATGGGTGCATACAGTCCAAGGGGCAACAAGACTGGCAAAGTTCCACTAGGCTAATGTGGGAAAGATGTGAAGAGCCCATATTCCCCATGAGCCACAGAACTGATCTGTGTGGGACTCCATCAACAGCAGCAGATGAGGGTGGGTGATCAGTGCATT